>NC_089505.1:256424022-257772355 GCF_036850995.1 Saccopteryx leptura
TGTTGGGGGAGGGCTTTCGCGCCAAAAGGTTTTAAAAGGAGAGATCACGTTGTTCCGGGGGAAGACGGATTACTTTCTAGAAAAAGAGCAGAGAGGAGAGCAGATAAAGGCCACGTGGAGGGGAAGAAAAGCAGCCAACATGGCAGAGTGCTGAGGGAGAAGCCAGTTTGTGCAGAGTTTGTGCAGAGAGAAGAAGATGGGGAACAGAGGTGAATAAGGCTAGTGAGCTAGAAACCTTTGATCCTAGGAAACTCGGATAAGTCAGTAGCTTTGTGAGCACTGAATGAGTAGGTTTTGGAGCCCAGTATGTGTTTTTACTTGCCTGCCAGGTGCAAGCTAGGATTAAAGGTAATGGCCCACCAGTTCCTGGCTCCGTTGTTTCATTACCATCTGTCCAAATCTAATGCTAACCTGTATCAGGTGGTGGTGATGGTGGCCATGGCTACTGGCTTTACAGAAGCATTCCATATTTTTTTAAAAAGTCACTTTGGAGGAAAAACAGTAGCTAATTACTATTTTTATTATTGTTGATGTAAGTCTAAATTATACCAGCCTAGCCATATATTGATAGCTCAGTTTGTTAGGGCGTTGTCCGAGGCACAGAAGTTGCCAATTCTGTTCCCTGTCAGGGTACATGCAGGAACAGACCAATGTTCCTTTTGCTCTACCATTCTCTCTCTCTAAAATCAATAAATAAATAAATAATTATAGCTATTTTTGTCAGATCAGCAAAAAATTTTTTTTGCTGTGCTGCAGAATTTTAATGATTAATTTATGTGTGCCATCAGATGAAAAAGGTTGAAAACTGCTGCTCCAAGGGACTGAAATCATGTTAACCAAAAGCTCCCAAGGATGATTTATTTCGCAGTGGGAGTGACCATAGTGTAGGCTGTTTTCCTTCTGATGAAAACTAAATTATGGATGAGAAATTTCTGTCAATGTAAGAAACTCTGAAACCTGTAGAGAATTTTATTAAGAGTTTATTTGAGCCAAACTAATGATATATGTGGGGAACAAGATCTCAAATGCTCCCAAGAATAACAGTTTTACATTTTTTTAAAATATATTTGAAATTAAAGAGCAAATATAAGGAAGATTACATGGAGATGGGAGGAAGTCAGGTGGAGATTGGATAACAGGATAGTTAACAAGATTATGTGCTCTCTTGAGGATGGCTTCTTTCATTCATTCATTTTTTGTTTCTTTATCTTAACTTGAATTTATGGGCTTATTTTACAAGTATGTTAACTTAGATGTCCAGTAACAATAGATAAGGCTTATTAAAAGCCAAAATAAATCTTTTACTAAAGAAGTTATATGTCACCTGACCAGGCAGTGGTGAAGTGGATAGAGCATTGCCCTGGGACACAGAGAACCCAGGCTCGAAACCCCGAGGTCGCCAGCTTGAGCCCTGGGTCATCCAGCTTGAGCGTGGGCTCACCAGATTGAGCACGGAGTCGCTGGCTTGAGCATGTGATCATAAACATGACCCCAAGGTTGCTAGCTTGAGCCCAAGGTTGCTGGCTTGAACAAGGGGTCTCTGGCTCAGCTGCAGTCACCCAGTCAAGGCACATATGAGAAAGCAATCAATAAATAACTAAGGTGCCTCAAAGAAGAATTGATGCTTCTCATCTCTCTCCCTTCCTATCTGTCCCTCTCTCTGTCTCACTAAAAAAAAATTAAATTTAAATTTAAAAAAAAGGTCACCCTGTGAGGTTACTTTCCATAGAACCCGTTTTTTTTTTTTCATCCACAGTTCCTAGTAAGCAGAAACAAGGGGAAAAAGAGGAGGAAGGGGATGAACTCTATATCCATGTATTCATGTTCTATTGCTGTTATAACACATTACCACAAACTGTGATTAGCAGCAACACAGACTTACTATTTTATAATTCTATAGGTTAGAAATGTGACACAGGACTC
The DNA here is from genome assembly GCF_036850995.1 of Saccopteryx leptura. Lineage (NCBI taxonomy): Eukaryota > Metazoa > Chordata > Mammalia > Chiroptera > Emballonuridae > Saccopteryx > Saccopteryx leptura. The sequence goes on from NC_089505.1 coordinate 256,425,946, forward strand.
ACAGGAGGACTAAAACCAAGATGTTGGGTGCATGCTTCAGTAGCACATGTACATATAAAAGAAAGAAAAGAAAAGATGTCGGCAGGGCTCTATTCCTCTTTGGAGACTCTAGGGGAGAATCTGTCTGCCTTTGCTATCTTCTAGAGGTGACTATTTCTGGTGTCCTGGTCCCCTTCTTTCATCTTCAAATCCAGAAATGTCAGGTTTAATCTCCCTCTCCCACTTTAAAAAATTCTTGTGATTATGTTGAACTCACCCAAATAAATTCAGGATAATCTTCACATCTTGAGGTTCTTAAACACATCTGCAAAGCATTTTTGCCATGTAAATGAACATATCTGCACATGTTGGGATTAGGACATAAAAGCTTTGGGAGGTCATTATTCTCCGTGTCACAATCAAATTTCTGAAAAGATAACATTTGAAACATATATTAGGTGTACATTTTAACATTTGTGTAAAATAGGTAATGGGTTTTTTATTCCCAAATTTTGACTCTCATCAGATTATAATATTGCAGGAATCGAAGGAGGACAAAAAAACACCCAGACAACTTAATGAAGGCAGTGGGACAGGGGTCGGGAAGCTTTTTGGCTGAGAGAACCATGAACACCACATATTTTAAAATGCAATTCCCTGAGAGCCATACAACGACCTGTGTACCTTATGCATTATCCAATAAAAATTTGCTGTTGAACCAGAGGACAACTGTGATTGGCTCCAGCCACCCGTAACCATGAACATGAGTGGTAGGAAATGAATGGATTGTGATACATGAGAATGCTTTATATTTTTAACGTTATTATTTTTTTTTTAAAGATTTGTCTGTGAGCCAGATGCAGCCATCAAAAGAGCCACATCTGGCTCACGAGCCATAGGTTCCTGACCCCTGCAGTAGGATTTATTAAAGCCGACGGAGCATGTGGGACTTGTAGCTCCAAAACACGGGCTCCCCGAAATTGTTTTTCTTACAGGTTATATCTAAACAATGGGCATGTGATTTCTTTGCTTAAGATTTCCCAGGACTCAAGGATAGGGGAGGGAAAATTTCAGTGGAGTCAGCAAGGGGGGAGGAGTTTCTAGATCACTGGCCATAGTTACATACAGATCCTGCTATTCTTGCTTTGTACTGTAACTATGGGATATAGTTAATTTATTGCTGGCTGACTTGGTCACCCCTACTGGCTCCTTTCCCTTGTATTCTTTTTGTTTCTTCCTTCTCAAGTAAGAGGGGTCTGCCCCTCTTTCCTCAATAAAGTGATGGGAAACTAATTAACAATCATTGGTGGCCCTGGCCAGTTGGCTCAGTGGTAGAGCATTGGCCCGGCAGTGGAAGTCCTGGGTTCAATTCCCAGTCAGGGCACACAGGAGAAGTGCTCATCTGCTTCTCCATCTCTTACCCTTCTCTTTCTCACACTCTCTCTCTCTCTCTTTCTTCCCCTCCTGCTACCATGGCTCAATTTGAGCAAGTTGACCCCAAGCATTGAGGATGGCTTCATGGCCTTGCCTCAGGCACTGAAATAGCTTGGTTGCTGAGCAATGGAGCAGCAGCCCCAGATGGACAGTGCATCACCCTGTAGGGGGCTTGCCAGGTGGGTCCTAGTAGGGGAGCATGCGGGAGTCTATCATTCTGCCTCCCGGCCTCTAAGTAAAAAAAGAATAAAAAAAAAACCTTCATGAGGGCGCCTTCTGTGGTACCCATAATATCACAAAAATCTTGTTCTCGGGCCATGTGGCCTCTCCTAATGTACAATGACATTGTGCTCTGTTGGAGTTTGGGCATTTCTGCCCAGGCAGGTCACCTTGGGATCTAGTCACTCTAGATGGCCCAAAACACTCTGAGGTCTTGACCCCTCCCTGGGCTCCCAAATAATTAATAAAGTTCCTGGTACTCCAGAACTCTCCACTGTCTAGGAGTATCTCCACTGTTCCCCACCCTTACTCCATTACTCTCTCAGTCTTCTCTATCTTTCTTCCCTCCTCTAGACTGGGCTTACACTTTTACAAAAAGCCTGAAGAGCATTTGGCTTTAAACTGCTTTTGGCTTTCTCTCTTGCAAAAAATCCCAAGAAAGGAATTACAAAAGACTTCGACACAAAAGACCTGTGTAGTGAACATACTCTCAAAATCACCTGGGCTCATGTTGTGAAATTTTTCCTCTACGAAGTCAAGAACTCTCACATTACCGACTGGCCCTAGGCAGACCAGAGGACCAGGTCCCCTGTCCAGTAACCCAAACATTATTACAATCTAGTTCTAGAACTTCCATCACCCCAAATGAAAGTCCTATAGCCATTATCTATAAAAAGAAGAGTTTATTTGAGCCAAATTGATGACATGTGCCAGGGAGCAAGAGCTTAAATGCTCCATAAAACAACAGTTTTGCAGGTTTTTTTACACATTTGAAATTAAGGAGGAGAGGCCCTGGCCAGTTTGGGCACATACAGGAAGAGATTGATGTGTCTATCTCTCCCTTCCCCTCTCCCTAAAATCAATAAAATTTTTAAAAAGAAAATTATGGAGAAATAAGGAAGATTTTAGGAATGTAGAAGAAAGTAAGGTGGATTGCACAAAATAGATTATACAGAATAGTCAACAAGATTATGTGCTTTCTTAAAAGTGTCAATGCCTTCCGGGGGAGGGGTGTTATTTTTGACATTTCAAAGGTGTTTTAACCTAGATGCAAAAGAACAATGGATAAAGCTGGCTTAAAACCTTTCACTAAAGAATTATAGGCCTGGGACATGACTACCCACCATGAGCTAACCAGTTAGGAATTTATGGTCAGATCACACTGAGAGGTTAATTTCCATAAAATCTTATTTTTTTATTCACATTATTTTTTTCTTTTTATAGGCCACATTATTAAACAGTCACTTTCTACTCCACCTTCCCAATCCTTTATTTGTATAGTTTTTATATTAATTTTTTTACTAATATAATGTATTTATAAAAAATTGAAAATACATAAGCAATATAGAAAATATAAAGATAAAAATCTCTTTCCCACTTCATCTTATCTGTTTCTCTGAAGTATTCTTTCAGAATTTCTATACATATAAATACTTTTTTCCTCATTTTTACACAGAATATACCATTCTATAAATAGTTCTGTCCCTGGCCTTTTTTTAATTTATTTTTTATTCATTTTAGAGAAGAGAGGGAGAGATAGAGAGAGAGAGAGAGGAGAGACAGAGAGAGAGAAGGGGGGGGAGGAGCTGGAAGCATCAACTCCCATATGTGCCTTGACCAGGCAAGCCCAGGGTTTTGAACCAGTGACCTCAGCATTCCAGGTCAACACTTTATCCACTGCGCCACCACAGGTCAGGCCCCTGGCCTTTTTTTTTTAAGTTAAAAATATATCTTTATAAGTCGTTGTAGAAACTAATATGTAGGACAGGGGTCCCCAAACTTTTTACACAGGGGGCCAATTCACTGTCCCTCAGACCGTTGGAGGGCCAGACTATAAAAAAAAAACTATGAACAAATCCCTATGCACACTGCACATATCTTATTTTAAAGTAAAAAAACAAAACGGGAACAATTACAATATTTAAAATAAAGAACAAGTAAATTTAAGTCAATAAACTGACCAGTATTTCAATGGGAACTATGGGCCTGCTTTTGGCTAATGAGATGGTCAATGTGCTCCTCTCACTGACCACCAATGAAAGAGATGCCCCTTCCGGAAGTGCGGCGGGGGCCGGATAAATGGCCTCAGGGGGCCGCATGCGGCCCGCGGGCCGTAGTTTGGGGACCCCTGATGTAGGATAACCATAAATCCTGTTTTGTTTGGGACAGTCCCTGGTATGCCAGGTGTTGGAATGATAACTTGTATGTTCACTCATCTGGAGTCTATAGCCTATTTACTTATTTATTTATTTACTTATTATTTTTATTTAGAGGAGGGAGAGAGATGAGAATCACCAACTCATAATGTGTCACTTTAGTTGTTCATTGATTGATTCTTTTTATACATACATTGACTTGGGGAGGGCCTAAGGCTGAGCCTGTGACCCCTTGCTCAAACCAGCAACCTTGTGCTTTAAGCCAGTGATTTGGGATCATGTTGATGACCCTGCGCTCATGACAGTGACCCCACACACATGCCGACGACCTCGAGGTTTCAAACCTGGGACCTCAGCATCCCAGGTTGACGCTCCTTCTGCTACACCACCATTGGTCAGGCTGTAGCCCACTTTTTTTTTTTTTTTACACAGAGACAGAGAGAGAGGGATAGATAGGGACAGACAGACAGGAACAGAGAGAGATGAGAAGCATCAATCATCAGTTTTTCATGGCGACACCTTAGTTGTTCATTGATTGCTTTCTCATATGTGCCTTGACCACGGGCCTTCAGCAGACCAAGCAACCTCTTGCTTGAGCCAGAGACCTCGGGTCCAAGCTGGTGAGCTTAAGCTTAAACCAGATGAGCCCACACTCAAGCTGGCAACCTCAGGATCTCGAACCTGGGTCCTCGGCATCCCAGTCCGATGCTCTATCCACTGCACCACCGCCTGGTCAGGTTGTAGCCCACTTTTTACCAAAAAACAAATTATAAACAATTTGAAAGCCAGGTCCACAATTGGCAAGTTAATATACATTTGTTGATTGGTTTACTATGGGTCCTGGGTGATTCCTTTTTTTTTTTCACTGACTGAATTTTAGAGAGATGGAGAGGGGAAGGGAGAAAAAGGGGAGGAGGAAGGGAAACATTCATTTGCTGTTCCACTCAGCTGTGCATTGGTTGTTTCCCGTGTGTGCCCTGACTGTGGGGAGCAAACCCTCGACATTGCCGTTTCGTGATGACACTCTACCTGACTGAGCTAACTAGCCAGAGCCTTCGGTGATTCTTAAACAAAACTTTGAAAATGACTATTCTTGTGAAATATATAAGGTACAAATAAGTGATCTTTAATCTGCCATTAATCTTGAAAATTAACCTATTTATCTACCTCACAGAGGGGCTCAAAACTCAACAAATAAATGTTCAATTATATTTGAAGATGCTACTTTGTTTTGGAAACTACACTGATTGTATGTATGACAATATTAAATGTACGTACCCTCTAATATTGGAATTCCTCTTCTAGAAAGTTATTGTACATAAATATATATATGTGCAATAATTGAAAACCCTGACAACACCAAATGTTTACAGGGATATGGAGCAACAGGAATGAGAATTCATTGCTGATGGGAATGCAAAAAGGTACAGGCATGTTAGAAGACAATTTGGCAGCTTCTTACAAAAATAAATATAATCTTGCCATACATACCATATATATATACCCAGATACTCAAATATGGTTGTTAGGTAGTATTTATTGTAACAGTTAACTGGAAACAACCTACATGCCCATTAAGAAGGAAATGGTTGAATAATTTAAGGTACTTAATGAAATGTTATGCAGCTATTAAAAACAGTGTGGCATCACCAGAAGAGGCAGTGGGGCAGTGGATAGAGAGTCAGCCTGGGACATAGAAGACCCAGGTTCAAAACCCTGAGGACTCTGACTTGAGTGCAGGCTCAACCAGTTTGAGCATGGGCTCACCAGCTGGAGAATGGGTTCACTGGCTTCAGCATGAAATTATGGACATGATTCCATGGTCGCTGGCTTAATCCCAAGAGTCACTGGCTTGAAGCCCAAAATTGCTGGTTTGAGTAAGGGATCACTGGCTTGGCTGGAGCCCCCTGGCCAAGGCGCCTCTGGGAAAGCAATCAGTGAACAGTTAGAGTGCCACAACAAAGAATTGATTTTTCTCATCTCTCTCCTTTCCTGTCTGTTTGTCCCTATCTGTCTCTCTCTCTCTCTGTGTGTCTCTCTCTGTGTCTCTCTTGCTAGGAAAAAAAGAAAGAAAGAAAGGGATATGGAGCAACAGGAATGAGAATTCATTGCTGATGGGAATGCAAAAAGGTACAGGCATGTTGGAAGACAATTTGGCAGCTTCTTACAAAAATAAATATACTCTTACCATACATACCATTCAGAAATCACATTGCTTGGTATTTATCCAAATGAGTTGAAAACTGATGTTCACACAAAAACCTGCACATAGATGTTTATAACAGCTTGATTCATAATTGTCAAAACTTGGAAGCAACCAAGATGTTCTCTAGTAGGTGAAAAGATAAACTGTGGTATATCCAGGCAATGCAATATTATTTAACACTAAAAAGAAATGAGCTATTGTTAGAGTTGCAGTTAAGCAAAGACTCGTGGAAACAAAATACCTCAGCAGGGCAACTTTAATAACTTTGCAGAAGGGTGTGCTGCCACTAGTGAAAGCCAGACAGCAAGTGCATAGGCAGGGGATTGGGTTCTGTTTTTGTTCCTAACAGGCCCTAGGCTGGGTCTTGCCCCATTGGCTGGGGTGGTGACCTTACAATCTTACTTTTTCCCTGACTGGCTAATTTAAATGGCTGCACGAAGGGGGAAGGGAAAGGTGGGAATAGCGTTAACTTTGGGGTATTGTTGCCTGAAACCGGATGAGGGGGTTGAGGAAATCACTGTTGGAAGATACAGGGTGAGCGGGTTGAGGAAATCTCTTCTGAAGGAAAGAACACGAGGTAAATAAATTGTTTGCCTTCACTATCAGACTGTGAAAAGAAATGAAGGAATCTTAAATGCGTATTGCTAAGTGGAAGAAGTCAATCTGAAAAACCTCCATACTGAATGATTCCAATTATCTGACACTCTGGAAAAGGCAAAAGACAGTAAAAAAGATCTGTGGTAGCCAAAGGTTAGGAGAGGGGTGAGGGATGAATAGGCAGAACTCAGAGAACTTTTAGGGCCGTGAAACTGTTTTGTATTCTATAATTGTGAATACATGGCATTATACATTTGCCCAAACCCATAGAATGTACAACATCAAGAGTGAACCCTAATGTAAATTATTGACTTTGGGTGATAATGGTGTGTTGATACAAGTTCATTGTTTATAACAAATGTACTACCCTGGTTTGGATTTCCTGTGGGAGAGTGTCAGGCAGATAAGTTAGTTTATGCTCAGTCTTATTGTTAAGATGGCCACTGCTTTCTCGCAGTGATGCTCTCACATGATACATCTAATTGCCCTTCTTGCTTGGGAAGGGGCTTGGTTATGCTAATGTGTGCTGAAGGAGGGGTTTTCGCACCAAATGTTTTATTTTTTGTTTTTGTTTTTTTAAAAAACTTTATTCAAGCCCTGGCCTGTTGGCACACAGTGGTAGAGCGTCGGCCTGGCGTGCAGAAGTCCTGGGTTCGATTCCCGGCCAGGGCACATAGGAGAAGTGCCCATCTGCTTCTCCACCCCTACCCCTCTCCTTCCTCTCTGTCTCTCTCTTCCCCTCCCGCAGCCGAGGCTCCATTGGAGCAAAGATGGCCCGGGCGCTGGGGATGGCTCCTTGGCCTCTGCCCTAGGCGCTAGAGTGGCTCTGGCCGCGGCAGAGCGATGCCCCAGAGGGGCAGAGCATCGCCTCCTGTGGGCAGAGCGTCACCCCCTGGTGGGCGTGCCGGGTGGATCCCGGTCTGGCGCATGCGGGAGTCTGTCTGACTGTCTCTCCCCCTTTCTAGCTTCAGAAAAAGAAATACAAAAAAAATTAAATTAAATTAAAAAATAAATAAATAAAAGACTTTATTCAATTTTCAGAGAGGAGAGAGAGGGAAAGAAGGAGAGAGAAAGAGAAGGGGGAGGAGCAGGAAGCATCAACTCCCATATGGGCCTTGACCAGGTAAGCCTGGGGTTTCAAACCAGTGACCTCAGTGTTCCAAATCTATGCTTTATCCACTGCGCCACCACAGGTCAGGCTCGCACCAAATGTTTTAAAAAGAGGAGCTAGGAGGCCATTTTGCAGAGTAGACCCACTGTGGTAGGGATTAGGAGCCCATGTTGTAGCAGGGCAGGGAGGCCACATGGAGGAGGCAGCCAAAATACTGGAATGCTGAAGGAGAAGCCAGTTTGTGCAGGAGAAAGAGATGGGGAACAGAGGTGAATAATACTGAGTGAGGCTATTAGACCTTTGATTCTAGGAAAACTAGAAAGATTCTCCTGCTTGTGGAACTGGAGGAATATGTGAGTGGGTTTTGGTGCCCTGTGTGTTTGATTTTTACTTGTTGGCCGGTACAGGTCTGGAATAAAGAAAAATGGCCCACCAGATTTTGGCTCCACTGTTTCTTTACGATCTGTCCAGATTAAAAGCCGCGTTGGCCAGGCGGCTGTGATGGTGGCCACGGCTACTGGCTTTAAAGAGAGGCTGTGTGCGTATGGGAACAGGGAATATCTGAGACTCTGTACTTTCCACTCAATTTTGCTGTGAATCTAAAACTGCTCTATAAAAGAAAGTTTATTAATTTTAAAAAATTGAGTTTGGCATATTTCTAAGAGCTATTTTACTCAAGATATACATAGTTGAGTGACTAAAGGAAGTTCAGAAACATTTTATGATTCTATTTTGCATAGAAAAAAATACAGAGAAGCGGATATGTTTAAATATGCTCAGAACATTAATGGAAAGACATTAAAAAACTTGCTAATGGGTTTCCCTTGGGGAATGGGTTGGGGAATCAGGAATAAGGAACTTTTATTTCCTTCAGTACATAGATTAAAATTTTAATATGAGCATGTAGTTCTTCTGGTTTTTCTATTATTACTTACTTTATTTATGTAATAAGTGGATACGTTTCTCTGCAAAATATTCTAGCAATTCAGATATAATAAAAGTGTTCTTGACCTCCCTCCACACAGTCCCACCCCCTCCCAGGAGATATCCTCTGCTGGCAGTTTATTTGTATCCTTCTTTTATGATTTTAAAAAGTATACGTAAGTCTCTTTGAGCTGCTTGACTCTCTTGTTTATTATTAGTTGTAAAAGTCCCCAGTGACCGCAGAAATACTCCTTACTGGGAAAGGGAAGTTTTAAAATAGGAGAGCAGCAGTATTTGTCATAAACTAGCCCAGCAGCAGGGAAAACCCCAGGCCTTTTTTAGATCTCTGAAGGATGGCTTAAGGTGACTGGCCAGAGGCTGGGAGTGGACACAGAAAGGAAGTGGAGAACAATAGGGTCACTCCACCTCTGCCTTTCTGGAGGTGGGGCAACTGCAGTAAGTGTGGAGTCGGCCTAATCTATGTAATTTAGGGATTAGAAAGTCATCAGAGTTAAAATTTTAAGCCATTCCTTTGAATCCTAAAATAGGGTATGGTGAGAAGAGTGGAAAAGTCTGTCGGCAGCTTCTTTGGATCTAAACACCACACTAGAGTTAGAAAGGGATACAGAAGATGGGGCCACTTAAATTATCTTGCTGCTTTAAAATTGTTACAGAGATTAAAAACACAAGAGTGTTATAGAATTTTTTTATTAAAAAAGTTTCTTTCTGTGTCATTTTGGGGTTAACAAGCTATTTTCCCCAGATAGTAATTCATTTTCTTGATCATTAAAATATGTATAATATATACTGAATTTTAGCCTGTTCAGTCCAGAAGATGTATCTAGAGTGCAGGGAAATTCCTAATCTGATTTAATTGGAAAAGCCCAGGACTGGGACTCAAGTCCTTACTAACTGGAGTCCTTGAGTCCTTACTGTGTGATCTCTCACTTAATTGCTTGGTGCTTCATTTGTTTCATCTGTAAAATGAGACTGTTGGTACAAACAATTTCTATATTCCTATGGCTCAAAAATCTTTTAGTTGAACTTGTCTAGTTAATGTAAGACTGTCAGACTGGATCATACATTTAAAATGAAGTAGAGAGCTGGATCAATTATATGGATCTTTCTGGGGGGAAAAGAAAAGAAACTGGACCTCAATTAGATCTATTTCAGGCCAAATTGTTTATTTTATTTTATTTTTCTGAGACTGTGAAACCAGAATTCTACCTGATGGACAAATGTAACTCACTAGTTCTCAACTCCATTTCACCTAGGTGGGTCCCACAGAGATTCAAATATTTACACTTAAAAATGCCACGCATAGTTTTACTCTATATGTGTTAGAAAAACAAAGAGGTTCTTTCAACCTCGGTGCAAACCGGATCTCACACATAGTGTCTGCCATCATTTAGTTAACCAGCCCCTCTCAGACTTTATCTAGTGCCTGAAGTCTAAAGACCTGATCCAGCAGGGCTAAGTGAGGCTCCTGAATCTGCGTTTCTAACAAGCTCCCAGGCAATGCTGTGCTGCTTGTCTGTGTTCTACTCCTGAACTAGCCAGGAACTGAACCAGGCGCCCCTCACTGTCTTTTGCAATCCTTTTCTTTCAAATGCAAGTTATTTTTGATGAAAAATAACTAACTACCTGAAAAAAACTAGTGCTTCTTTCAGATAGTATTTATGACGTAAAGCCAGAATTAAGGTCATTCCTAAAATAAATGAGTTGAGTCTGAATGCATAACACTGCTAATAGGTTAGGAAACTTACAAGTATGTTCCTTTTTCTTTCAATCTATAGATATCTTAGATAGCAGCAAAGACTTATTAACATATAGTATATAAATCCCTTGCTCCCTCCCCCCCAAAAATGATTCAAGGCAGTAGCTTGTGTGGATAAATAAAATAGTTTATGTGAAAACCATTAGCCTCAAGCCTAGTACTTAGAAAATACCTTACCAAAAGATATATTACCAAGTAAGGCAAAAGATACGAAGGAGCATTTCATAGACGGGAAATCTTGAATGGTCAATAAACATTTGAAAAGATGTGCATCTTCATTAGTGATCAGAGAACTGAACATTCATACCACAGTGAGACACCACTTTTTAACCTCCAGAGTAGCAAAAAAGTAAAAAAAAAAAAAAATCATATAATAGCACATGCTGATGAGGATACATTATATGCTGCTTGTAGGATTTCATTTGGTGCAATTACTGGAAAACAATTAGGCATAATTCAAGAAAGTTGAAGGATATGAATATCCTACTACCTAGTAATTCAAATCATAGCAACAAACTCTAGATAAACTCTTGCACAATATACCAGTGAAAGTGCACAAAGAAGCTCATGATATTACTATTTATAAGAACAAAAAAATGAAAACAATCCAAATGCTTATGCATAGTAGAATGGAAAAGTGGTTTATATGCATGTGATGGAATATTATATAACTAAAATGAATGTACTATAGTCATATCATCATAGATGAATCTTACAAATTTAATGTTGGGAGAAAGAAAAGGGAGAGAATAATACATGTAATATGAAAAATACAATGAAAACAATATTTATTTAAGAACATATATGCATCAAAAAACTGAAGGAAAATAAGAAAATGACAAATACAAAAATCAGCATAATTATTACTATGTTGGGTTAAGGTGGGAGACATAACTGAGGTTGGGCACCACAAGGAGTTTTAAATGTACTGACAGTGACAACAGATACAATAGTAAAATTATTATCTACATTCTTTCCTATTGTCCCAATCTGGGACACATTATATCAGTTTCTTACTTGACCTCTCTTAAGAACGTCCTTAATTCTGTCACCCATATCAGAAATGTGAAGTCATCTTTGGTTTCCCATCTCTGTATCAATTATCAGTACTAATTATCAAGTTCTTTTATCTAACCATTTCTCAGATTTCTACCTTCATTTCCAACCCCATCTCCACTAATATATGTTAATTCCTAAATCTTGGACAATTAGAATCACTTTTAATTTTTCTTCCATCTCTAATCTCTCCCTCCAATCTTTCCCTCTATCCTCTTCTGCAGCCAATAATCTTTCTAAAATGAAATCTCATGTTGTTCCTTCCCTAGACATCTTGAACGGCACCCTGTTATTTTCACGATAAAAAGCACACTCTTTGTCATAGAAGAACCCATTTTAACATTATAATTAATACCTTTTTTGTTTTTTAAAGAGACAAACAGACACAGGAAGGCAGAGAGATGAGAAGCATCAACTCGTAGTCGTGGCACTTTTTCATTGTTTGTTAATTACTTCTCATACATGCCTTGTGTGGGGTGCTTCAGCCAAGCCAGTGACCCCTTGCTCAAGCTAACAACCTTGGGCTTCAAGCCAGTGACTTTTGGGCTTAAACCAGCAACCATGGAATCATTTCGATGATCCCGCACTCAAGCCAATGACCTCATGCTCAAGCTGGTGAGCCTGTGCTCAAGCCAGCGACCTCGGGGTTTCAAACCTAGGACCTCAGCATTCTAGGTCAATGCTCTATCCACTGTGTCACCACCCACCAGTCAGGCAATAATTAATACTTTAAAGTAACATTTAGTCAGCACTTACTGCAGGTTAGGCATCATTCAAAATGCTTTACATTTATTAACTTGTCCTCACAACAACCCTATTAGCTGGTGTTATTGTTATGTGTGTGGCCCACAGTGAGTGATCAATAAATGCTGCTGAACAAATGCATTTCTCTTTTACAGATGAGGAAACAAGGCTTAGCATATTAAGTCACCAAGGTTTTCATAGCTAGTCAATGGTAAATTGTATACACAGGGCAGTCTGACTCCAGGGCCTATAAATGTGATCCATTATGCCTCATGTCCCTTTAAAAGTGGGCCCTACCCTATTTTTCTAGCCTCATTTCTGTATACTTCTTAGTGCTTTTTTCCACCTTATTGACTGTTCTCTGGATTTATGGAGCTGGTTCATACTTGCCCATCTTTATTTAGGCTCTTGGCTCTGGAATGCCTTCCTCTACTCCCCTCTTGGTCAAGGTAGATTCTCAACGTTCAGTATCCAACTTTCTTATGGCTAGGTCTGAGAAGCCCTTCTTTACCCTAAGGCTGAATTACTCTCTCCCTCTCCCTGTGCTCCCACAATACTGTATTCATGCCTTTAATTACAGACACTCTAATACTGTGTTATGATTTATTTATGTGTCAGCATCTTCCTAGGTTGTGTTCTCCTTCAGGGCAGGGATTGGGTTTCATTCATGTTTGTATCCTGGCATGTAATCAGGATTCAATAAATATTTGTTAAGTAAATGAATAAATGGATGTCTTTGATTTGACTTTGCAAAGGATATAGGGAATATTTCTTTGAAAGGACATTTCTTATAATCACCTTTCTATAGAAGCAAAGGGATAAGATTAAATCTTAATTTAGCAAAGGCCCTTGGCAGGAAACTATTTCAGTATCAACAAGGTATCTTGCTTTCTGACACTACTTAATACAAGGGTGTCAAGGAATAGTTTGTTACAAAGACAAATCATAAATGCACTTCAATGGAAGAGGCTGAACAAATAAATATGAAAGGTTTGCTGATACTCACTATCTGGGGAATGAAAACTAAAGAACTTAAAAACCAAAAAAGCCTCAAATATCTTCATTTATCTTTTAATTTTTTTAATTGATTGGTTTTGGAGAGAGAGAGAAACATTGATTTGTTGTTCCACTTATTTATGCATTCATTGGTTGACTTCTGTATGTGCCCTGACTGGGGATTGAACTTGCAACTTTGGTGTATTGGGACAATGTTCTAACCAACTGAGCTACCCGGCCAGGATGTATCTTTTAAATTTTAGATAGGGGAGTTGGGAATAGAGGGGAAAAAAATCCCAGGAACTCTGTGCTAAGACTGTTTTTATGACTTTTAATCCAAATGCCTTGTCAAAAACGTTAAGGACGTCAGGTCCCTTACTGTGTATTATGAGTCATCTCTTCTTTGTCTGTGAGATGCAGCTAGCAGAAGTTTGGTTTCTGAGACCAGTCATTGGTATGATATTTGGATCTTTGGATCTCTGAAAATTGTTAATTCCTGCCAACCTGTCTCAACAACTACCAGATTCTGAAGAGATGCGTCTGACTCACCAACAGATTCAGAAGTTGGGCCATCCTCTTTATTGTTATCCTGGTTTAATACTTGACAATTATTCCAATATTATTTCCAGTAATTTGGTCCTTTCCACCTTGTCCCTTTTTACCTTTTCCTGTGTAACCAAAAATATCAGTTGAAAAAATTAGGTAAGCTAGAGAAAACAAAATGTTATTAAGAAAACATAAGAGAAAATACATTTATAGTATTTATTGAAAAAAAATCTGCATTTAAGTGGACTTGCTCAGTTCAAAGCCAGGTTGTACAAGGGTCAAGTATATATGCATACAGATTTCATCTAGCTATTTGTCACTACTTCTTTGGAAAATTTAAGCTGCTTGCCAAAATAAGTCAGGATAACAAGAACATTTGGGGTCTATGGGCACAGGAGCATTGCAGAAGTGCCTATAAATAAACAGGAGGAGACTTCATGCTGATTCTATCAAATTGGTGAGTTATAACTGACCAAGTTAAAGACTAGGGAGCCAGAGAGATTCAAGATTCAGAGAAAGAGGATGATTAATAGTGCAGAGCTCTAGAGAACAGGGTGGTGTGTGTGATCCACAACATAGATGGAAAAAATAGACTAAATAGGTGGAAAGGAGGGGTGTTATTTTGGAGGCAGGAAGTCGGGGAGTTCCTTTTAAAGTCTCTATTCTCCTTAAAGAAAGAGGTGAGGTCATTCTTGGAGGGTGAGGTGGGAGGTCAGAGATTTGTGGAGGTTTAAAAAGGCTGTCGTGGCTAATAGTAAACACTTGTTCTAGTCTTGCAGTCCTGTGGGCCCCTTTGCAGGTAGAACTACAGAAAGGCAAAGGAATATGGGGTCAACATAAAGGACCAAGAGTTGCTGGCTACAGAAGGAAGAAATGAACACAGAAGGAACTCAGCCTAAAGTGAGAGAGAGAGAAGAGGTCATAGGACTTGGGTCTGAGGAGGGATTGAGGAAAGGACAGGGTGAGGTGGGGAAAGTGGTCAGAGAATGGGGTTGTCCAAATTATCAATTTAAATATAAAAAACAGTATCAGCTTGAAACAAAATGAAATACACTGCAATTTTGTAATCTTGCACTTGAGCATTGGTTTTATTTGTAGATTGTGATTTTCAAACTTTTTAAGTGAAAATTTATGTAGACTATGTGGGGAAAGCCGCTGTGTCAGGCTTGCTCGCTGACTTGCTTGCTGCAAGCACTTTGCTTAATTAGTGCGTGAGCACGTGGCAATGCCACGTGTGAAGAGTCTATGTAAGGCTATTGGTGCTTGCACTCAGGGTGGATTGTGGATGGTGGGTTGTGGATTGCCCGCCTGCCCACCCGCCACTGTGAGGAATCATTTTGCTGTTTGTTTGCCTGCTGCCATGAGAAGAGGTTTTCCCCTGCCTGTTTGCTCATCCACCATTGCAAGAATCTATTAAAAGGTAATAGCTCAATGCTTCCTGACTCTGCAGTTTCTCTACTGTCTGCCAGAATCCAGTGTGGACCTGCCTGGTCTCAGCCACCAGCATTACAACCTACCTGGTTGGATCCAGAGTGGGTGATCCATCTGCCCTCTGCCAGCTTTACACCCCCACCACAACCCCGAGGGCACTTCATTATACCCCAGGACTCTACAGAACACACATCACTGCTACTCAAGTTTTGAGACTGAAAACAGCTGTATATCCAGTGAACACACTTCTGGCCTTGTTTGATAAGATGCTGGATCACATATTTACTGTCAAAGTCATGATATCATCTCAAGAGCACATTTCTATATTTCCCACATTTTCCATGGTGGACATGGTATTACATTTACAATGTGTTCTAACTGGAGTCACAAATGAATGCAGTTGATCCTGGATTCAGTTTGATAATGCATCAAGAACCACCAAAGGAGCCAGCACTTGAGAAATCCTAAGGACAGATCTCCCCACCTGTGGAAAGAAGCAAGTTTTCTGTACTTTTAGGGCTAAGTTAGTTTTCTGTCCTGTTTGTTTGTTTAACATTTGGTAGAAAATAACATTAGAACTCTACCTCCTAGATTCCAAATGCTGAAATATATTCTGTATAGTGTAAAGATTTAGATATAAAAAGTTACAATATGTACTTAGAAGGAAAAACTCATATAAACTTGTAAAAGAAAGGCAACTTATAAACTTTTATCAGAGAGGCAAAGGCAACTCGGGAAACTCAGAAGCCCAAATTAAAAAGAGTAGACTTCTATGCATACACAAAAAGATAAACAATGGCAATGGAAAGGCATAAAAGCCATAATCAAAATCATGACTGCTAAAAATATCTGCAACACATGACAGGCCAACAGTTAATATCGTTACAAACTGATGAGAAAAAGACAAGCAAACCAAAAGAACAAGGAGGGTGAGGACCATGAACAGGCAATCCACAGGAGAAATCCAAGTTGCCAACAAACATATGAAAATAGTAGCCAGGAAAATAAAAATTAAAATAATTATCAAATAGCATACTGTGCTGGAAAAAAACTGTACAAATGGGCACTCTCAAATTTATAGTGTATGTGTGTGTGTTACTACAACCTTTTTGAACAATAATGTAGCAACATCTATAGAATTTTTAAAATAAGATTAAAATTTAAGTAAACATGCACTTTACCTTCTAATTTTATATTTAAAAAATTTTCAAATCTATAGCAGAGTTACAAAAATAGTACAATGAACAACCATATATCTTTTACCTAGTCACCAATTGTTGATATTTTATTATATTTACTTTATCTCTTGATATAAAATATATAAATACTTTTTCTATTAAAGAATAAAATTTTTTTAATTATTTATTGATTTTAGAGAGCGGAAGGTGGGAGGAGCAGGAAGCATCAACTCCTAGTAGTAGTTGCTTCTCATATGTGCCTTGACCAGGCAAGCCCGGGGTTATCAACCAGCGACCTCAGCATTCCAGGTCACTGCTTTATCCACTGTGCCACCATAGGTCAGGCTAAAAAAAATTTATGTATTGATTTGAGAGAGAGAGAGAGGAGAAGGGATCCCTGCCCAGGGATCAAACTGGCAACCTCTGTGCATCAGGACAAATAAGTAAAATTTTTTAAAAAAGAGAAGAGTTTAAAAACAACTAAATAAATAAAATTGTAAAGATACAGAAAAAATTAGCATGGCCCCTGCTCAAAGATGACATGCAAATTCATGAAACATCCCATGCTTTTAAAAAAAATGGTAATTGTTCTAAGTTTGTTCATTTATCATTTATTTAGTCATCATTCATTCCCCAAACATTTACTGAGCACAGTTCCATTCCCAGCAAGATATCTGCTGTGCCTCTGAATTAGAACAACAAAGACACAGTAGTGAGGTGGGGAAGCAAACAAGTAAACAACTAAAATATTCTGATGAATTTAACATAACTACAAGGTATTATGAACACACAGATGTTGAGAAATTAAACTAGCTTTATCAGTTAGGAAAGGCTACTTAAGGGAGGTAATATTTATGTTGCTCTTTAAGGATGAGTAGAAATTAGGTGAATGGCATTCCAGTAAGAGGAAGCAATAGTCATTCATTTATATTTATTCCAACATTACAGTGCTTCTGGGTGCCAGTCCATAGGCTTTGGAGAGGTAGCAGTGAACAAGATAGGAAAGTCTACGCCCTCCTGTGGGGAGAGATAATAAATATACAAGTAAACAACAACAACAAAAATATATAAATGACAAAAACGATAGAGGATAAGAGAGGGTCTGGGGTGGTGTGTGCCATTTTAGATAAGATAGTCACGGGAACAACCCACAAAGGAGATGATATTTGAGCAGAGACTTGTGTGAAGTAAGGGAGGCACTGTGGAAGGAAGAGCAATAAATGCAAAGGCCCTGAGGTGGCTAGTAAAGCTAGAACTGAGGGAGTGAGTGAGAGAGCAATGCAGCAGGTTATAAAATCAGAGAGGGATGAGTGGGAGATTATGTAGAGCCTAGCGCTCAGCAGTTTTTGACTTTTGATGTGATCACCAAGGAAATGAAAGGGATTAGAAGAAAAGTCTTACAAGTGAGCTGGGAAATACCAATATTTAGAGGTCTGGAAAAAGATAAAGATCCAGGAAAGGAAATTAAAATAGAAGGAAAACCAGGCATAAACCATGTTCTAGAAGCCTATTGGGTAAATGTTTTAAGATAAAGAAGTTATTTACTATACCAAAATGTAGAGAAGAAAGCCTAGACCAGGGGTCCCCAAACGTTTTACACAGGGGGCCAGTTCACTGCCCCTCAGACAGTTGGAGGGCCAGACTATAAAAAAAAAACTATGAACAAATCCTTCTGCACACTGCACATATCTTATTTTAAAGTAAAAAAATAAAACGGGAACAAATATAATATTTAAAATAAAGAACAAATAAATTTAAATCAACAAACTGACCAGTATTTCAATGGGAACTATAGGCCAGCTTTTGGCTAATGAGATGGTCAATGGGCTCCTCTCACTGACCAGCAATGAAAGAGGTGCCCCTTCCGGAAGTGCGGCGGGGGCCAGATAAACGGCCTCAGGGGGCCTCATGCGGCCCACAGGCCATAATTTGGGGACCCCTGGCCTAGACTGTTATGTAGGGAATAGTAAGTTGATTCAGGATAGAAAGACAGACTCTGGGTAGAGTGATGGCAGGAGAGGGTGGTCACAAAGAACTTTTTTAGTTATATAACTTGACAACAATATTGACATGAAGGCCTTAAACATAAAGAGAGGCACTTGTAGAACACCTTATCTTTTAAAAATTACTTTCACATACACCAGCTCAGTTGACTCTCTAAGCTAGCAATTTTCAACTGGTGTGCCAGAAGAATTTTTTAAATTAATTAATTTATCTTTAATTGAATTTACTGAGATGACATTGGTTAATAAAATTATATGGCTTTCAAAAAAATCTTTTTAATTATATAGGTTTCAGGGTACCATTCTACCACAAGAATTTTTAAAAATTTTTATTTATTGATTTTAGAGAGAGAAAGGCAGGGGAGAAGAGCAGGAAGCACAAACTCGTAGAAGTTGCTTCTCGTGTGTGCCCTGACCGGGCAAGCCCAGGATTTCAAACCAGCAACCTCAGCATCCTAAGGTGGACATTTTATCCACTGCACCATTACAGGACAGGCACTGCAAGAATTTTTAAAACATGCAATAATTGACAATTTGGTCATGGACACTGACCTCTTTTCCCTTAGACTGTCAAATAAAAGAAAAAAATAACAACAGCCAACACAACAAAATCATCAGGTGTGAATGAATCAAAATTATACTTTTTTTTGGTCAGATCAGCAAAAAATATATTTTTTGGAGTGCTGCAGAATTTTAGTAGTTTATGTGCACCATGAGATGAAAAAGTTTGAAAATCGCTGCTCTAATCCATCCAGCACAGGACAGCCTTAATTCATTGATAAGGAATCTGGAGCTCAAAGGTGAGGTCATGATTATTTAAAAGACACACACTGACCAATAACACAGATAGGTCACCCTTTCTCTGACTGCACGTCAAGTGCTTTTTCTAGTACCTCTGCTGCTTTGTCTTCATGTGAGGACAGCATTCAAACAGACCTAAACCTGATGAAGAACTTATTATTTTGGGGGGTTTTTTCTCATAAAAGTTTGCTTTAAAAAACTACAGTTAAGAAATCCAGGCCCGACCTGTGGTGGCACAGTGGATAAAGTGTCGACCTGGAAATGCTGAGGTCGCTGGTTTGAAACCCTGGGCTTGCCTGGTCAAGGCACATATGGGAGTTGATGCTTCCGGTTCCTCCCCCTTCTCTCTCTCTCTGTCTCTCTCTCCCTCTCTGTCTCTCTCTCCTCTTTAAAAATGAATAAATAAAATAAAAAGAAATAAAAAAAAAGAAATCCACCCATAAACTTTCTGATATAGGTAAAAATGAAGGAGATGAATCTGTCACCTCGAGTCCATATTCATAGCAAATAACTAGGATCAAAACCTAACAGATTCAGCAGCTGGAGCTTTCTGTCTCTGATGTAATGGAGGTTCAGCATCTTTTTTCAGTGGATCTTTTATCATTTACCTTTGCTGATTTATTGAATGTTTTGTCAGTTAGATACTGTTTTTAGAGACTTAAAAAACATGAATTTGATGTTCCTACATATTTCATTTATTAAAAAATTCCATTCCACAACTGAATAAATGTTCTAAATATATTTTTTTATTTCAGATTTTAACTAATACCCAAACTCACGCCTGAGATATTTAACAAAACTATGAGTATATTACTGATAGGTTGGAGTTTTGTATTTCAGCTTTGTAAAATGACTTGCTACATATTCTTATGAGAAACAAGGAATGGCAGGGGTGTGTGATAAATATGTGTAGAAATTTAAAAAAAATAAACCTAAATTGCTGATAGACTTTGTTTACTAAAATAGTTTTTATATATAGTTTACTTAAAGTCTAGGTTGACTAGCTTATTCCATTTTTCTTTTCTTGACAAACTATTCAATTCTATCAGCTGAACAGCCTGCTGTTTTTAATAATTTTCATACACCTGAGAATTTGTATGTACACTGGTTCAAATTATTTTAATTTGTAAGACTTATTTTGTTCATTTTTACTCAGAGTGAAAAGTAGGAGATTAATAATGAAGACAGATAGCATTTTTAAGGAAGGTAGACAGATCATTAATGCCTGAAATGGGAATGAGAAGAAAGAATAGATACTATATTATTTCTACTGGCTAAACAAAGTGAGAAATAATTTATGCATAACAACACATTTTTAAAAATTAAAAATATCTTATTTGTTCAATTATAAAAGGATTTATAATTATAAAAGACTTCAAACCACACAGAAATGTAGAAAGCAAAGGAAAAGAATTACATGAGAGAGGTTTATGAGATTCTATAGTGGACTTTCAAATATGCATTATTATAGGATATTTGCCTATATTTTATTCTTTTCTTTTTACAAATTGGCAATTAGTTGTCCAAATTACAAATTATTAATATCACAGGCTCTGGAGCCAAATTGCCTGGTTTTAAGGCCAGCCTGCCATTTTCCAGCTCTATGTATGACCTTAAACAAGTTACTAACACTCCTGTGGCTTAACTTCCTCATCAATTAAGTAGCATCTATCTCATAGGATTGAAAAAAGGATTAATTAAATTGACATACATACATACATATACATTGCAATAAGTATTAGTTCCTAGTAGAACTATAATATTTTCCACAACTATGTTGTGTGCCTTTTGTTATTATATATCATCTTATTTGCAATTGGGTGTATATCTGCTCTACTGATTCATCTGTTTAATTTTACATTCATACCACACCGTTTTAATATTATTGTTGCTTTATAATATATCTGAACATCTGTTAGAGTAAAATCTATCCTCATGATTCTCCTTTTTAGAATTAGAATATATGTATATGATTATATCCATGATTTTTTATTTTTATATGTAAACTTTCTCAAATTTAAATTATTTCATCTTGTTTTTGTTTTTTTTAAAGGTAATCTTTAGTTTCTTTTTTTTTCTAAGTCTTTATTTTTTATTTATTTATTTATTACAGAGACAGAGAGTGAGTCAGAGCGAGGGATAGACAGGGACAGACAGACAGGAACGGAGAGAGATGAGAAGCATCAATCATTCATTTTTCATTGCGCTTGCAACACCTTAGTTGTTCATTGATTGCTTTCTCATATGTGCCTTGACCGCAGGCCTTCAGCAGACCGAGTAACCCCTTGTTGGACCCAGCGACCTTGGGTTCAAGCTGGTAGACTTTTGCTCAAACCAGATGAGCCCACGCTCAAGCTGGCGACCTCGGGGTCTCGAACCTGGGTCCTCTGTATCCCAGTCCGACGCTCTATCCACTGCGCCACCGCCTGGTCAGGCTCATCTTGTTTTAATGGCATTAACTTATAAAATAATTTAATAAGTGACCTCTTTCAAATGTGTAATTTCTTAATCTAATAATCTGGACTTGAATAATGTTTTATATATTTTTTTCATATAGGACTCTTTCCTTATCAAAATTACTTCTAGATACTTTTTCTATTTATTGTTTTAGAGAGAGAGAAAGGGAGAGAGACAGAGAGCAACATCGACCCATTGTTCCACTTACTATGCCATCACTGGTTGCTTCTTGCATGTCTCTTGACCAGGGATCAAACTGGCAACCTCAGCATTTTGGAACAGCACTCCAACCAACTGAACTACCGGCCTGGGCCTAGGTACTTGATATTTTTTGTAGTTATTATAAACAAAGTCTCATTTTTTTTATGTTCTTATTCCTAGTATATAGAAGTGGTCTTAATGTGTGTATATTATTATCACATACCTTCTTGTTTGACTCAGCACTATTTTTCATTTCCTTTATCTGGAGGTATTCAATTAACTTTATTAATTTGAATCAATTTTTAAAGTTATCAAGCTATATAACCATGTTCAAATAATGATAATTTGTCTTTGTCTTTTGAATATTTTTATATCATATCTCATACATGTTTTGTTACACTGGCTAGAATTCTAACACAATATTATAGGAAAGGGGCTGCAATTTATATCATAAACAGATTTTACTCTCAAATCAATAAATAGCCTGACCAGGTGGTGGCACAGTGGATAGAGCGTCGGACTGGGATGCGGAAGGACCCAGGTTCGAGACCCCGAGGTCACCAGCTTGAGCGTGGGCTCATCTGGCTTGAGCAAAGAGCTCACCAGCTTGGACCCAAGGCCACTGGCTCCAGCAGGGGGTTACTCGGTCTGCTGAAGGCCCATGGTCAAGGCACATGTGAGAAAGCAATCAATGAACAACTAAGAAGTCGCAACGCGCAACGATAAACTGATGATTGATGCTTCTCATCTCTCTCTGTTCCTGTCTGTCTGTCCCTGTCTATCTCTGCCTCTGTAATAAAAAATAAAAATAAATAAATCAATAAATAAAAACTTTAAAAAATATTCAACCTGACTTATAATGAGAAAAATGCTGTAGTGCTATTTTTCAACCCTTAGATTGGCAAATAACCAGAAGTTAACACTATGTGTTGAGAAGCTGTGGGAAAATAGGTGTTCTCATTTACTGCTGGTGGGAATATAAATTGATTTAATCCCTATAGAGAGTGATTTAGCGTATCTATCTAAATAACAAATGCATATGTCCTTTGATCTAGCAATGCCAATTCTAGGCATTTATTCTTTGGATATACTTGCACACGTGTTAATTGACCCATGTACAAGATTATTCATTGCAGTATTGTTTGTAATAGCAAAAAAGAAAAAGGAAACAATACAAATGTCTATCAATAAGGAACTGATTAAATAAATTGTAATATATCCATGAAATGGAATACTATGCTCTGAAGAAAGAATGATAAACTAATGATACAAAAATATCAAGATAATTATATCACTAACTGAAAAAAACAAGGTACAGAACAGTGCATGGTATAGGTATGCTACCATTTGTGGAGAAAAAAGGGGACAATTAGACATATTTTTACTTGCACATATTCATAAAGAAATTCTGGAATAATGCATAAAGTACTTATAACAGGGATTGCCTGTGGTAGTCCAGGTGTGAGCTAATGGGATATAAGAGTAGGAAAATTTAACAGAACCTGCTTACTTTTATATTTTCCATTTAAATTTTTTCTCATTTATTGATTTTAGAGGGAGAGAGGAAGAAGGAGAGAGAAAAACATTAATTTGTTGTTCCACATATTTATGCATTCATTGGTTGATTCTTAATTTTTTTTTTTTTTATGTGCCTTGACCGTGGGCCTTCAGCAGACCAAGTAACCCTTTGCTTGAGCCAGCGACGTTGGGCTCAAGCTGGTGAGCTTTTTTGCTCAAACCAGATGAGCCCTCGCTCAAGCTGGCAACCTCGGGGTCTCGAACCTGAGTCTTCCGCATCCCAGTCTGATGCTCTATCCACTGCGCCACCACCTGGTCAAGCTCATTGGTTGATCCTTATATGTGCCCTACGCGGGCAGGGATCGAACCCACAACCTTGGTGTATCCAGACTATGCTCTAACCAAATGAGCTACCCAGTCAAGGCTTCCTGCTTATTTTTTAAATGTTTGAACTGTGAGAAAACAGACTATGGTTGCAGAGGAAAGGGGCATTGGGAGGGGTGCTGGGTGAAAAAAGTGAAGAGATTAAGAATTATAAATGGGGCCCTGGCCAGTTGGCTCAGTGGTAGAGCGTTGGTCCGGTGTGTGGAAGTCCTAGGTTAGATTCCTGGTCAGGGCACACAGGAGAAGCACCCATCTGCTTCTCCACCCTTTCTGCTCTCCTTCCTCTCTGTCTCTCTCTTCCCCTCCCACAGCCGAGGCTCCGTTGGAGCAAAATTGGCCTGGGCGCTGAGGATGGCTCCATAGCTTCTGCCTCAGGCGTTAGAATGGCTCTGGTTGCAACAGAACAATGACCCAGATGGGCAGAGCATCACCCCTCTAGTGGGTTTGCCGGGTGGATCCTGGTCGGGCGCATGCGGGAGTTTGTCTCTCTGCCTCTCTGCTTCTCAATTCAGAAAAATGCAAAAAAGAAAAGAAAAGAAAAAAAATTCTAAATTGGTAGTTACAGAATAGTCATGGGGATGTAAAGTACAGCATAGGGAATATAGTCAATAATATTGTAAGCCCTGGCTGGGTAGTGCAGTTGGTTAGAGTATTGTCCTGATAACATCCTGCAGGTTCAACTGAACCAAAGAATGTATAAATGGAAAAACAAATCAATGTTTTCCTTTATCCTTTCCTCTTTCTCTCTCTAAAATCAACTTTTAAAAACTAAATTTAAAAAGTTAAAGAAAGTTTTAAATAATAGAAAAGCAAGCGTTTGACCTGACCTGTGGTGATGGCACAGTGAGTAAAACGGAGACCTGGAATGCTGAGGTTGCTTGTTTGAAACTCTGGGCTTGCCCCAGTCAAGGCACATAAGACAAGCAATCAATGAACAACTATAGTGAAGCAACTACAAGTTGATACTTCTTGTTCCCCCCACCTTTTTCTCTCTCCTCTCTCTGGAAAATCAATAAGTAAAATCTTTAAAAAAGAAAGTAAATGTTTGAACTGTGAGAATGCAGTATCTGTTGAAAAAGAAATACAGGGAAAACATGTAAAGAGTTACACACTTAACATTTTAAAATTTTAAATCAATTTTTTTTTTTTAATGAGAGGAAGGGAAGCAGAGACAGACTCCCACATGCGCCCAGACCAGGATCCACTGAAAAGTGCACTAGGGGGCAATGCTCTGCCCATCTCTGGCCATTGCTTTGTTGCTCAGCAATGGAGCTTTTTTTTTTTTTTTTTTTAACGCCTGAGGCAGAGGTGGATTAAGGTCGGTTGAGGCCCTGGGTGCAGAAGAAAATATTGGGCCCCTTAAAAGAAAGAGAGACAGGGAAAATAAAAATACATGTTAATCATATTTTTAAATAAATAAAAAATATTATGTACTATTAATGTTAAAATTGCACATATGAAACCAAACTTGGTGTCATTAGAAAAAAGTGTAAAGTTATGGTTTTGTGGAGTCCTTCAGAAGTCAGGGCCCAGGGCACACACCCAGTGCACCTGCCATTAAAGCCACCTCTCGCCCAAGGTCATCGCACTCGAACCAATTGAGCCATGCTGTGGGAGGGAAATAGAAAGAGAGAGGGGAGGGCAACAGGTGGAGAAGCAGATAGTTGCTCTCCTGTGTGCCCTGACCAGGAATCGAACACAGGTCATCCACACGCCAGGCCAATGCTCTCTCTACCAGTGAGCCAACCAGCCAGGGCCTAAAATTTTAAATCAATTTTTAAATTGGCTATTTTGGGCCCCTTTTAAATTGCTAACAGGGCATGGTGAAGTTCACAGGACTCATTGTCTTCAACTGTTGTGTGTACATATATATATGTAGCTTTCTGTTTGGAGCTAGAAGACCTAGACAGGCTAGATTTTGTAACAGGCTGTGCCCTTACCCAAGCTCCTTAACTATCACGTGGAGTGGTCATGTGGACTGAATGAAGGAGAAAATGTATAGGTTTTAGTTCAGAGCCTGGCATGTACCAAGTAGAAAAGCTTGTTTTCCTATTTTGAGTGTTGATACTTGCTTCTCCCTCTTCCCAAAGCACGTGTACCCTCTTTCCTTCAAAGCTGTTATGCTCTGTGGTAGTTAGTTTGCAAGTTGGTCCCTTAAAGGCAGACACCATCTTACAGCTGTCTCCCTCATAATGCCCAACATATTGCCTGGCATGTAGACTGTAGTGGACACACAATAAACGTGTGTTCTTTCATTAAACAAAGATATGGAGCACCTACAATTCTGTGAGGTCCTCCTGTGCTTGCTGCTGAGCATTAAAGAGACATGCGGTCCTGTTGACAGTTCCGGGGAAGATTTTTGATTGCAGTGGGATAAGTGAGAAGAAGGAAAAGTATCTGAAATACAATGAGACCCTGTAGGGAGGGGCTAATCTGGGAGTCTCCTTTAGGAACTGACTTTCAGAGAATTGAAAATAAATTGAATTTGCCAATATTATGAAGAAAACATTTCAGGCAGAAGAAACTGCCTCCCCAAAGAAAGGGTTTTATGCCCTTGGGGGAGCCAAAAGGCAAGCAGGCATTTGGGGAGTGAGGAGGAGAGAAATCTCCACAGTGGCCCTGAAAGTATTCTTAATAAAACTTAACACTCCTATGCTTGATACTTGTGGGGGGCTGGCTAAAAAAGGTAAAGGGATTAAGGAGTACAAATTGGCAGTTATATCAATAGAAATAGTCATGGGGATGTAAGGTACAGCATAAGGAATATAGTCAATAATATTATAATTATGTTCAAGAGACTCAAATACAAATTTACTTGGTCTGCATATTCCTTTATATTCAACTGAGACTGTATCCTCTTTATTTTTTTGGTGGTGGGCTCTTTTTTTTATTTATTTACATTTTTATTTTTTGAGAGAGAGAGAGACAGAAGCATCAAGCTGCTCCAGTATGTGCCCTGACTCGGGAACTGAACCTGCAACCTCTGTGCTCCGGGATGACACTCCAACCAACTGAGCTATTCCTCTTTACTTTAGATCTAGGAATTCACAGATCTCTTCAAGCTACAGTTTTTACTCATTTTTAGGAATGGTTACCACTACAGATAAGTCCTATAGCCTGCTGGTATAATTTTACTGTAGAGGGAAATAAAATCTTGAAACTATGGGGAGACCTCATCTGCCCCCACATGTGGTAGGCTACACAACTTTCATTCTACCCTACCCAACTGCCCAATACCACTCCCTGCTGCCATGTCACACAGTTATTCTACGTAGGAGAAGCCTCAAAGAACTTTCTAAGAAAAATAAGCAAGTGCATAGTTCTGGCAGAGGAGCAAAAGCAAGTATGGAAACTAAAGAATATCAAACAAAGGAAAGCTAGTTTCTATCTAATTTGTGTGATTTTTACAGTAACTCTTTGGCTGCTTTACTCATCTAGAAATCAGTTTAGATAACAGTTCAGAAAGTGTTACTCTTAGAATTGTAGTGTCATTAGGGAGTTTCTAATAGCTATCTAGTACAGTGGTCCCCAACCTTTTTTGGGCCACGGACCGGTTTAATGTCAGAAAATATTTTCACAGACCGGCCTTTAGGGTGGGATGGATAAATGTATCACGTGACCGAGACTAGGTCAAGAGTGAGTCTTAGACGATGTAACAGAAGGAATCTGGTCATTTTTAAAAAATAAAACATCGTTCAGATTTAAATATAAATAAAACAGAAATAATGTAAGTTATTTATTCTTTCTCTGCGGACCAGTACCAAATGGCCCACGGACTGGTACGGGTCTGTGGCCCGGGGGCTGGGGATGGACCACTGATCTAGTATACTTGGCCAAAGCTAATAGAATTCAAACAATGTACCGAAAGATTCTATTTGTCTTATCAAAATAAAAATAACAACATTAATAAACAATTTAAAACTCTAGAATTACCTTTATACTGTTCTTCATCTTGTAAAGAATTTGACATTATTGCTGATACAGGTGCTAAATAATAAATTCTGAATGTCTGTTTAGAAGATTATGATTTTAGGGGAAAGTATCTTTTTTTCTCTTCCTGTGATATTCTACAAAAGTAAGGGGGAGGCACTGTTTGATAATATAATTAACACTGTAGATATCAAATGAGATGCTTCAAGCTGTATGAATCTGAATGAGTAAAAATTCTAAAGACAACAATCAAGATTTTAATTAATTATTTTTATTTATTTTATTTTATTTTTTTACGGAGACAGAGAGAGAGTCAGAGAGAGGGATAGACAGGGACAGACAGACAGGAACGGAGAGATGAGAAGCATCAATCATTAGTTTTTTCATTGCGCATTGCGCCACCTTAGTTGTTCATTGATTGCTTTCTTATATGTGCCTTGACCGCGGGCCTTCAGCAGATCGAGTAACCCCTTGCTCAAGCCAGCGACCTTGGGTCCAAGTTAGTGAATTTTTGCTCAAACCAGATGAGCCCACGCTCAAGCTGGCGACCTCGGGGTCTAGAACCTGGGTTTTCCGCATCCCAGTCTGACACTCTATCCACTGCACCACCGCCTAGTCAGGCAACAATCAAGATTTTAAATGTCTTATTGGACACATTTTCTCACCAGAGGGTAGGACTGTAAATACCATCTGAAAATGAATTTCAGCGCTGGAAAGAATGACTTGATGACTTTGGTAAGCACACTCTGTGACAAACTTATTCTTTGACTCTGAGGCGTAGCTATTTGGTAATTATATAGAAGTTATTTTTTTTTTAAACCTAGGGAAATACTTTATTTTGATGAAGTAACAAATATTACATCTCACTAATCTATAAAAGCCAATTTGTCATGGTTATAAATTATCAATTGAATAAAAGATGAGGCCTGACCAGGTGGTGGCACAGTGAATAGAGCATTGGACTGGGATGCGGAAGGACCCAGGTTCGAGACCCCGAGGTCGCCAGCTTGAGCGTGGGCTCATCTGGCTTGAGCCAAAAAAAAAAAGCTCACCAGCTTGGACCCAAGGTCACTGGCTCGAGCAAGGGGTTACTCGGTCTGCTGAAGGCCCACGGTCAAGGCACATATGAGAAAGCAATCGATGAACAACTAAGGAGTCCTAACGAAAAACTGATGATTGATGCTTCTCATCTCTCTCCGTTCCTGTCTGTCTGTCCCTATCTATCCCTCTCTCTCTGACTCTCTCTCTGTCCCTGTAAAAAAAATAATAAATAAAAATTAAAAAAAAAAAAAAGATGAGGCAAGAGAGCAAGTGTGTCTCTGGAATGCCTGAGAGTGCCTGGTACCATGGACTGAACATAGATTCATAAAACACCTGGTGAGTGATTAGTAATAATGATGATGATCATAATAATATGTATGGAGTGCTTATCATGTGGTAGGGACTTTGAAACAAGCTTTACAAGTATTACATGTATAACTACCAATTCTCACAATGACCCTACGAAATAGGTCCTGTTGTTATCTTCACTTTACAAAGGGGGAGGCTGGATCACAAAGAGGGTGGGGAACTGGAACAAAATCACAGAGCCAGGAAATAGTGGAGCTGGGATTTGAAATCAAAGATCTGCCCCTAGAGTCTTTAATCAATGTTGTTTCTTAAATATAGAATGATGAAAGTTGAGGTTTTCAAGCAACAGGTCATAGCCCATCACTTTAATGGCTCTTTAAAAAATTAAATGGAATAGAATGGAACAGAAAATATCAAAGTGCAGAGCAGTTTAAAAGGTAAATAAAGTTTCATAGAACTACTTTTATGTAGACACATAAACAGTCCATTGCACAGTATCAAATGAAAAAGTACGTTACACAGCCTGATTGTCACATATATAAAAACTAACAGAATAAGTTTTCCAAAAAAGGAAACTATTACAGCTATCTTCTTTTTCCTGCACAATTAAACCTTTTTATTAATCAGTTCAACTTTTTTTTCCCTGATGTAAAACAGCACACATTTATCTTAAAGTTTATGTGGGTCAACAGATTAGTCACTTATGTATAGACAAACATATGAGAATTGGGTCACAACGTAATGTGTATTTTTTTAATTTTAGATTTTATTTATTCATTTTTAGAGAGAGAAATAGGGGGAGAGGAAGCATCAACTCCCATATGTACCTTGACTAGGCAAGCCCAGGGGTTCGAACCAGTGACCTCAACATTCCAGGTCAACATTTTATCCACTGTGCCATCACAGGTCATGCCTGTATTTTTTTTTTTTTTTAAGCTAGAGTAGGGGAGATACAGAGACAGACTCCTGCATGCACCCTACCGGGATCCATGCTGTAACCCCCATCTGGGGCCTCTCGCAATATTTAGAGCCTGAGGCAGAGGTTTGACAGAGCCATCCTTAGTGCCCAGGGCCCCAGAGCTCGAATCAATAGAGCCAAATCTGCAGGAGGGGAAGAAAGAGAAAGAGGAGGAGGAGGAGAAGGAGATGGTCACCTCTCCTGTGTGTCCTGATGGGAGACTTCCTCATGCTGGTTGACACTGTACTACTGAGCCAACTGGCCAGGGCCTGAAATGTATTTTTTAAATTAATTTTGATATTGAAACAAATATTTTAAAATGTTTATTGATTTGAGAGAGAGAAAGGGAGAGAGGGAGAGAAAGACAAGAACATCAATCTGTTCCTGTATGTACCATGAGCAGGGATTGAACCGGCAACCTCTGTGCTTCAAAACAATGCTCTAACCCAGTGGTACCCAATCTTTTTTGGGCCATGGACTGGTTTAATGTCAGAAAATATTTTCATGGACCGGCCTTTAGGGTGGGACAGATAAATGTATCACGTGACCGAGACAAGCAGCAAGAGTGAGTCTTAGAAGGATGTAACAGAGGGAATCTGGTCATTTTTTAAATGACCAGACTTAAATATAAATAAAACGGAAATAATGTAAGTTATTTATTCTTTCTCTGCGGACAGGTAACAAATGGCTCACGGACCGGTAGCGGTCCGTGGCCTGGGGGTTGGGGACCACTGCTCTAACCAGTTGAGCTATCTGGTCAGGGCAAAATGTATTTTTTACTGAGTGAGGTTAAAAATAAGTCTTTGCCAGCCCACTAAGTGCAAATATGGTTGATATGTTTTTTTGTTTGTTTGTTGTTGTTTTTGTGGCAGAGACAGAGAGAGTCAGAGAGAGGGACAGATAGGGACAGACAGACAGGAAGGGAGAGATGAGAAACATCAATTCTTCGTTGTGGCTCCTTAGTTGTTCATTGACTGATTTCTCATATGTGCCTTGACCCGGGGGGGGGGTGTGTGGCTACAGCAGACCGAGTGACCCCTTGCTCGAGCCAGCAACCTTCGGCTCAAGCTGGTGAGCCTTGCTCAAACCAGATGAGCCCGCTCTCAAGCTGGCAACCTCGTTGCCCAGGCACATGTAGTACTTCTCAATAGTGACCCTGGCTACCTTCTTCAAGGACATGGTGCTAACTGGCCCATCTTGGCAGGTTTCTAGTAAAAGAGCTGTTTTCATGTTTAAAAAATAATCTCTGCATCCCAGTTTATCATAAAGAGTTATGCAAATAGAAAAGTTGAATCAGCTTTTGTGACACTGTTTTTTATTTGTGTGTACGAGTAATTATGACCTTGTTTTAAAATGTCTCGAACCTGGGTCTTCTGCATCCCAATTTGACGCTCTATCCACTGCGCCACCGCCTGGTCAGGCAATATGGTTTTTTTTAATTATCAAAAGCAACAACATTGAATTGATTAGTCCTTAAGTTCTCTTTACTAGATAATTACATTGTAAGACTTTTGAGAAAGAGCATTTAAATTTTATCTGTTGTTTAAAAAGTTGACCGACTAAAAGTTGAAGAAAAAAACCTTAGAATTTGAAGTAGACAAAAATTTAAGACCATAAAATTAATAATTTGAGATCACATACAATGAAACATTTTTTCAATTAAAATTTTAACATCATAGTTCAAACTATTCCTGTCTTTGATCCTTTCTTTTTTTTCTTTGCTTTTCAATATTTTCAAGCAAGTAAAGTTGGACTGATGCATTTTAGGTTTAATTTTTCAGGTAAAATAAGATAGGTGTGATATTTTCCCTTTTTGGAAAACTGATCTATTAGTTTCATATCTGTGAATCAGGATTTGTAGTGTACGGTTATTTTTTAATATTGTGTGGTAGATTGTTTTTTTTAAAAGATTGTTTATGATTTATTGATAATATTACAGCACAATAGAAAGATTAAAATGGCTCCATGGGGTGTTTTGAAATTCATCCCAATTGTAGGCTGAGTGACGTGTAGTTTGAACAGACTGCCAAAGTCCAACAACTTCAGCATTTCCTTAATGTCAGGATCATCCTCAATGATCTCCTGATCCAGGTCTGAGACCTTAGGAACCTAATTCTCTCTCCGCTCTCTCTCCTCTTCCAGAAGCCTGATAGTCACACCTCTCTCAGGGCCTTTCTGAATCTGCTTCATCAGAGGTGTGACTTAGCGCACTATCCTGTTTTGGAACTTCTTGCTGGGGATAATGCCAATCTCTTCACACACATGCTTGTTGGTGTAGAAGTCGTTGCCCAGGCACATGTAGTACTTCTCAATGGTGACCCTGGCTACCTTCTTCAAGGACATGGTGCTAACTGACCCATCTTGGCAGGTCCCTAGTAAAAGAGCTGTTTTCATGTTTTAAAAAAATAATCTCTGCATCCCAGTTTATCATCAAGAGTTATGCAAATAGAAAAGTTGAATCAGCCTTTGTGACACTGTTTTTTATTTGTGTGTACTACTAATTATGACCTTGTTTTAAAATGTCTTTGACAGGATACTGAACTTTGAAATTTAAAGTTTTGTCATCACTTCTTTGATTGTGGAAATAATTAAATAAAGGTTGAAGAATGATTCAAAGCCTTCACTATGTAGACTAAATGTGTTTATTATGTTAACTGTTAAGATTATTGCTGATTTCCAGTAATGGACTATTGATTAACTATAATGACCTTCTTCACCATCTCCACACATCTTTTTGTGGGTTGGTTTGCCTTGTAATTTCATGAATCATAATTCAATATTTTATGAGTTACAAGAAGATTTCCAGAGGGAATCTGACAAGTATACAGGATTTTTTTTTCTTTATGGAAAGCACAGAGAATATTGTTTCTGATATGTCCAGCATTTCTCCCAACAGATGTAGCATATAATAGTATACGATATGCTTTTACATTGTTTTGAACAAGAGATCCCTATGTGATATCATTCTAAGTGGCTAGTTGCACAGACTTTTCTCATTGTATAGATTGTGTAAAATTAGATCCTTTTAAGCATTTGCTTAAATTCTTCATTCCAGTAAGAAATTTAAAAATATTTTTAAAATTTTTTGATTTTAGAAAGGAAGAGAAGACCTGGCCGCTTAGCTCAGTGGTAGAGCGTTGGCCCAGCGTGTGGAAGTCCCAGGTTTGATTCCCAGTAAGAGCACACAGGAGAAGCACCCATCTGCTTCTCCACCCCTCCCCCTCTCACTTCTCTCTCTCTCTCTCTCTCTCCTCTCCTGCAGCCATGGCTTGATTGGAGCAAGATGGCTCCAGGCGCTGAGGATGGCTCCCTGGCTTCTGCCTCAGGCACTAAAAAATGAGTCCAGTTGCAACAGAGCAAGGGCCCCAAATGAGCACAGCATCACCCCATAGTGGGCTGGCCGGGTGGATCCCAGTCAGAGCATATTCAGAAGTCTGTCTCTGCCTCCCCTTTTCTCACTAATAAAAAAAAAAAAAAAGGATGAAAGAGAGAAAAACATTGAATTGATTTGTTGCTCCACTTATTTATGCATTCATTGGTTGATTGTTATATGTGTCCTGATGGGGATCAAACCTGCGACCTTTGTGTAACAGGACAAAGCTCTAACCAACTGAGCTACCCAGCTAGGTCTCTAGTAGGAAATTTTATAAATTGCTTATTTTTGCCTTTTTTGACAATAGGAGCATTCCACCAAGTTATCCTTGTCTATCCTCTTTCAGACCTAATGTGACTACCTTAAAAAGAGTCTTTTGTGAATTGAAATTGTGAGTTTGATGTTTGTTTTGTTTTTCTAAGTGAGAGGAGGGGACACAGAAGGACAGACTCCTGCATGCACTCCAATCAGGATCCACCCAGCAACCCCTGTCTAGGGCCGATGCTAGCATCAGCCGAGCTATCCTTAGTGCCCGGGCCACTGCAAGAGGGGAAGAGAAGCAGATGGTTACTTCTCCTGGGTGCCCTGACTGGGAATAGAATCCAGGATGTCCATATGCCAGGTTGATGCTCTATCTACTGAGCCACAGACCAGGGCCTGTATAAGTTCATTATAAATTTTGGATATTAACTCCTTATGAAATATATCATTGGCAAACATGTTCTCTCATTCATTGAGTTATATTTTCATTTTGTTGATGGTTTCCTTTGCTGTGCAAAAACTTTTTAGTTTGATGTAGTCTCAGTTGTTTATTTTTTCTTTTGTTTCCCTTACCCAAAGAGATATATTAGAAAAAAATATTGCAATGAGCCTGGCCAGGCAGTGGCTTAGTGGATAGAGCATAGCCTGGGATATAGAAGACCCAGGTTTGAAACCCTGAGGTCACCAGGTTGGAGAGCGGGCTCACCAGCTTGAGCTTGGGGTCACTGGCTTGAGCATGGGATCATAGACATGACCCTATGATCACTGGCTTGAGCCCAAAGGTCACTGGCTTGAAGCCCAAGGTCACTGACTTGAGCCCAAAGTTGATGGCTTGAGCAAGGAGTCACTGGCTCAGTTGTAACCCCTTGTGCCCTCATCAAGGCACATATGAGAAAGCAATCAATGAACAACTAAGGTGGTGCTGCAATGAAGAATTGATGCTTCTCATCTCTCTCCCTTCCTGTCTGTCTGTCCCTCTCTCTCTTGCTAAAAAAAAAAACAAAGCAATAAGAAATGTCCAAGATTTTACTGCCTGTGGTTTCAAGTCTAACATTTAAGTCTTTAATCCATTTTGAGTTTATTTTTATTTTATTTTATTTATTTTTATTTTTTTATTTTTTTACAGAGACAGAGAGTGGGATAGATAGGGACAGACAGACAGGAACGGAGAGAGATGAGAAGCATCAATCATCAGTTTTTCGTTGCAACACCTTAGTTGTTTTTTTGTTGTTGTTGTTTTACAGGGACAGAGAGATAGAGAGAGGGATAGATAGGGACAGATAGACAGGAACGGAGAGAGATGAGAAGCATCAATCATCAGTTTTTTGTTGTGACACTTTATTTGTTCATTGATTGCTTTCTCATATGTGCCTTGACCATGGGACTTCAGCAGACCGAGAAACCCCTTGCTGGAGCCAGCTACCTTGGGTCCAAGCTGGTGAGGTTTTTGCTCAAGCCAGATGAGCCTGCGCTCAAGCTGGCGACCTCAGGGTCTCGAACCTGGGTCCTCTGCATCCCAGCCCGATGCTCTATCCACTGCGCCACCGCCTGGTCAGGTGAGTTTATTTTTATATATATGGTGTCTAGTTTCTTCTTTTTTTTTTTTTTTTGCATATATCTGCCCAGTTTTCTGAATAGTCTATCTTTCCCCCATTGCATGTTTTTGCCTCCACTGTCAAGTATTAATTGACCATAAATTTCTGAGCTCTCTATTCTGCTCCATTGATCCATATGTCTGTTTTTATGCCAGTACCATGCTGTTTTCATTACTATGGCCTTGTAGCATAATTTGAAATCAGAAAGTGTGCTTCCTCTAATTTTGTTCTTCTTTCTTAAGATTGCTGTGGTGGACCTAGGCGGTTGGCTCGGTGGTAGAGCATCGGCCTGGCGTGCCGAAGTCCCGGGTTCGATTCCCGACCAGGGCACACAGGAGAGGCACCCATCTGCTTCTCCACCCCTCCCCCTCTCTTTCCTCTCTGTCTCTCTCTTTCCCTCCTGCTGCCGAGGCTCCACTGGAGCAAAAGATGGCCCGGGCACTGGGGATGGCTCTTTGGCCTCTGCCCCAGGCGCTAGAGTGGCTCTGGTTGCGACAGAGCGATGCCCCGGATGGGCAGAGCATCGCCCCCTGGTGGGCATGCTGGGTGGATCCCGGTCGGGCGCATGTGGGAGTCTGTCTGACTGCCTCCCCCATTTCCAGCTTCAGAAAAATACAAAAAAAAAAAAAAAAGATTGCTGTGGCTATTTGCAGTCTTTTGTGGTTCCATATAAATTATTTTTGGAATATTTGTTTTGGTTCTGTGAAGTATGCCATTAGTATCTTGATAGGAATTGCATTGACTCTATAAATTGCTTTGGGTAGTATGGACATTTAAATGATGTTAATTCTTATTAATCATAAACATGGTATATACTTCTTATTTGTATCTTCTTTAATTTCTTTCTGCAGAATCTTAAAATTTTCTGAGTGCAGGTCATTTACATACTTGATTAAATTTATTTCTAGGTTTTTTTTTTTATTACAGCCTCAAGTTCACTATTTTTTTTAAGCAATTGTAAATGGGATTATTTCTTAATTTTCTTTAAAATTTATTTTTTAGTTTTCTTTTCTTATAATTTATTACTGGTGTATAAAAATGCAACTGGCCTGATCGGTGGTGGCACAGTGTCTGCCTGGCCTGACCTGTGGTGGCGTAGTGGATAAAGCATCGACCTGGAATCTGGCTGAGACTGCCTGATTTGTAAGCCTACACTTGTCTGGTCAAGGCATATATGGGAGTTGATGCTTCCTGCTCCTCCCTCCTTTCTCTCTCTCTTTCTCTCTCTCATTCTCTCTCCTCTCTAAACTGAATAAATAAATAAAATAGACTGTCAGCCTGGGATGCTGGGGACCCAGGTTCAAAACCCTGAGGTTGCTGGCTTGAGCGTGGGCTCATTGGTCTTGAGCACATGCTTGCCAGCTTGAGTGTGGGATCATCAGAATAATCCCATGGTTGCTGGCTTGAGCCCAAAGGTCACTGGCTTGAGCCAAAGGTGGCTGGCTTGAGCCCAATGTTGCTGGCTTGAGCCCAATGTTGCTGGCTTGAGCCCAAAGGTCGCTGGCTTGAGCCAAAGGTCGCTGGCTTGAGCCCAATGTTGCTGGCTTGAGCCTCACCCCTCCCCATGAAGGCACGTATGAAAAGCAATCAATGAACAACAAAAGTGAGGCAACTACAAATTGATGCTTCTCATCTCTCTCTTTTTCTGTCTGTCTGTCTGTCTCTCTCTCTCTCTGACACTAAAATAAATGCAACTGATTTATGGATATTTATTAGTATCTTGCTGCTTTGCTGAATTCATTTATCAGTTCTAGTAGTTTTTTGGTAAAATCTTTAGGGTTCTTTATATACAGTATTATGTCATCTGTGAATAATGACAGTTTTATTTCTTCTTTCTAATTTGGATGCCTTTTATTTTTCCTTTTTGTCCTATTGTTGTGGCCAGGACTTCTAGTACTATGTTGAATGAGAGTGATAAAAGCAAATATCCCTGTGTTGTTCCTGATACTAAGGAAAATGCTTTTAGTTTTGCCCATAGAGTATGATGTTGACAGTGGGTTCAGCATTTATGGCCTTTATTACATTGAGGTATGTATCCTCTATCTTTTCTTTGCTGAGAATTTTTATCATAAATGGGTGCTAGATTCTATCAAATACTTTTTCTGAATCTATTGGTATGATTGTGTGATTTTTATTCTTTATTTTGTTTATGTGGTATATCACACTTATTGATTTGTGAATATTATGTCAACCTTGCATCTCTGGAATAAAAGCCACTTGATCATGTGTATGATCTTGTTAATTATTGCCAGATCTCATTTGCTAATATTTTGTTGAGGATTTGAGCATCTATGTTCATCAGGGATGTTGGTCTATAATTTTCTTTCTGTGTAGTGTCTTTATCTGATTTTGCAATTAGGATAATGCTGACTTTATAAAATGAGCTTTGGAGTCTTCCCTCCTCTTGAATTTTTTGGAATAGTTTGAGAAGGATAGGTGTTCATTCTTCTTTGAATGTTTGGTACAATTCAACTGTGAAGCCATCTCGTCCAAGACTTGTGTGTTGGGAGTTTTTTTTATTACAGCCTCAAGTTCACTATTTGTAATATTTCAGTTCAGAGTTTCTGATTCTTTCTCATTTAGTTTTGAAAGAGTATATGTTTCTAGGAATTTGTCCACTTTATCCAGTTTGTCCAATTTGTTGGCATATAGTTGTTCATACTATTTTCTTACAACCCTTTGTATTTCTTTGGTGTCAGTTGTTACTCCTCCTCTTTCATTTCTGATTTTATTTATTTGGGTCCTCTCTCTTTTCTTTTCTTGATAAGTCTGGTTATAGGTTTATCAATCTTGTTTATCTTTTTTAGAGGACCAGCTCTTGGTTTCATTGATCTTTTATATTTTTAACACCCTATTTCATTTATTTCTGCTTTGAGATTTATTTCCTTCCTTCTACTCACTTTGGGTTTGTTGATCTTTTTCTAGTTCCTTTAAGTGTAAAGTTAGATTGTTCATTTGAGATTTTTTTCTTATTGCTTGATGTAGGCCTGTAATACTCTGAATTTCCCTCTTAGGACTGCTTTCTTTGTGTCCCATAGATTTTTGGGTTGTGTTCTCATTTTTATTTGTTTCAAAGTATCTTTTGATTTGTTCCTTGATCTCATTGTTAACCCATTTATTGTTTAATAATATGTTATTTAGCCTCCATGTCTTTCTGTGTTTTTAAGTTTCTTTCTTGTGTTGATTTCTAGTTTCATACCATTATGGTCAGAGAAAATGCTTGATATAATTTCAAACCTCTTAAATTTATTGAGACTTGTTTTGTTTCCTAACATGTGGTCTATCCTAGAAAATGTTCTATGTGCACTTGAAAAGAATGTATATTCTGCTGCTTTGGGGTGAAATGTTCTGAAGATAGCAATTAAATCCATGTGACCTAGTGTATCATTTAAGGCCACCATTTCCTTGTTGATTTTCTGTCAGTAAGATCTGTCCAGCCTGACCAGTGGTGGTGCAGTGGATAGAGTGTAGGACTGGGATGTAGAGGACCTAGGTTTGAGACCTCGAGGTCGCCAGCTTGAGTGCGGACTCATCTGGTTTGAGCAAAGCTCACCAGCTTGGACCCAAGGTCGCTGATTCGAGCAAAGGGTTACTCGGTCTGCTGAAGGCCCACGGTCAAGGCACATATGAGAAAGCAATCAATGAACAATTAAGGTGTTATAACACGCAACAAAAAACTAATGATTGATGCTCCTCATCTCTCTCCGTTCCTGTCTGTCTGTCCCTGTCTATCCCTCTCTCTGACTCTCTCTCTGTCTCTGTAAAAAAAAGATCTATCCAATGATGTCAATGGGGTGTGAAAATTCCCTACTATAATTGTATTACTGTCAGCCTCCCCTTTATGTCCATCAAGACTTGCTTTATATATTTAGGTGCTCCTATGTTGGGTGCATAAATGTTTACAAGGGTTATATCCTCTTGTTGGGTTGCTTCCTTTATCATTATTTAGTGTCCTTCTTTGTCTCTTACTATAGTTTTATTTTAAAGTCTATTTTGTCATATATAAGTATTGCTATCCCAGCTTTTCCTTCCTTTCCATTTGCATGAAGTATCTTTTTCCAATCCTTTATTATTAGTCTACGTGTATCTTTTGTTAGGAGATGGATACTTGTAGACAGCATGTATCTTGGTGTTGTTTCCTTATCCATTCAGCTATCCTATGTCTTCTTTATTTTAAAAAAAAAAAGACTATTTATTGATTTTTGCAGGGAAAAGAGAAAGAGGGAGGGACGGGAAGTGAGAAGTTTCAACTCATAGTTGCTTCATTTTAGTTGCTTATTGCTTGTTTTATGTTCCTTGACTGGGCAGGCCCATGGTTTTGAAACCGCAACCTCTGCATTCAGGTTGGCGCTTTATCCACTGTGCCACCACAAGCCAGGCATAAGCTATCATATATCTTTTGATTGAATCATTTAAAGTGATTATTGATAGTTATGTATTTATTGCCATTTTATTAAGTATGTTCTGTTTTCTTTTGCTTCTACTCTTCTTCTTAAAGAAGATTCTTTAAATTTTCTTGTAGTACTGGTTTGGTAGTAACAAACCTTTTTAGCTTTTTCTTGTCTGGGAAGGTCTTTATTCCTACTTTAATTTTAAATGATAATCTCCTTCAATTCTAAATGATAGGTGTGGGCCTCTTTTGGTTCATCTTGTTTGGGGCTCTCTGCAATTCTGGGACTTGTGTGTCATTTCTCTCTTTTTTTTTTTTCTTTTTTAATATGGAATGCTTTATGTGCTATATTTGCATTCTAATTTTAGTTTATGTACTACCAAAGTGAGCAACATGTGTCTTTTTCTTTCACCAGATTAGAGAATTTATCCATCATTATTTCTTCAAATAGGTTCTTGATCCCTTGCTCTCTTTCTCTTGTTTCTGGCACCCTTATGTTGTTGTTAAGCTTCATGTTATCTCAAAGGTTCCTTAAACTAACCTCATTCTTTAAAATTATTTTTTATTTTTGCTGCTCTGATTGGGCAATTTTTTCTACTTTGTCTTTCAAATCACCAATTTGATCCTCTGCTTCATCCAATCTACAGTTTATTTCTTCTAATGTATTCATCATTTCAGATATTGTATTCTTCATTTCTGATTCTTTTTTATGGTTTCTATGTCCTTTTTCATTCTGTTGAACATTCTTATAACCATTACTTTGAACTCTATATCTGATCAATTACTTGCCTCCATTTCATTTAGTTCTTTTTCTGAGGATTCCTCTTATTCTTTCATTTTGGGTATGTTTTTTTGTCTCCCCATTTTGGCTGCCTTTTTGTGTTTGTTTCTATGTATGAAGTAGATCTGCTAAGACTCCCAGTCTTTGTGGGGTGACCTTGTATAATAGGTATCCTGTGGGGTTCAGTGGTGCAGTCTCCTTCATCACCTAAGTTGGGTGCTCCAAAAATGTCCCTGGTGTGGGTTATGTAGGCCCATCTCTTGATTGCTTATTGGCCCATTCATGAATGGGATCAACGCTCTGGCTGGCTGACTGTGAGGCCTGACCCTGACAATGACATGTGAGCTGCTGTGCAGGTACTGACCACAAGAAGTGGAATTTACCTCAGCAACTGAGCTACCCAACCAGGGCTTACTCCCTGGTATTTATTTATTTATAAGAGGACGTTTATTTAGAAAGTCCAGAGGTACAAAAAATGGGATTTAGGAAACAAGTTACAGAGGAAAAAGAAGGACACTTGGAGCTTAGGAGAAAGAGAAAGGCAAGTAAAACAAGCTGAGTGTAGGGGGGAAGAAAAAAGGAAAGACGGGGAGGGGAAAGGCAATGGCTTGCTTTAGGGAAGAACACCACTCCCTAGTATTTTTAAAAAGTCAATAATAGCCCTGGCCAGGTAGTTCAGTTAGTTAAAGCTTTGTCATGACATGCCAAGGTTACAAGTAAAATCCTTAGGGCACATAAAAGAAGCAACCAATGGATGCATGAATAAGTGGAACAACAAATCTGTTTCTCTCTCTCTTTCTTCTTCTCTCTAAATTTATTTTTTATTTAGTGAGAGAGACAGACAGAAAGGGAGAGAGTTAAGAAGCATCAATTCTTCGTTGTAGTACTTGCCTGACCAGGCGGTGGCGCAGTGGATAGAGCATCGGACTGGGATGCAGAAGACCCAGGTTCGAGACCCCGAGGTCACCAGCTTGAGTGCGGGCTCATCTGGTTTGAGCAAAAGCCCACCAGCTTGAACCAAAGGTCACTGGCTCCAGCAAGGGGTTGCTCACTCTGCTGAGGGCCCGCAGTCAAGGCACATATGAGAAAGCAATCAATGAACAACTAAGGTGTTGCAACGTGCAACGAAAAACTAATGATTGATGCTTCTCATCTCTCTCCGTTCCTGTCTGTCTGTCCCTGTCTATCCCTCTCTCTGACTCTCTCTCTGTCCCTGTAAAAATAAATAAAT
Organism: Saccopteryx leptura; assembly: GCF_036850995.1. NCBI lineage: Eukaryota > Metazoa > Chordata > Mammalia > Chiroptera > Emballonuridae > Saccopteryx > Saccopteryx leptura. The sequence continues at coordinate 256,467,533 of NC_089505.1, forward strand.
AAATAAAATTTGAATTAAAAAAAAAAAGAGCATAAAATAAAAAAAAATTCTTCGTTGCAGTACTTTAGTTGTTCATTGATTGTTCTTCTCATACATGCCTTGACTGGAGAGGGGGGTGGCTCCAGCTGAGCCAGTGACCCCTTGCTCAAGCCAGCCACCTTTGGACTCAAGCCAGTGATCATGGGCTCATGTCTAGGATCCCACACTCAAGGCAGCAACCCTGCATGTAAGCCGGCAACCTCGGGGCTTTGAACCTGGGTCCCCAGTGTCTCAGGTCAATGCTCTAGCCACTGCACCATGGCCTAGTTAGGCACTCTAAAATCAATTTTTAAATATTTGCTTTGTCCTGGCTTGTGGTGGCACAGTAGATAGCATGTTGACCTGGAATGCTGAGGTCAACAGTTCAAAACTCTGGGCTTGCCCAGTCAAGACACATACAACAAGCAATCAATAAACAACTAAAGTAAAACAAGTATGAGTTGATACTTACTCCTTGTTCCCCTGCCCCTCTGTAAAATCAATTAATAAAAATTTTAAACATTTGCTTTGGGTGGGTAGCTCAGTTGTTTAGAGCATTGTCTAGGTATGCCAAAGTTGCAGGTTCAATACCTGGTCAGGGCACATACAAGAAGCAACTAATGAATGCATAAACAGTGGAATGACAAATAAATGTTTTTCTCTGTCTCTTCCCTTTTCTCTCTCTCTCAAATCAATAAATAAATAATAAGAAGAAATTAAAGTCAACAATGTAACTAAATTAACCCCCAATTGTTAAAGATAACATATTCAAGCCTGACCTGTGGTGGCACAGTGGATAGTATGTTGACTTGGGGGTTTTTTTGTTTTGTTTTATTTTTTGTATTTTTCTGAAGCTGGAAACGGGGAGGCAGTCAGACAGACTCCCGCATGCGCCCAACTGGGATCCACCCGGCATGCCCATCAGGAGGCGATGCTCTGCCCATCTGGGGCATTGCTCTGTTGCAACCAGAGCCATTCTAGCTCCTGAGGCAGAGGCCACAGAGCCATCCTCAGTGCCTGGGCCAACTTTGCTCCAATGGAGCCTTGGCTGCGGGAGGGGAAGAGAGAGACAGAGAGGAAGGAGAGGGGGAGGGGTGGAGAAGCAGATGGGCGCTTCTCCTGTGTGCCCTGGCTGGGAATCAAACCTGGGACTCCTGCACGCCAGGCCAATGCTCTACCACTGAGCCATCCGGCCAGGGTCATATATTGACTTGGAATGCTGGGGTTGCCAGTTCAAAACCCTGGGCTTGCCCAGTCAAAGCACATATGACAAAAAATTAATGAACATCTAAAATTAAGCAACTGTGAGTTAATACTTTTTGTTCCCCCTTCTCTCCGTGAAATCAATAAATAAAATCTTTTTAAAAAACATTCAAATTATGAATCTGTGTGATTACTCAGAAACTATTGTAGATCCAACTATAGGAAAAATCACCTCTAAAGAAAATATACTGCTTACAAAAATTAGGGAATATGAAACGATAAAATATCTTCTAATATTTGTGAGCAGTGTATTTTTATCATTTGGTCTTTTTCTGTCAAGGGAAGTAAAAGATTTTTCTCATCATCGTATCCCCAGCCCAAGTACAGTACATGTCACATGGTGGGACTCAAAGTATTAGTTAAATAAATAAATATTTGAATAAATATAGAGGCTGCTTTCTTAAGGCAAATGTAATGACAAAATCTCTAATTAAAAATTTTCTGTGCTTCTATTATCTACTCTAATCTTCAAGAACAAAGGAACACACTGAATACTGAAGTTCAGTATTGTCGGAAAGAATCTTAGGAACCCTTTTATTTTATTGATTGCTTTTAGAGAGACAGAGAGAGAAAGGGGGAGAGAGAGAGAAGCATTCATTTGTTGTTCCACTTAATTGTGCCTTAGTTGTGCATTCATTGTTCGCTTCCTGTCTGTGCTCTGACAGGAGATCGAATCTACAACATGGGTGTCCTGGGACAGTGCTCTAACTAACTGAACTGACAGGACAGGGCTTTATTTATATTTTGTTTTATGACTTTTTTTAAGGTTTAACTTTTAAAAAATTTATTTAGTGATTTTAGAGAGAGAAAGAAGGGTGGGAGGGTGGGAGGGGGAGAGAGAGAGAGAGCTTAGGAAGCTCTTTAACAGTTAATCACTTCATAGGTAAAAAAGATCTCTGCTTAAAGGCAAGAATAAGAGGAGAATCCAAATCTCCTGATTTCAGATATTTTTCACTGTCCCATTCTGCAACTTCAATTTTTCTAAAAAAAAAAAAGTAGCAACATTTATAAGAATATTATTTAATTCTATGAAACTCACTTTTTTTGTACAGCTCAAATTCTCTCTCTCCACTGCAAAGTTACTACAGAGCCATATCTCCTGTAGAAGCAGAATTTGGAATATAGGTGTGGATTCATAAATGAAGGCGTTTTTGTCCCTCAAGTAAACCTTGTATGTTTTTCTGTATTCCAGTTATTTCCACAGTATAAGTTGTTTGGCAGCAGTCTTCAACAACCAATGAAGTGTATGTTGTACACTAGACCTTGGGGATTTCATGTTCGCTGGGGCCAATGAAAGCAAATTCTCTCATGCCCTCCTACCAAGAACCTCATTATGATATTCTGCCAGATGCCTTCTCAGATCTGCATGAGTTTCTACTTCCCTCTTTAAATTCCAGGACAGGCAAAGTTCGTCTTTAAAGCCCCATTTACTTTGTCTTCCCTCACTGGCCCTTTTTCTGTTCTCATTAGGTCCCTTTTGTGGTCCTTTTTTCTTCCCTTAGCCACCCTGATCTCATAAGAAATATGCTTGAGAGTTCTTACTCCCACTAAAACAATAGTGCCTGAAACCATTCTCCCCACCCACCTTCTTCATCTGTGAGAAAAACCAGAAGGGATAAATAACACTTGCCCCTGTCTGCAGTTCTGGGTCTCTAAAAGTGGTGAGCAGGAGGCAATTCTAGGAGTGCCCCAATGGTCTTGGGACTGCCTCCAGTCTTTTGGGTTCTCTCTAGAGAGGCCTTACTAGAAAGGAAAAGGAAACACTGCTCTTCTCTTCTTTGTCCCAAGCTATGGAAGGGGACTCACATCTGCCTTGAGAGTTCAGAGGGTCCAGGTGGCCTGACTGAGCTCCTTAACAGGAGTATTTAAGAGGCTGGGAGCTAAACACGCTGCAGCCTACATTCTCAACAAGGTGTGCAGGATAGATGAGCTCCTGATGGAAAGATGGTCAGACGCTGTGTGAACTTCCACCTGTACCCTGGCTTCTCTATTATAGGTTTACTTACTTTGAGAACTAGGTTTTGTGGTTTTGTATCTTCCTCTAGCACCAGAAATGATGCTACTAAAAGACAAGACTAGACAAATTCCTCTTTTATTATTATTTTTTTATTGTGGTTGATTTGAGGGAGCAAGAGAGGTAGATAGGAGGGAAAGAGAGAGAAACATCAACTTGTTGTTCTACTTAGTTGTTCCATTTAGTTGTGCACTCATTGGTTGCTTCTTATATATGCCCTGACCCAGGATAAACCCATAATCCTTGTGTGCCAGGACAATGCTCTGTTCACTGAGCAACCCTCCACTTAGTTACTCAGCCAGGGTCTGGACAAATTTTGACACAACTGAGTGATGAACTTTATTGACTTGCCTCCAGTCTCTTCTAGCTATAGCAGTGAAAGCATGAACTTAGAAAAACATAGGCCCTGGATTTTGAAAATGCTGTATATAATAGCCACAGGGTCTTGGGGGCTCTCCAAAACCCTTAACTAATCTGTGTGTAGCACAGATTTCTTAGTCTCCTAACCTACTCTCTTTCTAATTAGAAAACTGGAACCTTTGCACAAAATAGGGAGATTTGTATTCTGGTGAGGCAGCAAAAAACTGGAACTGTTTACACTCATCTCATTCACAAGCCCCCCTTTGTCCTTCTCCATACCTTCCTCGGGTTGAATTTATTGGTTTATCATAAAGATGATGCCTCTGCCTGGAAGGGGGTAAATTGCCACCTGGGTAATTAAATCTGTGATTTTCACTATCTCCTACCTCACTGCCTTTGAAGGCCAACCTGACACTGTTTTCTAATTCCTTAGTCTGGCGAGTGGGTGGGCTTGTTTTGACACAGCCTCCTGGATAGCATATGGTTTCTGCTAAACTGGCACCTCCCAGCCTTATGATTACATACCCTAAGCCACCCGGCCAGCTGCTGCGGTGGCCTATTGTCCAGTGCTGCCACTCTGTTGCAGCCTCAGTTTTGCTGACCCTTGCCCATTTTATTGGCTCACCCTGTGTTCTTCATCTCTTCCCAAATTCACTGCAAAACCCCTAATAGGGAATCCTTTTGTTACCTAGTAATGAAAGATGTTTTGCTTGTCATGATGTAAACACAATCTGGGAAGAAAAGTCTATGTAACGCATTAATGATGAGCACAGAAATTATGTTTAGGTTCTACACAAAACTTTTAGTGGAAGTATCAGGCAAATTATTTTCAGTGTGTCCTTTGGAACACAATTTGACTTATGTAGCAAAGACTTAAATATTTTCAAATACTTCAGCTTTCATAAACAGCAGAATAGGTTAAACTTAAAACATTGAAACACATTAAAATACTTTTTTTTTTTTACAGAGACAGTGAGTCAGAGAGAGGAAAAGACAGGGACAGACAGACAGGAATGGAGAGAGATGAGAAGCATCAATCATTAGTTTTTCATTGTGCGTTGCAACACCTTAGCTGTTCATTGATTGCTTTCTCATATGTGCCTTGACCACAAGCCTTCAGCAGACCGAGTAACCCCTTGTTGGACCCAGCGACCTTGGGTTCAAGCTGGTGGGCTTTTTTGCTCAAACCAGATAAGCCCGCGCTCAAGCTGGCGACCTCGGGGTCTCGAACCTGGGTCCTCTGCATCCCAGTCCGACGCTCTATTCACTGCGCCACCGCCTGGTCAGGCCACATTAAAATACTTTTTACAGAGTATGTTCAAAAAGCTGAATATATGATATATTTTTTTAATTTTTAATTTTTTTTATTTTTATTTTATTTTATTTTTTTATGAGAGGAGGCAGACCCTGCATGTGCCCCAACTGGGATCTACTGGCAACCCTGTCTGGGGCCCATGCTCAAGTACTGAGCTATTTTTAGCTCCTGAGGTTGCCTTGTTCCTACCAACCAAGCTATCCTCAGTGCCCAGGGCCATACTCGGAACAATTGAGCTGCTGGCTGCAGGAGGGTAAGAGGGAGAGAAAGGGGAGAGGGATGGGAAGAGAAGCAGATGGACACTTCTGCTGTATGCCCTGACCGGGAATCGAACCAGGATATCCATACAACAGGCAGACACTCTATCCACTGAGCCACTGGCCAGGGCCAATAAGCTGAATCATTACAGGCAAAGAAAAGTATTGTGAAATAATTATCTGTATAAATCAGAAACAAAATCATTTTAGTTTGAATTTATATCATCATACATTTTCTGGGTTCATGGTGTTATTTCACTGTATGTAAGGATTTTTTAAATCTTAACTTTTATTTTCTTACACAATCAAAATTTAGAATCTTGAATCTGGTTTGGCTCATTTCTGATTTATTTATGCCTGTCTACATATACAAAACATCTACCAAATACCCTGACCTGTGATAGTACAGTGAATAAAATGTCGACCTGAGCCCTGGCTAGTGGCTCAGTGGATAGAGCGTTGGCCTGACATCTGGATGTCCTGGGTTTGATTCCCAGTCAGGGAACATAGGAGAAGTGACCATCTGCTTCTCCCCACCCTGCCCCCTTCTCTTCTTCTTCCCCTCCCACAGCCAGTGGCTGGATTGGTTGGAGCATGGCCCTAGGTGCTGAGGATAGCTTGGTTGGTCCAAGCATGTCAGCCTCAGGTGCTAAAAGTAGCTTGGTACCCGGCATCATCCCCAGACTGGATTGCCAGGTGGATCCCAGTCAGGGCATATGAGGGAGTCTGCCTTACTATCTCCCCTCCTCTCACCTAAAAAAAAAAAGTCAACTGGAAAGATGAGGTTTCTGGTTCAAAACCCTGGGCTTGCCTGGTGAAGGCACATAGGAATAGGAGTTGATGCTTTCCATTCTTCCCTGCCCCCTTTCTCTCTCTCTAAAATCAATAAAATCTTTTTTTTTTAATCTGGCAAATAGTACATATTGATAAATGGTAAATTTACCAGGCAATTTTCTTATAAACAAATCTACTACTTGATTTCCAGCAGATTAATCCAACTGGAGAAAATGAGTGTCCAAAATTCAGACCTTTGTGGCCCTGGCCGGTTGGCTCAGCGGTAGAGCGTCGGCCTAGCGTGCGGAGGACCCGGGTTCGATTCCCGGCCAGGGCACACAGGAGAAGCGCCCATTTGCTTCTCCACCCCTCCGCCGCACTTTCCTCTCTGTCTCTCTCTTCCCCTCCCGCAGCCAAGGCTCCATTGGAGCAAAGATGGCCCGGGCGCTGGGGATGGCTCTGTGGCCTCTGCCCCAGGCGCTAGAGTGGCTCTGGTCGCAATATGGCGACGCCCAGGATGGGCAGAGCGTCGCCCCATGGTGGGCGTGCCGGGTGGATCCCGGTCGGGCGCATGCGGGAGTCTAACTGTCTCTCCCCGTTTCCAGCTTCAGAAAAATTAAAAAAAAAAAAAAAAAAAAAAAAAATTCAGACCTTTGTAATGAAAACCCTTTGCAAATTCCAAGTGTACTAGGGAAGTTTGCTTTCTTGTTTTTGTTTTTTAGAAAGTGTTAAGAAATGATGACATCGGATCATTTACAGCAAAATGGTGGGATCTTGATAACATTATACAAAGTGAAATAAGTAAGTCAGAAAAACCAGGAACTGTATTATTCCATATGTAGGTGGGACATAAAAGTGAAACTAAGAGACATTGATAAGAGTGTGGTGGTTAGGGGGAGGGGAGGGAGAGGGAAAGGGAAAGGGAAAGGGGGAGGGGGAGGGGCACAAAGAAAACTAGATAGAAGGTGACAGAGGACAATCTGACTTTGGGTGATGGGTATGCAACATAAGTGAACGACAAGATAACCTGGAGTTGTTATCTTTGAATATATGTATCCTGATTTATTAATGTCGCCCCATTAAAGATAAAATTATTAAAAAAAAAAAAAAAAGAAAGTGTTGAATGAGAATTTTCTTTTTCTCTCTTTTTTTTAACTTTTTTTTTTCCTGAAATGAGGAGCAGGGAGGCAGAGAGACAGACTCCCGCATGTGCCCAACCGGGATCCATACGGCAAGCCCACCCAGGCAATGCTCTGCCCATCTGGGACCTGCTCCATTGCAACCAGAGCCATTCTAGTGGCTGAGGTGGAGGCCATGGAGCCATCCTCAGAGCCTGGGCCAACCCTGCTCCAATGGAGCCTTGGCTGTGGGAGGGGAAGAGAGAGAGAGGAAGGAGAGAGGCCAAGGGTGGAGAAACAGGTGGGCACTTCTCCTGTGTACCCTGGCCAGGAATCAAAGCCTGCCAAGACTTCCACACACCAGGTAGACAGTCTACCACTGAGCCTGCTGGCCAGGGCCTCTTTTTTTTTTTTTTTTTTTTTTTAACTTTTATTAGCATTTATTTCATGCTGAATTTACTCACAGGCCATAAGTTTTTGTTTCTTCAGTTTCTTCTGTGACATCATTATTTTCTTTCTGCACAATCTCTTTTTCTGGTTCAGGAACAATCTGCTGTTTTTGAGTAGAATCATCTCAATGAGATAGGGAGAGCTCTTATATCAGTTATTAATCTGCCAGTGAGACTAAATTCTGTACCACTTCTTGGGAGCTTTGTTCACATAAATGTGCTCAAAGACCAGAGAATCTACATCTAAACCCTTATGTTCAACACTATCCTCTGCAATTTTAAGCATGTGCAGCAAAAATTCAGCCACTGACCCTATGCCCTGTCTGGCCGGGGCATACTACCAACTCCACCATTAAGATGATGAAATGGCACACACTGCTTCTGTGAAGTGGTATTCTTCAGATATTTGGTGGGTTTTTGAATACGCATGCCCTTGATGGCCTGGGCAGTTTTATGAGAGTCCTCAAAATAAACACAAAAATTTGAATCTCTTATACTGATTGATTGATTGATTGATTGATTTTAGAGAGAGAGGAAGGGGGAGAGAAACATCAATTTGTTGTTCCACTTATTTATGCATTCATTGGTTAATGCTTAAATGTGCCCTGACCAGGGATTGAACCTGAAAACTTCGTGCATCAAGACGACCGACACTCTATCCAATGGAGCTACCCCACCAGGACTGAATCTCTTAATTTTCATGATTTTTTGGAATTTTCTGGGTCAAGTGAATAGTAAACCATTTTCAGAGGTAATCTCAGGCCACTTAAATTAAGAAAAAGAAGAAATTTTTTATTGGACTTCTTCAATTCCATGAGCAACCCCCCCTTTTTTTTTTACTCCAAACAAAAATTTTAATACTTCTGTGCAATTGACAATTACTATAACAGGAATTTGTAGAAAAGGATTTTTACATATATATTGCTTTCCACATTTATTTCTTAGGTAAATGGCATAATACCTCATCTATAAAGGATTAGAATTACTAAAATTATGAGTATATAGGCCCATGTAATTATTATTATTATTATTATTTTTTTTTTTTTTTGAGAAAGAGAGAGGCAGGAAGGGAGAGAGATGAGAAGCATCAACTCATAGTTGTATCACTTAAGTTGTTCATTGATTGTTTTTCATATATGCCTTGGGAGGGGGCAGCTCAAACTGGGCCAGAGACCCCCTTGCTCAAGCAGTGACCTTGGAATCATGTTAATAATCACGTTCCCAAGTCGATGACCCCACACTTGGGCTGGCAACCTCGGGGTTTCAAACCTGGGACCCCAGCATCTCCGGTCTATACTCTATCCACTATGCCATCACCAGTCAGGTTTAAAGGCCCATATAGTTATGTAATATTTTTCACATTGCTTTTCATGTGAAAAATGATTTACATATTATTCACCTGAAAATCTTCAGAGTCTAGTTATATTACAAATAAAGAGTTTTACTGGTAAATCATGCTAGACCATTCCTTTTTTTTATTTTTTTTTATTTTTATTTATTGATTTTAGTGTGAGAGAGAAAGAGAAAGAGAATCAGGAACATTGAACTGTCCCTGTATGTATCCTAACCAGAGATCAACCCAGCAACCTCTGCACTTAAAGCCGATGCTCTAACCCAGTGGTAGTCAACCTGGTCCCTACTGCCCATTAGTGGGCATTCCAGCTTTCATGGTGGGCAGTAGCTGAGCAACCAAAGTATAAATAAAAAGATAGATTTAACTATAATAAGTTGTTTTATAAAGATTTATTCTACCAAACTTAGCAAAAATCTGACATAAAGTATTTGGTAAGTAATTATTATTATATGCTTTAACTTGCTGTAACTCTGCTTTACAAATTTTATAAAGTAAAGTTACTTCCCTACTTTATAAATCACCATTACTGTGGAACCGGTGGGTGGTTAGAAAATTTTACTACTAACAGAGATACAAAAGGGGGCAGTAGGTATAAAAAAAGTTTGACTACCCCTGCTCTAACCAACTGAGTTATTCAGCCAGGGTCAGGCTTTCGTTTTCTTTTTCTTTCTCTTCTTCTTTTTCTTTTTCTTTTTTTAAGTAAGAGGAGTGGAGATAAAGAGACAGACTCCTGCATGCGTCCCTACCGGGATCCACCCGACAACCTCCGTTTGGGGTTGACGCTCAAATCAACTGAGCTATCCTTGGTGCCCAGGGCTGATGCTCGGACCAACTGAGCCACTGGTTGTGAGAGTAGGGGGAGAGGGAGGGGAAGAGATAGTTGCTTCTCATGTGTGCCCTGATGGGGGATTGAACCCAGAGCTTCCACATGCCAGGCTGACACTCCATCTACTGGGATAACTGGCCAAGGCCTCATACTATTGTAGATCATTCTTAAGAAAATATTTGCTTGATTTGTGATGGTACAGTGGATAAAGCATCAACCTAGAATGATGAGACTGTGCATTGAAAACCTTGGGCTTGCCTGGTCAATCCACATACGAGAAGCAGGAGTTTATGCTTCCCACTCTTCACCCCTTCTGTCTCTCTGTCTCTCTCCTCTCTAAAATCAATAAATAAAATCTTTTTTAAAAAGTCCATGAATTGTGGCAACTTTCAAAGTTACATTTGCCTGAGCAAATGTAACTGTTATTAAAATAAATCTTTTGATTTTGGAGTATTTCTCAGGGTAAAGATAATAACTCTTTTTCTTTGGGATTTTGCCTATAGCTCTAAAATACATTTCTTAAAAAGAATACATTTGAAAGTTTCTAATTTAGTCAAATTAGAATAAAGCTCTTTTTTTTTTTTTACAGTGACAGAGAGAAAGAGTCAGAGAGAGGGATAGATAGGGACAGACAGACAGGAATGGAGAGAGATGAGAAGCATCAATCATTAGTTTTTCGTTGTGACACCTTAGTTGTTCATTGATTGCTTTCTCACATGTGCCTTGACCGTGGGCCCTCAGCAGACCAAGTAACCCTTTGCTCGAGCCAGCGACCTTGGGTCCAAGCTGGTGAGCTTTGCTCAAACCAGATGAGCTCGCATTCAAGCTGGTGACCTCAGGGTCTCAAACCTGGGTCCTCCGCATCCCAGTCCAACGCTGTATGCACTGTGCCACCGCCTGGTCAGGCAAATAAAGCTCTTTTTAAAAAACACTTCATTACCTCTACTTGTTCTAGTCCTTCCAGGTGATAGTATTTCTCTTTCTTTTCTATTACTCAATGTTTTAAATTTATATCCAAACAGAAAGAAATAAACAACCAAAAAAGTATATTTTTTTCAGGAAATGTCATACTTTGCTCATTCATTCACTCTTTCATTTTTTAATGAGGTATACGTGCATACTCTTTGCTTATTTTCAAATACCTTAACTTTCTGTTTTCATTTCCCCATTTTAAAATGGCAATAGTAATAATTCCTACCTCATTGGGTTTTTGTGAACATTAAATGAATAAATATCATAAAGTGCTTAGAAAAGTTCCTAGAACATAGTAAATGCTCAACAAATGTTAGACATTATTAAACTTATTTTTATTATTACCTTCACCTTTTGATCTATCTAGGTTTATTATTATCTGCTGTTTCTGACATTCTTAGTAAGTATGTAAAAATCTGTTTGAAATTATTTAAACACATTACCACTTGATGGCAGGGTGAGATACTTAAAATTTTCTTTTCTTTTTTCATTATTATTATTTAGTGAGAGGTGGGAGGAGGAGAGACAGACTACCACATGTGCCCTGACCAGGATCCATCCTGGCAAGCCCCCTACTGGGTGATGCTCTGCCCATCTGGGGCCATTGCTCTGTTGCTTAGCAACCGAGCTATTTTTATCACTTGAGGTAAGGCCATGGAGCCATCCTCAGCACCCAGGTCCAACTTCCTCTGAACCAATCAAGCCATAGCTGCAGGAGGGGAAGAGAAAAAGAAAAAGAGAGGGGGGGAGTGGAGAAGCAGATGGTTGCTTCTCCTGTGGACACTGACCAGGAGATAAACCCTCACTTCCATACGCTGGGCTGATGCTCTACCACTGAGCCAACTAGAAATTGGCTAGAATTTTCTACTAATGTATTTACGTTGCTAATCTGATCTCTTTAGAGAAGAATGTTTTCTGCTCTAGAAATACATTTTAAATTTTTTCCCAGGAGGAAAAAAATTGCAAAATAAAGAGTACCTAAAAATAACATTTTTATGAGCTCGGTACAAACTTGTACATATCATGTCCCAAACATTATTTTTTGAGCCTTCTCAATACAAATTCTTAAGGAATCCTTGTACCCCAAGAGGCACCATAGTGACATAATCTAGGGCCTTATTACTCAAAGTGTGGCCCATCGACTATCAGATTCAGCATCTCTTAGGAGTTTGTTAGAAATACAGAATTTCAGGCTCTTCTCCAGACCTACTGAAGCAATCTGCAGTTCAATAGGCACCCCAGGTGATTCAAATGTACAGTCAAGTTTGAGAAACACTGGTCTTGTTGAGGTTCAGCTTTTTTTCCTAGTGAGCCTGGATGACTTCAAATATTTTTTAATAGATCAAGTTCCTCAACCTCCGCATTATTGATATTTGGGGCTATAATTCTTTGTTGTGGGGGCCTGTCCTAAAAACTGAGAATGTTTAGTAACATCTCTGGCTGCTACCCACTGAATACTAGTTAGTATCACCAGTTGTGACAACCAACAATGTTTTTGTTATTATTATATTTGTTTTTATTATTACCTTTACCTTCTGATCTACCTGGGCTTATAATGTGTTATGGGGAAAACAGCTGTGTTAGGCTTGCTCACTGGTTTACCAGCTGCAAGCACTTTGCCTGAGGAGTGTGTCTGTGTAAGGTGATGGGTGCTTTCCCTCAGGGGTGATCCTCCCAGATCGTTCTCCTGCCACTGCTAGGTGAGGTTTTCCTGATCCCTTGCCCTTTCACTGCAAAAAGCAGGTTTTCCTTGGTTTATTCCCTGGCCAGTCTTTGTGAGCCTCCAATAAACAGGTAATGACCTGCCGCAGTTCAGCTCTGCAGTTCCTCTATCGCAGGGGTCGGGAACCTAGGGCTCGCGAGCCAGATGTGGCTCTTTTGATGGCTGCATCTGGCTCGCAGACAAATCTTTAATAAAAAAAATAATAATGTTAAAAATATAAAACATTCTCATGTATTACAATCCATTCATTTCCTACTGCTCATGTTCATGGTTGTGGGTGGCTGGAGCCAATCACAGCTGTCCTCTGGGACAACACCAAATTTTTATTGGATAATGCTTAACATACAGGGGTCGTTGTGAGGTCAGGAAGTAAACTTCCCTCCTTTTAATCAAATAGTCAGCTAGCTAATTGCAGAAACCCTTTTGATGAAGAAGATGGCTAAAAGAAAAAAAATGAGGAGTATTGTATTGTACTTTTCAGCAGGAATGGACAGAGGAATTTGCCTTTGTGGAGAGAGCAGGTTCGGCAGTGTGTCTAATATGCAATGATAAAATTGCATCAATGAAACGGTCAAATATAAAGCAGCTTCAACACACGCCATACTACATTTGAATTGAAATATCCAGCGGGGAACAGCAGGAAGAAAGCATGTCAAGAGCTACTGTGCAGAGTACAAGCTAGTCAGCAGAAACTCTGTGTTTGGACCCAACAAGGTGACTGGAATTTGGCTAGCTTTGCGGGTGCTTTAGCAATTGTGAGAAACAGAAAGCCATTCACAGATGGGGAGTATGCCAAAACATTCATGCTTGATGTTGCCAATGAACTTTTTGACGACTTTTCAGATAAAGACAAGATAATCAAACAAAAGACACGCCTCTGTCGGCAAGAACTGTTCACGATCATACCATCATGATGGCAAATCAAATTGAGGTGACACAAGTGAAGGACATAAATGCAGCACCATTCTTTTCTCTTGCTTTGGATGAGTCAACAGACTAAGCCATTTATCCCAGTTCAGCGTGATTGCAAGGTATGCTGTCAGTGACACATTAGGTGAGGAAGGTCTTGCTGTTTTGCCTATGAAAGAGACAAGAGGGGAGGATTTATTCAAGTCTTTCACTGAGTTCGCTAAAGAAAAAAATCTACCAATGGATAAACTTATATGGGTGTGTACTGATAGTGCTCCGTGCATGGTGGGTAAAAACAGAGGATTCCTACGGCTTCTTCGTGAACATGAAAAGAGACCCATCCTAAGTTTCACTGCATCAGGAGGCGCTTTGTGCTTAGATGTGTGGCAAGCAGCTTGGTGAGGTGATGTCGCTGGTCATTCGGGTGGTCAACTTTATTGTTGCCTGAGCTTTAAATGATTGCCAGTTTAAAACACTGCTGGATGAAGTTGGGAATAATTATCCTGGTCTGCTTCTGCACAGCAATGTGCGTTGGTTGTCAAGAGGGAAGGTGCTCAGCCATTTCACGGCTTGTCTGAGCAAAATCCGAACTTTTCTTGAAATGAAAAATGTTGAGAATCCTGAGTTAGCTAACACTGAGTGGCTCCTGAAGTTCTGCTATCTCGTGGACATGACTGAACATCTGAACCAGCTCAATGTGAAAATGCAAGGCATTGGAAGTACAGTCTTATCCCTTCAACAAGCAGTGTTTGCGTTTGAAAACAAGGTGGAATTCTTCATTACAGACATTGAAACAGGTCGTTTACTACACTTTGAAAAACTGGGAGAGTTTAAAGATGCATGCACAGCAAGTGACCCTGCTCAACATCTTAATTTCCAGCAGCTAGCAGGCTTCACATCTAATCTTCTGCAGTCATTCAAAGCGCGCTTTGGAGAATTTCATGAGCGCACTCGTCTTTTTAAGCTCATCACCCATCCACACGAGTGTGCAGTGGACAGCGCCAACCTGAGTTACATCCCTGGGGTCTCTGTCAGAGATTTTGAACTACAAGCTGCTGACCTAAAGGCTTCAGATATGTTGGTGAATAAGTTTAAGTCACTGAATGAAGATTTGGAAAGACTTGCACGACAGCAAGCAGAGTTGGCGAGCAAACACAGGTGGGGAGAAATGAAAATACTTCAACCCGCAGACCAACTGATTGTCAAAACTTGGAGCACGCTTCCCGTCACATACCACACACTGCAGCATGTGAATATTGCTGTACTGACAATGTTTGGCTCTACATATGCATGTGAGCAGTCTTTCTCACACCTAAAGAACCAACCTACGATCATGTTTAATGGATGGAAGTCTCAACGCCTGCATGAAGCTTAACCCCACCGAGTACCAACCAGACTACAAAGCCATCAGCAAAACCATGCAGCACCAGAAATTGTATTAATGGTAAGAAGTACTTTATTCATCATTGGTTAGCAACAGCATAACAACGTTATTAAAAAGAATTCAGAGACTTATTGTACTTTAAAAGTGTTGGTCTTGGCCCTGGCCGGTTGGCTCAGCGGTAGAGTGTTGGCCTGGCGTGCAGGAGTCCCGGGTTCGATTCCCGGCCAGGGCACACAGGAGAGTCACCCATTTGCTTCGCAACCCCTCCCCCTCTCCTTCCTCTCTGTCTCTCTCTTCCCCTCCCGCAGCGAGGCTCCATTGGAGCAAAGATGGCCCAGGCGCTGAGGATGGCTCTGTGGCCTCTGCCTCAGGTGCTAGAATGGCTCTGGACGCAACAGAGCGATGCCCCAGAGGGGCAAAGCATCGCCCCCTGGTGGGCATGCCGGGTGGATCCCGGTCGGGTGCATGCGAGAGTCTGTCTGACTGCCTCCCCGTTTCCAGCTTCGGAAAAATGAAAAAAAAAAAAGTGTTGGTCTTACATAAAATGCACACATTTACTTGTATTTAGTGTTAAACATATTGTATGGCTCTCATAGAATTACATTTTAAAATATTTGGCATTCATGGCTCTCTCAGCCAAAAAGGTTCCCGACCCCTGCTCTATCATGCCCAAATTCAATGTAAACTTGCATGGCCTCAAGCACCAACATTACATGTGCTCTGTTTAATTCTGACATTGCTAACAATGTTGTTCTGTGAGAAAATGTTTCATTGCTAAATATCTCCTTGGGTACAAAATTGCCCTTAGTTGAGAATCACTGAAATAGACCCACTAATTTTGCTAGGTTCTTCATTTCTTCTAAAGTAAAAGCATGTGATAAAACATATTTTACTGTTCTTAGAATTTATTTTGTCTAGTTTATTATAGGAGAATAAGGCTTTGAAATATAAATTTGATAAAATACTTATTCTGTCTGCTTTTAAGTTTTCCGCTAATGGTGATAATACCTGAATCACTTCTTGTGATGAGACAACTAGAATACCAGGCAGGCAGAGCAAAGAGACAGACCTACTAAGGAGTAAAAATTAAAAGAAGTAAAATAGGCCTAGTTTGGAGTGGCATATAGTTACTTTTCTCCTTTTGTTCAGAGTCATAGAGTCACAGAATTTCACGTCTTGTACCATCTTTTTATCAACATTGATTTTCAGGACTTCTTTGAATACAAAAGTCAAAAAAGATTAACTTTGTGAATCTAACAAATACTTGTTCTATCTGGTACACCTCTGTACCTACACACCAACATGGTACTGCCTCAGAGCCTTTATTTTTCCATCTGCCTGGAGAGCTCGTCTCCCTAATAATTACAAAGACTTCTTCCTCCTCCTTCAGGTCTTTTCTTGAATGCTATCTTAGGTGACACTTTCCCTAGACACTCTTATCTAAAATTGTACCACCCCCAACTATTCCAACCTATTCCAATACCATTATTCACTTTTAACCTTAGCACTTATCACAATACAAAACACCATTTTTTTCTGAGTTATTTACCAGTGTTATCTATTAAACTAAAAACTTAATTAAAGCAGGGATTTTTGTAGGATTTGTTCATTTTTGAATCCTTAGCACTTAGAACAATGACCAGCAAATAATAGGCTCTTAAAATAACATTTATTGAATGAATGGATTAGTGTCACCTTTTCACTTCCTTTTACTTTACTTCTTTTTCTGATTCTTATGCCTAAAAGATAATGGTTTATGTGTGAAAAAAATGGCATATCTTTCTAATCTACAGGTATAAATTTTAGCTTTCTTAGCTTGTTCTTTTTTTCTTAGTATGCAGGGTAGGGCAAAAGTAGGTTTACAGCTGTATGTGAAACACGAAGTTTCTTCTTGTATTATTATTTAATTATTGTATCATTTTTCCTATGAACAACTGCAAACCTACTTTTGCCCCACTATGTATATGTAGACCTTAAGCCCCTGTTCATTATTTTTATTTTTGGCTTAGAACTACTTCAGCATAATCCTAGTTAGATGGTACTTCATTTCTCACTTCTCCATGAGTAAAAGACCCATTGTTGTAGTTCACCTAAGAGAACTGTATACATTTCTCAGACTGTCAAACTATAACTCCTAGACTTAGCAGCCTCATCAGATGCTTTTTCACTATGCTCTCAAAAAGGCAGTAACTCACTTTCAGATAATTGCTGATTCTAAGGTGACCAATCGTCCTCCTTTAGGGAGGACAGTTTTTCTTCTGTAAGTTCCGTCCTCCCTCAAAAAGTGTCCTCCTACATGTCCTCCTTTTTGATACTGAAAGACTAATCTGTAAATGTCTGTATTCGATCAATGCAGAGTCGATCCATTGTGTGTGATGTGACATATTTGTATCTAAATGAGTACTTTTTTCTTACAATTATTATTAAAAATTAATAGGCATGTAAGCATAATTACAATATAAAATGTTACAAATGTTTTTATTATGCATTTATCATATTATAGTGTATTATTGTTGCAATGAATAAAATGTTTCTTTTATTTACAATATTGTTTTCTTCAATTTATTTTTGTCCTCCTTTTCATTGTAAAAAAGCTAGTCACCCTAGCTGATTCTGCTCTTGACTGATGTGAGGTTTCATAGATTCCATATAGATTACTATTTACTGAGGTCTTGGACACAGAGGAGTTTAGTTCCATAGATAGAATAGTCATAATTTTCTGTAAACATTCTCAACACTGTAACTCAGGTTGATAGAAATAAATTTGCAACCTGAACTACACATTCTTAGGTCAATTATTTCTTGAAAAGAGTATCTGTAGGGAGCATGCAGGAGTCTGTCACTTAATCTCCCCTCCTCTCACTTATAAAAAAACGTATCTGTTCTTTCCCACCTGCATGCTTCAGCATCATAACACAATGTCACTGTTGTCCATTTACACTGGTAATTTTTTTTTTTTTTTTTTTTTTTACAGAGACACAGAGAGAGAGAGAGAGTCAGAGAGAGGGATAGACAGACAGGAATGGAGAGAGATGAGAAGCGTCAATCATCAGGTTTTTGTTGTGACACCTTAGTTGTTCATTGATTGCTTTCTCATATGTGCCTTGACCGCGGGCCTTCAGCAGACCGAGTAACCCCTTGCTCGAGCCAGCGACCTTGGGCCCAAGCTGGCAAGCCTTTGCTCAAACCAAACGAGCACGCACTCAAGCTGGCGACCTCAGGGTCTCGAACCTGGGTCCTCCGCATCCCAGTCCTACGCTCTATCCACTGCGCCACTGCCTGGTCAGGCTACACCGGTAATATTTTTGAAATCTAAGGATGTGATGTGATGTGATGTAATATACTGTTTTATGGAGATTTTTAAAAAGCAAATAGAAAAACAACTTTGTATAAGATATGCACAAAGAAATTCTTCTCCCATTGCTTTCTTTCAAGATTTTCAAAGTCACAAACATGCCCTCAAGATTCACTGGAAGAAAAAGTCCATGGAATTGTGAATTTGTGCTAAATTCATGAATACACCCAGGAGTCAGATTCATGATATGTTCAGTCCAAGTGCTCATTTTTTATGACTGGTAGGAAGAAGTGCATGTTGAAGGGTCACTGCTGTTGTATCTCTGAGAGCAAAGTGGTATCACTTTTCTCAAAAAAATGGAAATAACCAATTTCATTATTAAAATAATAGATTTATTGTATATCCTTACTTTAAAAATATTTTTTACATTATATAGGCATTAATATTTCTTGAATACCTCATAGTCAGGGAAGATTGTCTTCAGAGCCAAAAGCTCAAATTAAAATACAAATATTTCTCATTTGATTCTGATGTGACCTTAATAGCAAATACATATAGCTTTGGTAGGGAACAAACAGGCACTTTTTACATCAGGGGTCCCCAAATGTTTTACACAGGGGGCCTGTTCACTATCCCTCAGACCGTTGGAGGGCCAGACTATAAAAAAAACTATGAACAAATCCTTCTGCACACTGCACATATCTTAATTTAAAGTAAAAAAAGGGAACAAATAAAATATTTAAAATAAAGAACAAGTAAATTTAAATCAACAAACTGACCAGTATTTCAATGGGAACTATGCTCCTCTCACTGACCACCAATGAAAGAGGTGCCCCTTCTGGAAGTGTGGCGGGGGTGGATAAATGGCCTCAGGGGGCCGCATGCAACCCGTGGGCCGTAGTTTGGGGACCCTTGGTTTACATATTATGGTGGGTAAATTGACATAATCATTGTAGGGGACAGCTTAGCAAAACCTACCACAATAATATGTATGGCCTTTGATGAAGTAATTACAAATATTAATCGACTTACGACCTATGCAACTTACGACTATTCGACTTTCAACCACAATCGCTAGCCACGACTGCCCCACATCTGGCAGCGCAAGCATTGCCCAGCTGGGCATACAACAGTGTGGACCAGCTTCCAGCAGCACTACCATCTCCGCGTGCATCATTTCAACCGTTATCCCAGACTTGGTACAGCAATTTGTATTCTGTGTCTTGGATATTTTTCATCAAACCCCTCCCAAGATGTCTACCAAGAGGAACTTGTCTTTGCAAATATTAAACCAGTTGTACTGGTAATGCAGTGTTTTACTTAAACCTGACGAATGTAAAAATAAGAAACAAAATGGTGTAGAGATGATACAAATGGCATAAAATGAACAAAGAAAATTATGATATATAACAATGAAAGAAAATTATGATAAAATATGACTTAAAGATTTTATAACATCATTTCACAGTACTGTACATATAGCCTACTCAACTTACGACCAAATTGTGTTGCGACAGGTCTGTCGGAACCAATCATGGTCGTAAGTCGAGCACTAGCTGTACACGTTTAGGGTGAAATTTAGCAGGCAGACAATACAGTTTATTTATATTTCCTTATTCATACCCCACTCCAAGGTTTGAAATCTGATTTCAACAAATATAGTTAATGAAAAAAGTATTAAGACACATGTCAGACCTGTGTTCTGAATTTGATTCTGATAATTCAGTGATCAAACATAGTTATCTGCCCTGTTACTTCTTTTTGCACTTGTTAATAACAAGTTTATAATGAATACTCCATTTTGGCTAATCTAGGCAAGAAAAAGATGGGCTATTTACATTTGATTCACTATGGTCACATAGATGTGACCTCCTGAGGAATCTGATTTAAAGATGGAATGAAAGAAGTCAAAGAAAAGGACAGCAAACTGAGACCATTTGAATTTTATAATCTATAAAGTGCTTTATGGATTCCAGCCCCTTCACAACCATTTGATCCTTACCCATATGAGACAGACATAGATGATATCAGCCTCATTAGGTTATAGTCCTAGGGAAGCCAGGTCTCACTCCTAGTCAGTTTCTATTCCTATTGTCTGTCATCTAAAAAATCAGTGGCCTGGTCAAAGAGCTGAAAATGTGGAGGAAAAACCTTTTTAAAACACAGGACAGGCCCTGACCAGATAGCACAGTTGGTTAGAGCATTCTCCTGATATGCAAAGGTTGCTGGTTTGATCTCTGGTCAGAGCACATGCAGGAACAGATTGATGTTCCTGTCTCTCTCTCTCTTTCTCTCTCTCTCTCTCTCTCTCAAAAAAAAAAAAAAAATCAGCGAAATAAAAATAAAATACAGGACAGCCCTAGTTTCTCTGGTAATAGAATGTAAGTATTCCAAATAATCAGTATACAACATATATAACTGCTCACAAAAATTAGGGGATGTTTTGCCTGACCAGGTGATGGCAGTGGCTAGAGTATTGGACTGAAAGCGGAGGACCCAGGTTTGAAACCCTGAGCTCGTGGGCTTGAGCGCCGGCTCATCTGGTTTGAGCAAGGCTAACCAGCTTGAGCCCAAGGTTGCTGGTTTGAACAAGGGGTCAATGGCTCTGCTGTAGCCCCCTGGTCAAGGCACATATGAGAATGCAAACAAGGAACAACTAAGGTGCCAAAACAAAGAATAGATGCTTCTCATCTCCCTTCCTGTCTGTCTCTCTCTCTCTCTCTCTCTCACACACACACACACACACACACACACACACACACACACAATTAGGGGATATTTCAAAATGAATATGAAGCTATAAAATATCCACTAATTTTTGAGCAGTATATTATATATTATGGTTTGATATTATTTGGTTACATAAATGAATTAAAATCTTAGGTCTGGAAATTATCCAATATCATTTTGGTAAATCTAGGCATTAATTAAGTTAATTGGGTTTTTCTTCATTGGAGGCTGAGAAAATTAGTTTTTAAAAAATACATATAACCTGACCAGGCAGTGGCACAGTGGATAGAGCGTCGGACTGGGATGTAGAGGGCCCAGGTTCGAGACCCCAAGGTCACCAGCTTGAGCGCGGGCTCATCTGGTTTGAGCAAAAGCTCACCAGCTTGGACCCAAGGTCGCTAGCTCCAGCAAGGTGTTACTCTGTCTGCTGAAGGCCCGCGGTCAAGGCACATATGAGAAAGCAATCAATGAACAACTAAGGTGTCGCAACGCTCAACGAAAAACTAATGATTGATACTTTTCATCTCTCCGTTCCTGTCTGTCTGTCCCTGTCTATCCCTCTCTCTGACTCTGTCTCTGAAAAAAATAAAATAAAATACATATATTTAATTTTTAATTGCAATTTATTGGAATGACTTTGGTTAATAAAATATTTCAGGTGTACATTTTTATAATACATCATTTGTATTTTATATTATTATGTGTTCACACCAAGTCAAGTCTCCTTCCATCACCATTTATCCCTCTTTACCCACTTTTACCTGTCCCTACCTGAGGGAGTTATTAAGGGTGCTTTGGTGTTAGACATTGTTCTATTTGAGTGAAGATTTGCTGAAGAAAATAGTGATTTAATAAAGCACTTATCAACCTCTTGGTGGCACAATGGGCCCATAAAATTTGGGTGGGCTGCTTGCTGTTTCTTAAGCAAGTTAGTAAAGCTGATTTGGAGGACACTTGGGGACAAACTAGAGGCAACCATGTGAAAGGCCACGTGCGTGGAACTTTCAAAGAAAGTACCATTTGGTGATGAAGTACATGGACAGCTATGCTGAAAAGAAAAACTCGGGCCAGATCATGGACACCTGGTGGGAAGCACTTGCTATGCATGCTTACCCAGCAAAAATACGTTATATTACACAGCGATTTCAGTGCTTTCGTTTTGAGGAACGGTTGGTTGTTGAAGTAGCTAAATTCCAGTCTGGGAAGACACTGAGTGAAAAATTTAAAATTTGCCCAAGAACTATTTTAGTATCTTTTCCAGGTCTCCGAGACCACAAGACCCCAAGAACTAACGCCCCCTACACCTCACCGCAACTTCCTCCACGGTCACTCTCCCCCTCAACTCCCAGGCCCCAAATCCAGGGCTTTAAAACAGATTAGAGAGGTCTGGGCCTACAGTTGGCTTAGGCATGTTCTTTTCGCTTTCCCACCTCCTCCCCGATAAAAAAAAAAAAAAAAAACTGGGTGTGCCCTCCCTTTTCGCAGAGCAGCCCCACTCGAGGGGCGGGTGTTCATCACCGCGGGCTCAGGCCCCGCAAGTTGGCGGGAGCTGCCGAGGGCGGGCCGCCGCGGGTCCCGGTAAGCCAAAAAGATGTTGCGCGCCGCACTCAAACTCGCGCCACCACCAGCTCACGAGCTGCTCCCCACCCTCTCCGTCACCAAAGGCGCCCAGCCAATGAGTGGGTCTGAAAGGCCAAGCCTGCAGGCTAAGCACTGGGAGGGGGAGCGGCGGGAGCGAAACGGGAAGTCGAGGGCGGGCTGTGTTTGATTGACAGCTGTTTGGACCAATCCTCCTTGCAGCTCCTCTTCGCTCTCTTCTCCGCTGGGCTCAGTCCTTGTCCCTCCTCCTCCTCCTCCCCCCTCCCCCTTCTCGCTCTTTTTCGACCCGCCTCACTTCCCTTCCCCCACTCTGCGGGCAAATCGCTGCTGGAAAGAGGCGGGGGGCCGAAGCGGCGGGCTCGTGTGGAGACTTGAGGTGGGATTGACGGGCGAACTGGCCAATAAGAGGTTGGATGATGGCGCGGCTGTGGCTGCAACCGGCCAATAGGCGGCCGGGCTGGGGGCGGAGGCCCAGGTTCCAAACGCTCCGCGGCGCCATGGGCTGAAAACTCAACCGAGATGGAATCTCCCAGTCTGAACCGGTTTCAACCGGTTCCGAGTTTGAGGCACTAGGAGGAGGGGGAGAAGCGGCTGCAGCGGCCGCGGCAGGAGCAGCGGGAGCTACAGCATCAGCAAGAGCAACAGTAGCTACAGCCCCGGCGGTGGTGCCTGTTCCAGTCTTTGCTGCAGCAGTCCGTGCAACCATCCAGAGGGGGAGGGGGGAACCACCAGTCGCTGAGGAGCAGGAGAAGGGGGAAAGTTTAGGCGAGCCGGGGTGGGGGGGGGGCCAGCGCCGGAGCCGCGTGAGAGAGGGAGCCGTATTTTGGTAGGGGTAGTCGGACTGCAACTGGCAGCAGAGCGTCCCCCGACCGTGTGGACTCTACACCCCTACTCCTGCCGCTCCTGCTGCCGCCTGTAGCTGGAGGGTCCCCCTGGGGCTGAATCTTTGGGACTTGACCCCGTTCCCCTCCCCCCTTCCCTTACTCCCCAACCAGGCGGGAGCATTTATCCCTCATATTAATTCCCCTTCTTTTTGGGGGGGGCGGGTGTGTGTGTGTGTGTGTCGGGGTGAAGTGTCCGTGAATAGTAAATATTGTTGAGCTTTTTTTCCTTTTTTTGCCCTTATCTTTTTTAAATTTCCTATTTTAAGGTGGGAAAACTGTGAAACCCACCTTGATTTCTCCCCCTTTCCCCTTTCCCCACCTTCCCTTTCCCTAATCCCCCGACAAGGAAGAAAGAAGCAGTTGGTTTAATTTCTGGGTAAGTCGACTGTGTCTTCGGGGCCGGGGACCGGGAGGCGGCGCGGCTGGCCGGGCGGGAGGACGCCAGTGGGGCGCGGCGGGCTGCCGCGGGAAGCGAGCCGGGAGGCGGCGGCGGGCCCACAGCCGAGCCTGCGATTGAATGGAGCCGCTTCTGACACTGGGAGATGAAGGCGGGAGGCGACCGCGGGAGCAGAGCGCTTGCTAGGTCCTTCGCGTGTGCGGATGACGGTGGAGGAAAGCGAGGAGCGTGCTAGTGAAGCAGGGCCCCGGCCCAGGACTGGAAAGGCTTCCCCAGACCCTTGGGCTGGGGAGAAGTTGCGGCGATTTCAGGAACATCTCTGTAAATTATTAGGAGTGGAAGTTTCCAGAAATATTTAGTGCAGCAGCATTGAAACGTCCGCCTGCATCACGTGGTCGCTCGGTGGAGAGCTTGGGATCGGAGAAGGGAGGGGCTGCCGAGTCCCTGGTCCTACTGCAGGGAAACTCAAAAAAGATTTTTGTTTTATTTTTTTGCAGAGTAGGATTAGAAGTAGGAAAGGTTAGTTAATTTTTCAAGGATCTGCAAATGGGGTTTCATGCTGTAGTTTTCCGCGGCTTGAGTGTGTTGTGATCTAATTTTTACTGCTGGTTTTGTATAGTGGATGATGCCCTGACTCTCCTTGATTCCGTTGCCTCTGAGTTTGGCTTGGGAGGGAGGAAGTGGTATAGTAGAGGAAGCTTTAAAGATTTGCCCACCGCGCGGACCTCCTCTGATCACGCAGAGGCCATGCTGCATTCAGAATGGGGCGGTGAACTTCGGCGTCTGGTTATGCCTCCTCCGAGTATGGGCGGGGTGAGTGCGTGCTCCTGTATGCTATAGTTAGAAGTGCTGCACATCAGTTCGGGTGGGAAGCAAGGGGAGGGCGGGCCTTAGTGAGGTGTGTTTCGACTGAATGAAACGAGCACTTGCCCACACGCCTAATGTAGCAGTCTGTCGCCCTGTAGCGACTTGTTTTTCATTTTTAATTTTCTAACCTACTATGTAGTTATCATTAACCAACGGTTATGCTTTTGTTGTTTTTGGATGGAAGCTGGCAGTAGGTAGCCTGCCTGTTGCGTTTGAAGTGGTGATGAAGGTATTTTCGTAGTTACTTGTAGAGGCACCACAGTGCTGGATAATTCCTTGTGCATGCTATCCAGTGAGTGGATTTTAGGATTGTTTCAAGGAAGAAAAAGCATTTTGTGGTTTCACCTTTCTGGCTATGGCTGTTATCTGCCTGGTGTGTATTGTAAGTGTGTGAAACACTGCTGTTAGTGGAAAGAATGTTTTGGAAGCAATTTGATTTGGGGAACTAAGTGTGCTTGGCATTAACAGGAAAGCAGCCATTTCTGTACCATGTACAGTTCAAGAGTAGGTAAATTATTGCTAGTTCTAAAGATGGCAAACTGAAATATTTAACAAAAGTGTCTATCAAGACCTGATATTTTGTAAGAATTTAGCTTAAAGAACTCAAGACAACATATTTGACAATGAAAATTGTTAGTGTCACTTTTTTTGTTTTGGCTGTTAAATTATATTGTAATAGGTAGGGCTAAACAGGAACGTTCATTCAGTATTTAACCCCCCAAAAAGTCGAAAACTTGGTATGAGGCTCTTGGTATCTTGTGGACATTACTTAGCCTAAACTTTTGATTATTCTGATCTTTTAAAATTGGCGCTTGGAGGAAATTTACACAAATATATGGAATATAATCCCTTTATATTAGTATTTAGGTGAAAGATCTTTTTTATTGTGTATGCCAAGTATTCTATATTATAGACATTTTTGATAACCACTATAAAAGATTTTGAAATCTCATCAGTTTTACTGTCATTAATGGATCAAAAGACTTCAGAGGAATAAAGGAATAAAAATCCTTCAACTCAGTATCTTGATCTTTACATTATGTCTGACTTGACCAACTTATCTTTTGACACTTATTATATAAAACATTTTAGTTAATTGAAGTTGCTGCCATTAAGATCATCTTTAAATGCTATAAAATAGCCAGAAAAATATAACGCCTTTTTCGTATCAAGCTAGTTGTCCAAACATAAGTTGGCCACCCATTTCCTGATCCTGGAAGGTTTTTAAGAGGAGGAGAAGTGGAGATAACCATTGACCTTGTTGGGTCTAAGTAACAGTAAAACCAAGAGTTTCATGCCTGTCTTTCCAAGTGTCCTGAATCTTCAGTAATTGTATACAAACTTGTGAACTTTTTAATTTGGCAAGAGCTATCATGATCTCTCATTGTAAGGCATCTTGACCCAAAAATGTTAAGGAATACTGATAGAGCCAGTCAGACTTGAGTAGTACTGGCTTTGAAGAAGCAGCAGAGGGAAGATTTCTATAATGCTAGGCAACAAAAATGGGGATGTGTGCCAGCATCTTGGAGTGGAATCCTCTTAAAAGGATAACATTGCATATGAACCAGTAGGTTTTAGCCAGCATTTTTGTGGTGAAGAAGCACATTTTTCTGTTACGATAGCATTTGTTTTTATTTGGAAAATTGTTGGCAAGCTTTAAAGTTTTTACCTTGCTATTGAATACCTGGAAATTTGGGGGTGTAAAACAGGTTAGGAAAACTTTATGTAAATGTTAGTGGAGAACGTACAATTTTTATGGTGTCTAGAAAAAGTTGAATGGACTCTTAATAACTAATATGGTTATATAGTAGCTAAGTAACTTCAGCTTTTATTTGCTTTACTATTTCAGTTTTTAGGTGATATCTTTAAATACTCATTAAAATATTTATGTGAACATGGTTGAAGTAAAATAACTTGAGTAGAAAATTTTGACTGGAAATAACAAAGCTTCATAGGCACCTTAAATTTTTTTTCTTTACTTTCAGTAATCTATGCCAGCAATTATGACAATGTTAGCAGACCATGCAGCTCGTCAGCTGCTCGATTTCAGCCAAAAACTGGATATCAACCTTTTAGACAATGTGGTGAATTGCTTATACCATGGAGAAGGAACCCAGGTAAAGTAGTTGATCAAAACTTTATAACATTATTGCAGTGTTACAAAGTTGTTGGATTTTTGAATGAAGTTTTAAATTACCACCTTTTTAAAAAGTATTCCATAGTTTTTATTACTTGATTTGAGATATAAACTAACAAAATGTCTGGAGAAATACTAGATTATATTTTGACATAATATTTTTATACTTATTCTGTTATTCTTAAACATTAGCTCCATTTAATAAAAGAGTGCAATATATGTTTTGTAGATATTAAAGGTTGTATGTACCTTATATATATTTAAAACATTTGGAGTTAATATTCTTTTATCTGAAACATTTAAATGACAAGTACTTCACACATTGAAACTTGTTTTAAAACTTTAACAGTACCAAACATCTTTATGTTGTTTGAATTTTAGCACTTGTAAAAGTGGTACTGTTAATGTAGGAAATTATCTTACATATAATCCGTTTCTCTCCCCCCCCCCACATAATCTGTTTTTTATTTTTAACACCCAATAGAAAGATAGATGAGGCGAGTTTTTAAAATGTGTGTGTTCAAGAAACTGGACAATCTTGAAACTTCATCCTGTGAAAGTAATCTCAAGAGTTTTATATGAGTAAAAGTTTCTTTTCTGATGGATAAAAAAATCTTGTTAATACAAGAGAATTTTAAAGGAAAGGAGGTTGTGGAAGTTCTATGAGTGGACAGAAATAATTCTGCAGTGATTTTGTAAGCTTGTTAGTCTAGTTTTATACTCCAAGGGGTTATTGATCAGAGTTCTTGTCTCCAAAAGCATCCCTGAAAAAGTTACTCCATCTGTATTTATCACACATGTCATGTAATTGTTTTTCTCATGTAATTGTTTTTCTTGTGCCCTACATTCAACATGGGGCTTTAAGCTTCGTTTCACTTTAAAATGTATGTATGTAAAGAAGCTGCTTTTGGGAGAAAGTATGAAAGTACGGTTGAAGTGCATGAAGTTAAAGTTGGGCTAACTTTAAATCTATTAGAAGCACAGTCTGTAGCCATTAGGAAGATGAGCATTTAATTTTTTCATGTCATTCAGCTGCTACTGCTGTTTAATCTTTGTTGTTTTTTTAACTTGGTTTACAACATCAAAAAGTATTATGAATAAATGAATAGACCAGTGTTCTAGGTTTATAAGTGAGAATTAGTAATTTTTACCATGAAAAATATGTTGTAATACTGCTTTTTAGTAATGTTTAACAGTAGTGAGATTTAGTGATTTGTTTTAAATTTGAATTCTTAATAAACAATATGTTTAGAAAAGTATAAATGTTTTCTATTTATAAGAGCAAAATTAACTTTCCCAAAAGTAAGGATTTTACGTTTAGATCTCAAGTGACAAATCAGTTGCGGAAAGATAATCAGTAAACTGATACTTGTTATACATAAGGAAGCTGAGGTTTAGAGCTTAAAGTCAGTAAAGAAACCCTTTAATTTTTATTTATTTATTTATTTATTCATTAGAGAGAGAGAGAGAGAGAGAAGGGGGAGGAGCAAGAAGCATCAACTCCCATATGTGCCTTGACCAGGCAAACCCAGGGTTTTGAACCGGCAAGAAACCCTTTTCTAAAACCATGTCTAAACTTCTAGTTCACTCTATTTTACTTAACCACCTTTCTGGAGGACTTATATTCAGTGAAAGGGGAAAAGATGTAGTGGGAAACAGGTTTTTTAGTGTTAGTTGTCCCTAATTTTATCCCAATAAATTTTCTAGTCATTGCTCTGCCGGGGTCCCCAAACTTTTTACACAGGGGGCCAGTTCACTGTCCCTCAGACCGTTGGAGGGCCACCACATACAGTGCTCCTCTCACTGACCACCAATGAAAGAGGTGCCCCTTTCGGAAGTGCGGCAGGGGGCTGGATAAATGGCCTCGGGGCCGCATGTGGCCCGTGGCCGAAGTTTGGGGACTCCTGCTCTAGAGCAGTGGTAGTCAACCTGGTCCCTACCGCCCACTAGTGGGCATTCCAGCTTTCATGGTGGGCGGTAGCTGAGCAGCCAAAGTATAAATAAAAAGATAGATTTAACTATAGTAAGTTGTTTTATAAAGATTTATTCTGCCAAACTTAGCGAAAATCCGACATAAAGTACTTGGTAAGTAATTATATGCTTTAACTTGCTGTAACTCTGCTTTATAAATTTTACAAAGTAAAGTTACTTCCCTACTTTATAAATCACCATTACTGTGGAACCAGTGGGCAGTTAGAAAATGTTACTAACAGATACAAAAGTGGGCAGTAGGTATAAAAAGGTTGACTACCCCTGCTCTAGAGTCTCTCTTCAAACTTGTTACCTACCTTGCAAGAGATAAGAGATTGGAGGATTTGTTATAATGAGGTTTGTAAAGCACCTGTTATACTGCCGAATACTTAAAAGGAACTCTGGTTAAAGAATACTTGGGAATATGAAGGTTTAGCATATCTGATGAAAAGCCATTATTTTAAAATACGGTATATATTTTTTTCTTAATCTCATAAAATATGTGCTAAAAATGGCAACTAGAAATAATGCTAATTAAACAAATTCAACTGTAGATAGCTTAATTCAGGGGTCCCCAAACTGCGGCCCCCTGAGGCCGTTTATCCGTCCCGCCCGCCCCCCCACACTTCCGGAAGGGGCTCCTCTTTTCATTGGTGGTCAGTGGCGGGTGCATCCTGTGCTCCTGGAGTACTGTGTGTGGTGGCATTGCTCACGTACAGCACTACTTCCGGTGACGCGGGCCGCACGCGTCAGGGCTCCAGAAGCGCGTCATATCACTTGTTACTACAAATACGGAACGGGACATTGACCATCTCATTAGCCAAAAGCAAGCCGATAGTTCCCATTGAAATACTGGTCAGTTTGTTGATTTAAATTTACTTGTTCTTTATTTTAAATATTGTATTTGTTCTCGTTTTGTTTTTTTACTTTAAAATAAGATATGTGCAGTGTGCATAGGGATTTTTAGTTTTTTTTATAGTCCGGCCCTCCAATGGTCTGAGGGACAGTAAACTAGCCCCCTGTGTAAAAAGTTTGGGGACCCCTGGCTTAACTTTTAATAAGGGACGGCATAACTTTGGAGGAGAAGAAATTATTAGAAGGGTGGCTTTTTAAATCTTTAGAAAGAACTCTTCCCTAGATGGGGTGATTATTATAGGATATTTAGCACTGTAACATTAGGACTACCTTTTATTAAAAACATTTTTCTATTTTTAGCCAAGTAGGCAGCCAGGGGGAAAAGATATGGAAGAGATGGGTGTTTCCTTCAATATAGTGTTAAGTGTCTTGAGATCTCTTGATCTATATTGCTTAGCAACTAGAATACTTTTCACCATTCAGCAGGTTTTCATGTTCTTTAGCTCTTTTGTGTCTTTTTAACCTCTGGAATTTTAAGTTAATAAAAGATATTATATAAGTATAGTGGGATTAGGATGCAAATACTAGAATTAACTTTGGAGAGTAAAATTACAACTATAAGAACAAATAAAGGGAAACGTTATATAGAGATTGAAATGAATGGTGACCTTACCCAGACGGTGTTGTGGTGGATAAGAGTGTAGACCAGGGACACTGAGGAACCAGGTTTGAAACCCCATGGTCACTGGCCTGGAGCATGGGGTAATAGACATGACCTCATGGTTACTGGCTTTAGTAAGGGGTCACTGGGTGAGCTGGAGGCCCTCCCCACCAAGGCAAATATGCGAAAGCCATCAGTGAACAGCTAAGGTGTCCCTACTCTGAGTTGATGCTTCTCATCTCTTTCCCTTCCAATCTGTCTGTCCCTCTTTATCCTTCCCTCTCTCTTGCTCGAGGGCGCTCTCTTGCTCTCTTGTATTCGCTTAAAAAAAGAAAGAAATGAATGGTGATAGTATGGGAAGTATTCACTTCTATGTACAATGCTCATTACTTCAAAAGAGCTGACAGTAGTATCTTGACCAAATAACTTTTCCTAGACAGGTTTAAAAAAAGCACCAAGTTAAAGATTACAAGGCATCTGTATCAAGAGATGGTTAAAATAAGAAAGCTTCTCTTGCCTGGCCTGTGGTGGGTCATTGACCTGAAATGTTGAGGTCACCCGTTCCAGACCCCCAGCTTGCCTGGTCAAGACAGGTTAGAAGCAACTATGAGTTGATGCTTCCTGCCGTTCCTCCCTGCTTTTCTCTCTCTCTTTCCTGTGTCTAAAAGGTCAATAAATAAAATATTTTTTAAAATAAAAAAACTCCAAAAACAATGCTTTGTTGTCCCCTCCCTATTTGTGACTCTTGTTTTCTAATCATAGATTAAAACCCTTGATCAAGTAAATTAGTCTTATAGAAGGGTAATTGACAAATTTAAAAACCATCAAACTTTTGGCTGATAGCATTTGATAGAAATAGGTAAAATAATTTGGGAGGATCCAACTGAGCTACAAACAGCCTTTAAAAGGTACAAAGATTAAACTGCTGGTTGGGAGGATATTAATAGGATTAACAGACTTGGATCATATATGGAAAAATATAATGGTTTTAAAAAGTAGATAGTGTCAACATGGCTAGATCTTTAAAACTGTCCATTTCAATCATTCCTCAGTAAAGCTGAGGGGGGAGATTATTTCAGATGGAAAGATCAAATTGCAGAAGGATTTCTATATATTGTAATATACTATTTATATAAAATTTAGTAGCTATTCAACTATTTTTTATGAAATTCATACACATGCTCTAAAAGTGTGGAAAGGCATGAACAAAATTCATGAAAGTGATTAAAGAAGGAATAAAGAATGGAAACTGGAGAAATTGATAAAAGGTGACTTCTGTAAGTTTTAGATCTTTTTATAAAAAAAAACATTCTAGATAATGGTTACATAGCTTTAATATTTCTTGGTTTGCAGTTTTAAAACTCTAAAAAGGAAAAATTTTAAAATAAGCTATACTTTAATATAAACTCAGAACATTCAGAGAATGGAAAAAAGTAAATTTAAGACCATAAAAAAGTTTTACGGGTCTTACTGTTCTATATGTATAACTTTTTTTTTTTTTTAATTTTATTTATTCCTTTTTTTTTTTTTTTTAGAGAGGAGAGAGAAAGGGAGAGAGACACACACAGAGAGAGAGGGAGGAGAGAGAGACAGAGAGAGAGAAGGGGGGAGGAGCTGGAAGCATCAACTCCCATATGTGCCTTGACCAGGCAAGCCCAGGGTTTCGAACCGGCGACCTCAGCATTTCCAGGTCGACGGTTCATCCACTGTGCCACCACAGGTCAGGCTATATGTATAACTTATACATAGTTTATACTTCCTGTGTATTACATTTTTATAGATTAAATTTTGTTAGAGATATCTTGGTGACTATTGTAAAGCAGAGTTTATATACTATTATACAATTTATCCAAGTAGGTAAATTTTTCTATGTTGCTTTTGGTTGATTATAAATGCTGTGAACTTACTTATGTCAGAATAGACCTTTGTTAGCATTGGTTGACTGTAAGTTCAATTTTGAGAATACCAAATAAAGCAAATTACCCCAAAAAAGCTTTTTTGTTTCAAAGGAATAAATATTCCTATTTTTAAAGATTATATTTATTGATTTTACAAAGAGTGGGGTGGAGCGAGAAATTATCAACTCGCAACTTCACTTCAGTTGTTCAAGGATTGCTTGTTGTAATGTTCCTTGACTGGGTTAGCCGTCCAGGGTTTTGAACCGGCAACTACACTCAACATTCCAAATCGTTGTTTTATCCACTGTGCCACCACCACAAGCCTGGCTATATTCCCATTTTTAATTGAAGTTTAAGAGTGATAATGAACATGTTTTTATATCTGTAAAGATTATTTCTTGAGTGTTTCTGAAAGTTGGTAGAATCAGTGTCTTACTAGGATTTATACCTTGCTTAATGCCATTTTAATATGATTTAAAAGAAAAAGTGAGTTTAAAGTTCTTTTGTAATATTTTAGCAAAGAATGGCTCAAGAAGTACTGACACATTTAAAGGAACATCCTGATGCATGGACAAGAGTCGACACAATTTTGGAATTTTCACAGAATATGAACACGAAAGTAAGCAAGTGGTGGTTTTAAGATCCATTTATTTCTTTTCTTCCAGTCATATACTTTGAGGAAGGTATCTCATTTTTAGTATGGGCATTATCTCAAATCATTTAATATTGTTAACTTACTTCAAAATTTAGTAACATACAATTCTTGCACAGAGTCCTAAGAATTACGAAGCTTTGTGATTGGGACTAGTATGCAAGGTGGCGTTTTTTGTGTTTGTTTTTTGGGGGTGGGGTTTGTTTTGTTTTTCTTTTTAGAATATGTATACAGATCGAAGTAGAATAAATTCTGAATTTTATTCAGAGATGAAACATCAGGAATTATTCTGGGCAAGTAATCAATATAATAAAGGTTAGGCACCTCCAAAACCAAGTTGTATGGACAGCGTAAAACCCTACTGTGTGTTACCAATGCTTTTAATGGGACAACACTCAAGTTTTTATTTGCAATTGAAAATGTTATAATTTGGGACCTTTTTTCTTAAGTTTGAACAGAAGAGTTGATCAAAATGTGTTTTGACTGTTTTAGGCTTAATGATTCACACTTCTCTTTAAACTGCCTTAACGTAGTAAAATACTGTGCATGGCATTCTGTTTAATATACACAAGGTTTCCATTTGGTATACATTGTGTTAAAACAGAAAATAGCCGTGTTCACATGTTTCTGAAATCAGACTGTGTTAATAAACAGTTTTAAAATATTAGTTTTGACATCTTGTAAATTTTAGGGCAAAAATACAGTTCAGAACTTCCTCAAAGTGCTAACCTTAAGTAACATAACAGTGTTTGCCTGTTTGCTTGCCTGGTAAATTTTGCTTTTTATACTGACAGACATTACTAATGTTTAAGTTGATTTATCAACAGTATTTTTAAAAACTCAAATTTGTCTTGTGAAAAATGAGATGATTAGAGGAACAGAAAGAAAGCAACAGGTAAAGAATTCTTCAATTTACATAAATTACAAATGATTTGGTGCCAAATTTATGCACTATGACATTTGGCTTTTATGCAGTCATTTTTTTTTCTTTAAAGATGTTAACACTACCTGATATTAATCATAATGTTCCATTATGTTGATTGCTTGTAATAGGAAGAAAAGGGGTGTCTTCCTGTGCAACTGACACAGCTAGGCTTTGACGGCAGGCCTCCACAAGGTCTACCCTTTTGATTCCCTTTAACTGAATTCTGTTCATCAATTGTTTTTGTTTCATTGGGTGGTGGGAGGGGAAAGGGGAATTCAATGCATAAAATAAGTATTTCTAAGGGCTCAGAAATTTCTACCATAGGGATCATTCCATGCATTTATTATTTTCATTTAGTCTTTGCTGTTATCTGTCCCTCTTCTTAACTCAGCAGTGGATTTCTCAAATCCTGAGATGCAAAGCAGAAATGCAATTGTTTAGAATAATTGGATTATTTGTGGATATTTGCAAAGCGGTCATTTATCATGGCCTTCAGATTTGGCTGGTACTTAAGATTTTTGAATCGAAATACTCTTTTTCAGAGGTATGTGAGTTCTCTCCATGTATAGAGTCTTAATGTCTAGGAGAGATTGGGTTTTAGGATATTATGATGGTGATCTTTGTATTTCTTCAACATGACATGTGAAAAGCTTTTTGGGGGCTTCCTGCCTCAGCACCCTTGTCAGGAAATACATATACAAGTTGTATCTTCTGCAAACTTGTGCTACCTTTTTACAGTTAGAGAAATGACTAGAGGTTATTAAATACGTAATTTAGGTAACAAAGTGTAAACATAAAGGAAGAGGTAAATAAATGTAATAAGGGAAGGGGAGAAAAAGTTTAAGCTGAAAAAGCATTGGCCAGACATGGTAATATTAAAAATTATTACTATTTACTGGTGTATTTATGGTGGGTTTTGTTTCATAATTTTTTAAAGTTCTTTTTAATTAGTTGAAAATTAACAAGAGGATATATTCCACGTAGTAAAAAGTACATTGTTTTGACTTGCTAAAACTTGTCAGTCTGATTTCATAGCTATAAAATTAAAGTTTTTAGAGTATTATGTTTTTTAAAGTTAACTTAGCATTTTGGTCAATCAGAAACTTCCTTTTTTGCTTTTATTTACATTTTCTGAGACCTAGACCTGTAAAGAGGTGGAGGTGTAAATGAACAGGATAGGAAGCTTCACTATCTACTGCTGATTATGAAACCCTTTACTGGCATCAAATTTATATTTTCAGAATTTTGCTTTGGCCTTGTTTTTATTTTGGAAGTCTTTTTAAGGAATGTTTTGCAAATGTAGGGTTTCAGTGGTAAATTTCCCTGAAAAGTTAAAATGAAAGAGAACAGCAAAAACATTTACTGTTAGAGCACAATGTAGTTTGGGACAGTCTATATTGTGCTTTGGATAAAATGAGCATTCACATGATCCCTTTGGTTGAAATACTAATGCTCCTATTTTATTGTGTGATGACTAACCATTTTAAAGATGAACTCTTATTCTCAGCCAAAACTTGCAATCTGAGGTTATATGTCTATATATGAGTGAGTTTACCTTTCAGGTATTATAGCTGATTCTTCCCTAATTCTACTAGTTCAAACATACCACAACAATTTTGTCCTTTTTCTTCCTCCTGTCTTTCCATACTAACTGGTCATGAAAATAATTTTGGGTATTTAATTCTTGTAGCATTATATATTGTTATGAGCATTCTTGACTATTTAGAGTGCGTAATCAGCAGGAGGAACAAAATGGCTTGAAAGTGGTATCCATTTATTAACTTTTACGTTTTTAGTTACAACTCTTATATTTAGGAAGGAATACCTGAAAGGTAGATGCAGATTGCAACATGCATTTGTGTATTATTTTTGACTGTGCACAAAAGTTTATCTTTAAATTAGTAGAAATAGCAACTATAAGGGAGGGTTAAAATTTAAAATTATACCCATGGGTTGTCTTGCTGCTCCTTAAATAACACACCAGTGATGTCTGTAAACACTTTTTATAGAAAATATCTGTGACAATACTTTAATCCTTGGCCAAGAGCTTACAACTCCTAGAAGATGGTAGGAAGCTTGAGAGCATCCAAGCTGCTAAATTCTTAGGAGCCTGGTCGTGTTAAAATACGTGATTTTATGAGCAGTCATTTATGCTGTGAATTCATATCTGGCTGCTATTTTTCCTTCTACAGATAAGCCCATTTGGCTGCAAAAGGGCTTTTATTTGGTTCTTCCTGGTGTGAGCATGTATAAACAGCAGGACATTAAATAGAGTAGTAAACAATAAAATGAGGAAAATGCATGAAAACTCAGTATATGGGTGAATAGATCCTTGTTTGATATATGTAATTAAACTTGGTAGCATTGTTTTTGAAACTTTAGATGTAAATGTGTAAATGTCTGTCTGTTTGTGAATCCTGCAAGTTGCTAGTCTTCAGCAATATGTTCACATGCTTCTGTTATCCAATTTTCAGTATTATGGACTACAAATTTTGGAAAATGTGATAAAAACAAGGTGGAAGATTCTTCCGCGGAACCAGTGTGAAGGTAGGAAAATGTTTTTACAAAATTGTAAATTCAGAGAAATTTTATTAATCCTGGCATTTTTATTTACAGTTAAGGATTTGGGTGTCAGGTGTATTGAATCTAGTTAATTATGGAGATAGTTCTGATTTAATCATGTGGCAGTGCAGTTAGTTTATGAGGTTCTCTTTTAGGGAAAAGAGGAGACCAAACTGTTCGAACTTTCTGCAGTAGACATTGTGATGAAAAATATGTAACACCTCATAGTTACTCTGAAACTGACTGAAGTAAATGAAATTTAAATACATGCTCTAATATATCATTTTAAATTCACTAAATAGTAACTGACCAGTAATGAATACACAAATTTAAAAGTAAAGGGAAAGGAGAGGAAGAGGGTGGGGGGAAGTAGAGAGGGTAAAGGTTCTCATTACTGAAAGACCATGTAAAGTGACTCCCAGAGAATGTCAGTGAACCATAGATTTAGATATGCAACCAAGCCTGACCTGTGGTGGCGCAGTGGATAAAGCGTCAACCTGGAATGCTGAGGTCACTGGTTTGAAACCTTGGGCTTGCCCGGTCAAGGCACAGACAGGAAGCAACTATTAGAAGTTGCTAATTCCTGCTTCTGTGTCTCTCTCTCTCTCTCTCTCTTTCTCTCTCTCTCTTTCCTCCCCCCCACCCCTCTCCTCCTCTCCCCCTTCTTCCTCTCTCTAAAAGTTAATAAAAAAAAAGATACCCAACCACAACTTTGCATGATGAATTTAATGATTCACATTCTTGTTTAAGGTAATTGCTCTCATTTGTAAACACTGGAAAATAAATTCATATCATATTTATTTCATAATTCTTTTTAACAATGTCAGTTTTGGGAGGTTTCTCCAGGCTTAAGATTTCGTGGTTCACTAAATAAATATGCTAACATTTCTGAACGTTAATTTTCCTTCATCTTTAAATAACTTTGGTATTGGGAATGGGTGGGTATAACCCCCCAAATACTGTACATTGCATTTTCCTTAGCATATATATTTATATACGTGGGGGTATATATATTGTATATCTGTTTCATTCAAAACACTGTTAGGAATTAAGATTATACAGTGTGTCCGTAAAGTCATGGTGCGCTTTTGACCGGTCACAGGAGAGCAACAAAATGTGAAATCTGCACCAAGTAAAAGGAAAACTCTCCCAGTTTCATATCTATTCAGTGCAGTTTGATGTGGGCTCACGCACAGATTTTTTAGGGCTCCTTAGGTAGCTATACCGTATAGCCTCTACAGCAGGCATCCCCAAAACTATGGCCCGCGGGCTGCATGCGGCCCCCTGAGGCCATTTATCCGGCCCCCCCCCCCCCGCCACACTTCCAGAAGGGGGGCACCTCTTTCATTGGTGGTCAGTGAGAGGAGCACTGTACGTAGCAGCCCTCCAATGGTCTGAGGGACAGTGAACTGGCCCCCTGTGTAAAAAGTTTGGGGACACCTGCTACAGACTCGTCACTGACTGATGGCCTACCAGAACGGGGTTTCTCCACCAAACTGCTGGTTTCCTTCAACTGCTTATCCCACCAAGTAATGTTATTCCTATGTGGTGGCGCTTCGTTATAAACTTGCCGATATTCACATTGCACTTTGGTCACGGATTTGAATTTAACGAGCCACAGAACACATTGAACTTTCCTCTGTACCATCCACATCTCTACTAGCATAGCCGTGGGCTGCTCCGCTGTGTACGCGGTGTTACGTCATCGCATGCGTACATGCTGCCACCTCATCCTACATAAACTGGGAGGGTTTTCCTTTTATTTGGTGCAGATTTCACATTTCTGTCGTCTTGTTGCTTTCCTGTGACCGGTCAAAAGTGCACCATGATTTGACAGACACACTGTATAAGTATATACACTTACATCAAAGTACTATGGGCCAGAAGATAAAATATGTATGTAAAAAATGAACACTATGTAGACATTAAGTTAGATACATGTAATGAGTTATAAATGTGCTAAAAGAAAGGAATAATGATTAGGTTAGGGCGGCCCTTTAGACAAGCTCATTCACACCAGTTGCAGTGCTTCTTGTATTTTAAAGAAGAATAGGTTTAGCTATACAAAGAGCAAGCCAAAATAAGTTTTGTACAATTTTTTTTCCAGTCTAGCAATTTTTAAAATCAGATTTTAGGTGATTGTTGTAAGCATGTGTTAATTTTCACATATTCTTTTAGGTAATAGCATTTTAAATTTAGGCCATTTGTCTAAAGCACGTGAAAATCTCTTAAATTCTAGTCTGGGTTAGATGTCTTTTGCTATGAGTTCCCTTCGTATATCCTGAATCAAGTTGATCGCAGAGGAGCAAAAGACACACAGGTAGTAATTACCCAAGTAAGAACATTTCAAAAAACAT
This sequence comes from Saccopteryx leptura, assembly GCF_036850995.1. Classification (NCBI taxonomy): domain Eukaryota; kingdom Metazoa; phylum Chordata; class Mammalia; order Chiroptera; family Emballonuridae; genus Saccopteryx; species Saccopteryx leptura. The sequence goes on from NC_089505.1 coordinate 256,506,059, forward strand.
AGTTAGTCCTGGCCAGTTGCTTCAGTTGGTTGGAGCATTATCCCTATGCCCCAAGGTTGTGGGTTTGATTCCCAATTAGTACACATACAAAAGAAATAACCAATGAATGTACCACCAAGTGGAAGAACAAATCAATGTTTATCCCCGTCCAGTCGCCCCACTGCCCCATCAATAAGTAAAAATTTCAAAAAATTTTTAACAAAATTAAAACATTAGTCTGACCAGACAGTGGCGCAATGGATGGAGCGCCGGACATGGAGGACCCAGGTTCAAAACCCCGAGGTTGCTGGCTTGAGTGCAGCCTCATCTGGTTTGAGCAGGGGGTCACAGAAAAGTGCCCATTTGCTTCTCCATCCTTTCCCCTCTCCGTCTCTCTCTTCCCCTCGCACAGCCAAGGCTTCATTGGAGCAAAGTTGGCCCAGGTGCTGAGGATGGCTCCAGTTGTAACGGAGTAAGGCCCCAGATGAGCAGAACATTGCCCCCTGGTGGGCATGCCAGCTGTAGCGCCCTTGTCAAGGTACATATGAGAAAGCGATCAATGAATAACTAAGGTGCCACCACGAAGAAGTGATGTTTCTCATCTCTCTCCCTTCCTCTCTGTCACTGTCAGTCCTTCTGTCTTTCTCTCTGTCACAAAAAAAAAAATTAATTAAAAGACATTTTAATTTTAAATGCTCAAGGAAAATACAATCATAATAGAACATTTTAATTTAGATTTAGGTAATATAAAATATATTGCATTGATATGGATTTTATTACTTTTTATTTTGGCCAGGAAAAAAAATATTATTTGTTGGAAGTCTTCTCCCCCACACACGATAACATCATTTATCACACTTGGCTGTCATTGTTTGTATCACTCATTCCCCAAAATGTTAGCTTAATGATGTCAGGGATTAGCAAATGTCTTGATTGCTTTCTTGCTTGGCATATAGATGTCAGTATATAATTATTTAATTAACAAATTACATATTATTAAGTTTGTGTTCCCCGATTTACTTTATTCCTCTACTTTAAGTACTTAATAATAGCTTTCCCAGTATTTTTGCTCTTATAAATTATGTGTGTGTGTATAGTTGATGTCTTTGAGGATAAATTTTGAAGTGAATATTTGCATAGATGAGTTATAAATCAGACTTTTTTTTTTTAAGAGTATGTTTATTTTATTTATTTATTTTTTTTGTATTTTTCCGAAGCTGGAAACGGGGAGGCAGTCAGACAGACTCCCGCATGCCCCCAACCAGGATCCACCCGATGCTCTGCCCATCTTGGGGCGTCGCTCTGCCGCAATCAGAGCCATTCTAGCGCCTGAGGCAGAGGCCACAGAGCCATCCTCAGTGCTGGGCAAACTTTGCTCCATTGGAGCCTTGGCTGCGGGAGTGGAAGAGAGAGACAGAGAGGAAGGAGAGGGGGAGGGGTGGAGAAGCAGATGGGCGCTTCTCCTGTGTGCCCTGGCTGGGAATCGAACCCGGGACTCCTGCACGCCAGGCCGACGCTCTACCACTGAGCCAACCGGCCAGGGCAAGAGTATGTTTATTAAAGTGAAACAAAGAACACTAAGGACAGAAGAAGCAACAGGAGAGAGCTTAAGCAGTGGAGAGAGCTTAGGCAGTACTGCTTTTACTCACTGAGAAGTCACAGTGAAAGAAGTGAGCCAAGGCAGGGCTACTATTAGTTCAGTAGACAGAGAAAAGGGGGCCTTGCAGACAGGTTCAGGGGTTAGGATGAGCAGCCACTGCCCATTGCTCCCCTGGCTTCAAGTTTTGTGATATTCCTTAGAGTCAAGTAAGGTGATGCATGCCTGTGGGGAAAGAACAAGGAGAGGGAAAGGTGCAGGTATTCTTCTAGGGAGGTAGAGCACCAAAGACTTAAGTATTTTTTTTCTTTTTTTTTTTTTTCTTTCATTTTTCTGAAGCTGGAAACAGGGAGAGACAGTCAGACAGACTCCCGCATGCGCCCGACCGGGATCCACCCGGCACGCCCACCAGGGGCTACGCTCTGCCCACCAGGGGGCGATGCTCTGCCCATCCTGGGCGTCGCCATGTTGCGACCAGAGCCACTCTAGCGCCTGAGGCAGAGGCCACAGAGCCATCCCCAGCGCCCGGGCCATCTTTGCTCCAATGGAGCCTTGGCTGCGGGAGGGGAAGAGAGAGACAGAGAGGAAAGCGCGGCGGAGGGGTGGAGAAGCAAATGGGCGCTTCTCCTGTGTGCCCTGGCCGGGAATCGAACCCGGGTCCTCCGCACGCTAGGCCGACGCTCTACCACTGAGCCAACCGGCCAGGGCCAAAGACTTAAGTATTTTTGACTTATGAAAGATGAAGGGGAAATTTTAATATGTAAAGTACAATGGTTTCTAGATAGAGGGAGTGTTTGCTAATCACTGATGTAATTAAAGCTAAACTAGGATTTTCAGGGATGTTGAATCTATTATCTTGGCTGCACATCAACTTTTCACTTTAAAAATAATTTTTGGCCTAATTAGTAATGATGCAGTGGATCTAGAGCTGGGATGCTGAGGACCCAGGTTCAAAACCCCAAGATTGCTGACTTGAACGTGGGATCATAGAGATATGATCCTATGGTTGCAGGCTTATTTTGTCTCTCTCTCAAAAAACAAAACAAAACTATGTATGGCCTGACCAGGCGGTGACGCAGTGAATAGAGCATCAGACTGGGATGCAGAGGACCCAGGTTCGAGACCCCGAGGTTGCCAGCTTGTGCGCAGGCTCATCTGGTTTGAGCAAAGCTCACCAGCTTGGACCTAAGGTCTCTGGCTCGAGCAAGGGGTTACTCAGTCTGCTGAGGGCCCACGGTCAAGGTACATATGAGAAAGCAATCAATGAACAACTAAGGTGTCGCAGTGAAAAACTAATGATTGATGCTGCTCCTTTCTCTTCATTCCTGTCTGTCTATCCCTGTCTATCCCTCTCCTTGACACACACACATATTCCCCCCCCCCCTCTCTCTCTCTGTAAAAAAACAAAAACAAAAACCCACAAAAAACAATGTATGTACTGGTTTAGAAAATTTAAACTGTAAAGGGTGGGGTGGGGGAAAGACACTAAAAGACTCCTTTATTCCTCCCTGAAATAATTATATGTATAAATGTATCTGCATTTTTATTTTTTGTATTTTTCTGAAGTGAGAAGCAAGAAGCAGGGAGACAGAGACAGGCCCTGGCATGAGCTTGACGGGTCCACTGGCACGCCCACCAGGGGGCAATATTCTGCCCATCTGGGGCCTTACTCCTTACAACGGGAGCCATTCTAGCACTTGAGGTGGAGGTTATGGAGCCATCCTCAGCACCTGGGCCAACTTTGCTCCAATGGAGCCTTGGCTTTGGGAAGGGAAGAGAGAGATGGAGAGGGGGAAGGATGGAGAAGCAAATGGGCGCTTTTCCTGTGTGCCCTCGCTGGGAATCCATCCCAGGACTCCTACATGCTGCGCTGACACTACCACTGAGCTAGCAGTCCAGGGCCTGTATCTGCATTTTTAAAAATTTAAACCAAAGGCTTGTTTTTTCTTTTTTGAGAGGTGAGAGAAGTTGAGAGAGATGAGAAGTATTGACACTTAGTTGCATCACTTTAGTTGTGCTTTGATTACTTCTCATACTTGCTGTGACTAGGGGATTCCAGCTGGGACAGGGACCCCTTGCTCAAGCCAAGAACTTTGGGGTTTCAAACCTGTGCCACCACTGATCAGGCTTTATTGATTTTACAGAGAAGACTGGTGGGGAAGAGAAGTATCAACTCATAGTTACTTCACTTGTTCATTGATTGCTTTGTCACTTGTGCCGTGACTGGGCAAGCTTAGGGTTTTGAACTGGCGTCTACAGCTTTCCAGGTTGATGCTCTGTCCAGTGTGTCCCCATAGGCCAGGCTAAAGGCTCATGTTTTAATCTATGAAGGCATATGGATTATAAATGATGTGACACAAATTCGCTGGCATTGAAAGGAGTGATGAATTAATGAAGTAAACAGTTCAAAATAATAAGATCATAATTGGATGTTTTGGAGGTTTGGTCACTTAAAGATAGTTGGGTAGTTACTGAGTTGTGCAGTTCTGTTATAATTTAGGAAGTTGACAGACCAAGCCAATTACTCAAGGTGTACAATGCTTTCGTTTAGAATTAGGCACATGATAATATCTTTTTGAATCTTGACTGTCTTGCAGGGTTATTGGGATATAAGAGGTGTAATGTATTTAAAGCCTTCTGTACTTATAGGTGCTGATTATGAAAAACACAGCTTGTGTGTTGGGGTCTTTTCTTCCACAAAAATATCTTCATTTCTTTTAGTTTCACTCAATAATCATATAGTAGTCTCAAGTTAACCTTAAAAAAAGTTTCTGCAATAGCTTCCTAATGGGGCTCCTTAATACTCACTTTTGTGTGTTATAATCTAGTCACCAGAAAGGATTTGGCATGATATTTTTAAAATAGAACTAATTGGGTCACTCCCATGCTTAAGACCTCCCATTGTGCCTGACCTGGAAAGCTGAGGTCACTGGTTCAAAACCCTTGCTTGCCTGGTCAAGGCACATATGAGCGTTGATGCTTACTGCTCCTCCCCCTTCTCTCTCTCTCTCTCTCTCTCTCTCTCCCTCCCTCCCGGCCTCCCCCTTTTCTAAAATGAATAAATTTTTTAAAGGAACTCCCATTGTACTGAAGTTCACAACTTCATTATGTTACCTTAAGTGATACTGACTTTTAAAAATGATTTGCATTTGATTTTTTCTTTTTTTTTCTTGTGGTATAATTTGGCATACACAATAAATGTACAATTTGATAAGTTTTGATTTATGCCTATACCCTTTGGAAGCACCACTCTTCATCTTGTGATTACCATCTTCCCCCCCCACCCCCAATTGCTTTCTATCACCCACTTGATTAGCTAGTAGTGGAATGGCTGCATTATATGGTGTTGTATGTTTAATGGCCTATCCAGCTGTTTTTCCAAAATGGTTGTATCATTTTACTTTCTCACTAGCAGTATGTAAATATGCTTTACATCCTCACTGAAGCTTGGTATGATGTTTTTGTTCTAACCATTATAGTGCATATAATAGCCTCCTGGTTTTAATTTGCATTTCCCTAAGGAATAATGCTATTGAGCATTCATTTATATCATCTGTGTATATGTGTGTCTGTTACTGTAAGTTGATACTGTTATTCTCTGTTGAACACAGATGATGGTTGTTTTCCTTTGTGTGTAATTTGGAGAGAAAATTTAAGTTTTGGAGCTCTTAAGCTCTTGTGTATAAAGCAGATTCATGAGAAATCCCTTTATTTTTTTGTTTCACAGAATGTAATGTTTGAAACATCAGTCTAACCTCAAATTTGACAGATGCACTTATTTGTTTCTTTTTACCAGTTTTCTACCATGCTGGTATAATAAGAAAATACTGATTAAATATATATTTTATATCTTAAAAAACAAGGCAGTATTTTCAAAATGTCCTGTTATATTTCAATATCATATATATTTGACATAAAATAATTTCCTACCACTTCTGTTAAAGTAGCACTTTGTCCTTAAAATTATGTGTAACTTCTATAAGAAATGTTTACTTCCTTAAGACCTAACAATACCTAATACTTCGCTTGTATCCCCATAGCAATAGGAGACTTATACATAGACTTTATTAAAGGAAGATAGATATTAATAAATTTGATTTTTTTGTTGTTTTAGAAAAATTAAATCTTTTTGTATTTTTTTTTTTTTCTGAAGCTGGAAACGGGGAGAGACAGTCAGACTCCCGCATGCGCCCGACCGGGATCCACCCGGGGCGAAGCTCTGCCCACCAGGGGGCGATGCTCTGCCCCTCCAGGGCATCGCTCTGCCACGACCAGAGCCACTCTAGCGCCTGGGGCAGAGGCCAAGGAGCCATCCCCAGCACACGGGCCATCTTTGCTCCAATGGAGCCTTGGCTGCGGGAGGGGAAGAGAGAGACAGAGAGGAAGGAGGGAGGGGGTGAAGAAGCAAATGGGCGCTTCTCCTATGTGCCCTGGCCGGGAATCGAACCCGGGTCCCCCGCACGCCAGGCCGACGCTCTACCGCTGAGCCAACCGGCCAGGGCCGAAAAATTAAATCTTTAATAAAATATGTAATAAAATATATATAGCATTTACCATTTTATGTCTGTAATTTAGTGTTGGTAAATTCACAATACAATATTGTGATGTACATTGTCACTGTATATCTCCAGAATTTTTTCATCATCCCAATTTGAAATTACCCATTAACCTTTTTTTTTTTTTGACTGACACTGGTGAACAGAATTATACAGGTTTCACTTGCACAATTCTTCAAATCATCTATATACTAAATTGTGTGTTCACCCCGGCAATCACCATAAGTTGTTCATATCTATGAGTTGTTTTTGGTTTTTACCCAATGAACGCTAACAATTTCCACTCAACCTTAGTTTTCTAGTCCTTTTAACCACTATTGAGTTTGCCTATTCTAGTCATCAAATATATGTGCAATCATGCCATATTTGGAAAAGGGGGTTCCCTGCCTGAAAGTTGGTTATGGGACATGCTCTGTCACTATGCCAGCAGCACCCTCTGGCCCCAAAGTCCATCCATGCCTGAAGCCCAGCTCTGGTGGTTGGTATGAGACCAGGGAGACTGATAAAGATGTGCATGGTAGTAAATCACATTACAAAAGGAATACTTATTAATTTATACATTTATGACTAGATACTCTAGTTTATTACCTTATTTATTTCACTTAGCACGTGTTTCCAAGGTTTCTCTGTTTTAACATGTATCAGAATTTTATTCCTTTTTAAAAAGGCCAAATAATATTCCTGTGTGTGTGTGTGTGTGTGTGTGTGTGTGTGTGTGTGTGTGTGTGTGCATGCACACACCACACTGTTTATCCATTCATTTATGTGTGGATATTTGGGTGGTTTTCACCTTTTGGCTGTTAAAAATGATGTATGAAGTCTATAAAATTTTAATTTCTGCATTATCTTTTAGAGTTCTTGTTCAGTATCTGTTTAAGGTCATAAACCAGTCTGGGGCTCCGATGGTCAAATCATCCAAGCTATCCTCAGTGCCTGAGGCCAACACTAGAACCAGGCAAGCTACTGGTTGCAAGAATGGGAGAGGAGGGGAAGAGAAGCAGATGGTCAATTCTCATGAGTTCCCTGACTGGGGATCGGACCTGGGATGTCTGCACACTAGGCTGCTGCTGTATCCACTGAGCCAACTGGCCAGGGGTTACTGCATTTTTTCACTATCTTTTTTTTTTTTTTTAATTAAGTGATAGGTGGAGAGGCAAAGACAGACTCCTACATATGCGCCCTAACCAGGGTCTGGCCAGCCGGCTCCCCACTAGGCTCTGCTCTGCCCATCTGGGCAGCTGCTCTGTTGCTCAGAGACTGAGCTATTTTAAGCACCTGGGACAGGGCTGGGGAGCCATTCTCAGCACCAGGGGCCTGTTTGGCTCAAACAATTTGAACCAAGACTGTGAGAGGGATGAGGAAGCAGATGGTTGCTTCTCCTGTGTGTCCTGACCAGGCATTGAACCCGGGACTTGCACAGACTGGGCTGATGGGCAACATACTACCACTGAGCCAGTCAGCCAGGGCAACTGCTTTTTTTAATAATCGTATCATTACCTAGTATTTAAAAGCTGTTATTGGGAAATAAGATTATTAATACGCTTTGTAAACAACTTGCAATATATATACATTCTAGGTTAAAGTGGAATTTACTTAAAACTCACCCTTTTAGGTAGCTGAAGTTGATACTTTCCACTTATTTATATTGACTCTTTGGCATTGCTGTTTTAATTTGAAATGAGACCGTCAATTACTTTTTTCTTGACATAGAGAAAATAGGGTATAGATGATATAGATGCATAAACTCTTAGATTTGGAAAAATTTACATCATATTTGCCTTCTAATGACTAGTTAGGCATTTTTATTATTATTATTTTTTTTTTTGGACTTTTGTATTTTTCTGAAGCTGGAAACGGGGAGAGACAGTCAGACAGACTCCCGCATGCACCCGACCGGGATCCACCCGGCACGCCCACCAGGGGCGACGCTCTGCCGCGACCAGGGCCACTCCAGCGCCTGGAACAGAGGCCAAGGAGCCATCCCCAGCACCCGGGCCATCTTTGCTCCAATGGAGCCTCGGCTGCGGGAGGGGAAGAGAGAGACAGAGAGGAAGGGGGGGGGGGTGGAGAAGCAAATGGGCGCTTCTCCTATGCGCCCTGGCCGGGAATCGAACCCGGGTCCCCCGCACGCCAGGCCGACGCTCTACCGCTGAGCCAACCAGCCAGGGCCTAGTTAGGCATTTTTAAAGTAGTCTTTTTGTTTGTTAAAAACGAACACTTCAATAAATTGATTACTGGTAAGTTTAAAAATTTGGGAGGTTTTTTTTTTGTGTGGGGTTTTTGTTGTTGTTTTGACAGAGAGAGGAACTGACAGATAGGGAGAGAGATGAGAAGCATCAGTTCTTCATTGCAGCACCTTAGTTTTTCACTGATTGCTTTTTTTAATATGTGCTTTGACTGGGGGGAGGGAGGATGGAATACAGCCGAGCAACTGACCCCTTGCTCAAGACAGCCACCATGGGGTCATGTCTATGATCCTATGCTCAAGTGGATGAGCCCACGCTTAAGATGGTGACCACAGGTTTTGAACCTGGGTCCTTTGCATCCCAGTCCAATGCTCTTTCTTTCCACCGTGTCACCGCCTGCTCAGGCACATTGATTGATTCTTGTATGGGCCAAGACTGGAGATTGAATTTGCAACCTTGGCATATCAGGAAGAGACTGTAAGAGTTGTCTTAATTGAGCTGCTTTTAAAAAATTGTTGGGTAAACTATAGGAAGGAATTTGGGAAGGAGTTAATGTTACTTGAGCAAATAAGCTCTGGTATCTTACAGTAGGAGATTCTAGACAGACATTAAAAAGACCAAAATACTTCATCAAAACAATGTTATTTACATATAGTTCCAGTCTATTGAAGGAACAGAATTTCTGATCACGGTAGAGTCACATTAAATTGGGACTTAATTGTTGGTGAGAACTTTCTAGTTTTTTGGGCTATTTTCATCTTTTCCCATTTTTTAACTCTACAGTAAATTTTGGAGGCCTCTAAAAAGAGGGAAAATTAATGATTATTCAGTAACAGAAGAGTGGCAGGATCTACTTTATATCCAGTCCTGTTTTGTATTCTCTGAGGCTGAGAAAAGCCACAAAATCTTAAATACTCCCAACTGGAGGCAACAGTAGTAGTTATGGACATTGTCTTGTTCCTTATGACAGATTTAAAAGAAAACTACAGAATTTCTTATTTCGTGCTATTAATCAGAACAGGCTGTGTTTTTCTATTTTTAAACTTTTATAACCTGGATTAAGAGGTTTCAGAGAAATGCTTTTTATTTTATTTATTTTAATTGCTCTTTTTTATTTTGGGGGGATTTAATGATAGTAATTTATATGTAAATAGAAAGGTTGATGTCAGAATTATATTTTGACTAGATCTAGTGGATATCAAGATCGTGTGAGATTGTTGTGTGATACATAAAGATTTTTATTTTAAAAATTATCTTATTAAAACTAGGCCTTATTTTGTTTGCCCACAAAGCCACTTAAGATTTGAAAATAATTTTGGACTGTACAGTGGTACCTTGAGATATGAGCAGACCAACATATGAATTTTTTAAGATACAAGCTGCGACTCGGTTCGTATTTTTATTCGAGATCCAAGCGAAATTCCGAGATATGAGTCATGATTCAGGAAGCTGCTGCTAATTGGCGCACGGGTCCAGTATCAGCAGCACAACACCAGCATCTCGTTCTTTCTCACGTGTTACCTGCAGAATCAAGTTGAATCTCGTGCACTGTACTCGTTCTTGCATCATTTTTCACTTTTTACTAACTTTTTTTGTGTGCTATCATGGGGCCGAAGAAAGTGAGCATAAAGGACAGTGGTGAGAAGAAGAGAATGATGTCCATAGAAGTAAAGCAAGAAATAATATAAAAAGGTGAGCATGGTGTACAAATGATTGAACTGGCAAGGCTGTACGACTGCAATACATCTACAAAAAACAAAAGGATGCCATCAAAAGTGCAAATTGAGCAAAAAGGAACTACAATTCTGTCCCAATTAAGGACAAAATCCATGGAGAAATGGAGAAGCTTCTGCTGGTGTGGGTGAAAGAAAGGGTGGCAGGAGATACAGTGACGGAGACTGTAATATGCGAAAAGGCACGTATTATTTACAGCGACTTGAAGACAGAACCATCAACTTCAAAAGAGGCAGCAGAAGATACGTTTAAAGCAAGTCACAGCTGGTTTGAAAATTTCAAGAAGAGATCTGGCATCCACTTGCTGGTGAGCCATCGTAAAGCTGCAAGTGCTAACATTAAGTCAGCAGAGGAATACATCTCACGTTTTGCTGCGCTTATCTTTTTTTTTTTTTTTTTAATTTTATTTATTCATTTTAGAGAGGAGAGAGAAAGGGAGAGAGAGAGACAGAGAGGGAGAGAGAGACAGAGAGGGAGAGAGAAGGTGGGGAGGAGCTGGAAGCATCAACTCCCATATGTGCCTTGACCAGGCAAGCCCAGGGTTTTGAACCGGCGACCTGAAGCTGCGCTTATCTTAAAGGAAGGCTACATCCCCCAACAAGTGTTCAGCTATGACAAAACAGGATTGTTTTGGAAAAAAATGTCCCGGAGGACTTTCATTACCTCAGAGGAGGAGAAGCTGCCAGGCCATAAACCCATGAAGGACTGTCTGATCCTTGCATTGTGTGCAAATGCTAGCGGTGACTGTAAAGTAAAGCCACTGCTAGTGTATCATTCCGAAAATCCTCGAGCCTTTAAGACTCACAAGATTCTTAAAAACTGCAGGTTATATGGCACGCCAATGCTAAGGCATGGGTTACATGGCAGTTTTTTATTGAATGGGTAAATCTTGTCTTTGGTACTGCAGTGAAGAAATATCTTCAAGAAAATAAAGTCCCGATGTAAGCATTACTAATCCTTGATAAGGCTCCAGCCCACCCACCTGGTCTTGAAGATGACATTCTCTGTGAGTTCAAAGTTGTGCAAGTCGTCTACCTTCCACCCAACACAACTTCAATCTTGCAACCTATGGATCAGCAGGTCATTTCCAACTTTAAAAAGCTTTACACAAAGCACTTGTTCCACCCCTGCTTGAGGTGACTGAGAATACAATTCTAACCCTTCTGAGAGTTTTGGAAAAATCACTACAACATCGTGATATGTTTACGTATTATTGACTTGGCACAGCAAGAGGTTACAAGAAGAACCTTGAACTTGGCATGGAAAAAGATATGGCATGGTGGTGTTGCAGACAGGGACTTGAAAGGATTCGAACTAGAGACCAAGACTGAGGTAGAAGCATTCTGATGAGATTGTGTCTCTCAGAAAGTTGATGGGTCTGGAGGTAGATTAGGGTGATGTAAACAAGCTCCTCGAGGAACATGAGGAGGAACTCTCAACTGAGGAGTTGAAGGAGCTACAGATGATGCAACATACGGAGGAGCTTCTGCAAGAGATTAGTAGTGAGGAGGAGGTAGAGTTGGAGGAAGTGATTTCTACAAGTGAAATTAAATACATGCTGGCAATGTGGGAGAAGCTTTCAAGTCATTGAAAAGTTTCAGCTGGTGGAGCTTCAGCACTTTTTAATGACACTTATTTGTCACATTTCCGCAACACTTGAAAAGGCAGGCAAAAGCAAACCTCTTTGGATAGATTTTTATTCAAAAGTCCTGCAAGTGAAAGTGCAGCCAAAAAGGCAAAAACAGGTGATGATTAAATGAAAAATATGTAATGTTAGGCTTAGGTTAAGTTTTAAAGTTAAGAAAGTGCATTTTTTTACAATTAAGATTTTGTGGTTTCATTTTAAGTAAAGAAAGTGAAGTTTTAGTTTTCTTTAAAGAAAATGCAGTTTAGTTTATATTTAGTGTTAAGAAAGTGCAGTTTTAGTTTACGTGTCCCCAGTGCCTGCATCCCTTCCTCCCTCCCTCCCTCCACCATTCACCTTCGTTAGCCGCATTCGTCTGTCTCCAAGGTAAGAATACATACAGTACTAAATAACACTTTTTCTTTTATTTCATATATTTTGTTATACATTTGGGAAGTATACGTGTGTTTCTTAATTAGAACATGTCTTTTTTTTTATAATATAGGATGTTTTGGGGATGTTTCACAGGGCTAGAACGGATTAAATCTATTTCAGTTATTTTAAATGGGAGAAATTTGTTTGATACATGAGTTGACTGATGAGCTTGGTTACAGAACAAATTAAACACGTATCTCAAGGTACCACTGTATATAAAAAAAGTACAGAATGCATTCATACCATATATTAGTTTGCCCTGATAGTAACTATTTATACAATCATAATAAAATGATCAAACCAAAAGTTAACATTGGTTCAGTAGTATTAACTGAGCTATAGACCTTAATTCAATTTTCACAAGTTTTCTCTTTAATATCCTCTTACTGGTTTTGTTTTTTGTGACCAAGAGACAGAGAGAAGGACAGACAGGCGTGAAGGGAGAGAGATAAGCATCAATTCTTTGTTGGGGCACCTTAGATGTTAATTTGATTGCTTTCTTTGTTCCTTGACCAGAGGGCTATAGCAAAGCAGGTTACCCTTTGCTCAAGCCAGGGACCTATGCTCAAGCTAGGGACCTTGAGATTTCAAACCTTGGTCCTCTTGTGTCCCAGTCCAGTGCTCTGTTCACTGTGCCACTGCCTAGTCAGGCTCTTTCTGTTCTACAATTCATTTGTGGCTGTGTGTCTTAGTCTCTTAATCTGTGACAGTTCTTAATTCTTGATTCTATAACTGACACTTGATGAATTCTGGTCACTTATTTTGTATAGTGTATTTCTGTTTTAGATCGTTTCAGGATTGTTTGGTTTTTTTTTTAAGCTAGAGTAAGTACCACATGTGATGTCTCCTCTGTCCACCAATTCAGGGGGTACATAATGTCAATCAGTATGTCTAATTCACTAGTTACTAAAATTTATCAGTTGTTTATGGCACTACCTGCTAGTTTTCTATTTATAAAATTAACAGTTTTTCACTTTGAAAGCAATAAATATCTTGGGAAGATAATTTGAGGCTGTGCAGATATTCCATTTCTCCTGAAGATTTGTGAATTCATTTTAGTGTTATTTGGTGGGTCTTGTCTGCAACAGTTATTATGGTGTCTTTGCATAATGAGGAACTGACTTTAAAATGTAAAGAACATAATTTCCATTACATTGCATATGTGTGAACTGTTTAAGAAGTTTTCTTAAAAACAGGCAGTATTGGCCCTGGCCTGTTGGCTCAGTGGTAGAGCGTCAGCCTGGTGTGCAAGAGTCCCGGCTTTGGCCTGACCTGTGGCGGCGCAGTGGATAAAGCTTCAACCTGGAAGCACTGAGGTTGCCAGTTCAAGGCACATATGGGAGTTGATGCATCCTGCTCCTCCCCCTTCTTTCTCTCTCTCTCTCTCTCTCTCTCTCCCCCCTCCCTCTCTAAAAAGAATAAATTAAAAAAAAAAAAAAGTCCCGGCTTTGATTCCCGGCCAGGGCACACAGGAGAAGTGCCCATCTGCTTCTCCACCCCTCCCCCTCTCCTTCCTCTCTGTCTCTCTCTCCCCCTCCCACAGCCAAGGCTCCATTGGAGCAAAGTTGGCCCAGGTGCTGAGGATGGCTCTGGTTGCAACAGAGCAACACCCCGGATGGGCAGAGCATCGCCCCCTGGTGGGCATGCCGGGTGGATCCCGGTCGGGCACATGTGGGAGTCTGTCTGACTGCCTCCCCATTTCCAGCTTCAGAAAAATACAAAAAAAAAACAACACACACACAGGCAGTATTTTTAAATGTTCTACCATAATGTTGACACTACTTAACATATTTTCTGTTGACACTGCAATATATTTTACTTTATTGTACTAATAAAATTTTCCAACAATTTGGAAAGTTGTTTTTATATTCTTTTTTGAAAGTTTTTAATTGGGACATTAAAGTAAATGGCTAGTTTTGCTATAATTGATAAAAATTATTTTCAGTAAAAGAAGGTATTTTCAAGTACCAATGAAAGGGAGCCATATATAAAACAGTGAATTTAATACTTAAGCTTATGAAGAGCTAGTTTCATAATCATGTAAGAATTTTGTTTTCACTTTTATTATATTTTCTGCTAATTATTATAGGTAAATTCTCAGCAAATTCTTAAAAGAAAATTAGAATCTAGTATTCTAATTTGTTAGATAAGGGTTTGGGCAAGCTGTTTCACCAACTCATCTATAGTTCCAAAGTTCAGAGAGCTCTGAAGTTTGAAAATCTTTGTAAGTAATTTGGCAAGCAAAAACTAAAATAATGTAGTCTTTACATAGTGGGGAAATGAAAAGTTTTTCAATTGGGGTTCCTGCCTCAGACACTTTGGGTATGGTATGATAATGTAGTTGTAACACATTATTTTAAAATCTAAAGGAACCTATAGAGAATGCACTGTAAATTCTGAATGATGCAAATTAAAATCGAAAGTATGGAGTCATAACTATTTAAAGAATCTTGGTTTATAGTCTTCCTTTTCATTGATTTGAGAGACAGAAGAAGGGGTAAAGAGGGAGAGAGTAGCATCAACTTATTTCACTTAGTTCCATTTAGTTGTGCACTCAATGGTTGCTTCTCTTATGTGCCTCTTTAACTTTCTATACTTTAGTGGGGGGAAAGTTAAAACTACATTTCCAAGATGAATGTTATAATATATATTGAGAAAGAATAAAAATACCTGACCTTGATTCATGAATATTTTGCATAAACTTCTTTATATTGCTTTTAATGATCTTCAGAGTTTTTGCAGTTTTAACCAACCAAAATAAGTTGATGTATTTATTTATTTAAATGAACAATATATTAATTGCGTATTTTTTTCATTCAAAATCTAAGATGTGGTTGGTGTATTTAACAAGTATAGCATTAGAGAATATCTTAGAAGTTAATTGTTACTGTTTATATTTTGTAAAGGTTAACAATGAAACCTAAAAATGTAAAGAAGTGTACACTAAAATGCCAACATGGTGATGTATTTGGGCATGTTATCTGACAGCTCTGCCTTCTTCCACTAATTTTTTTCTTAAGATTTATTAGCGTGCTATAAAAGTATTGGGGTTCTTTCTCCCCATAGGAATAAAAAAATACGTTGTTGGCCTCATTATCAAGACGTCATCTGACCCAACTTGTGTGGAGGTAAGAGTTTTTTGTTTTGTTTTTTAAGATTATTGTGGCAATGTAAAATTACTTAAATATTGAATCCTCAACCTTAAACCTTCTCTGTCACAGATCTGCAGAGACATGCACAATCATTTTCAATAGTTGCACAATTATTTTTCTCTCAGGTTTCCTTTGCTTGTGTTCTTTCTATACCTATTTTAGACCCTCTTTTAATCTAAACATTTTTCTTTTTTTTAGAAGGAAAAGGTATATATCGGGAAATTGAATATGATTCTTGTTCAGGTAAGCTTTTACTTGATTCACTGTTTTCTCAAAATAAATGCTTCAGTTAGGATGATTACTTGAACAAAATATTTGAACCTACTTTATTAAAAAATGGAACTATGAAACTAACATCTTGCAGAAGTAGTGATATCTTTATAATGACTATCATTGTTAATCTACTGTCTAGTGTTTGAAATTATTAATTTGCTGTGGTAGAAAACACGAAATACTGTAAACCCATCACTTTTGTGGATCCAGTATGGATTGGACTTGTTTAAAATGTTGTCATTTCCTTTGTACTGTGCATGTTATCTTTTCATGTCGTTTATGTCACTTAATTCATAAATCATTGCCCTTGAATTTAGCATCCCTTTAATTGATCTCTATATTTAGCTTTTTCAACTTTCTGTATCGTCTAACTTTTGAGATTTTATATTTTCCTATATTTTGTGTCAAAAATTTTTTCTGAGATTAATTGGTGTATGATAGAGAAATAAATTTTGTAAATATTTAATAAAATTTGGGAACTTGTTTTTTTAAAACATTTGTGTTTTCACTAAGTTAAACTGGCTTTTATACTAAGGACTTTTTGTTAGTAGCTTATCTCTGAATGAGGAGAAAGAACAGTGCAAAGAAGATGGTTACTTAACTCTTACAGGTGCTATAACAGAATACCTGGTTGGGAAATCCCTAGTGTACAACAGTCTATTAGGCTTTTGTTCAAAGATAATTTCATCCCCAATTGTAATGCCTTCTTTGAAATTGATGTGTCCAAACTCCACTATATATCAAGGGCAGATTCCAAGCAAAGTGATTTTTCCCTGCATATCACCTTTTTATTGCTCGTCTCCTATAATTTGTACCTATCTGGCAAATACTGATATACATACATATTAGAGCCAGATTAGACCAGTTGATATAATTAAGAAGAATCAATGGGCATTAGACACAGAGGACTTGATCTATATTGTACTTTCTATCCAGTATATTTGGGGGGGCACATTTTCTATTTTATATAAGTAGAAAATCGAAAGTGGTTTAATACTTTTAGTGTGACATTTCATTGACAGGTGAAGTGAAAATGGTATTTTTTTACTTATTTTAGATACTGAAACAAGAATGGCCAAAACATTGGCCAACTTTTATCAGTGATATTGTTGGAGCAAGTAGGACCAGTGAAAGTCTCTGTCAGAATAATATGGTGATTCTTAAACTCTTGAGTGAAGAAGTATTTGATTTCTCCAGTGGACAGATAACTCAAGTAAAAGCTAAGCATTTAAAAGACAGGCAAGTATTTTGTATTAGAAGTTTAAGTAATTTCTCAAACTATTTAAAGGAATTTGGAGGTAGATTAGAATATGTTAGGTTACTTTTAATCGTTTTTGTGTGCAAACTTACTAATTTTAGAGAGACAGAAAGAAACATCGATTTATTATTTCACTTATGCATTAATTGGGGTGTTTTTTGTTTGTGTTTTGGCGAAAGACAGGAAGGAAGAGAGATGAGAAGCATCAACTCGTAGTTGTGTTGTTTTATTTCTTTAGTTCATTCATTGCTTCTCATATATGCCTTGCATAAGGGGCTCGAATCAGCAACCTCAGGTTTTGAACCTGAAACCTCAGCATCACAGGTCACTGCTGTATCCCTTGCGCCACCATTGATCAGGCAGTTGGTTGATTCTTGCATATACCCTTAACAGGGATCAAACTCACAACCTTGGCATTTGGGGACAGTGCTCTAACGAACTGAGCTTACCTGACCAGAGATTTGATTACAAATATAAATAGTCCTACCATGGACCTAATATTCTACATCTAGAGGCTTAAAAAGTACTCGTGGTGTTAAAGATAGGCTATCACACATTCATTGTCACAGAAAGTAACGTCACACATCACATGGGAAAGGATTATAGGTTGAGAGTTCCCAGAAGCCCTTTTGGGGTGGCCAACTACTTATAGATTCCAAGGAAAATGACTTGTGTTCAAATGCCAACTGAATGCTAAGCCTGTATCTCATCAGTTCCGTACTGTAAACACTTGGATCATGCCAGAGTTTATTTTCTTCCTTCTTAGTAGTAAAAATTTATTGTTATTAGGGCACAGCAGTATATTACTGCCTTTATAACTTTATGTACTCAGACTAGTGTCAGATTTTATAATTCTCATTCTGGTTTGGTGTATAAGCACATTTTAGAATTTGTGACATACAGAAGGGCAAGAAGGTTTATAGTTTTTTGGAAAATAATACAATAATAATACCAGAATAATCTGACCTGACTAGGTAGGTAGCACAGTGGATATATAGCATTGACCTGGGACACTGAGGACCTAGGATTGAAACCCTAAGGTTGCTGGCTTGGCTGGAGGGACCTTCCCCCCCACCCCCAAACCCCTGGTTCAGGCACATACGAGAAACAACCAAAGAACAACTAAAAGTGTCTCAACTACAACTTGATGCTTCTCATCTCTCTCCCTTCCTGTTTGTCTCTTGTCTTTCTCGCTTGCTAAAAAAATAATAGGAATAATAATCTATTTCATGTACTCACAACTATAAATATGATAAAAAAGACTAAACTGATTGATATTAAAATAGAGTAAGGACCAGACCTGAACAAACACATAGTTTTTAATAACTTTGTAGCTTTTGATGAACTTTTTGGTATGTGTTCAAATAGAAGTAATTCAAGTTTTTAATGACCAGATTGCTAAAATTTTTAATATTTGTTAGTATGTATTTACATAAAATAATCACTGTATTTGACTTCTAAATTCTATTTCTCTTCTAAACTGGTCGCTTTTTTTTTAGCATGTGCAATGAGTTCTCACAAATCTTTCAGCTGTGTCAGTTTGTGATGGTAAGTGCTTTTGATTTCACTTTTTAAAATAAGTTATAAGAAGATAAAAATAATTTATAGGTATATTTTTGTTGCAGGAAAATTCCCAGAATGCTCCACTTGTACATGCAACATTGGAAACTTTGCTCAGATTTCTTAACTGGATTCCACTGGGATATATTTTTGAGACCAAGTTAATCAGCACATTAATTTATAAGGTAGAATGAATACATTTCAGTAATTTTTTACCTAATAGTTGAATATATTATATTATTTTGTATTGCTCTTTCATATAGAACAATTGTTTTGCATTTATAGCCATAAACAACCTTTTTTTCTGAGATAAGGAAACTGCTCAAAAGAACTTTTGCATAGTTTCGGTTAGTAATTCTTCGAAATATTGTCAAAATCTTACTGCTTTACCTATACCATGTAATTTCACGTTAACTGTAATGAAATTAAATTTGTTTTAGGTAATTATATAGGCCGCAATGAGCTAGGTTAAGGAATATTTCTATAGGATGGAAAGTATCTTTTTCTGATAATTTAAAAGCAGTTCCATATGGTGCATTTATGAGGTTCCATAATTGTTCAAGAGATAACCAATTAGTTACCAGTTGGTTGTATTATATTTTCAAATATTTTTCTTGGTAGTTGTAATAAATAAATGATGTGCTTAATTGTGACTTTATCACAGCAGCCAGTTGTGATTTACATTTTGGGCTTTGTAGTTCAGGTTTTGAGGAGCTAATGTGATAGATGAATTTATAATATTGGAGACATTTATTAATAGATAATTTTCATATAAAGTTGTTTACTGTTGTAAACGGTAGTTCTGGTAACATTTTTTATCAAGACATTTATGCTCTTGTCTGAATATTTATTTTGTATGGATTTATATGAGTATCAGTTCAGTAGCCAGGTCTTCTGATGCCTCCTGAATTACAGGCCACAAATGGCATACCATTTTTATACCTTCTCAGCATAGAATATGAAAGAGCTAGTTTTCCCACACTGTTCATTAATCATAGGTGTGTTGCCCGTTTCTTAAAATTCTGAGCAATTATAAAAATTTGGGTTCTTTTTAAACTAAACAGAAAACATGATGTCTTTAAAAGTCACATAATAGGTCCTAGGCAGGTTACTAAACAACTTCTTGTTTTTTAGACGGCCAGGGACACATCATCAGAAAGCACAGTTAGCTCCTAAAATATTTATTTTCTATTGGGTGGATAATGAAATTTCCTCAAAATAACATTTGCAAAACAAAGTGTATTACCCATTTATCTCCCTTTTTTTATTTTTTATTTTTTTTTATTTTAAGTGTTGCAGACAATTTAATTTTATGCTTTTTTTTTATGGCCGTAGTTCCTGAATGTTCCAATGTTTCGAAATGTCTCTCTGAAGTGCCTCACTGAGATTGCTGGTGTGAGTGTGAGCCAATATGAGGAACAGTTTGTAACACTATTTACACTGACAATGATGCAGTTAAAACAGGTAAATGAACGCCTTTAAGAACAGACTAAATTTCAATGCCATAGAAAAGGTTTGGTTGGCCTAGCCTGTAGTGTTTGAGTGGATAGAACATCAGCCTGGAATGTTGAGATCTCAGGTTCAAAACTCTGGGCTACATGCAACAAGCAATCAATGAACAACATCTATGAGTTAATACTTTTTGTCCCGTAGCGCCCCACCTCCAACCCACTCGTAAAATCAATAAATAAAATCTTTAAAAGATTAAAATTAAAGAAAAATTTGGGTTGGATTTGAATGGTTTCACCACAGCTTATAATACACCAGCTAAAAATGTGACTGCATAGTTACTACATAAAATTAAGTAGACATATTAAAGAACACTCCCCCCCCTTTTTTTTTCAGAGACAGAAAGAGACTCAGGGTTAGACAGGAACAGACAGGAACGGAGAGAGATGAGAAGCATCAATTATCAGTTTTTCATTGCAACACCTTAGTTCATTGATTGCTCTCTCATATGTGCCCTGACTGCGGGCCTCAGCAGACCGAGTAACCCCTTGCTCAAACCAGATGAGCCCACACTCAAGCTGGGCAACCTTGGGGTCTCGAACCTGGGTCTTCGACGCTCCATCCACTGCACCACCGCCTGGTCAGGCTTAAAGAACATTTTTAAAAGGCATTGAAAGTTTGTAAATATGTACTTTTTTTTTTTTTTCTTAAGAGCATGAGAGAGAGATGAGAAGCATCAACTCATAGATGCAGTTGCAGCACTTAGTTGTTCATTGATTGCTTTCTCATATGTACCTTGACTGAAGGGGCTCCAGCCAAGCCACTTACCCCTTGTTCAAGCCAGTAACCTTGGGCTTTAAGCCAGAGACCATGCAGATCATGTCTAGGATCCCTCGTACAAGCCAGTGACCTTGGGGTTTAGAATAAGAAACCTCAGCATCCCAGACCAACGTTCTATCAGCTGCACCTCCACCTGATCAGGCAGCAAATCTGTGGTTTTTAATAATCAGTTCTGTTTCTGACCTTGTCCTTGAAATGAATAATTGTTCATTCCTAGTTTGATTAAATATGTTATCTAGAAGGTTACTCATAATAATTCATTATTATATTTATGATCTAAATAGATTGATTATTTAACATAAAGAGGAAAACATTTGATACAGGGTAAATTCCAAGTATATTCTGAGGAAATCTTACTTGCAACATTAAAGGGGGAAAAATCGTCCAAGCCGAGGACATCAAATACAAAAATAGGTATAATAGACCCAAGGAGTTGTGAAAAATAAGCTATTTAATTCTCTGAGTAGTACGAATGTTCTTGTACGTCCTCATGCCTCCTGACCATCCAGAGTACGATCATTAAAAAATTTTCATTTTAAATATGTGTAAGGCAACATTTAAAAAAAGGCAAGGTCCTGGCTGGTTGGCTCAGTGGTAGAGTGTTGGACCGACGTGTGGAAGTCCCAGGCTGGATTCCCCGCCAGGTCACACAGGAGAAGCACCCATCTGCTTCTCCACCCCTCCCCCTCTCCTTCCTCTCTCTCTCTTGCCCTCCTGCAGCCAAGGCTCCATTGGAGCAAAAAGTGGCCTGGGCACTGAGGCGCTAGAATGGCTCCAGTTGCAATGGAGCAATGGCCCAGATGGGCAGAGCATCACCCCCTAGTGGGCTTGCTAGGTGGATCCCGGTTGGGCACATGCAGGAGTCTGTCTCTCTGCCTCCATACCTCTCACTTAATAAAATTAATTAAAATTTAAAAAGGCAAGTGTATGTTTTTGTTTCTATAAATTGGTTATCAAACATTTTAAATTAATAAAAGTAACGAACTAATTTTATTTGGTGGGGAGAAAGAACTCAATCTTAGGGGTCAACGAGCAAGAATAAAACTAATCAAAGGGTTAGCTAATATTAGTATGAAAGGGAGTTGGAATCTTGGGGCTTAACTGTAGTGTCTATAGTTGGTTGTTTTATATGCAGACTAACTGTCTATTTAAACTTGCAGATGCTTCCTTTAAATACCAATATTCGACTTGCATACTCAAATGGAAAAGATGATGAGCAGAACTTTATTCAAAATCTCAGTTTGTTTCTCTGCACCTTTCTTAAGGAACATGGTCAACTTATAGAAAAAAGACTCAATCTCAGGGAAACACTCATAGAGGTAGGCTTTGTGCAGTCATTGGCTTTTGAAATTCTTCTTTACATAATAATTTTATGACTTAAATTACTACAGGGTATACAGACATATAATTCCTAAGATGTAGTCTGACAACCTTAAAAATTTAGGTGTATCCAGTTTCAAGTGTACAGTTCATCAGTGCCAAAAATATGATGCACCCATTGAAACAGTTAACTCATTCTTTTATTACCCCTATTCCTAACAGCCATTTTATTTGCTCTTTATGGAGTGACCTATTTTAAACCTTTTATATAAATGGAATCACAATGTGTGGTCTTTTGTATTTGGTTGTTTTCACTTACCATGTTTTCAAGGTTTATCCATGTTATAGCATGTCGCAGTACTTGATTCTTTATTATGGTTGAATAATATTCCTTTGTGTGGCTATATCACAGTTGGTGTGCCCGTTCCTCAGTTGATGGACATTTGGATTGTTGACCTTTTTGCTTTTGTTACCAACAAACGCAAGGTTTTGAAGTATTCTAGGACATGTTAGAAGAAAGTAGAATTTGCGCCTAGAGAAAATTTAGTCTACTGCATGAATAAGAAATCCTCAAAGTTGTGTAAAATAAAACATAAATTTTTATTATTTTAATAGTTTTGATCATCTTTGTAGGCCCTTCATTATATGTTGTTGGTGTCAGAAGTGGAAGAGACGGAAATCTTTAAGATTTGTCTTGAGTACTGGAATCATTTGGTAGCTGAACTCTATAGAGAGAGCCCATTCTCTACATCTGCCTCTCCGATACTATCTCTAAGTCAACATTTTGATATTCCTCCTAGGAGACAGCTATATTTGCCCTTGTTATCCAAGGTACAGTAACAGTAAAGTAGGTGGTTAAGTGCTCTTACTGTGGCTTACTGTGATTTTGAGAACTAAGTGCAAGTATTGGTTTTTATTTTTGCCTAATTTATCCAAATAAATGAGGTACAAAAAGAATCCAACTTCTTCATGCGTGTTGAAAACCAGAACATGCCTGACCTGTGGTGGCGCAGTGGGTAAAGCATCGACCTGGAATGCTGAGGTCGCTGGTTCAAAACCCTGGGCTTGCCTGGTTAAGGCACATAGGGAGTTGATGCTTTCTGCTTCTCTCTCTCTCTCTCTCCTTCTCTCCTCTCTCTAAAATGAATAAATAAAATCTAAAGAAAAAGAAAACCAAAACATAAAATGGATTGGTATGTAAAGCTGTTTCTGAAAAGTGTCCTTTTACAATCAGCGCCAATAGCATCTGTGAGTTTATTACAAATGTGAATTAAGAATCCACCTATCTACTAAATCATCTCTGGATGAGACTCTGGAAATTTTACAGTAGATTTTTATTCATGAGAAAGCTTGAGAACCAAAGTTACAGAATTACATTTTAAATATGTCCATTCTTTTATTTATTTATTTTAAGTAATAGGAAGGGAAATAGACTCCTGCATGCATGCTGACTGGGATCCACCCAGACTGGGCCATTGCTCCAATCAATTCTAATCAACAGAGCTATTTTTAGCAAGCCTGAGGCTGACAATGTTTGGATCATCTGAGCTATTCTCAGCATCCAAGCCAACACTTGAACCAATTAAGCCACTGGCTGCGGGGGATGGGAGAGAAACACATGGTCACCTCCCATGTGTGCCCTGACCAGGGATTGAACCTGGGACCCCCATATACTGGGCCGATGCTCTGTCCACTGTGCCAGCTGGCTTCTTTCTCTTCCCCGCTCACAGCCAGTGGCTCAGTTGGTTTGGTTATTGGTCCAGGGCACTGAGGCTAGCTTAGTTGATTCGAGCATTGGCCCCAGACTGGACTTATTTTTGGACCCTGGTCGGGGTGCATGTGGAAGTCTGTCTATCTCTTCTCACTTAAAAAAGTGCATGTACCTTAATTTTTTGTCACTGTATTTGATGTGGTTAATTTCAAAGATTTTTTTCTTACTGTTGAATAGGTTCGTTTATTGATGGTTAGTCGTATGGCTAAACCAGAAGAAGTATTGGTTGTAGAAAATGATCAGGGAGAAGTTGTAAGGGAATTCATGAAGGATACAGATTCCATAAATTTGTATAAAAATATGAGAGAAACGTTAGGTAAGTTAATAAATAGTATTTAATTTTTATATTTGTGGTTCTCTATTCTGGGATGGAAATATTTTAGGAAATATACGCTTAGTTTCTGAATCTGTTAATAGGCAATTTATTAATGTGTTGCTCTCAGTAAAAATTTTTTTGCCTTTAAGTTTTGCATTTGAAACTTCTGGAACTTTTTTCCTTTGTAGTTTATCTTACTCATCTGGATTATGTAGATACAGAAAGAATAATGACTGAGAAGCTTCACAATCAAGTGAATGGTACAGAGTGGTCATGGAAAAATTTAAATACATTGTGTTGGGCAATAGGCTCCATTAGTGGAGCAATGCATGAAGAGGATGAAAAACGATTTCTTGTTACTGTTATAAAGGTATGCACGTGATATGTATGGGCTGGAGTCATTGGATACCTGTGTTTTATTGTAAGTTACTGAAATTTGTGTTATTTTACAGGATCTATTAGGATTATGTGAACAGAAAAGAGGCAAAGATAATAAAGCTATCATTGCATCAAATATTATGTACATAGTAGGTCAATATCCAAGATTTTTAAGAGCTCACTGGAAATTTTTGAAGACTGTAGTTAACAAGTTGTTTGAATTCATGCATGGTAAATCCTCTTTATTTAATAAAAATTGTTTATTGTTGTTGAACAAAAAAATTTCTTCAAACTTTAAAATTTTTTGTTTTGGTAGAGACCCATGATGGAGTTCAAGACATGGCTTGTGACACTTTCATTAAAATAGCTCAGAAATGCCGCAGGCATTTTGTTCAGGTTCAGGTTGGAGAAGTAATGCCATTTATTGATGAGATTTTGAACAACATTAACACTATAATTTGTGATCTTCAACCTCAACAGGTATGTGAGGTCTCTGTTTTTTCACAAAGTAACTACTGTTTTAGTCAGACTTTATTAATAGGAATAGAAAGAATGCCACTATTACAGTAGTTTCAGTTCAAGTATCTCTGTGGTTAAGTTTTCATAGTGAAGCAGAAATTCAAACTAAGTTTGTTAGGCTGTTTTCCTATCTAAAATAAATTATTTTAGACAATAAAATTAGTTTTAGTACATTATGAATTGGTTGTGTGTGGTTTTCCTTATTATGATGCATAAAAGTAGAATGTCTACCTTTAACATAGGTCCATACATTTTATGAAGCTGTGGGATACATGATTGGTGCACAAACAGACCAGACAGTACAAGAACATTTGATAGAAAAATACATGCTGCTTCCCAATCAAGTTTGGGATAGCATAATCCAGCAGGCAACCAAAGTAAGTTATATTACTTTTTGTAAAAGTTCTAGTAGAATGTTAGAAGACTATGTTATTTATAAAAGTAGTGAATGACATACCTTTGACACATGTACCTGATTCTTGAGTGCTTTTATCTGTGCTTTTACGTTTGTTTTTTTAACGTGAGTGGAGGGGAGATAGACTCCTGCATGCGCCCCAAGCAGGATCCACCCAGCAATCCTGTTTTGGACCAGTGTTTTTAAGTACTGAGCTATTTTTAGCACCTGAGGCTGATGCACTCCAATGGAGAAGCTATCCTCAGCACTCAGGGCTGAGGCTTAAACCAGTCAAGCCAGTGGCTGGGGGAAGGGGGTGGAGTGAGAAGTAAATGGTTAAGTCTCCTATGTGCCCTGACCAGGAATTGAACCCAGGATGTCTGTATGCCAAGCTGACGCTCTATCCACTGAGCAACCAGCTAGGGCCAATACTTTTTAAAAATACAGTATATTTGTATTTTGCTTTGCTGGGAAATTGGGAATATTTCACTCTAATCTTAGTCGTGGGTATTAGTAAGAGTCTTCTGTGTTAAACCATTTGGAAATATAAATGTGATTATGAATTTAGAATAAGGTACTAATAATGTTTTTTGCTTTAGAAGGATAATTCTCACGTGATAAATGAATGCATTTCCTCTTGCAGAATGTGGATATCCTTAAAGATCCTGAAACAGTCAAGCAGCTTGGTAGCATATTGAAAACAAATGTGAGAGCCTGCAAAGCTGTTGGACACCCCTTTGTAATTCAGCTTGGGAGAATTTACTTAGATATGCTTAATGTATACAAGTGCCTCAGTGAAAATATTTCTGCAGCTATCCAAGCTAATGGTAAGTGATTTTGAGTTCTTATTGAATGTTGTATAGGATCAGTTCCACATTCACTGCCTTAGTGTAAACATTCAGTAGTTCTCAAAGATTTTAAATAAACCTTCCAGTTATCTCTAGACCATGTTTCAATCAGCTGCATGCCTCTTCTCTTATAAAATTAATCTTTTTTTTCAATAAACTTAATCATTGGGCTTTTAATGGTAAATAATATTGGAAGCACATGTAATTACCAATATAGAATTTTAGTTGTCAAGTTGGATTCCACTTGATTGTATTTTTTAGGTGAGATGGTTACAAAGCAACCGTTGATTAGAAGTATGCGAACAGTAAAAAGGGAAACTTTAAAGTTAATATCTGGTTGGGTGAGCCGGTCCAATGATCCACAGATGGTAAGTGAGATGTGCTTTTTGTGCTGCATTCTTTGGAGTATGCTTTATTTATGATGTATGCCTTTGGCTAACTTAAATGTAACAAGAGTAGAGAGGATTGGGTTATATTTATGTTTTCATGTATAGATAGTGTTCAGATGGAATTTTTGTGTGTGCATCATGTGTTACCATGTTGCCAGTTTGCCTCTTCCGTAAAAGTGCTTTCGCAGTTGAATGTTTGAAAGTCTCTTTTATTGCTTTTAGTTTTAAATTATTTCCAGAAAGGAACATAGTGTTCAGAAACTGGAACTTCATGTATGTACCTCAACTGGCAAAAATATAAATTATTTTTAGTTACTGTAATACTTTTCCATTATCTTGGTCCTTGGAACATTACAAAAAATCCTATCCTGTTAACATTCATATGTGGAAATAATGGTTGACAATTGTGCTTTTATAATTTTGAAATTTCAGTATTGTTCCTATTTGATAAGGAACTGTGTCTTCAGGAAATTTGTTTGGTAAACATTTGTGGAATTCTCAAGGTATAAGATTTAAACATGCATTGTGAGAGAGAACTGTATTTTAAACTAGGAAGTATAAAAGTAGGATGAATTGAAGGAATTGTGTAGGTCATAATTTACAATGGCTTGGGCAAATTTCAAGTGTATCAGTGGTGATAATAACAAAGGTGGCATCGTTTTATTTTACAGCTAAGATTTAGAAAGATTTGGGGCCGTAAATTCAGAGATGCTCAAAAACACTTCATGTGTTTACTTCAAGAGCACATACACTCAAACACTTCATTCAGATTCAGTTTGTAGGGAAATAATTATTTGAATCATTCTCCAGAGTAAAATTGAGAACCTGTTCTGTAGATACCAAGTGGGTAAAATTAGAAAAATAATTTTGTGCGTATCCTTCACATCTTACTAGACCTCTTTGCATAGTAGACGCTACCAACACCAGTAATCTTCAGTTAACAAAACAGATGTATTTATTGTACATGCGTTAATAGAGAACCTTTGAAAACATAGTAATCAAACCTTAATATGACTGTTTATTTAGTGTTAACAAAACACCTCACACACAGTCTTTCTGGTGCAATTCAATTCTATTTCCCTTCATGAGAAGTGATGGCTCTTCTTTTTGTTCATTAAATTGAGTAGATTTCTACATTTGGTTAGGTATAAGTACCTTGGTTTTTCTAGGTGTTACTCATTAAAGAAACTGATACAATCTTGGTTAGGAGGACTTTTCTTTCCTGTAAAGTCACCCATTCTACATATACAGTACCTACAATCCTGATTGTGCCACAGTTAACTTGGAGCCAGTCAACTGGTTTGGCACTTTCATTTCCTTAAAAATTTGGATTACACTATGTTCCTGGCCCTTTTCAGCCTATATTGCTTTTTGGTTTCTTTTGATAAAATGTTTTAGTGTATGAGAAACCTTTTCAAAGCATTTGGATTTCAGTTTACAGTAGATCAACCTTAACGACAACAGTGCCCTAGCTTTTTATAACAGTGACCAAATGCATAGAGGAAAACTTTAAAAGTTTTTTTTTTCTAAACAGGTAGCTGAAAATTTTGTTCCTCCTCTGTTGGATGCAGTTCTCATTGACTATCAGAGAAATGTACCAGCTGCAAGAGAACCAGAAGTGCTTAGTACAATGGCTATTATTGTCAACAAGTTGGGAGGACATATAACAGCTGAAATACCTCAGATATTTGATGCAGTTTTTGAATGCACATTGAATATGATAAATAAGGTAATGCGATTTACATTTCATTTATAAAATGGGAAAATCTGTAGGATACTCTTATAACACTTGAAAGTATAAATCATGCCTGACCAGTTGATGGTGCAGTAGATAGAGCGTTGGACTGGGACACAGAGGACCTAGGTTTGAAACCCGGAGGTCGCTGGCTTGAGCATGCGGTCTCACACTGCTGTAGGGCCTCCCCACCAGTTAAGGCACATAAATACAAAGCAATCAATGAATAGCTGAGGTGCAGCAATGAATAATTAATGCCTCTTATCTCTCTCCCTTCCTGTCTGTCCCTCTCTCTGTCACCAAAAAAAAAAAAAAAAAAAAAAGCATAAATCATATCAATGAGTGCTGCATAATTTTTAGTTTCTGAAGTTAAGTGTTTGAACTTCTGGATCACAGAGATGCTTGTTTTTCTTTTTAAATTTCATACAAAAATATCTTAATAGCCCTAGTCAGGTAGCTTGATTGAATCCACATCCCATTGCACCATGGTTGTGTGTTCAATCCCTGGTCAGGACACATAAAGAAATCAATCAACGAATTCATGATGAGTGGAACAAAAAATTAATCTCTCTTTCCTTCCCTCCCTCTCCTTTCTTCTTTTTCTAATATCCATATAATATATATATATATTTTAAATCTTGCCTGACCTGTGGTAGCACAATGGATGAAACTTGGACCTGGAATGCTGAGGTAACTGGTTCAGGCCCCAGGCTTGCCGGGTTAAGGCACATATGAAAGTTGGTGATTCCTGCGTCTACTCCAACCCCCATATCTATCTATCTATCTCTTTCTCTCTCTCTCTCTCTCTCTTTCTCTCTTTCTCTTCTGTTTGAAAAGAATAAATGAAATCTTGAGAGACAAGGACAGACAGGAAGGGAGAGAGATAAACATTAATTCTTTATTGCAGTGCCTTAGTTATTCATTGATTGCTTTTTCATTTGTGCCTTGACTGGGGGCTTCAGCTGAGTCAGCAGTGACCCCTTGCTCAAGCCAGTAACCCTGGGCTTCAAGCCAGCAACCATAGGATTATATCTGTGAGCCCACGCTTGCATGGGTGAAAACTTGCTGCATTTTAGGTGTTAATGATTTAGTTGTATTAATTTGTTTAAATAAAAAGGCAGGTCTACATTTTTATTTATAAAATTATAATACGTGCTTATAAAGCATGGGGAAATATGTTCATTAATCAAGAAAAATTCTGGTTTAAGTGTACAAATTTACATAGTAGCTAACAGTTTTTCTAATCTATATAATAGTCCTCAAAGTCACTAAAGTGATAGTAATAGTCTCAGTTGCTAGAAAATGTGATGTTCTAGGCCCTGGCCATCTGGCTCAGTGGATATAGAGCATTGGCTTGCCACTTGGATATTTCGGGTTTGACCCCCAGTTTGGTTGGGCACACATGAGAAGTGACCATCTTCTTCTCTTCTCCCTCTCCCCCTTCTCTCTCTCTCTTCCCCTCTTGTAGACAGTGTCTTGATTGGTTTGAGCGTTGGCCCAGATGGGGGTTCCTGGGTGCATCCCGGTCAAGGGGCATGTGGGAGTCTGTCTCTATCTCCCCTCCTCTCACTTAAAAAGAAAGAAATAGAAATATGGGCGTTTTGATGACTTCCTTTATAATGTGACCTTGGATTTCCTCATTTCTGTAATTCATTTAATAGTTGTTAATTTGATCTTTCATGAAAAGCAAAATTTTTTGTCTTTGCATTTGTTTTTTAGGTGGCCATACATCTTATGGGTTCCACTAATACAATTTAAACTTTGTTTTGTTTCCAATATTTATTTTAAGGACTTTGAAGAATATCCTGAACACAGAACAAACTTTTTCTTACTACTTCAGGCTGTCAATTCTCATTGTTTCCCAGCATTTCTGGCTATTCCACCTGCACAATTTAAACTTGTTTTGGATTCCATTATTTGGGCTTTCAAACATACTATGAGGAATGTTGCAGATACAGGTAAATGCATAGAAATGATGTCCTTTTATTTCCTTACCAATCTATAAACTGTGTATACTAACAGGTCGATGTATAGTTTATAGTTGTGGACAGTTAAGTATCACTTCCCTTGTGTAATGGTTTCAATTGCATATATACGTCTGAGGAAGTCCTAAAAGAAGTTGGACAGACATAGTCCATATGCAGGATTAGTTATGGGGAGATGGGAATAAAATTTAAGGTAGGGAGAGCATAACTATTTATATTTTTTAAGTGTTTAAGAAAGCAGGCATTTCCCTGGCTGGTTGACCTAGTGGTAGAGTGTTGGCCCACCATGTGGAAGTCCTGGGTTCAATTCCTGGTCAGGGCACACAGGAGAAGTGACCATCTGCTTCTCCACCCTCTCTATGCACGCATGCGCTTATGGCCATGGCTCAAATGGTTCCAACAAGTTGGTCCCGGGCACTGAGGATGGCTTCATGGCCTCGCTTCAGGCACCGAAATAGCTCAGTTGCTGAGCGCCCCAAACAGGGTTTGCCGGATGGATCCCGGTCAGGATGTATACAGGAGTCTGTCTCTGCCTCTGCCTCCCTGACTCTCACTAAGTGTAAAAAGGGGGGGGGGGGGGCAGGCATTGATTCTAGTTGAACTCCCATTACTGACACAAGGTAATTTAAGCAAGTAGTCATTAGCTAAAAAGAGGGAGAATGGGTTTTGAATCAGAATAATTTATTGGTAAAATGCTATATGAATGCTGTCAGTCTGTAATTTGTCAGTTTTCTGTGTATTTCAGGCTTACAGATCCTTTTTACACTCTTACAAAATGTTGGGCAAGAAGAAGCTGCAGCTCAGAGTTTTTATCAAACATATTTTTGTGATATTCTTCAACATATCTTTTCTGTTGTGACAGACACCTCACATACTGCTGGTAAGAATTTAGAGTTATAAAGATGTTAAGTGTTCTAGTTCTTAAATCTTAGAGTTAATAATGTTCTTTTTATCCAACAGGTTTGACAATGCATGCATCAATACTTGCATATATGTTTAATTTGGTTGAAGAAGGAAAAATAAGTACACCATTAAATCCTGGGAATCCAGTTAACAACCAAATGTTTATTCAGGAATATGTGGCTAATCTCCTTAAGTCTGCATTCCCTCATCTACAAGAGTAAATATATATATACTTTTTAATAAACAAAGTTTTCATTTAAAAAATGTGATGACTAAGTCACTGTTTTGATTTGCAGTGCTCAAGTAAAGCTCTTTGTGACAGGGCTTTTCAGCTTAAATCAAGATATTCCTGCTTTCAAGGAACATCTTAGGGATTTCCTAGTACAAATAAAGGTATGTGTTTTATTTGCTTTTGCAGAAACATTAAAACTAAACATGATTTTTTAAGTGTTGTGTGATAGAATTAATTACTTTATTTGTATTGTAAAGTAAGTGGGCTTTTAAAATAATGTACATTCTTACTAATTTGATACAGATTACAGACTGAAAAACTAATGACTAGGAAGAGGATAGGTTTGAAATACTGGTTTTGGAAACTTGTTATTAAAATAATTCATTTTAGATCATTTAATTGTCTATTACAGTAGTGTGATTGACTCCCACAGATATTTTTAAGGAATACAGTGAGGAGAAACGCGTCCATCTGCTTCTCTACCCTTTCCCCTCTTCCTCCCTCCCTCCCTCCCCCTCTCTCTCTCTCTCTCTCTCTCTCTCTCTCTCTCTCTCTCTCTCTCTCTTCCCCCCCCCCCCACGCACGCACTCGCACACACCCCACCCCACCCCACCCACCTTCCCGTAGCCATAGCTCAATTGAAGTGAGTTGGCCCCGGGCACAGAGGATGGCTCCAGTTGCAATGGAGCAAGGGCCCAATTTGGTCAGAGCATCTCCCCCCAATGGGCTTGTTGGGCTCACTCAGGGCATATGCAAGTCTGTTTCTCTGCCTCCCCTCCTCTCACTGGATTAAAAATTTTAAAAAGAATTCATTGGTGGGCCTGACCTCTGGTGGTGCAGTGAATTAAGCATCGACCTGGAACACTGAGGTCGCCGGTTCAAAACCCTGGGCTTGCCTGGTCAAGGCACATATGGGAGTTGATGCTTCCTGCTCCTCCCCTTCTCTCTCTCTCTGTCTC
This sequence comes from Saccopteryx leptura, assembly GCF_036850995.1. NCBI lineage: Eukaryota > Metazoa > Chordata > Mammalia > Chiroptera > Emballonuridae > Saccopteryx > Saccopteryx leptura. The sequence continues at coordinate 256,538,451 of NC_089505.1, forward strand.
TCTTCTCTAAAATGAATAAATAAATAAATAATTTAAAAAAAAAAAAGAATTCATTGGTCATGCCTTGGCTGGGATAGCTCAGTTGGTTAAAACATCATTCCGAGGTGCAAAGCTTGCTGTTTTAATCCCCTCAGGGCACATGCAGGAACAGATGTTCCTATCTCTCTACTTCTCTCCCTTCCTCACTCTAAAAATCAATAAAATAAACATTTTTTAAAAATAATTAATTGGTCATCAAATATTCAGGGGGTTTTGCCCTCCAAAATACAAGTTGTTTAGACAAAATACCAGCTAAGAGTAAAATGGCTTCATGCCTGCCCTGTGGTGGTACAGTAGATAAAGCATCAATCTTTGGTTTTTAATTCAGCCACATCATACTAAATTTAAACCCAGTCAATTGATGGAAACATTATATCCCTGTGTAAACAGGAGTGTTCTTACCTGCACTGTTTTCCTCAAAGACTACTCATTTTTCATAATATTACGTTGACCTTTCAACTATCTGTGTTCACAGGAGTTTGCAGGTGAAGATACATCTGACCTGTTTTTGGAAGAAAGAGAAACAGCCCTTCGACAGGCCCAGGAAGAGAAACATAAACTTCAAGTGTCTGTCCCTGGCATCCTTAATCCACATGAAATTCCAGAAGAAATGTGTGATTAAAATCAGAAGTCATGCTGGGTTTCTTTTCTCTCTCTCTGCAACTATTGTCAGCAGAAGAAAACAGCATCTGGATATTTGTCGACCAAAATGATGCCAATTTGTAAATTAAAATGTCACCTAGTGGCCCTTTTTCTTATGTGTTTTTTGTATAAGAAATTTTCTGTGAAATACCTTCCATTGTTTAAGCTTTTGTTTTGGTCATCTATATTTAGTTTGCATGAAGTTGAAAATTAAGGCATTTTTTAAAAATTCTACTTCATGCCCATTTTGTGGCTGGGTTGGGGGGCGGAGGCAAATTTGATTTGAACATATACTTGTAAATTTAATGCAAAATTAATACATTTTTTTTTCCTGTAAACGATACCAATTTTTAATTAGTGGAGCATTTTCTTTCTAGCCTGTATTTCAGTCTAGAAGAAAAATAATGAGTAAAACAAATTGCATTGTTAAAAGAATTATAGTGCTGCGTTGTCTAAAGTTAGCACCTCTTGGACTGAATCGTTTGTCTAGACTATACATGTATTACAAGTCTGTATGGCAAGTTTGCAGCAAGATCATGTGCATATCATCCCATTGTAAAGCGACTTCAAAAATATGTGAACACAGTTAGTTATTTTTACACAGTTCTTTTTGTTTTTGTGTGTGTGTGCTGTCGCTTGTCGACAACAGCTTTTTGTTTTCCTCAATGAGGAGTGTTGCTCATTTGTGAGCCTTCATTAACTCGAAGTGAAATGGTTAAAAATATTTATCCTGTTAGAATAGACTGCATCTTTTTAACAACTCATTAAAAAACAAACAACAAAACTGGCTTTTGAGATGACTTATACTAATTTACATTGTTTACCAAGCTGTAGTGCTTTAAGAACACTACTTAAAAAAGCAAAATAAACTTGGTTTACATTTATTTTCTCTTTATTGCCTCAAAATTCTTATTAATGAAAGTGGTCATTTGTGTTAAGGTACTAACATTTTTAAATGATGTGAAATCTGTTGACATACAGATATTTTCAAAGTAGCCTGATCAGGTGGTGGTGCAGTGGATAGAGTGTCTGACTCGGTCCTGGGAGGACCCAGGTTCAAAACCCTGAGGTCTTCTGCTCCTCCCTCCCTTCTCTCTCTCTCTGTCTCCTCTCTCTAAAATTAATAAATAAAATCTAAAAACAAATAAAAATAAAAAGCCTGACCTGCATTGGCACAGTGGACAAAAGCATCAACCTGGAACACTGAGGTCACCGGTTCGAAACCCTGGACTTTCTTGGTCAAGGCACATGTGGGAGTTGAGTTGATGCTTTCTGCTCCTTCCCTTCTCTCTCTCTCTGTCTCCTCTCTCTAAAATGAATAAAATCTAAAAACAAAACCCTGAGGTCACTGGCTTCAGTGCTGTGTCATTGGCTTGAGCAAGGAGTCACTCGCTCTGCTGTAGCCCCCAAACCCCCGCCCCATCAAGGCACATAGGAGAAAGCAGTCAGTGAACAACTAAGGTGTTGCAATGAAGAATGGATGCTTCTCATCTCTCCCTATCTGTCCCTTTCAGTCTCTTATCACACATGCACACACAAAAATCAAATTTTTCCAAAGTAACTCGAGTAAAAGCAGTTGGTGTAAAGTATATTCAAGCCCTGGCTGGTTTGCTCAGTGGTAGAGTGTCAGCCTGGTGTGCAGGAGTCCCAGGTTCAATTCCCTGCCAGGGCACACAGGAGAAGCGCCCATCTGCTTCTCCACCCCTCCCCCTCTCCTTCCTCTCTGTCTCTCTTCCCCTCCTGCAGCCAAGGCTCCATTGGAGCAAAGTTGGCCCGGGCGCTGAGGATGGCTCTGTAACCTCTGCCTCCGAAGCTAGAATGGCCCTAGTTGCAACAGAGCAACGCCCCCTGGTGGGCATGCCGGGTGGATCCCAGGCGGGCGCATGTGGGAGTCAACCAGTTTCCAGCTTCGAAAAAATGCAAAAAAAAAAAGTATATTCAGATACATTCTGTTACCAAGAAACATCTTTTATTTGACACATTTTACCTTTTATTTGTGATTAAAGTGTCCTCTTGTTAAGGAGATCAGTGTAACTGATAATCCAGGTATAAGAAGCTACTAGAGATATTCTTGGTTGAGTTATAAAATGTAACCTTCAGAAAAGTCTTGGTAGAAGAACCTGACCAGGCGGTGGCGCAGTAGATACAGCAACGGACTGGGATGTGGAAGGACCCAGGTTCAAGACCTCGAGGTCACCAACTTGAGCACAGGCTAATCTGGTTTGAGCTTGGACCCAAGGTCACTGGCTTGAGCAAGGGGTTACTAGGTCTGCTGTAGCTCCCTGGTCAAGGCACATGAGAAAGCAATCAACGAACAACTAAGCTGCCACAACGAAGAACTGATGCTTCTCATCTCCCTTTCTGTCTGTCCCTCTCTCTGTCAATATTATTTTTTAAAATTTTAAAGTGGTAGAAGAGATGAAATGTGTAGAGAGCTTATAAAACATGGAAAAGGGGTAGAGCAAAGGGAAGAGGAAAATGGAACCAGCTGGATTGGACCAATTTCCACAGGATAAATTAATCTAAAAAGTGGACTAAAGCCTAAGCATTCAAAAGTGCTTCATGATAGTGGAGATTGAGCAATTTTGGATAATTGCTGTATTTATTTCAACAGTGATCATGGGTAATATTCTTCCTACAGCAGCATTGGCTTTGATAAATTTGGGATGTTGTAAGAAACTAAGCTGTGGTTTGGGAATGGGGATAGTACACTTTAAAAGGCGAAAGATTAATGTGATCTGAAGAGAAACCAGAGTGTAGTACACTTTAAATTAGAACTTATTGTCAACTGGGGGTTTGAGCACTGCCAGGAGTAGAGTTACAACTTAAAACTATAATTATAGCTATGAGCAAAAAGAATCGCTTCAATATTTAAAATGTGTAAATTGGACACATTAAGGCTAATTCATAGATTGAACTAGAAACATTGGATTTAAGTGGTTTTATTTAAAGTGGATCACATCAAAGGTGTATTCTATTCCATAGTTCAATCCCTTGTGTGAAGATTTTGTGGAAATACTGAGCAAAAAGATTTAACCAAAACTAGAGAAAATAGTGACAGCAACTTAGATGGGCAATTTCTTGCTTAATTGAATGTTAGAAGGATAACCATGATTCCTTATTTTATTTTCCAAGTGGCAAATATTGTAACCATATAAGGGAGCTGCCCATAAACTGAAAAAGGTACCAAATGCCAAGCAATGCCAGTTTTATTCATGAAAAATTAATATGTAGGACATTAATTGTATTTCAAACACACAACCAATTCATGCATTTGCAAGACAAGTATGTAGTTAGTTGGCAGTGTTCTCATTTTTTTATTTTATTTATTGATTGATTTTTTTTTTTTTTTAGAGAGAGAGGAGTGAGAGAGACAGAGAGAGAGAGAGAAGGTGGGGAGGAGCAGGAAGCATCAACTCCCATATGTGCCTTGACCAGGCAAGCCCAAGGTTTCAAACCGGCAACCTCAGTGTTCCAGGTCGACGCTTTATCCCACTGCGCCACCACAGGTCAGGCCAGTGTTCTCATTTTTAATTTTTACTAAATTTATTGAGGTGACTAGTTAATAAAATTATTCGTATATTGTATAGTGTGTTCACCACTCCAGTTTGGGTCTTCTTCCATCACCATTTATCTCTACTTTACCTTCTACTTACTCCTACCCCCTTTTTCCTCTGGTAATCACCACACTGTTGTCTGTCTGAGGTCTTTGTAAGTTTATTTTGTTCATTACATTCCACATACGAGTGAAATTATATTTTCTTTCTCTCACTGGCTTATTTCATAGCATAATACTCCAGGTCCATCTGTGCTGTTGCAAAAGGTAAGATTTTTCTTTTTTACAGTTTTTTTTCATTGTGTAATGGTACCACAGGTATTTTGGGGTTTGTTTTTTTTTCTTTTGGTGATAGAGACAAGCAGAGAGTGGGACAGATAAGGGACAGACAGAAAGGGAGAGAGATGAGGAAGGAGCATCAATTCTTCGTTTCAGCACCTTAGTTGTTCATTGATTGCTTTCTCATGTGTGCCTTGACTGGAGGTCTGTAATGGGATCAGTGACACTTTGCTCAAGCAAGCAACCTTGGTTTCAAGCCTGCAACCTTGGGTTTTCAAACCTGAGTCCTCATCCCAGCCTGGTGCTCTATCAACTGCGCCACCTCCTGGTCAGGCTAAATATCAGATTATTAACCCCTTGTAAAATGTATTGGCAAATACATTTCCCATTCAGTGGGTTATCTTTTCATATTTATTGTCTAGTTGACTGTGCAAAACTTTTTTTTTTAGATTTTATTTATTCAATTTTACAGAGAGGAGACAGACAAAAGGAGGAGCAGAAAGCACCAACTCCCATATGTGCCTTGACTAGGCAAGCTCAGGGTATTGAACCAGTAACCTCAGCATTCCAAGTCAGTGCTTTACCCATTGTGCCACCAAAGGTCAGGCCATGCAAAACATTTTTAGTTTGATGTAGTTCCAGTTTATTTTTTCTTTTGTTTCCTTGTCCAGTGAGATATAATAGAAAAAATATCACTATGAGAAATGTCCAAGATTTTACTGCTTATATTTTCTTCTGGGATTTTTATTGTTTTGAGTCTAACATTTAAGTCTTTAATCCATATTGAGTTTATTGTTGCATATAGTGTATAAAAGTGCTCTAGTTTCATTTTTCAGCCTATATATGCCCAATATTCCCATTACCATTTATTGACCAAGTATGAATTTAGTCTTCACAGGCTGTTCCTTCCCCATTTGAATCTAATCTCTTATTGTAGCCTTACCTAAATGCAGGTATTCCATGGTTTGATGGCAACAGATAGGCAAGGCTGGAGTTTAAAAAAAAATACATTATTAAATGTAGAGAATAACTAATTGGTCTGATTTAGTCATTTATGTATTAGATTTTCCTCTCAAGTTAGCAGCAGAATTCATCTTGTAACAATGTAAAGACAAATCTTTATGGGAAAGAGTTTCACAAAAATTGGTCGCATAAGTCTGCATTGACTGCCTCACTCACTTGGTTGGAACATTGTACCAATATCCCAAGGTTGCGGTTTAACCCTTGGTCTGGGCACATACAGGAATCAATGAATTGAATGCAGGAGTAAGTAGAACACATTGATGTTTCTCTCAAAAAGAAAAAAAAATTAAATGGTCACGTAAGTTAGTGAACTGGTTTTGGTGCTGGATTTAAGATCATAGATAAAAGGTCTGGATTATAATTATAGAAAATATGTTTAATTCCTATTTATAAATCACTTAGTAATTAAATACTATGGTAAAGTTTCTCACTCTCTTGTGCTTTCCATCTTTGATGATACATTCTAGGTTAATTTGGAAAAATAATTCTGTAATATACCTCATCCATATTGCAGGTTTCCATTTTTTTTGTTTCTTTGTTTTGCGACAGAGACAGAGGGTCAGATAGGGATAGACAGGAAGGGAGAGAGATGAGAAGTATCAATTCTTTTTTTTTTTAATGTATCTTTTTTTAATTATTTTTTAGTTATTCATTTTAGAGAGAGAAAGAAAGAAAGAGAGAGAGAGAAAGAGAGAAAGAGAGAGAGAGAGAAAGAGAGAAAAAGAGAAAGGAAGAAAGGAAGAAAGAAAGAAAAGGAAAAAGGAAAGAAAGGAAAGAAAGAAAGAGAAAGAAAGAAAGAAAATGAAAAGAAAGGAAAGAAAGAAAGAAGAAAGGAAGAAAAGAAAGGAAGAAAGGAAGGAAAGAAAGAAAGAAAGGAAAGGAAGAAAAGAAAGAAGAAAGAAAGAGAGAGAAAGAAAGAAAGAGAGAAAGAAAGAAAGAGAAAGAAAGAAAGGAAGGAAGAAAGAAAGGAAAGAAAGGAAAGGAAAAAAGAAAGAAAGGAAAGAAAGAAAGAGAGAGAGAAAGAAAGGAAGGAAGGAAAGGAAAGGAAAAAAGAAAGAAAGAAAGGAAAGAAAGAAAAGGAAAGAAGAAAGGAAGGAAGAAAGAAGGAAAGAAAGAAAGAAAGGAAAGGGAAAAAGAAAGAAAGGACAGAAGGAAGGAAGGAAAGAAAGAAAGAAAGAAAAGAAAGAAAGAAAAGAAGGAAGGAAAGAAAGAAAGAAAGAAAGAAAGAAAGAAAGAAAGAAAGAAAGAAAGAAAGAAAGAAAGAAAAGAAAGAAGGAAGGAAGGAAGGAAGGAAGGAAGGAAGGAAGGAAGGAAGGAAGGAAGGAAGGAAGGAAGGAAGGAAGGAAGGAAGGAAGGAAGGAAGGAAAGAAGGAAGGAAGGAAAGAAAGGAAGGAAGAAAGAGAAAGAAAGAAGGAAAGGAAGGAAGGGAGGGAGGGAGGGAGGGAGGGAGGAAGGAAGGAGAGAGGAGCAGGAAGCATCAACTCCCATATGTACCTTGACTGGGCAAGCCCAGGGTTTAGAACCAGCAACCTCAGCATTCCATGTTGATGCTTTATCCACTGCGCCAACACAGGTCAGGCGAGAAGTATCAATTCTTCATTGCAGCTCCTTAGTCTCCTTAGTTCATTGATTACTTTCTCATATGTGCCCTTACTGGGGAGCTACAGCAAACTGAGTCACCGTTTGCTTGAGCCAGCGACCTTAGGCTCAAACTGGTGAGCCTTGCTCAAACTAGATGAGCCTTCCATCAAGCTGGCGACCTCAGGGTCTCAAACCTGAGTCTTCTGCGTCCCAGTCCAACGCTCTATCCACTGCGCCACCGCCTGGTTCAGGCTCCCTAAAAGTTTTGGGGGATTTTTTGTTGTTGTTGTTTGTTGTTGTTTTACACACAGAGAGAGAGGGATAGATAGGGACGGACAGACAGACAGGAACGAAGAGATATGAGAAGCATCAATTATTAGTTTTTCGTTGCGACACTTTAGTTGTTCATTGATTGCTTTCTCATATGTGCCTTGACTGCGGGCCTTCAGCAGACCGAGTAACCCCTTGCTCGAGCCAGCGACCTTGGGTCCAAACTGGTGAGGTTTTTTGCTCAAACCAGATGAGCCCGCGCTCAAGCTGGAGCAGTCAGGGTCTCGAACCTGGGTCCTGCACATCCCAGTCTGACACTCTATCCACTGCACCACCACCTGGTCAGGCTCCCTAACAGTTTTTTTGTTTGTTTGTTTTGTTTGTATTTTTCTGAAGCTGGAAAAAGGAGGCAGTCAGACAGACTCCCGCACGCGCCTGACCGGGATCCACCCGGCACGTCCACCAGGAGGCGATGCTCTGCCGCAACCAGAGCAACGCCCCGGATGGGCAGAGCATCGCCCCCTGGTGGACGTGCCGGGTGGATCCCGGTCGGGTGCATGCGGGAGTCTGTCTGGCTGCCTCCCTATTTCCAACTTCAGAAAAATACAAAAAAAAAAAAAAATTTATTCTGAGCCCTGGCTAGGCTGGTTGGAGTGTCATCCCAATACACTAAGCTCGTGGTTTCAATTCCAGGTCAGGGCACATAAAAGGATCAACCCATGAATGCATAAATGAGTGGAACAACAGATTGTTTCTCTCTCTCTCTCTCTCTCTCTCTCTCTCTCTCTCTCTCCCCCCCCTACCTCTTTCTTTCTCTGAAGATTCAATGAATTTAAAATGTTTTTATAAATTGGAATTTCATTCTGGGGGCTGTAGGGAATAATAGTATAATAGCTTACAATATGGTTTTATATTTAAGAGAACATTATCAGAAATGAATGTCTTAACATGGTTTTGGCTTCGACTTGGAACGCTGAGATCGCCAGTTTGAAACCCTGGGCTTGCCTGGTCAAGGCACATATGGTAGTTGATGCTTCCTGCTCCTCCCCCTTCTCTCTCTCTAAAATGAATAAATAAAGCCTTAAAAAAAAAAAGATAATTTTGGCTTCATGTAACAAACGTAAGAACAGTGACACATATAGTTTATTTTGTGCTCGTTATCAGTGAAGTCAAAAGTTGACAGATACAGAACTTGCAGCTTTATGATATCACCAGAGTTATGGCGGTTTAGGAACTTTTTCTATCCCTAGCACCTGGATTCCACTCCAAAGTCAAATATGGCTCCAGGAATTTCAGCCCTAAATCTGCATTCTAGACAGCAGGGTGGAAGAAACCTTCCCTTTGTGAGATTTCAAAGTCCCGGAAACTCAGAGCACTGTACAGTATTTCTCCATAGCTCCACCCAAAAAGAGAAACTGAAATACAGTTTTAAGACTGGGTACATTACTGTTCTGAATAAAATTGGCGCTCTATTAGGCTGAGAGTGAATTGAAGAAACTGGTAGTCTCTACCTCAATTTCAACAAAAATATGAAGATAAAGGACGAAAGGTAGTTGATGCTAATGAAATTGCTGTGTTAGTGGCAGCAGCCTTTGTCACTGTTCGAGATTCAAAAAAAGAATCTATACAGGGTGACAGACAAGAAACATTTACTCCTGTCTGTGTCACTAATTTCTGTCTATATATAGTTACTTCCAGACAGTAGAATTAGAAATAAAATCTTTCATTTTCTCTTTTTTTTTAAATTTATTGACTGATTTAAAGAGATAGTCAAAGAGGGAGGGAGGGAGGGAGGGCGGGAGGGAGAGAGAGACTGAAATGGATTGGGACAATGTTCTAACGGCCAGTTGAGCTATCTGGCCAGGGTTAATTGCTATGTGTGTGTGTGTCCTTAAAAACTACTTAAATTAGGCCTGACCTGTGGTGGCACAGTAGATAAAGCGTCGACCTGTAAATGCTGAGGTCGCCGGTTTGAAACCCTGAGCTTGCCTGCTCAAGGCACACATATGGGAGTTGATGCTTCCAGCTCCTCCCCACCTTCTCTCTCTCTCTCCTCTCTCTCTCTCTCCCTTTCTCTCTCCTCTCTAAAATGAATAAATAAAATTTAAAAAAAAAAAGAAGAACTGTTTAAAAAAAAAACCTACTTAAATTAATAACTTAGGCCTGACCATGCGGTGGCGCAGTGGATAGAGCGTTGGACTGGGATGCAGAGGACCCAGGTTCGAGACCCCGAGGTCGCCAGCTTGAGCATGGGCTCATCTGGTTTGAGCATGGCTCACCAGCTTCAGTCCAAGGTCACTGGCTCCAGCAAGAGGTTACTCAGTCTGCTGAAGGCCCACGGTCAAGGCACATATGAGAAAGCAATCAATGAACAACTAAGGTGTCACAACAACAACAACAAAAAACCCTGATGATTGATGCTTCTCATCTCTCTCTGTTTCTGTCTGTCTGTCCTTATCTATCCCTCTCTCTGACTTTCTCTCTGTCTCTGTAAAAAAAATAAAAAAATAATAATAATAATAATTTTAAAAAATTAATAACTTAGGGAAAAGTTACAGAGTTTGAGGGGAAAGAGCCAAGACTAATGGTTAGGAAAGTGTATATTTGAAACCTGTTATTTCCATTGTGGGACAAGTCTTGCAAAAATGCAGAATATAAAATCCCCGAGTCGCCCTGGCCGGTTGGCTCAACGGTAGAGCATCGGCCTAGCGTGTGGAGGACCCGGGTTCGATTCCCGGCCAGGGCACACAGGAGAAGCGCCCATTTGCTTCTCCACCCCTCCGCCGCACTTTCCTCTCTGTCTCTCTTTTCCCCTCCTGCAGCCAAGGCTCCATTGGAGCAAAGATGGCCTGGGCGCTGGGGATGGCTCTGTGGCCTCTGCCTCAGGCGCTAGAGTAGCTCTGGTCGCAACATGGCGACACTCAGGATGGGCAGAGCATCGCCCCCTGGTGGGCAGAGCGTTGCCCCATGATGGGCGTGCTGGGTGGATCCCGGTCGGGCGCATGCGGGAGTCTGTCTGACTGTCTCTCCCTGTTTCCAGCTTCAGAAAAATGAAAAAGAAAAATAAAATAAAATAAAATAAAATCCCCGAGTCAACTGATCTATGTCAGTGCAGTGGATAAAGCATCGACCTGGAACACTGAGGTCGCTGGTTCGAAACCCTGGGCCTGACTGGCCAACACGTATGGGGAGCAATTACTACAAGTTGATTCTTCCTGCTTCTCCCCTCTCTTTCTCTCCTCTCTCTAAAAATCAATAAATAAAGTCTAAAAAAAATGAAATTATAAAAAAATTCCAGAGTTCTTTCCTTAATCCACTTTTTAAATTTTTATTTATTTATTTTTTTCTGTATTTTTCTGAAGCCGGAAATGGGGAGAGACAGTCAGACAGACTCCTGCATGTGCCCGACTGGGATCCACCCGGCACGCCCACCAGGGGGTGACACTCTGCCCACCAGGGGGCGATGCTCTGCCCCTCTGGGGCGTCGCTCTGTTGCGACCAGAGCCACTCTAGCGCCTGGGGCAGAGGCCGAGGAGCCATCCCCAGCGCCCGGGCCATCTTTGCTCCAGTGGAGCCTTGGAGGGGAAGAGAGAGACAGAGAGGAAGGAGAGGGGGAGGGGTGGAGAAGCAGATGGGCGCCTCTCCTGTGTGCCCTGGCCGGAAATCGAACTCGGGACTTCTGTATGCCAGGCCGACGCTCTACCACCGAGCCAACCGGCCAGGGCCCTTAATCCACTTTTTTTTAATGGGATGACACTAGTTAACATAATTATAAAGTTTGTATGTTCACACCCTCAAGCCTCTTGATCCACTTCTAATTGACCTAATACCCAGACAATACCACTGCTAACACTTCTCTGTTAAGACATCCAGGGTAATTCTATCTTTTCCTCAATGTTTGCTGACTAAACTAGGCCTTTTCTAACATATAAGTGTTTACTCCAATTTAAAAATTCTTGGCCTCACTCTGAACCTAATAAGTTGGTGTGTACTTAATTCATATATATGTTTTACAACCTGGGATACACTATTTTTTATACAGCAAATAGGACATATGAAATCCAGTCTGAACATTAATGGCACTTACTACCTGAACTGAAGTCCTTGACCCAGAATGTCCTTTCCCTACAACAAAAACAGGAAAAGAACCTAGGCACCCTGACACTTTGGGCTCAATATACTAAATGAGGTCAGGCTTATTCAGTATGACCAATCAGTTAAGAGCAAACTTCTTCCATTTCACATTTAATAATTTACCTCACTCTTAGACACAGAAAAAAGAGATGTACTTCCCCACCTTGTTTTCCAGATACTGGTAATGGTTCATAAGAAACCCTTTCGTCCATGTAAACACAATAAATGAAAATTAATTTAAAAAGAAACCCTTTTGTTCCTGAGTTCATGTGAAGCCTGGGTCTTCAGCTACATCAGGACACTTAATGTTCTGAGCTTTGAAGTGGGCTTACCTGCCCTTTCGGTTGCTGTAGTGTTTGTTTTTTTAAAAAAGACTTGTAGAGCAGAAAATATTAGCCCATTATTAGTTTATAGGGAGAAAGTTTTCTGACAGAATTTGCAACTACTCAGAGTTGTGAAGAAGCTACAATGTTAAAATAGAACAGACCATATAACAACTACTTTGAATCATCCATGCATAGCCACCAGAAAATCACCCTGATAAGTTTTAGTAGCTACATTGCTCCTGCAGGATACTCCTTTTGGGTTAGTGATTTTTGTTGAGGTTCTGTGCAATAAATTGCCCTTCTTTACAATATTTAGACATTTTGTACCCCATACAGCTTTAGCTAACTAGTTACATTGCTTGTGGTGAACTGGTCTCTGCTTTGTCTCTTCAATTAAAAATCTTTGGGCTTCCTGACAGCTGAGGTAGAGAAAAAAGACCTCTTGCCTGACTGGTGGTGGCACAGTGTGATGCTGAAGAACCCAAATTTGAAACCCTTTGGATAATGACTTGAGTGTGGGTTCAAGTGACTTGAGCACAGGGTCACAGCTTGAGTATGGGATCAACGACATGACCCCATGGTTGCTGGTTTGAGCCCAAAGGTCACTGGCTCAGTTGGAACCCCTCTTCCACCTCCACTCCCAGTCAAAGGGTTATGAAAAGAAATCAGTGAACAATTACACTTGATCTTAGCCAAAAGGCCGAGAAGCGATAATCAGTGAACAATTAAAAGTAATGCAGCTGCCTGAAATGTGGTGGCACAGTGGGTGGATAACATGTTGACCTGGAACACTGAGGTCTCCAGTTCCAAACCCTGGGCTTGCCTGGTCAAGGCACATACAGGAAGCAACTACTATCTATGAGTTGATGCTTCCTGTTTCTCCCACCTTTCTCTCTGTTTTTCTCCCTCTCTCTCCTCAAAAATCAATAAATAAAATGTAACCCCCTCCCAAAAAAAATGAAATCTTAAAAAATAAAAAGCCGGTTGGCTCAGTGGTAGAGCGTCGGCCTGGCGTGCAGAAGTCCTAGGTTCGATACCCGGCCAGGGCACACAGGAGAAGTGCCCATCTGCTTCTCCACCCCTCCCCCTCTCCTTCCTCTCTGTCTCTCTCTTCCCCTCCCGCAGCCAAGGCTCCATTGGAGCAAAGATGGCCCGGGCGCTGGGGATGGCTCCTTGGCCTCTGCCCCAGGTGCTAGAGTGGTTGCAACAGAGCGACGCCCCGGAGGGGCAGAGCGTCGCCCCTGGTGGGCGTGCCGGGTGGATCCCGGTCGGGCGCATGTGGGAGTCTGTCTGACTGTCTCTCCCGTTTCCAGCTTCAGAAAAATACAAAATAAATAAATAAATAAATAAAAACCAGAGGGTTCTCTTTTTTATAAGATTTTCTTTAAAAAAAATTTTTTAACTTTATTCATTTTAAGGAGGGGAAAGAGAGAGAGGATACTGGGGAGCAGAGGAGCAGGAAGCATCAACTCCCATATGTGCTCTGACCAGGCAAGCCCAGGGTTTCAAACTGGTGACATCAGCATTCCAGGTCCATGCTTTATCCACTGTGCCACCACAGGTCAGGCCCACAGGGTTCATTTTTAACTCTTAGCAATGCAAGCTCTTACACCAAAACTTGTACTAGTTTAAAACACTGATTTTGTTTATATGATGGCATGAAATTATTATACATATTCAGGGTAGAAAGTGGTGTTAATTCATAAGTTGTATCTGTTAATAGTGACCTAAATTGTAAATTCACTAGTTTGTTTTGTTTACTTCTCTCCTTTTTTTTTTTTTTTTTTTTTTTAAAAAGATTTTATTTATTGATTTGAGAGAGAGAAGAGTGGGGAAGGAGCAGAGTGGGAAGTATCAACTCGTAGTAGTGTATGTTTCTTATATGTGCCTTGACCAGGCAAGCCTGGGGTTTTGAACCAGCGACTTCAGCATTCCAGATCGACACTTTATCCACCACGCCACCACATGCCAGCCTACTTCTCTCCTTTATTAGTTCTTCAAAGCTAATATATTCAGGGTAACCTCTGATGCAGTTTAATTTTGTTTCCATGAAGTTTATATTAGTTAAAGAAACTTTAATTTCTCTAAATTCAGTCATCACAAAATAAGTGGATTAATAATGAATTTCCTGAACTTAATGGAATCATAACTTTTGAATAGTTATAGAGTTACTTAATAAATGTAAAGTCACAACTTCAGGCTGAATTCATAAATTCTTACCACTTACTTTAAAAGATAAGTCTGAACTACCTTTTAAATTTCCCAGGCTGCCTTTGCTAACTACATTTGAGAATGTGCCTGAATTGTCAGTCATCTGCTCAGTCAAGTTGACTCATTTCAGAAAATCCATGGAATGTTGGAGATAAGAACTTCAGAATGATTTTGAAAAATATGCATTTAAACAGAATAGTCCAGCTGTGGTTCTGTGAAAGCATGTTATTTTTCATGAAATAGTTTCCTGATATACTATAGAGTCTTAATTTAGTCATGAGGCTAGTTTGAAAAGTTCCTCCTATTGTGGTCCCTGGCCTTCTCACTTCATCTCTCAATCTACTCAGTAGGTCTCATCCATTTTGTTTTTAGAAACAATCTAAATATCTTTTCAAATTAAAAATTGCTGCTCAGACTTCTGTTTTGCATTGCAGACCCATATACCTTAGTATCTTAGGCTCAATCAGACAGAAAATGAACTTTGCCCACCCTGCCCCTATAAAATTTAAAACAACCTAGTTCTCCTTTAATGTTACTTTTCTCAATGGCACCAAATACCACTTTCAGTTTTCCTGCAAGAAATCTGGGAATCATATTTGCCCTCACCCCTACTCTCACAAATCCAATTACCAAGTTTATTCAAGTTGACATTAAAATAGATCTCAAAAAAAACAAAAAAACAAAAAAAATAAAATAAAATAGATCTCAAATTCACCTATTTATCTCTTCTATTGCTATTAACATAGGCCTAAGCCACTGTCATCATTTCTGGACTTCTGAAATAGCCTTCTAATAAGTCTCATTTATAGCCATTCACATATTTCCTTTATTCATTTTTTTTTTTTAGAGAGGAGAGAGAGAGAGACAGAGAGAGAAGGGGGGAGGAGCTGGAAACATCAACTCCCATATGTGCCTTGACCAGGCAAGCCCAGGGTTTCGAACCGGCGACCTCAGCATTTCCAGGTCGATGCGTTATCCACTGTGCCACCACAGGTCAGGCCATTCACATATTTCCTCAAACCATTCTCTCCCTTGCTACTCCAAGTGTGGTCTGGGGACTATAGTATGCACATCACCTGGGAATTTCAGGCCTTGTCTTAGACCTACTGAATCAGAACCTGTATTTTAACAAATCTCTACATCATTCCTATACACATTTAAAAATTTTTTCTTTTTCCCTTTTTTTTAGTGAGAGAGAGGGAGGGAAAGACAGGGACAGACAGACAGGGAGAGAGATGAGTAGCATCAACTCATAGTTGCAGCACCTTAGTTGTTCATTGATTGCTTTCTCATATGTGCCTTGACTGGGGGCTCCAGCTGAGCCAGTGACCCCTTGATCAAACTGGGGACCTCGGGGTTTCGTGCCTTGGTCCCAGACCGACGCTGAATCCATTGCGCCACCACCTAGTCAGGCTCAAGAATCTTTTCACATGCAAATCTGATTGTTACCTCCCTGCTTATAACCTTCTTATTACACCTTTACACTTATGATAAATATCAAAATCCCTAATCCTCTGCAATAGTGATTTCCCAATGCTTTTGCTCAAATTTCCTTGAATATTAAAAAAATTATATACACCCCCTGCAGATTTTAATTTTGTTATCTAACATTTTAACCATAATTTTAATGGAGTAGTTGCATTTTTTTTTTTTTTTTTTTTTTTTTTTTGTGAGAGGAGGGGAGATAGTGAGGCAGACTCCCACATGAACTCTGACCAGGATCCACCAGGCAATGTCCATCTTGGGCCAGCTCACAACTGAGCTATTTTTAGTGCGTGAGGTGAAGGCCATGGGGCCATCTTCAGTGTTCAAGGCCGATGTGCTTTAATCAATTGAACCCTGGTTGAGGGAGGGGGAATGAGGACCAGGAATCAAAGAGACATCCACACACTGGGCTGATGCTCTACCACTGAGCCAAACAGCCAGGACTTAAGGATATATTTTTAAGCATAATGTATTTGTAGATGTGCTTTATATATATATTTTTTTAATTTTATTTATTCATTTTTAGAGAGGAGAGAGAAAGAGAGAGAGAGAGACAGAGAGGGAGAGAGAGAGAAGAGAGAGACAGAGAGAGAAGATGGGGAGGAGCTGGAAGCATCAACTCCCATATGTGCCTTGACCAGGCAAGCCCAGGGTTTCGAACCGGCGACCTCAGCATTTCCAGGTCGATGTTCTATCCACTGCGCCACCACAGGTCAGGCTATTTTTTTTTTTTTTTTTCCACAGAGACAGAGAGTCAGAGAGAGGGATAGACAGACAGGAACGGAGAGAGATGAGAAGCATCAATCATTAGTTTTTTATTGTGACACCTTAGTTGTCCATTGATTGCTTTCTCATATGTGCCTTGACTGTGGGGCTACAGCAGACCGAGTAACCCCTTGCAGACCGAGTAACCCCTTGCTCGAGCCAGCGACCTTGGGTTCAAGCTGGTGAGCTTTTTTTTTTGCTCAAACCAGATGAGCCCTCACTCAAGCTGGAGACCTCGGGGTCTCGAACCTGGGTCTTCCGCATCCCAGTCCAACGCTCTATCCACTGTGCCACCGCCTGGTCAGGCGTGCTTTATATTTTTGACAAGACTTTGGAAAAGCTACTATATTTCCCCATGTATAAAATGCTCCCATGTATAAGATGCACCTTAATTTAGGGGCCCAAAATTTGAAAAAAACTGTATTACATAAAGTTATTGAACTCAAGTTTTAGTCATTATAAAATTCATACAACTCCTCAATAAGCACGAAAAAGTGGGAAATGCAAGTAAAATGCACCCAGTTTTTAGACCCCAAAATTTTCAAAAAGGTGCGTCTTATACATGGGGAAATATGGTAATTTAGTTCATTAATTTATGGGAAATGTCTACAATGTTACTTACTTACGCCCTGGCCAGGTGGGTCATCATCCCTACATGCCAAGGTTGTGGGTTCTGTCCTTGGTCAGGGCACAAAGAAATGAAATAAAAAGGAAGTTAGTCCTCATTAGCAAATCATTACTGACTCTTAGAAAAAAAATCTGTTTTTAATTTGGGTAAAAACATTTAAATTTCAAATAAACATGCATTCCTCTGACAGCACTCTCACGTCTAAATTTGTGTGTGTGTGTGTGGGGGTGGCAGGGATAGAGAGAGTCAGAGAGAGGGACAGATAGGGACAGACAGACAAGAAGGGAGTGAGATGAGAAACATCAATTCTTCGTTGCAGCTCCTTAGTTGTTCTCCAACTAAATCAGTGAGATCACTCTACTGTCTAGTGTGAAAACAAGACCCACTCATGGGCATATTCTTTCAGTCAATTTTTTATTTTTACATGTTAAATATGAATGACAATTATAGATTACAAGGCACCTGAGGGCAGCCTCAATATGAAAGATAAAACAAAAACAAACAGAAAAAGCAACTTTATGAAACAGACCATGCACAGGCAAGAAAACTATCACCAATACCATCAAAGAAGTTAGGAGAAGCTGTTGCAACCAAGAAATAAGAATACTCAAGTAAAGATAAATTTAGAGAATCAAAGAGAACTTTTACAAATTAAAGAAGAGCAGAAATAAAGAACTTAAGAGATGAAGGATACTTTGACGAAATCTCCCTGAAATAGAGTAAAAAGACAAAAAGATGAAAAGTTTTTAAAAAGGGTAACAAGCCCTGGCCGGTTGGCTCAGCGGTAGAGCGTCGGCCTAGCGTGCGGAGGACCCGGGTTCGATTCCCGGCCAGGGCACACAGGAGAAGCGCCCATTTGCTTCTCCACCCCTCCGCCGCGCTTTCCTCTCTGTCTCTCTCTTCCCCTCCCGCAACCAAGGCTCGATTGGAGCAAAGATGGCCCGGGCGCTGGGGATGGCTCTGTGGCCTCTGCCCCAGGCGCTAGAGTGGCTCTGGTCGCAACATGGCGACGCCCAGGATGGGCAGAGCATCGCCCCCTGGTGGGCAGAGCGTCGCCCCATGGTGGGCGTGCCGGGTGGATCCCAGTCGGGCGCATGCGGGAGTCTGTCTGACTGTCTCTCCCTGTTTCCAGCTTTAGAAAAATTAAAAAAAAAAAAAAAAAAAAAAAAAGTGTAACAAAAATTAAAAGACCACTTCAAAAGTTTTATGAATTCCAGGCCTGACCTGTGGTAGCACAGTGGATAAAGCATCGACCTGGAAATGCTGAGGTCGCCAGTTCGAAACCCTGGGCTTGCCTGGTCAAGGTACATATGGGAGTTGATGCTTCCAGCTCCTACCCCCGGTCTCTCTCTCCTCTCTAAAATGAATAAATAAAATAAAAATTAAAAAAAAAGTTTTATGAATTCCAAATAGCATGAACAGAGTACATGCAGGAAAGGGAAAAAAATCAAAGAAAGGATTCAAGAAAACTTTCTAGAATGAAAGGACATCAATTTGCTAATTAAAGGGCCCCACCAAATATCCCTCCATATGATGAAAATTACCCCCAACAGCCTGACCAGGTGGTGGTGCAGTGGATAGATCGTTGTCCTGGGATGCTGAGGACCCAGGTTCAAAAACTCAAGCTTGCCATTGTGTGTGGGATCACCAGCTTGAGTGTTTGGTCACAGGTTTGAGTGTGGGATCACAGACATGACCCCATGGTCACTGCCCTGAGTCCAAGGTCACTGGCTCGAGCAAGGTGTCACTGGCTTGGCTGGAGCCCCCTGGTCAAGGCACATATGAGAAAGCAATCAATGAACAACTAAGGTGCCACAACAAAAAACTGATGATTGATGCTTCTCATCTCTCTCTGTTCCTGTCTGTCTGTCCCTGTCTGTCCCTCTCTCTGACTCTCTCTGTCCCTGTAAAAAAAAAAAAAAAAAAAAGTGAGTCTTAGACGGATGTAACAGAGGGAATCTGGTCATTTTTTAAAAATAAAACATCACTCAGACTTAAATATAAATAAAACGGAAATAATGTAAGTTATTTATTCTTTCTCTGCGGACCAGTACCAAATGGCCCATGGACTGGTACTGGTTCTGGGGGTTGGGGACCACTGCTCTAACCAACTGTGCTATCCTGTCAAGGCTACATGCCTACTGAAGAATGAAAGGACATGTATTAAGATGCTAGTACCTTTGATTGGGTATGGGAGAATGATCAGAATTTAGTTTCTTCATATTTTTCTGTTGTTTCTACAATAAGCAATATTCCTTTTATAAACAGAAAAGAGGTTACAATGATTGCAAAATACTGGAAGTTGGTAAAAAAGAAACAAAAGAATTGCACAAATATATAGTGACAGAGATTTGGCTTACCAGCAGGACATGTAAAAAAGACCTAAATATTTTAGTTAACTATAGGTGAGAGTGGCTAAACATTATGTGGCTACATTAATTGAAGAATGTTGTTCAGAGCTAGAGATAATTGTATGATCTACTCTGTGGTGTCAGACTGTATCTCTAGATACCATATTTTATGAAAATATTCCTATTATCCAGGAAAGGCTTACTTTCTCAATTAGGACCTGAGACCATATTAACACAAGGAAGAGAGGTAAATGAACTTTAGATATTTTGGGTCAAAGAAAAGTCAGTGACATGGAAACCAGACTTTCTTCTTTCAAATACAGGAAGGAGTATGTTGAAGAAATGAGATTAAATGTTTCTCATATGGTCAGATGAGAACCACTTCCATCAGAATTACCTGAAGTGCTTGTTAAAATAATTGATTTCTGGTCCCACCTCAGGCCTAAAGAATCAGAATCTGGGGAAAAGGTAAGGAATGTGCTTTCTTTTCTTAAAAATAAAACAAAAACTATTCTCATGAGAACCAAAGGTTAAGAATTACTGCAAATAATTTGAGAGTAACTCACCAGACAGCAGAAATTCTGAGGCAATAGTTTTTCTCTTTCAATTAATTCTTAAATTATTATTTTTAGCTAGAGACAGGCAGAAAGGGAGAGAGAAGCATCAATTCTTCGTTGAGGCACCTTAGTTGTTCATTGAATTCTTTCTTAGGTGTCTTGACCGTGGGGCTCCAGCAGAGCAAGTGATCCCTTGCTCAAGCCAGTGACCTTGTTTTTAGAGAGAGGAGAGAGAAGGAAGAGGGGGAAGGAGTGAGAAGCATCAACTCATAGTAGTTGTTGTCTTATGTGCCGTGATTGGAGAAGCCCAGGGTTTTGAACCAGCAATTTCAGCATGCCAGGTTGACACTCTATTCACTGCACCACCACAGGTCAGGCTAATTTCATGTTCCCCACCTTCTCTTTAAGAGTCCAAAGTCTAAAAATAGTCTTCTATTTTAATACTAGTTTCTTCTATAAGTGGTCTTTAGTCTACTGTAATGAGGCTTCAGCGTCCATAATTCCATCTCCCATGACCTCCATGTGCTAAAAAAATAATATTGTAGATCTTGTTTTAGTTGACTTCCCTTTCCTCTGGCTTAAAATTGTACCAAAAATCCCTCCCCACTCCCTTAAATATTCTTTTTTTTTCTTCTTTATTCATTTTTAGAGAGGAGAGAGAGGGAGAGAGAGAGACAGAGAGAGAGAAGGGGGGGAGGAACTGGAAGCATCAACTCCCATATGTACCTTGACCAGGCAAGCCCAAGGTTTTGAACCGGCGACTTCAGCGTTCCAGGTCGATGTTTTATCCACTGCACCACCACAGGTCAGGCCCCCTTAAATATTCTTTAAACTCTTTGGCATCTTCCTCTACCCTAAATCTAGATGTTAACAGTCTATCAAGGCTCAGTTTTAGGTCCTTTTCTCTTCATGACTTCATTAACCATTGTGGCAGATACTGTAAATAAACTGACTTAACTCCCACTGCCAGCTACCTTTCCTTGATGCTTAACTGTGGTCATGTGATAGAGTTCTGGCAATTGAGATAAAAAGTAAAGTTAGCAGTAAGGCTTTCTGGAAAGTTTCTGCTCTCCTGATGAGAGGATAGTTGAGGGAAGAGGTTCTTTCCTCTTCCTTGTGTGAAACTTGTAATGCTGAATGTGTGGCAGTTATCTCCCCTCCACCCCTCAATACAGCAAAGAGCTAGCACACTAAGGATTGTCTTCATATTTACATTTCCATATGGAACTTTCTTCTGAGCTTTAGATTCAAACAACTGCCAGCTCAACAACTCCTTTAGGTTATCTCACAGACACCTCAATTGAGCAAATAACAAATCTGGAGACAACCCCATCTCCCCATACACAAAAACCAAGTCTTATTCTTTTTTTTTTTTTGTATTTTTCTGAAGCTGGAAACGGGGAGAGACAGTCAGACAGACTCCCGCATGCGCCCGACCGGGATCCACCCGGCACGCCCACCAGGGGAAATGCTCTGCCCACCAGGGGGCGATGCTCTGCCCCTCCTGGGCATCGCTCTGCCGAGACCAGAGCCACTCTAGCGCCTGGGGCAGAGGCCAAGGAGCCATCCCCAGCGCCCGGGGCGTCTTTGCTCCAATGGAGCCTTGGCTGCGGGAGGGGAAGAGAGAGACAGAGAGGAAGGAGGGGGGGGTGGAGAAGCAAATGGGCGCTTCTCCTATGTGCCCTGGCCGGGAATCGAACCCGGGTCCCCCGCACGCCAGGCCGATGCTCTACCGCTGAGCCAACCGGCCAGGGCCCCAAGTCTTATTCTTTTCACCTCTAAAATATTTTTAGATGAATTCTCTTTTTATCTGGACCAATATTAATAACCCTCTCTTGTCTCTACGTCCAACCTGTTCTCTACAGATTAGTCAGACATTTTAAAATACAAATATGATTGTGTTGTTTCCACTCTTTAATTGCTTTAATGATCTAAGCCAAACGTTCATGGTGCTCTGCAAAGTCTGGCATGGGCCTTCTCCAACATGTCCTAGTTACGCTGGCTTTACTTCTGGTTCTAGAAACAGCCAAGCAATTTTATGTCTCAGGAATTTTGCATATGCTGTTACCTAGATCTGCATCCTATTCATATTAGTTTTCTATTGCTGCTCTAACAAATTACCAAAATTTAGTGGCTTGAAACTTAATTTCTTTTTTTGTGTGTGTATTTTTCTGAAGTTGGAAACGGGGAGACAGTCAGACTCCCGCATGCGCCCGACCGGGATCCACTTGGCATGCCCACCAGGGGGCGATGCTCTACCCATCTGGGGCATTGCTCTGTTGCAACCAGAGCCATTATAGCCCCTGAGGCAGAGGCCATAGAGCCATCCCCAGCACCCAGGGCCAACTTTGCTCCAATGGAGCCTTGGCTGCGGGAGGGGAAGAGAGAGACAGAGAGGAAGGAGAGGGAGAGGGGTAGAGAAGCAGATGGGCGTTTCTCCTGTGTGCCCTGGCCGGGAATCGAACCTGGAATTGATTCAGTAGTGATTGATTCTGTAATTCAGTAGTCTAATATGGCTGCCATGGGGCTAGAGCAAGGTTTTCAGCAGGGCTGGGTTCCTTTCCAGAGACTGAAGGCGAGAATGTTTCCTCATCTTTTAGTTTTTTATTTATTTATTTACTGATATTTATTTATTTATATTTTTTTTACAGGGACAGAGAGAGAGTCAGAGAGAGGGATAGTTAGGGAGAGACAGACAGGAAGGGAGAGAGATGAGAAGCATCAATCATCAGCTTTTCATTGTGACACTTTAGTTGTTCATTGATTGCTTTCTCAGATGTTCCTTGACCACGAGTAACCCCTTGCTGGAATCAGCGACCTTGGGTCCAAGCTGGTGAGCTTTTTGCTCAAGCCAGATGAGCCCTCACTCAAGCTGGCAACCTCGAGGTCTCGAACCTGGGTCCTCTGCATCCCAGTCCGACGCTCTATCCACTGTGCCACCGCCTGGTCAGGCTATTTACTGATTTTTTTAGAGAGGAAGGGAGAGAGACAGGAACACTGGTCTGTTCCTGTATGTGGCCTGATTAGGGATTGAAATGGCAACCTCTGTGCTTTGGAGCAACACTAACCAACAGAGCTATCTAGCCAGGACTATCTTTTGCAGTTTCTTGAGGCCACCCACATTTCTTGGCTCATGGTCCGCTTTTTGTCTTTGTCAGGAACATCGCATCTCTCTGATCATTCTTGTATAGTTTTAGCTCCCTTTTAACAAAGCTGGGAATTGGTTCTCTAATTCTAAAATAATCTCCCCATCTTAAGGTCCATACCTGCAAAGCTCCTTTTGCCATGTAAGGTACCATAGTCAGATTCTGGGTATTAGGACACAGACATCTTTGAGGGTATGGGGAGACATTCTGCCCACCATGCTATTTTCTTAAAAATTTATTTTATTTTTTTTATTTCTGTATTTTTCTGAAGTTGGAAACAGGGAGGCAGTCAGACAGACTCCCGCATGCGCCCAACCGGGATCCACCCGGCATGCCCACCAGGGGGCGACGCTCCACCCATCTGGGCTGTTGCTCTGTTGCAACCAGAGTCATTCTAGCGCCTGAGGCAGAGGCCACAGAGCCATCCTCAGTGCCTGGGCCAACTTTGCTCCAATGGAGCCTTGGCTGCGGGAGGGGAAGAGAGAGACAGAGAGGAAGGAGAGGGGGAAGGGTAGAGAAGCAGATGGGCGCTTCTCCTGTGTGCCCTGGTCGGGAATCGAACCCAGGACTCCTGCACGCTAGGCCGACGCTCTACCACTGAGCCAACCGGCCAGGGCTTAAAAATTGATTTTAATTTATTGTATTTACATAGATTCAGGTGTCCCACTGAATACATCTCCCCCACCCCCGCCCACCACACTATTTTTTTTTTTTTCTTTAGAGACAAAGAGTCAGAGAGAGGGATAGATAGGGACAGACAGACAGGAACAGAGAGAGATGAGAAGCATCAATCATCAGTTTTTCATTGCGACACCTTAGTTGTTCATTGATTGCTTTCTCATATGTGCCTTGACTGTGGGCCTTCAGCAGACTGAGTTACTCCTTGCTTGAGCCAGCAACCTTGGGTCCAAGCTGGTGAGCTTTGCCCAAACCAGATGAGCCCGCACTTAAGCTGGCGACCTCGGGGTCTCGAACCTGGGTCTTCTGCATCCCAGTCCAACATTCTATCCACCATGCCACCACCTGGTCAGGCCACCACACTATTTTTAATAACTGCATTGTGCTACAAAAACTCTAATAGTGACTTTAGGGTGTTTTTTTTTTTTTTTTTTTTTTTTTTTTAGATAACCAAATGTCTTATACAACAAGTAGGCAGTTGCTAGCACTGATCTAGCTAGCTGCCTAACAATGCCACCAAGGACCTTAGCCTTTTCTCTTTCCATTCTGCCATCTTTAATACTTTTAACTTTGCCTTTTTTTTAAAAAAGATTTTATTTTATTTTCTATTCTAGAGAGAAAGAGAAAGCAGGGAGGGAGCAGGAAGAGAGAGACAGAGAGAGGGACAGATAGGGACAGACAGGGAGAGAGATGAGAAGCATCAATTCCTCATTGCGGCACCTTAGTTGTTCACTGATTGCTTTCTCATATGTGTCTTGACTGGGGGGCTACAGCAGAGCAAGTGACCCCTTGCTCAAGCCAGTGAATTTGGGCTCAAGCCAGTGATCTTGAGCTTCAAGCCAGCAACCATGGGGTTATGTCTATGATCCCATGCTCAAGCCAGCGACCCCTGCGCTAAGCCGGATGAGCCCATGCTTAAGCCGGTGACCTCGGGGTTTTGAACCTGGGTCCTCTGCATCCCAGTTAGATGCTCTATCCACTGTACCACCACCTGGTCAGGCCATAGTTACTTCTAGGTGTCTTGATCTGGCAAGCCTAGGGTGTCAAACCAGTAACCTCAGCATTCCAGGTCGATGTTTTATCTAATGAACCACCACGGGTCAGGCTGTTTTTGCTTATAGGCTTATTGTGTCAGGATTGCTGCTGCTTCTCCAGATACAACATATGTTGTCCAAGGCATATAGAAACGGGAGGGGTGATGTACCAGATACCATCAGTGCTCTGCTCCTAGTTTATTATTTTTTAAAATTTTTTGTTTGGGTGAGAGGAGAGGAAATGGTGAGGAAGACCCCACATGAGCCCCAACAGAGATCCACCTGGCAACCTTGACTTTGGCTGATGCTCAAGTATTGAGCTATATTTAGTGCCTGAGGGCCACGATCTTGGACCAACCAAGACATCCTCAGTGTCCTGGGCCATGCTCAAACCAATCGAGTCACTAGCTGCAGGGGAGAAGAGAGAAGGGGGGAAGAAGCAGGTTGCTTCTCCTGTGTGCCCTGACCAGCAATCAAACCTGGGACGTTCATATGCCGGGCCAATGCCCTATACACTGAGCAACCAGCCAGGGTCACTGCTCCTACTTCTTATCATTTCAGTGCAGTGGAAAGACTTCCAACTGTTAGCACTTCTTTTTTCTATGCCTGAGGGTCTTTTTCTAGCTGCCTGAGAAGCCAGCTTTGCACCTACAATTCCTCCTAGCAACACTCAATGACTAAAGAGAGATGTAAATACCCAGCTTCCTTGTCCCTTGGGTAGGGTGATTTTAAGGCACATGTTTTACAATAGTCTGTAGTTTCCCAGCGGGATTAGGTTCATTACCCTCAAGAATCAAGGGCTTAATAATGAATCATTCATTGGATACCGCTCCCCCCCAATTTCCTGTCTACACTATTCTATCAGTGTTTCTTGGGATAATATAAATAAACTATTTCAACCTGTATCCTCATCTCTGGACCTGCTTTGGGGAGAAATCCTAACCAAGACAAGCCATCATCCTCTTTTTTCTTTCTTTTCGTCTTTAAAGCAGACAGTTGGTGCTGTAGTGGTTATCTTACAACTAGGAGGTGGCAAGCCAATATGTGGAGAGTGGAATGGAAAGAAAACCACTAACGCTGGTCCATTTCCTTGGACCACTTGTACTGGCCCTAGACTGTCTACTTCCTGTTGGTCACAAGAGAAAAATAAGCCCTATATGTTTAAGCCACTCTTAATTGAAATTTTTTTACCTGTAGTCCAATGTGTCACTGATACAAATAGACAAAGAAATAATTAGACTATAGTAAAAGCTATGAAGGAAATAAAGTATTGTGATACCTTTAGGATAAGAGTTAGCCATTTCAAAATTAGAGAGCATATCCTAGGATGAAACAACATTCACTAAGACCTAGAGCAGTAAGTTTTTATTTTAGAAATCAGATCAGTGTGGTTGGACTGCAACAAGAGTAATGTTAAAAACTGGAGAAAGTTTGAAGGAAGGCCCATATAAAAGTTTATTTGAAATAAAAAAGGAAATATTGAAGGGGTTTAAGCAGGGAAGTGATATTATTTAAAAATATAATCACTGTCAATTTAAGAACCAAACAGCAATTTGCTGGGCTGGGTGCTGTGGATAGAAATAGAATAGCGTAACTGCCTTTCTAGTAATGACCCTAAAGTCCACAAAAGTGATGAGTGTGGATGTGAGGAAAAAGAGTAAATTTTGCAGTAATTCTGGCCTGTAATAGTAACACCAGACTTTAACCCCCAAATCCAGAGACAAAAATCCTTTGTTCAATAGAAACCAGAATGCTAAAGATGACAAATAATTTCCATAGCAATATTAATTTTTTTTTTTTGTATTTTTCTGAAGTTGGAAACGGGGAGGCAGTCAGACAGACTCCTGCATGCGCCCGACTGGGATCCACTTGGCCTGCCCACCAGGGGGTGATGTTCTGCCCCTCTGGGGGGTCGCTCTGTTGCATCCAGAGCCATTCTAGCGCCTGAGGCAGAGGCCACAGAGCCATCCCCAGCACCCGGGCCATCTTTGCTCCAATGGAGCCTTGGCTGCGGGAGGGGAAGAGAGAGACAGAGAGGAAGGAGAGGGGGAGGGGTGGAGAAGCAGATGGGCGCTTCTCCTGTGTGCCCTGGCCGGGAATCGAACCCGGGACTCCTGCATGCCAGGCCGACGCTCTACCGCTGAGCCAACCGGCCAGGGCGGGGCAATATTAATTTTTTTGTAAGAGAGGGAAGAAGAGAGACAGAGATAGGAACATCAAGCTTCTGGATGGCACTCAGCAATATTAATTTTGCAAAGTTAGTTTATGTTGGACTAGTTTCCAGGGAAGAACTTAGGAATACTACAAATACACTACAAACTTGAGAATTAGAAATTTCATAGATTGTATAATTTTACTCAAAGCAAAATTCTACCACTAGATGGTGACATGTATATAAAATATTTTTTAATTATTTACTTTAGAGAGGATAGAGAGTGTGAGAGAGAGAGAGAAAGGGGGGAGAAGCAGGAAGCATCAACTCCCATATGTGCCTTGACCGCAAGTGCAGGGTTTTGAACTGGCAACCTCAGCGTTCCAGGTCGAAGCTTTATCCACTGCGCCACCACAGGTCAGGCCTATATAAAATATTGAAAACAGTCATCATCATCAATCTTCTTGCTATCAAAGTTGTTTGGTGATTGCTGATTACTGGTTTTAAAATACAGATTTACAAGAATTTAAGGGATATTTTATGAGAGATTCTGTTCCATTATTCTTTTAGAATGCACACCTTTCGAGTACATTAAAAACTCTCTGTTGCCTGACCTGTTGTGGTGCAGTGGATAAAGCATTGACTTGTAATGCTGAAGTCACTAGTTGGAAACCCTGGGCTTGCCTGGCCAAGGCATATATGGGAGTTGCTTCCTGTTCCTCCTCCTTCTCTCTTTCTCTCTCCTCTTTAAAATGAATTAAGTATTAAAAACCCCCACAAAACCTTTCTCTTGACACATATACCAAATTAGCACAGAAGAGAGAAGAATCAGGAGGCTTTAACTACTTCAGTTGCTTGTTAAACTACAACCCATAAGCCAAATACAGCTAGTTAGAGGTTTTTGTGTGGCCTGTGGGCTGAGTAATTTTAACTTTTTAAGTGGTTATTTTCATTTATAACAAAATACTGTTATAAAAACATATTTTGATATATGAAAATATAAATTTCAAACTTCAGAGTCCATAAATAAATAGTTTTATTGGAGCACAGCCACACATATTCATTGTATATTGTCTATGGCTGCTTTCCTGCTTAGAGTCGAGTAGTTGTGATTAGAAATTTGGATTGCCAATAAAGCCTAAAATATTTATTATCTAGCCTTTTACAGAAGTTTACTGAGCCCCAAAGAGACGATGGAAAAACAGTTATCATATGAGAATAATTCTCTAGATTCTCAATTTTATTTTATTTTTTGTGTAGCTGAGACAGAGAGTCAGAGAGAGGGACAGATAGGGACAGACAGACAGGAAGGGAGGGAGGGAGATGAGAAACACCAATTCTTTGTTGTGACTCTTCAGTTGTTCATTGATTTCTCATGTGCCTTGACCCCGGGGCTACAGCAGACTGAATGACCCCTTGCTCGAGCCAGCGACCTTGGGCTCAAGATGGTGAGCCTTGCTTAAACCAGATGAGCCTGTGCTCAAGCTGGTGACCTTGGGGTCTCGAACCTGGGTCTTCCACATCTCAGTCCGACGTTCTATCCACTGCGCCACCGCCTAGTCAGGGTAGATTCTCGATTTTAAACCAAGCATCATTTCACATAATTTTTTTTTTTTTTAGAGAGAGCAGGCAAGGAACAGACAGGGATAGGCAGACAGGAAGGGAGAGAGATGAGAAGCATCAACTCATAGTTGCAGCACTTTAGTTGTTCACTGATTGCTTTCTCATTGTGTGCCCTTGGGCTTAAAGTCAGTGACCTTTGGGCTCAAGCCAGCGATGGGCTCAAGCCAGCAACGATGGGGTCATGTTTATGATTCCATGCTTAAACTGGTGACCCCATGCCCAAGCTGGTGAGCCTGCCTCAAGCCAGCGACTTTGGGGTTTTGAACTTGGGTCTTTAGTGTCTCAGGCCAATGCTCTATCCACTGTGCCACTTCCCACTCAGGCTTACATTTTTTTAAAGAAAATAAAAAAACTAGGAAGCAACTGATTGTTTAAAGGTCAGTATATGTAGTAGTAGTTTTCTAGAACTGTTATGGGTTGTAAAAGCATAGTTGACAGATAAAAATTATCAGTTAGGAATGTGGCTGTAAGTAACGGAAATTAAGAGTGGATTAAAGAAAAGGGATTTTTTTTTCACATTAGCAAGGGGTCTACAGCAGCTTAAGGATGCATCAGTGACTCACCTACACCTTATTATTCTGTATTATCAATTTCATGGTTGGCATTTATCTTGTGGTTTCCTTGTTAAAAAAATCAAAATGGATGCTACATTACTTTGTGTATGAAGAGCATGTTTCGGTCAGAAAGAACTAAGGGTTAATTTCCCTTTTGTATTAGGAATGGACACTCTTTTCAAAAGACCCACTCTGCAGATTTGTGTTTACATTTTATGAGCAAGAAGTCAAACAAACGGCCCATACCATGATTGGCTTTAAATCAATAACAAATATTCCTAGGGACCTTCTTTCCTGAGACCAAGGTCTCTCAGCTGCCACCTGAAAAACAAACAAAACCCATTTGGGTTTGGCAAGTTTCCCTGTTGACAGGGAAGAGTGGTGTTTGGAAATGGATGTTAGAAGGATATCTGCCATAGGACCCAATCCACAGAAACTCAAGTTTTGTGGGAAAGATGGGAGGGAAGATGTCAGAATAGCCCTACAGTTCCTAAGGAACGCCTGCTCGTATGGATTCACCCCAAACAGGATAGGCAGAAAATTTACGGTTATCAACTTCACATAGCAGGAAGAAGAAAAAAAAAAAAAAAAAGGCCCTGCCGGATAGCTTGTTTGGTTGGAGTATTCCAGGGGCACAGAGGTTGCCGGTTCCATCCTCGGTCAGGGCACATACAAAAACAGATCTATGTTCCTCTCTCTCTCCCTTCCTTTCTCACTAAAAAACAAACAAAACAAAAAACGGGATGGTAGTCTTGGCATGGCGAGGTTATGGTGTGGCATAACTTCGACAAGACCTATGAAAGAATTACTACTTACTAGCTGCCCGGGATAACAGTTCTAAAAATACTATGCACCCTACCTTTCGGACTTCTTAGTCATATCTCAATATAATCATGTTGGACAGAAAAATCAGCGAGGAAGGTGTACATGCAGGTGTGATGGAAATTTCTCCAAAGTTAACTAGTTAACACCAAACTTCAGATGAGTGTGTCACCTGTTCTTCTTTCTCCGTTCTCCATCTTAATACATCCTTCATTTTGCTCTTCGCTGAGAAGCCTAATATGCCGTTTGGGGTGAAGACTTGTAGATGGGCAATTCGTGAAGGGCCCTCTTGTGTAAAACTGGGATGCCAATGTCAGCCTTCACTCCGCCATTTCTAGTGACATCAGGTGTCTTGCTGATCGGAGACGATGAGCCTTACAGCGTTGAGGGTATCGAGGAACACGGACGCAGGTGAAGCCGACGGTGGGCTGTCCCACCCTCACAAAGCCGGGCGGGGAGAGGTCCGTGTGTCCCACCCAGGGCTGCGGCGCCAGCACGCATCCCCAATAACCCCCCAAAACCCGAGCGCGGCGGAGGCAGACATGGGAGAAAGCCGCACCCGTGCCCATTCGTGGACGCAGAGGAAAAATGGCAAAGCTCAGGGGCGGGGGACGGGGCGGCGCGAGTGACCCGGCGTTCGCTGGGCCTCGGAGCCCGCCGAGTGGGCCACCGTGGGCGACGCCGCGCAATCGCGACCCGGCCCGTGCCTCCGCCATCTTCCTCGACTCACCCGGCCTCCCCCCGCGGCCGCGCTGGCTTCGCGTTTCCCTTCCGGCCGCTGACAGAGATCCGGGCTGGGCGGGGTGGGCGAGCGCGCAGAGGGGGTGGACCGAGGGCGGGGAGGCCGGACGGAAGAGGAAAGGGAGGGCAGCGAGCGGGCCGCGGCGGGGTGTGGAGCGTGTGGCGTGTGTGCGGAGGGAGAAGTGGGAGGGCGGGAGGCGAAGAGAGGGCGGGAGGCGGAGGAATGAGAGCGCGAGGCGCTTCTCTTCGGCTCCTTCGCCCGGACGGAAAGAGCCGAGCGCAGCCCGAACGCTCTATTAAAATGGCGGCGACGTCGGCGGTGGCCGCGGCGTCTGGTCGGTGAAGTGACTCGGCTGCTTCTCTCCCCACCCGCCCCCTCCCTCCCTCTCCCCTCCCCCCGTCCTTCCCCTCCTTCCCTGCCGCCGGCGCCTCCGCGCCCCTCCGGCCTGCGCACCTCCCCTCGCCCCCCTCCTCTCCCCCGCCCGCCCCGGGGACCGCCGGCCCCCTCCCCCATTCTCCTGCTCCCCGCCCCGTCCCCGCCGCCGCCCGCCCTAGTCGCCTCCCCTCCCCTCCCCGCCCCGCCGGCCGGCCGGCCCCCTCCTCCGCCTCTCTCCCCTCCCCCCCGCCGGTCGGGATCAGTCAGTGCGATCCGAAGCGGGGGAGGGGGGGGCGGCGGCCGAACGATGTGCGAGAACTGCGCAGACCTGGTGGAGGTGTTAAATGAAAGTAAGTAGCCGCAGCGGCCGCCTGTCGGGGTGCGTGGTTTGGGGTCCCCGCGCTGTTTCCCGGCTTCCCCGGGCTGCCGCGGCCTGCGGGAGGCGAGGGCCGAACCGGGCGGCGTGCGGGCCTAGCGCCCGGGAAGGTGCGCGGTGGCGCGGCCGCCGCGCCGCCTCAGGCCCAGCTTGGCCGGGTTACCTGGGCGCCCGTGAGGGGCCGCCGCGGAGCTGTAGCCAGGCCCGGCCGGAGCGGTCCCAGCGCCTGAGAAAGTTTCCTCATTACAGGTGTCAATTAACGAAGGCACTAATGAGCCTTCGCCTCCTTTTCCTACTGGGAAGGTGAGGGGAGGTGGGGTCCGAGGATCAGGCTTTCCTCCGCAGCCCGGACCCTCCGGCCGCCCTCTTTGATTTTCAGCGAGGCTTTCTTACCTGCTAATTTTCATTAAACTCGCTGGGAGAAGGTTGGTCGTTTTCCCCTCCCTTGCGGGAATGTGTGGGTGTATTAAGCCCTTCTGTCAGCTCTTAAATACCTGAAAATGAACGGTGGTACTGATGATTGGAACCTTCATGCCTATTTTTAAAAAATTGATTAATGATGTTTTTTTAGTGCATCATTCCTTGTTTTAATGGTAAATTCTGTTATACTAAGGAGAGGAGTGTAGCGCAGATTCCATCCCGGGATAGTCATGGCCTAGCACCTGGAATAAAAGGCCATATTCCTTATGCTTTTGGTTATTAAGGAGCGTACGTACATATTGAGCTTTTATAGCCAGGTAAAATTTTTGTTCCCGACCCTTGTAAGATGGTATTTCAGCCTAAAGAAACAAGATACAGTGCAGGTTAACTATTTCTGGGCCCAAAGGCCTAGTTGGACCAGGTGAATTAGATAAAAGGTTAATATACAGAAACTTGATTGTTAAGGAAATGCTCCTTTACCAACAGCTTTGGTTGTGTGTGATATTTGAAAGACTTAAGACTTCCTGTTTTTAATATGATTCTTAAAACAGTTGATTTATAAAATTGATCATCATCTTGTTTGAATTTCACTTTAATGAGCAAACGCAATACTAATAAAAGTGGAAGGGTACTCAGTTTACTTCCTGACAGGTGAAATCGGCGTTTTGCTCATATTCAAACTATACTTTTAAATACACTGCTCACAAAAATTAGGGGATATTTTATAGCTTCATATTCATTTTGAAATATCCCCTAATTTTTGTGAGCAGTATATTTGTGCCATTCTAAATTTTCCTGGACTTTTAAGTTTGTATTTATTTTGATGTACTTTTATTTTTGGTGCATATGGTTTGATATGCTGATAAACATAAGTATTTCAGTGAACTGTATTCATATATAAGTTGTGTGATTATGGCTTTGTTATTCTGAAATTGGAAAACGAAGAGCTTTGCTTTTTGATGTATTAGGAAAATCTGCTTTTAATAGTTTTGTTGGTGTTTTAAAAAATATTTTAAACTTAATGAGGCAAGTTAATTTTAAAGATAGTGTCTAAAGAAACTGGTTAGTTCATCTTTATTATCTTTTGAAACAAGACATAATGAAGGGTT
Source organism: Saccopteryx leptura (assembly GCF_036850995.1). NCBI lineage: Eukaryota > Metazoa > Chordata > Mammalia > Chiroptera > Emballonuridae > Saccopteryx > Saccopteryx leptura. The sequence goes on from NC_089505.1 coordinate 256,571,329, forward strand.
CTATTGAAGATGAGTTGGGAACCCTCTAGAACTTTGTTTAGAAGCACTCAAAAATGCAAGGATTTATGGAGTTAGAAATAGTATGGAGAATTGAAGTAATACCTTTAAGTAAATATAGTAAGTTGAATCAGGTTCACAAAACCTGGCCATGCAGACCCTCTAAGAAACCTGACTTAATGAACAAAAATAGAAGGATTTCCTATTTGTGTATAAGCCAATGATCTCTAAAAATACTTAGTTTCTTAGTATTTCCTTTAACTTGAGTTTAAAAATTTGCCTACTAAACACAATCTCACAATAATGCTTCCTTTTTTTTAAATTGCTTAAGCAGTTTTATTTGTAGGTTATACCGAGCTATGACATGTTGCTTTTTATCCCTTGTTGTTGTTTAAAATTTGTTTTTATTTTTCCTTTGTGTATTTCCTGTATCCCACTATACTAACATTTATCCGTGACTGGGTAGGAGTGTGATAGTTGGAACTTGTTGAATTGAAGTAGGTCCTATCTATGTCTTTCTTATAATCTGGCGCATAATAATTTTATTAAGACTACTTTTCCTCCATAGATTGTGCAAAGGTGAGCATCAGTTCATCCTTGATTAGACATTCAGAGTTAAAGTGCCAAAATAATGTACTCAGAATTCATCTCTCAACATAACTCCCTGTAACAGTTTAACCAAGAAAAAAAAATTATATTTTTGGGTGTTATGTTTCAAGTTGATGTTGCAAAGAATTATTATTATTTTTAAATGTTTATTTATTATTATTTTTTCGTGAGAGACAGACCGACAGACAATAAGAGGGAGAGATGAGAGATGAGAAGCACTAACTTGTAGTTGTGACAACTTAGGTTTCATTGATTGCTTTCTCATATGTGCTTTGACTGGGGCAGGGTTCCAGCTGAGCCAGTGATCCCTTCCTCAAGCCAGTGACCTTGGACTTCAAGCCAGAGAAGAGATCTTTGGGCTCAAGCCAGTGATCATGACGTCATGTCTATGATCCTATGCTCAAACCGTGAGCCACACTCAAGCTGGTGAGCCCATGCTCAAGCCGGCGACCTTGGGATTTGAACCTGGATCCTCAGCATCCCAGGTCTATGATCTATTCACTGGGCCACCGCCTGGTAAGGGTGTTTGTTTATTTTTCCAATTGACTTTTATAAAGAGGAAGGGAAAGCCTGACCCGGTGTTGGCACAGTGGATAGAGCGTCAGACTGGGATGCGGAGGACCCAGGTTCGAGACTGGGAAGTCACCAGCTTGAGCGCGGGCTCATCTGGTTTGAGCAAGGCTCACCAGCTTGTACCAAAGTCGCTGGCTTGAGCAAGGGGTTACTCGGTCTGCTGTAGCCCCACGGTCAAGGCACATATGAGAAATCAATCAATGAACAACTAAGGTGCCACAATGAAAAACTGATGATTGATGCTTCTCATCTCTCTCCATTCCTGTCTGTCCCTATCTATCCCACCCCTATCTCTCTCTGTAAAAAAAAAAAAAGAAAAAAAAAAAAAAAAAGAGGAGGAGAGAGACAGGAACATTCCTGTTTATGCCTGACTGGGAATAGAACGATGCTCTAAGCAACCTAGCTATCTGGCCAGGGTGAAAAGAATTCTTTTTTAAAAATACTAAAAGTCTATTTTATTTTCAAATATAGAATCATCAGACTTAAAGAAGTCTGCCTGGACACACCAGTAAATGTGTAAAACTTTTGTGTTTTTTATGAAAAGGTAGACATAATATGGATAGTATAGCTTTTTATCTGATGTGCAAAAAAAGCTGATAGTATAGCTTTTTTTTTGGTAAGGACTTCATATGAATTATTTTAAAATCTGGTAGAATGTAATGTAGTTAAAATAAAAATTGGTAGCAAAAGAATGTAAATAGCTTCCTTTTGTCATCAGTCTTTGATGAGCGTATTAGTACGGTATTACCAGTCACCCCTCTATTCCTGCTGTGAATCTGAAACTGTAAATTCTAACCATGGAATATATATACTTGTATATAGACACAATTTTGCCTGTGGTTAAGGAGCCATTAAAACCTGTCTTTGGAACCAGACTAAGGACCCCGTATTAAGGATCCTCTCATCCCTTTTTTAATGTGGTCTTGTTGACAGATATCCTAAAACTTGAAATTATATTTCAAAATAGCATTTGGCTTTAGTGTTAGAAAAAATCTCAAGAATACTAACATTTGAGTTTCCATTTTCTTTTCAGTGCTTTGTTTTTGATAAGGAAGACATTTTAAAAGCTTGAAATGTTTTTAGTGAATTTTGCTGCTATTATCAGTTTGTGGGGTTGCATATAGTTTTGGAGATAATTTTGAGTTTATATTCCTGTAACTTGTTCTGTCGAGTTTGTATGTTTGCTGCTTTTATAGCTATTTTTATGACCCAGTTCACTAAGTCCAGGACATTTCTGGATGTTAATGAAAAGTTGGAGGCCTGAAGTTATGGTTTGGGTCATAACCATAGCTAGCCCAACTAGTAAACTAAGGTCATTGTTTGCCCTCAAAAGGTAAATTTTTGAGAATAGAGTGAAAATGGCTTTAAATGTATATCAGTCTTTTAAACTATTGGTATGTTGTGGATTTTATTCATTGCGTGTATGTCGGGTGAATTATCGTTTACCAGTTGTTTAAAATAGACAATTCATTTGCCCTACCTAACTATCCTTTGAGATAGGTTGGAGCAAGTATTGATGCCTCAACTTTAAAGGTTAAGAAATTGAACCTCAGAAAGGCTGAAGTGGTTTGCTAAAGATCATTTGCTTAGTTAGTAGCCATATCTAAGCTAGAACTCCAGATACTCTCATATCAGTATTTGCAGAACAATTGTTTGCATCTTATTTTTAAAGCAGAATATTTTCTTGAGCAGTCTGTGTTGGGCACTTTATTAATTCTTTGAAGTAGGTACGCTATTATCCTTTTCAGATAAGAGAACCAAGACTTAGAGTTTACGTAACTTGTTTAGATCACAGGACTAATTCAGTGGAGCCAGGATTTGAACAAGACTTAATCCTAGGTCAGGCTGAAAACCCACAGTTTTTAACATTTATCCCTTGCTGTATAACTTGATGATCTATTCAAGTGGAGTTTGGCAAAATAAAAAATTACTATTTTTTATGTATTAACAAATTCAGGTGTAATTTCATGGTAGTTATAGTGGCAATTTATGGTAATAAGTGCAGCTGAGTGAGAAGCTGTTAATACTGTTTGTCAGCAATGTTCCCTTTGAAAACTACATGTTTCTAGGGTTTTTATTTATTTTATTTATTAAAAAATTTTTTAAAAAGATTTTATTTAGTTTAGAGAAGAGAGAGAGAGAGAGAGAGAGAGAGAGAAGTGGGGGAGGAGCAGGAAGCATCAACTCCCGTATGTGCCTTGACCAGGCAAGCCCAGGGCTTTGAACCAGCGACCAGGCTTTATCCACTGCACTAGCACAGGTTAGGCAAGTTTTTATTTTTTAATTTTTAATTTTTTTTTGACAGAAACAGAGAGAGAGTCAGAGAGAGGGACAGACAGACAGGAATGGAGAGAGATGAGAAGCATCAATCATTAATTTTTTGTTGCGCATTGCTACACCTTAGTTGTTCATTGATTGCTTTCTCATATGTGCCTTGACTGTGGGCCTTCAGCAGACTGAGTAACCTTTTGCTTGAGCCAGCGACCTTGGGTCCAAGCTGGTGAGCTTTGCTCAAATCAGTTGAGCCCGTGCTCAAGCTGACGACCTTGGGGTCTCGAACCTGGGTCCTCCGGATCCCAGTCCAATGCTCTATCCACTGCACCACCGCCTGGTCAGGCAAGTTTTTATTTTTTTAAAGAATTTTATTTATTGAGTTTGGAGAGAGGAAGAGATGAGATGGGGGCTGGAGCAGGAAGCATCAACTCGTAGTAACTGCTTCTTGTATGTGCCTTGACCAGGCAAGCCTGGGGTTTGAACTGGCGACCTCAGCATTCCATCCATGTCAATACTTTATCCAGTGCACCACCACAGGTCAGGCTGTAGGGCAGGTGTCTCCAGACTACGGGCCCACGGGCCGCATGCGGCCCCCTGAGGCCATTTATCCAGCACACACCCCCCCCCCCCCCCCCCCCGCCCATACTTCGGGAAGGGGCACCTCTTTTATTGGTGGTCAGTGTACTGGAGTACTGTATGTGGTAGCCCTCCAACAGTCTGAGGGACAGTGAACTGGCCCCCTGTGTAAAAAATTTGGGGACCCTTGCCCTAGGGTCTTTTATTTTTTATTTATTTATTTATTTTGTGACAGAAACAGAGACAGACAGGGACAGACAGGAAGGGAGAGAGATGAGGAATATCAATTCTTTGTTGCAACACCTTAGTTGTTCATTGATTGCTTTCTCATATATGCCTTGACTGGGGGGCTACAGCAGAGCGATTGACCTGTTGCTCAAGCCAGCGACCTTGGGTACAGGCTGGTGAGCCTTGCTCAAACCAGATGAGTCTGTACTCAAGCCAGCCAGCTCGGGATTCAAACTTGGGTCCTCTGCATCTCAGTCCAATGCTTTATCCACTGCGCCACCTCCTGGTCAGGCTCTAGAGTTTTTTAGATAAGTACACAGGCACTAAGTAATCAAATTATTAGTAGTATAACACTTTTTGGTACACATTTAATTCTGAAATTTGAACTTATTCTTACAATTGGAAATTTGATTTCACTATAAAACAAATTCCCAAATTGTGGATTAAAAGGTTTTTTTTTACCATAGATCTGAGAGGGAGAAAGAGAGAGAGAGAAAGGGCAGGGAAAAGAGGGAGAGGGAGAGAGAGGGAACCATCAACTCGTTCCACTTAGTTGTTTCGTTATTAGTTGTGCACTCATTGATTGCTTCTAGGACATGCCCCATCTGGGGATCTAACTCAGGACTTTTGTGTGCCAGGACAATGCTCTATCCACTGAGCCACTTTGCCAGGGCCTAAATTATGGATTTTTTTGGGGTAAAATTAATCTTGCTAGATATATATCTTCTTAAACCAATTCTTTTAAAATTTAATTTTGCTTTTTAGCGAGAGAAACAGACAGGAAGGGAGAGAGATGAGAAACATGAACTTGTAGTTGTGGCATTTTAGTTATTCGTTTATTGCTTTCTCATACTTGCCTTGACGGGGGAGCTCCTCCTGAGCCAGTGACCCCTTGCTCAAGCCAATGACCTTGGGCTTTAAGCCAGCTACCATGGAGTCATGTTTGTGATGTCATGCTCAAGCCGGTGACCCCGTGTTCAAGCCACTGACCTTGGGGTTTCCAACCTGGGTCCTCAGTGTCCCAGGTTGGCACTCTGTCCACTGTGCCACCACCTGGTCAGGCTAAATCAACTAATACTTGAAATAGTTTTTCTTTCTTTTTTTTTTTTTTTTTTGTATTTTTGTATTTTTCCCTGAAGCTGGAAACGGGGAGAGACAGTCAGACAGACTCCCGCATGTGCCCGACTGGGATCCACCTGGCACACCCACCAGGGGCCACTCTCTGCCCACCATGGGGCCATGCTCTGCCCCTCCGGGGCTTCGCTCTTTTGAGACCAGAGCCACTCTAGCGCCTGGGGCAGAGGCCAAGGAGCCATCCCCAGCGCCCGGGCCATCCTTGCTCCAATGGAGCCTTGGCTGCGGGAGGGGAAGAGAGAGACAGAGAGGAAGGAGGGGGTGGGGGTGGAGAAGCAAATGGGCGCTTCTCTTATGTGCCCTGGCCAGGAATCGAACCCGGGTCCCCCGCACGCCAGGCCGACGCTCTACCACTGAGCCAACCGGCCAGGGCCCTGAAATAGTTTTTCAAAGACAATAGCATTCACAATTTCAACTCAAATATCTTTATGAAATAACTTAAAAACCATAAAACACTACAAACATAGATTATTAATACTATCTGCATTGTTAGTGACCACTATTGGTGACTAGCTTTAGCACTGTATTCATGAGATATGTTAATGTTTTTATGTTTAATGATAGTGTATGTAATTATTTTTAAAAATTTTTATTGATTTTTAGACAGGAAGGGAGGGAGAAGGAAGGAAAAGAACAGAGAAAGAGAAACAAATATTGATTTGTTGTTTTACTTATGTATGCATTACTTGGTTGATTCTATGTTGACTGGGGATCAAACTGGCAATCTTGGTGTATTGGGACGATGCTCTAACCAACTGAGCTACTTGGCCAGGGCATATACAGGTATTTTTTTTTTTTTCTGAAGTTGGAAACGGGGAGGCAGTCAGACAGACTCTCGCATGCGCCCAACCAGGATCCACCCAGCATGCCCACCAGGGGGCGATGCTCTGCCCATCTGGGGCGTTGCTCTGTTGCAACCAGAGCCATTCTAGCGCCTGAGGCAGAGGCCATAGAGCCATCCTCAGCACCCGGGCCAACTTTGCTCCAATGGAGCCTTGGCTGCAGGAGGGGAAGAGAGAGACAGAGAGGAAGGAGAGGGGGAGGGGTGGAGAAAAAGATGGGCGTCTCCCCTGTGTTCCCTGGCTGGGAATCGAACCTGAGACTCCCGCACACCAGGCCGATGCTCTACCACTGAGCAAACTGGCCAGGGCCGTTTGAAATATTTTTTCACCTTACTTTTTATTACACATTTACCTCAAAAATTTTTTTAATGCTTATTGATTAGAGAGAGGAAGAGAGAGAGAGAGAGAGAGACAGGAACATTGATCTGTTCCTGTATAGGCCCTGACTGGGGATCAAACTGACGTCTGCACAGTGGGACGAAGCTCTAACCAACTGAGGTATCAGGCTAGGGCCACATTTACATTTTTAAAGTTAAGAATAAGGTATATGTAGTAATACCTAGCTTATTTCACCTAACATTACATTTGATCATCTCCCTTATTAACTTTTTTCTCCCTCATTAACTTTTGAAAAGTTTTTGTATAGTATTTACATATTGTATACAATTAAATATTTCCCTATTACTGTATGTTTGTTTCCAGTTCTCTCATATTATAAATATGCTGCAAAAGATTATCCTTGGGCCCTGACCGGTTGGCTCAGTGGTAGAGCGTCGGCCTGGCATGCGGGAGTCCCGGATTCGATTCCTGGCCGGGACACACAGGAGAAGCACCCATTTGCTTCTCTACCCCTCCCCCTCTCCTTCCTCTCTGTCTCTCTCTTCCCCTCCCGCAGCCAAGGCTCCATTGGAGCAAAGTTTGCCTGGGCACTGAGGATGGCTCTATGGCTTCTGTCTCAGGCGCTAGAATGGCTCTGATTGCGGCAGAGGGGCAGAGCATCCCCCCATGGTGGGCGTGCGGGTGGATCCCGGTCGGGTAGTCTGTCTGACTGCCTCCCTGTTTCCAACCTCAGAAAAATACAAAAAAAAAAAAAAAATTATCCTTGTATATAAATTAAAAAAAAAAAAATTTCAATCTACTGATTTGAGAGGGAGAGAGATAGAGGAAGAGGAACGGAAACAGAGATCTGTTCTTGTATGTGCCCTGACCAAGGATCAAACTAGCAACCTCTGTGCTTTGGGATGATGCTTTAACTAACTGAGCTATCTAGCCAGGGCTATGTAAATCTTTTAGTGCATCACTATTTTTTGTTTAAGTGAGAGGAGGGGAGATAGATAGACACCTGCATGCACCTTGACCAGCATCCACCTGGCACCTGTCTGGGACTGATGCTCAAATCAAGGGAGCAATTTTTAGTGCCTAAGTCTGACACGCTGGGACCAACCAAGCTATCCTCAGCGTTTGGGACTAGAGCTCAAACTGGTAGAAATACTGGCTTTGGGAGGGAAAGAGAGAGAAGAGAGAGGGGGAGAGAAACAGATGGTTGCTTCTCTTGTGTGCCCTGACTGGGAATCGAACCTGGGCTGTCCATATACTAGCTGACTTTCTATCCAGTGAACCAACTGGCCAGGGCCTGTTTTTTCTTCTTTGTAAACATTTTGTTTCTTTTTTTTTTTTTAATCCTCATCACTGGTTCTTTTAAGATAGATTCTTAGGGCTCCGGGCTGGTTGACTCAGTGGTAGAATGTCGGCCTGGTGTGTGGAAGTCCTGGGTTCGATTCTTGGTCAGGGCACACAGGAGAAGCGCCCATCTGCTTCTCCACCCTTCCCCCTCTCCTTCCTTTTCTCTCTCTCTCTCTCTCTCTCTCTCTCTCTCTCTCTCTTCCCCTCCTGCCCTCCTGCAGCCATAGCTCGTTTAGAGTGAGTTGCCCCTGGGCACTGAGGATGGCTCCATGGCCTCCACCTCAGATGCTAAAAAATGGCTTCGGTTGCAATGGAGCAAGGGCCCCACATGGGCAGATCATTGCCCTCTACTGGGCTTGCGGAGTGGATCCGGTCAGGGTGCATGTGGGTGTCTCTCTGCCTCCCATCCTTTCACCAGAAAAATAAAAAGAAAGAAAAAAGATAGATTCTTAGAAGTGATTACTGTGTCACAAATATGAACACATTTTTTATTTATATCTGCCAATTGCTTTCCAGAAAGGATATATTGATTTCCATTTATTCAGTAGTGTCATCATAACTTGGCCACTCTCACATGTGCAGAATATTATCCTTAAAAAAGTGTATATTGCCCTGGCCATTTGCTCAGTGGATAGAGCGTCAGCCCAGTGTGCGGAAGCCCTGGGTTTGATCTCTGATCAGGGCACATATAACTGCTTCTCTTCCTTTTCTTTCTGCCTTCTCTCTCTTTTCTCCTCTCACAGACAGTGGCTTTTTTGGTTTGAGTGTTGGCCACAGATGCCGAGAATAGCTCAGCTGATTCAAGCATCAGTCCCAGACAGTGTTGCTGGGTGGATCCTGATCGGGGTGCATGCAGGAGTCTGTCTCCCTCCTCTTGCTTAAAAAGAAAAATATGTTATTTTGGCAAAACATGTAATAACTAATTACTAGTAAGTTTAAGCACATATTTTTATTGGTATTTGCATTTAGTATTTAATGTATTGCATGTGTTTTCCTACTTTTTGAGTTTTAATGTTTTGTATGAACTTATAAGAGCTGTTAAGTTATTAAGGATATCAACCGTTGGTCATATTCATCATGTACTTTTTTTCCTGTTTTCTTTTTTCATTTTGGTATTTTTAATTATTGTTTTTTAAAACATGTTTTACATTGTGCATCTCCATTTTTGCTTGTCTGAAACACAATTTATGATTATCATTACTTGCTAACACCATTATAACTCTTTATTGCCTGGAAAATAAAGTCCTAACTTCTTAGCCTGGCACATATATCGTATATAGCACAATTTGGACCAAACTTATCTCACTTTTTTGGTGTGTGGGGGGGAGGATTTCTTAAATCTTTTTGGACCTATGTTAAAATGACTTATACCCTTTGGTTTAGAATACATACTTATGTAATACCCCATCATCTTCTTTTTAAAAAAAAAAAATTAATATCAGCTTCCCTTGTAGAATGATGAATTCCTTCAGGTCAGGAGCTATGGTTTATTTCTTCTTACCCCAGTCCTAATACAATGCCTTGTAGAGAATAGATGCTTAGTAAACATTTTAGTTAATGAAAGATTGTGGTAGAAGAATGTGATTGTCTAGGTAAGTCATTGTTCTTGGAACTCTAGTCAGTAGTGATTTAGATATGAGAATTTCTGGATGAAGTATGCTGTAGCTGTAGATTATGGTATATCATCTATACTTTTTATTATTCATAAACCAGTAGGTTTTTTTTTAAGCGAGAGACACACACACACAGGAAGGGAGATGAGAAGCATCAACTTATAATCGTAGCACTTAAGTTGTTCATAGATTGCTTCTCATAGGTGCCTTGACTGGGGAGGGGGAGGGTCCAGCTGAGCCAGTGACCCCTTACTCAAGCCAGCGACCTTGGGCTCAAGCTGGCACATGTTCAAGCTGGCGACCCTGCACTGAGGCTGGTGAGCCCGAGCTCAAGCTGCATGAATTAGTGCTCAAGCTGGCAACCTCGGTGTTTCGAATGCTCTATCTACTGTGCCACCACTGGTCAGGCCCAGTCAGTATATACTTATAAAAAATAACGACCCTAACCTGGCCGCTGTCGACCTGGAATGCTGAGGTTGCTGGTTTGAAACTCTGGGCTTGACTGGTCAGGGCACTTAAAGAATCACTGAACAACTAAAGTAAAGGAACTATGAGTTGATACATTTTGCTCCACCCCCCCTTCTCTGTAAAATCAATAAATAAAATCTTGAAGAAAAGAAATCACTATCCTGACCATTTTAGTTAGTATACAACCAAGAGTTTTGATTTCGATATTTTTCCTTATGAGCTCTTTTCTGTTGGAGATTTGGTGTAATCTTTAGCCATTTTTCATTATAGTCTGGTTTAGGTTTCTAAAACATGTTGGGCATGTGTCATCTATAGTATTTTGTGGCAGGAGAAAACATAAGAAACCCGTATCATTGATTATTTACCTCTCTACCAGGGTGTTTAGTCTTTTTCAAAAATTGAAAGTGGCTTTGTTGTTTCTCATTTTTAAAAAGGATGATACCTTCTTTATTTTTTTTAAAAGAAAAACTCAAATAGTACAGGAAATGAAAATTAAGAGAATCTGAACTCTGTTTACCAAAGAAATAGTTTATGTTATGGTGAATATGTCTTAAGTCATTCTTTTCTCTTTACTCAGATACACCATTTAAAAATTATTTTATTGATTTGGGGGGGGTAGAGAGAGAGATAGAGAAGTGGGGAGGAGCAGGAAACATCAACTCGTAGTAGTTGCTTCTCATATGTGTCTTGACTGGGTAAGCCCAGGGTGTCGAACTGGCGATCAGCATTCCAAGTTGAATACTGACACTTGATTCTCTGAACCATCATGGGTCAAGTCTCATATACACTCTTTTATGTAAATACACTCATTACAGGTTACTCTATATCTTTTTATTTTTTTATTCATTTCAGTGAGAGAGGAAGGAGGAAAGGAGGGAGAGAGAGACAGAAATATTGAGCTGTTCCTGTATGTGCCTTGATCAGGGATTGAATTGACAACCTCCATGCTTCAGGACGGTTCTCCAACCAACCGAGTCATCTAGCCAGGGCTCTATATAATTTTTATTAATAAGATGTAGGCACTTTATTTTTTTATTTTTTAATTTATTTATTTATTCATTTTTTTAGAAAGGAGAGAGAGAGAGAGAGGAGAGACAGAGAGAGAAGGGGGGGAGGAGCAGGAAGCATCAACTCCCCTATGTGCCTTGACCAGGCAAGCCCAGGGTTTTGAACCGATGACCTCAGCATTTCCAGGTCGACGCTTTATCCACTGCACCATCACAGGTCAGGCTGATTGCCCTCTCAAACGTGCCTTGACTGCAGGCCTTCAGCAGACTGAGTGACCCCTTGCTGGAGCCAGCAACCTTGGGTCCAAGCTGGTGAGCTTTGCTCAAACCAGATGAGCCTGCGCTCAAGCTGGCGACCTCGGGGTCTCGAACCTGGGTCCTCCACATCCCAGTCCGACGCTCCATCCACTGCGCCACCGCCTGGCCAGGAGATGTAGGCACTTTTATGCTAATATACACTTACATTGTAATTTTTTTTTTTGTATTTTTACAAAGTTAGAAGGGGGGGTAGGCAGACTCCCACATGCGCTCGACTGGGATCCGCCCAGCATGCCTACCAGGGGGCGATGCTTGGCCATTCTGGGGTGTTGCTTCACTGCAGTTGGAGCCATTCTAGCACCTGAGGCGGAGGCCATGGAGCCATCCTCAGCACTCAGGCCAACTTTGCTCCAATGGAGGCTTGGTTGTGGGAAGGGAAGAGAGAGATAAAGAGAAAGGAGGAGGGGGAAGGGTGGAGAAGCAGATGGGTGCTTCTCCTATGTGCCCTGGCAGGGAATCGAAACCAGGACTTCCACATGGCAGGCCAACACTCTACCGCTGAGCCAACTGGCCAGGGCCTACATAGTAATTTTTAATGCCTTGAATATAGTACAGTGGCACCTTGAGATACGAGTTTAATTTGTTCTGTAACCGAGCTCGTAAGTCAGTCAACTCCTATATCAAACAAATTAACCCATTTAAAATAACTGAAATAGATTTAATCTGTTCCAGCCCTGTGAAACATTCCCAAACCATCCAAAATTATGAAAAAAGACATGTTTTAAATAAACACACATGTATACTTTACCAATGCATAACAAAATATATGAAATAAAAGAAAAAGTGTTATTTAGTACTGTATTCTTACCTTGGAGACAGATGAGTGCAGCTAATGGAGGTGAATGGCGGAGGAGGAGGGAGGGAGGAAGGGATGCAGGCACTGTAGACACATAAACTAAAATTGCACTTTCTTAACACTAAATGTAAACTAAAACTGCATTTTCTTTAAACAAAACTAAAACTGCACTTTCTTTACTTAAAATGAAACCACAAAAACTTAATTGTAAAAAAATGCACTTTCTTAACTTTAAACTTAACCTAAGCTGAACATTATGTATTTTTCATTTAATCATAACTTGTTTTTGCTTTTTTTGGCTGCTCTTTTAGCACTTTCACTTGCAGGACTTTTGAATAAAAATCTATCCAAAGAGGTTTGCTTTTCCCTGCCTTTTAAAATGTTATGGAAGTGTGACAAACAAATGTCATTAAAAAGTGCTGAAGCACAACCAGTTGAAACTTTTTCGGGTGTTTCTTTTCTTTTTTTTTTTAAATTATTTTTATTTATTCATTTTATTTTATTTATTTTTATTTTTTATTTTTTTATTCATTTTAGAGGGGGGAGAGAGAGAGAGAGAGGGAAAGAGAGAGAGAGAGAGAGAGAAGGGAGGAGCAGGAAGCATCAACTCCCATATGTGCCTTGACCGGCAAGCCCAAGGTTTTTTTTATTTATTTTTATTTTTTTTATTTTATTTATTTATTCATTTTAGAGAGGAGAGGGAGAGACAGAGAGAGAAGGGGGGGAGGAGCTGGAAGCATCAACTCCCATATGTGCCTTGACCAGGCAAGCCCAGGGTTTCGAACCGGTGACCTCAGCATTTCCAGGTCGACTCTTTATCCAGTGCGCCACTACAGGTCAGGCAAGCCCAAGGTTTTGAACCACCGACCTCAGCGTTCCAGGTCGGTGCTTGATCCACTGCGCCACCACAGGTCAGGATTGGGTGTTTCTTTTCAATGAAACTTGAAATTTCTCCCACATTGCCAGCATGTCTTTTTTTTTGAAATTTTATTTATTTATTTTTTTACAGAGACAGAGAGTGAGTCAGAGAGAGGGATAGACAGGGACAGACAGACAGGAACAGAGAGAGACGAGAAGCATCAATCATTAGTTTTTCATTGCGCGTTGCAACACCTTAGTTGTTCATTGATTGCTTTCTCATATGTGCCTTGACCACGGGCCTTCAGCAGACCGAGTAACTCCTTGCTGGAGCCAGTGACCTTGGGTTCAAGCTGGTAGGCTTTTTGCTCAAACCAGATGAGCCCATGCTCAAGCTGGCGACCTCGGGGTCTCTGCATCCCAGTCCGACGCTCTATCCACTGCGTCACCGCCTGGTCAGGCGCCAGCATGTCTTTAATTTCACTTGTAGAAATCACTTCCTCCGACTCTACCTCCTCCTCACTACTAATCTCTTATGTTGAAGCTCCGTATGTTGCATCATCTGTAGCTCCTTCCACTCGTCAGTTGAGAGTTTCTCCTCATGTTCCTCGATGAGCTCGTTTACATCACCCTCATCTACCTCCAGACCCATCGACTTTCCAAGGGATACAATCTCCTCCAACGCTTCTACCTTGGTCTCGGTCTTTGGTTCGAATCCTTCGAAGTCCCTGTCTGCAACAACATCAGGCCATAACTTTTTCCATGCTGAGTTCAAGGTTCTTCTTATAACCTCTTGCCATGCCAAGTCAATAATGCGTAAACATATCATGATGTTGTAGTGATCTTTCCAAAACTCTCGAAGGGTTAGATTTGTATTCTCAAGTCACCTCAGAGCAGCAGCAGAACAAATGCTTTGTGTAAAGCTTTTTATTTTTTTTAAAAATTTTTTTATTTTTTTATATTTTTCTGAAGCTAGAAACTGGGAGAGACAGTCAGACAGACTCCCGCATGCGCCCGACCGGGATCCACCCGGCATGCCCACCAGGGGGCGGTGCTCTGCCGCGACCAGAGCCACTCTGTCGCCTGGGGCAGCGGCCAAGGAGCCATCCCCAGCGCCCGGGCCATCTTTGCTCCAATGGAGCCTTGGCTGCGGGAGGGGAAGAGAGAGACAGAGAGGAAGGAGAGGGGGAGGGGTGGAGAAGCAGATAGGCGCTTCTCCTGTGTTCCCTGGCCGGGAATCGAACCCGGGACTTCTGCACGCCAGGCCGACACTCTACCACTGAGCCAGCCGGCCAGGGCGTGTAAAGCTTTTTAAAGTTGGAAATGACCTGCTGATCCATAGGTTGCAAGATTGAGGTCGTGTTGGGTGGGAGGTAGAGGACTTTCACGAATTTGAACTCATCGAGAATGTCATCTTCAAGACCAGGTGGGTGGGCTGGAGCATTATCAAGGATTTGTAATGCTTTCATTGGGACTTTATTTTCTTGAAGATATTTCTTCACTGCAGGACCAAAGTCGAGATTTACCCATTCAATAAAAAACTGCCACATAACCCACACCCTAGCATTGGCGTGCCACATAACCTGCAGTTTTTCTTTAAGAATCTTGTGAGTCTTAAAGGCTCGAGGATTTTCGGAATGATACACTAGCAGTGGCTTTACTTTATAGTCACCGCTAGCATTTGTACACAATGCAAGGGTCAGACAGTCCTTAATGGGTTTATGGCCTGGCAGCTTCTTGTCCTCTGCAGTGATGAAAGTCCTCTGGGGCATTTTTTTTCCAAAACAATCCTGTTTTGTCACAGTTGAACACTTGTTGGGGGATGTAGCCTGCCTTTGCGATAAGCAGGGCAAAATGTGCAATGTACTCCTCAGCTGCCGCAGCACTCGCAGCTTCACCATGCCTCACTGCTGAGTGGATGTCAGATTTTTTCTTGAAAATTTCAAACCAGCCGTGACTTGCCTTAAATGTATCTTCTGCCTCTTTTTTTTGTGGCGACACACAGAGAGAGTCAAGTACAGACAGACAGGAAGGTAGGGAGATGAGAAAAATCATTTCTTCGTTGCGGTTCCTTAGTTGTTGTTCATTGACTGATTTCTCATTTGTGCCTTGATTGGGGGGGGGGGGCTGCAGCAGACTGAGTGACCCCTTGCTTGAGCCAGCAATCTTGGGCTCAAGTGGTGAGCCTCGCTCAAACCAGATGAGCCCGCGCTCAAGCTGGTGACCTCGGGGTCTCGAACCTGGGTCCTCCACATCCCAGCCCAATGCTCTATCTACTGTGCCACCACCTGGTCAGGCACTGCTGCCTTTTTTGAGGTTGATGGTTATTTCTTCTTCAAGTCACCGTAAATAATACGTGCCTTTTCACATATTATAGTCTCCGTCACTGTATCTCCGTCACTGTATCTCCTGCCAGCTCTTTCTCTTCCACCCACACCAGCAGAAGCTTCTCCATTTCTTCATGGATATTTGTCCTTAATTGGGACAGAATTGTAGTTCTTTTTGCTGGATTTGCGCTTTTGATGGCATCCTTTTGTTTAAGGATGGTACAAATTGTAGATGTATTGTGGTGATACAGCCTTGTCAGTTAAATCACTTGTACACCACGATCATGTTTTTCTATTATTTCTTGCTTTACTTCTATGGACATCATTCTCTTCTTCTCACCACTGTTATTTGCACTCACTTTCTTTGGCCCCGTGATAGCATGCAAAAAGTTAGTAAAAAATGCAAAAATGGCCTGACCAGGCGGTGGCGCGGTAGATAGAGCGTTGGACTGGGATGCAGAGGACCTGGGTTCGGACCCCGAGGTCGCCAGCTTGAGTGCGGGCTCATCTGGCTTGAGCAAAAAGCTCACCAGCTGGAGCCCAAGGTCGCTGGCTCAAGCAAGGGTTTACTCGGTCTGCTGAAGGCCCGTGGTCAAGGCACATATGAGAAAGCAATCAATGAACAACTAAGGTGTTGCAACGCGCAATGAAAAACTAATGATTGATGCTTCTCGTCTCTCTCCGTTCCTGTCTGTCCCTGTCTATCCCTCTCACTGACTCACTCTCTGTCTCTGTAGTAAAAAATAAAAATAAAAAAAAAATAAAAAAACCAAAAATGATGCAAGAACGAGTACAGTGCATGAGATTCGACTTGATTCTGCGGTTAACACTTGAGAAAGACAAGATGCTGGTGTTGTGCTGCCGATACTGGACCTGTGCACCAACGCGCCAACTAGTGGCAGCTTTCCGAATCATGACTCGTATCTCGGAATTTTGCTCGGATCTCGAACAAAAATACGTACCGAGTCGCAGCTCGTATCTTAAAAATTCATATGTCGGTCTGCTCGTATCTCAAGGCACCAATGTATTCCAATATTTGGTAACTTAACCAGTCCTTGACTGTCAGGCAGTTCATTGGGGGTATTATATATCTTTCTGTAATTGTCTGAGTATCAGCTTGAATATATTGAAATCAGATTGCTGAGTAGCTCATACAGCATATCTGGGAGGAAATCTGGCAATATGAAAAAACTTAAAAAAATGTTTTCTCTGACCTGTGGTAGCACAGTGGATAAAGCATCGACCTGGAACACTGAGGTCGCTGGTTCAAAAACCTGTACTTGCCTGGTCAAGGCACAGATGGGAGTAGATGCTTCCATCTCCTCTCCACCCTCCTCTATAAAATGAATAAAAAAAAAAAGAACCCAACCAAAAAATGTTTTCCAACATCAGCGTATATGCTTCATAGTCAAAGTGTTTATTTTTATTTTTTTTTAAATTTTATTTATTTATTTTTAGAGAGGAGAGAGAGAGGGAGAGAGACAGAGAGAGAGGAGAGAGAGACAGGGGGGAGGAGCTGAAAGCATCAACTCCCATATGTGCCTTGACCAGGCAAGCCCAGGGTTTCAAACCGGCGACCTCAGCATTTCCAGGTCGACGCTTTATCCACTGAGCCACCACAGGTCAGGCAAAGTGTTTATTTTGATTCTTAGCTTTGTGGGTCTGAATTAGCAATGTACTGATTCAAAACCACCATAAGACAAAATAGGAGGGTACTTTTTTTATTTTTTTTTAATAAATTTTTATTAATGTTAATGGGATGACATTAATAATTCAGGGTACATATATTCAAAGAAAACATGTCTAGATTATCCTGTCATTAAATTATGTTGCATACCCCTCACCCAGAGTCATATTGTCCTCCGTCACCCTCTGTCTAGTTTTCTCTGTGCCCCTCCCCCTCCCCCTAACTCTTTCCCTTCCTCCCTCCTGCGTCCTCCCTCCCCCCACCCCTGGTAACCACCACTCTCTTGTCCATGTCTCTTAGTCTCGCTTTTATGTTCCACCAATGTATGGAATCATGTAGTTCTTGTTTTTTTCTGATTTACTTATTTCACTCCGTATAATGTTATCAAGATCCCACCATTTTGCTGTAAATGATCTGATGTCATCATTTCTTATGGCTGAGTAGTATTCCATAGTGTATATGTGCCACATCTTCTTTATCCAGTCTTCTATTGAAGGGTTTTTTGGTTGTTTCCATGTCTTGGCCACTGTGAACAGTGCTGCAATGAACATGGGGCTACATGTGTCTTTACGTATCAATGATTCTGAGGTTTTGGGGTATATACCCAGTAGAGGGATTGCTGGGTCATAAGGTAGTTCTATTTGCAGTTTTTTGAGGAACCACCATACTTTCCTCCATAATGGTTGTACTACTTTACATTCCCACCAACAGTGTATGAGGGTTCCTTTTTCTCTACAGCCTCTCCAACATTTGCTATTACCTGTCTTGCTAATAACAGCTAATCTAACAGGGGTGAGGTGGTATCTCATTGTAGTTTTGTTTTGCATTTCTCTAATAACTAATGAAGCTGAGCATCTTTTCATATATCTGTTGGCCATTTGTATTTCTTCCTGGGAGAAGTGTCTGTTCATGTCCTCTTCCCATTTTTTTATTGGATTGTTTGTTTGTTGTTGAGTTTTATGAGTTCTTTGTAAATTTTGGATATTAGGCCCTTATCTGAGCTGTTGTTTGAAAATATCAGTTCCCATTCAGTTGGCTTTCTGTTTATTTTGATATCAGTTTCTCTTGCTGAGCAAAAACTTTTTATTCTGATGTAGTCCCATTCATTTATCTTTGCCTTCACTTCTCTTGCCATTGGAGTCAAGTTCATAAAATGTTCTTTAAAACCCAGGTCCATGATTTTAGTACCTATGTCTTCTTCTATGTACTTTATTGTTTCAGATCTTATATTTAGGTCTTTGATCCATTTTGAATTAATTTTAGTACACGGGGACAGGCTGTAGTCGAGTTTCATTCTTTTGCATGTGGCTTTCCAGTTTTCCCAACACCATTTGTTGAAGAGGCTTTCTTTTCTCCATTTTGTGTTGTTGGCCCCTTTATCAAAGATTATTTGACCATATATATGTGGTTTCTATTCTGTTCCATTGGTCTGAGTATCTATTTTTCTGCCAATACCATACAGTTTTGATTATTGTGGCCCTATAATATAGTTTAAAGTCAGGTATTGTAATGCCCCCAGCTTCATTCTTTTTCCTTAGGATTGCTTTGGCTATTCGGGGTTTTATAGTTCCATATAAATCTTATGATTTTTTGTTCCATTTCTTTAAAAAATGTCATAGGAATTTTGATGGGAATTGCATTAAATTTATATATTACTTTGGGTAATATGGCCATTTTAATTATATTTATTCTTCCTATCCAAGAACAAGGAATATTTTTCCATCTCATTGTGTCTTTTTCTATTTCTCTTAGCAATGCCTTGTAGTTTTCGTTATATAGGTCCTTTACATTCTTTGTTATGTTCATTCCTAGGTATTTTATTTTTTTTGTTGCAATCGTGAAGGGGGGAGGGTACTTTTTATTCTGGGTAACTTTGCTGCCAGACCAATGAACTGTATTTCGATTATTGAGAAAGGCTTAGTAACCCATGATGAATGTAGAAGTATATGAGTTGTATGTAGTAAGACTACTAGCTCAGAATAAAGTGAACCTTAAGAAAATGCTTAAGACACTCTGGCCAGTTGGCTCAGTGGTAGAGCGTCAACCTGGTGTGTGAATGTCCTACATTCAATTCCCAATTAGGGCACACAGGAGAAGCGGCCACCTGCTTCTCTACCCCTCTTGTTTCTCTCTTTCTCTCTCTTTTTTCCTCTCTTGCAGCCATGGCTCAATTGGAGCGAGTTGGCCCCGGGTCCTGAGGATGGCTCCATGGCCTCCATCTCAGGCCCGAAGAGCTTGGTTGAGCAACCAAGTGATGCCCTATATGGGCTGAGCATAGCCCCTTTGTGGGCTTGCTGGGTGAATCCCAGTCAGAGCACATGCGGGGGTCTGTCTCTGCTTCCCCTCCTTTCACTAAATAAAAACAAAAAGAATGCTTAAGACAATAGGGCTTTTAAAGTTGTGTTCAAAGTAAGAAAATAAGTAATAGGGACAGTGGACGGGAAAGTGGTATAATAGAGTGTGGTGGTCAGCAGAATGTTGTTTTACTCTAATAGTGCTTTGTTTCCATTTTCCTATCTAAGGGGTGTCCCCAAACTGGCAAGATAAAACATATTAAGAGAGAATCTTGTCTGACCAGGTGGTGGTGCAGTGGATAGAGTGTCGGACTGGGATGAGGAGGACCCAGGTTCGAAACCCCTAGGTCGCCGGCTTGAGCGCAAGCTCATCTGTCTTGAGCGTGGGCTCACCAGCTTGAGCGCAGGGTTGCTGGTTTGAGCATGGGATCATAGACATGACCTCATGGTTACTGGCTTGAGCCCAAAGGTTGCTGGCTTGAAGCTCAAAGTCGCTGGCTTGAGCAACCAAGGGATCACTTGCTCTGCTGGAGACCTCCCTCCCTGTCAAGGCACATATTGAGAAAGCAGTCAATGAACAACATAGGAGCTGAAACAAAGACCTGATGTTTCTCATCTCTCTCCCTTCCTGTCTGTTTGTCCCTATCTGTCCCTTCCTCTGTTTCTCTTCCTGTCTCTGAGACACACACACACACGGGAATCTAACTTCCAGATTGTTAGACTAATGAGGAATATTGAGAGCTTTGTTAGTAGTGTTAAGAGTTAAAATCGCCAGGTTTGGGCAGATCCCATCCAGTGAAGCTGATAGAGCTATAGTCTTCTGCTTGTGAAGTTTTAGTTCTTAAGTTTACAGAAGAGCAGAAATTGGCAAGTATTGTCTTAGGTTATTTTTTTCCCTCTCACTTTGAGAACTAGAAGAGAAACTTGTCATTATTAAATAATCGCTTAGTAAAGAGTGAAAGGGTAGTAAAAAGTTGGCAAGGCACTAATTAGTAACATATTAAACCAATCTCATATTTTTTCTTTTATCTGGAAACCAGTATCGTAAAACATGGAAATGCCACTGTAGATACGACATATTTTTTTTAAAATTTATTCATTTTTTTTTTAGAGAGAGAGAGGGGGAGAGAGAGGGAGAGAGAGGAGAGAGAGACAGGGGGGAGGAGCAGGAAGCATCAACTCCCATATGTGCCTTGACCAGGTAAGCCCAGGGTTTCGAACCAGCGACCTCAGCATTTCCAGGTCGATGCTTTATCCACTGCACCACCACAGGTCAGGCGATACGACATATTTTGACTACATTAAGACCCTTGACAGAATCTGATGCTATCCTTGTGAGAAAGATGAGGTGTATTTTTTTGTCAACCTGGAGGGACATGACTGCTAGCAAGCCAAAGGCTCTTGGCCTTAATTCTTTACTCTTTAAGCTTTTCAGTAATGAGCCTTGGTTTATAAACTGGGCATTTGACTGGAATTGGTCCTGTTTCAAGGGAGTGAGGGAGACTTTGGAACCTTTTCCCTTGTTTTAAAATGAAAAGCTCATTTTGGTCTGTTATTAATTGTGGTATAAGATATTTTTTAGGGAGAAAGGGTATAGCTGCTTTATAAATATGCTTGAAAACCATTCAGAATATTTTGTGGGTGCTCAAAAAGCCAACACAACATGAAACACTCTTCAAGTATACATATAAGCATTATGCCCAGGTGATAGGAGGTAGTGTACTGTGCTTGAACAGTTGGGATAGTACTGTGTTACATTATATACTATATATTGATGATAACCTACTTCTGAAGTGATTTGAACACCAGGTAGTTTTACTTTTTTCATTGAACCTCACAAAATTTGTGAGAAATACAATGATTTGGCCAAGGTTACAAAGCTAATAAGTAGTATAGCTAGGACTGGAATTTAGTTCTTATTTGTACTCATTATACTTTTCGTTAATGATTTTTTTTTTTATTTTTTTTTTGGTATTTTTCTGAAGCTGGAAACGGGGAGAGACAGACTCTCGCATGCGCCCGACTGGGGTCCACCCGGCACGCCCACCAGGGGCGATGCTCTGCCCCTCCGGGGCGTCGCTCTGTCGTGACCAGAGCCACTCTAGCGCCTGGGGCAGAGGCCAAGGAGCCATCCCCAGCACCCGGGCCATCTTTGCTCCAATGGAGCCTCGGCTGCGGGAGAAGAGAGACAGAGAGGAAGGAGAGGGGGAAGGGTGGAGAAGCAGATGGGCGCTTCTCCTGTGTGCCCTGGCTGGGAATCGAACCCGGGACTTCTGCACACCAGGCCGATGCTCTACCACTGAGCCAACCGGCCAGGGCCCGTTAATGATGTTTTATTTTTAATTTATTAATTTGAGAGAGATAAACATCTATTATTTATTTTTAGAGAGAGAGAGATGGACAGACAGGAAGGGAGATGAGACACTATTTGACCAGGGTGTATTTTTCTTTTCTTTTCTTTTTTAATGTGTTTTGTTTATTTTAATGTAAAAATAGTTTAACTCAACAAATCAGCTAAAATAAATGCACCCTTTTTTACTGGGGAGTTTCACAGATGGTATCACTTGCTTCCTGATTCTAAATGTTGGTCTCCAATTTTGTAAGAAATTCATTTCAAAGTGTCTCCTGTCATTATGATGAATGCTGAAGCCTGGCTTCTCTGACTGAATAGTGTGGCATTTCTGCCCCTGCCACTCTCCTTTTCTGTTCTCCAGACAAAAATTCCACCATTACCCCTTTCAAACTGAAAGGCAAGAGGACCTTTCCCCAAGCTGCGAGGCTGTTACCAAGCGACAACTTGTCACCGTTAAAATGTTGATTTAAAAAAAAAAAGATGTTCTTTTCTGCCACTGAACCTTTTATATATGCCTAGAACTTATCACCTTTCTGTGCCTTCAAGTCTTTTTACTTTTCAATTTTGTGTATTGATTTTCGAGAGAGATTATAGAAACATTGATTTGTTGTTCCATTCAGTCGTGCACTATTTCCCATGTGTCCTCTGACTGGGTATCAAACCTGCAACCTTGTTGTTTCAGGACAATGCTTTCAACTGACTAACTGGCCAGGGTATGCAAGCCATATTTAATGTTGCATGTACTGAATTGATTTTTTTTTGTCTTCCTTAAATCTTTATGTTTAAATGTTTTTTTCCAGTGTATAATAAATATATTGAATGTTTGACATGTGTCAAGCATTGTGCAGGACACTGTGGTAGATGCAGTACATTTAGGTGGATATCTTCCACAAAGGAATGTTATAGTCCAATATATATAGGTGAGGCAGTAGGCTGGTAGTTGAGGGAGTGATCTCTGGAATCTGACTGACCAGAGTTCAAATCCTGTTCCTGTCATTTATTAGATCTTTGGCCTTGGTTAAGTTTCCTAACCTCTTAGTGCCTTCTTCCTTATTTGAAAATAAGGGTAATAATACCCAAAAGATACACCTGGTAGGGATTTTGTGAAGGATTAAATAAGATAATGCATACTAGCACTTAACAGCACCAGCATAAGAAATATACAAAAAGCTTGACCAGGCAGTGGTGCAGTAAATAGATTGTCAGCTTGGGATGCAGAGGACCCAAGTTTGAAACTCCGAGATCGCTGGTTTGAGCGCAGGCCCACCAGCTTGAGTGCAGGGTTGCTGGCTTGAGTGTGGGATCATAGACATGACCCCGCATTGTTGCTGGCTTGAGCCCAGAGGTCGCTGGCTTGAAGCCCAAGGTCACTGGCTTGAGCAAGGGGTCACTTGCTCTGCTGGAGTCCCCCAGTCAAGGCACATATAAAAAAGCAATTAATGAAAAACTAAGGTGCTGCAACAAAGAATTGATGCTTCTCATTTCTTTCCCTTCCTGACTGTCCCTGTCTGTCTCTGTCTCACTAAAATAAAACACACACACACACATATTATCTTCTCAACAGCGTGAGAAGAGAATTTTCATAAAATACATGTAGCTGAAGCACAGTGGAAAGAATTCAGATTTTGATAAGATTGGAGAAGTCTTCATTGAATTGATAGAATTTAAATTGATCTTTGAGCATTTAAAAAAATGATTGGAATTGGAGAAATGGCTATTTTAGTAAAAATTTTAAAGGAAAAGTAAACATAGTTTGTCTTCAAATTTCACAAAGACCTTTTTTCCCTTCCTCTGGTTTTATTTTCTTCTATTTTCTGTATGATTTTTGCTCTTCAGCTCTTTCTTTTTTATTTCACTCCAGAGTTCTCGAGCTTTTGAAATCTGGCTTCTGCTTTTGATTAAGAACTATAGCCTGACCTGTGGTGGCGCAGTGGATAAAGCGTCGACCTGGAAATGCTGGGGTCGCCAGTTTGAAACCCTGGGCTTGCCTGGTCAAGGCACATATGGGAGTTGATGCTTCCAGCTTCTCCCCCCCTTTTCTCTCTCTGTCTCTCCTCTCTCTGTCTCTCCCTCTCTTCTCTGAAATGAATAAATAAAAAATTAACAAAACTATAGTATATTGTCACAAGTCACCAGTGGCCTCCTGTTTACCAAAGCAAAAGAATAGGTTTTCTGTGTAACTTTTCACATAGATGAGTGTTTTCTCTTTCTGTTACACTAAATTTTTTTTTTATGGATATAGTATATATATGTGTTGAAAATACTGACATAAAACATTGGTAATTAATAACATTATTAAAATTTTACATAGTCCCCTTTATCTGCCATTTTGTTTTCTGCTATTTGAAGTACTAGTGGTCAACTGCAGTCCAAAAATACTGAGTGGAAGATTTAAAGAATAAAGAATCTGTAAGTTTTAAGTTGCGGGCTGAGTAGTGTGATAAAATGTTGCACTTCACCTCTCTGTCCTGCTCAGAATGTGAATCTTGCCCAAAACACCAGAGTAATGATGCTGGCAATTTGGAATGTAATATACAGGCTGTAAAGTGTGTGCATGTATAGGAAAAACATAGGTTCAGTACTGTCTATGGTTTTAGGTATTCTCTGGGGGTTTTAGAATCTATCTTCCACAGATAAGGGAGGACTATTGTATATTATTCTAATATTCAGTGAATATATATAAAAAAATTGAGTTCTTACATAATGTTTGCTTTTTATTTATTTATTTTTTTTTTTATTTTTTTTTTTTATTTTTTTCATTTTTCTGAAGCTGGAAACAGGGAGAGACAGTCAGACAGACTCCCGCATGCGCCCGACCGGGATCCACCCGGCACGCCCACCAGGGGCGACGCTCTGCCCACCAGGGGGCGATGCTCTGCCCATCCTGGGCGTCGCCATATTGCGACCAGAGCCACTCCGCCTGGGGCAGAGGCCAAGGAGCCATCCCCAGCGCCCGGGCCATCTTTGCTCCAATGGAGCCTTGGCTGCGGGAGGGGAAGAGAGAGAGAGGAAAGCGCGGCGGAGGGGTGGAGAAGCAAATGGGCGCTTCTCCTGTGTGCCCTGGCCGGGAATCGAACCCAGGTCCTCCGCACGCTAGGCCGACGCTCTACCGCTGAGCCAACCGGCCAGGGCTAATGTTTGCTTTTTAAATGAACATTTTCTCGTATTGTTATTTGTATCTGAGAACAGAATTTAATGACAGTCTGCTGTTCATTTTTTGTTACTGTTGTTCATACTTGAATGTAACATTTAACAAGTGTTTTTCCGTTAAAAAAAAAGTTATAAGCCTGACCAGGCGGTGGCGCAGTGGATAGAGCGTTGGACTGGGATGCAGAGGACCCAGGTTCGAGACCCTGAGGTTGTCATCTTGAGTGTGGGCTCATCTGGTTTGAGCAAAGCTCACCAGCTTGGACCCAAGATTGCTGGCTCGAGCAAGGGGTTACTCAGTCTGCTGAAGCTCACGGACAAGGCACATATGAGAAAGCAATCAATGAACAACTAAGGTGTTGCAACGAAAAACTGATGATTGATGCTTCTCCTCTCTCTCCGTTCCTGTCTGTCTTTCACTATCTATTCCTCTCTATGACTCTCTCTCTGTCTCTGTAAAAAAAAAAAAAAAAGGTTATGAAAATATCTTTGAGTATAGAAACCTGGGACATGTCCTGGTTCAAAAGGTAAAAAATTAAGGCTTTTCATTGCTGAATTGCCTTCTAGAGAGGTTATGCTAATTTATACCCCAATGGCAGTGTTTGAGAATGCCTATTCTGAGATAGTCCATTTTAAAAAATCATTGTAGGAGGGAAAAAAAAGATATAGTAACTATCCTAAACTTTTTGGTTCCTACAGAAGTTTAGATATTGGGAATTTTTGCATTATTTGTATCTATATATTTGATTCTTGACTCTTAGTAGTACTAGTCTTGTTATTTGGAAAGGCTTTTCCCACTTTGAGATCAGATATTTAATTAATTTTTTAGCTTTTATGGATGTATTTAATATTTAGTCCATCTGAAATTTATTTTGGCATAAGTTGTAAAGTGAGATCTGACACTAGTTTTTCCAAAGTATTACTCAGTGCTCTTAGAAATAATTGATCCATTTCTTTTCTGTGATTTGAAATACCACTTCTGTTTTATACAAAATTCTTGAGTGTTTTTCTAGGGGTTGGTTTTTAAACTTTTTTATTTTATTTATTTTTTTATTTCTTTACAGAGACAGAGAGTCAGAGTGAGGGATAGACAGGGACAGACAGACAGGAACAGAGAGATGAGAAGCATCAATCATTAGTTTTTCGTTGCGCATTGCGACACCTTAGTTGTTCATTGATTGCCCTCTCATATGTGCCTTGACCGTGGGCCTTCAGCAGACCGAGTAACCTTTTGCTTAAGCCAGCGACCTTGGGTCCAAGCTGGTAAATTTTTGCTCAAACCAGATGAGCCCACGCTTAAGCTGGTGACCTCGGGGTCTCGAACCTGGGTCTTCCGCATCCCAGTCCGACGCTCTATCCACTGTGCCACCGCCTGGTCAGGCTAAACTTTTTATTGTTTAATTAGTTATCTGGTTTTAATTTAGTTGCTCTATGATATATAAGGTCTACTGGAAAGTTCTGTCCGTTTCTATCACAAGTTTCAACACGTAAGCACATGTTTATTTGGCTTATGTGTGCCTTTCTATTTTTATCACTTAATGTATACATACTGACATAGCAAATTAACTAAAAGTTGATTCACGTTAGACTTATGTGTGAAGCTATAGTGTACCCATGGCTACTGATAAAGTTCATTTATGCCACTGTAATTTTTACGAATTTCAACAAGGAAGAAATGCTACAGAAGCATGTCTGTCGCATCCACTATATTCCCCGGACTTAGCACCCTCCGACTATCACTTGTTTTTGTCCTTAAAAAAATTTTTTTTTTAAAATATATTTTTTTTACTTATTCATTTTAGAGAAGGCAGAGGGGGGGGGAGGAGAAAGAGAGAGAGAGAGAGAGAGAGAGAGAAGAGAGGAGCAGAAAGCATCAACTCCCATATGTGCCTTGACCAGGCAAGCCCAGGGTTTTGAACCGGCGGCCTCAGTGTTTTCAGGTTGACACTTTATCCACTGCGCTACCACAGGTCAGGCCTTACAAAATTTTTTGAAGGGCAAAAAATTCAAAAATGAAGAAGATATTAAACAAGCACTGGTTCAGTTTTTCGCATCAAAAGATAAAACATTTTTCAAAAATGGGATATACAAATTGCCCTCATGCTAGCAAGAAATCAATAATAATGGCAATTATATTATTTAATAAAGTTTATTGATGGTAAGAAAAATTTGTATTTTGTTTTATTCCAAAAACGGAAAGAACTTTCTGGTAGACCATATATTTATTTTAGTACCTGGCAGTATTAAGTCAAATAGTTACTGAAAAGTTATTACTTGAGATGAAACTTAACTCTTTTAATTTTTTCCCCATTGATTTGAGAGACAGAGAACGGAATGGAGAGAGATAGAATTGTTCCATTTATTTATTTATTTTTTGTCAGAGAGAGGGATAGATAGGGACAGACAGACAGGAATGGAGAGAGATGAGAAGCATCAATCACCAGTTTTTCATTGTGACACCTTAGTTGTTCATTGATTGCTTTCTCATATGTGCCTTGACCGCAGGCCTTCAGCAGACCGAGTGAACCCTTGCTCAAGCCAGCAACCTTGGGTCCAATCTGGTGAGCTTTTTGCTTAAGCCAGATGAGCCCACGCTCAAGCTGGCGACCTTGGGGTCTTGAACCTGGGTCCTTCACATCCCAGTCCGACACTCTATCCACTGTGCCACCGCCTGGTCAGGCAGAATTGTTCCATTTAGTTGTGCACTCATTGAGTGCTTCTGGTAGGTGCCCTGACTGGGAACTGATCCCGCGACCTCCGCGGGCCAGAACTATCCACTGAACCACACCTGTCCAGGGCTCTATTGGAATTTTTATTGAAATTGCATAATTCATAAGTAGAGTTAATGTCTTACAGTAAACAACCTAACACTACATCAAGCCTGGTCACTGGCTTGAGCAAGGTGTTACTCGCTCTTCTGTAGCCCCCTGGTCAAGGCACATATGAGAACGCAATCAGTGAACAGCTAAGGAGCTGCTACGAAGAATTGATGCTTCTCATCTCTCTCCCTTCCTGTCTGTCCCTATCTGTCCCTTTCTCTGACTCACTCTGTCATAAATAAATAAATAAAAATCTTGAGAATATATTTAATAAGATGTATATATAATCTATTGAATGGAAAATGATTAAACCAAGAAAAGGAATGAGGTTCTGGTGCATGCTTCAAAATGAATTCTGAAAATGCGCCTCTTTTTTCTCTCTTTGTTTTTATTATGTGGTTTGTAGTCTTGTTTTTTGGTATGAGTGGTAGTTTTTAAACTTCATTATATATTCTTTTTAAGTGAGAGGAAGGATGATAGACTCTTGCAGGCACCCCAACCCACAACTGGTATAGGACCCATGCTCGAGTCAACCAATCTATTTTTAGTGCCTGAGGCTGATACTTTTGGACTAACCGATCTGTCCTCAGTTCCCAGGGCCAGTATTTGAACCAATTGAGCCACTGGCTGCAGGAGAGGGAGAGGGAAAGAAGGGACAAATGGAGAGGAAGAGAAGCAGATGGTTGCTTCTCTTGTGTGCCCTGACTGGGAGTCAAACCTGGGATGTCCATTTGCTGGGCTGATGCTCTATCCACTGATCCTACCTGCCAGGGCCTATATTTTTAAATGTTTTTAAAGTAAAAGTTTTTTTATTAACTTTATCATAGAAAAATTAGTAAGTGGGAAGGTTCATGGCAGTAATAATTTGTATACTCGTCTGTCACCCAATCAACAAGTTATCAACTCATGGACAAATCTGTTTTATTTGAATCATACTCATTCCCTTTCTTCCACTTAATGGATGATTTTGAAGCAAGTCCAGGTATTGTATATTACCTGTATTTATTTCAATATAGTTCTCTACAAACAACATTTTTTTTTTTTTGAGTGAGAGACAGACAGACAGGAAGGGAGAGAGATGAGAAGCATCAGTTCTTTGTTGCAGCTCCTTAGTCTCCTTAGTTGTTAATTGATTTCTTTTCTCATATGTTTCTTGATCAGGGTGGGGGGCTACAACATAGCGAGTGACCCCTTGCTTAAGCCACTGGCCTTGGGCTCAAGCCAGCGACCTTGGGCTTCAAGCCAGCAATTTTGGGCTCCAGCCAGCGACCCCGGCACTCAAGCCGGTGAGCCCACACTCAAGCCAAATGAGCCTGCACTCAAGCTGGTGACCTCGAGGTTTCGAACTTAGGCCCTCTGCGTCCCAGTCCAGCGCTCTATCCACTGAACCATCACCTGGTCAGGCTTACAAGAAACACTTTTGAAGTGCATAAATACAGTATCACCATAGCTAAAAATGAGCACTTTTTAAAAAATTTAATATATACAATTTTTTAACTTACTGATTTGAGAGAGAGAGAGAGAGAGAGAGGAACATAGATATATTCCTGTATGTGCCCTGACTCGGGATCAAATCAGCAACCTCAACACTTCAGGAAGACAGATTCTGACCAACGAAGCCCTCCAACCAGGGTATGGTAGAGCACGTTCTTTACTCTTAAAATTTTTACTTATTTATTTTAGGTGAGAGGAGGGTAAATAGTGAGACAGACTCCCGCATGTGCCCCGACCAGGATCCACATGGCAACCCCATCATAGGCCAATGCCTGAATAAACTGAGCTATCCTCAGCACCTGAGGCCGATGCACTCCAAAGGAGCTATTCTCATTGCCCTGGCCATGTTTGAACCAATGGAGCCACTGGCTGTGCGAGGGAAAGAGGAAGAGGGAGGGAAGCAGGTGGTCACTTACTCTGTGTGCCCTGACTGGGAATTGAACCCAGGATGTCCATACACCGGGCCAACGCTCTATCCACTGAGCTACTGCCCAGGCCCAAAGAGCTACCTAGCTAGCTTGCTTGCTTTTTTTCTTGCTTGCTTTCTTGCTTTTTTTTAAGACACAATATTTAAGAAAAATATTTTTTTAGATTTTATTTATTCATTTTTAGTGAGAGAGAGAGAGAGAGAGAGAGAGAGAGAGAGAAGGGGGGGCAGAGCAGGAAGCATCAACTTCCATATGTGCCTTAACTAGGCAAGCCCAAGGTGTCGAACCGACGACCTCAGCGTTCCAGGTGGACGCTTTATTCACTGCACCACCACAGGTCAGGCAAGAGCACTTTCTTAATATAAAATATTTAGTGTCAAATTTCCCTTGTACTCTTAGTTTTAAATTCTATTTATTCTTTTCTTTTTTTTTTTTTTTTTTGTTTTTTTTATTTATTTATTTTTTTCATTTTTCTGAAGCTGGAAACAGGGAGAGACAGTCAGACAGACTCCCGCATGCGCCCGACCGGGATCCACCCGGCACGCCCACCAGGGGCGACGCTCTGCCCACCAGGGGGCGATGCTCTGCTCATCCTGGGCATCGCCATGTTGCGACCAGAGCCACTCGAGCGCCTGAGGCAGAGGCCACAGAGCCATCCCCAGCGCCCGGGCCATCTTTGCTCCAATGGAGCCTTGGCTGCGGGAGGGGAAGAGAGAGACAGAGGAAAGCGCGGTGGAGGGGTGGAGAAGCAAATGGGCGCTTCTCCTGTGTGCCCTGGCCGGGAATCGAACCCGGGTCCTCTGCACGCTAGGCCGACGCTCTACCGCTGAGCCAACCGGCCAGGGCCTATTCTTTTCTTTTCTTTAAATTTGAATCACCATTCAGATGATGAAGTCTCTTAGAGTTGCTGATTTGCTTCTTTTGTATCTACTTTATTGGTATAGAATTTACATATAATGAATTGCATCTATTTTAAGTGTATAGTTCATTTTGACAAATATATACACCCCTGTAGCACCACCACAATTATTTTCACCATCTCACTATTCTTATAACTACTAATGTGCTTTATTCATTCCCAGATTTGAGATATAATTGACATATAACATTGTATAAGTTGAAGGTGTATAATATCATGGTTTGATACATGTATGTATAGCAAAATGACTACCACAATGAGGTTATTTAAAACATCTATTCACATAATTACTGCATTTTTTGGAGGTGAGAACATTTAAGACCTTTTTTTTAGAATGTCCATGCATGTGCACAAGAGAGATAGAGACAGACAGGAAGGGAGATGAGAAGTATCAACTTGAGGTTGCGTCACTTTAGTTGTTCATTGATTGCTTCTCATACGTGCCTTGATGAGGGTTGGTGGGGGTCTCCAATCAAGCCCTTGACCCCTAACACAAGCCAGTGACCTTTGGGCTCAAGCCAGTGACCATCAGGTCATGTCCATGATCCAACTTTCAAGCTGGTGAGCTTGCGCTCAAGCTGGATGAGCCCACACTCAAGTTGGAGACCTTGGGGTTTTGAATCTGGAACCTCAGTGTCCCAGATCAGCCCTCTATCCACTGCACCACCACCAATCAGGCTTAAGACTTATTCTTGTAACAACTTTCAAGTATATAATCCAGTATTAACAATGGTCATCAAGCTGTACATTAGATCCCAAGAACTTACTTAATTCTTAACTGGAAGTTTGTGCCATTTGAGCAGCAATCTTCCTATTTCCTCCACCCCTCAGCTTCTAGAAACTATCATTTTACTTTTTTCATTAACTTAGTTTTTTTAGAGTGTACATGTATGTGAGATCATACGGTATTTTTCTCTATTTGACATTTCATTTGTATAATGCCATCAAGGTCCATCTGTGTTTTTCCAAATGGCAGGGTTTCTATTTTAATGGCTGAGTAATAGTCCATTGTGCGTATGTACCACATCTTCCTTATCCATTCATCCATCATTGGACACTTAGGTTGCTTCTATACAGTGTGTCCGTAAAGTCATGGTGCACTTTTGACCGGTCACAGGAAAGCAACAAAAAATGATAGAAATGTGAAATCTGCACCAAATAAAAGGAAAACTCTCCCAGTTTCATACCTATTCAGTGCAGTTCGGTGTGGGCTCACGCACCGATTTTTTAGGGCTCCTTAGGTAGCTATCCCGTATAGCCTCTACAGACTCGTCACTGACTGATGGCCTACCAGAACGGGGTTTCTCCACCAAACTGCCGGTTTCCTTCAACTGCTTATCCCATCCAGTAATGTTATTCCTATGTGGTGGCGCTTTGTAATAAACGCGCCGATATTCACGTTGCACTTTGGTCACGGATTCAAATTTAGCGAGTCACAGAACACACTGAACTTGCCTCTGTACCATCCACATCTTGACTGGCATGGCCATGGGCTGCTCCGCTGTATACACGGTGTTATGTCATCATCTGCGCATGCACACATGCTGCCACATTATCCTACAGAAACTGGGAGGGTTTTCCTTTTATTTGGTGCAGATTTCACATTTCTATTGTCTTTTGTTGCTTTCCTGTAACTGGTCAAAAGGGCACCATGACTTTACGGACACACTGTATTTTATATTGTGGCTGTACCAATTTACATTCTTGGCATATAATGCACTAGGGTTCCCCTTTCTCTCTTTTCTCTACCTGCCAACACTTGTTACCACTTTTTTGTGTGTGTGATAATGGCCATTGTAACAGAGGTGAGGTCATATGTCGTCATAACTTTTTGTGTGTGTTTGTGACAGAGATAGAAAGAGACAGAGGGACAGATAGGGACAGACAGAAAGGAAGGGAGAGAGAGAAGCATCAGTTCTTTGTTGTGGCACCTTAGTTATTCATTGATTGCTTTTTCATATGTACCTTGATTGGGGGGCTACAGCAGACCGAGTGACCCCTTGCTGAAGCCAGCAACCATGGGTTCAAGCAGGTAAACTTTGCTCAAACCAGATGAGCCAGCGCTCAAGCCGGTGACCTTGGTGTTTTTAACCTGGGTCCTCTGTGTCCATATCTGACGCTCTATCTACTGCGCCACTGCCTGGTCAGGGTATGTCATTGTAATTTTAATTTATGTTTCTCATTTGATGATTAGCGATATTGAGCATTTTTCATGTATCTTTGGTCATTTGTTTATTTATTTATTTATTTAAAGATTTTATTTATTCATTATTGGGGGGGGGGAGCAGGAAGCATCAACTCCCATATGTGCCTTGACCAGGCAAGCCCAGGGTTTTTTGTTTTTGTTTTTTTTTCCTGAAGCTGGAAACAGGGAGAGACAGTCAGACAGACTCCCGCATGCGCCCGACCGGGATCCACCCGGCACGCCCACCAGGGGCGAAGCTCTGCCCACCAGGGGGTGTCGCTCTGCTGTGACCAGAGCCACTCTAGCGCCTGGGGCAGAGGCCAAGGAGCCATCCCCAGCGTTCGGGCCATCTTTGCTCCAATGGAGCCTTGGCTGTGGGAGGGGAAGAGAGAGACAGAGAGAAAGAGGGGTGGAGAAGCAAATGGGTGCTTCTCCTATGTGCCCTGGCCGGGAATCGAACCCGGGTCCCCCGCACGCCAGGCCGACGCTCTACCGCTGAGCCAACCGGCCAGGGCCAAGCCCAGGGTTTTGAACCGGCAATCTCAGCGTTTCCAAGTTGACGCTTTATCCACTGTGCCACCACAGATCAGGCCTGTTGGTTATTTTTATGTCTTCTTTGGAAGAATGTTTAGGTCTCTTAACCCCCTTTTTCTTGAGAGAGAGATAGGAAAGGAGAGAGATGAGAAGCATCAACTTGTAGTTGGCAGCACTTTAATTCATTGATTGCTTCTCATACATGCCTTGATGGGGGTCTCAAGTTGAACCAGCAACCTTTGGGCTCAAGCCAGTGACCAGGGGATCATGTTAATGATCCCACACTCAAGCTGGCAACCCCACACACCAGCTTGAGCACAAGCTCAAGCCAGATGAGCCTGCACTCAGACTGGCAACCTTGGGATTTTGAACCTGGGACCTCAGTGTCCCTGGTTGATGTTCTGTTCTCTATCCACTGCTCCATTACCAGTCAGGCCATTTGCCCATTTTTATATTGTATTATTTGTTTTTTTGTTTCCTTACTGTTGAGTTGTATGAATTTCTTGTATTTTGAATATTAACCCTTTATAAGAAAAATGGTTTGCACATATTTTCTCCCATTCTTTTTGTATTTTTCTGAAGTTGGAAATGGGGAGGCAGTCAGACTCCCACATGCGCCCAACCGGGATCCACCCAGCATGCCCACCAGGGAGGCGATGCTCTGCCCATCTGGGGCGTTGCTCTGTTGCAACCAGAGCCATTCTAGCGCCTGAGGCAGAGGCCATAGAGCCATCCTCAGCGCCCGGGCCAACTTTGCTCCAATGTAGCCTTGGCTGCGGGAGGGGAAGAGAGAGACAGAGAGGAAGGAGAAGGGGAGGGGTGGAGAAGCAGATGGGCGCTTCTCCTGTGTGCCCTGGCCGGGAATTGAACCCAGGACTCCTGCACACCAGGCCGACGCTCTACCGCTGAGCCAACCGGCCAGAGCCTTTTCTCCCATTCTTTATTATTATTTTTTATTTATTTATTTATTTATTTATTTTGGTGGCAGAGAGAGTCAGAGAGAGGGACAGACAGGGACAGAGACGAGCAACATCAATTCTTCGTTGTAGTTCCCTAGTTGTTCATTGATAGTTTTTTTTTTTTTTATTATTCATTATTGAGAAGGGAGAGAGAGAGAGAGAGAGAGAGAGAAGGGGGGAGGAGCAGGAAGCATCAACTCCCATATGTGCCTTGACCAAGCAAGCCCAGGGTTTTGAACCGGCAACCTCGGCATTTCCAGGTTGACACTTTAGCCACTGCACCACCACTGGTCAGGCTTTTCTCCCATTCTTTAGGTTGTTTTTTTAACTGCTTGTTTATTTTTGCATTTGTTGCTTATGCCTTTGGTGTCATATCTGAAAAATTGTTGCCAAGACCTGTATCAGGGAGTTCAGTTTCAAGTCTTAACATTCAAATCTTTAATCCATTTTATTTATTTTAGATTTTATTCATTTTTACTAGAGAAAGAGATACAGATAGAGAGAGAGAAAGAGAGAGAGAGAGAGAGAGAAAGAGATAGAGAGAACAGGGGGAGGAGCTGGAAGCATCAACTCTCATATATGCCTTGACCAGGCAAGCCTGGGGTTTCGAACCGGTAACCTCAGCATTCCAGGTCAACGCTTTATCCACTATACCACCACAGGTCTGGCTCCATTGTAATTTTTGTATGTGGTGCAATAAGGGTCTAGCTTCATTCTTCTGCATGTGCATATCCAGTTTACCCTATACCACGTGTTGAAGACACTATCCTTTCACCACTGAATATATTTGGCTTCCTTGTCAAATACTAGTTGGCCGAATATGCATGGGATTAGTTCTGGATTCTTCATTTTATTCCATTGGTTGGTGTAAAGCCAGTAGCCACGGCCATGATCACAGCCACCTTCCTGGCTTTTGCAGGTTCACATTTTATTCGGGCAGACAAGTAATGAAACTGCAGAGCCAAGAACTGGTGGGCTATTACCTTTATTACTAGCTCGCACTTGGCAAGCGAGTAAACACAAACACACTGGGCTCCAAAACCCACTCATTCAATGCTCACAAAGCTGCTGACACATCCGAGGTTTCCTAGAATCAAAGGCCCCTACCAGTCTTATCTCCTCTGGTTCCCCATCTCCCTTCTACTCTCTGCACAAGCTGGCTTCTCCTTCAGCAACTGGCCATCTTGACTGCTCTCTCCAACCACCAAGTGGCCTCCCTCTGCCCTGATACAGCATGGTCTCCTCCCCTCTCTGCAAGAACATGGTCTATGCAAAATGGCCTCCTAGCTCCTCCTTTTAAAACCTATCAGCGTGAAAATCTCTCCTCTGCACACATTAGCATATCCAAGCCCCTTCCCAAGCATGAAAGGCAATTGGCTGTATCACGTGAGAGCATCATCACGTTGAGCAGCGGCCATTTTTAACAATAAGAATGAGCATAAAAGTCACATGAGGCCCTGGACGGTTGGCTCAGCGGTAGAGCGTCGGCCTGGCGTGCGGGGGACCTGGGTTCGATTCCCGGCTGGGGCACATAGGAGAAGCGCCCATTTGCTTCTCCACCCCCCCCTCCTTCCTCTCTGTCTCTCTTTTCCCCTCCCACAGCCGGGGCTCCATGGGAGCAAAGATGGCCCGGGCGCTGGGGATGGCTCCTTGGCCTCTGCCCCAGGCGCTAGAGTGGCTCTGGTCGCAGCAGAGCGATGCCCCGGAGGGGCAGAGCATCGCCCCCTGGTGGGCAGAGCTTCGCCCCTGGTGGGTGTGCCAGGTGGATCCCGGTCGGGCGCATGCGGGAGTCTGTCTGACTGTCTCTCCCCGTTTCCAGCTTCAGAAAAATACCAAAAAAAGAAAAGAAAAGAAAAGAAGTCACATGAAACTTATTTGCCCAACAGTTGGTATGTCAGTTTTTATGCCAGGACTATACTGTTTGATTGTTATAACTTTGTAATATGGTTTGAAATTAGGATGTGTGATGCCTCCAGCTTTGTGCTTTCTCAGGATTGGTTTGGCTGTTCAGGATCTTTTGTGGTTTCATGTGAATTTTAGAATTGTTTTTTCTATTTCTGAAAAATGCCATTGGAATTTTGAGATATCACATTGAATTTATAAATGATCTTGAGTAGTATACTAAGTATCATTTCAGGCTTCTTTCACATTTGCTGAGACTTGTTTTGTGGCCTACCATGTGGTCTGTCCTGGAGAATGTTCTCTGTGTATTTGAGGGGAATGTGTGTTCTGCTGTTGTTGGATAGAATGTTTGGTATATGTCTGTTCTCTTTGATCTAAAGTATTGTTGAAGTCCAATGTTTTCTTACTGATTTTCTGTGTGATCCGTTGCTGAAAGTGGGATATTAAAGTTTCCTCCTATAATTATAATGTTTGTTTTTCTCTATTCTGATGTATTTGCTTAGTATATTTAGAATCTCTGATGTTAGGCACAGGTATATTTATTATTGTTGTATCCTCTTGATTAATTGACCCCTTTATTATTGTGTAATGACCTTATTGGTTTCC
The DNA here is from genome assembly GCF_036850995.1 of Saccopteryx leptura. NCBI lineage: Eukaryota > Metazoa > Chordata > Mammalia > Chiroptera > Emballonuridae > Saccopteryx > Saccopteryx leptura. The sequence goes on from NC_089505.1 coordinate 256,607,959, forward strand.
TGTTACAGTCTTTGGCCTAAAGTCTTCTTTTTTCCCCCTTGATATAAATATAGACACACTTTGTTTTCTTTTGTGTTCATTTGCATGGAATATATTTTTCCATCCCTTACATTGAGCCTATATATGTCCTTAAAGTTGTAGTGAGTCTCTTGCAGACAACATCTAGTGGAATATTACTTTTTAAAAATCTGTGCAGTCAGATGATGCCTTTGATTGGATTTATTTCATTTACATATGTAGTAATTATAGGTAAGTACTTAATTACTGCCATGTTACTATTTTCTGACTGTTTTTAGTTCCCCTTTTATCCTCTTTTTCTGTCTTCTTGTGTGAATTGATGAGTTCCTTAGTGGTATGCTTTGATTCTCTCCTATGTTTTTATTTTTTATTTATTAATTTTAGTGAGAGAGGAAGGAGAAGAGAGAGAGAACCTTGATCTCTTTCTGCATGTGCCCTGATTGGGGATTGAACTGGCAATCTCTGTGTTTCAGGACGATGCTCTAACCAACCAAGGTATTTGGCCAGGGTCCTTCTCTGTCTTTTCTGTATCTACTGTAGGTTTTTGCTTTGTGGTTACCATGAGGCAAGCTTACATAAAACATAGGTAGGACAGTGCTGAAAGCCTATCCATTTAAGGCTGGTAACAACTTTGATTACATACAAAAACTCGACCCTTTTACTCTTGTCCCTCCAATGTTTTGTTTTTGATAGAACAATTTACATCTTTTTATTTTGTGTATCTGTTAACAAATTATTACAGCTCTAGTTACTTTTAACAGTTTTGTCCTTTAACCTTTATGTTATAGTTAAGTGATTGACATCACCATATTGTTGAGTAATAGAATATAGTGGTCCCTAGTCTGTTACTGGGGTTAGGTTCCAGAATCCCCCACAATAGGCGAAAATCTGCGAAGTAGTGACCTTATATTTATTTTATTACTTACATATATATATTTAAGGCTTTATTTTGATTTGATATTTTTAATATGTTTTAATATTTTTTATATTGTTATCAAATTTTTAGGCTAGAAAATGTTTATTTTACTGCAAAAATAATTAAAATAATAAATATATAAAAATACCTATATGCTGCAAAATCCTGTGATATAGTGAAAAATCCACGATACAAAATTAGATGCATACAATTTAAGAATCCGCAATACAGTGAGACTACAAAAAGTAAACTGCGATATGGTGAGGGATGACTGTATTTGGAATTTGACTATGTACTTACTTTTATCAATGTTTTATATTTCATATGGTAATTAGTGTTCAGCTTTAAATGTTTCAGCATTTCTTTTAAGACAGAGTTATTGTTGATGAACTCTTTCACCTTTTGTTTGTCTGGGAAGGTCTATTTCTTTTATTTCAGGACAACTTTGCCTGGTAAAATATTCTTGGCTGGAGGGTTTTTTCTTTCAGCACTTAACTATATCATCTCATTTTTCTCTGGGCTTTTACATTTCTGCTGAAAAATCCGCTGATAGCCTTACGGGGATGTCCTTGTATTGTGAGGATTTTGTTTTTCTCTTTTAAATAGTTTTATTATGTGTATTGGAGAGGATTTTTTGAATTGAAATTTTATGAAGTTGAGTATTCAGGTCTCCTGGATTTGGGAAATTCTCAGCTCTTTCTTTCTTTCCTTCCCTCTCCCCCTCTCCCCCTCTCCCCCTCTCCCCCTCTCCCCCTCTCCCCTTCTCCCCTTCTCCCCTTCTCCCCCTCTTCCCCTCTCCCCCTCTCCCCTTCTCCCCCTTTTCCCCTCTCCCCCTCTCCCCCTCTCCCCCTCTCCCCCTCTCCTTCTCTTTCTTTTACAGAGACAGAGCAAGAGATAGATAGGGACAGACAGACAGGAACTGAGAGAGATGAGAAGCATCAATCATTAGTTTTTTGTTGTAACACCTTAGTTGTTCATTGATGGCTTTCTTATGTGTGCCTTGACCATTGGCCTTCAGCAGACCGAGTAACCCTTTGCTCAAGTCAGCGACCTTGGGTCCAAGCTGGTGAGCTTTGCTCAAACCAGATGAGCCCGCACTCCAGCTGGCGACCTCGGGGTCTCAAACCTGGGTCTTCTGCATCCCAGTCCGCCGCTCTATCCACTGTGCCACCGCCTGGTCAGGCTATTTTTCATTATTTTTTTATTTTTCATATAAACTGCATTTTCTCCTCCATTATTCTTTTCTCATTCTGGCACTCTAATAATGCATAGATTGATTTTCTTGATTGGATCCCCTCATTCCCATAACTTTGTTGACTCTTTTTTTTTATTTTTCTTTTCTGACTAGATAACTTTCAGATGTCTTTTACTTCATAGATTCTTCTGTTTGATCAATATGCTGTTGATACTGTCTATTACATTTTCTCTTGTACTCTTCAGGTCTAGATATTGTTTAGTTCTTTTTTATGATAAGTGTCTTTTTAAAAACTTCTCATTTTGTTCATGTGTTGTTTTTTCTGATTTTGTTGAATTTTTTGTTTTTTAAATAGATTGTTGAGCTTCCTTAAAGGGACTATTTTTTAATTCTTTACTGGACAAATTCTAGATCTTTATTTCTTTGGGGTTGTTTACTGGAAAATTATTGTGTTCCTTTAGTGGTTTAGTTGCTTTTTCTTTTTTTTTTAATGTTTCTTGAGGTTGAGTGGCTGTTTCTCCAGTTGAAGAAGCGGTTACCTTACTGACTATCTTTGGGAGAGACATGCACTTTTCAGCTCTGTTAGGGATTGAGGCTTTCTCAGACTTTTCAATGGATATACCTGCTCTTCATTTCTTATACTCCCTTGGAGAGAATTTTTTTTTTTTTTTGAGAATTCTTAAATGTATGCTTCCTGGCCTGTAGGTGTTTAGTAGATAGAGTGCCAGCCTGTAATGCTGAAGTTGCCAGTTTGAAACCCTGCCTTGCTCTCAAGGCACTTATGACAAGTAACCAATGAACAGCTAGAGTGAAATGACTACTTCGTGCCCGCCCCCCCCCCCCACCTCTGTAAAATCAATAAATAAGCCAGAAAAGCCTGACCAGGCGGAGGTACAGTGGATAGAGCGTCGGCCTGGGATGTGGAAGACCTAGGTTTGAGACCCCGAGGTCACCAGCTTGAGTGCGGGCTCATCTGGTTTGAGCAAAAGCTCACCAGCTTGGACCCAAGGTCACTGGCTCGAGCAAGGGGTTACTCGGTCTGCTGAAGGTCCGTGGTCAAGGCACATATGAGAAAGCAATCAGTGAACAACTAAGGTGTCGCAGTGCTCAACGAAAAACTAATGATTGATGCTTCTTATCTCTCCGTTCCTGTCTGTCCGTCCCTATCTATCCCTCTCTCTGACTCTCTTGCTGTCTCTGTAAAAAAAAAAACCAAAAAGATAAAAAAATAAAAAAATAAAAAATAAAACCAGAAAAAAAAGGTAAGCCTCTGGTTTGCTTTTCCTAAGGTGGTGCTTTCTTCCAATTCTGCAGACATGGAACTCCTTTCTGCACATGCTTACTAGCTGTCTGCAAAGGCTTGCTCTTAGGGTGCACTCAGGTAGCCAGCCAGGGATGAGAGTTTCTGGGTGAGGTGTATGGAGAGTTAGGGTTACCTGTTTACCAGTTGGGGGCATCCTCAGACAAAGTGGCTTGTCATTAGGCTTCCTGATGAAGTCTGTTTTGCATTTAGTGGGATCAATGTACCTTTCTGTTCCCCGAGAGTCTGCTCTTTACCCTGCCACTCGCTGCCCGCAGTCATGTAGTACACCTCTGTGTTTGGAAGGGTGAGAACAAAATGGGTTTCTTTGGCAATATCCTGCCCGACTGGGGAAGCTGGGCACTTGTTCACACATTCTCACTTCTAAGAGAAATCTCATTTTTAGGTGAAACCATAGACTAAGATCAGTCTTGGCACTGTTTTGTGCACTTTGGCGAAAGGTTATCACAGGTAATGTGAAACTGTTTCTCTTAACCCTCTTCAGTGTCCAGACTTGGTTGTTGTTGTTGTTCCAGTGCTGTGCTGGAACTTCTCTACTAGACTCCCAGACTTCCACAAAGACACGGTTGTCCATATATGATTGTCAAAAATTAATGTTCTTTTGGAGGAAGGTGGTAGAACACTCCTATTTTGCTATTCTGATGTGATCATTCTTTTTTATTTATTTATTCATTTTAGAGAGGAGAGGGAGAGACAGAGAGAGGAGAGACAGAGAGAGAGAAGGGGGGGGAGGAGCTGGAAGCATCAACTCCCATATGTGCCTTGACCAGGCAAGCCCAGGGTTTCGAACCGGCGACCTCAGCATTTCCAGGTTGATGGTTTATCCACTGTGCCACCACAGGTCAGGCCGTGATCATTCTTTATTGACGTGCTTTATGTTACTCAAGCTTAGATTTGTCTTTATATAATATTAAAATGGAAATAAACTTTACATACTGTTTGTATCTGGCATTTATTTTCACTTAGCATATGGTTATATTTTTTTCCATTCTAATTAATATATCAGTAGTCTGTGGCTTTTTAAAAAATCACCGAATATGCCTGACCAGGCGGTGGCGCAGTGGATGGAGCGTCAGACTGGGATGCGGAGGATCCAGGTTCGAGACCTTGAGGTCGCCGGCTTGAACGTGGGCTCATCTGGTTTGAGCAAAGCTCACCAGCTTGGACCCAAGGTCGCTGGCTTGAGCAATGGGTTACTAGGTCTGCTAGAGGCCCACAGTCAAGGCACATATGAGAAAGCAATCAGTGAACAACTAAGGTGTCACAACGAAAAATTGATGATTTATGCTGTTCATCTCTCTTCGTTCCTGTCTGTCCCTCTCTCTGACTTGCTCTATATCTCTAAAAAAATAAAAAATAAAAAATTTAAAATAAGTCTATCACTTAAAAAAATCACCGAATAGAATTCTGTGTGTTATAATTTTAAAAAAATCAACCTACACTTTGGACACATGGCTGGACTTGAGTTTGAGGTTATTTTTTTTTAATCCAGAGAGAGAGAGGGACAGATAGACAGGAAGGGAGAGAGATGAGAAGTATCAACTTGTGGTTTTTTTTTTAATCCAGAGAGAGAGAGGGACAGATAGACAGGAAGGGAGAGAGATGAGAAGTATCAACTTGTGGTTGTGGCACTTTCGTGCTTTCATTGATTGCTTTCTCATACATGCCTTGACCACAGGGCCCTAGCTGAGACAGTGAACTGTTGCTCAAGCCAGCAGCTTTGGGCTCAAGCCAGCGACCATGGGGTTATGTCTTTGTTTCCGTGCTCAAGCTGGTGAGCCTGTACTCAATCTGGCAACCTCAGGGTTTTGAACCGGGGTCGTCAATATCTGAAATCGAGGCTCTATCCACTGTGCTACTGCCTGGTTAGGCTTTGAGATTTTTTCAATAAGTTGTTTTTTTCATTTTGCTTTTTGTGTTTTGTTTGGGTGCCTGTCTGTACTTGTTCTGTAGATTCTGGCTTCCCTGTAGTTTGTGGTCACTGATGTGTTTATTCATTATTTTAAAGAATTAAATATTTAATTCTTTTTATTTGTAAAGATGTCTTTTTAGGGGTCATTAGTATAGCTTGGTGATTTGTTTCTTTCTTTTTTTTCCCCATTTTTCTGAAGCTGGAAACGGGGAGGCAGTCAGACAGACTCCCACATGCGCCCGACCGGGATCCACCTGGCATGCCCACCAGGTGGCGATGCTCTGCCCCTCCAGGGCGTCACTTTGTTGCATCCAGAGCCATTCTAGCGCCTGAGGCAGAGGCCACAGAGCCATCCCCAGCGCCCGGACCATCTTTGCTTCAATGGAGCCTCGGCAGCGGGAGGGGAAGAGAGAGACAGAGAGGAAGGAGAAGGGGGAGGGGTGGAGAAGCAGATGGGCGCTTCTCCTGTGTGCCCTGGCCGGGAATCGAACTCGGGACTCCTGCACGCCAGGCCGACGCTCTACCACTGAGCCAACCAGCCAGGGCCGGTGATTTGTTTCTTAAAACTAACTTATTCTTTTTTTCTTTTTTTTCCAGAGACAGAGACAAAGTCAGAGAGAGGGATAGATAGGGAAAGACAGACAGGAACGGAGAGAGATGAGAAGCATCAATCATCAGTTTTTTGTTGCGACACCTTAGTTGTTCATTGATTGCTTTCTCATATGTGCCTTGACCACGGGCATTCAGCAGACTGAGTAGCCCCTTGCTGGAGCCAGTGACCTTGGGTCCAAGCTGGTGAGTTTTTTACTCAAGCCAGATGAGCCCGCGCTCAAGCTGGTGACCTCGGGGTCTCAATCCTGGGTCCTCCGCATCCCAGTCCGACGCTCAGGCCAGATTAGATTTTTTGACAGGACTATTTTATAGGATGTTTTTTCTTCCATCAGTTGGTGCCTTTTATATAATGTGGTAGCTATTGTCTAGGTCTTTTATTCTTAGTCGCAAAATGGAGATATTCTGATCCTGTCATTTTTCTTTCTCAGTTGAGCTGTCTGGATTAGAAGTCATTTCTTTTTATTACCTGTTTGTTATTTATTTTGAATTATAGTTAGTACAGGAAGGCAAGACAAGTGTCTGATTTCTTCATTTTATTTACCAGTTTTGAACTGTGATTTCTTTAATTTTAACATTTGACTAATGAGCAATTGTTTTTATTTTATTTTGTGAATCATTATGAATTCATGTAATTAAAAATAATGCTTCTGCCATTATTCACTTTTTGTGGATTATTTCATACAAGATTAAGCATCCTTTTTTTTTTTTTTTTTGTATTTTTCTGAAGCTGGAAACGGGGAGAGACAGTCAGACAGACTCCCACATGCGCCCCACCGGGATCCACCCGGCACGCCCACCAGGGGCGAAGCTCTGCCCACCAGGGGGCGATGCTCTGCCCCTCCGGGGCATCGCTCTGCCACGACCAGAGCCACTCGCCACTCTAGCGCCTGGGGCAGAGGCCAAGGAGCCATCCCAAGCGCCCGGGCCATCTTTGCTCCAATGGAGCCTTGGCTGCGGGAGGGGAAGAGAGAGACAGAGAGGAAGGGGGTGTGGATAAGCAAATGGGCGCTTCTCCTATGTGCCCTGGCCGGGAATCGAACCTGGGTCCCCCGCACGCCAGGCCGACGCTCTACCGCTGAGCCAACTGGCCAGGGCCTAAGCATCCTTTTTTTTTTGTATTTTTCTGAAGTGGAAGCGGGGAGGCAGTCAGACCCCCTGCATGTAGCCGACTGGGATCCACCTGACAAGCCCACCAGGGGGCGATGCTCTGCCCAGCTGGAGCGTTGTTCCACTGCAACCGGGGCCATTTTAGTGCCTGAGGTGGAAGCCATGGAGCCATCCTCAGCACCTGGGCCAACTTTGCTCCAATGGAGCCTTGGCTGTGGGAGGGGAAGAGAGACAGAGAGGAAGGAGAGGAAGGAGAGGGGGAAGGGTGGAGAAGCAGATGGGTGCTTCTCCTGTGTGCCCTGGCTGGGAATTGAACTCGGGACTGCCACATGCCAGGCCGACGCTCTACTACTGAGCCAACCAGCCAGGGCCATCTTTTTTTTTTTTTAATGCATAGTTTTCATTGTCAGGATCTATTTAACTTATTTTCTGTTGATAGACATTTAGATTATTTTCCATCTTTCATTATTATGAACAATGCTGGAAAGAAGAGGGAGAAGTGGGATGCATCAGCTTGTAGTAGTTGCTTCCTGTATGTGCCTTGACTAGGCAAGTCCAGTGCTTTGAACCTGCGACCTCAGCATTTCAGGTCACATTTTATCCTCTGTGTCACCACAGGTCAGGCCTTTTATTTTATTTTTTTAAATGCGAAGCAGGGAGATAATAAGACAGACTCCTGCATGTGCTCCTACCAGAATCCACCCAGCAACCCCTGTTTGAGGCCCGTACTCAAATCAACTGAGCTATCCTCAGTGCCTGAGGTCAACACTTGGACCAGCTGAGCCATCCTCAGAGCCAAGGGCCGACACTCAAACCATTCGAGCCACTGTCTGTGAGAGGAGAAGAGAGAGAGAGAGAAGGGGGAGAGAGCGGGGCAGAGTAGTACATGGTCACCTTTCATGTGTGCCCTGATGGGGCTGACCAAACTCGGGAAATCCGCACGGCCGACAGACGCTCTACCCATTAAGCCAACCAACCAGTGCCTAGATTTTTAACTTTGATAAATATTGTTAAATTGTTTCAGTGATATATGAAAGTACTTGCTTTTTTTCTATAGTTTAGCAGCAGAGGTGTTACTTAAATGTTTTGCAAACCTGGTAAGAGTAAAATAGCATTTCAGGGGTAGTTTGAAACTAGGTATCATTTTTCATTTTTTGATCTTTTTTTCTCTTTTCTTTTACCCCCAATCTCTTTGAACTCAGAGAGATTACCTTGTTGGAAAGACTGCCTAGTTTTTAGTTTGTTTGAGGTTTACTTCTTTTGTTGTTTTTGTCTACAATTTAATGTTTACCAAACATCAATTCAGAATACTTTAAGAATGCCAGTCTTGCCTGAACAGGTGGTAGCGCAATGGATAGAGCATTGGACTTAAACGTAGAAGACCCAGGTTCGAAACCCCTAGGTTGCTGGCTTGAGCATGAGCTGATCCGGCTTGAGCACAGGCTCACTAGCTTGAGCCGCAGGGTCACTGGCTTGAGTGTGTGATCATAGACATGACCCCATGGGTCGCTGGCTTGAAGCCCAAAGTTGTTGGCTTGAGCAAGTGTCACTCACTCTGCTCAAGTCCCCCAATCAAGGCACATATGAGAAAGCAATCAATGAACAACTAAGGAGACAGAAGAGCCGCAATGAAGAATTGATGCTTCTCGTCGTTTTCCCTTCCTGTTTGTCCCTGTCTGTCCCTCTCTCTGACTCTGTCTCTGTCAAAAAATTAAAAGAAGAAAAATGCCAGTCTTTATTTCAGCCATTTTCTGTTAATACTGTAGTATATTTTATTTGACTTTAAACGTTCCCAAACTAAGACAATTTTATTTTGTTAATTTTCCACCTATTTAGACTTATCCACATGTTTATTTCCTTCTTTACTATTTTTTATCTTGCTCTTTGCTCCTGGATTTCTCTTTCTTCCACCTCCACTTTTATTTAAGAGGCACCTTGTAGTTGTTCCTCACCCCCATTCCTGGCCTGTAATTGTAAACATATATATCTGTTCAATTTTTTTTTACCCTTTCTTTTGAAAATTGCCTGGGTATAATATTGGCCATTTTAACATTTAGAAGATTTTACTGTATTCTTTTTTTTTTTTTTTTTTTTTTTTTTTTGTATTTTTTCTGAAGCTGGAAACGGGGAGAGACAGTCAGACAGACTCCCACATGCTCCCGACCGGGATCCACCCGGCACGCCCACCAGGGGCGACGCTCTGCCCACCAGGGGGCGATGCTCTGCCCCTCCGGGGCGTCACTCTGCCGTGACCAGAGCCACTCTAGCACCTGGGGCAGAGGCCAAGGAGCCATCCCCAGCGCCCGGGCCATCCCCGCTCCAATGGAGCCTCGGCTGCGGGAGGGGAAGAGAGAGACAGAGAGGAAGGAGGGTGGGGGGTGGAGAAGCAAACGGGCGCTTCTCCTATGTGCCCTGGCCGGGAATCGAACCCGGGTCCCCCGCACGTCAGGCCGAGGCTCTACCGCTGAGCCAACCGGCCAGGGCCTACTGTATTCTTTTAATCAGAAGTTTGCCTCATAATCTTGATGATTGCTATCCTAGGTAATATCTTTTTTCTCTGAAACTTACATTTGTTAAACGAAAATTTTTTTTATTGATTTTCGAAAGAGAGGAAATGTGAGAGAGAGAAAGAAATATCAATTTGTCATTCCACATATCTATGCATTCATTGGTTGATCCTGTATGTGCCCTGACCCAGGGATTGAACTTGCAACCTTGGCACATAGGGATGATACTCTAACCAGCTGAGCTACCTGGCCAGGGCTTGTTTCTTTTTCGGGGTAAGATAAAATGCAGAACTCTAGGCAGTGGGCTGAAACCCTAAGAAAAGGCCCTATATCAAAAAATTGTTACCTATGTATTAATAGCTTTTAAAATTAAGCGTCATACATTTTCTATATATCCAAGGAACAGTTCACACCAGGAGTGCTGGCCATTACCTGAAGCTCTTTGTATTTTTTTAGTCATTTCACCCACCTGGGTTAGATGATGATGATGATGATGATTATTATTATTTTTTTTTTGCGAGAGAGAAAGGAGGAGGGGAGAGAGATGAGAAGCATCAACTCACAGTTGGGTCACTTTAGGTTATTCATTGATTGCATCTCACACATGGCCTTGACCAGGAGGCTCCAGCCGAGCCAGTGGATACAATTCTTTTAGTTACTGAATTTCCTTTTCTTCTTTTTGGGAAATGACTTCTCTGACACCTCCACATATTGCCCAGCATTGATGTTTCCAATTCTACTTTGATTTCTCCTGTTGAACTACGTATTTTTTGGTATTCTTTAGATCAGTGTGACAATCCCCTCATCCTTGCTTAAGCCGGCAACCTTGGGACCACATCAGTGATCTTATACTCAAGTCTGCAGTCCCATGCTCAAGCTGGTGAGTGTGCACTCAAGCCAGATGTGCCTGTACTAAAGCTGGTGACCTCAGGATTTTGAACCTTGGATTTCAGTATTTCAGGTTGATGCTCTGTCCACAGACACAGTGGCTACTCTTGATGCTGGCGAGGCTGTTTTGGTTAGGATCCAGCTTCTTGAAGTTCCTGTTCTTTTAAGACTTTGCTATAAGTACCCTTCTGACTGACTTCTAAGAGTTTGAAGGCAGAAATTCTCTGTACCTGAAATATAAGAGGTTATGTTCAGTATCGCTGGCCTGATCAGTGGTCATGCATTTTCTTCTGATGAGTTGTGAGATTGTATATGAGAATGTTTATTGCTTGCTTGGAGTAAGATCTGAGTCATAGCTAACTAACATAGTTAGCTTTCTCACTAGACCTATGAGTTACACTTTCTATCTTTTTTAGGTTTTTTGTTAGGTTTGTGCTTTTTTTCATACTATTTGTTTCTGATCTGGATGTTTTTATGAGCACTTTCTTTGTTTAACCTTCTGGGTGAACCATTTTATTTTCACTTCATTCTTACTTTTCTATACTCATGCATTGTGTCAAGTGGATACAATTCTTTTAGTTACTGATTTTCCTTTTCTTCTTTTTGGGAAATGACTTCTCTGACACCTCCACATATTGCCCAGCATTGATGTTTCCAATTCTACTTTGATTTCTCCTGTTGAACTATGTATTTTTTGGTCTTCTTTAGATCAGTGTGGCAATTCTCTCACCTTGTTTGTCCTCATACCTGTAGAAGTGGTTGACCTTTTAGGATTGGAATACAGTTCTTGCCAGCCTGCTCTCCTTCCCTCCCTCCCTCCCTCCCTCCCTCCCTCCTTCCCTCCCTCCCTCCCTCCCTTCTTCCCTTCATTTATTTATTATATTGTAGACTTCCATGTGTCTCTGATGATTTATAAAAATAAGTAGCTTATTTATATATATATATTTATTTTTGTGACGGGGGACAGATAGGGACAGACAGACAGGAAGAGAGATGAGAAGCATCTTCTTTGTTGTAGCTCCTTAGTTGTTCATCGATTGCTTTCTCATATTATCTTAACCAGGGGGCTACAGCAGAGCGAGTGACCCGTTCGTTGCTCAAGCCAGTGACCTTGGGCTCAAGCTGGTGAGCCTGAGGTCAAGCCAGTGATGTAGGGGTTTCGAACCTGGGTCCTCTGTGTCCTAGTCCAATGCTTTATCCACTGTGCTACAGCCTGGTCAGGCTATTTTTTTTTTCTTTAAGATTTTATTTATTGATTGGAGAGAGAGAGAGAGAAAAGGAGGAGTGGAATGGGAAGCATCAGCTCGTAGTAGTTGTGTCTCATATATGCCTTGACCAGTCAAGCCTGGGATTTTGAACCAGTGACCTCAGCATTCCAGGTTGTTGCTCTATCCACTGTGCCACCACAGGTCAGGCAAGATAAGTGGCTTTTTAAAAAAAATTGCAGTCAGAGCTTCCCTATCTAGTTGGTTTTTTTTTGTTTGTTTTTTGTTTGTTTGTTTTTACAGAGAGAGAGACAGACAGAAACAGAGAGAGATGAGAAGCATCAATCATTAGTTTTTTGTTGCGACACCTTAGTTGTTCATTGATTGCTTTCTCATATGTGCCTTGACCATGGGCCTTCAGCAGATGGAGTAACCCCTTGCTCTAGCCAGCGACCTTGGATCCAAGCTAGTGAGCTTTGCTCAAACCAGATGAGCCCGCACTCAAGCTGGCGACCTCGGGATCTTGAACCTGGGTCCTCTGCATCAAAGTCTGATGTTCTATCCACTGCGCCACCGCCTGGTCAGGCCCCTATCTAGTTTTTTTATTTATTTATTTATTTATTTATTTATTTATTTATTTATTTATTTATTTATTTATTTATTTATTTTTTCCATTTTTCTGAAGCTGGAAACAGAGAGAGACAGTCAGACAGACTCCCGCATGCGCCCGACCGGGATCCACCCGGCACGCCCACCATGGGGCGACGCTCTGCCCACCAGGGGGCGATGCTCTGCCCATCCTGGGCGTCACCATATTGCGACCAGAGCCACTCTAGCGCCTGAGGCGGAGGCCACAGAGCCATCCCCAGCGCCCGGGCCATCTTTGCTCCAATGGAGCCTCAGCTGCGGGAGGGGAAGAGAGAGACAGAGAGGAAAGCGCGGCGGAGGGGTGGAGAAGCAAATGGGCGCTTCTCCTATGTGCCCTGGCCGGGAATCGAACCCGGGTCCTCCGCACGCTAGGCCGACGCTCTACCGCTGAGCCAACCGGCCAGGGCATAGTTTTATTTTTTAATTTAAAAGATTAATTGTAGAAAGCATATAAAATTTACCATCTTAACTATTTTAAATGTACAGTGTTAAGAATGTTCATAATGCTGAACAACAGATTTCCAGAACTTTTTCATCTTGAAAATGGAAACTATACTCACTAAACAAGCTCCCCATTTCTCTCCCTCTCCAACCCTAACTGTTATCATTCTACTTTCTGTTCCTGTGAATTTGATTACTCGAGATAACTCATTTAAGTAGGGTCAGACAGTATTTGTCTCCCCTGCCCCCTGAAGTGAGAAGGAGGGGGAGGCAGGCAGACAGACTCCCCAATGTGCCCAACTGAGATATACCCGGCATGCCCACCAGGGGGCAATGCTCAGCCCCTCTGGGGCATTGCTACACTGCAATCAGAGCCATTCTAGTGCCTGAGGCTGAGGCCATGGAGCCAACCTCAGCACCCTGGCCAGCTTTGCTCCAGTGGAGCCTTGGCTGCGGGAGGGGAAGAGAGAGAGAGAGAGAGAGAAAGGAGAGGGGGAAGGGTGGAGAAGCAGAAGGACGCTTCTCCTGTGTGCCCTGGCCAGGAATCGAACCTGGAACTTCCACACGCTGGGCTGACACTCTACCTCTGAGCTAACCGGCCAGGGCAGTATTTGTCTTTTTGACTGGCTTATTTACCTAGCATAATGTCCTCAAAGTTTGACTGTGCTAAGATTTCCTTATTCTTTAAACCTGAATCATAATCTGTTGTATGTATGTATCACTTTTTGTTTGTCCATGGACATTTGGGTTGTTTTTGCCTCTTGCCTATCAAGAATAGTGCTGTTAGGAACATACGTATACAAATACTTGTTTGAGATTCTGCTTTCAGTGTTTTTAATATATATGCTTAAATGTAGGATTGCATGATCGTAAAGTAATTCTGTTTTTAATTTTTTAAGGCACCTCTGTACTGTTCTTCATAGCAGTTATACCATTTTATATTTCCAGCACAGTGCACAAGAGTTCCAATTCTCTGTATCATCACCTACACTTGTTATTTAATATGTATGTTTTCAATAGTAGCCATATTGATTGGTGTGAAGTGGTATCTCATTGTGGTTAGTTTGGAAATTATCAAGTGTGAATTCTTCAACTTTTTTTTTTTTTTTACAGAGACGGAGTCAGAGAGAGGTACAGATAGGGACAGAAAGGCAGGAACAAAGAGAGATGAGAAGCATCAATCATCAGTTTTTCGCTGCGACACCTTAGTTTGTTCATTGATTGCTTTCTCATATGTGCCTTGACCACGGGCCTTCAGCAGACCGAGTAACCCCTTGCTCAAGCCAGCGACCTTGGGTCCAAGCTGGTGAGCTTTGCTCAAACAAGATGAGCCTGTGCTCAAACTGGTGACCTCGGGGTCTCGAACCTGGGTCCTCCACATCCCGGTTCGACGCTCTATCCACTGCGCCACCTCCCAGCCAGGCGAGTTCTTCAACTTTTGTTTTTTCCAAGGTCATTCGGGATCCTGTGAAATTTCATTAGAGTTTAAGAGTGAAATTTTATTTTTATACCAAAGCATTGTTGGGATTTTGATAGGGATTGTATTGACTCTGGTAGGGCACTTTGAGCAATGTTGACTTTAACATTGTTTTCCTGTTTGTGACTATGATATTTCTGTTTATTTATGTATGATTTCTTTCAGCAGTGCTTTGAAGTTTTCAGTGTACAAGTCTTTCACCTTCTTAGTCAAGTTTATTTCTAAGTCTTTTATTCTTATTGATGCTCTTGTAAATGGGATTGTAGTCCTAATTTCTTTTTCAGGTTCATTGTTAATATATATTTATACAAATGCAATGGGTTTTCGTGTGTTGAGTTTGTGTCATATTACTTTACTGAATTCATTTAATCTAACTTCTTTTTTTAGGGGGTGGATTCTAGTGGTTTTTTTTTTTTTATACATATAAGATCATGTCATCTGTGAACACAGGTAATTTACTTCTTCTCTAATTTCTTTTTCTTGCCTAATTGCTCTGTCTAGAACTTCCAATATATGTTTAATTGAAGTTGTGAAAGTACAATAGTTACCTACTTTGTCTCGGTCCTGATCTTAGGAGAAGCTTTCATATTTCTCCATTGAGTGTGGTGTTTGCTGTCTGGAGAGCTCTCTAGTTGTCTAGCCCTGTTAAGATGTCCTCTAACCTTTCTGGCTATGCGTTAGTTATATTTAAAAGAATGAGTTGGGCCCTGGCCGGTTGGCTCAGTGGTAGAGTGTCGGCCTGGTGTGCAGGAGTCCCGGGTTCGATTCCCAGCCAGGGCATACAGGAGAAGTGCCCATCTGCTTCTCTACCCCTCCCCCTCTCCTTCCTCTCTGTCTCTCTCTTCCCCTCCTGCAGCCAAGGCTCCATTGGAACAAAAGATGGCCCGGGTGCTGAGTATGGCTCTGTGGCCTCTGCCTCAGGCGCTAGAATGGCTCTGGTTGCAACAGAGCGATGCCCCAGAGGGGCAGAGCATCGCCCCCTCGTGGGCATGCTGGGTGGATCCCGGTCGGGCGCATGCGGGAGTCTGTCTGACTGCCTCCCCGTTTCCAGCTTCGGAAAAATGCAAAAAAAAAAAAAAAAAGAAAAAAAAAGAATGAGTTGGAAAGCTTACGTTGGTGAGCTATTAGGCTGCCAGATTGACATTAGGTGAGGATAATTATCTGACCACACATGTGCTTTTCCCCCAAAAGTATGCCATTTGTGTCTTGTGTTAGAGAAGGATATAATTGTTGCACCTACTCTGTTGGTCAAGTAAGTTTGTAAATATGATATATATATTTGCTCACTTATAGTTTGCATTGGGTGTGGGGATAGGCTGTAAGCAGGCAGGGTGGTTATTAGCCTAAGGCTTAGTTTTAAGACTAAGCTTTTCCCCACACCCTTGACTGATTGCATGATGTGAGTGGTGCACTCTCATGAGGAATCCCATTATGCCTCAGATATAAGTGACTTTGTATCAGAGACTTCCTTGTTTGTATATTGGATTAAAGGTTTTGATCTCTATACTATAAAGTAGGGCAGACCGGGAGCTCGCTCTTTTGGTTCCTGAGATTAGCATTAGAGGAGAGAGCGGAAAACGGAGAGCAGAGAAAGGCCACGTGGAAGAGAGGAGAGGCAGCCAAGATGGCAGAATGCTAAAGGATAAACCAGTTTGTGCACAGTTTGTGCAGAGAGAAGGAGATGGGGAACAGAGGTAAATAAGGCTAGTGAGCTAGAAACCTTTGATTCTAGGAAACTCAGTGGGTTTTGGAGCCCAGTGTGTTTTTACTTGCCCGCTGGATTAAAGGTGTTGGCTCACCAGTTTTTGGCTTCATTGTTTCATTACCCACTGTCCAAATCAAATGAGAATCTGCATGGGCCAGGCTGCAGTGATGGTGGCCGCTGCTACTGGCCTTACACACTCTGTTCCTTGTGTTTTTTGACTAAAGAAGGAAAACTGTCATTGTGTACTACAGTCTCCTCTTGTAAAATCATATAAACCAAAAGCTTGTTTTTAGTAGCTGCCTTATCTCCTGCTTTATCTTACTTGGTCATGGTTGCTAGGTTTTGTTGTAAGGATCTTCTTTCAGAAGGGCAGTAGTGTCTTTGACTTTTAGGGCCTAAGGTGCTACTATCTTGTTACCCATTTGTTTGGCATATACTTTTGCATAGGGGCAACCTTTGGGCTCAAGCCAGTGACCTTGGGATCATTTTGATGAGTCCATGCCCAAGCTGGCAAGACTGCGCTCAAGGTCAGATAAGCTCATGCTCAAGCCAGGGACTTTGGGAGTTTGAACCTGGGACCTCAACGTTCCAGGTTGATGTCCTACTCACTGCACCACCAGAGGTCAGGCAATCGTAGTTTCTTTTTAACTTAAAAAAATTTATTTATTTATTAATTTTTAGAGAGAAGAAAGTGGAGAGAGAAAGAGGGAGAGAGACAGGAACATCAATCTGTTTCTGTGGCCCTGACCAGGGATTGAACTGGTAACCTCTGAGCTTTGAGATGACGCTCTAACCAACTGACTTGTCTGGCCAGGGCCATAGTTCTCCCTCCCTCCTTTTCCCCCTCCCCCCTTCCTCTCTCCTTCCCTCACAGAGACAGGGAGAGGGACATCTAGATAGGGACAGACAGACAGGAAGGAGAGAGATGAGAAGCATCAGTTCTTCGTTGTGGCACCTTAGTTGTTTATTGATTGCTTTCTCATATATGCTTTGACCTGGGGGCTACAGCAGAGCGAGTGACCCCTTGCTCAAGTCAGCGACCATGGGGTCATGTCTATGATCTCATGCTCAAGCCAGCGACCCCCACGTTCAAGCTGCTGAGCTCCCGCTCCAGCTGGTGACCTTTGGGTTTTGAACCTGCATCCTCAGCATCTCAGGCCATTGCTCTATCCATGTGCGACCAGGCGAGGATTAGTTTCTTTACCCTTGCCGTGCCTTTTCATTTGTTTATGAATTATCATATTTCCCCATGTATAAGACTCACTCTTTTCTGAAAAATTTGGGTTCTAAAAACTGGGTGCGTCTTATACAGTGATTGTAGATTTTTATTTTTTACTTACATTTCCCGCTTTTTCGCACTTGTATTTGCGCTCATTGTTGAAGACAGTAATTCTTCATCAGACAGATGAGGACAAGCTAATGGATGGCAGTTTTAACAGTGATGAGAAGTTGTATGAATTTTATGATGAATAAAACGAGTTCAATAACTTCAATACATTTTTTTTCAAATTTCGGGCCCCCAAATTAAGGTGTGTCTTATATATGGGAGTGTCTTATACATGGGGAAATATAGTAGTATTGTATATTTATGTTATTAGGACTATGCAAATATTGTTCACTGCCAAGCCAGGTAGTATACCATAGTTATATTTTTTGACTTGCATGATTTCTTTCATTCCTGTATTTAGTAATTGCAAAGTTTGTGTATGCATGTGTGTTAAGTTTCTGTCTGCATTTATTATAGTTTCTCTAAACGAGTAAAATGCTTTTTCATGTAACATAAGTGTAAAATATATGTTTAGTTTCCCCATCTCAGAACCATCTTACCTAGCGTTCTCTTTTTCTGTTGCTTCTGTCTGAACTAAGTGCTCTTGGGGTCTGTGCACAGTGATCATTCTTGGATCTTTCTTCCCATCATCCTGGGGATTCTCTTTATTTTTTATTTTTTTATTTTTTTCATTTTTCTGAAGCTGGAAACAGGGAGAGACAGTCAGACAGACTCCCGCATGCGCCCGACCGGGATCCACCCGGCACGCCCACCAGGGGCGATGCTCTGCCCATCCTGGGCGTCGCCATATTGCGACCAGAGCCACTCTAGCGCCTGAGGCAGAGGCCACAGAGCCATCCCCAGCGCCCGGGCCATCTTTGCTCCAATGGAGCCTTGGCTGCGGGAGGGGAAGAGAGAGAAAGAGAGGAAAGCGCGGTGGAGGGGTGGAGAAGCAAATGGGCGCTTCTCATATGTGCCCTGGGCGGGAATCGAACCCAGGTCCTCTGCACGCTAGGCCGACGCTCTACCGCTGAGCCAACCGGCCAGGGCCCCTGGGGATTCTCTTTAAACATTAACTTCTTTACCTAGAAGCCTTTTCTTTTCTCTTTTTAATGTCTGAATTCCTAACATTCTAGTCTTTGCTTAACAATCACCTCTTCAGAGAATTTCTTCTTGACTCCCCATTCTGAGATGGATTATAGTTACTTGGTACACAATTTCCTACTTGGTTTCTTCTTGGCATTTATCACAATATATATAAGTATTCTTTATTTCTGTGTGTGTGTGTGTGTGTGTGTGTGTGTGTGTGTGTGTGTGTATCACTAGACTAAGTTCTGGAGATGGGGACTGTTGCTATTTTGTTCCCCATTGTCTGTAGCATATGCAGTGCTCAACAGGTATTAAATGATGACTTCTAGACATAGTGAATGAAGATTAAATGCCATGGGTTGTTATCTTGTTGGGCTTAGTCTAACATGAAGTTGGCAAACTATGGGCCAGTGTGCCAAACCTGGCCAGTTAGTCTTTTTGTAACATGGCCATTCTCATTCGTTTACATATTGTCTATTACTGCTTTCAGGACACAGTGGCAGAGCTGCATAGTGTGAAAGAGACTTTATGGCCTGCAGAGTCTATTTCATTATTGGCCCTATATAGAAAATTTTGCTGATCCTTGATTTTGTACAGTCAGACATTTTACATTAAAAGACTTATTTCAACCACTAATCAATTATATTTATACAGTTTCTCTTTTGGATTTAACTTTAGGTTTCTTTCATAGTAGTAGTAGTATATATGTTTATGAAATGCCAGTATGTTAATCAGGGTTCAGTCAGGGAATTGAGGAAATTTAATAAAGAGAAGTAACTACACAGATGTTGAAGATTTAAAGTGCAAAGAGGAACCCAGAGGGATACTCAGAAGATGATGATGATGATGACGATGATAACTGCAGGAAACATCCATTCTCCCCTAAATCTGGTGAAACAATGTAAAGAGAGTTGTCAGAATATAATCACTTAGAAGCTAGAACTTCAAGGAAAGAATGCTGCCTGGCTAATCCTGGTACCTCTAAGAGAATGATACCATGAAATAGAGCCTGCAATTAGTGCTGCTGCTGAGTGATGCTTTCAGATACAGCAAACTAACAAGTCTTTGGTCTCCTCCTACCTTCCAATCTTTTTCTAGTGTTGTGTAGACACTGTAGGAAGATACTAACAGGAAACCAACTGGAAATAAATATATAGTTTGCAGAGTCCCAGCCCCAGCATTACAAAGCATAGAACAGAAGGGTGGATTTGAAGTTGAGAGACAATACCAGAATAACTGCGTAACGTCTTTTTTCTTTCTACTCAGACTTACATATACTAAAAATCTGTTCTTAAGTTCAGATTAGTCATTAAATAAATCAAGATTTATTTTCTTTGGTGAAAGCGAAGAAAAAAAATCACTTGAAATATTTGCATTTGTAAATCTAGGCATTTTTTTGAGGGGCTTAAGTATTGGCTTTAATAGTGGTTTAGCATTACTTATTCATAATTAAAAATTATTTTTTCTACTTTATTTTAGTATCAGATATAGAAGGTGGTGATGGACTGCAGCTCAGAAAGGAACATACTCTCAGAATATTTGCTTATATCAATTCCTGGACACACAGGTATGTATCCTTAAATATTTTGAAGTTACTTTGTGAGTTGTACTTTATTTATTTATTTATTTATTTGTTTAGTGAGAGGCAGGCAGGCAGACAGACTCTTCTGCATGTGCCCTGACCAGGATCCACCCGGCAGGCCCTCTCTCTATAGGGAGATGCTCTGCCCATCTGAGGCCCAGTGCTGTGTTGCTTGGACAATTGAGCTATTCAATATTTTAGCACCTGAGGTGAAGCCATGGAGCCATCCTCAATGCATGGGTCCAGCTTGCTTGAATCATTCAAGTCATGGCTGTGGGAGGAGAACTGAAAGAGAGAGACAGGAGGGAGGAGGGGTGGAGAATCAGATGATTGACTTCTCCTGTATGCCCTGACCAGGAATAAAACCCAGGACTTCCACTCACTGGGCTGACGCTCTACTGCTGAGCCAACTGGCCAGGGCCATAAGTTGTATTTTAAATTTGCTTTGTTTTATCATCAGATTTTTTTTTTAGGATGTTGGGTTGTATTCATTTAGTCATTAAATGACAGTTTATCAATATTTATTAAATCTCTCTTCTTCCTTACTCATGGGCCATTTATGGTTTTTTTTTAAAACATAAGAATAAAAATGATTTCTTTAGGCTCTGGCCAGCTGCTCAGCAGTATAGCGTTGGCCTGGTGTGTGGCTGTCCCAGGTTTGATTCCTGGTCAAGGCACACAGGAGAAGCTACCATCTACTTTTCCTCCTCTTCCCCTCTCCCCCCTCTCTTTCTCTCCTGCAGCCATGGCTTGATTGATTTGAGTGCATTAGCCCTGGACACTGAGGATGGCTCTTTGGAACCTCCACCTCAGGTGTTAAAAATAGCTTGGTTGTGAGCATGTCCCCAGAGGGCAGAGCATCAGCCTGAGACAGGTTTGCTGAGTGGATTCTGGTTGTGGTGCATGTGGGAGTCTATCTCCTCTCCATTCACTTGGAAAAAGAAGAAAAAAATTAAAATGGTTTCTTTAGCCCCTTCATTATTGAGAAATATGGATATGATCAAAATTCTAAAAAGTTATTTTGAGAGAGATGAAAAAATTGTTTTGGTAAAGCTAGAGACGTATAATAAATAAACTTAATCCTTTTAAAAAAAATCACTGTTGTGGTAGAGGACATTTTGACCCTTCTGGAAGCCACTTGCTGTTTGTTCCTTTTCCATAACAATTATATATAGTAGATCTATTTAAAAATAATACATATATTGCTTTGGCCAGTTGGCTCAATGGTAGAGCATTGGCCCAGCATGTAGATATCCCGGATTCGATTACCAACCAGGGCACACAGGAGAAGTGCCCATCTGCTTCTGCACCCCCCTCCCCACTTCTCTCTCCTTTTTCCAGGAATGCTTAGGTTGCTGATTCAAAACCCTGGCCTTGTCTGGTCGAGGCACATATGGGAGTTAATGCTTCCTGCTCCTCATCCCCTTCTCCCTCTCCCTCTTCTCTACCTCTCTCTTTCTTTTGCTCTTCTCTCTAAAATGAATAAAATATTTTTAAAAATTTAATAATTCAAACATTCAAATATTTTAAAATTTTTCTTCTGTTTAAATGATACACTTGTAAAAATATTTGAGAAAATGCAGAGAATCACAGTTTAAAAAACATGCCACCATCCAAAGTAAAAACTAACTTGTCAACCTATGTGTGAGTTGTGAAAGGTTTAAATTTTTACAATATGTGATTTTACTACATGTCTTATGGATAATCTGATTTTTCACATACAGTCTATTGTGATTCAGTTTCTCTCTGTCATCAAACATTATCATTTTAAATTGCTACACAGCAATCATATAATGGCTACTCTCTTGTCTATAAGATCAGGAAAGGTATGTCTGTTGGTTTAACAGATTATCATTTCATTTTATTAATACCATGATTAGGAATAGAATGGGAGGAAAATCGAGGGAATGGGGAGAACAGATTATGAGAATAAATTGAAGAATATACATTAGAAAAAGAGCATACAAGAGTCTGGAAGGATGCATGATACCACAAGGAATAATCCTTCATGTTGGAAGTGTTACTAGTTGTTCTTTTAATTTACTTGTTCAAAATTTATTACAGAAAAGGCTTAGGTTTATAAACTGTAAATTTCATATTTCTTAGGCAGTCAAGGCTCTTTGTTGTCTCCTGCTTACCTACTTTTTTTCCCCTTAAGTAAGAAGTGGGGAGGCAGAGAAACATACTCCCGCATGTGCCCCGACCAGGATCCACCCGGCAAGCCCCCTATGGGGCGATGCTTTCCCCATCTGGGGCCATTGCTCCATTGCTTGGCAACCAAGCTATTTTAGTGTCTGAGGCAAGGCCATGGAGCCATCTTCAGTGCCCAGGGCTATATTGCTTGAATCATTTGAGTCAAGGCTTCAGGGGCAGGGGGGATGACTTCCACACACCGGGCTGATGCTCTACCGCTTAGCCAACCAGCCAGGGACACTGGTTTGTTTTTCATTTGATTAATTTTCTAGGCATGGATCACTAATTTTTCCCAAACTCTCTCCAACCATTCTTTTTTTGTTTGTTTGTTTGTTTTTTACAGAGACAGAGTCAGAGAAAGGGATAGATAGGGACAGGCAGACAGGAATGGAGAGAGATGAGAAGCAGCAATCATTAGTTTTTCGTTGTGACACCTTAGTTGTTCATTGATTGCTTTCTCATATGTGCCTTGACTGTGGGTCTTCAGCCGACTGAGTAACCCCTTGTTGGAGCCAGAGACCTTGGGTCCAAGCTGGTGAGCTTTGCTCAAACCAGATGAGCCCGCGCTCAAGTTGCCGACCTCAGGGTCGCGAACCTGGGTCCTCCGCATCCCAGTCCAATGCTCTATCCACAGCGCCACCTCCCAGTCAGGCTCTCCAACCATTCTTAGCTCTGATTTTTACCTTTTTTATACATCATTAAATTATTTTTATTTTCCTCTTTTCCCTCCTCTACCTAGTCTTCTTTGGCCTTTCTTATTTTGAACTGTATGATTTCTCAATAGGGTTACTAAACAGCTATCTTCAGATCATCATGAAATTGCTTTTGCTCTCTGTTGTGTTTGCTTGATCTCTGGTTTCCTGGATTTCATGTTGTGATCTTTATTGGTTTAACTTTGTTTTGTTAGGATGACGTTTTTTAAGACTTTTTTAAAGTCTAAAAATATCTGTTCTACCCTTACTTTTATAGATAACTTGTTGGATATAGAATTCTAGGTGGAAAATTACTTTGTCAGAACTTTGAAAGTATTGCTGCATTGTATTCTTAACTTCCAATACTGCTTTGCAAAAGAACTTGGCTATTTTTATTACTGAGCTCTTTCTTGTCATTATTTCACTTTCCCGAAAAGCTTTTAGGATCTTTGTCCCTCCTTGATTTCAGAAATTTTAGGGAGATATGTGTTTTGGTGGGTTTTTTAGTTATGAAATTAAAAAATATAATTTCCTCACCTTTATAGTTTCTACTTTGTCCTCTTGAAAATATTAGTCAGATATGGTACCTACTTTATTGGTGGTTTACTTTTCTTTCCTGTTACCTTTCTTTGTCTACTTACAAAGAGAGATTTCTTCAGTTTTACCTCCTGAATCTTTTTTTTTTTTTAAAGTGAGTTGCTTAAAAAATTTTTTTTTTGTGACAGGAGACAGAGGGACAGATAGGGACAGACAGACAGGAAGTGAGAGAGATAAGCACCAATTCTTTGTTGCAGCACCTTAGTTCACTGATTGCTTTCTCATATGTGCCTGACTGGGGGGCTCCACCAGAACGAGTGACCCCTTGCTCAAGCCAGCGACCTTGGGCTTCAAGCCAGCAACGTTTCAGTTTAAGCCAGCGACCATGGGGGTCATGTCTGTGATCCCACACTCAAGCCAGTGACCCCGTGCTCAAGCTGGTGAGCCTGCGTTCAAGCCAGATGAGCCCACACTCAAGCTGCGACTTGGGGTTTCGAACCTGGGTCCTCTGCATCCTAGTCTGACACTCTACTGACTGTGCCACCATTTAGTTAGGCCCTTCTGAATCTTATATTGAATTTTACAAAGTGCTATAAGTGCTATAATTTTTTAATTTAAATTTAGGTTTTTTTAAAAGATTTTATTTTTATTTATTGAAAAAGGAGAGAAAGGGAAAGGGGGGAGGAATGGGAAGCATCAACTCAGGTAGTACTAGTTGCTTCTTTTATGTGCTTTGACTGGACAAGCCCAGGGTTTCAAACCGGCAGCCTCAGCATTCCAGGTTGACACTGTGCCACCACAGGTCAGACCACATTTGTTTTTAAATTGTGAATAATGTATATGCAAAAACTATATATTATATATTTGTACACATCAAAGGGCTTTATTTTGTAATTTGAGTCTATTTGTTAATATTCTTTTGTTTTAGCAATCCATTATCTTTTATGAATCTGAGGATATAAATTAAACTCTTTTCACTTTTTTCTTCATGCATTTTATCTACTTCTTTTGAATTTCTTTTTGCAATTTGTCTTAGTCTTTCTTTGGTGATACAGCTTTTTCTGAAAAATCTTACTATCTTTGTCTATTTTTTCATGGTTAAGAGAGGACACCGAAAGATGGGTTAGAAGTTTTGTATGAAGGGGGCATTTCAGATGTTAGCCTATATTGTATGATGGTAAAAATGGTGATTAGGCTTTATTAGTAGGCATAAATGTGCTTTTTTCTTTTTTTTTCTTTAAAGCCAGGGATCCTGTTGGTCAAATAAGTTTTTATTTATTTATTTTTACAGAGACAGAGAGAGTCAGAGAGAGGGACAGATAGGGACAGACGGACAGGAATGGAGAGAGAAGCATCAACCATTAGCTTTTCATTGCGACACCTTAGTTGTTCATTGATTGCTCCCCCATATGTACCTTGACCGTGGGGCTACAGTAGACCGAGTGACCCCTTGCTCGAGCCAGCGACCCTGGGTCCAGGCTGATGAGCTTTGCTAAGTTGGTGATCTCGGGGTCTCAAACCTGGGTCCTCCACATCCCAGTCCGACGCTCTATCCACTGCGCCACCACCTGGTCAGGCAGCTTTTTCTTAGATTGTTCACATTTTCTTTTATATTTTTAAGTGAAAGGAGAGGAGATAGTGAGACAGACTCCTGCATGCAACTCAACCAGGATCCACCTGGTAACCCCTTCTTGGACCAATGCTCCAATCATTCTAGCTATTTTTAGTGCCTAAGGCTGATGCTCGGACCAACAGAGCTATCCTCAGTGCCCAGGGTGGATTCTGGAACCAGTCGAACCACTGGCTGTGGGAGGGGAAGAGGGTGGGGGAGAAACAGATGGTCGTTTCTCCTGTGTGCCCTGACCTGGAATCAAACCTGGGACATCCATACATGGGGCTGACGCTTTATCCACTGAGTCAACAGGCCAGGGCCTGTTCACATTTTCTAAGAGAAATATCTTTTAAGTCTTTGGTCTTGATATATGTTAATCTGTTGGGCAGAAAGGGTACTTGGGGAGGGAGGTTCACCATTCATTCATTTCATATAATTAATTCTCTTGCTACCTTACCTTTGGTGGTGCAGTGGATAAAGCATTGACTTGGAGTGCTGAGGTTGCTGGTTCAAACCTTGGGCTTGCCTGGGCAAGGTACATACGGGCTCTTTTGTCAAAGATAATTTGACCATATTTATATGGTTTTATTTTTGAGCTTTCAGTTCTGTTCCGTTGGTCTGTGTGTCTGTTTTTCTGCCAATATCATGCTGTTTTGATTATTGTAGCTCTGTAGTATAATTTGAAGTCAGGTATTGTAATGCCTCCAGCTTTGTTCTTTTTTCACAGGATTGCTTTGGCTATTCAAGGTTTTTTTATGGTTTCATACAAACCTGCTGATTTATTGTTCCATTTATTTAAAAAGTGATACTGGAATTTTGATGAGAATTGCATTAAATTTAAATTTATATATTGTTTTGGATAATATGGCCATTTTAACTATGTTTATTCTTCCAATCCATGACCATGGAATATTTTTTCCACTTCATTATGTTGTTACTTTATTTTTATTTTATTTTATTTTATTTTTTATATTTTATGACAGAGAGAGAGACAGAGAGGGAAAGATAGGGACAGACAGACAGGAAGGGAGAGAGATGAAAGAATCAGTTCTTCATTGCGGCACCTTAGTTGTTCATTGTTTGCTTTCTCATATGTGCCTTGACCTGGGGGCTACAGCATAGCAAGTGATCCCTTGCTCAAACCAGATGAGCCTGTGCTCAAGCTGGGACCTCGGGATTTTGAACCTGGGTCCTCCGCGTCCCAGTCCGACGCACTATCCACTGTGCAACCACCTGGTCAGGCTTATGTCGTTTTCAATTTTCTTTAATAATTCTGTGTGGTTTTCAGTATTTAGGCCTTTACGTTCTTTGTTAAGTTTATTTTCAGGTATTTAATTATTTTTGTTGCAACTGTACAAGGGATTCTTTTATTTTAGTTCATTTTCTAAAGTTTTATTTTTTGCATATATGAAAGCAATAAACTTCTGTATAGTGATTTTGTATCCTGTGACCTTACTGTATTGATTTCTGTTAGTCTTTCTGTGGAGTCTTTGGGGTTTTCTACATACAGGATCATGTCATTCGCAAAAAATGAAACTTTTACTTCGTTTCTGATCTGAATGCCTTTTATTTTATTCTGTCTGATCACTCTGGTTAGAACTTCCAGCACTGTGATGAATGGGAATGGAGAGGGTAGGCAGCCTTGTCTTGTTCCTGATTTTAGAGGAAAGCTTTCAGGTTTTCACCATTTAGTATGATATTAGCTGATGATTTGTCATATATGGCATTTATTATGTTGATATTTTCCTTCTATACTCATTTTGTTTTAAACATAAAAGGATGTTGTATTTTATAGAATGCCTTCTCTGTGTCTATTGATAGGATCATATGATTTTTGTTCTTTGTTTTGTTGATATGGTATATAACAATCGATCTATGTATGTTGAACCATCCCTGTGCTCCTGGAATGAATCCTACTTGATCATGATGTATTTTTTTAATGTGTTGTTGTATTTGATTTGCTAATATTTTGTTTAGGATTTTTGCATCTGTATTCATTTGAAATACTATTGGTCTATAGCAGGGGTCCCCAAACTACGGCCCGCGGGCCACATGCGGCCCCCTGAGGCCATTTATCCGGCCCCCGCTGCACCTCCGATAGGAGCACCTCTTTCATTGGTGGTCAGTGAGAGGAGCACAGGATCCATCCTCATCCTGTGTTCCTGGAGTACTGTATGTGGCGGCGCCACAAAGCGCAGCATGGCTCACGTACAGTACTATTTCCGGTGACGTGGGATGCACGCATCACGGCTCCGGAAGTGCATCATATCACCTGTTACGGCTAGCAGTGACAAATATGGAACCGGACATTGACCATCTCATTAGCCAAAAGCAGGCCCATAGTTCCCATTGAAATACTGCTCAGTTTGTTGATTTAAATTTACTTGTTCTTTATTTTAAATATTGTATTTGTTTCCATTTTTTTTTTACTTTAAAATATGTGCAGTGTGCGTAGGGATTTGTTCATAGTTTTTTTTATAGTCCGGCCCTCCAATGGTCTGAGGGACAGTGAACTGGCCCCCTGTGTAAAAAGTTTGGGGACCCCTGGTCTATAGTTTTCTTTTTTTGTAATGTTCTTGCCAGGTTTTGGTATGAGGGTTATGTTTGCCCCATAAAATGTGTTAGGGAGTATTGCTTCTTCTATTTTTTGGAAGACTTTGAGAAGAATCAGAAACATCTCTTATATGAATGTTTGGTAGAATTCACTAGTGTTGCCATCTGGCCCTGGACTTTTATTTTTGATAGTAGTTTCTATTTCCTCCCTGCTTATGGGTCTATTTAGGCTTTCCATTTTTTCGTAACTCGGTCTACGAAGATTGTATAGTTTTAAGAATTTATCCATTTCTTTTAAATTGTTAAATTTAGTGCCAGATAATTTTTCAGAGTATTCTACAATGATCTTTTGTATCTCTGGTATCCGTGGTAATTTCTCCTCTTTCATTTCGGATTGTATTTATATGAGTTCTTTCTCTTTTTTCCTTAGTGAGTCTAGCTAGCTGTTTATCAATTTTATTGATCTTTTCAAAGAACCAGCTCTTTGTTGTATTTTTTCTACAGTATTTCTATTCTCTGTTTCATTTATTTCTGCTCTAATTTTTACTATTTCCTCTCTTCTGCTGGTTTTGGGTTGCCTTTGTTCTTCTTTGTCTATTTCCTTAAGATACTATGTTAAGCTGTTTATTTGTGATCTGTCTTGTTTCTTGATATAAGCCTGTAATGATATAAACTTTTCTCTTATTACTGGTTTTGCTGCATCCCAGAAATTTTGATTTGTCATATTGTCATTTTCATTAGTCTGTATACATCTTTTGATTTCTGCTTTTTTTTTTAAATGAATTTTTTTTGTGTGTGACAGAGACAGAGTGGGACATTTAGGGAAAGAGGAACGGAGAGAGATGAGAATCATCAATTCTTCGTTGCGGCACCTTAGTTGTTCATTCATTGCTTTCTCATATGTGCCTTTACTGGGGGGCTACAGCAGAGCAAGTGACCCCTTGCTCAAGCCAGCAACCTTGGGCTCAAGCCAGAGATCATGGAGTCATGTTTATGATCCACACTCAAGCAGGATGAGCCTGTGCTCAAGCTGGCGACCTCGGGTTGCAAACCTGGGTCCCCTGCATCCCAGTCTGACACTCTATCCACTGTGCCACCACCTGGTCATCAGGCTGATCTCTGCTTTTATTTCTTCTTTGACTCAGTCATTTTTTAGAAGTATCTTGTTTGGTTTCCACATTTTAATGAGTTTCTTTACTTCTTTTTTGCAATTAAATTCTAATTTTAAAGCCTTATAGTAAGAAAATATATTTGGTATAATTTCAGTCTTTCTGAATTTGTTAATATTAGTTTTGTGACATAACATTTGGTTTATTCTTTTGTGTGTGTGTGTGACAGAGACAGAGAGAGGGACAGATAAGGACAGACAGGGACAGACAGGAAGGGTGAGAGACGAGAAGCATCGATTCTTTGTTGAGGCACCTTAGTTGTTCATTGATTGCTTTCTCATATGGGCCTTGACTGGGGTGCTACAACAGACCAAGTGACCCCTTGCTCAAGCCAGATGAGCCCACGCTGAAGCCAGCAAGCTTGGTATTTTGAACCTGGGTCCTCCACGTCCCAGTCCAACACTATCCACTGCACCAACGCCTGGTCAGGCCATTTATTCTTGAGGATGTTTCATGTACACTGGAGAAAAATGTGTAGTCTGAAGTCCTGGGATTAAATGCCCTGTAAATGTCTTTTATGTCCATTTGTGTCATTTAAAGCCAATATTTCTTTATTGATTTTCTGTTTGGATGATTGGTTTAGAGCTGTCAATGGTGTATTGAGATCTCCAAGTATAAATATGTTTTTGTCTTTAGATCAGTTAGTGTTTTATATTGCTCCCTGATTCCAGTGCTTATATATTTAAGAAGTATTATGTCTTCTTGATACAATGTCCTCTTTATCATTATGAAATGACCATCTTTGTCACTGGTTATTTTTATTGTCTTGAAGTCAGCATTGTCAGATATGAGTATGGCTACACCTGCTTTTCTTTGGATATTATTTGCTTGGAGAATTGTTTTCCAACTTTTCACTTTGAGCCTACTTTTGTCCTTGCAGCTTATATATGTCTCTTGAAGGCAGCATATCATTGGGTTTTGCTTTTTGATCCAAACTGCTACTCTGTCTCTTTATTGGTGAGTTCAGTTCATTTACATTTAGAGTAATTATTGACTCTATAGCCATTTTTTAAATTTTTAAAAAAAATTTAAATTTTTGTATTTTTGTGAAGTGAAAAGCTGGGAGGCAGAGACAGACTCCCGCATGTGCCCAACTGGGATCCACCTGGCATGCCTACTAGGGGGCGATGCTCTGCCCATCTGGGGCATTGCTCCATTGCAACTGGAGCCATTCTAGTGCCTGAGGCAGAGGCCATGGAGCCATCCTCAGTGCCCAGGCCAGCTTTGCTCCAATGAAGCCTTGGCTTCAGAGGGGAAGAGAGAGACAGAGAGAAAGGAGAGGGGGAGGGGTAGAGAAGCAGATGGGCACTTCTCCTCTGTGCCCTCACCAAGAATTGAACCTGGGACTTCCACATGCTGGGCTGATGCTCTACCACTGAGCAAACTGGCCAGGGCCTATAGCCATTTTATGTATTTATTTCTGATTGGTCTACGTCTTGTTTGGTTTTTCTCTTTTTGTTTTTCTGTCAGTTTTTGTTTGGTGGCGTTCTATACATTATCCTCGTTTCTTTTTTTTTTTTTTACAGAGTCGGAGGGATAGATAGGGATAGACAGACAGGAACGGAGGAGAGATGAGAAGCATCAATCATCAGTTTTTCGTTGAGACACCTTAGTAGTTCATTGATTGCTTTCTCATATGTGCCTTGACCAGGGGGCTACAGCAGACCGAGTAACCCCTTGCTCAAGCCAGTGACTTTTGGGTCCAAGCTGGTGAGCTTTTTGCTCAAACCAGATGAGCCCGTGCTCAAGCTGGCGACCTTGGGGTCTTGAACCTGGGTCCTCTGCATCCCAGTCCAATGCTCTATCCACTGTACCATTGCCTGGTCAGGCTCTTTTTTTTTTTTTTTTTTTTTTTAAGGTACATGTTTTAGCCTGACCTGTGGTGGCGCAGTGGATGAAAGCGTCGACCTGGAATGCTGAGGTTGCCGGTTTGAAGCCCTGGGCTTGCTCGGTCAAGGCACATATGAGAGGCAACTACTACAAGTTGATGTTTCTCTCTCCTTCCCACTGCTTTCTCTCTCTCTCTCCTCTCTCTAAAATCAATAAATAAATTAAAAGATACATGTTTTAGTTGCATTTTTGTGGGCAATCACCTTTAGGTTATTTATTTATTTATTTAAAGATAGTTTCATGGTACATTTTAAAAAAAATTTATTCATTTTTAGAGAGGAGAGAGAATGAGAGAGAGAAGAGAGAGAAAGTGGGGGAGGATCAGGAAGCATTAACTTCCATATCTGCCTTGACCTGGCAAGTGCAGGGTTCCGAACGGTTGATGCTTTATCCCCTGTGCCACCACAGGTCAGGTACCTTTAGGTTATTAAAAGGAAAATTGTTATATTTATAAGAGTTCATTATCATATGAGTGCTTCTGCACTTCATCCTCCTTTGTTACTGCCGGTCTTTATCTTCTCCCCTTTTATGTTATTGTAGTCACCAGTTATCCTTGTTTTTATTGTGATCTTGTTGGAGCTTTTACGTGTAGGTTTTTTGGTGTTTTTTTTTTTTGTTCTTTATATCTGGTCAGATAACCCCCTTTATTTAGTATTTCCTGTAGTGATAAATTCTGTCAGCTTCTGTTTGTCTGTAAAAATTTTTATTTTGCCTTCATATTTGAAGGATAGCTTTGATGGAAATAGTATTCTTGGCTGGTAATTTCTGTCTTAGTAATTTGAATGTTTGAGTCCACTCTCTTCTGGCTTGTAGAGTTTCTTCTAAGATATATGATGATAACCTAATGGGCTTTCCCTTATATGTTATATTCTTCTTTCTCCTAGCTGCCTTGAGGATTCTTTCTTTGTTACTGATTTTTGACAATTTCATTATGATATCCCTTGGAATAGGTCTGTTTGGGTTGAGGTAACTCAGTGTTCTTGTTTGCTTTTTGGATTTGAGGCTGTCCACAGGCTTGGTAAGTTCTCATCAATGATTTGTTTAAATAGGTTTTCCATTTCCTTTTTCCTGTACTTCTTCTGATATACTTATTATACTTATAGTGCACTTTCTGATGGAGTCAGACAGTTCTTGTAGAGTGCTCTGAGTTTTGTTTTGTTTTTAACTCGTGAGTCTCTCTCTTCTCTCTGTAGTATCTTTAATTGGCCTTTCTTCAATGTCACTGATTCTCTCCTCTATCTAGCCTGCCTGTTCTATTAGTTAAACTTGTTACCTCATTTTTCAGTTCATGTATTGAGTTCTTCATCTCTGTTTGGTTCTTTTTTAAAGTTTCAATCTCCTTGAAGTATTTTTTTTGTTCATTAATTTGTGTTTTGAGCTTATTAAATTGCCTATTAGTGTTTTCTTGCATCTCATTGAGTTCTTTTAGAACTTCAATTTTGAATTCTCTGTCATTTAACTCCAAGGTTTCCATGTAATCGAGTTTTTTTCTGGAGATTTTTCATTATCTATCTGAACTATGTATTATATTTCTATGATGTATGATTTCTTCTTCCTTGATGGCGTTTGAGAGTGGTATTGTTAAGAACCCTAACAAGAAGCAATTTTTTTTCCAATAGCTGTTGCTATACTACAAGTTTTGGTTCTGAAATTCTTGGGCAGACTTCCGCTGTCCTAGTGATGTAGGCAGGGCTGCAATCGTCTTGGTGGGTGGGGTGTATTGTGGGGCTGCTTTGTGGCTGGCTTTATGGCTTTTGGCAGTGGCAGTTTCCAGTTTCCTGCCATTCTTCCCCAGTCTCAGCAGACCAGGGGGATCATATGCAGAGCACTTTTCACCTCTCAAGGGAGAGAGTAGCCTCAGAGAGTCAGTTGTGGGGTACCATCACCTCCCCTCTTCATACTGCTTAGAGAGGGAGATGGGACCTGGGAGGCTGGGGCTGTGCACTTTGTTTTCCCTGACACTGCACATAGCATGGCCAGCTGATAGAGTGCCGGCTGTGGACAGTGTGCAGCTCTGTGTGGGCTGATCTTTGTGGGTTAAGCACCCAACGATGGAGCTCGCGCCTTGTTGGGAGAGCTGGGCACTTTGGGCTCAGCGTGCACTGGTGGAGGGAGCACCGCAAGCTGAGCACCGCCCGCACAGGTTGATAGCAAGCCAAGCAATGTGGGCAGTCCTCAGTAACCCTGTGTCTGATTGTGCTGGCCTTAGTTCCGCTCCTTCCCCTCTCACCCCAGCCTCTCTGCCTCTTTTGGCTCAGACTAAAACTCTCTTCCTGAGACTAACAAGGAGAGAGAAAAATTCAGTCCTCTGCTTTCTCTCCTCTCCAGAGCCGACTGCGGATGTTTTATCTTTTACCCCCCTTTTCACCCCGTCGCACCTTCAGTCCATTTCTTGCGCAGATCTTTCAGGCATGCGTGTGAGCCCAGCTCAGGGTTTCTTTGCTGTATTATAGTTCAACTTGTTGAAATTTTAAGGGGAGAGATCAGAAATGTCTCTCATGCCATCATTTCTCTGATGTCACCTCATATAAAAAGTACTAGTTTTTTTGTGATGCTATCTGTATAAGTGATTATGATGTTACTTCATCAGGAAAGAGGAAATAAAAACTGGCGAAAATGTATTTTAGCATTTGCTTTTTTTTTTTTATATTACTTGTTAGATATAATTGTTACTTCTCTAGGAAGTATTAATTAATTTTTTTTTTCTTTTATAGGCAATGTCTATGCTGCTTCAAGGAATATAAGCATTTGGAGATTTTTAACCAAGTAGTGTGTGCTCTTATTAACTTAGTGATTGCCCAAGTTCAAGTGCTCCGGGACCAGCTTTGTAAACATTGTACTGCTATTAACGTAGATTCCACGTGGCAAGATGAGTGTAATCAAGTAGAAGAACCACTGAATATAGAAAGAGAGTGTAATGAAGGAACTACAGAAAGACAAAAATCAGTAGAAAAAAAATCGAACTCTACAAGAATCTGTAATCTGACTGAGGAGAGTTCTGATCCTTTTAGTTTATGGAGTACAGATGAGAAGGAAAAACTCTTATTATGTGTGGCAAAAATTTTTCAAATTCAGTTTCCCTTATATACTGCTTACAAGCATAATACTCATCCTACTATAGAGGTATGTAAAATAGGTATTATGAATTTTAAGTATTACCAAGTCATAGTTGGTAGTTTCTCACTTTTGAGTAAATATAGACAGTTTCTATTGATGGAAAAATTTGTAAAAATCCTTTTTTCTCTAGCCTCTTCTTGTAGTAGCTTATGTTGAACATTTACTCAGCATAGTTCTATTAAGGAAGAATTTATAAATTGAATTCATAAAAATTGAACTGTTTGTCAGTGACCTCAACATTTTGTTAATGTAGATCTATGCCCTACTTATTGTTATTTCAAACAGTAATGACTGACGAAAAAGAAGCATGTAGACTTTTGAATTTCATTCTTAGAGACATGGGTAACAGAATTTGGAATTTTGTCAAAATACTTAAATTATTTGTAACTACTAGATTAAATATTATTTCTTTTTGTAAGTCAAGGTGCTTGACTCATTCTATTAGTAATATTTTTTACAAGCCTTTCTAAGACCTTAGTAACCCACCTTAAGTTTATTTAGCCTAACAAATAATCTGTAACTACTAGTTTTTTTTACTATTAATTCAAATAAGAGTATCTTTTTTTGTCAGTCAAGGTATTTAACTCATTCTATTAGTAATATTTTTTTGTATTAATATATCCATTACCACTAGTGAATAATATGGGAACCTGGAGCCTCTCCTCCCTTCGTTTCTCTCCAGTTTTTCTTTCTCTTCAGTTGCAGTTGATAATATTTTTAAAGATGTAGTAATTAGAAATAGTAATATTCAGATTACAAGTTCTTTTGGGGGGAGGGGCAGTTGCAAACTTTAACTAATCCAGAATAATTATATGTAATTCTGTGAAATAAAGTATAAAGTATTGTCTTAGTGATTTCTAAGTAGAGTGAAAAAGAGTATAAAAACTGTAGGAAGAAATCGCTGCATTTCTGTTAAATTCACCCTTTTTTAAACTAAAAAAGTTAAGTATTTTTAATTTGTCCTTTTTTAAAGTATACAATTTAGTATTGCCAAATTTATACAACTATTACTATATTCTAATTCCAACACTATTAACTCTTTTTTTTTTTTTTTAACGGGACAGAGAGAGAGTCAGAGAGAGGGATAGACAGGGACAGACAGACAGGAATGGAGAGATGAGAAGCATCAAGTCATTAATTTTTCGTTGCGCGTTGCAACACCTTAGTTGTTCATTGATTGCTTTCTCATACATGCCTTGACCGTGGGCCTTTAGCAGACCGAGTAATCCCTTGCTTGAGCCAAGCGACCTTGGGCTCAAACAGGTGAGCTTTTGCTCAAACCAGATGAGCCCGCGCTCAAGCTGGCAACCTCGGGGTCTCGAACCTGGGTCTTCCACATCCCAGTCTGATGCTCTATCCAGTGTGCCACCACCTGGTCAGGCTATTGACTGCTTTTTTTTTTTTTTTTTTTTTACAGAGACTGAGAGAAAGAGGGATAGGCAGGGACAGACAGACAGGAACGGAGAGATGAGAAGCATCAA
This sequence comes from Saccopteryx leptura, assembly GCF_036850995.1. Taxonomy (NCBI): domain Eukaryota; kingdom Metazoa; phylum Chordata; class Mammalia; order Chiroptera; family Emballonuridae; genus Saccopteryx; species Saccopteryx leptura. The sequence goes on from NC_089505.1 coordinate 256,643,093, forward strand.
TCATTAGTTTTTTGTTGCACGTTGCAACTTCTTAGTTGTTTATTGATTGCTTTCTCATATGTGCCTTGACTGCGGGCTTTCAGCAGACCGAGTAACCCCTTGCTGGAGCCAGCGACCCTGGGTCCAAGCTGGTGAGCTTTTGCTCAAGCCAGATGAGCCCGCGCTCAAGCTGGCGTCCTCGGGGTCTCGAACCTGGGTCCTTCCACATCCCAGTCCAACGCTCTATCCACTGTGCTACCACCTGGTCAGGCTATTGACTGCTTTTTAAGTAAAAATTTTATTCCTAATCTACAGGTCTTTAATTCTTGATTGTTTTATCATGGAGTAGCTTTTTCTTAATTAAATAAAGAAGTTCTTTCTAGTTATTTATTTGTTTTTTCTTTTAAAGAAATAGGCAAATGCCTGTTTATTTATAGAAATACAGTGGCATCATCTTATTCACTAAATACTAGGTATTGGTATTGAGGAAAAAACAAAAACTTAATTCCTGATAGGTTTCATTTTTTATTTATTTTTTATTTATTTTTTACAGAGACAGAGAGATAGATAGGGGAAGACAGACAGGAATGGAGAGAGATAAGAAGAATCAATCATCAGTTTTTCATTGTGGCACTTTAGTTGTTCATTGATTGCTTTCTCATATGTGCCTTGACCAGGGGGCTATAGCAGACAGAGTAACCCCTTGCTCGAGCCAGCAACCTTGGGTCCAAGCTGGTGAGCTTTGCTCAAACCAGATGAGCCCATGCTCAAGCAGGCAACCTCAGTGTCTTGAACCTGGGTCCTCCGCATCCCAGTCTGACACTCTGTCCACTGCACCACCACCTGGTCAGGCTTGATAGGTTTCTTAAGGCCTTTTAAGAGATTATCTAAATTTAGAATTTTTGAAAGAAAAGAGGTTGATTTCAGCTTTTAGTGAGACTTCCTAGTGTTGTTACCTATAAATATATGCTAACACTATATACTAGTAAAATATTACAATAACACCATAGGGTTTTGTCTTCATGTATCCAGAATAGAAATATAAAATGATTAAAACAGTTCTTCTGAGTAGCCAAAAATAGTAATCAAATCCATGAGTAACATTTTGCACATCAGTCCTGTTAAGATTTTCTAGCTGTGTCCATGTTTGGCACTAGGAGTCTTGACTCTAATCTAATATTTCCAGCTTGGTTCGCATGGTTCATGAATCTTTTTAATAATAACACAGGAGTTCTTATATTCTTGACTTTTTAAAGGTGGTTTGTTGAGAATAAGTTAAAGCTTTAGCTGTGGCTGTGGTAGTAAAGAGTGTTGGGAATATAGTCAGGAGATTTACTGCACGTTGACAAGTGTTTTGAGCTCTCCTAGGACAGTTTTTGATTATTTTAAATTTTCAGAGTTTGATGTGATGCTCTCAGCTATTTTGAAACCGTTTCAGCAGGGCAACTTAAATACATAAAACAGGTAATAGCAACAAATGAATGGGTTTCTTTGGCAGCTAATGTTTTTCAGATGAGAACATCTCACTTTCTCTTTAGAAAGGTAACATTTTCTGAATGACCAAGAAATATAGAATATAAAAAATAACAGACTTGAAAAAGCTTGAAATACCCTAGCCGGTTGCCTCAATGAATAGAGCATCAGCCCTGCATGCAGATGTTCCACATTTGATTCCCAGTCAGGGCACATATGAGAAGCAACCATCTGCTTCTCTACCCCACATGTTTTTCTTCCCCTCTCGCAGCCAGTGAATGACTTTATTGGTTTAAGTGTTGCCCTCAGTGTGAAGGATAGTTCAATTGGTCCGAGCATAGGCTTTTGGTACCGAGGATAGCTCGGTTGATTTGACCATCGGCCACACACTGGTTTGCTGGGTGGATCCTGGTAGTGATGCATGTGGTAGTAGTCTCTTACTATCTCCCATCCTCTCACTGAAAAAAAAAAAGGCATGAATCTCTCCTCTTTCTCCATCCTGTCCAAAAATAAAAAATCATTGTTATGAAATTAAGTTAGATATTTCTAGATGATTATAAAATTATGTCATATTAATAAATTTATTTTTAACAAATGTACCGTAATGCAAGATGTTATCTATGTATTATCTGTACATATGGATCCACTTTTTTTAAACAGATATTTAAATGTATAATTTAATCATTTTAGTAAATGTAGAGAATTGTGCATCCATTACCACATAGCAGTTATGGAATATTTTCATCATCCCCAAAAGATTGCTCATGCCATTTCACCTGTATTATTTTTAAAGAAGGCTTAAAATTCTGAATGATTACACCATTTATTTAGCTATCTATCCTATTGATATTTGTTTCTAATTTTGTGATGTTATGAATAATTTCAGTCAGCCTCATTATACATACATTTTCCAAAAACTCTTTTATTAGTTGTTTAGGATAAATAACCAGAAGATGAACTGCTGGGTCAAAGGGAATGTACATTTTAAATGCTGATGGATTTTGCTAAATGCCCTCCAAAAGGGCCATACCAGCTTATACTCTCACCAGCAATGGGTGAGTGTGCATTTAGGTAGTTTAAATTTTATGTATAGAAACATATTGTGAAACTTCTGAGTATACCTCTAGAGAATTCCTAGTATTTTTATAAAAATTACTCCAATTCTTTAAGGAAACATTTTATTTAAAAAGGCAAAATAATATGTATGTAATACATAAGTTTAGAGAGATTTCTTTGGAGAAGAGTTAACATATACTTCAGAACTGATTCATATTAGCTTCAGTTAGGAATAGCACATTTCATGATGAGAAGCAATTGCAAAATCTATTTTTATAAAATCAGTAGAAAATTGTATTTTTTAAAGGTTGTCATTAAGTAATCTGAACTTATTGTGTTTACCTTGTTTTTTACTCAGGATATATCAACCCAAGAAAGCAACATATTAGGGGCATTCTGTGATATGAATGTAAGTATTTGCCTTTTTTCGTTGTCAACTTCGAGCAAAATTTTGTTTTCATGGTTCATATATATCTTTTAAGTTTCTTTTTATGTCTGATCAGTATCTTAAAAAGTATTTCTGATTATGTTTTAAAATAATTTTTTCCCCCTCAGGATGTAGAAGTACCATTGCATTTGCTTCGTTATGTATGTTTGTTTTGTGGGAAAAATGGCCTTTCTCTCATGAAGGATTGCTTTGAATATGGAACTCCTGAAACTTTGCCATTTCTTATAGCACATGCATTTATTACAGTTGTATCTAATGTAAGTATTTTTTGGAATTTGTTTCAATCTTGAGAACAATGCCTAGTATTTTAATAACATGAATTTTATATACAGAAAAGGCAGGTTTGGTGATTTGCATGTACAATAATATTTTTTCTGGATTATATTTTGAAAAAATTGAGTACAGAATCCTCTTTAAAGCCTTTATAATAAAATTGAATTTCTATAAATTAGTGAATTTAAGTTGAATAAGTAAATTTAGCCATTTACCTCTTGTCTGAAATTTAAGATAGGTAGCTATGCACAAAAGTTTATTTTAAATTTCTTTGCCTGAGTTTTTTTTTTTTACTGGAAAAAAATTTTTTTTCCACTGGAAAAGTTTTGACTTATTAGAATTTTGTTTACTTAAATGATGGTTAGTCTGTGGTACTACTGTGGTGTACTTGACTTTTCTCTATATTTCAAGTAAAGACCTAACATTTTATTTGCCTTTATAAAGATAATTCTTTTATAAGTTGTGAATGTCAGTTACTGTCAAGCACAATAAGTATGGAAGCAGAGATAAATACTTTTTACTGCCAGTATATTAAAATTCAGCCCTTAAGAACCTGCTATTCTGATCATCATTTTAAAAAATGGTATAGGATAATCTTACATCTAACTTTACCAAAGCCTGAATTCTTGTGTTAATTGAATTATGTTGTTTTTGTTTGTTTGTTTTTTGAGACAGAGAGAGGGACAGATAGGGACAAACAGACAGGAAGGGGGGAGAGAGATGAGAAGCATCAGTTCTTTGTTGCGGCTCCTTAGTTGTTCAATGATTGCTTTCTCATATATGCCTTGACCGAGAGACTGCAGCAAAACAAGTGATCCCTTGCCCAAGCCAGCAACCTTGGGCTCAAGCCAGTGACCATGCGGTCATGTCTGTGGTCCCATGACAAGCCAGCGACCCCTTGCTCAAGCTGGTGAGCCCGTGCTCAAGGCGGATGAGCTTGTGCTCAAGCCGGCAACCTCAGAGTTGGACCCTAGGTCCTCTGCGTCACAGTTTGATGCTCTATCCACTGTGCCACTGCCTGATCAGGCATGTTAAATGTTAACTAATGTGAAATACTTAAAGTATATATATAAAATAAAAATACAGGATGAAAAAGGACTCATACTTTGTTGCACTGTTAACAATAATATTCTCTTTGCAGTAAAGTAGTACACAGGAAAGGGCACAGTCTTTACTTTATTGAGTATCTGGACCTTCGGGTTTTCATATTTGAAATAAATGATTTGTATGAAGATCATTTTTAATCCCCAAATTCTGGTTTTTTGACAGGTTGAATATACTACATGGACTGGCTGTATAACATAGGTTAAGAATGTAGGCTTTGGAGTCAAGTTGCTTTTGAATTTTGAATCTGAGCCTTAATTTTTTAATTTTCTTAGAATGGGAATGCTAAAAGTGGCAGTCTAGCTTAGCAGATTTTGTAAGGTTTTAAAAGAGATTTTAAACTTTTATTGTAGTACCTGATATATAGTAAGCACTTAGTGACTGGCACCTGCTAAGTTATTTTAGCTATATCATTAAATACTTAGTTGATACTGTTAATTCTAATGACCTTATTTGTTTGATAGGAGGTTCTATTCAGTTTGGCTTTTTTGGGGAGAAAGAATAAAATAGAAGCTTCTCAATGAACTAGTAAATTTTATGTCATTGTAATTTTATAACCTGGTAAATTTGAGTAAGGAGTATAACTGAGTGTGAAATCCAAAATTCACAAAACAATTTATCAATGGTTTTTCTTGACTACAAGTACTAATTGAATTAAAATGTATTTCTTCATGATTAAAATTCTATTATATTATGGAAGATTTGTGTGTGTGTGTGTGTGTGTGTGACAGACAGAGAAGGATAGATAGGGACAGACAGACAGGAAGGGGAGAGATGAGAAGCATCAAGTTTTCATTGCGGCACCTTAGTTGTTCATTGATTGCTTTCTCATATGTGCCTTGACTGGGGGGCTACAGCAGAGCAAGTGACCCCTTGCTCAAGCCAGCGATCTTGGGCTCAAGCTGGTGAGCCTTGTTCAAACCAGATGAGCCCATACTCAAGCCAGTGACATTGGAGTTTCGAATCTGGGTCCTCCGCGTCCCAGTTCGACGCTCTATACACTGTGCCACTGCCTGGTCAGTCTGGAAGATTTCTTAAAGGTTTTAATTTATTACTATATCTTAAAAATTTAGGCCCTGGCCAGTTGGCTCAGTAGTAGAGCGTCGGCTTGGTGTGCAGAAGTCCCGGGTTCAATTCCCAGCCAGGGCACACAGGAGAAGCACCCATCTGCTTCTCCACCCCTCCCCCTCTCCTTCCTCTCTGTCTCTCTCTTCCCCTCCCACAGCCGAGGCTCCATTGGAGCAAAGATGGCCCGGGCGCTGGGGATGGCTCCTTGGCCTCTGCCCCAGGCGCTAGAGTTAGAGTGGCTCTGGTCACAACAGAGCGACGCCCCAGAGGGGCAGAGCATTGCCCCCTGGTGGGCGTGCCGGGTGGATCCCGGTCGGGCGCATGCGAGAATCTGTCTCTCTCTCCCCGTTTCCAGCTTCAGAAAAATACAAAAAAAAAAAAAGCCCTGGCCGGTTGGCTCAGCGGTAGAGCGTCGGCCTAGCGTGCGATTCCTGGCCAGGGCACACAGGAGAAGCGCCCATTTGCTTCTCCACCCCTCCGCCGCACTTTCCTCTCTGTCTCTCTCTTCCCCTCCCGCAGCCAAGGCTCCATTGGAGCAAAGATGGCCCGGGCGCTGGGGATGGCTCTGTGGCCTCTGCCTCAGGCGCTAGAGTTGCTCTGGTCGCAACATGGCGACGCCCAGGATGGGCAGAGCATCGCCCCCTGGTGGGCAGAGCGTCGCCCCTGGTGGGCGTGCCGGGTGGATCCCGGTCAGGCGCATGCGGGAGTCTGTCTGACTGTCTCTCCCTGTTTCCAGCTTCAGAAAAATGAAAGAAAAAAAAAAAAAAAACCAAACAAACAAAAAAAAAATTTCATCACTCAATATTCTTTCCATCTTTTTCTTTAGCCTTTTTATGATTGCTCATTTGTCAGCTGTTGTCAATTTGCATACTTTAATCTTGTAACTCACCTGAGACCATTAAACTAAAATTAGATTAAAATTAGACATATTACTTAAATTAATAATATATTTATATACATATTATAATGTGTGTTTTCTTCTTGCAAGTATAACATTTGTACTTTTTTTTGTATTTTTCTTAAGTGAGAAGCAGGGAGGCAGAGAGACAGACTCCCGCATGCGCCTGACCAGGATCCACCTGACATGCCCACTAGGGGGCATTGCTTTGCCCATCTGGGACTGTTGCTCCGTTGCAATCAGAGCCATTTTAGCTTCTGAGGCGAGGCCATGGAGCCATCCTCAGTGCCTAGGTCAACTTGCTCTAATGGAGGCTTGGCTGTGGGAAGGGAAGAGAGAGAGAAGAGACGGGGGAAGGGTGGAGAAGCAGATGGTCACTTCTGTGTGCCCTTACTTGTAATTGAACCCAGGACATCTGCTAGCTGGGCCGACGCTCTACCACTGAGCAAACTGGCCAGGGTCAACATACGTACTCTTTAACTAAATGTTTTGTAACTTGATTGAGTAACTAACTCAGCACCTTTTCTTGATAAAAACCATCTTTTGACCCTTTTTTTTCTAATTTTTAAAAAATAATTAATACTTTGGTGGAAATTAAGAAGTTAAATTATAGTTTTTACTGTAATCAAGGTTTCTGTGGTCCTGTAATTTATTTATTTTTTAGTTGTTCATTGATTGATTTCTTATATATGCCTTGACGGGGAGGGGGTGGGACCTTATAGCAGACTGAGTGACTCCTTGCTCAAGCCAGCGATCTTGGGCTCAAGCTGGTGAGCCTTGCTCAAACCAGATGAACACACGCTCAAGCTAGCGACCTTGGAGTCTCGAACCTGGGTCCTCCACATCCCGGTCCGACACTCTATCCACTGTGCCACCGCCTGGTCAGGCAGGAATGTTGTTTTTGAGTATCTGTTTCTCTCGCATTGGTTATAGTAAATCACACCTTGAGAAGAAACTTGTTTATATCATTTCCTGGTAACCGAACCATTCTGCTTGTTATCCACGGTGGTTTCCTCACTCTTTTTTTTTTTTTTTCATTTTTCTGAAGCTGGAAACGGGGAGAGACAGTCAGACAGACTCCCGCATGCGCCCGACCGGGATCCACCCGGCACGCCCACCATGGGGCGACGCTCTGCCCACCAGGGGGCGATGCTCTGCCCATCCTGGGCGTCGCCATATTGCGACCTGAGCCACTCTAGCGACTGGGGCAGAGGCCACAGAGCCATCCCCAGCGCCCGGGCCATCTTTGCTCCAATGGAGCCTTGGCTGCGGGAGGGGAAGAGAGAGAGAGGAAAGTGCGGCGGAGGGGTGGAGAAGCAAATGGGCGCTTCTCCCGTGTGCCCTGGCCGGGAATCGAAGGTCTCCTCACTCTTAATGAGGAAAAGTGACTTTATCAGATGGTGAGTGATAACTCCTAGAAACATGAGCCTACAATTTTGAGCTTACAACATGAGAGAACTTTCTTTGGCCTGGCTCTGAACTATCAGCAAAGATACATAACCTATTTTATCGTTTCAAATGTGATAATATTCTCAACTGATACATTTATTTTACTTTCAAAAATTTGCTTCAACCATTATTAACTAATACTGTCTGTTTAGCAGATTTTTTAGTTTTGCACAGATATTACTCTACTATTTTATGGCTCCATTCTTAGTAATAATAGCTTCAGTCATAGGAGAAAAACAACAAACTTCTTTATGTATGTAGTTTTATTACTTTTTGTTGATCTTTAGGTTTTCTTCAGAATCAGCTAGTCAGTATTTATCACAGGTTAGAGAAGTGGAATATAGAGTTCTGCTAAGAGTTTTATTAAAATATCAATGGCATATTTCACAGATCTAGAACAAATATTACAAAAATTTATAAGGAAGAAGCCTGACCAAGTGATGGCACAGTGGATAGAGTGTTAGACTGGGACACAGAGCACAGAGGGCCCAGGTTTGAAACCCCAAAGGCCAGCTTGAGCACGGGCTCACCAACCTGAGTGCAGGGTCGCTGGCATGAGTGTGGAATTATAGACATGACCCCATGGTTGCTGGCTTGGGTCCAAGGTCACTGGCTTAAGCAAGGGGTCATTCGCTCTGCTGTAGCCCCCTGTTCAAGGCACATGTGAGAAAGCAATCAATGAACAACTAAGGAGACGAAGGAGCCACAACGAAGAATTTATGCTTCTCATCTCTCACTTTCTTTCTGTCTCTATCTGATCGTCTCTCTTTCTGTCACCAAACAAAACAACAACTAAAATATATATATGACCATAAAAGACCCTGAATGTCCTCAACAATTTTAAGAAAGAAGAAAAAGGTGGCGGTATCACACTACTTGATACCAAACTATACTGCAAGGCCATTGTAATCAAAATAGCCTGGTACTGGCATAAGAAAGCCCAGAAATAAACCTGTGCCTTTGTGGTCAATTAATATTTGACAAAGGAGGGAACAACGTGCAGTAGAGATCGTCTCTTCAGTAAATGGTATTGGGAAAAGTGGACAGGTACATGCAAAAACTGAAGTCATACACAAGAATAAACTCAAAATTGATAAAAGAGTTAAATGTAAATTGTGAAACTAAGAAAATCGTAGGAGAAAACATAGGCAGTAAAATTACAGACATACCTCGGAGCAATATTTTTGCCAGTACATCTCCATGGGCAAGGGAAATGGAAAAGAAAATAAATGAGACTACAGGTGGTCCTCGGGTTATGATACAGTTCTGTTCTTGTGACAATGATGTAACCCAAATTTTGGTGTAAGTTGAAACACTTCCTAGCCCAAATCACTTACCTAACCTGACACAGTTATAAAGTCATTATCTCTAGAACATAAAAACACAACTAAGCCACGGAAAAAGGAAAAGGACATAAATATACTGTACCGTACACTGTAGTGTATAGTATCAGAAAAAATGACAAAAAAATGAGTGTAAAAAAATTCCTTACCTTTATTTCTAGGGTTGGCTTGCACACTGGAAGGGGCATTGCAGGGTGGGAGAGAATGACCTATCGGGAGGAGGAAGCTAGAGAGGCAGGAGAACCTGCAAAAGGTGCTGGAGATACTGGGTTAGGTGAATCGGTATTGCCTAAAGAACATGCAGGAGACACTGAAGATGATTCTATCTCTACGACGTGTTTCATCTTGAGTAGGGGCTGATGTAGAGGGTACAGGATCTGTTACAGTCTTCTTTATTTTCTTAAAGAATTCTTTTCAGGCTAGTCTGGAAGGTTGATGGCTTGTTCTCTTCCAAAATTTGCCTATAGCGTTGCAAGGCATTCGTAACAGCCCCGTAGACCTTACTGAATCTGTCATCGCTGGGGTCTTCATCCTGAAATTTTGCCTACCCATCATCCTTCACCATAGAACAACCTTCTGCCAAACCCTTGCTAGTACATCTCTTGGGTTCTGGGGTTTCTGTCTCTTTCTCTTCGATCAGCTGCTTCTCCAGCTGAATGAAGTCCTCAGCAGGCAGCTCCTCTCCATGTGATGCCAGTAGCTCTGTGACATCTTCAGCTTCCACCTCCAGATGAAGTTGTTGAAGCTGTTGATCTATGGCAAGAACCTTCCCTATTACAGCCTTCATTGACTCCTCAAAGCCATGAAAGTCATAAACTGGGGACACAGTTTTTTTTCCACACACCATTTAAGTTTGTTTGGCAGAAGCTGAAACACGCCTCAATTTTTTAAAGTTTTTATGGGAGTGAGCTTTGTAAACTGGAAATGTTGTATGTTGAGACTTATAACCTGAGGACCCCTGTATATTGGTTTTTGCACAGCAGGCTCATCTGGCTTGAGCATTGGCTCATCTGGCTTGAGTGTGGGCTCACCAGCTTGAGCATGAGGTTGCTGGCCTGAGTGTGGGATCATAAACATGACCCCATGGTCGGTGGCTTGAAGCCCCAGGTTGCTGGTTTGAGCTGGGGGTTGCTGGCTCAGCTGGAGCCCCCTGGTGAAGGCACATATGAGAAAACAATCAGTGAACAACTGAAGTGCTGCAGTAAGAAGTTGGTGCTTTTCATCTTTCTCCTTTCCTGTCTTTTTGTCCCTCTCTCTCAAAATAAATAAACAAACAAATAATTAAATAATGGACTTGCATTTTGACTCAGCAGTCCCACTTTACGAAATATATCCTAAGAATCCTGAAACACTAATTGGAAAGAATACATGCAAACCCCCTCCCCATGTTTATTGCAGCATTATTTACAATAGCCAAGATCTGGAAACAGCCCAAATGCCCATCAGTGGGTGAGTGGATAAAAAAGCTATGGCACAGTTACAGAATGGAATATTACGTAGCCACAAAAAAGGGAAATCTTACCTTTTGTGACAGCATGCATAGACCTGGAGAGTATTAAGCTAAGTGAAATAAGCCATTCAGAGAAAGACAAATGTCATATAGTCTTTACTTATTTGTGGAATCTAATGATCCCAATAAACTGATGAACAAAATAGAAACAGAAGCAGGGACACAATAACAAGATAGCTATCAGGGGAGGGATGTGAGGAGACTTGATGAAAGAAGGTGAAGGGATTAGCCAAAAAACATAATACAGAGACACAGATGTCAGTGTAGTGATAGTCAGAGGGGAAAAAGGGTAGGAGCTGGGTGGTAGTGGGCAAAATGGGATAATAGGGACAGAAAGACTTTGCTTGGGACAGAATTACATGATGCGGTGTGCAGATGGTGTTTTATTGAGTTGTACCACTGAAACCTGTATGGTTTTGCGAACCAGTTATCCCAGTAAATTCAATTAAATGAAAAGAAGTGCAAATGAGGCATAATAAAGAAACATCATGAATATATGCTTTAGAAAACAATATTACAAATTATTAAATAAGATATAATCAGAGATGTAAACTTACAGATATTACAGCAACATATCAGTGGACACAAGCATTTTTTTTTTTTTAACTCTCTGGCCTAAGACTACTTGTACAAAAACATTAATAAAGACTATTTAATGTTAGAACAGGGGTTGGGAACCTTTTTGGCTGAAGAGAGCCATGAACGCCACATATTTTAAAGTGTAATTTAAAATGAGAGCCATACAACGACCCGTGTACCTTATGCATTATCCAATAAAAATTTGTTGTTGTCCCGGAGGACAGCTGTGATTGGCTCCAGCCACCCGCAACCATGAACAGGAGTGGCAGGAAAGGAATGGATTGTAATACATGAGAATGTTTTATATTTTTAACATTTTTTTTATTAAAGATTTGTCTGTGAGCCAGATGCAGCCATCAAAAGAGCCACATCTGACTCACGAGCCATAGGTTCCCGACCCCTGCGTTAGAACTTAAGCTAGGATTACACATTTTCATGTATCTCCACACTAGACAGAGAGGGTGGATTGACAGTTCTGTGAAGTTTTCATTTCTTCATTTTGTGATAACTAACTTTGTGATGTAGAATACTGTCTGCTGTTCTGACCTGTGGTGACGCAGTGGATAAAGCATCGACCTGGAATGCTGAGGTCGCTGGTTTGAAACCCTGGGCTTGCCTGGTCAAGGCACATGTGGGAGTTGATGTTTCCTGTTTCTCCCCCCTTCTCTCTCTCTCTCTCTCTCTCTCTCTCTTTCTTTCTCTATCTCCTCTCTAAATTGAATAAATAAAATAAATAAAGTCTTAAAAAAAAGAAATCACACCCAATCTACTTTCTCTATTATAAAGGAGCAGTGAACATATGTATAATGTAGTTTTTGTGTGTTTGTGCACATATGTATGTATATTGATTTATTTGTATTAACTTTTTAAGCAGCAATCATGCTAAAATAGTTAATTCTAAAAACATTTATCTGAAATTTATTTTGTATTTTTTACTTACATTTTCATATCTTTTTTTTTTTTTATGTATTTTTCTGAAGTTGGAAATGGGGAGGCAGACAGACTCCTGCGTGCGCCCGACCGGGATCCACCCAGCACGCCCACTAGGGGGCGATGCTCTGCCCATCTGGGACGTTACTCTGTTGCAACCAGAGCCATTCTAGTTCCTGAGGCAGAGGCCAGGGAGCCATCCTCAGCGCCCGGGCCAACTTTGCTCCAGTGGAGCCTTGGCTGCGGGAGGGGAAGAGAGAGACAGAGAGGAAGGAGAAGGGAGGAGTGGAGAAGCAGACGGGCGCTTCTCCTGTGTGCCCTGGCCGGGAATCGAACCCAGGACTCCTGCACGCCAGGCCAACACTCTACCACTGAGCCAACCGGCCAGGGCCTCAAATTAATCTTGATTTTAATTCTTCCTTTCTATTCCTGTGCCTTATGTTCATTTTATTACCTGTTGCACTCAGTAGGCCTGTCAGATCAAGTTGGATTGCATTTATTAATTTATGTTTTGGTATGAGTCTCAGGGCAAAAAGTTTTTACATTTCACCATTAATATAGTATTTGCTCTAGGACTTACATAGATATCTTTAATTAGAGTGAAGCTGTACATTTTCTATTTGCAGATTTGTTTTTAACTTGTATTATTTGTCAAGGCTTAGTTAGTATCATAGTTTCTTTTTTTTTTTAATAAGTGAGAGGTGGGAGGCAGAGACAGACTCTAGCATGTACACTAACTCGAATCCATTGGGCAAGCCCCCTACCAGGTGATGCTTTGCACATCTGGGCTGCTGCTCTGTTGCTTGGCAACTGAGCTATATTATTTTAGCGCCTGAGGTGAGGCCATGAAACCTTCCTCAGTGCCCAGGGCCAACTTCACTCGGAACTATTTGAGCCATGGCTGTGGGAGGGGGAGAGAGAGAGAGAGAGGGAATGGGAAGGAGAGGAGAAGCAGATGGATTCTTCATACAAGAATCAACCAATAAATGTGTCAGGGTCTTGACCAGGTATCAATCCCGCAACCTTGGCATATCAGGACAATACTCTAACCAACTAAGCACCTGGGCTGGGCAGTTGTTTATTATAATTTTGTGTGACTATGAAATATATCTGTCTTGCCTGACCAGGTGGTGGTGCAGTAGGATGCCAAGGACCCAGGTTCGAGACCCTGAGGTCACCAGCTTGAGTGCGGGCTCATCTGGTTTGAGCAAAACCTCACCAGCTTGGACCCAAGGTTGCTGGCTTGAGCAAGGGGTTACTTGGTCTGCTGAAGGCCTGTGGTTAAGGCACATATGAGAAAGCAGTCAATGAACAACTAAGATGTCACAGTGTGCAACAAAAAACTAATGATTGATGCTTCTCATCTCTTTGTTCCTGTCTGTCTGTTCCTGTCTATCCCTCTCTCTGACTCTCTCTCTGTTTCTGTAAAAAAAAAATAAGAGAAAATATTTGTCTTAAATGGATATTGAAGTGATTAGAAATCACAGGTAGGCCCTGGCCGGTTTCTCAGTGGTAGAGCGTCGGCCTGGCGTGCGGAATTCCCGGGTTCGATTCCCGGCCAGGGCACACAGGAGAAGCGCCCATCTGCTTCTCCACTCTTCCCTCTCTCCTTCCTCTCTGTCTCTCTCTTCTCCTCCCGCAGCCAAGGCTCCATTGGAGCAAAGATGGCCCGGGGGCTGGGGATGGCTCCTTGGCCTCTGCCCCAGGTGCTAGAGTGGCTCTGGTCGCAACAGAGTGACGCCCCGGAGGGGCAGAGCATCGCCCCCTGGTGGGCGTGCCAGGTGGATCCTGGTCGGGCGCATGCGGGAGTTTGTCTGACTGTCTCTCCCCGTTTCCAGCTTCAGAAAAATACAAAAAAAAACAAAACAAAAACACACAGGTAGTTTGATATTTTTAGAAGGACTGAGGAGATGGTCTATTAAAAAATAAGATGGGCCTGACCAGGTTGTGACACAGTGGATAGAGCATCAGACTGGGATGTGGAGGACTCAGGTTCGAAACCCCAAGGTTGCTGGCTTGAGTGTGGCTTATCCAGCTTGAGTGCAGGATCACCAGCTTGTGAGCGGAGTGGCTGGCTGAGTGTGAGATTGTAGACATGACCCCATGGGTGCTGGGTTGAGCCCAAGGTAGTTGGCATGAGTAAAAGGTCACTCGTTCTGCTGTAGCCCTCCCCAACCCCCGTCAAGGCACATATGAGAAAGCAATCAGTGAACAACTAAGGAGACTAAGGAACCTCAATGAAGAATTGATGCTTCTCATCTCTCTCACTTCCTGCCTGTCTGTCCCTATCTGTCCCTCTCTCTGTCTCTGACACAATAAAAATCAGAACTAAGATGACTTAGTAAAAAATTAAGGTCCTGGTCAGTTGGCTCGGTGTTAGAGCATCAGCCTAGTGTGTGTATATCCTGGGTTTGATTTCCGGTCAGGGCACACAGGAGAAACAACCATCTGCTTTTCCACCCTTCTTGCTCCTCTCTATCTCCTCCTCCCCTCCTGCAGCCATGGCTCCATTGGCCACAGGCCCTGAGGATGGTTCTGTAGCCCTTGCCTCAGGTGCTAAAAAATGGCTCCAGTTGCAACAGAGAAAATGCTGCAGATGGTCAGCGCATTGCCTCCTAGAGGGCTTGTCGAGTGGATCCTGTTCAAGGCACATGTGGGAATCTGTCTCTACCTCCTCATCCTCCACCAATTTTTAAAATTAATTAATTCTCAGCCCTAGCTGGTTGGCTCAGTGGTAGAGCATTGGCCCAGCATGTGGATGTCCCAGGTTCAATTCCTGGTCAGGGCACACAGGAGAAGCACCCATCTGCTTCAACCCCCCTCTTCTCTCTCTCTCTCTCTCTCTCTCTCTCTCTCTTCTCTCTCTTCTCTCTCTCCCTCCCTCTTCTCCCCATCTGGCAGCCATGGCTCAATTGGAGCGAGTTCACCCCAGACACTAAGGATGGCTCCATGGCCTCTACCTTAGGTGCTAAAAAGAGCTTGGTTGCTGAGCAATAAAGCAATGCCCCAGATGGGCATAGCATCGCCCCCTAGTGGGCTTGCCCATGGAGCCCCATTCGGGCACATGTGGAAGTATGTCTCTGCCTCCCCTCCTCTCACTGAATTTTAAAAAAAGGAAAGAAAAAAATATTCTCCCTTTTTAACAAGAAGTTAATATTCTTCAGATTGATTTTATGTTTGTGTGTATATATATAAATGTGGATAGGTATATAGGTTAAATTACTCTCAATATGTATATAATATTTCTTAATTATTCTTTTCAAAATAGATAAAATGTATGTAGTTTTAGAGGCAGCAAAATATTAAATGCTCTTGTATTTAAAGTGAAAGACACATGTATTCACATATTCATTATACCTTAATGTCATCTTTATGTTTTTTTATAGATTAGAATATGGCTACATATTCCTGCTGTCATGCAGCACATTATCCCTTTTAGGACCTATGTTATCAGGTATGTTTATAAAATCTTTTCTGCCTTATTATCAGTATACTATGTTAAACAGTTTATGACATAGTACAGAATTATATATATATATCTTTTAAGATCTTATTTTTTTATATCACAGCGAGAGAGAGACAGTGGGGAAGGAGCAGGAAGCATCAACTCATAGTGGTTACTTCTCACAGGTACTTTGACCAGGCAAGCCTGGGGTTTTGAACTGGCCAGTTTTGAGCCAACGACCTCAGCATTCCAGGTCAATGCTTTATCCACTGCACCACCACATATCAGGCCTGAATTATATTGTTTTCAAGTCCGTTGTACTCACATTCTCTAGAGAAAATTGTCATCCATAGTTTGGTGTATAGTATTTTTTATGTATTTGTAAGTTTATATTTAATATTTGCTTTGAAGCCATTTATGTTGAACTTTTTTTTTACAGGACTATATAAAAAGAATTAAAGAGATTAACAATGTTTACATGGTATTTCACTATATTCATTCAACAAATACATACTAAGTATTATGTTCTAAGCCCTGGGGATATAGCAGAGAAAAAAAAATTTCTCCTTTTTTGCAGTCTATATATAAAGTAAATGAGTGAATGATACAATTCATCAGACAGTGATTAGAATTACAGAGAAAAATAGTAGCAAAGGTGGATTGAGAGTTTTATTAGATGGGTCACAATTTTAAATATAGAGAAGGTCTCATTGAGGAGGTGGTGGCAGTTTTATTTTGTCTCAGCCTAGGAAGGCAACCTATGAAGAATATAGAGAATATTATTGTATTGATTAGATTTGGAGGAGTTCTAAGATTGTATTTCTTGATAATACTTACATTTTTTTCCTTCTTTTTCCAAGTGAGAGGAGGGGAGATAGACATGCAACCGGAATAGGATCCACCCAGCAACCCCCATTTGGGGCCAGTGCTCGGCCTATCTAGGGCCATGCTTGCCATTGAGCTATTTTTAGTGTCTGAGGCAGAGGCTCCAAGGAGCCATCCTCAGCACCCAGGGCCCATGTGCTCGATCCAATGGAGTCATAGCTATGGGGTGGGGAGAGAGAGAGAAAAAGGAAGATGGGGAGGGGGAAGGGTAGAGAAGCAAATGGTCACTTCTCCTGTGTGCCCTGATTGGGAATTGAACCTGGGACATTCACATGCCAAGCCGACGCTCTACTGTTGAGCTGACCCAACTGGCTAAGGCATAATTCTTGATTCTTTCTCTCATTTATTTGCGAACATTTGAGTGTCTACTAATTTCCCATTACTGTTTGAATTGTTGCAGGAAGCATATGAAATAGAAACAGATAGTAATGAATGTTATGCAGTAAGGTAATAATATCGAGAGGGAATATGAGACGTTTCTTAAAGGTGACATTTTGAAGAATATGAATCAGTTAATCAGATGATAATTAGAAGCACATATTCCAGGTAGAAGGAACATAGGGGCATAGGCTTTGAAGTTGGAAAGAATATGACATTTTAAACTAGAAGCAGACTGGAGTGGAGCATAGCATAAAGGGGGGTGTAATTATGATACAACATTGGATAAGAAGGGGCAGATTATTTGGGACCTTCAAGCCATTATAAGGAGTTTGGATTTAATTTTAGCCATAGGAATCTATTGAAGGGTTTTAAACAGATGAGTTATGATGGCTTTTTTTTTTTAACATTTTTATTTATTGATTTTACAGAGAGGAGGGCAGGGAATGAGAAGTATACTGCTTACAAAAATTATGAGATATTTCAAAATGAATATGAAGTGATAAAGCATTTGATTTTTTTTTATTAAACAACATCAGAAAAGCAAATAAGTCAAAGAAAGTTTGATTATGCAAATGAATGCAAAACCAACTTTTATTTCATTGGTGGAAATGCACTATACAAAAGGCTGAAAGTACTGGAATATTTGCATGTTCTGTGATTCTTTAATTTTTATGAGTAGTTGCTTCACTCTAGCTGTTCATTGCTTGCTTGTTGCATGTGCCTTGACCAGACAGGCCCAGGGTTTCAAACCCGCAACCTCAGCATTCCAGGTCAGTGTTCTATCCACTGCGCCACCAGAGTCCAGGCAGAGTCATGATGGCTTCTAAAAGATCACTTTGAACAAAGATGCCCACTCTCACTCCTCTTATCATCTTAGCATTGTAAATCCTAGCCAAAGGAATCAAGCAAGAGAAAGAAATAAAAAGCACTCAGATTGGGAATGAAGATGTAAAAGTGTCACTTTTTGCAGATGACAGGATTCTTTATATAGAAAAACCCTAAAGACTCCACCAAAAAACTATTAGAAACAATAAACAACTGTAGTAAAGTTGTAGGATACAAAGTCAATGTATAAAAATATACTGCATTCGTTTTACTAACAATAAAATTTCAGAAAAAGAAGTGGAAATAAAAACATTACTTTGCAATTGCAACCAAAAGAATAAAATACCTGGCAATAAACTTAGAAAAGGGTGTGAAAGACCTATATACTGAAAACTACAAAGTGTTATTAAAAGAGATTGAAAAAGACACGATGAAATGGAACAATGTTCATGAATTAGAAGAACTAACATAGTTAACATGTCCATAATACCCAAAGCAATATACAGATTTAATGTGACCCCATCAAAGTCCCAGTGACATTTTAAAAATAGAATGAAAGATCATCAGATTTGTATGCAACCACAAAAGACCCTGAATAGTCAAAAAAGCACAAAGCCAGAAGTATCACACTACCTGACTTCAAATTAGACTACAGAGCAATAGTTATCAAAAGAGCTGATATTTGCAGAACAGACACACAGACCAATGGGACAGAATTGAGAGCCCAGAATTAAAATCACATGTATATGGGCAAATAATTTTTAACAGTGGAACCAAAAACATGCAGTGAACAAAAGAAAGCCTCTTTAATAAATGGTGCTGGGAAAAATTGGAAAGCCACATGCAAAAGAATGAAACTAGACTGCAGTTTGTCCCCATGTACAAAAATTAAGTCAAACAAACAAAAACTCATAGACAACAGTATGGTGGACAGAGGAAAGGGGATGGGGGTGGGAAGAGGGTATAGGGAGCTAAATATATAGTGATGAAAGATGATTTGACTTTAGGTGGTAGTCACACAATGTAATATACAGATCATATAATAGAAACATACACTTGAAACCTATTTAATCTTATTAACCAATGTCACTCTAATAAGTTTAATTTAAAAAATTTAAAAGCTCACTTTGGCCTTTAATTGGATCATATATTAAAGGAAGGTTGAAATAGAAGGTAGGAGATCATTTGCTAGGTTAATGCAGTAGTCCTGGAAAGAAATGATGGTTACTTGTACAAGGATTATTTGTGGTGATTTTGAAAATTGAATAGGATATAATTGAAAATGAAATCAACAAGATTGGTGGTTATGGAGTTTAAGGAAAAGGACAATACTATGTGTGACACTTAATAACCCTCAGTTTTTCTTGTGCTGTGACTATTATTAACAGATATTAAAGACTGTAAGAACTTAAAGACTTACTCTTGATATGCTTTTGGGACATTTAAGTGTTGCTGGCAAACTGGGAGTATAAGCCAATAATTAAGAACAACATCATTAATTTAGGAGTTGTGAACATAAAGACAGTACTTAGATACCATGAGAGGAAGTGGGGTCATCTGAGGAGAGAATGTAGAAAGAGAATAGAACTGAGGCTAGGATAGAGCCCTGTGTCAATGTGCTTTTGCTGTGTAAGAAAACAGCCCCCAGCTTGACTGGTGGTGTAGTGAATAGAGCACTGACATGGAATGCCAAGGTACCTGGTTTGAGGCCCCAAAGCCACCAGCTTGAGTGCGGGCTCATCAGCTTGAGCACTGGGTTGCCAGCCTTTAGTGCAGGGTCGCTGGCATGAGTGTGAATTGATATGAGCCCAAGGTTACTACAAGGCACATATGAGAAACATTTAATGAGCAACTAAAGTGAAGCAACTAGGAGTTGATACTTCTCATCTCTCTCCCTTCCTGTCTCTCTCTCTTCATCTATAAATAAATAAGCACCCTCCCAAATTTAATATGTTGAAATAACAGTCATTTATTATTTATCACAGTCCTCTGGTTAGCTAGTTCTTCTGATCTGAGCTGACTTGGCTGGAACTAAATGCTTTAGAATAGCCTCACTAATATGTTCTGTGGTTGTCTGGGTGATTGGTTTTGGTATGGGAGGGAGTTTCATATATGTCTTGCAGTTGGCTAGATGTCATTTGAGGCATCGATACCATGTCTCTTTCATCCAGCAGGCTAACCTGAGTTACTGATCTTACTGGTGGAAGAGTTTCCAGGGATAGAAGGCAAGCTCAGAGGCTTTTTAAGCTTCTAATGCTTATGTCACATCTCTTAATGCCCCATTGTCCAAAGGAAGTTTTATGGCAGAGCTCAGATTCAAGAAAGTTAGAGAAGTAGATTACACCTGTTGTTGGGAAGAGTGGCAGAGTCACATTGTAAAAACTTATATATAAAGTGATGGGAAGACTTTGGGGCCTTCTGTAATACTTTACAAGCTGGAGGATCTCTAATATTGAAAGGTTAGACAGAGGCCTGACGAGGCGGTGGCGCAGTGGATAGAGCATTGGCCTGGGACGCTGAGAACCCAGGTTCAAAACTCCGAAGTTGCCGGGTGAACGTGGGCTCATCCAGCTTAAGCACAGCATCGCCAGCTTGAGTGTGGGATCATAGACATGACCCCATGGTCGCTGGCTTGAGCCCAAAGGTTGCTGGCTTGAAGCCCAAGGTTTCTGGCTTGAGCAAGGGGTCATTGGCTCTGCTGGAGCCCCCCAGTCAAGGCACATATGAGAAAGCAATCAATGAACAACTAAGGTTTTGCAACAAATTGATGCTTCTCTTCTCCCTCCCTTCCTGTCTGTCTGTCTCTTTTCTTTCTCTCTCTCTCACACTAAAAAGAAAGAAAAAGAAAGAAAGAAAGAAAAAAGATTAGATAGAGAAACCAGCCAACTAGAACAACAGGTAGGGCCTGAAAGGGAAACCAGTACTTTGTGATTTTGGGAAGCCAAAAATCAATGATGTTTAAAATGTATACATTTAAAAGAAGTTTATTCATGTAGGGAAGTAGATATACTGCTTTAAGGCAGTGGTCCCCAACCCCCAGGCCGCGGACCGGTACCGGTCCGTGGGCTATTTGGTACTGGTCCGCAGAGAAAGAATAAATAACTTACATTATTTCCATTTTATTTATATTTAAGTCTGAACGATGTTTTATTTTTAAAAAAAGACCAGATTCCCTCTGTTACATCGTCTAAGACTCACTCTTGACGCTTGTCTCAGTCATGTGATACATTTATCCGTCCCACCCTAAAGGCTGATTCGTGAAAATATTTTCTGACATTAAACCGGTCCCTGGCCCAAAAAAGGTTGGGGACCTCTGCTTTAAGGCATCAGCTGAAATTTACTAAAACAGAAGCTGTATACATGACAGGTATTAAAAAATAGTAAGCTTTACTGTAGGTGCAGAATACTGTGTTAAATGACTTGACTCTTTGGAGTTTCTGATTTAGGTTAACCTCTCAGCATAGGACACAATAGCCATAGGTCTTTATCTTTGAACAGTCACTTTGAAATAGTTTAAATTGGGAATGTTAGTCCCAGGATGCCAGGTTCTGTTGTACTAAACATTTTGAAAGTATGGAGCAAAGAAATATTATTGAATTATTGAGTGGTCTTTAGAAATATTTTGCAACTTCTTTATATGTTTTATTTTTGAAACATTTCAGGTATTTATGCAAGCTCTCTGATCAGGAGTTAAGACAGAGTGCGGCTCGCAACATGGCTGACTTAATGTGGAGTACAGTGAAAGAACCTTTGGATACAGCATTATGCTTTGATAAAGAAAGTCTAGATCTTGCATTTAAGTATTTTATGTCACCTACTTTGACTATGAGATTGGCTGGACTAAGTCAGATAACGGTACGCTAAATTTGCTTTATTTTTGGTCATTTTTTATTTACGTTTCAGACTATTATGACTACTGTAATCATACCTACTATTAATGGAGTGGAGCACTTATACTAGGCATTTTGGTATTTTATATGCTTTACTTTGTATGGTCCTTACAAATAATTTCTGTACTTTACTTATTTTAAATAAGAGGAGCCTGAGGTTTAGATTTAAAGGTATTTATACTTTAGGTCTTTTGGATTTCAGGCTCCATCTCCTTCACTGTTTTTCTTTTTTTCTTTTTTCTTTTTGTATTTTTCTGAAGCTGGAAACAGGGAGAGTCAGTCAGACAGACTCCCGCATGCGCCTGACTGGGATCCACCCGGCACGCCCACCAGGGGCGATGCTCTGCCCCTCCGGGGCGTCGCTCTGCCGCGACCAGAGCCACTCTAGCGCCTGGGGCAGAGGCCAAGGAGCCATCCCCAGCGCCCAGGCCATCTTTGCTCCAATGGAGCCTTGGCTGCGGGAGGAGAAGAGAGAGACAGAGAGGAAGGAGGGGTGGTGTGGAGAAGCAAATGGGCGCTTCTCCTATGTGCCCTGGCCGGAATCGAACCTGGGTCCCCCGCACGCCAGGCCCACGCTCTACCGCTGAGCCAACCGGTCAGGGCTGTTTTTCTTTTTAACTCATCAGTTTCTTACATTTAGAATCCGGTGTTTTCAGAGAGAAAAAGAATTAGAGTATATTAGTAAATTCATTAACCATGCAGAAACCACAAATTAATGGACCATAGGCCAAATTTGACTAGCAAAAGTGTTTTGTTTGGTTTGCACAGTAGCAAATACCGTTTTAAATAGGGAGAAATCTATATTATTGATTCTCGTGGGATATAGGGTAAGGAGGAAGATCTGATATCCTTGAGTCTGGATTATTTCATGACAACAATTTGTGAGAGCTAAGTAGTTAGCTGCATTCTTTAGAACGGATATGCTTTTTCTGTTTTATTAAAGGTCTTTGTTAGCTTTGCTCCTTTATATTTTCTGCCTGTTTTTGTAATGTAGTTATTCTGAAGTAGCTATATTTTACTTGTGTATTGGACTTCATAAGTATAGAAAATACTTGTTGACATTTTCCTAAATTAAATATTAAATGTGTTTATTTAGCAGGCCTTTCTGAAATTCTATGTCTGTAGTGACACATTATTGCTGCCTTGCATTAGATTTTTGTGATTTTCTCTTATTCAATATTTTTCCTGTAGGGTACTTAATGGAATAAAGCATTAAGTAATACCTATGGAAGGAATTTATGTAATGTTATTTTATTTAATTGAGCGCAGACTTATTAATTCAAAAAAAATTTTAAATTTAATTTAATTTTTTAAAATTAAGAGACTGATTCCCACATGTACTCCAACCAGAATGTACCTGCAAGCCCCCTATGGGGTGATGTTCTGCCTCTCTGGGGCGTTATTCCATTGTTCTGCATTCAGACTATTTTTAGTACCTGAAGTAGAAGCCATGGAGTGAATCATCTTCAGCACCTGGGGCCAACCTGCTTTACTCAATCGAGCCATGGCTGTGGGAGGAGGGAGAGAGAGAGAAAATGAGGGGGGGGGAAGGGGGAAGGGTGGAAAAGCAGATAGTCACTTCTTTTGTGTCCACTGACCAGGAATTGAACCCAGGACGTCTGCAGACACCCAGCTGATGCTCTACCACTGAGCAAACTGGCCAGGGCCTATTTAATGTTTTAATATGATAAAAGATGTAGCCAGACTAATTGGGAAGTATATGCATTTTATTATCTATTTAAGTTTTACAATTTTGTTCTGGTTATTAAAAATGATCTACAAATATCAAACCATGTTTTTTGACAATTGCTAATATACATAAGAATAATTTTGAAACACTTTTATTTTTCTAATTATAGAATCAACTTCACACCTTCAATGATGTGTGCAATAATGAATCATTGGTATCAGACACAGAAACGTAAGTAGGAGCCTTACTGATACATAAGTAATAGCATTTTAATGTGTGTGGTTTACATGGTAAATATAATTGTGTTTATTAGATTTGAAGTGTTTACTAGAAAGTCTATGCCTTTTGGCTTCTTTTGTGTAGTCTTCATTAGCTTGCACAACAATATACTGAAACATTTCTCCATTTTTTTAAACAGCATGTATTAACATATAATGTTATTTGCACAACATGCAAAAGGATAGTATTTATATAGGAGAATTTAGTAGTAAAGAATATGGTAGGGATAGTTTTCAGAAAGCACCCTTGATGCAGAAAAGGGAAAGACCTCATTCAGCACCTTTTATGGGGAAACCAAGTTAATGATGCTCATGGATAAAAAGTAGTTTTTATAGTTTAGGGCTTTTCAAGGTTTTAAAAATAATTTTTTTATTTTAATATTTATTTCATTAAGTTGTCCTTCCCTTATAGAAATCAGTTTTTTAATCTTAGATGAAATTCTTAATTATATGAACATGTCATATTTTTGCTTTACTGTAACTTACGTACATTAATCTTAGTTCTGCCCTAAGGAGTTGATGTTGGTTGAACTGAAACCTTCTTGAATTTGAAAACCAAGGACCATGTGTCTTTAATTTTTTTTTTTTCATGACAGAGACAGAGAGAGGGACAGATAGGGACAGACAGACAGGAAGGGAGAGAGATGAGAAGCGTCGCCTTAGTTGTTCATTGATTGTTTCCCCACATGTGCCTTGACGGGGGTGGGGAGGCTACAGCAGAGTGAGTGACCCCTTGCTTAATAAGCCAGTGACCTTGGGCTTCAAGCCAGCAACCTTTGGGCTCAAGCCAGTGACCGTGGGGTCATGTGTAGGATCCCATGCTCAGGCCAGCGACCCTGTGCTTAAGCTGGTGAACCCGTGCTCAAGCCAGATGAGTCCTCGCTCAAGCCGATGACCTTGGGGTTTTGAACCTGGGTCCTCTGTGTCCCAGTTCAATGCTCTATCCTCTGTGCTACCACTTGGTCAGGCTCTTTATTTTTTCTTTTCTTTTTACAGAGACAGTCAGAGAGAGGATGGATAGGGACAGATAGACAGGAACGGAGAGAGATGAGAAGCATCAATCATCAGTTTTTCATTGCGACACATTAGTTGTTCATTGATTGCTTTCTCTTACGTGCCTTGACCACGGGCATTCAGCAGAACGAGTAACCCCTTGCTCGAGCCGGCGACCTTGGGTCCAAGCTGGTGAGCTTTTTGCTCAAGCCAGATGAGCCTTTGCTCAAGCAGACGACCTCGAGGTCTTGAACCTCGGTCCTTCCGCATCCCAGTCTGATGCTCTATCCACTGAGCCACCACCTGGTCAGGCTGGCACATTTTTTTATATAATAATTTTCCATTCTATTTCATCTTTGGTGAATTGTTTGTTCACTCTTTTGCCCAGTTTTGGATAACTGGATTGTCTTCTTTTCTGAACCACTAGCCTATGATCTGTACTACAGAATGTTCATGTGTGCTTAAGAAGACTGTTTATTCTGTTGCTGTTGTATGGAGTGTTATAGAAATGTCTGTTAGCTTTAATGAGTTTGTAGTATTGTTTGCCTTCTATATTCTTGTAGGTTTTTTTTACCTAGTTCAGTCCATTATTAAAAGTAGGGTATTGAAGTCTCCAACTACAGTGAGTCCTCACTTTGTGGATTCCGTATTTGTGAGTTTGCCTATTTGCTGCAGTTTATTCATAACCCAAAATTCAGTGCTTGTGGTGCTTTTATTTTCCCTTCAGTTCTGTTCGTTTCTGCTTCATGAATTTTGGGGCTTTTTGTTAGGTTTATTATGCTTATAGTTGTTACAGTTTTGATAATTTTACTCTTTTATCATTATGAAATGTACCTCTTTTTTATTTTTATTTTGAGAGAGAGAGAGAGAGAGAAAGAAAAAGAAAGATTTGGAGGAACAGACAGGAAGGGAGAGAGATGAGAAGCATCAACTCGTAGTTGCGGCACCTTACTTGTTCATTGATTGCTTTCTTATTGCCTTGACTGGGGTGGGGACTACAGCCGAACCAGTGACCCCTTGCACAAGCCAGCAGCCTGGGCTTCAAGCCAGTGACCATGGCATCATGTCTATGAGCCCACACTCAAACTTCTAAGCTTGTGCTTAAGCTAGATGAGCTCACCCTCAAGCCGGCAACCATAGTGTTTCGAACCTAGGTCCTCAGCATCCCAGGCTGACTCTCTAGTCACTTTGCCACCGCCTGGTCAGGCCTCTTTGTTCCTGTTAAATAATTTTGGCTTAAGTTTATTTTGTCTGATGTTAGTATAGCCACTGCGACTTATGTTTACTGTTTTCATGACGTATCTTTTTCTACCCTCTTTCAACTTGTTTGCGTTTTTGGAGCTAAAGTAAGTATGTCTCATGGGGGCAGCATTTAATTGGATTTTTAAAAATGGAGCCCTACATCCTGACCTGTGGTTGTGCAGTGGATAAAGCAACAACCTGGAATGCTGAGGTTGCTGGTTCGAAACCCTAAGCTTGCCTGGTCAAGGCACATATGGGAGTTAATGCTTCCTGCTTTTTCCCCACTTCTCTCTCTCTCCTGTCTATCCTCTCTAAAATGAATAAATAAAAATTCTTAAAAACAAAATGAAGCCTTACATTCTCTGTCTTTTGATTGGATTATTCTTTCAATCTTAATGCTGTTTGTATGATATATTTATGTCTACTGCTTTGCTATTGGTTTTCTATATTCTCCTGTCTTTTAATTCCATTTAATTTCTTTATGCTTTAAAAATTATTTTCTTAGTCATTGCTGAGTGGGCTACAATATGCACCTTAATTTGTTACTGTCTACTTCAGATTTATAACTTAATTTTCATAAAATTATGGGCACATTGCTCCAGTATAGCTCTATTCCTTTGTTTCTGATCATTATTAATTAATCTTATTGTGGTTCCCTTGTGCATGCTTAGTTCTTTTTTTTTTTTTTTTTTTTTCCAGAGACAGAGAGAGAGTCGGAGAGAGGGATAGATAGGAACAGACAGACAGGAATGGAGAGAGATGAGAAGCATCAATCATCAGTTTTTTGTTGCAACACCTTAGTTGTTCATTGATTGCTTTCTCATATGTACCTTGACTGTGGGCCTTCAGCGGACCGAGGAACCCCTTGCTCAAGCCAGTGACCTTGGGTCCAAGCTGGTGAGCTTTGCTCAAACCAGATGAGCCCACACTCAAGCTGGCGACCTCGGGGTCTCAAATCTGGGTCCTCCGCATCCCAGTCCGATGCTCCATCCGCTGCACCACCGCCTCGTCAGGCTGCTTAGTTCATTTTCTCTTACTCCTTTTAAGATTTTTCTTTTTGTCTTTGTCTTTTAACAGTTTGAATATGATGTGTCTAGGTTTGGATCTCCTTGTGTTTTATCCTGTTGGATTCGTTGTTATTCTTGAACATATAGATGAATATTTTTAATCAAGTTTGGATGTTTTGCCTCTCATTTCTTCAAATTTTTTTCTGCTTCCCCTATTCTTTCTGAGAGTCCTGTTGTATATATGTTTCCAGAGTCCTGAGTGGTTGTTATTGATTATGTTGTCCAATTTTATGCTTGATCAGTTCCAGTTCCAGTTCTCAGATATTACAAAACTTTCTGGGTCACCTTTCAGTGTCCTTCAAGAGATTGAAAGAATGAAGTGCATTGTTTAGAATACTTTTAGTTGTTGAGTTGTCATAAAAATCAGAGAGTTGAATCATGGGTGATGGCTCCTGTAGGTCTACCCAGAAATAGGCAAAATATATCATTAGTAGTTTTATTGTAAAGTTTTACCTTTTGAGGTCCATATACCTAATTTATAACTTTAAAAAAAATTTTTTTATTAAATGTAATTTTTCTATGGATATACAAGAAAAATTATTCAATCTTTGTGTTTTATTGTATAATTTATATAGATGAGGAAAACTTGGGATCTTTTACTGTGCATTTTATTTTGAAACCTATTTTCTTCTACCTAAAATATACCTATCACCACTTTTTTCATTAAAATTTTTGTATATAGCCTGACCTGTGGTGGTGCAGTGGATAAAGCGTCGACCTGGAAATGCTGAGGTCGCCGGTTCAAAACCCTGGGCTTGCCTGGTCAAGGCATATATGGGAGTTGATGCTTCCAGCTCCTCCCCCCTTCTCTCTCTCTCTATCTCTCTCTCCTCTCTCTCCCTCTCTTTCTCCTCTCTAAAAATGAATAAATAAAATTAAAAATTTTTTTTTGTATAATAGCCATCTAAACATGTTTTAAAGAAATAGAGAATCTGTGTTGGTCTATACATATTTTTTTTAAAAAGAAACAATTTATAACCTTCCAAAACAAAGCACCAGGCCCAGGTATGTTTACTTGTCAATTATACCAAATATTTGAAGAAGAAATTACCATCATATTTTTCCATGTATAAGACTCACCCTTTTTCAAAAAATTTGGGATTTAAAAACTAGGTGTGTCTTATACAGTGGTAATAAATTTTTTACTTGTAGTTCCTGCTTTTTTGCACTCATTGTTAAGATTTTTTTACTTGAGTTCAATAACTTTATGTAATACCTTTTTCCCCAAATTTTAAGCTCCAAAATTAAGGTGCATCATACATAGGAGTGTTTTATACATGGGGAAATACCTCTGCCTTATTTATTCTTTGAAGCCAGCGCTATTCCAATACCAAAACCTGACAAAGAGTATAAAAAAAGAAAAGTACATACCAGTATTTCTCATGAACATGGGTAGAAAAATCTTCATGAAATATTAGGAAATCAAATCTAACAATGTATAAAAAAGAATTATATACCATGACTAAGTGAGATTTATCTCAGGTATACAAGACTGGTTCAGCATTTCAAAATTAATGTAATTATCATATCAATAAGCTAAAGAAGAAAAATCACGTAGTCATATGAAGATTCAGAAAAAACATTTGACAGAATCACTCATTTGTGATTAAAAATTCTTAGTAAACTAGAAATAGAGGGGAACTTCCTCAACTTGATAAAAAACATCTACAAAACCTAGAGATAACATCATACTTGATGGTGAGAAGCTCAAAGCTCTTCCAGTAAGATAGGAACAAGAAAAGGGTGTCCCTTGTCTATCTCACCACTGCTTTTCTACATTTTGCTGGTACTCGTCCCTAATGCAGTGAGGCAAGAAAGGGAAATGAAAGGTACACAGATGAGAAGGAAAAACATAAAACTCTTTGATTGCAGAAAACATGATCATCTGTATTAAAAATTAGAAAGAAAAGGACAAACTCGAGAAGTTAGTGAGCAAGTTATAGTAAGATTGTAGGATATAAGGTTAATGTACACAGTGAATCACTTTCCTATATAGCAGTTATTAACAAAAGGAATTTGAAATTTAAAATATAGTACAATACCATTTACATTAGTACCACAAAAATGAAATACTTAGGAGTCAATCTAACAAAATATGGACAAGTATTATATAAGTAGAAAATTCTAATGTAAGATACCAAAGAAGAACTAAATAAATGGAAAGATATTCCATGTTAGAAAATAAAAATTTAAAGATACCAGTTCTTTTCAACTTGACCTGTAGATTTAGTGTAACCGCAGTCATAATCCCAGAAAGTTATTTTGAGGACATTTATAAACTGATTCTAAAAAGATAGATTTAACTATAGTAAGTTGTTTTATAAAGATTTAGTCTTCCAAACTTATCGAAAATCCGACATAAAGTACTTGGTAAGTAATTATTATATGCTTTAACTTGCTGTAACTCTGCTTTATAAATTTTATAAAGTAAAATTACTTCCCTACTTTATAAATCACCATTACTGTGGAACCGGTGAGCGTTTAGAAATTTTACTACTAACATAGATACAAAAGTGGACAGTAGGTATAAAAAGGTTGACTATCCCTGGCATAGACAGATCAATGGGATGGGATAGAGAGGTCAGAAATAGAACCATTTATAGTCCACTGATCTTTGACAAAGGAGCAAAGGTGGTACAATGAAGCAAAGATAGTCTTTTCAACAAGTGGTGCTAAAACAGTTGGCTAACCACAAGTAAAATAATCTAGACACAGACCTTACACTTTCCACAAAAATTAATGCAAGTGGATTACACATTTTTAAACATAAAATGCAGCCAGATCTATGGGGGATGCAGTGGGTAAACCATCAACTTGGAATGCTGAGGTCATCAGTTCGAAACCCTGGGCTTGCCTGGTCAAAGCAAATAAAAAGCAACAACTATGAATTGATACTTTCCTCTCATTCTCCACCACTTTTCTCTGTCTTTCTCTGCTTTCTCTAAAATCAATAAATAAAATTAAAAAACCCCAAAACCCAGAAACATAAAATGCAAAACTATAAAACTCCTAGAAGATAATATAGGAGAAAACCTAGATGGTCTTGGGTATGGTGGTGATCTTTTGGAAACAAGACTATGATTCATAAAAGAAAGAATTGATAAGCTTGTCTTTATTAAAATTAAAAGTCCTGCTCTGCTAAAGACAGTGTCAAGAGTATAAGAAGACAAGTCACATACAGGGGAAAATATTTGCAAAAGACACATCTGATTAAGGACTGTTATCCAAAATATACAAAGAACTCTTAAAATTCAACAATTAGAAAACAAACAACCCTATTAAAAATATACCAAAGACTTTAACAGATCAAAGAAGATGTACATTTGGCAAATAAATATATGTCAAGATATTCCACATCCTCTTCATCAGGGAAATGCAAATTAAAATAACAATGAGATTCCATTATATACCTATTAGAATGTACAAAATCCAGAATACTTATACCAATAAATGCTGACAGGATGTAGATCAACGGGAAATCTCATTCATTGCTGGTAGGAATACAAGAAGGCACAACTACTTTGGAAGACAGATTGGCAGTTTCATACAAAACTCAACATCTCATCATGTGATTCAGCAATCATACTTGCTGAAACTTATCCAAAGGAGTGGAAAACTTACCACCACGGAAAAACCCTGCACATGAATATTTATAGCAGCTTTAGTCACAATTGCCAAAACCCTAGGAATCAATGGCTGTTGTAAATGCAAAATAATGGGTAAATCTTACGTTGAGTAAAAGAAGCCAGATTTAAAAGAGAATACATACTGTATTACTTTTTTTCATAAAACTTTAGAAAATGAAAACCATAATAGAAAGCAGGTCACTATCTGGGGATTGGTGGTGTGGGGGCTGGAAAGGGGATGGATTACAAAGGGGCATAGAGAAACTTTTGGGGTTATATGTTTGTTGTCTTGGTGGTGGTGATGGATTTATAGGTATATGCTTAAGGTTTTTTTTGTTTTTGTTTTTGTTTTACAGAGACAGAGCGAGAGTCAGAGAGGGATAGATAGGGACAGACAGACAGGAACAGAGAGAGATGAGAAGCATCAATCATCAGTTTTTCATTGTGGCACTTTAGTTCATTATTGCTTTCTCATATGTGCCTTGACTGTGAGGCCACAGCAGACCGAGAAACCCATTGCTCAAGCCAGCAACCTTTGGGTCCAAGCTGGTGAGCTTTGCTCAAACCAGATGAGCCCGTGCTCAAGCTGGCGACCTCCGGGTCTCGAACCTGGGTCCTCCGCATCGCAGTCTGATGCTCTATCCACTGCGCCACTGCCCGGTCAGGCTATGCTTAAGTTTTAATTCATTAAACTGCAGTCTTCAAACTGTTCAGTTTATTAGATGTCATGTATATATCAAAGTTGTAAAAGACAACTGATAAACCCACACTACTTTACTGGTAGAACTAACATAATAGGTTAACTTGTATGCCAGTCAGTGAGTTATTACTCTTAAATAGAATTGCTAGGTCTAAAAATTAAAGGGTAATCTACCCTGGCTGGATGGTTAGAGCATCATCCCTATGCACACAGGTTGCTGGTTCGGTTCCTGCTCAGTACTCATACAGGAACAGATTGATGTTTCTGTCTCTCCCTCTTTCAAATAAATAAATAAATAAAATTTAAAACATGAAGGGTAAACCATTCTAAAATAGGAACTTTTTTTTGATGAATGATGAGATGTTGGTAAATGTAACTAACTTCTGAACGGTCAGTTGACATATTTGGACCATGTTAATGGCGTCTTCATTAGTATCATGCAGGAGATTTGCAGTTTGACATGGAGATAATTTTTTCACTCTGTTACCTCATCATTTTGGGAAACCTTCTCTGAACACTTTATTGCCTACAATAGAATTGAAAAGTGGGAAGGCAGAGTTCTTGAGTAGGAAGATACACGGCTTATTAGGTTGTAACACTTTGTGTTCTCACCTGTGTACCTAGTGAGAGTAGTTACCTTAACTTTCCAGGATTTTACTTATTTTTTTGTTTCTTTATAAAGTTAAGTAGTATTGCCTGGCCTGTGGTGGTGCAGTGAATAAAGCATCGACTTGGAACGCTGAGGTTGCCAGTTTGAAACCCTGGGCTTCCCTGGTCAAAGCACATATGGGAGTTGATGCTTCCTGCTCCCCCCTTTCTGTCTTTCTTTCTCTCCTGTCTCTCTAAAAATGAATGAAAATCTTTAAAAAAACAAAGTTAAGTAATATTGCCATGTCTTATTTTGTTATTCTTTGGTTAGTAATCTAAACTGTTAAATGTGTATAATCACTTCTTTATAGTTTTTATGTGAACAAGTACAGTTTTTCAACTGTGTCTGTGTTATAGACATGTAAAAGTGATAGTAATATTTCTTAATGTATTAACTGTTTTTATCCTTTG
Organism: Saccopteryx leptura; assembly: GCF_036850995.1. Taxonomy (NCBI): domain Eukaryota; kingdom Metazoa; phylum Chordata; class Mammalia; order Chiroptera; family Emballonuridae; genus Saccopteryx; species Saccopteryx leptura. The sequence continues at coordinate 256,675,284 of NC_089505.1, forward strand.
ATTTTAGATCCATTGCCAAAGAACTTGCAGACTGGCTTATAAGCAACAATGTAGTAGAGCATATATTTGGACCAAATTTACATATTGAGGTTTGTGAATGATTATATGACTTCTTTGCTCAATGAAGACAGAAGAATATTTTTTAAAATTAACTATAATAATTTTTCTTTTCCAGATTATCAAACAGTGCCAAGTGATTTTGAATTTTTTGGCAGCAGAAGGGCGACTGAGTACTCAGCATATTGATTGCATTTGGGCTGCAGCACAGGTAATATTAACAGCTTACATTTATTATGTTCTAAGTGTCTTACTTCTCTATGTGGTAAGTTCTGTTATCCCATTTTATAGCTAAAGAAACTGAGATGTGGGAAAAGTTGGGCATGCAACCTATGAAGTCTAGTTTCTAGAGTATATGTCGTACTACTATATTACTGGTAATATTAAAGGAAGTGAATTAATTAGAAGTTCTTACTGAAGCTGTGTTGGTGTATTAAGAAACATTTCCTATTATTTTCATTTGTATATTGAACCCTTTGTGGTATGTTTTTTCTATTGTTTTAGCCTTTTAATTTTTGAATATGCATATGTGCACGTGGTTCAAAATCCAAAAACTAAATTTAAACATTTTCCTCCTTCTGCCCCTGTCTCCCAGGCATGCAGTTCTCTGGTGCCTTACCGGTTTTCTATACAAATAGCTAATTGTAAACATTTTTTTCCCTTGTCTTTCTCTTTTCCACAAATGTTGCATATCAAATGGAATTGGCTTTTTTCACTTAATTTATACTGGAGATTATTCCATATCAATACAGCAAGCACTATTTTTTTAAAAACTCCATAATATTTCTTATATATACATGCACTTTAATTTATTTAATCAGTTCTTATTCATAGGCATATTCCCCCCCAATCTTTTCTGTTATACACAATGATACAATAAAAGGTTTCTAACATAGTCAATTTGTCCATGTACATTTATTAAATAGGATTAGTTCCTATATAGAAATAGAATTGTTAGGTTAGAGTATATGTATGATTTACTTGTGGTAGGTATTGGTGTGATGATGGTACTGTTTCCTTATTCTCTTCAAAACATTGTGTTTGAAATTTCTTGATATTTGCTAAACTGCTGGTGATAAAAGGTGATCTTTGATGTTTTAAGTTTGCATTTATTTTATATGAAGCAGGTTGCAAATCTTGTGTTTAAGAGCCATTTTTAGCCCGTGCCAGGTAGCTTAGTGGTAGAGCATTATCCAGGCATGTGAATGTCCCAGGTTCGATTCCTTTTAGGGCACACAGGAGAAGCAACCATCTTCTTCTACACCCCTCCACTCCCCCCTGTTCTCCCTCTTTTTCCCACTTCTTGCTCTTTCCCTCACCATCTACTGCTCCCATAGCCATGGCTCAATGGATTTGAGCTCATTGGCCCTGGGCATTGAGTATGGCTCTGTGGAGCCTCCACATCAGGTGCTAAAAATAGCATGGTTGCCAGCATGGCCCCTGATGGGCAGAGTATTGGCCTGAGACGGGGATTGTGGGTGGATCCCTGTCGGTAAGCATACGGGAATCTGTTTCTCTATCTCCTCTCCTCTCACTTAGAAAATAAGAAAAACAATCTGTTTTTGTGCTCTTTTTTGGAAATACCTGTTTATAAAAGCTTTGCTGTTTACCAGTTGCTTAACTTGTTTTCTTTTCTTTTTTTTTTTTTTTCTTTTTTTTTTTTTTTCTGAAGCTGGAAACAGGGAGAGACAGTCAGACAGACTCCCGCATGCGCCCGACCGGGATTCACCCGGCACGCCCACCAGGGGCGACGCTCTGCCCACCAGGGGGCGATGCTCTGCCCATCCTGAGCGTCGCCATGTTGGCGACCAGAGCCACTCCAGCGCCTGAGGCAGAGGCCACAGAGCCATCCCCAGCGCCCGGGCCATCCTTGCTCCAATGGAGCCTCCGCTGCGGGAGGGGAAGAGAGAGACAGAGAGGAAAGCGCGGCGGAGGGGTGGAGAAGCAAATGGGCGCTTCTCCTGTGTGCCCTGGCCGGGAATCAAACCCGGGTCCTCCGCACGCTAGGCCGACGCTCTACCGCTGAGCCAACCAGCCAGGGCTTAACTTGTTTTCTTTTCATAGGAGATCTTACGTACTAATAAAATTGGACTTTTGTTTGTGTTATGGCTCTATTATACTTTGATGTTGTCTTTTGCTTAGCTTAAGGTGTTTGTTTGCTGATCACTTTCAAGTTTGTGGTTTCAAATCTGTGGTTGGATATTTTTAAGTCCTGCAGATTTATCCACATGAATTTTAGCATTGACTTAATTCTTTAAAAATTCTGTTTTTAATTTGAGGAGAATTGAAGTTCTGTCTTCCTATATAAAATATGCCATTCCATTTCTTTGGTATCATTTAGCATTTCAAAATTATTTGTATACTGATTTTAGTTCATACTAAGCTTATTCTTAGATTTTAATTTTATTTTTGCTATTATAATAGCCATTTCTCTCATGATACCCATGTTGTCTATTTTATTTCTTTTTGTATTTTTCTGAAGTGAGAAGTGGGGAGGCAGAGAGACAGACTCCCGCATGCGTCCATCCGGGATCCCGGCATGCCCACCAGGGGGCGATGCTCTGCTCATCTGGGTGTTGCTCTTTTGCAACCAGAGCCATTCTAGTGCCTGAGGCAGAGGCCATGGAGCCATCCTCAGAGCACCCGGGCCAACTTTGCTCCAGTGGAGCCTTGGCTGCAGGAGGGGAAGAGAGATAAAGGAGAGGGAGGGAAGGGTGGAGAATCAGATGGGTGCTTCTCCTGTGTGCTCTGGCCAGGAATTGAACCCAGGACATACACACACCAGGCCAACGCTCTAATGCTAAGCCAACTGGCCAGGACCAATGATAATCTCATTTTGTTAGGCATTCTTTTTCTGTCCTTTCTTTCTTTAGGTCTTTTGGACAAATTTTTAATTTTTTTGTATTTTCCCTAAGTTAGAAGTGGGGAGGCAGTTAGACTCCCGCATGTACCCAACTGGGATCCACCTGGCATGCCCACCAGGTGGCGATGCTCTGCCCATCTGGGGCATTGCTCCATAACAGCTGGAGTCATTCTAGCACTTGAGGCAGAAGCCATGGAGTCATCCTGAGCACCCAGGGCAACTTTGTTCCAATGGAGCCTTGGCTGTGGGAGGGGAAGAAAGAGATAAAGAGGAAGGAGAGGGAGGGAAGGGTGGAGAAGCAGATGGGCTCTTCTCCTGTGTGCCCTGACCAGGAATCGAATCCGGGATTCCACATGCCGGGCTGACGCTCTACCGCTGAGCCAACCGGCCAGGGCCCTTTTGAACAATTTTAAGGCAGGTGTTTTAAAATGTTAGTCTAGTACAGGGGTCGGGAACCTATGGCTCGCAAGCTAGATGTGGCTCTTTTGATGGCTGCATCTGGCTCGCAGACAAATCTTTAATAAAAAAAATGTTAAAAATATAAAACATTCTCATGTATTACAGTTTATTTATTTCCTACCACTCCTGTTCATGGTTGCGGTTGACTGGAGCCAATCACAGCTGTCCTCCAGGACAACACCAAATTTTTATTAGATAATGCATAATGTACATGGGTCGTTGTGAGGTCAGGAAGTAAATTTCCCTCCTTTTAATCAAGTAGTTAGCTAGCTAATTGCAGAAACCCTTTTGATGAAGAAGATGGCTAAAAGAAAAAAAAAAGATGAGGAGTATCATACTTTTCAGCAGGAATGGACAGAGGAATTTCCCTTTGTGGAGAGAGCAGGTTCTGCAGTGTGTCTAGTATGCAATGATAAAATTGCATTGATGAAATGGTCAAATATAAAGCGGCACTTCGACACATGCCATACTACATTTGCATCGAAATATCCAGCGGGGGACAGCAGGAAGAAAGCATGTCAAGAGCTACTGTGCAGAGTGCAAGCTAGTCAGCAGCAACTCCGTGTTTGGACCCAACAGGTGACTGGAATTCAGCTAGCTTTGCTGGTGCTTTAGCAATTGTGAGAAAGAGAAAGCCATTCACAGATGGGGAGTATGCCAAAACATTCATGCTTGATGTTGCCAGTGAACTTTTTGATGACTTTTCGGACAGGATAAGAATAATCAAATGAATAAAAGACATGCCTCTGTCGGCAAGAACTGTTCACAATCGTACCATCATGATGGCAAATCAAATTGAGGCAACACAGTGAAGGACATAAATGCAGCACCATTCTTTTCTCTCGCTTTGGATGAGTCAACAGACGGAAGCTATTTATCCCAGTTCAGCGTGATTACAAGATATGCTGTTGATGACACACTATGTTAGGAAAATTTTGCTGTTTTGCCTATGAAAGAGACAACAAGAGGGGAGGATTTGTTCAAGTCTTTCACTGAGTTCACTAAAGAAAAAAATCTACCGATGGATAAACTTATTTCGGTGTGTACTGATGGTGCTCCATACATGGTGAGGAAAAACAGAGGATTCATAGCACTTCTTTGTGAACATGAAAAGAGACCCATCCTAGGTTTTCACTGCATCCTACATCAGGAGGTGCTTTGTGCTCAGATGTGTGGTGAGCAGCTTGGTGAGGTGATGTCGCTGGTCATTAGGGTGGTTAATTGTATTGTTGCCTGAGCTTTAAATGATCACCAGTTTAAAACACTGCTGGATGAAGTTGGGAATAATTATCCTGGTCTGCTTCTGCACAGCAATGTGCATTGGTTGTCAAGAGGGAAGGTGCTTAGCCGTTTCACCACTTGTCTGAGCAAAATCCAGACTTTTCTTGAAATTTGAAACATGGAGCATCCTGAGTTAGCTAACACTGAGTGGCTCCTGAAGTTCTACTATCTCGTGGACATGACTGAACATCTGAACCAGCTTAATGTGAAAATGCAAGGCATTGGAAATACAGTCTTATCCCTTCAACAAGCAGTGTTTGCGTTTGAAAACAAGGTGGAATTCTTCATTGCCGACATTGAAACAGGCCGTTTACTACACTTTGAAAAACTGGGAGAGTTTAAAGATACATGCACAGCAAGTGACCCTGTTCAACATCTTGATCTCCAGCAGCTAGCGGGCTTCACACTAATCTCCTGCAGTCATTCAAAGCGCAGTCATTCAAATTGGAGAATTTCGTGAGCACACTCGTCTTTTTAAGTTCATCACCCATCCACATGAGTGTGCAGTGGACAGCGCCGACCTGAGTTACATCCCCGGTATCTCTGTCAGAGATTTTGAGGTACAAGCTGCTGACCTGAGGGCCTCAGACATGTGGGTGAATAAGTTCAAGTCACTGAATGAAGATTTGGAAAGACTTGCACGACAGCAAGCAGAGTTGGCGAGCAAACACAGGTGGGAAAAAATGGAAAAACGTTAACCCGTGGACCAGCTGATTGTCAAGACTTGGAAAGTGCTTCCTGTCACATACCACACACACTGCAGCATGTGAATATTGCTGTACTAACAATGTTTGGCTCTACTTACGCATGTGAGCAGTCTTTTTCACATCTAAAGAACATTAAGACCAACCTACGATCACATTTAACGGATGAAAGTCTCAACACCTGCATGAAGCTTAACCTTACTACATATCAACCGGACTACAAAGCCATCAGCAATACCATGCAGCACCAGAAGTCGCATTAATGGTAAGAAGTACTTTATTCATCATTGGTTAGCAAAAGCATAACAAAGTTATTAAAAAGAATTCAGAGCCCTGGCCGGATGGCTCAGCGGTAGAGCGTCGGCCTAGCGTTCGATTCCCGGCCAGGGCACACAGGAGAAGCGCCCATTTGCTTCTCCACCCCTCCGCCGCGCTTTCCTCTCTGTCTCTCTCTTCCCCTCCCGCAGCCAAGGCTCCATTGGAGCAAAGATGGCCCGGGCGCTGGGGATGTCTCTGTGGCCTCTGCCTCAGGCGCTAGAGTGGCTCTAGTCGCAACATGGCGACGCCCAGGATGGGCAGAGCATCGCCCCCTGGTGGGCAGAGCGTCGCCCCTGGTGGGCGTGCCGGGTGGATCCCCGTCGGGCGCATGCGGGAGTCTGTCTGACTGTCTCTCCCTGTTTCCAGCTTCAGAAAAATGGAAAAAAAAAAAAAAAAAAGAATTCAGAGACTTATTGTACTTTAAGAGTGTTGGTCTTACATAAAATGCACACATTTACTTGTATTTAGTGTTAAACATATTGCATGGCTCTCACGGAATTACATTTTAATATTTCATTCATGGCTCTCTCAGCCAAAAAGGTTCCCGACCCTTGGTCTAGTAAATACAGTGGATGGGCTTCCTTGGGTACATACTGTTGAATTATTCACTTAAATGGACCATGTATTCATGTTTCTTTTTCTAAATTGTGGCTAGCTTTCTCTTTCTTTCTTTTGGTTGAAAACTGGACATTGGAATTTCGTGATGTGTCAGCTCAGAAATGTGATTGTCTTCTTTTCTCAAAGTGTGCTCTTGTTTTTATTGTTGTTAGAGTATTTCTGTTGTTTATGGTCTTCTCACATGTTTTCTGAGCCTGTGTCTTGTCTTTAGAACGTGTAGTGCCTTTCTAAACTCTCCTACATACAGTTCATATTGAATGTGCAATAAAACCTTCTATGGCTCTTTAAATTTCCTACTAGTCATTCTAACTTATTTTGGGTTGAAGTGTTGCCAGCCCGGTTCTGTGCCTGCACCTCACCAATCAGATGTAGGAATCTATAGTCAGAACAGAAAATTGTTATTTGGAGTACAGTATCATTATTGCCTACAGTGACTTCAGCAAACTACATCACAATCATATATTGCTGTTCCCACAGCCGCCTGCCTGAATGGGTTACTGCCATCACACTGGAACTGGCCGATAGTAATTGCAGTTTACTGGCCAAACTTTCTTTTGGAAGCACAAGAGTTCATATTTACTCTAGAGTTTCAGAATAGTTATATCAGTTACTGTAACTAAAATTGCTGTCTTGGTACAGAGATGGATTTCTGCCACTTCCTGCTCTGCCATTTTCCCTGACATTCTTCTCTCTCTTTTTTTTGATAAATGAAGAAGAGTCTAGCTTCACACTGTCCTTTTTTTTTTAATTAGTTTTAGAGAGAGGGAGAAAAGAGGGGGGAGGAGCAGTAAGTGTCAACTCATAGTATTTGCTTCTCATATGTGCCTTGACTGGGCAAGCCTGGTGTTTTGAACCAGCAAACTCAGCATTCCAGGTCAATGCTTTATCCACTGTGCCACCAAAGGTCAGGCTGTCGTCTTTTTTTTTTTTTTTTTTTAAGATTTATTGATTGATTTTTACAGAGAGAGGAGAGGGAGCAAGAAGTATCAACTCATAGTTGCTTCAGTTGAATTGTTCATTGCTTGGCTTCTTGCTTGTTGTTACATGCTTTAACTGAGCAAGCCCAGGATCTTGAACCAATGACCTCAGTATTCTAGGTTAGTGCTCTATCCACTGTGCCACCACAGGTCAGGCAACACTGTCATCTTTACTAGGACTCAAGCCATGCAGTCAATATTTTTCCCTGTAGTTTTTGAATTTTTTTTCATAATGTGCACCTACATAAAAGCCTCATGTGATTTTTTGTTTGTTTTGGGTTTTTTTGTCTTCGTGATCAGATTACATAATTATCTTTCAAGGGTCTTGTTACTTAAAGATAAACAATAAAGGCCCTGGCCGGTTGGCTCAGCGGTAGAGCGACGGCCTGGCGTGCGGGGGACCCGGGTTCGATTCCCGGCCAGGGCACATAGGAGAAGCGCTCATTTGCTTCTCCACCCCCGCCTCCTCCTTCCTCTCTGTCTCTCTCTTCCCCTCCCGCAGCCGAGGCTCCATTGGAGCAAAGATGGCCCGGGCGCTGGGGATGGCTCCTTGGCCTCTGCCCCAGGCGCTAGAGTGGCTCTGGTCGCGGCAGAGTGACGCCCCGGAGGGGCAGGGCATCGCCCCCTGGTGGGCGTGCCGGGTGGATCCCGGTCGGGCGCATGCGGGAGTCTGTCTGACTGTCTCTCCCCGTTTCCAGCTTCAGAAAAATACAAAAAAAAAAAAAAAAAAAAAAAAAAGATAAACAATAAAGTATTTGATCATAAAAACTAAGATTGTGGAAATCCCATTTTATTAATGATTAAATGGGCAGCAAGTCAGAAACTTATGTACTATGTTTTTATCACATTTTAATTACGAAACTTATAATCTAGTATTTACTTGTCAAAAAGCAAGTATAAACTATGTAGTCTATAATACTATATTAAAATTGAACATTCTTAGGTAAGATCTATAAAAAGTGGCATGCTTAAAATTGATGATTTACTTCTTATAAAATCAAATGATATTTTTAGTCTTGAAGTCCTGCAGGTTTTGTTTTTGTTTTTCTTTTTTTAGTGGATAGTCAGTAGTGTTGAATTAAATAGTAGGATTAAAGTAATTAATGTAGTTTGTAAGAAGTTACCCTGACATAGAGGGATTTCTTCAATGTTATTAATTTCATCTTCTCTTTCAAAATTAAGTTGTGTGTACTTACCTTGAAAGGGGAAACAGAAGAGTTCATATGATTTATTCCTGAAGATAAATTCAAAGCTTTAGAATAGAGAAAGTTACATTTCTTACAGACTTTTTTTCTTAAAGATTTATTTTAGAGAGGAGAAAGAGAGAGAGAGAGAAGGGAACTTCTTTATTATAAGGAAGTTTCCTATTGTGTTGAGCAGGAAGCATCAACTCCCATATGTGTCTTGACTAGGCAAGCCTCAAGTTTGGAACCCGAGATTTCAGTGTTCCAGGTCGACCCTTGATTCACCGTGCCACCACAAGCCAGGCCTCTTACAGACTTTTTACGTATTGAAGATAAATAGCATATTTCAGCTTTTTACCTTTGGAGCCCTCAAATTGAGAATTACTCTCCTAGTCATATTTGTTGCTCTAACTTGATTTAGAAGTTAGCAGATTTGTGGCTATAAAAGATACTTATTTTGTAATATTTAATAGTCATATCTTTGTGACTATAGTTTTTCTCACAATTACATAATTCTGTGTAATATAACAAAGAAGACTGTCTCCTGGTTTATTATTATTCAGACCTTTATTATAAGGAAGTTTCTATTGGGTACTCCAATAAAATAAGCATGTTATATAAATACTTATAACCAGTTAGTATGAAAAATAAAATGCACTTAAAATAATATTTAATTGGTTTGTCTCCTAATTATTATTTTAGTTGTAACCACCTACATTTTAATTTATTGCTTAAGTTGTTTTTATATTAATGATATGTCAATAAATTTAATTGGAATTTTTTTTATACTTAGAGTTCAGAAACTTATTTATTGAGGGTTTTTCTCTTGTAGTTAGAAAATTAAGCTTTGATTTGTTTGGATAAGATCAAGTTCTGCCTAAATGGTGTTTTATTTTCACAGTTTTATGTGCTGTCCATTTATTATATTTGGTAATTAGCATTTTACCGGCATATTAAAAAATATTTGTGTACCAGATGCTTTGGCTTTTAAAACTATATAACTTAACAAACAATAACAGTGTAACTTTTATGCTACCATATTATTTATTTATGTAGCAATTATTTTTCACTATTGTCTCTACGTTTATTTTGTAGTTGAAGCATTGTAGTCGGTATATACATGACTTATTTCCTTCACTCATCAAGAATTTGGATCCAGTACCACTTAGACATCTACTTAATCTGGTCTCTGCTCTTGAGCCAAGTGTTCATACTGAACAGGTAATTTATTCAAAACATGATCATAGGTTTTTTTTTAAGTAATGTGAAAATTTGTGATTCAGATAATTTAACTTGTGGCTTGCTACTTTTAGCATTTCAGTTAGTCAAAAGGATATTACAGTTGTGATGTTGCCCAAAACTTCTAATTTTAATTTCTTTCTCTTTTTTTTTAAGACATTGTACTTGGCATCGATGTTAATTAAAGCGTTATGGAATAATGCTCTAGCAGCTAAGGCTCAGCTATCTAAACAGAGTTCTTTTGCATCTTTATTAAATACTAATCTTCCCATTGGAAATAAGAAAGGTTAGTAAAGTGTAATTTACTTTATGAAGTAAGTTGTCCAAAGATTATAACACCAATTTGAAGTAGTTTCTGCTAAGTAGTTTCAGTTCAACCTTAATTTCAAAATGAGTTTCAGATGGGCAGTATAGTGTTTGTGAAAGAATGAATAAATTGAGTTTAGTTCATTTTTTTGGTTATCATTTCAGGTGTTTATATGTGCTTTTATATGTATATAGCATTCTAACACTTTCTAAAACTATAACTTTTACCCCAAATTTTGTCTCCTGACATCATATACTACTATTTTCTTAGGCTTTTCTTTGTAGGTACCCACAACTACTACTGCAGGTGGTGGGGACTTATATTATTGCAGATTTCCCTACCTGCATCTTATTGATTATCTAATAAGAACAACTGATATGCTGTTCCAAAGAAGTTCAGTCATTTAGAATATTTCCCTCCTGTTTTTTCCTTTTCCTTCAGAGGAAGAAGAGCTGAGAAGAGCAGCTCCATCACCTTGTAAGTTGAGTCTTAGAAGTGCATGGCAAGATGACTTATACTTTTATATCGATGGTCATATGTAGTTAATTTATATATTTGTATCAGAGTTGTAAAGTTCATTTTTAGCACAAGATGTACTGTATGTTTTGCTCCATAAGACGGACCTGACCATAAGACACACCTGGGGTTTTAAGGAGGAAAATAAGAAAAAAAATATTCTGAACCAAATGGTGTGTTAAAATATTTAATAAAATACTGTATTTTTCGCTTTATAAGACACATGGGCATTTTCCCCTCCACTTTTTGGGGGGGGAATGTGTCTTACGGAGTGAAAAATACGGTAAACCCTTAACTAGTTATGCAGCTCACTTACCTTTTTTGTTTAAACTATTAGTATCTTGACTTAATTGAAATAGTGTATATCCTCTTGGTAAATGTTAACATATTTGCAGATTAAATTTTTGGCTACTTAGTATGAAGCTTTGATAAATCAAAGAATGAAAAGACAGTATCATTCTGATAGAGCTATGTTAATATAAATTAGAAGTAAAACAAAAAATCTGTTTAATATAGGGTCACCTGCAGCTAGTCCTCAAAGCAGTGATAACAGTGATACTCATCAAAGTGGAGGCAGTGACATTGAAATGGATGAGCAACTTATTAATAGAACCAAACATGTGCAACAGCGTCTTTCAGACACAGAGGTATGAAAATAGTTCATGTCCCCCGCCCTCCCCTTTAAGTGATTTTTTATTTCTGCCATGTTTATCCTTTGAATTGGGAATATAAACATGATCTATGTTTGGTGTAATTTCTCTTTTAAATGGTATTATTGAGGTCTTTTTCTTTGAGTTTTTAATTCCATTTTGTATTTTTTAAAAGGAATGAGTCAAGACTGGCAGCCTTTTAACAAGTACAGTGTGTTAATGTCAGTTACTCTTTCTTTTTAATGTAAATATTTATTTGAATCTATTTGTTTCTAACTATAGGAATCCATGCAGGGAAGTTCTGATGAAACTGCCAACAGCGGTGAAGATGGAAGCAGTGGTCCTGGTAGCAGTAGTGGGCATAGTGATGGATCTAGTAATGAGGTGAATTCTAGCCATGCAAGTCAGTCTGCTGGGAGCCCTGGCAGTGAAGTACAGTCAGAAGACATTGCAGATATTGAAGCCCTTAAAGAAGAAGATGAAGATGATGATCATGGTCAAAATCCTCCTAAAAGCAGTTGTGGTACAGATCTTCGTAACAGAAAGTTAGAAAGTCAAGCAGCCATTTGCTTAGGGGATTCCCAAGGCCCATCAGAAAGAAGTGGGACAAGCAATGGAACAGGAAAGGACCTGGGTTTTAACACTGAGTCACTGCCATCAGTAGATAATCGAATACGTATACTAGATGCCTGTTCACACTCAGAAGACCCAGAACATGATATTCCAGGGGAACTGAATGCTGCTCATATAGCACAAGCATCTCAGGAATCTTGTATTACACGCACTGGGGATTTTCTTGGGGAAACTATTGGGAATGAATTATTTAATTGCCGGCAGTTTATTGGTCCACAGCATCACCACCATCATCATCATCATCATCACCACCACCATGATGGGTAAGTCTACTTAAAGAAAAGAAAGAAAGCCTGACCAGGCGGTGGCGCAGCGGATAGAGCATTGGACTGGGATGCGGATGACCCAGGTTTGAGACCCTGAGGTCGCCAGCTTAAGCGCGGGCTTATCTGGTTTGAGCAAGGGTTTACTCTGTCTGCTGAAGGCCTACGGTCAAGGCATATATGAGAAAGCAATTAATGAACAACTAAGGTGTCGTAATGAAAAACCGATGATTGATGCTTCTCATCTCTCTTCATTCCTGTCTGCCTGTCTGTCCCTATCTATCCCTCTCTCTGACTCTGTAAAAAAAAATAAGAGAGAGAAAAAAGGAAAATAAAAAACAGCTTTATTTCCGTTAGGGAAGTAATTATAGCCTATATTTATTCAATTAAAATTGTTCTAGATCAGTGCTGTCCAATAAGTATATAATGTAAACTACAGATGTGTGCCACAAAAATATATTTTTAATTTTCTATTGAGCTAATTTTAAAAAGCAAAATGAGGCCCTGGCTGGCTGGCTCAGTAGTAAAGCATCAATCTGGCATGTGGAACTCCTGGGTTTGACTCCTGGTCAGGACACAGAGAAGAAGCGACCATCTGCTTCTCCACATTTCCCCCCTTCTCTTTCTTTCTTTCATCTCCCACAGCCATAGCTCAATTGATTTGAGCACGTTGGCCCCTGGCTCTGAGTATGGCTCCGTGGAGCCTCTGCCCCAGGTGCTAAAAATAGCTTGGTTGTGAGCATGAGCCTCAGATGGGCAGAGCATTGACCCCAGATGAGGGTTGCTGGGTGGGTACCGGTCAGGGCACATGTGGGAGTCTAACTGCCCTTCTCTCACTTAACTTTAAAACAAAACAAAAGACAAAAGGATCCTGATTGGTGGTGGCACAATGGATAGAAGAACATCACCATGGGATGCTGAGGTCCCAGGTTCAATACCCCAGGATTGCTGATTTGAGCACAGGTTCATCCAGCTGGAGCACGGGGTCCCTGGCTTGAGTGTGGAATCATCAATATGATCTCATGATTGCTGGCTTGAGCCCATAGGTCGCTGACTTGAAGCCCAAGATTTCTGGCTTGAGCCCTGGGTCACTGGCTTGGTTGGAGAACCCCTGGTCAAGTCACATATGAGAAGCAATTAATAAACAACTAGAGTGCCGCAACTACAAATTGTAGCTTTTTATCTCTCTCCATTCCCCCCTCCCCCCTGCTCTTAGAAAAGAAAGCAAAATGAAACAGGAGAGGTTAATTTTAATTACCGCTATAAATTTATTTTTCAATAGTAATGTTTAAAATATCTTAACATGTAACCAGTATAAAAATTAAGATTTTTCTTTTACTTAGTTTTCAGTATTCTGTGTATAGATAGTATTATACTTAAACCTTATCACAGTTTAGACCAGACCCTTAAAATTTTTTTAAATTATGGTTGATATACAATATTATATTAGTTTCAGGTGTACAACCCCATGATTAGATATTTATGTAACTTACAAAGTGATCACCCTGATAAATCTGATACCCATCCGATACCATCTATAGTTAATACAATATTATTGACTTGATTCCCTATGCTCTACTTGACATCCCATGACTATTCTCTAACTACCAATTTGTACTTCTAAATTCCTTTACTTTTTTCACTCATTTCCCCCAACTCGTCTCCCATTTGGCAAATATCAGAACATTCTCTATATATATGATATATGAATCTGTTTCTGTTGTGCTTATTTGTTTATTTTGTTTTTTAGATTCCACGTATAAGTGAAGTAAGCTGGCATTTGTCTTTCACTTATTTCACTTAGCATGGGTCCATCAATGTTGTGCAGATGGCAAGATTTCATTCTGTTTCATGGCTGAATTCATTTTATATATGCACCTCTTTCTCTTTATTCATTTTCTATTGATGGACACTTAGGTTGCTTCCATATCTTGGCTATTGTGAATGCTGCAACAAACATACGGATGTATATGTCTTTTCAATTTAAGTGTTTTGGGTTTCTTCGGATAAACACCCTGAGAGGAGTTGCTGTGTCCTTTGTCTCTTTGTTTTAAAGTTTATTTTGTCTGATTTAAGTATTGTTACTCCAGTTTTTTTGCTCGTTTGTTTCCATTTTCACAAAATCTTTTTTTTCCATTTCTATACTTTGAATCTGTGTCTTTAAACATGAAGTGAGTCTTTTATAGACAGCATATGTAAGGGTCTTGTTTTGTTATCCATTCAGTAATCCTATCTTTTGATTGGAGCATTTAATCCATTTATTTGTATTGAAAGTAATTCTCAGCAGGTATATATTTATTGTCATTTTATTACTCTATTTATGTACAGTATTTATTTTCTGTTTTTTTAAAGAAGACCCTCTAACATTTCTTTTAGTACTGGTTTGGTGGTAATGAACTACTTCAGTTTTTTCTTTTCTGGGAAGATCTTTATCTGTCCAATCGTAAATGATGGCCTTGTTTGAGAGAGTAAGAGTAATCTTGGCTGTAGGTTCTTCTTGCTCTTTACCACTTTTACTGTTTCTTGCCAACACCTTCTGTTCCACAAAGTTTCTTTCATTTTTTTTCTTTTTCTTTTTATTCAGTGAGAGGAGGGGAGGCAGTGAGACAGACTAGTGCATGTGCCCTGACTGGGATCCACCTGGCAAGCTCTCTAGGGGTCAGTGCTCTGCCCATCTGGAGCTGCTGCTCTGCTGCAGTCAGAGCCATATTTTAGCACCTGAGGCAGAGGCTGTGGAGCCACTGTCAGCACTCGGGGCCAGTTCGCTCTAGTTGAGCCATGGGTGCAGGAGGGGAAGAGGGAGAGAGCAAGAGAAGGGCAGGGGGATGGGTGGAGAAGCAGATGGGCACTTCTGTTTGCCCTGACCGGGAATCGAACCTGGGACATGCACACACGCTGGGCTGATTGATGGTCTACCACGGAGCCAACTGGCCAGGGCCACAGAGTTTCTATTGACACATCATCTGACAATCTTAGGAGAGCTCCCTTGTAGATAACTAACTGCCTTTTTCTTGCTGCTTTTAAGATTCTCTGTCTTTAACCTTTTGCATTTTAATTATGATGTGTTTTGGTTTGGCCTCTTTGGGTTCATCTTTTTTGGGATTGTACTACCTGAATTGGTATGTCGGTTTTCCTCAGGTTAGGGAAATTTTTCATGATTATGTTTTCAAATAGCTTTTCAATATCTTCCTTTCTCTCTTCTTTTGGCACCCTCATGATTCAAATGTTGGCATGCTTGAAGTTGTCCCAAAAGCTCCTTATACTATCTATCTTCCTTTTTTTTTTTGCTGTTCTGATTGGGTGGTTTTTGCTTTCTTATATTCCAAATCTCTGATTTGATTTGATTTTTGTCAGCCCTTTCCATATTCTTTACATATGGTGCTACTTGTTAGTCTGTAAATCAATCCTGAACTTTTCTTCTTCATGTTCTTTTTTCATTCTATTGTCCTTACATTCTTAGAGCATCCAGTATGGTATGTTTTTGGGTTTGATTTTTTTATTCATTTTTAGGTTTTTATGTTTTAAAAAATTTTTAATTCATTTTAGAGAGGGGAGGGAAAGAGAGAGAGAAGGGGGGAGGAGCAGGAAGCATCAACTCCCATTGTATACCTTGACCAGGCAAGCCCGGGGTTTCAAACCAGCAACCTCAGCATTCCACATCAACGCTTTATCCACTACACCACCACAAGTCAGGCGTATGGTATGTTTTAGAAGTCCCCTGATTAATACTGATCACATTTAGATTGCAGCATTAAATTGAAATATTTTCTGGTAGTTATCTTGTTTGATCCAGCATTTGTATGAGTAAATGTAAACAAATTTTAAGTTTCATGTTGTGATTTGAATTTCTAAAATAATTATGTAAAATTAAATTTACTGATTTCTGAAGTTATTCTCTTTGAAGTTGTTTAATGAAATGTGTTAATGGGGTAGATAACATGTAGGTGTACTGTAAAACATATATAGTTCTGACATTGTGGGCTTTTTAGTTTTTGTAAATCTCTGAACATACTGTATTATTTTAAAAATATAGCTTTGTTCTTGAATGTGTACTTGTTCCACATGTTTTGAGAGATACTTTGGTATTTACATACTGTGTTTCAATAGGTAATTAGTAACTTTGTGCCCTTCTCTGTGTTACAGGCATATGGTTGATGATATGTTAAGTGCAGATGATGTTAGTTGCAGTAGCTCCCAGGTCAGTGCAAAATCAGAAAAAAATATGGCTGATTTTGACGGTGAAGAATCTGGGTGTGAAGAGGAGCTAGTTCAGATTAATTCACATGCAGAGCTAACATCTCATCTCCAACAACATCTTCCCAATTTAGCATCTATTTACCATGAACATCTTAGTCAAGGTAAGATTCTATAGTAAGTAAAAAAGTACCTTGCTTTCTTTAAAATAGGCATAATTTATATTAATTACATTGTTAAAATGAATCAACTGTTAAGGTTATGATGCTTAAATGTTTTTTTACCAAGTAAGTTTCATATGATAGTTTTCTTCCCAGGAAAATGAAGTTATTATTTATACTGCGTTATGGTATAGAGTCTTAAGTTCTATCAAGAGATATTTAACTAAAAAAAGAAATATAGAAAATATGTATAAAAAGTATAGCTTTGTATTTTAGAAAAGAACTTGATTAGATTTTTATATTCAGTAATTGTAGGACTAAAAAGCAGGAGCTTATACAGGATCACATATTATATGATTCCATTTATGTAAAATGTCTAGCCTGGATCTAGACAGGGTTGGGGCAGTAAGAAAAGGGGTAACTGCTTTCATCTGGGATGATAAAATCTTCAAAAATGATGGTTTTAATCAGTAAATTAATTTTAAAAAGTAATAGGACATAACAGATTTGGAGGAATGGAGGTTAAAAAATAGAAGCAAAAGGAGGAAAGAGAAAAATTAAGAGAGAAAAACGGTTTTAGAATTGGCATTTAAAGGTCTCTATTCAGCCTTGGCCTGGTGCTCAGTGGATAAAGTGTTGCCCCAGTGTGTCAGAGGTCACAGATTTGACCTTCCAGTTAGGG
Organism: Saccopteryx leptura; assembly: GCF_036850995.1. Taxonomy (NCBI): domain Eukaryota; kingdom Metazoa; phylum Chordata; class Mammalia; order Chiroptera; family Emballonuridae; genus Saccopteryx; species Saccopteryx leptura. Next base: position 256,692,390 of record NC_089505.1, read on the forward strand.
CATGTATGAGAAACAGTCAGTGAATACACAACTAAGTGAAACAGCAATTTGATACTTCTCTCTCTCTCTCTCTCTCTCTCTTTCTCTGAAATCAGTTGACAAAATAAGTAAAGATTCAGCACTTGCTAACCTAGGAAATGGGTTTTGAGATGACAGTACATTGCAAACTATATAAACCTGGTCAGTTAGATTTATTCTAAAAGATCATGATCAAAGTTAGAGATAGGACTTGTGGACTATGACTGATTTCAGATGTTACTTGTACATAATCTAGATGTGGTTACCTTTTTTATTGTTACATTATTGTGGTTGTTGAGAAATGAATAGGTTAAGATTCAGGTCATTTGATTTTGAACACGTTTTAAATTTTTACCTTCTTTTATCCCATTTTCCTTTTTCTCAGTACTGTACATATTTTTTACTATATGAAGTTAGAATTTTAGCAAAATTATGAAATATATTAATACAGTGTGAATCTATCTTGCATTACAATGTATTTAATACTGTAAAGAACTCTTCTAACAAATTGAGACAATTTAGTTTAGAAATGAGCAAAAGATTTGAACGGTTAACTCATAAAAGAAGATATAAAATGGTCAATAAATACACGAAAAGATGCTCAATATCTCTAGTCATCTAGAAAATGCAAATTAACACCAAATGCTACTGCACACCTACTGGAATGGGTAATATTGAGGCTAATGATAACAAATGATGCTAAGGATATAGAGCAACTAGAACTGTCAAATATTGTTGTCAAGGAGTATAAAATACTAGAGTAAAGCTAGTTTGGGAACTGTTTTTTCAGGTTTTTATAGTTAACATGTACCTACCATATGACCTAGCAATTCCTATCCTAGGTATTTATCCAAGAAAGATGAAAACATATTCTCAAAAATATTTTTACATGAATATTCATTCCTGCTTCATTCATAGAGTCTCAGCTGGATTCAACTGGTAGATAACAAATTGTGGTATATTCAAATAGTGGAATACTGTACTCATCAATGAAAAGGAAAATGATACAGTGCAACACAATGGATGACTATCAGAAAACATTCCAAGCAAACAATGGTAGAGGGAAGAATACATGCTATATATAATTTATATACATTTCTATAATATTGAAAGTCACAAGGGAACTTTTTGGGTTGATAGAAATGGTCTGTGTCTTATATATTTTATAAAATTAATTTAAAAATAAATAAATAAAAAAGACAACCAGAAAGTTAATCCACAGAGTGGAGGAAATATCTCTAATATAAAGGGCTTGTATCCAGAATATAAAAAATTTTTTATAAGTCAGTAGTAAGATAACTTAATTAGAAAGTGGGAAATGATTTATTTCACCAAAGAAGGTATATAAATGGCTAATAAGCAACTCAGTATCACTGATTATTAGGAAAATTCTAATAAAAACCACAATGAGATTCTACTGCACACCTACTAAAATACCTAAAAAACATTTTTTAAGTGAGAGGAGGAGAATAGACTCCCACATGAGCCTTGACCGGGATACACCCGGCATCCCCCATCTGGGGAAGATGCCTAATCAGCTGAGCTATCCTTTGCACCTAAGGCTGACACTTGAACCAACCAAGCTGTGAGGGGAAAAAGGAGAGAAAAGGGAGAGTGAGGGGAAGATAGGCAGATTGTCACTTCTCATGTGTGCCCTGACTGGGGATTGAACCTGGGATGTCCTCATGCCTGGCCAGTGCTCTATTCACTGAGCCAATCTGCCAGGGAAGAATAGCTAAAATTAAAAAGTGTGACCAGAGAGTATTGGAGATGATGTGGAGAAGCAGGAACTTGTACTCTAGTATACTGCTGGTGGTAGTGTAAAATGATGGCACAGTCATGTTTGAAAACAGTTTGATAGTTTCTAGTTTCTTTCTGATAAATATACATTTTACATTTTGACCCATTAACTTCTAAGCATTTACACAAGAGAAAGGGAAAGTTAAATATCCATACAAAGACTTGTTACACAAATATTTAAGACACTATTACTTATATTAGCCCCAAACTGGAAACTATTCAAATGTTAACTGGTAAATTTTTAACCAAAATGCACTATTTCCACATATAAAGTGTACTATTCTGTAGTTAAAAGGAACACACTGCTAAGTGCTTCAACATGTATGAACCTCAAAAAACAAAGTTAGACACAAGACTGTGCATACTATATCATTTCATTTACACAAATTTCTAGAAGAGGCTGATTTATCAGGATAGATTAACAATAGTGCTGGGAATGGGATCAGGGATTAATTGTAATTAGGTATGAGGGAATGAAAGTGTTCTAAATCTGTGGTGTAGTGATGGTTGTACAATCCTCATTTTAACAAAATCAATGTACGTGTACAATCCATTAGGGAAATTTTATGGTAACGCTTTATTTAAAAAGACAAAAACAAGGAAGCTTTTTGCTTAATTATAACAGAACTAGTAACAGTTTGTTTAACCTGGTACTCAGAGAGTCTGAATTATTATAATAGAATATTTGAATTTGAAGTTTTGGGTAAATCTCTAGTTAAAAAATATTTTTAATGTAGGAGTAGAAGACACTATACAGAAGGTCAGTTAGAGGAATGTCCCTTAGCTATATATAGACTTATTACACATGAATTGTCTTCTTTATGCTTAATTTGGGTTTCATGTATTTATGTACCATTCTCTTGACATGTGAAAAAATATCTAATAGTTACACTTATTAGAAATAGTGAAGAATCTATGAAAAGAAAATTCTTTTTTCACTTCAGTCTTATCAAACTTTAAATACTATTCTTTGCCATTCATAAAGCAACTATTATGATAATCTTGTATTGTTTTTATTTTGTTATATAAAGTTATTTATTGTTAAACTTTTGATTTAACATGAATTTTATAGTACATTTCACAATTTTAGTCAGCTGTGTTTTCTCTATAGTATGTTATATTTTGCCCCCTCAGGACCTGCAGTTCATAAACATCAATTCAACAGTAATGCTGTGACAGACATTAATTTGGATAATGTTTGCAAGAAAGGAAACACCCTGTTGTGGGATATAGTTCAAGATGATGATGCAGTAAGTTATTCAATAGAACTAAAAGACTATAATAGTACAGTAAAATGCAATCAGAATTAACAGTAATTTTATGTATTTTTTGTAGGTTAATCTTTCTGAAGGATTAATAAATGAAGCAGAGAAACTTCTCTGTTCCTTAGTATGTTGGTTTACGGATAGACAGATTCGAATGAGATTCATAGAAGGTTGCCTTGAAAATTTAGGAAACAACAGGTAAAGAAGAATTAACATTTTTTATGTAGTAGTCGAAGTTCATTATGTGTATTATTGACTAGGTTTCGTGAATTCATAGCATTTAATGTGCCATTATCAACCTATATTTTTAGTAATTGTGTTCTTTATATTAGGTTTAAAGACTTCCTTTACAGGGTTCATATTTTATCAGCCAGTCTTGCCTTTTTCAGCATTTTTTTTTTGACACTCTTGATTAGATTCCCTCCAAGAGAAACAAAGGAATAATAATAATACTTATTTTCTTCTTGACTCTGGGAACATAGTGGTGATTACTCTGTGTTCAAATTGCAGTTAAATAAATGTTCTTGAACTGTATCATATTATATACAAAGAAAGCTAAATAAGGTAAGTGAAGTAAAAAATATAAACATTTTTATAATGGCATTGTTCTTTCATTTGGGTGGATCATTTGTGTCTTGTTCTCTGTGGTGTATAAAGAATTAGGTTAATATTTTTTGTCTAGTTTGAGTTCTGTCATATAGTTAGAGTCTTATCAGAGCTCAGATGATTACAAGTTCCTTGATTTCTTTTATTTTTTACTTATGTTCTATTATATAATTTCATGTTTTCCTTGTCTAATACTGCTTTGACATTGTTTCATTTTCTGGTATAGTGAATTCAATTATTACTTGAATATGTTAATAATATTTCAGCTTACCTTCCCCAGGACTGCTATAAATGTCTAATTTTACTGAATATTTAAGTGCTTCATAATTTTTTTTACCTAATTGAATTAGAAAATGTATGCGCAATGTTTTCTACTTTTCGTCTTCAGAGGGCTATAATTTAAACAATCACAATAGAAAATTGCTTGTTTAAGTAGGTATGAGAAATTACTAATCTCTTTTAGTGGACAGTTCTCTCATTTGGCATATGTTGTTTAAAAGGAATGCTTTTAATGGTTGGATATATGTAATCATTTACATAGGTATTATAGCAGTTAATTTTAAAATGTTAATTTTTAAAAAAATTTTTATCCATTGATTTGAGAGGAAGGGGAATGAGAGTGCAAGGGGGAGAGAGCATAAACTTGCTGTTTCACTTAGTTGTCCAATTTAGCTGTGTACTCAGTGATTGCTTCTCGTATATGCACTGACTGGGAATTGAATCCATGATGCCTTATCCATTGATCCACCCAGCCAGAGCCTTAATTGTCTTATAAAAGTCTTTGTGAAACCCCTGAACAGCTTTTTAAAGTAATTCTATCAATTTTATATTCCTCATATGTGCATGTGCATACCTTGTGACTGTTTGCACTACTAAGTATGTGCCCTGAGAAATTAATCTGATGGTTACCAAAAGATACATGCAAGAATGTTTATAGCAACTCTATTGAAAATAACTAAATATTTTTTGTGTAGCTATCCAAATGCCAAAAAAGAATAAAAAGGAAAATCAAACTTTGGACTCTTGAGTGACATACTATACTATATAGCAATAACAATCAATGAACTTCATTGTTGGATGATTCTCACAAACAGTGTTTAGTGAAAAACATAATGTTTTGTGAAAAAAGCCAGATCTGTCTCTTTACTCCAATTTTATAATGTTTAAAAATAAAAAAAACTATATTTAATAGTCAGAATAATGGTTACTCTTGGGTTGTTGGTGACCGGAAAGGGGCACAATAAAAGCTTCTGCTATGCTGGTAATGATTTATTTCTTGTGACTTATTTCTTGATGTTAGTGCTGGTTGCACAGGTATGTTCATTTCCTAATATTTGAACAGTCACTTAAGATTTATGTATATTTTTGCATGTATGTTATACTCCAGTAGAAGGGAAAACTATGTGAAAGATGAAATAGCATGTAGCCTTTCAGAGTCCATTTTCAAAGACTATGTAATGACATAGGCATGTACTCATAGGCTAATCTGTTACAAAGATTGCAAGCAATATATGATGTAAAATGGTTATTTCCTGTTGGGATTGAGTTACTTTTTCTTTAGGCTTTTCTGTTTTCCATTTTTTCCACCATGAGCATTTATTTCTCTCATAAATAAAAGGGGCAAAAGGAAAAATCTGTATAAAACTAAAACTGTCAATCTGGATTTTTTATTACATTTGAATTTGACCATCTCCAAATTAACTGAGGGTGAAATATAGTATTTTACATTTGCTTGGGGCAATTTCTGTACTCCAGTCAGTTACCTAATGATTTTTTGAATAGCTAGTAAACATAACTATTATGTTGAAGTTAATTTTGCCCTAAAACTTTCTGACTCAGAGTTGCTAAATACATCATGCTAGTTTTACTATAAAAGTCATTAGGCATATGTATATGTGACAATAGTTAGAGCATAGCGCCGTTCTTCAGTCTGTGATATATGCAGCAAATACTCTGTATACCACTTGAATTTGGATTGCCCAATAAATTAGTAGTTTTCAGTGGGGTTGATCCCCCCCCCCCCAGACAGTGTTAAAATCTGGAGGTAGTTTTGATTGTTAAACTAATGAGTAGGATTGGAGGTGTTATTATAAGATGGGGTTGCTATGAAACATACCTGCAAAACAAAGAAATATCTGGCACAGAATGTCAGTACTTCACTGACATCAGAGTTTTGAGAAATCCTGTTCTAAACACAAGAATCCTTTCTCCAAGCCTAGTCCCTGTAGTTTACCATCACAGTAAGGAAGGAAAGTTGCACAAGTGTGCTATATTTAATAGGAAAGCCATTATGTTAAACAGATAGGTCTGTGTAACCTGGACTCATTTACCATTTTCCTGATGTTTGACAAAAATCATGGAGGTCTACTTCTTGATGATGTTAATTTTTATGTACTTAAGGAGCTTTTATGTTTCTATTTTCCCTATGCTAGCCTTTCATTTTTTCTCTAGTTCCTCACTTGCCATGGTTCATAGACTTGTAAGCATTTTTTTTGTTTGTTTTTGCTTCTTATGGTCATATTACAACTTATTTTATAAATTTATGTAGCTTTCTTTGGAACAGTTATATTTGGACTCATTACTTCTCAGAAACAAATCTGAAAAAGAAAATGATAGTCTCCCATAAATCGCTTATAATTTTATTATTTATATGGAATTATTGTAAATACTTTTTAAAAAGTGCCTGACTAGCCTGACCAGGTGGTGGTGCAGCAGATAGAGCATTGACCTGGGACACCAAGGGCTTTGGTTTGAAAGTTCAAGGTCGCTCATCTGATATGAGCATGGGCTCACCAACTTGAGTGTGGGGTTGGTGGGTTGAGCATGGGATCATAGACATTACCATATGGTCAATAGGTGAGCCCAAAGGTCGCTGGCTTGAAGCCTAAGTCATTGGCTTAAGCCCAAGGTCACTGACTCAAGCCAATGGTCAAGGCATGTATGAGAAAGCAACCAATGAACAACTCAAGTGCCGCAACTAAGAATTGGTGCTTTTCATTCCTCTCTTTTCCTGTCTCTTTCTCTCTTGCTTTAAAAAAGATGCCTGCATAATCTAACTCTGTGTTATGCAGTGTGTGCCTTGTGCACATTTATCCATTGGCTGATTGGTTTATAAGGCACAAAATAACATTTATGCAATGCATGAAATTTAGAATTACATGCAAAAATACATAGTAGAAGCTGTTTGCAGAATGTTATCATACTGTGAGAGCATGAGGCAGAAAAGTAGCTCCTACAATTAAAAATCTTATTACTTATCAGCTTAATGTTTATATCAAGGATAATTGAGATAAGACTGCTGTCCAGTGAGTAGGGTAGTAATGTTGGAGTTGGTAGTAGCCTCTTTGCTGTTGATGTTTACTAGAAAGGAGGTCTACATCTTGTACCTAGACACCCCTGACATTCTATGGCCTCCCAAAAATTGAATTTATTCCCTGTAGGTACTTGTACCCATGTGTTCAAATTTATTGTCTTTGTGTACAAATGATTTCTTGAGTAAAATGATTGCATATGTCAGGGATCTTGTTTATATGAATAAAGGTTCAGATAATTAAGAAATGGATGGTACTGTATACTTTTTTGGTTATGTTTTTCTGTTTATAATGACTGGATTATTTATAGGATTTTATGTCAACTCTTAGGATATAGAGTTGTTTGTATAGAAAGAGATATACTACAATAATAATTAATAGTATAAGAATAAACTGTGTTTCACAATGGTAAAGCTGACTTTGCCCACCCCTATATTATAATTTATAATGACTGAATAAATAGCACTTTGAAGAGCACATCAGTCTTCTTAAAATTCAGAGTCCAGGATTATGAAAAAATTGCCCAAACATGACTTTGTCAAGATCATCAGCAAATGTATCCATTCTACTAAGGCAACATATAGTTGCATTGGCGATTCTTAAAGGAACACCACACTATTGCCTAGTATAGCGATTTTCATCATTTTTCTTCTCATGGTACACATAAACTAATAACTAAAATTCTCTGGCACACCAAAAATATACTTTTTGCTGACTTGACAGAAAAAATAGCTAAAAATTTGAATCATTTCCACCAGATGGTTTTTGTTCTGTTGGTTGTTTTCAATTTTTATTTGACAATCTAAGAGAAAAGAGGTAAGTGCCCCTAACTAAATTGTCAGAAATTGCTTGTTTAAAAATTCTTGAGGGACACAGGTTGAAAATCAGTGGCCCAAACTTCTGGTTACAACAAAAACTTTTAAGAATCAAGCAGAGAACTAGGGCAGTTTAGGGTAATAACTTTTTGTGTTGAGAATAAAATTAGTATCTTGCGACTCTGCATCATTGCCTTTTTGACTTAAACACATTGTCTAAGATTGTGTTTTGGTATTTGAAAGTTTCATGCTTAGAAGAATTTGTGAAATACAAGTTTGAATATGACAGTTCTTTTTATATATTGAGTTTTGGAAGCATTCAGCAATCAAAGCTTGAACATTGAAATACTAATTATTGTCACCAAATAGATAAATTATCTTCTTCATTTTGCATGTTACTGATTTTAATTTTATAACCAGTATGTACATGATATCATTTTTCCTGTTAAATTTACCAGTTTAAATGTTGCAATGGTCTGACCAGACGGTGGCGCAGTGGATAGAGTGTCAGACTGGGATGCGGAGGACCCGGGTTTGAGACCCTGAGGTCGCCAGCTTGAGCCCAAGGTCACTGGCTCGAGCAAGGGGTCACTCAGTCTGCTATAGTTCCCTCCCTTCCCCGTCAAGGCACGAATGAGAAAGCAATCAATGAGCAACTAAGGTGCCACAACGAAGAACTGATGCTTCTCATCTCTCTCTCTTCCTGTCTGTCCCTATCTGACTCTCTCTTTCTCTGTCTCAAAAAAAAAAAAAAAATGTTGCAATATTTGAGGATCACTTTGAATTTAAATTTAGTAATTTCTTATAAAGTGTTCTTAAATTTATAACACAATGTGTGGCATCTGTATTCTTGGAAATTTTTTAAGGAGAAAATTAAAAATTTTTTTTGATAATCTTGGGAAAAACATGTTTTAGTCATCTAATATGTAATCATAAACCAATTACAAATTGGTTTATTGGTTTTGGACAGAGAGAGAAAGAAGCACTAACTTATTGTTCCACTTAATTTTTCATTTAGTTGTGCACTCATTGGTTGCTTCTAGTATATGCCCTGACCGGGGATCAAACCTGCAACCTTGGCGCACTGGGATGATGCTCTATACACTGAACCATCTGGAAAGGACCTGTCATCATTTCTTGATAATTCAGTGTTTGTATTATAAATTATGGAATAAAGCATTCCTATTAAGGTAGGAATAAAGGGAAGATAAGTCTCATTTCCACATTTCTATTTTGGTTCTGCTTTTACATGAACTACACTATTATCCACTCAGCCAATGTCCATTCAAAGCCCGGCTTCCTATTCTCTAATGTCAAGCATCATATGTTTGCTTCTACATTATATTATATAAAATGAAAAAATGTTTATTTAGAAAATTTGGAGAGTATGTTTAAACAATCTAGGACTGTAAAAGATAAAATAAGATTTTCAGAAAATATACAACTGTTGTATATTATAAGACTTGCCATAGTTTCTTAAAGAAAATAAGAAATGGCATCTCTTTCTAGTCTTTGTTTCTTTGTATTTTAAAACATTGTTGACCCTGACCTGTGGTGGTGCAGTGAATAAAGCATTGACCTGGAATGCTGAGGTTACTGGCTTTGCTGACAACTCTCCCCCCCCCCCCCCCCCCCCCCCACATATGTCTGTCAAGGCACATATGAGAAAGCAGTCAATGAACAACTAAGGTGCTGCAACGAAGAATTGATGCTTTTCGTCTCTCTCCCTTCCTGCCTTTCTGTCCCTGTTTCTCTCTCAGTTTCTGTCTCTCTTGCTAAAAAAGGACAACAGCCATACAACAAAAGTGGACCAGTGGGGATGAATCAAAATTATACCGTTTTTTCTCCTCAGTTTGACAAAAAAATGTATTTTTTGATGTGCTGCAGAATTTTAGCAATTACTTTGTGTGTGCCGCGAGATGAAAAAGGTTGAAAATTGCCGCCTTAGGTCAAATTTATATATGTATATGTGCAAATCATATTAAATATATATTGTTCAAGTTTTAAAAGTTTTTAATATTAGGAAAAACTTCACAAATGTTTTTGAAATTTTGACAAAGGTTTTTAGATAAAGTATCTAAAATTCTTCTGATTCTTCATGGTCTGTTTTCCCAGTTACAGTGCAAACTTGTTACAGTGCAAGTTGCTGAATAATATTAAAAATTTTAATATTTAAAAGCATACTTTAAAATGTTAATCTTTTTAAATAATTGAGGAATATTTACTTTGCATTTACTGGGTATCAGGCACTGTCTTCTTCACTGTGTACTTCTTAGTCTGTATCAATGTGATTTTGACGCTTTAACATTCTGCTAACATGCTAATTCTTTTGTCATCGGGTAGGTTTTTTTTTTTTTTTCATCCTTGTTCCTCATGAGTGTTATATAGCATTTAAATGAGTGTCATTTTCATTCCTTGAAAGTCTTGCTTTTAAGGTCTTTGCTGGTTCTTTATTTGTTTAGTATATATTGAGCGTGCACATTTTGCTGAGATTTTTAATATGATAGTCTTCGCTCTCATTGAGCACATATTAGTGGTAACAACATTAAATAAAAGAATATTCTTTACTTGCTATCCACACAAACATCATAAGCCAAAGAGTAAGTTGGGATCATAGTACTGGTGTAGTGTTGTCTCATGGACATAATTTCCCACTGGCCAGCCTCCAAATTCCCACACAGACAAAAAAAAAAAAAAAAGGAATATTCTTTAGAGGATGATGAAGAAAAATAAATCGGGAAGGAATTGAGGAATAAAGAGGTTCCTGGGGCATTGGAAGCATGTAATTTAATATAGAGTTGTCATGGTCATCTTTTCTGTTGACAGTTGAGGAACTGTGAATAAAAATGAGAAGATGCCTGACCAGGCGGTGTCACAGTGGATAGAGCGTCGGACAGGGATGCAGAGGACCCAGGTTTGAGACCCCGAGGTCGCCAGCTTGAGTGTGGGCTCATCTGGTTTGAGAAAGGCTCACCAGCTTGGACCCAAGGTTGCTGGTTTGAGCAAGGGGTTACTCGGTCTGCTGAAGGCCGACAGTCAAGGCACATATAAGAGAGCAATCGATGAGCAACTAAGGTGTCGCAGCGAAAGACAGATGATTGATGCTTCTCATCTCTCTCTGTTCCTATCTGTCCCTCTCTCTGACTCTTTCTCTGTAAAAAAAAAATAAAAATAAAAAATGAAAGGAGTCCTGTAGATAGATATTTAGGTAAAGAGCATTTCCAAGTAGAGGAATGAGCTTGTGTGTGTTGAAGGGATGGCAAAGAGATAGTTTGGATGGAAATTAAGTTTGACTGCTAGGAGGAATAAGTACTCATCACAGAGGGTTTTATAGTAAAAATTTAAGTACTTTGGATTTCATTCATAAATAGGAAGCTTTCTTTTCTAACTTCTACCACTCAGTATTCACCACTGTTGCTTTCCCACTCAACCTTGTATTCTGATATCTCTGATACTCTTTAAGAGTAGCCATTTTGGTGGGACTTACTTGTATACCAGACTTGTGGTAAGGGTGCCAACATTTCTCCTTTTAAAAATTCTTTCAAGAAGCTATATTGGCTCCTGAGCCTAAAAATAGAAATTCTCATTAGAGTTTGTCCTCATTTCAAGGCTTATAGCCAACCTCCTTATCTACTAATACTTCTGGGATTTGTATATCAATAGCTTTCCTATACCCTTTCCTTTTTGGTAAGCATACTCAGATATACTTGAACTAGAAAGCCCGGCGGTCATACGAAATGACCGCTGTTCTAGATATTATAAATTGTAATTAAAATGATTTGTGCAAAGGTGTCTGCTAATTCAAACTGAATTACCCAGGGCAGTCGGCGAGGACGCCCCTTTGCTTAGTGCCCCACGGGGTTTCCCGCTTCTACTTGCTTAATTGCTTAAAGTAGAGTGCAATGAAGGAAACCACTGGCGGTACATTTCTTAAGAGCCACTGCTAGCTCAATAAATAAAGATGATTTAAATAATAAAATGTTAATTCACATGTCAAAGATCTCTTTGTACACATTTCTTGTGTAGATCTTTCCATCATTTTTAAGCTTGCCTTGCAGAGGACCATCAATTATTTTTAATTTTACGTCCGTTCTTTCACGAACTCTTGAACAGGCAACATAAAGTTGACCGTGTCCAAATGCAGGCTCAGGTAAAAAAATGCCGACACGCTTAAGCGTTTGGCCCTGAGACTTATTGATGGTCATAGCAAAGGCAAGTTTTACAGAAAATTGTCTACGTCTCAATTGAAACGGCAACGGTCAAATCGATTAGTTTCTAACTTGAAGTTTAAGGACTGACAGTGTTCACATTTAATATTCATGTCACCAGAGGAATGCTCAAAAATTAAAGTTTCTCCATTTGAAACTGTTTTAATCCTTTTTGTGTTTCGGTCAGCATTACTCTGTCGTTTTTTTTTTGCATTTCTCTCCTGCCTTTGTTCAAGGGACTCATTTTGTTGAGACAGGCTTTTTTGTCTTGCATCTGAGGCAAGCCTGTTTCTCTATGCTTATCAGTCTCATTTTGCCGAGAAAGACACATTTGCTCTGTGACTGAAGCAAGCCTTGTCTTTCTCTGCTCAGTGGTTTCTTTTTGTCGAGAAAGCCGTTTTTGTTCAGCTTTCGCTCCTTTTCTCTCCTCTTCAGTGCTGTATTTTCTAGGAGGCATTCTTAAAATAAATTACGTTAAGACGTAGATTTTATGTAAAACAGATGATTGCCAATGCAAACAAATGTTCACCTTCCCCCTGACACACTCAATTTGCGTTCAGCCTTAAATTGTTTCAAAAGCAGATGATTGCCAATGCAAACAAATGTTCACCTTCCCCCTGACCTGCTCAATTTGCGTTCAGCCGTGGCAACTTCACCCCATTGGCTAGTACAGTTACGCAAGCAACCAATAAGCTATCGGCGACAAGCAGACACTTAAGCCGCATATAATAAAGATGTGAGCAATTTCCAATCCTTTATTTGCTCCTTCATACTTGAAGTAAATGGTATGTCTTATTATTATTTATTTATTTATTTATTTATTTGTATTTTTCCTAAGTTGGAAACGGGGAGGCAGTCAGACAGACTCCCGCATGCACCCGACCGGGATCCACCTGGCACACTCACCAGGGAGCGATGCTCTGCCCATCTGGGGCGTTGCTCTGTTGCAACCAGAGCCATTCTAGCACCTGAGGCAGAGGCCTCAGAGCCATCCTCAGCACCCGGGCCAACTTTGCTCCAATGGAGCTTTTGCTGCGGGAGGGGAAGAGAGAGAGAGAGAGAGAGGAATGAGAGGGGGAGGGGTAGAGAAGCAGATGGGCGCTTCTCCTGTGTGCCCTGGCCGAGAATCGAACCTGGAACTCCTGCACGCCAGGCTGACACTCTACCACTGAGCCAACCAGCCAGGGCTGGGTGTGTCTTATTATTAACATGGCTCCTGATACAGTGATTCTCAACTTGTATGCAAATCATATGAAATAAGAATTAGGGAGAAAGGGATAAATGGGATAGTTTGAAAAAAAAAGTTTTCTACATTATTGCTTCTCAGAATGTGGTCCACAAACCAGCAGTTTATCACTGATGATCTTGGTATAAATGCAAAATTTCTGAACTACCTCAGACCTACTGAACCAGAATTTGCATTTTAACAAAACTCCCTCAGGTGAATCAGGTACACGATAAACTTTTTTTTTCTTTTCCAGAGACAGAGAGAGAGTCAGAGAGAGGGATAGACAGGGACAGACAGACAGGAACGGAGAGATGAGAAGCATCAATCATTAGTTTTTCATTGTGCATTGCGACTCCTTAGTTGTTCATCGATTGCTTTCTCATATGTGCCTTGACCGCGGGCCTTCAGCAGACCGAGTAACCCCTTTCTCGAGCCAGCGACCTTGGGTCCAAGCTGGTGAGCTTTTGCTCAAACCAGATGAGCCCACACTCAAGCTGGCGACCTCGGGGTCTCGAACCTGGGTCCTCCGCATCCCAGTCCGATGCTATATCCACTGCGCCACCGCCTGGTCAGGCAGTACACGTTAAACTTTGAGAAGCCCTGCTCTAGATAATTTACCTAAGCTGCTCCTTCCTATTTCTCTTCATTAAGATCTCAGAAGCCCCTATGACTTGTTCAAGAATATGTACTTTCATGAAAAAGAAAAAATTTACCTTTAAATGTTCTTTACTTGCTTTTATACTCAGATATTTATAGTGTATTTTACTTTAAATGTCTTGGATTGGAATTTTAAAACTTGATTTCTTGTTCCAAAGTATAAAATAAATTTATACTTTAGAAGAAAATTTTTTTTTATGTTTTATAAGATATAAAGTTTTATTAAATTCTTTGTCATTTAAGATTTTAAATAGTTTAATTTTTTAAAAAGTCAGAATTACTGATACTATTTAAAATTACTTTGTTCTATGAATACCTGTTTTTGCTGTTTCAGATCAGTAGTAATTTCACTTCGGCTTCTTCCAAAACTTTTTGGTACTTTTCAGCAGTTTGGGAGCAGTTATGACACACATTGGATTACAATGTAAGTAAATAAAAGAAATGTATTCAGTTTAAAGATTTTTTTCTAATTTATAGTTATCATACAAGGTTTAGAGTAATTTTGTTGCTGGCTTTTATTCCCTACCAGGAAAATTTGATTTTTGTGTGATTCAAATATTTTCTTAGATTTCTTAGAGTGGTGTATCTTCCACTTAGCTCCATGGAAATTATATCCCCATCAGTAGGAAAATTTGACTTTTGTATTCCTTGTAGTTTGAGAAAAATACTGTAGCAATTAATGCTCTAATTTTTGGGTGGAGATTTTAAGTATATCTGGCCATATTAAAGAACTCCTGAAGAAGATCCACGCTAAAATAAACACTACAGGATGTCTTATTTTTTCTGTTATTAGCAGTTCATTCTAGACATTACATCATATTAGGGATAATCTTGACACCACCCTATTACTCTTTTACCTTTATAGAGAAATTATGATTAATGAAAAAATTCTTTAAGGATAAGTCCTTTGTGAAACTGATCCAGTTTTTAGTAATAGTCTAGAAAAAGTTAGATATCACAAGCACTTTATTAATTTATAAGAATGTGTTACTTCCTTTATTCAAAACAGAGTTTTGGAGAGATTTCAGAGACATTTAAATTTTAGGAAAAATTAGACCTTTTGAAGGATTTGTTTGTGAAGTCAAATAAGATGGCTCTTTATCTAATATCTTCTCAAATCTAAGATTAGATGGTAAGAGCACTTATACTTGCTTGCTTTCAAAATGAATATCATTTTAAAAATTCTTGGAACTCTGCATTGTAGTTTTAAAATAGGATGAAATTAGTTCTTCTGAATTATAGCCCCTGCTTATTTATTCCTCTTTTAAGAAGATTTACTTAATGTGAACCTCAATTATTCTTTTAAAAGCACCTTAGAGAGTCTCTCTTCATTAATATTACAATATGACTCTATCAGCCATACTATTTATGAATGCAGGGAAGGTCCTTGCGATGTTAAACAGGAATGGAGGAAAATATTTAGCATCCTTAAAAGAATAGCATGAATCCTATGTCATTGACACTTCTCATAGTGTTTAAATGGCTGAATTAACAAAATTCTAAAGTATGAAAGGGATTTACATGGGCAAGTTGGTGACATAATTGTGACGTTTCATGTTAAAGAGGAAGAAAGGGTAACACTTTTGTAGAAGAAGCAAACTCTGAATAGTCAGTTACTAATCAAGTACCTTGAACCTAAGGATATTGATTTGGAACTCTTTGAGTTTGCTCTTTAAATTAAATGTAGCCTGGCCTGTGGTAACGCAGTGGATAGAGTATTGACCTGGAACACTGAAGTTGCTAGTTCAAAACCCTGTGCTTGCTGGGTCAAGGCACATAAGACGAGCAACAAGCAAACAACGAGCAACTCAAGTGAAGCAACTCTGAATTGATAACTTCTTGCTAACCCCCTTCTCTCTGTAAAATCAATAAAAATAAAATCTTCAAAAAAAGTAAATAAGCTCAATTAATGACAAATCACAAAGTTTCTAACATGAGACTGGTCCCCTAAATCTTATCTAACTTCACTTAAAAGAACTTGGAGCTTTTCATTGTTATAGTTGGCATCAGTAATAACAAGAACTTAAACTTACTGCAGATTTGTTAAGTGCAGCAGCACTCACCATTTGGTACATATTATCTCTTAAACTCTTTCGTCCCATGTTTTAAAATCAGAATTTATTATTCTTTATTTTTACTATCCATTTAGTAAATGTTCAGGTAACCAGCAAACAGAATTCGAACGGTCAGATTACTTGCCCAAAGCTGTGGAGCAAGTGTGTTAGAACTAACTGGTTTTATACCTAAGTCATGTTTTCTTTTTACCATTTGATCTTCCTTAAATGATTAACAAGGTAAGAGTAATCTATTTTGAAAAGAGAGCTGTAGCAAGAGCATGATGTAAATTACATTAGAAGTTTGGGGATTTTAACCCTTTTACATCTGGACATTTTAGCAGATACAGTGTTAGCAAATATTGTGTAAGATAGTTGTGGAAGTTAAGGGCTCTGGAATTTCTGACTGTATTTGTCATTATATCTTTTCTTATCCTAGTGTTTCTAAGTTACTATGGAACTTATATAGCTTTGATTTTTAAAAGGGTTGAATAAGCAAGTTACATATTGACAGTAAAATTTTGATTTATTAAGTTTATATGTGCCAGGCACTTGACTGAATTCTGCTTAATAATGATCTATGCACACAGGCCATCCTTATATGAACTGTACATACTATTTTAAATATTAAATATTCATTTATAATTATGAATTTTTTTATAATTAACATTCTACTAGATATTTTATCTCCCTCACAGGGATTGAATATTTTGAGATTAAAAAATGACATTGATACTTTAAATTCATAAAAATTAAGGTGCATTGTTTTGTATCTTTCCACAGTTCAAATACAACCTGTAAGTTTTAACAATTAAAAGATTTTATATTTAAAGATTTTATAGATACTTAGTTTTTTCATCCTATAATAGATTTAGTCTCTTACCTTATGGCTTTAAAATTATTTTTTCTTTCAATTGGTTCAGGTGGGCAGAAAAAGAACTGAACATGATGAAGCTTTTCTTTGATAATTTGGTGTACTATATTCAATCTGTAAGAGAAGGAAGGCAAAAACATGCACTGTAAGTATCCCTTAATTAGGTTAGTTATGTTTAAGTGTTGAGTGTCTTCTGAAAGAAACTTTTTCAGTGTTTCTACTTTTTTTTAATATAGTAAATCAATATAAAAACTTATATTGTAAAAATTTAAAGGGAAAGAATTTTTTTAAGTTGAAGAATTTTATAAAAGTTATTTTTTGTAACTCTTAATCTTCTGAAAATGTAGGTTACATAGCTGGGGGTTGATTATTGAGATGTTCAAAGTCATTGTTTTCAGGAACTAAATGTAATTTTTTCCCCCAGAAATCATTGATGTTCTTGTCTTAATGTATTAAGGTGTTGACATTGAAATTTTTAAGTGTTTACTTCCAATATATTTAACATATAATTAAATAAGACATTTCCCTTTATTGTTATACTTGTGTATTACTATTAAAACGTTTAGGACATGTGTGGAAAGTTTAAAAACAGAACATAACAGGTTAATATTTCATCAAAAATATTTGAATAAGTTGAAGTGGCTTTAGATAAGAAATGGTAGAAATTAGTCAGTGGTATAGCTGTGTTTAAAACTTATAGGGAGATGCCTGCTTAGAAGTAACCATCAACTTCAGAAGGTTTCTTCTTGTGAGTCAGTTGGTGGGGACTGATGGCCAAATCAAGGGAACCAGCTCAGTGTCAGTATCAGCATGTTAGTGAATAAATAGCATCATATTTACTGAGAAAATTACAAACATAGAAAACTTTCATGTAGATGGAAGTTGAATCAGCTGAAAAAGTGTTCAGAAAAGTCGTAGACCTTTAAGGCATACTTTATCTCCAAAAATGAGTTTACTTATTTTTTTTCCCCGCAAAGCAGTTTGTCTTCAGATTTTAATATGAGTACCATTGTCCTCCCAGTCACCTAAAGCTTGGAGATTTGGACCTTTCTTATATTCTTTTATTTCCAAACATGAATAATGATGATGTAGGTAGTCTCATTTTAATAATGATGAATTAGGTAGTCTCATTTTAAAAACGAGATCATTTAAGCTGTAAGATAAATAACTTGCCCAAGGTCACACAGTTTATAAATAGTGAAGCCCGATTTTTTTATTATTCAATTTATAAACATTTTATGAATAATGAAAGTTTGTTTTCTATAATTCATGTTCTTAAGTGTTATCTTGTACTGTCATCAACCACTAGTTACGCTAATGATAAAATATACCCCATGTCTTTTCACAAATTGACATTCCCAAACACTGTTCCAGTTGTTTTAACCAATTTGTGGGTCAGTCTTCTTGTCACAATCTGCCCTTATGATTGTTAATAATAAGGTTAATTCTTTCTCTTTATTAAATTAGGAAGGGTAGTGTGTTTTTGTTGGAAAGCACATGGATTTAAGAATGATCCAGACCTGGATTTAGATTATGAATCTATTTTTTGGACCTTATTTCAGTTGTTTACCTCTCTAATATATTTCATTTGTTTACCTTATGAATTTTTGTAAGGAATAAATGAAATAATTTAGTGAGTTACATTTGGCACATATAGATTATAAATTATAGTTACTTCACTAAAACAAACTAGAGTATAAAGCAAACAAGAAATTTTCCCCTTTAGCCTGTTTAGATTCTTCACTGCATAAAAAATAACTTCCAGGTTTTTCAGCCTAATATTCTAGGCTCTCTAAAATCAAAACTCAACCAGCCTTTCTTGTTTTATTGTTTAGTGATTTCTTAAGGCATCCTATTCTACAAGCTTGTCTAATTAATTGAGTTATTTCCTTAAATTTATTCCATAGCTTTGCTTACAAAATTACTACTACACAAGATGTATTCTTTAAATTCTATTAAAATTCTAAGTGTTCTTCAGTCTGTGTTATTTAATTATTTTTCTTGATCTATAAAATCAATAAGATCAAAAAGGAGCAGAAATTAAACCACAAATGACCCACATCTTCACCATTTTTAGGAAACAGAAAATTCAAGTTACTTGTCAAAAGAGAAATAAATCCTGTTATAAAAGGGCTCCTACCATAGCCACAAGCCTATGGACTTAAAGAGCAGAGATGTAATACTTAAGAGGGATGTGGAAAACATAGGTGAATCATCCTCAGAAAGAGAAAGTTCCAACATTAAATACCAAAATATGAACACAGGTCTGAAAGTTGATTTTTTACAGCATTGGCTACAGGGTTGTTCTTTACCTTGTTAATGGAACCAGAGTTAGAACCTCACAGAAGCATTGCTTCTGTGGTAAAAAGGACAAATAGAGTGGTTCTCTTTGGAGATGAGTTTTAAACTTTCCTAGAGTAGACCAGAATATCCTTCCAATCCTCCAATTAACCCTGTTGCCTGGCATCCTAGAAAATAAAACCTTAGAGCAGAGAGATGTTGTCTGATTGTTTTGGTATAACTCCCTTTTTCCTTGAGGCTGTAAAGCTGAGTTGTAAGGCATTCTGAGTTTGTGGCACATTATTTTCCATCTATTCAGTGAGGAACAACAGAGTCCTTCGAAGGGTGGAGCCAATGGTTCTACTGTGGAAGCTGAAGAAGGATGACAAAAGGGCTGGATCCATGCTTTCTAGGGTTATGGGACCCTTATCAGAGATGCAAGTATAGGGGAAGGAAGTTTTCAGGAAATACTGGAACTTTGTCAAGAACAAGATTTTTTCCCCTTTTATGCTTGCAACCAGTGTCCTTCAGACTCCTGCTTAGAGAAGTATAGTAACTTACTTGAAATCAAATAACTGATAGATGCTAGAACTCATATTTTTTTTTTTTTTTTTTTTTTAAATAAATTTTTATTAATGGTAATGGGATGACATTAATAAATCAGGGTACATATATTCAAAGAAAACATGTCTAGGTTATTTTGTCATTAAATTATGTTGCATACCCCTCGCCCAAAGTCAGATTGTCCTTCGCCACCCTCTATCTAGTTCTCTGTGCCCCTCCCCCTCCCCCTAACTCTCCCCCTGTCCTCCCTCCCCCCACCCCTGGTAACCACCACACTCTTGTCCATGTCTCTTAGTCTCATTTTTATGTTCCACCAATGTATGGAATCATGTAGTTCTTGTTTTTTTCTGATTTACTTATTTCACTCCTTATAATGTTATCAAGATCCCACCATTTTGCTGTAAATGATCTGATGTCATCGTTTCTTATGGCTGAGTAGTATAGAACTCATATTTGAACCTGTTCTCCAGGGCCTCTGCTATAAAATCTGTCCTATTAGAATAGGATGAGAAGTGATATCTGATCTTGAATTTTATCTAGATAGCATTTTAGGCTTCGAGTGGCTTATTATATTCCTCTTCCCTACCCCAGCCACTTTACTACATGTACTTTTCATTTTTTTTTAAGGGCACTGCAAGAGTAATGAGTTCATCTTTATTTTTTAATAAATATATGTAATATTAATACAGTACAGTAAAGAGCAGTAAAGGTATGTTCAGCAAACTCAATCTTTAGAAAACCTTAACTTTAAACTTAAACAGTGGACTTAATGTAATGTTTTTGAAACTAATTCTGGGAAAATTAAAAATTTGCACTTATGGACCTGGCCGGTTGGCTCAGTGAATAGAGCATTGGCCCAGCGTATGGATGTCCCAGATTTGATTCTGGTCAGGACACACAGAAGTTACCATCTGCTTCTCTTCCCCTCCTTCTCCCCCTTTACTCTTTCTTTCCCTCCTGCAGCCAATGGCTTGGTTAGTCTGAGTGTAGGCCTCAGGCTCTGAGGATAGCTTGGCTGATTTCGGCATCAGCCCCAGATGGGTTGCTGGTTGGATCCTGGTCAGGGTGCATGCAGGAGTCTGTCTTGCTATCTGCCCTTCTCTCATTTAAAAAAATTTTTTTTGCACTCACTTAGAGGTTATTGGAAATTGAATTAAGAGGCTGTTTGACTTTCTGTAACCTGGGTTATGGATCAGGGCTCAGGCTGGCTGCTGCCTGTTGTGGGCAAAGTAATTTTGGCAATTTGTCCACAACCACCAGCCATTTGATATTTGTAACATAGAGGTAAGAACTCATGATTGACTTAGTTTCATTGACTGTTTCCTAAGATTATTGTGGTATTAGAATATTGTGTTAATACACAATTTAGTATGCAGTTTACAGGGTCGCTAAAGGAATTCTGAAATGAAAACCCGCTCATTTGCTTCCTGTCCTCTCAGCATTGTTCAGTGACTTCCATCCACATCAATACTAAGTTCTTTTGACATTCAGGCTGGCCACAATCTGTCCCCTGTCTATAGCTTCAGACCTACCTCTTATATTTTCTCCCCAAGCTTTTAAAAAATGCTATTTCTTTGCAAAATGCCTAACAAATTGAATTCCCAGAGAACCATGAAAAGTCATCTACTCAACAACTTTAACATTAAACATTGAATTTTTGTGCACATGAATTATAGTTATTTAGATTTGAAAATAACATTAAAAACTTGTCAGTTGTGGCCCTGGCTGGTTGGCTCAGCGGTAGAGCGTCGGCCTGGCGTGCAGGAGTCCCGGGTTCGATTCCCGGCCAGGGCACACAGGAGAAGCGCCCATCTGCTTCTCCACCCCTCCCCCTCTCCTTCCTCTCTGTCTCTCTCTTCCCCTCCCGCAGCAAGGCTCCATTGGAGCAAAGATGGCCCGGGCGCTGGGGATGGCTCTATGGCCTCTGCCTCAGGCGCTAGAATGGCTCTGGACGCAACAGAGCGATGCCCCAGATGGGCAAAGCATCGCCCCTTGGTGGGCATGCCGGGTGGATCCCGGTCGGGCGCATGCGGGAGTCTGTCTGACTGCCTCCCCATTTCCAGCTTTGGAAAAATGAAAAAAAAAAAAAGAATAAAAACTTGTCAGTTGTGTACCAGCTGAATTCTTTATAAACTAGATTTATGGAAATGATATTTTAGTGTTTTTTGTTTAAGAAATAAGTTTATATCCCTGGAGGGATAGTGATCATGAAACATGCAATTTTTAGATAGAGTTGTAGTTTTTTTGTTAACTTATAATTAATGTGCATATTGCATAATTTCAAAGTTTTGTTTTGAAAATTTGTTCCATTGTTGAGTTCTTATGTACTTTCCTAACATCTAATTTAAAACTGTTTTCTAAGAGTTTGCAGGTTATTTTTTTAAGTGAGAGGAAGGGAGATAGACTCCCACATGTGCCCCAACTAGGATCCATCTGGCAACCCCCATCTGGGGCCAGTGTTCGAATCATCTGAACTATTTTTAGCACCTGAAACGGTTGCATACCTACCAGCATCCATCTGGCAGCGCCTGTCTGGGGCTGATGCTCCAGTCAACTGAGCTATCCTTAATTCCCAGGACTGACACTCAAACCAGTTGAGACACTGGCTGCAGAAGGGAAAGAGGGAAAGAAGGGGGAGAGGGAGATGAAGAGAAGCAGATGGTCACTTCTTTTGTGGGCCCTGACCAGGAATTGAACCTGGAATATCTATACACCAGGCCAACACTCTATCCACTGAGCCAACCGGTAGGGCCAGATTTTTATAATTTATTAAATAACATAAATCATAAACATAACATTTGGCTTTATGACCTTTTTGTGTAACCGAAGTTATATAATTTAATAATTATGAGTTTAGAATATGGAATTTTACTGTTTTGTTATAATTTAAGATAAAGGACCATTAAGTCTTTAAAAATAATTAAGAAATAGGATCTTTTGCTTAATTATTTAATGACCTTTTATGTACAGGTACAGCCACAGTGTTGAAGTTCAAGTTCGACTTCAGTTCTTGACTTGTGTGTTTTCAACTCTGGGATCACCTGATCATTTCAGTAAGTTTTTTAATCAGTATTTTAATCAGTTTTAAGATCTGTGTTGATTCTTAGAGAAAAGTCTAATGTAATGTACTCATGTACTTAGATTTGTGTGTCTTATTTTCTTTGTTCTGCATTTAGATTCTTTAATCATTAAATTATTCTCAGTAATGACTGTCTTCCCAGTGTATATGGCAGGCTGAACATGATCCTGATACATTCTTACTTCAGTCTCTGAAAATTCCACTTTCTCAATGAATAAGTGATTCATTTCAAGAACAGACTATTTGGAACAGAACATAGGTTAGGGCAGCGGTTCTCAACCTGTGGGTCGCGACCCCTGTGTTTTAGTCGTTCGACCCCCGCCGGGGTCGCGACCCACAGGTTGAGAACCGCTGGGTTAGGGTGATTCCATCTTTTATTACCTTTGGTTATAAATCTTTCTGTCATGTCAGTTGGAAACAGCTACTGTCTACATATTATTATCAGGCTAATCGTACCCAAAATTGCTTGGTTTCATAGGTGATAGAAACATTTAGGGACTCTAGTTTTGTTTTTTCTTTCCTCTTTTTTACAGAGACAGAGAGTGAGTCAGAGAGAGGGATAGACAGAGACAGACAGACAAGAATGGAGAGAGATGAGAAGCATCAATCATTAGTTTTTCATTGCGCGTTGCAACACCTTAGTTGTTCATTGATTGCTTTCTCATCTGTGCCTTGACCGCGGACCCTCAGCAGACCGAGCAATCCCTTGCTGGAGCCAGCAACCTTGGGTTCAAGCTGGTGGGCTTTTGCTCAAACCAGATGAGCCCATGCTCAAGCTGGCGACCTCGGGGTCTCGAACCTGGGTCCTCTGCATCCCAGTCCGACGCTCCATCCACTGCGCCACCGCCTGGTCAGGCTAGTTTTATTTAATCTGAAACTCAATTTCATTTACAGTTAACCTTTAAAAAATGGAGATTTATCTGTTATATTCAGAATGTGGACCATGTCCAAACCTGCATGCTAAGTGTGTTCAAAAGAGAGTGGGAAGGTTTATTCTTTTGGCCAGTGCTCCTTTTCTCTTACTAGACTGATTGTGTTATCTCTCACTCTCCATACTGTGTGTGTGTTCATGTCAACAAACCTCATTTGTAAGGACATTCTCTTTCTTTAGCCTTGTTAATATAGTCAAACTGAGAGTCTTACTAGCCTGAGAAGTGTCATCACCGTACTAAGTCCATACCTGAGCCAAAGATGCACTGTATGTTTATTTTACTGTTGAAGTCTATGATTTTTCCAAGTCATTTGTAACAAATGCCACTAACATTGTGATAACAACAGATTTTAAAATGAAGAAACCTGTTTTTGATAGGATACTATTTAGTTTTATGTTACATGTCATTTATCATATCCATTATGATGGATACCATATAGGAAATAAATAAAATGTATAAATCCCCATCTTACTCATGGAGAAGTCAAACCAAAAGAAGTATTATCAGCATAATTTTATATGTTCACTATGTTTCATGTAGACTCTCATTGAAGAATGTTAACCACTCTTCTAAGTATTTGAATAATGAATTGTTTATTTTGCTGCTCTCATCCCAGTAAGCACAGTATAAATTCTTTATGTATTATAGCTACTATCCTGATAGACTCAAGTTGAAAATTTACTTCTCCCAGATCATAATTGTATTACTTTTATTGGCACAGTTTCTGTCAGGTATAATATGGTTACTATAAAGTTATGTATTTGTTAAGTTAATGAATTAATATTGATTTTTAATATAGCAACAAATATATTTTTTTTGAGAGAGAGAGCGATAGACAAAGAGAAAGAGATGAGAAGCATCAACTTGTAGTTGCAGCACCTTAGTTGTCCATCAATTGCTTTCTCATGTGCTTTGACCAGGGGGCTACAGCAGAGCGAGTAACCCTTTGCTCAAGCCATTGACCTTGGGATCATGTTAATGATCCTGTGCTCAAGCTGGCGACCTTGGGCTTTTGAACCTGGGACCTCAGCATCTCAGGTCGATGCTCTATTCCCTGTGCCACCACTGGTCAGGCTCAACAAATACATATTTTTTAAAAAACTTAAAATAATAAAGTGTATATGTTGCCTATTGAATATAGATTGATGACTCAGCCATTTATAATACACTTATTTTATCATATAGTTCACTATAATTAACCTGGAGACTTTTTTTATTATTATTTTCTATTTTCTTCACTTATCTTAATTACTTAGTGTGTTTAAGTTATTATATACAGTAAAGGTTGTTTCTATTTTTGGGTTTTGTTTTTTTTTTTTTAAGTGAGAGGAGGGGAGATAGCCAGATGCCTGTATGCACCCCTACCGGCATCCACCTGGCAGCGCCTGTCTGGGGCTGATGCTCGAATCAGCTGAACTGTTTTTAGTGCCCAGTGCTCATGCTTGAACCAACCAAGCCTCTGGTTGTAAGAGGAAAGAGAGAGAAAAGAGGGAGCAGGAGGGGAAAAGAAACAGACACGCACTTCTCATGCATGCTCTGATAGGAGATTGAATGCAGGACTTCCACACACTGGGCTGATGCTGTATCCACTGAGGCAACCGGCAGGGCCTATTTTTAGTTTTATGTTGACTCCCAGAGGCACAAATTGCTCTGAAAAGTAATCTGTATATTAACTATTTCTTTAAGAAACAGATAGGATGCTATTTTTCTGCTCAAACTGTAGACTGGCATTGCCACTAGGTAAATATATTTTGAGGTGTTTTTCATATTCTGAATCTCATCAACTTTTCCAGAGCGAGAGGTTTCTTATGATTCTGTCATACCTTCACATCTTTTCTGATTCTGGGAAATAACTCTAGGCTTTGGAAATTTTTATAATGTATTTTGTAATGATTTTATTTCTACCCTTTTAGATTGTCTCATTTACTCATATTCAGACTTGTGATTGCCTTTAATACCTTTTCTTCTCTATAAATGGTTCTCTGACTTCTTTTTGTTGCACTATGGAATCATTTGATAATTGGGTCAAAGTACCATTCTCATTACATTGGCTCCCCAGCTAATTGTGTTCCCTGATGTGTTGTTATTCTCTGTTTTAGGTAGTCAGTTTCATTTTGCTTGCTTTTATCACAAGGCTTTTTTTTTTTTACAGTTTATAGAAATAATGCTTATTAGCATATATTATTTGCCTCTTGTGTGCATAGAATGAGCTTTGAACATGCATGGTATGATATTCACTCTGTACTTAACCCTTAAACTTTAGAACTGATTTCTCTCAACTTTTGGGATTCCCTTCCCTTAATCATGTATACTGTAATACAATAATATGCTTATTTTTATTTTTATTTTTATTTTTGGAAGAATGATTTTCCAGACTATATGACTCTTGTAGGATACTATAAGTTTATATATTCTTTGATGATCTACATATGGAGTATAGTTAACTATATTTTAAAAGCATGAATTACTTTAAACCTTTTATAAAATAATTTTTATAAATTGCTATAAAATACCTCCTTTATATTTTTGGATATATTGGTGCTTCTACTACATTAAATTAGAACCTAAACATTATATATACTATGATTCAAAATTTGTAATTTTTATACAGGGTTAAGTCTAGAGCAAGTCGACATTTTGTGGCATTGTTTAGTAGAAGATTCTGAATGTTATGATGATGCACTACATTGGTTTTTAAATCAAGTTCGAAGTAAAGATCAACATGCTATGGGAATGGAAACCTACAAACATCTTTTCCTGGAGAAGGTAATTTTATTTCTTGACAGTTTTATTGTTTATATTGTTTTTTCATATTTCCTTTTTATCACTTAAAATATAAACTCTATAATGTTCTTTTTTCTCTCTATTGACATCTTTTTATAAAAATAGATAAATTACCATTTTACTGAGGTCCTTATATAATTGTTGATGCTTAGATTTTGCTTTAATTTTTTTCTACAGAGTTTATATCAAAATGAATACTTAGTGTATATTTACAAACATATTCTGTCTTTTAGGTATAAATTACTTAAACTAATAGTAATTAGCATAACTCTTTAGGCAAACACTAATAAGAAATGTGGGGGATTTTGGCATTTATTTATTAAATAATTAATAACATTGTAGTTCAGTTTTCAGGAGTTCTGCCCATGCCCAATAATGTAGAGCTGTATTGTGTGACTCTTCCTTCTTCATTAAATGGTGTAGGTTCAGCCAGTCTCCTGGCAGATATAAGCCAGTCTTCAGATTTTTTGAAGATTCCTGGGAAGATAGTTTTAGGAGTTGCTGTGATGATATTAAAGATACTCTTCTATACAGTTTTTGTTCTCCTTTATCAGATGCAACAATTGGTTCAGGTGTCAATTTTTTTTATAACAGCAGAATAGTAGACTTTTTATTATTTTAATGCTATTTTTGAGATTGTAAAGACTCTCTGCAGACTCTCACATTATCTCTGTGATATGTAAACTAAATCAGTTGAACGATCCAGAGCCAAAAAAAATGATTCAAAGCAAAGCTACAAATAGACTTTCAGGTATTTTAATTTCAACCTGTTACTTCCAAACTGTACCTGTAGCAGCTCATCTCATAAATGTGCATGGTCTAGGTCTATGATAAATGATCATTTTAAAATTTATTTTCTCTGGGTGTATGTTTAGTATAAAAGTTAAAACATTTCAGTTATTTTAATTATGATCTTAAAAAAATTTTATTCAATGTTTATTTTAACTTTTCAAATTATCACTGAAAATCTGAGCTGGTACATTTCTTTCTATAATGTTTTCAGTAAAATTAGGTTTAATTTAAATCTAAGTTAAATCCACTAAAATAAAATGTTAACTTAATTACCACACTAAACTAGCTTCAAATTTTGTTTTTTAAGATGCCCCAGCTAAAACCTGAAACTATTAGCATGACTGGCTTAAACCTGTTTCAGCATCTGTGTAACTTGGCTCGATTGGCTACCAGTGCTTATGATGGTGGTTCAAACTCTGAGGTATGGATTTAGACTTGTCATTTTATTAGCTCAGCTATGGAATTTCTGTTGTATTTCTCAAACTAGGTTACTGAATTATCTTATATAGTTTATTAATCATTGACTTTATTAACTATGGAGACTTTTAAAGCCTTTTATTCTTAGGTTTTAAAAAATTTTATAAAGCAAATTTGGTGACTTTTTTGTTACAAATGTTAACTTTTATTGTGCTTAATGAACTAATTACACATTCCTGATCTTTGACCATGAGGCATAGGATTAATTTATTAGCTGAAGACCCTCACAAATTGCTAATCTTATCTTTGGTTTAGAGTTCTACTTGCCTAGTTGGGTGGCTTGTTGAATTCATTATTCCTAGACTCTCCTGACAAAGACTGTTAATTGAAAGTCTTCCTCCATTTTACACTCCAGTTTATTAATGATAGTTTTGGTTTATGTATTATTTGTTCACATTTTTCATTAATTTTCTTCAGAAGATGCAGTTGTATTATAATGACAGACAGAAAACTAATGTTAATCTGTGTGGTAAAGAATAATTTTATTTATTTAATTTATTTATTTTACAGAGACAGAGAGAGAGTCAGAGAGGGATAAATAGGGACAGACAGGAACGGAGAGAGATGAGAAGCATCAATCATCCGTTTTTCGTTGTGGCACTTTAGTTGTTCATTGATTGCTTTCTCATAAGTGCCTTGATTGGGAGGCTACAGCAGACCGAGTAACCCCTTGCTCAAACCAGCGACCTTGGGCTTAAGCTGGTGAGCCTTGCTCAAGCTGGCGACCTCGGGGTCTCGAACCTGTGTCCTCTGCATCCCAGTCCAACGCTCTATCCACTGCGCCACCGTCTGGTCAGGTGGTAAAGAGTAATTTTCATTGTCTCTAGAATACTTTTATTTTACCTAACTTCTTTCCTTGTTTGAATAGTGTTCTTTTGTTTTTTTAAATTTTTTGGTCCTAAATCTTACTTTGAAATTACTGTTACAAATTTCAATTTGTAATCTCAGTCAGACATCTGATTTACCTAAGAAGTAGTCATACTCTAATTTTGAGATAACTGCTTTTTATGTATAGACAGGACAGCTGTTTGGTCACTTCAGAAGTGTATCTTGTTTTACCCCACCCAACTTTTTAAGAACTTTAATTCTCCACTTTTTTTGTAGTTTTCAGTGAAAACATTTTCATCTCATAATTAACATAAATTTAAGTGACAACTTGGTCTAACATAGTTTTTAAAATTTTCTGTGAATACCTGTAAAGCAGTTACTTTATCATAGTATGTTGGAGAAAAGCATTGAAATATTGTTATACTAATAATTATGTGTGTATTTCCATTCCTTTGTAGCATGTTTTGGGGATTTTTAACCACTGTGTAGTTAGAACTTTTTGAGTTATTGAATATTACACATATATTGTCAGCTGCTCTATAAATAAGTATTTTTAGAATTGATGTAGCCATATCTCAGTAATTGAGGAAATTTCCAAGGCTTTTATTTTTTTTATTATGCTCTAATAACTAAGTAATAGGAATTACCTTTTAAATATTTTATAGGATATTAAAACTTTTTGATATTGTATGATTTAAATTTGTTACTTCATACTTATCATTTGCATTATGGCAGATAATAAAATTTATGGTTGTTGTCACTTTTTTTTTTTTTAGCTTTGTGGTATGGACCAATTTTGGGGCATTGCTTTACGAGCACAATCTGGTGATGTCAGTCGAGCAGCTATCCAGTATATTAACTCCTATTATATTAATGGTGAGTGATTTGAAATACTGCCTAATAGGTAATTTTTTATGTGTACCTTTTTTGTTTAACTACTATTCATTTTTTTTTTACATACAAAATAAGAATATAGGATTGATTCACATGTTTGAACATCTGATTTTCAGGTAAAACTGGTTTGGAGAAGGAACAAGAATTTATTAGTAAGTGTATGGAGAGTCTTATGATAGCTTCTAGCAGCCTTGAACAGGAATCACACTCAAGTCTCACTGTTATAGAAAGAGGACTTCTTATGCTGAAGACACATTTGGAAGCATTTAGGAGAAGGTAATTTTTTAATGCCACATTAGAATGAATTTTGGTCTTTTTTTATTGCTGACATGTATTTTAGAGGTTTTGGGGGGGTCAAGGAGAAAGCATAACTTAACAAAAATGAAGTGCTATTATTAGAAGTAATTTTTGTCCATAATATGTACCATTTAGCAGTCAATAGGCAATATAGGTTTATCGTAAATATTGCAGAGCTTTAAACATTGTTAGTCTCTCAGAAGATATGCATGAATAAGAATTTCTAGACAGAATTCCATCACTAAGAAAGTACTGGTATGATTGAAAGGCAGAATACCACTACCAAAATGAGTTTCACTAAAACCCTCATCAAGAACATCAAATATGCTCTCAGAATTGAACCACGTTGAGTTTATTTCATTTGCTTTTTTTTTTCTTCCTGGACTAGGAGACAGTATATTAATTTTGAATTTCCATTTACCATGGAAACATGATAAATTCTGTGTTAATGAATCTGTATAATTAATTTAGACATACCCTGTATAATACAGAAATAAAGCAAATTAACATTTATGAATGTATCGACTGAAGTGAAAGGTGAGTAGTTTTAATTAAGAAATTCTGTTCATTAAAAATCATGAGTAAATTTTCAAATACAAAGAACTGTGTTAAAAAAAATTTAAATAACTTCTTTCAACATCAAAGCTTAGTTTGATAATGAAAATGTCATGTACTTCACATTTATTGACACTTTATTTAAAATATCAGGAAATATTGAATGATAAAGATATTCTAGCCTGACCAGGTGGTGGCGCAGTAGATAGAGCGACTGACTGTGGCACAATGGACCGAGGTTGCCAGCTTGAGCACGGACTCACTGGCTTAATTGTGAGCTCACCAGCTTGAGCGTGGGGTCGCTGGCTTGAGCCCAAAAGTTGCTGGCTTGAAGCCCAACATTGCTGATTTGAGCCCAAGGTTGCTGGCTTGAGCAAGGGGTCAATTACTTTGCTGTAGCTCCCTGGTCAAGGCCTATATAAGAAAGCAATCAATGAACAACTAAGAATTGATGCTTCTCATCTCTCTCCCTTCATGTCTGTCTGTCTGCCCCTGTCTGTCCCTCTCTCTGTATCTGTCACAAAATAATAAAATAAAATAAATAAAGATATTCTAGACAATCTTTATAAATAACATGACTCCATGGTCAAAATTTTTTACTTTACGATTGCAAATTGTGAAAATTCTGCTTAATTTCTTCTGTTTTTAAAGAATGTATAAGGGAACTCTAGAGTTTTTTACACAGAAACTTTACACTGCCAGGTAACTTGTACCATTTAAAAAAAATACTTAAGCAGATATGATATATTCAAATTAATAAAAGATTAAATGCTCATAAAATTTAGATATCCCACTAAAATAATACTATAGAAAATAAAAATTGATATAATCTATTTTCCTATATTAGTCTTTTTTTTTTTTTTGTATTTTTCTGAAGCTGGAAACGGGGAGAGACAGTCAGACAGACTCCCGCATGCACCCGACCCGACTGGGATCCACTCGGCACGCCCACCAGGGAGCGATGCTCTGCCCCTCCGGGGTGTCGCTTTGCTGCGACCAGAGCCACTCTAGCACCTGGAGCAGAGGCCAAGGAGCCATCCCCAGTGCCTGGGCCATCTTTGCTCCAATGGAGCCTCGGCTGCGGGAGGGGAAGAGAGAGACAGAGAGGAAGGAGAGGGGGAGGGGTGGAGAAGCAGATGGGCACTTCTCCTGTGTGCCCTGGCCAGGAATCGAACCCGGGACTCCTGCACGCCAGGCCGACGCTCTACCACTGAGCCAACCGGCCAGGGCTGGAAGTTATTAGTCTTAATGATACATACAAGGGTGGGCAAAGTAGATTTATAGTTGTCAGTGTGGAAAACAATAATACAATAATAAATTTTTGTGTATTCACAGCTGTAAACCTACTTTTGCTCATCCCTTCCGAAATTTTCTCTATGTTGCAGGCCTACAAACACCCAATCTAAAAGGGCCTGTGTTGTTTCAAACCCTTAGTCCTTAAACAATGTTACCAATGTTTTAAAATAAGTATTCATTTAAAAATTACTTAAAAATAAATTGAGGTTCTTTTTTTAAGATTTTATTAATTCATTTTTAGAAAGGGGGAGGAGAGAGAGAGAGAAAGGGGGAGGAGCATCAATTCCCATATTTGCCTTGACCAGGCAAACCCAGTGATTCAAACTGGCAACCTCAGTGTTCCAGGTCAACACTTGATCTACTGGCATATAGTGGGTAAAAACCAAGTATGTTGGTTAACATCTTACATGCATGAGATAGTCCTCCTCACCCCATAACAAAGAATATTGGGCCCAAAATGTTGTCTAAGATCACTCTTTTGCTCAGTAATAGAAGCTGGGCATGGATCACTTCTTAGGATTCAAGTCTGTTGTATTCCCTTACTTACCCTCCTTCTGTTCCAGAATTGCTGATTAGCATAAGATGCTGATATTTTTTTTCCCTTAACTGAGTTCGGGTACCCTGGATCCTATCTTCAACAACTAAAAATCACTTAGAAAATTGATGAAATTTAGTGTGTCATACTAGATGCCTGTGTCTTTTGAAATATTAGTCTTCATAATTCATTTTGTAATTTTAGCTATTGTGGAATCAGCTTTCAAAATTTTGTTAGAAAAAAAAAAATTCTGTTAGACTGGTTTTATTTACCAGAATTTTTTTGGGGGGGGGACTGAGGTGGGACAGACAGATAGGAAGGGAGAGAGATGAGAAACATTAATTCTTTGTTGTGGCACCTTAGTTGTCCATTAGTTGCTTTCTCATACGTGCTTTAACTGAGGGGCTCTAGCTGAGCCAGTGACCTTGGGCTCAAGCCAGAAACCATGGGGTCATGTCTGTGATTCCACACTCAAACCAGTGACCCTGCACTCAAGCCGGATGAGCCTGCACTCAATTTGGCAACCCCGGGGTTTCAAACCTGGGTCCACTGCATCCCAGGCTGATGCTATATCCACTGCACTACTGTCTGGTCAGGCCAGAAAAAATTTCATCTCTCAAAAATGATTTTCTTATACCTTTTTTTTTCTTAATGTAAAAATGACAGCTTGACATTTCTCTTATTGGATTAGTTTGCTTTAATTCCTCCTGCATCTCTTACTACCACTACTCCTCTGCCCCTCATTAAAAAAATAGTAATGTTCTTAATAGGATTTTTTCAGTAATTTTTTGAAAACTATTTTTTAGGAGTTTTTAGCTATCTTTATTTAGGCATTTAAGATTGATTCAGTGTGATGAATCTAAACTTAGTGCTTTTAATTTGAAAATAAACAGTGCTATAGATTGAGTAAATTGGAATATGTAGAACCTTTTGTGGGCATTTCATTTTATAAAATATAAAAACTTCAGTAACATTAAAATGGTTTAAAATTCTATACTTTCTGTGTGTGTGTGTGTGTGTTTTAGGTTTGCATATCATCTCAGACAGTGGCAAATTGAAGGCACTGGTATTAGTAGTCATTTGAAAGCACTGAGTGACAAACAGTCTCTGCCACTAAGGGTTGTATGCCAGCCAGCTGGACTTCCTGACAAGGTAATTACGTAGTTGAGTTTCCAGATTGATAACATTTCCTGGTTTAAATATCTGTTCTTTTTGTATTTTTAAATTGGTTGCATCTCATATTTCAGATGACTATTGAAATGTATCCTAGTGACCAGGTTGCAGATCTTAGGGCTGAAGTAACTCATTGGTATGAAAATTTACAGAAAGAACAAATAAATCAACAAGCTCAGCTTCAGGAGTTTGGTCAAAGCAGTCGAAAGGGAGACTTTCCTGGTAAGTCCAGTGGTTACAATTTTCATATTTTTTAGGTTGTGTTGTAATATCAACTTCAAACCTTTAATTCTTTAGAGACTACCAATTATGTCCTATCCACCTTCCCCTACTCTAGGTATAATGCCATTTTTAAAATTTGATTTTGAGAGAGAGAGAGAAAAGAAGCATCAACTCGTATTTTTCACTTCAGTTGTTCATTGATTGCTTTTTGTATGTGCCTTCACTGCAGGGCTCAAGCTGAGCTAGTAACCCTTTGCTTAAGCCAATGACATTGGGATCATGTTGAAAATCCCCGTGCTC
The DNA here is from genome assembly GCF_036850995.1 of Saccopteryx leptura. Taxonomy (NCBI): domain Eukaryota; kingdom Metazoa; phylum Chordata; class Mammalia; order Chiroptera; family Emballonuridae; genus Saccopteryx; species Saccopteryx leptura. The sequence goes on from NC_089505.1 coordinate 256,726,234, forward strand.
AGGTTGCTGAGCCTGCGGTTAAGCCAGCAACCTCAGGATTTTGAAACTGGAACCTCAGTATTCCAGGTTGAAGCTCTATCCACAGTACCACCACTGGTCAGCCAATGCCATTGATTCTTAAGCAAGAGTTAAGATTTACTTTAGATGTTACTTTTAAACATTTTCCATCATTTTTTTTAACTTTTGGGGGTTATTTGATAAGCACTTTCGGAAATATTAATTTGTTCCTACGTACTACTTAGTATCCAACAATTTTTTTTGGCATTTTGATGTATTTTTGTTTTTTTTCCGGAACATACGAAAATAATCCACCCTTAAATTCCACCTATGCATCTCCACTTACCTCCAAAAAAGTATCATATTAAGGAAGTTTTCATGTGGGACTGAAAGGTGTATATGATTCCTGCCTTACTGTTACGACTAATACATTTTTAGTGTCCTTTTATAACACAAAATATGAGCTAATCGGAGGAATGATCATAAAAGCTGTTACTTTTTCTCATAATATAAGGGTCTGAAACTGTAACAGACCAAATACAGATTTAGGAAAAAAAAAATCTTAAAAGTTTTAAAAGCTTGTTATTAGGACTTTTAACCTGCCTGTGTGCAGTTGGAATTCTTTGGCATCTTTTAGTAATGAGCCAACAATTCTTATTACAGCATGCTTAAGGTGAAATCATCTCTTCTGAAGTAGCAGATCTTAAATTTTGTTCTTAAATAATTAATATATTTTCTTGGTAGAAAAGAATAGGTGTTGAGAAGCTGCCTTTCTACCCTAATTTTTAAACCACCCATTTCTCTTCTCTTGAGGCAAATATTATTGGTTTCTTATATATCCTTTAAGATACTAAGATATAATGTAAGCATATTTATATAGATATAGATACACACACACACACACACACACACACACACACACACACACACACATATATATATACACACTTTACCCTAATTTTTAAACCACCTATTTCTCTTCCCTTGAGGCAAATGTTATTGGTTCCTTACATATCCTTTAAGATACTAAGATATAATGTAAGCATATTTATATAGATATAGATACACACACACACACACACACACACACATATATATATATATACACACTTAAAACACAAATGAAGCATTCTATTTATTTCTACCCTTATAGTGCTTAACATTCTTAGAGAACATATACATACAGAAGGTTACCTCATTCTCTTTAAAGTTCTACATAATTTATAAGGTGGTACCATGATATATTTTACGTATTCTCTATTAATGGACATTTAAGTTGTTTCCATTGTTTTAAAAATAATGCTATTAATATTGGCTAGTTATGGAATTTTCAGGTCATAAGGTATCTGCTATTTTACATTGAAATGTACGTAAAAAGAGAATGTGAAATAAGTAATAATAAATAAAAACCACCCATCGGCCTGACCTGTGGTGGCGCAGTGGATAAAGCGTCGACCTGGAAATGCTGAGGTTGCCGGTTCAAAACCCTGGGCTTGCCTGGTCAAGGCACATATGGGAGTTGATGCTTCCAGCTCCTCCCCCCTGTCTCTCTCTCTCTCTCCTCTCTAAAATGAATAAATAAAATAAAAATTAAAAAAAAAATAAAAACCACCCATCTTTCTATTACCCAGATTAAGAACCAGAACATTATTAGTCATTACTACTGTATCCCTTTCTAATATCCTTTCCACTTCCCCTTAACACTATTAATTCCTTAATGTATTATTCTTTTGTTGATGTTTACAGTTTTACCTCTGGTAAAAATATATATTCCTAAACAATGTATTAAGTTCTGTGAAACAGATAAGTAAGCACAAACTTGATGTATTAATGAAAAGGGAAGTATGGCTGCTATTAGATGAAGGATCACAGAAGGTCATACTCCTATGATAAATCAGGTTATATTAGAGTATAAGCTTATCTCTAGTTTGGGATTTGTCTTTTTTGAGGTCTTACTATCCACTTGAATAACTGGATGTATCTAACATGTCTCTGTACAAAATATTTTAGGAGTGTCAAAGTAGGTTATTTTGTAATATACTCCATCTAAGATCTTAATGAAATTGTTTTATATTTGATGAAATTTACTTCAAACAGTAAATAAACTGAATAAATAAAGCAGTATATGAAATTATGAGATGAAAACCCAACATGATAATAGAAAGGTGAATTTCAGTACTACCTATTAAATGTTTTAAAACTGCAGTAATATGATTTTGGTGAAGAATTGTTAAGTGAATAACAGATAAAAAAATAGTATTATATTAATATGTGATAGTTTGGGGGAAGAAAGGAAAACCCCATTTCACTATAATATTCAAGTGTTGAGTTTTTTTTAAACTTTATTTACTCATTTTATAGAGTTTGTGAGAGAGAGAGAGAGAGAGAGAGAGAGAAGGGCAGCGGGGGGTGGGGAGCAGGAAGCATCAACTCCCATATGTGCCTTGACCAGGCAAGTCCAGGGTTCGAACTGGCAACCTCAGCATTCCAGGTTGACGCTTTATCCACTGCACCACCACAGGTCGGGCTCTTCAAGTGTTCTTTTTTAAGTACACACACACACACACACACACACACACACACACACACTCTCTCTCTCTCTCTCTCTCTCTCTCTCTCTCTCTCTCTCTACAGGAAAATCCAGAAGAAAGAGGATTAAATATGAAACCATTGGGAGAACACACACACACACACACACACACACACCCACTCTCTCTCTCTCTCTCTCTCTCTCTCTCTCTCTCTCTACAGGAAAATCCAGAAGAAAGAGGATTAAATATGAAACCATTGGGAGAACCATGATTTCTATGCTTAGAAATAATGATAAAGACTTACATATTTCACTTGATAACAATGACCAGTTTTGCTACATAACAGTTGTACTTAGAGAAAATTGCCAAAATGAATCTTGCCGGAGGAACCCATTTTCGTTCTCTGTGTTTGACATATTATCTGATAGAATTTTTTATTTTTTTTTTTTGTATTTTTTTGAAGCTTGAAACGGGGAGAGACAGTCAGACAGACTCCCTCATGTGCCCGACCCGGATCCACCCGGCAAGCCCACCAGGGGGCGACGCTCTGCCCACCAGGGGGCGAATCTATGCCCCTCCGGGGGGTCGCTCTGTTGTGACCAGAGCCACTCTAGTGCCTGAGGCAGAGGCCAAGGAGCCATCCCCAGCGCCTGGGCCATCTTTGCTCCAATGGAGCCTCGCTGCAGGAGGGGAAGAGAGAGACAGAGAGGAAGGAGAGGGGGAGGGGTGGAGAAGCAGATGGGTGCTCCTCCTGTGTGCCCTGGCCAGGAATTGAACCCGGGACTTCTGCACGCCAGGCCGATGCTCTACCACTGAGCCAACCAGCCAGGGCCTCTGATAGAATTTTTTTATTTGTATGAAGGGAAAAGGTAATTTAACTTTCTATGTTGTTATGAAAGCAGTAATCCTGTTTCATTCTTTTCTGAAAAATAGCTGTTTATTGTCAGACCAAAGGAGTCTTTCTACATTAAGTTAATAAAATTTAACAATATTTATTTCATTTTTATTATTCAATTATTTTATTATTTTACTTAATTTCCCTATTTTTTCTTCTTTTAATTTTTCAATTACAGTTGACATACAATATTAGATTGGTTCCAGGTATTCAACTCAGTGATTAGACATTACATAATTTATTAAGTGATCATCTAATTTAGTTCCAGTCTGACACCATACATAGTTATTACAATCTTGACTATATACTCTATGCTCTACTTCTTAAAGCCTTCACCTTTTTCACCCATTCTGCTATCCCCCACTCTCATCTGGCATCCATCAAGATGTTCTCCATATATATATGAGTCTGTTCCTTTTCTGCTTGCTGGTTTATTTTATTTTTTTAGACCTATTTTGTCTTGTATAATTTTTTTTTTTTTTTTTTTTTTTACAGAGACAGTCAGAGAGAGGGATAGACAGGGACAGACAGACAAGAATGGAGAGATGAGAAGCATCAATCATTAGTTTTTCGTTGCGCATTGTAACAACCTTAGTTGTTCATTGATTGCTTTCTCATACATGCCTTGACCACGGGCCTTCAGCCGACCAAGTAACCCCTTGCTCAAGCCAGTGACCTTGGGCTCAAGTTGGTGAGCTTTTGCTCAAACCAGATGAGCCCGCACTCAAGCTGGCGACCTGGGGGCCTCGAACCTGGGTTCTCTGCATCCCAGTCTGACTATCCACTGCGCCACCGCCCGGTCAGGCTGTCTTGTATAAATATTGCTATCCCAGCCTTTACTTTGCTTTCATTTTAATGAGAAATACCTTTTTCCATCACTTTAAGTCTGTGAGGGTCTCTTTTTTGTGAAAGAGACGGAGGGACAGATAGGGACAGACAGAAAGAGAGAGTGATGAGAAGCATCAATTCTTTGTTTCGGCACCTTATTGTTCATTGATTTCTTTATCATATGTGCTTTGACAGGGAGTGGGGGCTACAGCAGAGCAAGTGACCCCTTGCTCAATCCAGTGACCTTAGGCTAAAGCTGGTGAGCCTTGCTCAAACCAGATGAGCCACCTGGTCAGGCTGTGAGTGTCTCTTGATCTGAAGTAAATCTCTTGTAGATAGTATATGGCCTTTTATTTATTTATTTATTTTTATTATATGCAAGACAGACTCTTGCATGTGCCCCGATTAGGTTCCACCCAGCAAGCCACCCCCTATAGGGTGATGCTCTGTCCATCTAGGGCCATTGCTTAGTTGCTCAGCAACCAAGCTATTTCAGCACCTGAGGGGAGACCATGGAGCCATCCTCAGTGCCCGGGTCCAGCTTGCTCAAATCGAGCCATGGCTGAAGGAGGAGAGGAGAGAAGGGAGAGGGGTAGAGAAGCAGATGATCACTTCTCCTGTATGCCCTGACTGGTAATCGAACCGGGGACTTCTACACACTGGGCCAATGCTCTACTGCTGAGCCAGCCAGCCCGGGCCAGCATATGTCTTTTGATTAGAGCATTTAATCCATTTGTATTTAAAGTAATTGTTGATAGATACATATTTATTGCCATTTTATTATTTATATTTTTAAAAGAAGGCCCTTTATCATTTCTTGTAGTACTGGTTGGCTATAATGAGCTTCTTCAGCTTTTTCTTGTCTGGGAAACCCTTTATCTCTCCTTCCATTCTAAAAGACATCTTTGCTCTGTAGGATGTTCTTAGTTGTAGATTCTTGCTTTTCATCACTTTGAGTATTTCTTGCCAATCCCTTCTGGCCTGCAAAGTTTCTTTTGGGAAATCAGCTGACAGTGTTATGGGAGCTCCCTTGTAGGTAGGTAACTGCTTTTTTCTTTGTGTTTAACCTTTTGCATTTTAATTATGATGTGTCTTGGTGTAGGTCTTTTGGGGTTCATCTTGTTTGGGACTGTCTTTGCTTCCTGGACTTTAGGTCTATTTTCTTTGCCAGGTTAGGGAAATATTTCATTATTTTTTCACAAAAGTTTTTAGTTCCTTGCTCTCTCTCTTTACCTTCTGGTAACCCTGTGATGCAAATGTTAGTATGCTTGATGCCCCAGAAGGCTCATTATACTATCCTCATTTTTTTTTTTTGGGTTATTTTTTCTTTTTACTGTTCTGATTGGATGTTTTCTGACTATTTCTTTAAAATCTCTGATTCAGTCCTCTGCTTTATCTACTCCACTGTTGATTCCCTATAAGGTATTTTTCATTTTAGTTAATGTATTCTCTTTTTTTTTTTTTTTTTGTATTTTTCTGAAGCTGTAAACTGGGAGAGATAGACAGACTCCCGCATGCACCCGACCGGGATCCACCCGGCACACCCACCAGGGAGCAACGCTCTGCCCACCAGGGGGCGATGCTCTGCCCCTCCGGGGTGTCACTCTGTTGCAACCAGAGTCACTCCAGCACTTGGGGCAGAGGCCAAGGAGCCATCCCCAGCGCCTGGGCCATCTTTGCTCCAATGGAGCCTCACTCTGGGAGGGGAAGAGAGAGACAGAGAGAAAGGAGAAGGGGGAGGGGTGGAAAAGCAGATGGGTGCTTCTCCTGTGTGCCCTGGCCGGGAATCGAACCCGGGACTTCTGCACGCCAGGCTGACGCTCTACCACTGAGCCAACCGGCCAGGGCTGTATTCTCCATTTTAACTGGTTTTTTTTTTATGTTGTCTAGTTATATATTTTTTCCTATCTCTTTGTTGAAGTTATTAGTAAGGTCATCTGCTCTTCCCCTGAGTTCACAGAGCAGCTTATAACCAGTGTTTTGAACTCTGCATCTAGTAGATTGTTTGTCTCCATTTTATTTAGTCCTTTTTTTGGAGGTTCATTCTATTCTTTCTCATTTGGGACATATTTGTTTTCTTATTTTGGCAATATCCCCGTGTTTGTTTCTGTTTATTAGGTAGAGTTGCTACATCTACCTGGATTGGTAGCGTGGGCTTACATAGTAGGTGTCCTATAGGACCCAGTGGCATAGCCTTCTGTATCACATGATCTGGGCACTCCAGGTTCACTACCCTAGAGGCTGTGTATACCCTTCTGTTGTAGTTGAGTCTAGATTGCTGTTGGCACCTCAATGGGAGAGGTTTACCCCAGGCTGATTAGCTGTGAGGACTGGCTGTGATCACTGGAGGACTGGCTGTTCAGGGGCTGACCCTGTGAAGCAGGGCTTACTTCAGTGGGGCTTTGGTGCCTGTTGAATCCATTTTTTGAGTGTGTCTTGTGGAGGATATTTGATGGTGCTTGGACATGGTATGAAGCTGTCCAGCAGGTATAATGGCTCTGGAGCCTCCTTGGAGGTGCAGAACAAGGTCAGCTTCCACCTGTGTCCTACTTGGAACTACCCGGAATGAGCTATGGAGCAATCTGTAAATGACTGCTACTTGTGCTGGGCTTGGAGGTGCCCAGGAAAGGCCAGGTTATGAACCAAGACTGGCTGTTGCTAGTGCCAGGCTGGGCACCACTTAGCCAGGAGTATGGTGCATGCCAAAGCCAGATGCTGCTTAATTGAGTGATTTTAGGAAAATCTAAAGCATTAGCCAAGAGAGGCCAGTAGCATGGAAAAGCCACTAGTAATGGCTGGGCCCTTAAGTTGGAGAGATTGGGGTCTCAAGGTACCACTGGTGTGGAGCAAATAGTGTTAGCCAGATTAATGGAGACTCAGATGTGGCACCTGCCTGCTGGCTCTGTGGGTAGGAGGGCTTAGGAAGAATAATGGCTTTTGCCAGCACTTTTGTCTGGGAGAATACTGCCTCTCCAGCTCTTGCTTTGATGCCCTACAATTCAGTTTCTCGTTTTCTATTTTTTTTATATATATAATTTTATTTTTTTAATGGGGTGACATCAATAAATCAGGATACATATATTCAAAGATAACAAGTCCAGGTTATCTTGTCGTTCAATTATGTTGCATACCCACCACCCAAAGTCAGATTGTCTTCTGTCACCTTCTATCTTGTTTTCTTTGTGCCCCTCCCACCCCCTATCCCTCTCCCATTCCCCCCTCCCCCCCCCCGTAACCACCAAACTCTTATAAATGTCTCTTAGTTTCACTATTATGTCCCACCTACGTATGGAATAATACAGTTCCTGTTTTTTCTGATTTACTTATTTCGCTTCGTATCATGTTATCAAGATCCCACCATTTTGCTGTAAATGTTCCGATGTCATCATTTCTTATGGCTGAGTAGTATTCCATAGTGTATATGTGCCACATCTTCTTTATCCAGTCATCTATTGACGGGCTTTTTGGTTGTTTCCATGTCCTGGCCACTGTGAACAATGCTGCAATAAACATGGGGCTGCATGTGTCTTTACGTATCAATGTTTCTGAGTTTTTGGGATATATACCCAGTAGAGGGATTGCTGGGTCATAAGGTAGTTCTATTTTCAGTTTTTTGAGGAACCACCATACTTTCTTCCATAATGGTTGTACTACTTTACATTCCCACCAACAGTGTATGAGGGTTCCTTTTTCTCCACAGCCTCTCCAACATTTGCTGTTACCTGACTTGCTAATAACAGCTAATCGAACAGGTGTGAGGTGGTATCTCATTGCCGTTTTGATTTGCATTTCTCTAATAGCTAAAGAAGATGAGCATCTTTTCATATATCTGTTGGCCATTTGTATTTCTTCCTGGGAGAAGTGTCTATTCATATCCTCTTCCCATTTTTTTATTGGATTGTTTGTTTGTTTGTTGTTGAGTTTTATGAGTTCTTTGTATATTTTGGATATTAGGCCCTTATCTGAGCTGTCGTTTGAAAAAATCATTTCCCATTTAGTTGGCTTTCTGTTTATTTTGTTATCAGTTTCTCTTGCTGAGTAAAAACTTCTTAGTCTGATGTAGTCCCATTCATTAATTTTTGCCTTCACTTCTCTTGCCATTGGAGTCAAATTCATAAAATGCTCTTTAAAACCCAGGTCCCTGAGTTGAGTACCTATGTCTTCTTCTATGTACTTAATTGTTTCAGGTCTTATGTTTAGATCTTTGATCCATTTTGAGTTAATTTTTGTACAGGGGGAGAGACTGTAGTCCAGTTTCATTCTTTTGCATGTGGCTTTCCAGTTTTCCCAGCACCATTTATTGAAGAGGCTTTCTTTTCCCCATTGTGTGTTGTTGGCCCCTTTATCAAAAATTATTTGACTATATATATGTGGTTTTATTTCTGGACTTTCTATTCTGTTCCATTGGTCTGATTGTCTATTTTTCTGCCAATACCATGCTGTTTTGATTGTCGTGGCCCTATAATAGAGTTTGAAGTCAGGTATTGAAATGCCCCCAGCTTCATTCTTTTTCTTTAGAATTTCTTTGGCTATTCGGGGTTTTTTATAGTTCCATATAAATCTGATGATTTTTTGCTCTATTTCTTTAAAAAATGTCATTGGAAGTTTGATGGGAATTGCATTAAATTTGTATATTGCTTTGGGTAATATAGCCATCTTGATTATATTTATTCTTCCTAGCCAAGAACAAGGTATATTCTTCCATCTCATTATATCTTTTTCGATTTCCCTTAACAATGGTTTATAGTTTTCATTATATAAGTCCTTTACATTCTTTGTTATGTTTATTCCTAAGTATTTTATTTTTTTTGTTGCAATCGTGAAGGGGATTGTTCTTTTGAGTTCCTTCTCAGTTGTTTCATTGTTGGCATATAGAAAGGCTATTGACTTCTGTATGTTAATTTTGTATCCTGCGACCTTACTGTATTGGCTTATTGTTTCTAGTAGTCTTTTTGTGGATTCTTTGGGGTTTTCGATGTATAGTATCATATCATCTGCAAAAAGTGATACCTTTACTTCTTCTTTTCCGATATGGATGCCTTTTATTTCTTTGTCTTGTCTGATTGCTCTGGCTAGAACCTCTAGTACCACATTAAATAAGAGTGGAGAGAGTGGACAACCCTGTCTTGTTCCTGATTTAAGGGGGAAAGCCTTCAGTTTAGTGCCATTTAATATGATGTTAGCTGATGGTTTATCATATATGGCCTTTATCATGTTGAGATATTTTCCTTCTATACCCATTTTGTTGAGAGTCTTAAACATAAAATTGTGTTGTATTTTATCGAAAGCCTTTTCTGCGTCTATTGATAAGATCATGTGGTTTTTGTTCTTTGTTTTGTTGATATGGTGTATTACATTAACCGTTTTACGTATGTTGAACCATCCTTGAGATTCTGGGATGAATCCCACTTGATCATGATGTATTATTTTTTTAATATGTTGTTGTATTCGATTTGCTAGTATTTTGTTTAGTATTTTAGCATCTGTATTCATTAGAGATATTGGTCTGTAGTTTTCTTTTTTTGTGCCATCCTTGCCTGGTTTTGGTATGAGGGTTATGTTGGCTTCGTAAAATGTGTTTGGAAGTATTGCTTCTTCTTCAATTTTTTGGAAGACTTTGAGTAGAATAGGAACCAAGTCTTCTTTGAATGTTTGATAAAATTCGCTGGTATAGCCGTCAGGGCCTGGACTTTTATTTTTGGGGAGGTTTTTAATGGTTTTTTCTATTTCTTCTCTACTGATAGGTCTGTTTAGGCTTTCTGCTTCTTCTTGACTCAGTCTAGGAAGGTTGTATTTTTCTAGGAATTTATCCATTTCTTCTAGGTTGTTGAATTTAGTGGCATAAAGTTTTTCATAGTATTCTACAATAATTCTTTGTATATCTACGGTGTCTGTGGTGATTTCTCCTCTTTCATTTTGGATTTTGTTTATATGAGTTCTTTCTCTTTTTTCCTTGGTAAGTCTTGCCAAGGGTTTGTCAATTTTGTTGATCTTTTCAAAGAACCAGCTCCTTGTTCTATTAATTTTTTCTATAGTTTTTCTGTTCTCTAATTCATTTATTTCTGCTCTGATTTTTATTATCTCCTTTCTTCGGCTGGTTTTGGGTTGTCTTTGTTCTTCTTTTTCTAGTTCCTTAAGGTGGGAAGTTAAGTGGTTCACTTGGGCTCTCTCTTGTTTGTTCATATATGCCTGAAGTGATATGAACTTCCCTCTTATCACTGCTTTTGCTGCATCCCATAGATTCTGATATGTCGTATTGTCATTTTCATTAGTCTGTATATATCTTTTGATCTCTGCACTTATTTCTTCTTTGACCCATTCATTTTTTAAAAGTATGTTGTTTAGTTTCCACATTTTTGTGGGATTTTTTTCCTCTTTTTTGCAGTTGAATTCTAGTTTCAAGGCTTTATGATCAGAAAATATGCTTGGTACAACTTCAATTTTTCTGAATTTGCTGATGTTGTTTTTGTGGCCCAACATATGGTCAATTCTTGAGAATGATCCATGTACACTGGAGAAAAATGTATACTCAGTCACTTTGGGATGAAATGTCCTGTAGATGTCTATCATATCCAGGTGCTCTAGTGTTTTGTTTAAGGCCAGTATGTCTTTGTTGATTCTCTGTTTGGATGACCGATCTAGAGCCGTCAGCGGTGTATTGAGGTCTCCAAGTATGATTGTGTTTTTGTCAGTTTTTATTTTAAGATCAATAAGTAGCTGTCTTATATATTTTGGTGCTCCTTGGTTTGGTGCATATATATTAAGAATTGTTATGTCTTCTTGATTCAGTGTCCCCTTAGCCATTATGAAATGGCCATTTTTGTCTCTGAGTACTTTTCCTGTCTTGTAGTCAGCATTATCCGATATGAGTATTGCTACACCTGCTTTTTTTTGGATGTTATTTGCTTGGAGTATTGTTTTCCAACCTTTCACTTTGAATTTGTTTTTATCCTTGTTAGTTAGATGAGTTTCCTGTAGGCAGCATACAGTTGGATTTTCTTTTTTAATCCATTCTGCTACTCTGTGCCTTTTTATTGGTGAGTTTAATCCGTTTACATTTAGTGTAATTATTGATACTTGTGGGTTCCCTATTGCCATTTTATATCTTGCTTTCTGTTAGTTTTGTGTCTTGTTTGATCCTTCTCTTTTGTTTTTCTATCTTTTGTTTTTATTTGGTTGTATTCCATACATCTTTCCACTGTTGCTATCTTTTTTATCTCATGTGCTTCTGTGGTGGTTTTTTCAATGGTGGTTACCTTTGAATAATGAAAAGGGTCCCTACCCTGTTCATTGTAGCGAACTATTTTGTGAGTACTTTTGCACTCCATCGTCCTTTGCTACTGTTAATCTCCATCTTCTCCCCCTCTTTCTTTTTGTTGTTGTCACAGTTTAAATTTGGTTTTATTGTGTTCTTCTTGGAGCTTTTACTTGTGGCTCTGTTTTTTTTTGTTCTTTGTATCTGATTGGAGAACCCCCTTTAGTAATTCCTGGAGTGGGGGTTTTCTGATGATAAATTCCCTCATCTTTTCTGTATCTGTGAATGTTTTTATTTCTCCTTCATATTTGAAGGATAGCTTTGATGGGTATAGTATTCGTGGCTGAAAGTTCCTCTCTTTCAGGACTTTAAATATTGGGGTCCATTCTCTTCTAGCTTGTAGAGTTTCTGCTGAGAAATCTGATGATAATCTAATGGGCCTTCCTTTATATGTTGTATTCTTCTTTTCCCTGGCTGCCTTGAGAATTTTTTCTTTGCTGTTGGTTTGTGTCAATTTCATTATGATATGCCTTGGAGTAGGTTTGTTGGGGTTAAGAAAACTTGGAGTTCTGTTTGCTTCTTGAACTTGAGGCTTTAGTTCTTTCCACAGGCTTGGGAAGTTCTCATCTATTATTTGTTTGAGTATGTTCTCCATTCCATTTTCTCTCTCTTCTCCCTCTGATATACCTATTATTCTTATGTTATTCTTTTTGATGGAGTCAGATAATTCTTGTAGGGCTATCTCATTTTTTTTAATTTTTGAGTCTCTTTCTTCTTCTCTCTGTTGTGCCTCAAGTTGCTTGTCTTCTATTTCACTAATCCTCTCTTCTATCTGACCTGTTCTATTAGCTAAGCTTGTTACTTCGTTTTTCAGCTCGTGAATTGAGTTTTTCATCTCTGTTTGATTTGTTTTTATAGTTTCAATTTCCTTGGACATATATTCTTTGTGTTCATTGAGTTGTTTTCTGAGCTCCCTAAATTGCCTTTCTGTGTTTTCTTGTATATCTCGGAGGATTTTTAGGATTTCTATCTTGAATTCTCTGTCATTTAGCTCCAAGGTTTCCAATATATTAAATTTTTTCTCCATAGATTTTTCCTCATCTAGCTGTGTTACCTCTCTTTCTTTTGTATCCATGATATTCGATTTTCTCTTCCTTAATGGCATCTGAGGGTGGTTTTGTTGATAGTATTAATGAGATTTAATAAAGAATAAAAAGTTTAAAAAAATAATAAAAAAAAAATCGAAAAAAGTTTTTTTTTTTTAAAAAAAAATTAATAATGAAATAAAGAAAAATATAATAAAAGAAAAATTAAAAAAAAAAAAAAAAAAAAAGGAAATTATTCCCCCCCTCCTTTTTTCCTCTCCTCTCCTCTCCCCTCTTTCTTGATAAAATCTTGTGGTGGACTGTGAATTATAACAAACAATGCCTGTGATGGAGGGCCTGAATTGGGGAAAAGTAATAAAGGGGCAAACAAACAAACAAACAAACAACAACAAAAAAAAACAAAAAAATAAAAGAAAAAAGAAGAAAAAAAAAAGAGCGTATGGACCCACAAAAAGCAAATAAGGAAAAAATTTGGGTCAAGAATAAAATGATTTGCTTTTAGGTGTTGGTTGTCTAAGAGTTATGATGAGTGGATTAAGAGGAAAACGGAAAAATGGGGGGACAAATTAAAAAATTACTATTGTATTTAGTGGAACAAGAACTAGATAATATGGAGAGCCAGGGATGGGAGCACTGCTAGTGAGTTAAAAAGGTGAAGTAAAAACCCCCCAGAATGCCACAAACATAAGTTTGAGTCCCAGATAAGATAATTTGTTTGTTATTGAGGTTTGAGTGAGAGGAGATGTAAAGGAGAAAGGAAGAAACTAATATAGAGGGAGAAAATAAAGAGAGAGAGAGAAAAAAAAAGAGGGAACCACTAAAAGAAGAAAAAAGAAAGGAGAGAGAGAGAGAGAGTTAAGGGTTTTGGAGTGCAACCCTCATAGAGAGAAAGGAAGAGAAGAGAAAAGATAATGGGAGATGTAACACTTATGGGTAGTGTAGTTCAAGGAGAAGAGAGAGTAAGACCGGTAGAGAGTTAATCGGCCAAATTGGAGGAGGAAAAAAAAAGTATCAAGAATGAAGATAAGAGAAACAAACGAACAAATATAATAAAATGGGATAGGTTATAAAGTCTGCAGATTATTCTTGATTTTGAGAGGTTATCTTCTTGCTTTTTCTTTTCTCTCCCTCTTCCTGGTCGGTGACTCTGTACCCCGGGTTTTGCCCCTTTGCCACGCTCAGGTGGAGGTTTGCAGTTGATAAGTCTCTATGGCAATGTCATGTATTGTGCTTTAGTCTCGTTGGCAGTCTAGGCTATTAGCATTTATAGGCTCCGACAGTGAGAGAGTCCTTGTTCCTAGAGCCTTTCTCCTAGTCTTTCCTTCCTCAATTAGTAGCCTGATAATCCAGCTATGGGGTTGCTGCTGCCTCTGCCTGGATAGTAAGAGGCTCAAAGAGCTGGCAACTCCCCACTCTATTTCCACTCAGCACAGGGCTCTGGGTAAGGCTCAGTCAGTCAGAGCTGCTAGCATAATCAGGCGGGCTTTCCGGCCATTCAAAGACCTCTGGCTCTGCCACTCTGTCCGGTAACACGAGCGGGTGCCCACTTCCGGGGCGCTTGGAGGAAACTCTCACTCACTGGCTGCGCGCGCAGACCAGGATATCCAGCCAGCAGTCTCACGCTCTGAGTGAAACCCCCGACCGCAGGGAAAAGTTGCAGCGTTGGAATTGAGTCTCGCTCCGTCCCCGTGCGCGGCTTTTGCAAGGCGCTGGGGCGGCCCGAGATTCCGCTTTGGCCCACACAAAGGCCCCTGACTCTGCTCCTCTGTGCGATGACACGGGCGCGCACTGCCGAAGCACTCGGAGGAATCGCTCACTCCTTATCTGCGCGCGCAAACCAGGATATCAGGCCGGCCGCGATTCCCTCTGAGTGAAACACCCTCCAGTACGGAAAATCTCCACCGTTGGAATTAGTTCTCACTCCCTCCCGTGCGTGGCTTTCCCAGGGCGCTGGGGCTGCCCAGAGACTCTGCCCTCGGCCCACAGAAAGGCCTCTGACCCTGCCTCTCCGTGGGGCAACACGGGCACTGACTCCCGGGGCCTAGGAAGAAATCTCTCGCCCACTAACTGCGCACCAGCCAGGAGACCGGGTAAAATGGCCACGCCGCTTGTCTTTCTTTGTTTGGGTTTGGCGCGAGTATTAGCTTGTATTGCCCGGGTTGCCACAGGATCAGATTTTCCTCGGCTTGGATCTCCGTGCCACAGCCTGGTTCGGCCGTTTGTATTCACCCCCTTTGCCCGCCTCAGTTTCTATATTCACAGTTACCAGAGAAAGCCGCCCTGTTTAGGTTAGTGAGGAAGGCGGAGCATTTCTTACTCCCTATTTCCTTCGGGGTTTGGTTATATATTTAGCCAATTTTTCACTCAATCATACCTTTGGGTGTATTGCGAAGCATCTAGAAGCTCCAAGTATAGGTTTTTCTGTTTCTGGTTGAAGATCTTGTTGAGTTTTGGGGGAGATTTATCGGTATCGCTTCCTACCCCGCCATTACTCTGACGTCATCTCCAGTTTCTCGTTTTCAAGCTGCAGTCCCAGTGCTGGTGCTCTGCGTGCCTGAGTTACAGTAAGTCCATGCATGGGTCCTTTAAGGTAGTTGTTTTCAATCTTTTTACACTTGGGGACCAGTGAAAATAGAATTATTTCGAGGACCACCAAGGCAAAAATCATAAGTGAATTTGACTGATATCATTGGGTCTGTAATCTTGATACAACATCTGAGTCGTTTAACTTTTTCACGGACCAGCATGAAATTTCTGCCAGACCACTTGCCAATTTAAAATCACTGTATAAGAGGAATTCTTGGGACTCCAGCAACCCTCCTTCTCACTCAGCTACAGTCCTCACTGGCTTTTACAGGCAGAAGTTATGGGGACTTCTCTATCTGACACTGGAACCTTCTGCCAAGGGGCTTGATCTGATGCTGAGACCTGCTCCTCAGGAGGACCTCTGCGGCTGAGATATCCCTCATGATTTTTATCTGATACACATGAGTGTGGGACCAGCCTGTTTAGCTTATCTCTTCTGCATCTTTATATTCATTGTTGTAGGCTTCCTCTTTATATCCTTAGTTGTACGTAGTACATTCAGCTAGGTTGCAGATGGTTCTGAATGACGTTTGTTCTGTAGTTTAGTTGTAATTTTGATGTGGTTTTGGGAGGATTCGAATACTGCACTTACCTATGCCATCATCATGACTGAAACTCCTTAATTCTTCTATTTTATTTAGCATCCTTTTTAAAAAACAAAACAAAACATGGAGACCCTGTCTGGGTGGCTAAGTAGATAAAGCGTCCACCCAGTGGGCCTGAGGTTGCAGGTTCGATCCCCAGTCAGGACACACTTGAGAGGCAATCAATGAGCACACACTAAATGGAACAACTAAATGAAAACAAGTTGATGCTTCTTTTTCTCTTCCTCCCTCACTCCCTCCTTCCATCCCTCACTGTCCTTTCCTCTCTCTCTCTCCTTCTAATTGATGGAAAATATTTTTTAAAAATCATGTATTAAACAATGTCAATGCCTGTTATGTTCTCATACTGGTAATATATCTGTGAACATAACATCTCTGCTTCTGTGGACCTAGGATTTTTTTTTAATGGAGAAACATAAATATATAATGTCAAATACGATTAAGTGCTTTAAAGAAAGGTAAATCAGAGTAAGGAATTAATAGAATTGAGGCTCTTTAGATTGAGTGGTTAAGAGAAAAGCCTTTTAGACCTTATGTTTTAGATATGTGAAGGAAGTAAGGGAATGAGCTGGGTAACTAAAGCATATGCAGGTAGTGATCTAGTGAGAAATGAAGTTGAGGGTGTGGGCAGCAAAAAGCACTTTATGCTTCCTAGAAATAAATTGGCTCAATCTATTAAGTTTATTGAATTTATCATATTCTGGGATGTTGTAACTGATGTTTTCTTTTCATCTCGGAGCTTTGTTTTTTAATTTTTTTTCTGCATTATAGTTTTTTTTTTTAACTTTGTTTTGTTGGATAATTAGAAGGAAAACTTGATCAATTGTAAATAATTGGTGGTTACTTGTGTAATGCATTAATGAATTTGATTCATTTGCATACGTTACTGGGAAAAATGCTTTAGGTTCCTAGAAAGTTCCATAGTGTTTTTTACTTGTAAAATTTTTCATGTTGTTAAGCAGGCAGGAAATCATCTAGTTAAGCTGATGCTAAAAGAGAGTTTTCTTATTATTTTTTCTGCCTAATGCTAACCTCAGACAACAGAATATAATGTAGGAAACATGCTTAATAATGTCTCCACTTTGCTCGGTAATGATATTTAAGCTTAATGTCCAGTGGAGTTAATTGCTATAACCATATTTTTAAGTCAGCAAATAAGTTAACTCTTCTAAAAATGTTCACCTATGTTTTCTCCTCTTTAATTAAAGGAGGGCTTATGGGACCTGTCAGGATGATTTCATCGGGACATGAATTAACAACTGATTATGATGAAAAAGCACTTCATGAGCTTGGTTTTAAAGATATGCAGGTACACATAAATGTGATTTGAGTTTTAATAATCTGACTTATTGTCAATAGTGGAATATTTGAAGATATAGTTTTAAAAATTCTTACTGCTTTTGTTACATTAAAATCATTTTAAATGAAGTTATTTTATACTTAAGGGACTTACTAAACCAAAACCTTGTTATGCTAATTCTTTCTTTTTCCTATTGCTTCTGTTTTTACAGATGGTTTTTGTATCTTTGGGTGCACCAAGGAGAGAACGGAAAGGGGAAGGTGTTCAGCTGCCAGCATCTTGCCTACCACCCCCTCAGAAGGACAACATTCCAATGCTTTTGCTTTTGCAAGAACCTCATTTAACTACTCTTTTTGATTTGTTAGAGATGCTTGCATCATTTAAACCACCCTCAGGAAAAGTGACAGTGGAAGATAGTGAGGTGATTTTATCATTTCATTTTCACAAAGTTTTGATTTGGCTTTCTGTTGAAAGAAAAATAATATTCTTATTAATTTCTTAAAGAGCAGTAAAACCTAGGAAGCCATTTATTTATTCACTAGAAAGCCCAGCGGTCATACGAAATGACTGCTGTTCTAGATATTATAAATTGTAATTAAAATGATTTGTGCAAAGGTGTCTGCTAATTCAAACTGAATTACCCAGGGCAGGCGGCGAGGACACCCCTTTGCTTAGTGCCCCATGGGGTTTCCCCCTTCTACTTGCTTAATTGCTTAAAGTAGAGTGCAATGAAGGAAACCACTGGCAGTACATTTCTTAAGAGCCACCGCTAGCTCAATAAATAAAGATGATTTAAATAATAAAATGTTAATTCACATGTCAAAGATCTCTTTGTACACAACATTTCGGTCAGCATTACTCTGTCGTTTTTTTGCATTTCTCTCCTGCCTTTGTTCAAGGGACTCATTTTGTCGAGACAGGCTTTTTTGTCTTGCATCTGAGGCAAGTCTTGTTTCTCTATGCTCATCAGTCTCATTTTGCCGAGAAAGACGCATTTGCTCTGCGACTGAAGCAAGCCTTGTCTTTCTCTGCTCAGTGGTTTCTTTTTGTCGAGAAAGCCGTTTTTGTGCAGCTTTAGCTCCTTTTCTCTCCTCTTCAGTGCTGTATTTTCTAGGAGGCATTCTTTAAAGAAATTTTAAGAATTTCTTTAAGAATTTCGTTAAGATGTAGTTTTTATGTAAAACAGATGATTGCCAATGCAAACAAATGTTCACTTTCTCCCTGACCCGCTCAATTTGCATTCAGCCGTGGCAACTTCACCCCATTGGCTAGTACAGTTACTCAAGCAACCAATAAGCTATCGGCGACAGACACTTAAGCCACATATAATAAAGATTAGCTGTAAGTATGTAATGTGATCCAAGCATAGTGTTTAAAGTATTGTTTTACAAGGATCTAAATAAGTCAGGCTTCACCTTCATTGAATCCAATGGGGAAGACACATAATTGACATAATTTACATGCTGAACAGATAAGTAGTTTTTTGTTTTTTTTCTTTTTTTTCTTTTTCTTTCTTTTTTCTTTTTTGTATTTTTCTGAAGCTGGAAACAGGGAGAGACAGTCAGACTCCCGCATGCGCCCGACCGGGATCCACCCGGCACGCCCATCAGGGGGCGATGCTCTGCCCCTCCGGGGTGTCGCTCTGCAGCGACCAGAGCCACTCTAGCGCCTGGGGCAGAGGCCAAGGAGCCATCCCCAGCGCCCGGGCCATCTCTGCTCCAATGGAGCCTTGGCTGCGGGAGGGGAAGAGAGAGACAGAGAGGAAGGAGGGGGTGGGGGGTGGAGAAGCAAATGGGCACCTCTCCTATGTGTCCTGGCCGGGAATCGAACCCGGGTCCCCCGCACGCTAGGCCGACGCTCTACTGCTGAGCCAACCAGCCAGGGCCAGATAAGTAGTTTTAAATAGTTTTAGGTATACTAACATAAATAATTTAGGTAGAGGTAGGTGCTAAGACTGAGACATGATGTGCCATTATTGGGGCATCGTGAAAGAGCTTTATTTATTAAATTTTATTTATTGATTTTAAAGAGGGGGGAGGAAGGGAGCGGGAAGTATCAACTTATAGTTGCTTCTCATAAGTGCCTTGACCAGGCAAGGTAAGGGTTTCAAACCAGTGACCTCAGCTCTTCCAGGTTGACACTTTATCCACTGCACCACCAAATGGTAGGCAAAAAAGACCCCTTTATATATTATTTGTTCAGGGAAGGTTTCTCTGAGGGAGACTCTATGTAATCTGAGGTAGAAGGATGAAAAGGAGCTAGCTAAGTGAAGAAAATGAGTAATTTGGGTAGAATAACCTGATTTCTGAAGCTCTTGATAAAAGGATGTAGGTCTAGGAATTGTTAGAGAGCAAGTGAAGAGAATGTGGAGGATGGTGGGAGAGTGAAATGAGAGGAATGAGATTGAGCTATCGCAGATGAGCCAAATGAGCTATCGCAAGCCATTTCTATTTTACTCTGAGTAAGGTGGACAGTATTAAAATATCTTAAGCTGAGAAAGACACATGTTCTGATTTTTGTTTTAAAGGTAATATAAGTTTGTTTGGCAAGAATAGAAAAGGTGTAAGAAACTAATATGACCATCCAAGAAAGCATTGATGGTGCCCTGAAATAAGTTGTTGCAGTGGACATAAATTAAGTGGACAGTAGGTCAAAACAGCATAACTTAATCGTGAATTGGCTTAAGAGTGGAGTAAGACTTGGGTTCAGGAAGATGGAAAACAGAGATGGCAGCCAAGTTTCTTACTTGAGTAACTAGATAGATTCCATTTGAGAAGAAGAATGGATGCATGTGGGACATCAGGTGTAGATATCTGCTAAGCAGTTGAATATGAATTTGGAGCTCAGAGAGGATGTTTGCTCTAGAGAACTAAGTTTGTGGGTTATCACTATAAAGATGCTGTTTAAATTCAAGAGTGTGTATGAGGTCACCTAAAGGAATCATTTTCAGTCCACTGACTTTGTTTTCTTAATGCCTTTAAATGGACTTATCATAAGATGTTGTTTATTGATATATCTCGCCCAGTGAATCATTATTTTGAGGTTGAGTAGCAATTAATAGTGGTACTTTGATGGCTTGCCTTTGATAGCTGCTTTTCTTTCTTTCCCAAGAATGTTAAGTGACTTTTTTTCTGTTTCCAAAACATGTTTGGCCCTGGCCAGTTGGCTCAGTGGTAGAACATTGGCCCAGTGTGTGAATGTCCTGGGTTTGATTCCCAGTCAGGGTACACAGGAGAAGTGACCATTTACTTCTCCACCTTCCCTCTCCTCTCTCTTCCTCTCTCTTCTCTCTTCTCTCCTCCCTCCTCCCCTCCTCCCCTCCTGCAGCCAGGGCTCAATTGGTTCAAGCGCATCAGCCCCAGGTGCTGAGGATGGCTCCATTGAGCCTCCACATCAGGTGCTAAAAATAGCTTGGTTGTAAGCATGGCCCCAAATGGGCAGAGTATCAGTGCAAGATGGGGGTTGCCAGGTGAATCTCCGTTGGGGTACATGCCAGAGTTATCTATCTCCCTTCCTCTCACTTGGAAAAGTAGAAAAATAAATAAATAAAATACATATGTTTGATCATAGAAACAGTGGTAGCCACTGAGTTCTCTGTTTCCAGTAGTTTGGTTTCTTTTGTGGTAGCGCATTCATAAATTCTCAAGAAATTCCCCTCTTGTTCAAGCAGAGTATTTAATAATGTATGCCCATGAACCTCCCATTGCCTTACCTTTTAAGTTTTATTCCATAAGTACGTACTTAATGACCTTTTATTTCATGTCAACACTGTATTGGCAGTTTAAAAGAGAAAATTAATTACAAGAATTCCCAGGTTCTGGCTGGATAGCTTGGTTGGTTTGAACCTTTTCGTGATGTGCAAAGGTTGCGGGTTTGATCCCTGGTCAGGGCGCATACAGGAACAGATTGATGTTTCTGTTTCTCTCTCCCTTCCTCTCTAAAATAAAAAAAATAAAAAATAATTTGCCATTGTTCCAGGAGGGTGCTAGTGTTCTTTCTATGCAGTGTGTTATGGGAACATAAGGGAGGTAAAAAAAAATTGGGGGAAGGATTTTGGAAAAGGGGAGTTTTTAATATTGGGTCCAACTGCTGAATGAAACTGAACAGAAACATTCTAGATTCACAGAAAAGTGAATGGCATGTTTGAAAAACTTAGAAGTGTGAATATAGTATGATACAAATACAAGGACAGAAAGGGAGATTGTAACCAATGCCACAAACAACCATATGAGATTTTTATTCTTTGTAAAATGTTTCCATCATCATGGAAGGTTTTATAGCAACAAAAGGAGATCATTTTCTGGGCTTTTAGAAGCAAAGTTTAGGTGTTAGTGTGGAGAAAACAAAAACCAGAGGTGGAGGATCAGTTAATAGGTCATTAGAATAGTCCACATAAGACCTAAACCAGAAGGGAAGCATTTATTTTTTAGCAGGGGTATTTTAATGAACTTTGTGGTTAAGTATGTCATTGTTGATATAAAGTTTCTTTGTATAAGACTTGTTTGGCCTAGAAGATAGAAATAAAGGATCTTCATTGTACATGACCCATATTGTAGGGCCTTCTGATCATAACAGAACATAGTCATATGCAAATGGAAAATTTTAATTCCGAATACAATTTCTAAAATTTATTTATTGCGTTGTGGCTAGTTGGCTCAGTGGTAGAGCATTGGTGTGGCGTGTGGAAGTCCCAAGTTTGATTCCCAGTCAGGGCACACAGGAGAAGTGCCCATCTGCTTCTCCACCCCTACCTCTCCCCCTTCTCTCTCTTTCTTTCTCTCTCTCTTCCTCTCTTGTAGCCATGGCTCAATTGGTTCGAGTGCATTAGCCCCAGACAGTGAGGATGGCACCCTGGAGCCTCTGCCTCAGGTGCTAAAAATAGCTTGGTTGTGAGCATGGCCACAGATAGGCAGAGCTTAGACTCCAGCCAGGAGTTGCTGGGTGGATCCTGTTTGGGCCACATGCAGGAGTCTGTCTCTCTATCCCCATTCCCCTCATTTGGAAAAAGAAGGGGAAAAAATTTATTGATTGAATTTAGAGAGAGAGGAGGGTGTGAGAGAGAAGCAAGATTATTTATGTAGTCATTATTTATGTAGTCATTGCTTGATTATTTTATGTGCCTTGACTGGGGATCCAACTCAACCATGGCACATAAGAATGATGCTCCCACCAACTGAGCTACTTGGCCAAGGCAGATTTTTTTCCTTCAAATCTTTTTTTGAAGTTTAGTCTTTTTTTTTTTTTTTTAATTCGGTGTTTACAAAGGAATGAGTTTTATTTGACTGAAATACTTTCAATGTCATTTTCCCAACTAAAGCAAAATTATTACTTGGGTTGCTTTATTTTTCTTTATTGGCATTGTGGAAAACAAAGTTTACCCTGAAACTGTTACCCCTAACATGCCCTTGTCTTCAATGTATACTAGCTTTATACCATTACACAAAAGAACCAAATTACTCTTTATAGATGCATAGAAAATTTCTTTGGCATTTCTTAGACTTATTACACCCCTGCCCCCCAAAATATGACAGCAGCAATAGTAGAATAATAATATATAAATTCATACTCTGGAAAATTTCAAAACTATAAAGAAGCTTTTGCTGCTTGTTTAACTCTTGGAGTTGTGCTCTAATTAAAACGAAAAAATAAGGAAACTTGCCCACTTCTTATATACTTCCTGAACAATCTTCAACTTATCTATTATCTCAGCACCTTGCAGAGTTCAAATTTAACAAGTGATATAAATGGATTCTTTAGTAAAAATGATTTACTTTCCTCTTAACTCTGCTTGTCTTGATATTGAAAGATACAAGGTATGGATAGGCAAAGTAATAGGAACAGCTGTACTCTTTTTCCAAATATAAGGTTAAGAATTTAATTCACATTTTCATCATTCTTAGAGTACTAACCCTAATAAAATAAATAGATGTTAGCTTTATTGAAATTTACTTGAATGTCTTTATGAAACATTCTATTCTTTTCACTTCTATTTGAAAAGTTTCCTGAGGAAAAGGGACAGAATTACAGGTCACTTTTCTTTCCAGAAAAGTGTTTACAATAATAAGTTGAAAGACCATAATGTTGACATAACTCAATTTATTGAATAAGTGTATTTATCATGTAAGAAACAGTTTATTTCCCCTGACCAGGCGGTGGCACAGTGGATAGAGCATCAGCCTGGAACACAAAGGACCCAGGTTCAAAACTCCCGTGGTCACCAGCTTGAGCACGGGTTCATCCAGCTTAAGCGTGGGCTTATGTGGCTTGAGCGTGGGATCATAGACATGACCCCATGGTTGCTGGCTTGATCCCAAATGTCATTGGTTTGAGCAAGGGGTCACTCGCTCTGCTGTAGCCCCCCAGTCAAGGCACACATGAAAAAGCAATCAATGAACAACTAAGATGCTGCAGTGAAGAACTGATGCTTCTCATCTCTCTCCCTTCCTGTCTTTGTCTTGTCTTTGTCTGTCCCTGTCTATCCCTCTGTCTCTCACTAAAAAAATAATTACTCACTGTTAAAGTAAGACTGTAAAATATTATCAAACTTGGTAATTAGTGATTTTATGCAAAAAAATACTTTAGTTTTTATTTTTAACTGATCCATCTTGATAAGCAAGTTTTCTTATTTATATAGAGCTTAAGATGTGAAGAACTTCATCTTCATGCAGAAAATCTCTCTAGGCGTGTGTGGGAACTACTGATGCTTCTTCCTACATGTCCTAACATGTTGATGGCATTCCAGAATATCTCAGATGAACAGGTAAGCCCACAGAGATTCTTCTGAAGGATGATACTAGTTTACATTTCTATTGGTTTTGACCTGTACTTTCAGTAAAATTTTGTTTATTTGATAGATAAAAAGTGTCAGTTCATTTTTTTGTTTGTTTTATTTTATTGTATTTAAATAGATTCAGGTGTCCCACTGAATACATCCCCCCCACCACATGTTCCCCTCAGCATCCCCCTTGCTTCCCTCGCCCCAACACACTCTCTCCTTTCCTCCAGGATTTGCTTTCCTGATATCTATAATGCTGTGTTATGTGTATATAATTTTACCAATCTCTTTCCCTTCTCTGATCCCATCCTCTCATCCCCTTTCCCTCTGTCCAATTTCCTTCTGGTCCCTTTGATCCTGCCTATGTCTCTATTCCTCTCCTCAGTTCTCATTGTTCATTAGATTCCTCAAATGAGTGAGGTCATATGATATTTTTCTTTCTATGCCAGGCTTATTTCACTTAGCATAATAGTTTCCAGGTCCATCCATGTTGTCAAAAAAGGTAAGATTTCCTTCTTTTTTATGACCTCGTAGTATTCCATTGTGTATATGTACCCCTGCTTTTTAATCCACTTGTCCACTGACGGACACTTGGGCTGTTTCCAGATCTTGGCTATTGTAAACAAAGCTGCAATAAACATGGGGGTGCATTTCTTCTTTTGAATCAGTGATTTGGTATTCTTAGGATATATTGCTAAAAGTGGGATAGCTGGGTCTAAAGGCAGTTCCATTTTTAATTTTTTGAGGAATCTCCATACTATTTTTCACAGTAGCTGCACCAGTCTGCATTCCCACCAGCAGTGCAGGAGGGTTCCCTTTTCTCCACATCCTCACTGGCACTTATTCTGTGTTGTTTTGTTAATGAGTACCATTCTGACAGGTGTGAGGTGATATCTCATTGTGGTTTTAATTTGCATTTCTCTAATGATTATTGATGAACTTTTTTTCATCTGCCTATTGGCCATCTGTATGTCCTCTTTGGAGAAGTGTCTATTCATTTCTTCTGCCCAGTTTTTGATTGGATTGTTTATCTTCCTGGAGCTGAGTTTTACAAGTTCTTTATAAATTTTGGTTATTAACCTCTTATTGGACATATTGTCGAATATATTCTCCCATTGCAAGGTTTGTCTTTTTATTTTGTTCATATTGTCCTTAGCTGTGCAGAAGCTTTTAGTTTGATATAGTCTCATTTGTTCATCCTGTCCTTTATTTCACTTGCTCGTATAGATAAATCAGCAAATATATTGCTGCAAGAGATGTTGGAGAGCTTACTGCCTATGTTTTCTTCTAAGATGCTTTTGGTTTCACTACTTACATTTAAGTCTTTTATCCATTTTGAGTTTATTTTTGTGAATGGTGTAAGTTGGTGGTCTAGTTTCATTTTTTGCTGGTAGCTGTCCAATTTTCCCAAACACCATTTTTTAAAGAGACTGCCTTTACTCCATTGTATGCTCTTACCACCTTTGTCAAATATCAATTGTCCATAAAGGTAAGGGTTTATCTCTGGGTTCTCTGTTCTGTTCCATTGATCTGTATACCTGTTTTTATGCCAGTACCAAGCAAGCTGTTTTGAGTACAATGGCCTTATAGTATAACTTGATATCAGGAAGTGTGATAACACCCACTTTATTCTTTTTCAAGATTGCTGAGTCTATTCATGATCTTTTTTGGTTCCATATGAATTTTGGGAATATTTATTCTATATCTTTGAAGTATGTCATTGGTATTTTAATAGGAATTGCATTGAATTTATAAATTGCGTTGGGTAATATAGACATTTTAATGATGTTTATTTTTTCTATCCATGAACACGGTGTATGCTTCCACTTGTTTGTATCTTCCTTGATTTCGTTTATCAATGTTTTATAATTTTTCAAGTACAAGTCTTTAATCTCCTTGGTTAAATTTACTCCTAGGCACGTTATTTTATTGTTGTTGCAATAGTGAAGGGGATTGATTTCTAAATTTCTCTTTCAGACAGATAATTGTTGGTGAGTCTTTAGGGTTTTCTATGAACAGTATCATATCATCAGCAAATAATGATAGTTTTACTTCTTTACAGTTTTGATGCCTTTTATTTCTTCTTCTTGTCTGATTGCTGTGGCTAGGACTTCCAGAATTATGTTGAATAAGAGTGGTGAAAGGGGGCACCCCTGCCTTGTTCCTGATCTTAAGGGGATTGCTTTTCATTTTTGCCCATTGAGTATGATGTTGGCTGTGGGTTTGTCATAGATGGCCTTTATCATGTTGAGGTATGTTCCCTGTATTCCCACTTTGCTGAGAGTTTTGATCATGAACTGGTGCTGGATTTTATCAAATGCTTTTTCTGAATCTATTGATATTATCATGTGATTTTTATCCTGCCTTTTGTTTATGTGATAAACCACATTGATTGATTTGCGAATATTTTACCAGCCTTCCCACTTGATCATGATGTATGATTTTTTTTCATGTATTGCCAGATCCTGTTTGCTAATATTTTGTTGAGGATTTTAGCATTAAATTCATCAGGGATATTGGCGTATAATTTTCTTTCTTTGTATTGTCTTTGCCTGATTTTGGAATCAGAATTATGCTCGCCTCATAAATGGAGTTTGGAAGTCTTCCCTCCTTGAATTTTTTGAAATAGCTTGAGAAAGATAGGAGTTAGTACTTTGAATATTTGGTAGAATTCACCTGTGAAGCCATCTGGCCCATGGCTTATGTTTGTTGGGAGTGTTTTGATAACTGTTTCGATCTCATTTGTTGTAAACTGTCTGTTGAGGTTTTCTGTTTCTTCCATATTGATTTTTTGGAAGATTATATGTTTCAAGGAATTTATCCATTTCACCTAGGTTGTCTAATTTTTTGGCATACAGTTCTTCATAGTATTTTCTTAAAATCCTTTTTATTTCTACTGTGTCAGTTGTTACTTCTCCACTCTCATTTCTAATTTTATTTCAGTCCTCTCTCTGTTTTTCTTAGTGAGTCTGGTTAAAGGTTCATCAATCTTGTTTACCTTTTCAAAGAACCAGCGCTTGGTTTTATTGATCTTCTGTATTGTTTATTTAGCCTCTATGTCATTTATTTCTACTCTGACCTTTATTATTTCCTTCCTTCTACTTACTCTGGGGTTTTACTTGTTATTCTTTTTCTAGTTCTTTCAGATGCAGGGTTAAGTTGTTTATTTGAGTTTTTTCTTGCTTCCTAAGGTATGCCTGTGATGCTATGAACTTCTGTCTCAGGACTGCTTTTGCTGTGTCCCATAAATTTTGAGTTATGTTCATTTTCATTTGTTTCAAGGAAATTTTTTATTTTTTCCTTGATCTCATTATTAACCCATTCGTTATTTAGTTTCCAAGTGTTTCAGTGTTTTTCAGTTTTCTATTGCAGTTGATTTCTAGTTTTCATGCCATGTGATCAGAGAAGTTGCATGATATGATTTCAGTCTTCTTAAATTTATTGAGACTTGTTTTGTGTCCTAACATGTGGTCTATCCTAGAGAATGTACCATGAGCACTTGAAATGAATGTATATTCTGCTGCTTTAAGGTGAAAGGTTCTGAAGATATCTATTAAATCCAGTTGATCTAGTGTGACCCTTAATTCTGCTGTTTCTTTGTTAATTTTTTTTCTTGTGGATCTATCCAGTGATGTTAGTGGAGTATTGAAATCCCCTACTATTATAGTATTGCTGTTGATCTCGCCCTTTACATCTATCAAAATCTGCTTTATATATTTAGGTGCACCTATATTAGGTGCATAGATATTTATAATGGTTATATCTTCTTGTTGGATTGCTCCCTTTATTATTATGTAGTGACCTTCTTTATCCCTTACTGTAGTCTTTGTTTTAAAGTCTATTTTGTCTGATATGAGTATTGGTACCCCAGCTTTTTTTTCATTTCCATTTGCATTAGATATTTTTTTGCATCCCTTTACTTTCAGTCTATGTTTATCTTTTCTTTTAGGGTGGGTCTCTTTTAGACAGCATATGTACGGGTCCCTTTTTTTTTTTGTGGGAGTAACAGAATTGGAGAGAGGGACAGATAGTGACAGACAGGAAGGGAGAGAGATGAGAAACATCAGTTGTTCATTTCAGTTCCTTAGTTGTTCATTGATTTCTCATATGTGCCTTGACTGGGGGGCTACAGCAGACTGAGTGACCACTTGTTCGAGCCAGCGACCTTGGGCTCAAGCTGGTGAGCCTTGCTCAAACCAGATGAGCATGCGCTCAAGCTGGCAACCTTGGGGTCTCAAAACCAGGTCCTCCATATCCCAGTCCGATGCTCTATCCACTGCGCCACCGCCTTGTCAGGCTGTACGGGTCCTGTTTTATTATCTACCCAGCTTCCCTATGTCTTTTGATTGGGGCATTTGATCCATTTACATTTAAGGTTATTATTGATATGTAGTTGTTTATTGCCATTTTATTCTTTAAATCTACATTTCTCTTTTACTAGATTTTTTCCCTTCATTGTTCTGTTTACAACAGGCCCCTTAACATTTCTTGCAGTATTGATTTGGTTGTAATGAATTCCTTGAGTTTTTTTTTTTGTCTGGGAAGCTTTTTTATTTCTCCTATTTTAAA
This sequence comes from Saccopteryx leptura, assembly GCF_036850995.1. Lineage (NCBI taxonomy): Eukaryota > Metazoa > Chordata > Mammalia > Chiroptera > Emballonuridae > Saccopteryx > Saccopteryx leptura. The sequence continues at coordinate 256,754,681 of NC_089505.1, forward strand.
TGATAGCCTTGCTGGATAAAGAAGTCTTGGTTGTAGGTTCTTGTTTTGCATTACTTTGAAACTTCTTGCCATTTCCTTCTGGCCTCAAGTGTTTCTGTTGAAAAGTCGGATGTCATCCTTATGGGGCTGCTTTGTGGGTTATTGCTTTTTCTCTTGCAGCTTTTTAGTATTCTTTATCTCTTAGCTTTGATAAGTTAATTATGATGTGTTTTGGTGTAGGTCTCTTTGGGTTCCTCTTTAATGGGATTTTCTGTGCTGCTTGAACTTGTGTGACTTTTTCTTTCATCGATTTAGGGAAGTTTTCAGCTATGATTTCTTCAACCAGATTCTCTATCTCTTGTTTTTATCTTCTTCAGGAACCCCTGTGATACGGATGTTGTTTCTCTTCATGTTGTCACAGAACTCTCTTAGAGTTTTCTCATACTTTTTGATCCTCTTTTTTTTTTTTTTGCTGTTCTGCTTTTGTGCTTTTGCTTATCTTGTCCTCTAAGTTGCTGATTCAATCCTCAGCTTCATCCACCCTGCTTTAATTCCTTCTAGGGTAGTCTTCATTTCTTATATTATGTTTGTCATTTCTGTCTGGTTCTTTTTTATGACTTCAATGTCCTTTTTGATGCATACTATGTCTTTGTTTAGGTGCTCATTATGTCCATCTATTGTTGCCCTAAGAGCCTGACCAGGTGGTGGCGCAGTGGATAGAGCGTCGGACTGGGATGCGGAGGGACCCAGGTTCGAGACCCCGAGGTCGCCAGCTTGAGCGCAGGCTCATCTGGCTTGAGCAAAGAGCTCACCAACTTGGACCCAAGGTCGCTGGCTCCAGCAGGGGGTTACTTGGTCTGCTGAAGGCCCACGGTCAAGGCACATGTGAGAAAGCAATCAATGAACAACTAAGAAGTCGCAACGCGCAAAGAGAAACTGATGATTGATGCTTCTCATCTCTCTCCGTTCCTGTCTGTCTGTCCCTGTCTATCTCTGCCTCTGTAAAAAAAAAAAAAAAAAAAAAAAAAAAAAGATAGATATTGTTGCCCTAAGATCCTTGAGTATCCTAACAATCATTATTCTAACCTCTGCATCTGGTATCTTAGCTATTTCCATCTCATTCAGTTTTTTTCCTGAGGATTTCTCTTGTTGATTCATTTGAATTGCATTCTGTCTTCCCGTCTTGTCTCTGTATAAACTGCTCCTTTGGATGTGTTGTTTGTGTAGCTAGCAGAGTATAGGGTTGGTGTTGTCTACCTCCAGCTTTCAGTTGTGTTGTTTCTAGATCTTCTTGGGTTGGCTTCAGCTTTTACTTGTATTCAGTCCACTGTAGGCTACTTGTCTGCTGCTACTGCTCTTTTTGCTATTTGTGTCAGCATTTTCTGTGTCTTAGCTGGGTCAGGTGTGAGGAGCCTTTCCTTAAGATACTGCTCTAACTAGGGTTATTTCCTGAGCTGATGCTCTCTGTATCTGCCCACTGGATGTACCAGCCCTGGATCTCCCTGGCCAGAACCTGGTATAGACTAGTGGGGGCCTCTACTTATGACTGGCCCTTAATAACCTTCTTGGAGCTACAGGCGATCCAGAATTTGTGGCTGCCTCTGCTGGGACCTGATGCCGTTGTAAATATCAGCTACACTCCTAGGCTGGCTTTTATCTATTCTTAGCCAGTGTGTGTGGCCTCTCTATTCCCAAGGTGTGGTCTTTCCATCGGTTCCCAGCTGCCACAGCCTCCTCAGGCACCAACACTGCCAGACGTGTGGCTTGCGGCTGCAGTTTGGGCTGCCCTGCATGTGCTGGGGACTCCTCGCCTTGCCAGGCTCTGCTACCTTGTGGGTGTGCGGGGGCTCCCCTCTGGGCTCTTCCCCTCACTGTCACCATGCGGGCCAGGCTGCCGAGCTATCCCCCCCACCCCCCTACCCCCGTGGGTGCAAAAGACCCCTCTCCAGTCTCCGCCCCCTCACAGGTGCAGGGACGCCTCCCCCCACCTGGTTCCACCCTCTGCGGAGCACAGGAGGCCTCTCCAGGTTCTGCTCTTCCCTACTGCTGCTCCCCACCACCGCCACATGGTCTGCCTCACTGTGCTCCGCCCTCCACCATTGTGCCAGTTGAGTACCACAGCCACTGCTGCAGCCGGGCTCTCCTGCCCTTCGGAGGGTACTCAGTAGTATTTGGGAGGGGGCGGGGTATCCCAAACCTTAGCACTCAAAACCTGTGTCCCTGATGTGCCCCCAGCTTCTAAGTGTCTTTTTGCACCGACTAGAGCAGGAGAGCCTCTTGTGGGCGAGGTAATTGCTTCCCTTTGCTGGCTTGGTTCTCCTAGGAAAAATGGGCACTTTAGGCTTTGGAGTAACTTAGTACAGGGGTCAGGTTGGCTGTCCCCCACAATCTCTCCGTGTGCCGCCGAGACTACACCCTTCTCTCCTAACTCCAGTCCTCTTAGTGTTCTGCTCCCAGATCACCGGATAAGTGGCTGTGAATTAGGTTTTCTCTGCAGTTTCTTCAAGACGGAGCCTTGGTCTGAGAGTTTTGCCTCCCTCTCGCAAACTTAAGTAACCCGTTTCTTCTTTCAGCTAAATACTGTCCCTACGCCTCTTCTAGACTATGTGGCTCTAGGCTGGGGTTTTGGTCCTGGGGCTGAGAACCCACAACTCTCCCGGCAACCCTCCCTGCTGCAAGAGACCTTCTGAGCTGCCTCTCACCCTTTCCACGTCTCTGCCCTTCCTACCAGTCTCGGTGTGGCTTCTTCGGTGATGCTTGGTTATAGATTCCTCTTAGTTTAGTCCAGAGTTGGTTTTTCAAGATGGTTATTCCCAAGTTAAGTTGTAATCCACTTTGGTTCTGGGACATGGGAGTTGTAACTTCTACCTACTTTGTTGCCATTTTCCTGGCCTCCCTAGTTTGTTTTAATGTTTATTTAAATATTAGTGATGTTGAATAATATAGGCCAAATATAAAACCAAGAATGTTTTACTAAAGTTATCTTTAGAAAATATAGATTTGCCTTTATATTAGCAATTTTTCATATTATTATATGTTCTGAATAGTGCTTAGTTTTGACAACAAAAATGTTTTAGAAAAGATACAGTATGATTTGATGACATGCAGCAGTGCTTGTTTTAAATCGGGTCCCCAAACTACGGCCCGCGGGCCGCATGCGGCCCCCTGAGGCCATTTATCTGGCCCCTGCCGCACTTCCGGAAGGGGCACCTCTTTCATTGGTGGTCAGTGAGAGAAGCATAGTTCTCATTGAAATACTGGTCAGTTTGTTGATTTAAATTTACTTGTTCTTTATTTTAAATATTGGTTTTGTTCCTGTTTTGTTTTTTTACTTTAAAATAAGATATGTGCAGTGTGCATAGGGATTTGTTCATAGTTTTTTTTTATAGTCCGGCCCTCCAATGGTCTGAGGGACAGTGAACTGGCCCCCTGTGTAAAAAGTTTGGGGACCCCTGTTTTAAATGCTCGTACAGTCAACTGATAAAATTGGGGAGGGGGATGAGGCTAATAATTAGCTAATATATATTGTTAATTTTCTACAGGGGCATGACCTCTCACATGTGTGTTAGATATCATTATAAAGGCATGTGTTAAAATTAGAGATTACGGCCCTGGCCGGTTGGCTCAGCGGTAGAGTGTCGGCCTGGCGTGCGGGGGACCTGGGTTCGATTCCCGGCCAGGGCACATAGGAGAGGCGCCCATTTGCTTCTCCACCTCCCCCTCCTTCCTCTCTGTCTCTCTCTTCCCCTCCCGCAGCCAAGGCTCCATTGGAGCAAGGATGGCCCGGGCGCTGGGGATGGCTCCTTGGCCTCTGCCCCAGGCGCTAGAGTGGCTCTGGTTGCATAAGAGCGACACCCCGGAGGGGCAGAGCATCGCCCCCTGGTGGGCAGAGTGTCGCCCCTGGTGGGCGTGCCGGGTGGATCCCGGTCCGGCGCATGCGGGAGTCTGTCTGACTGTCTCTCCCCATTTCCAGCTTCAGAAAAATACAAAAAAAAAAAAAAAATTAGAGATTACTTTTTTTACTTTAAGTGAGAGGATGCGAGATGGTGAGACAGACTCCCGCATGTGCCCTGACCAGGATCCACCCAGCAATCCCCATCTGAGTCAGTGTTCAAATCAACAGAGCTATTTTTAGCACCTGAGGCTAACATGCTTAAACCAATGGAGCTATCCTCAGTAGCTGGGACTGGCACTTGAACCACTCGAGCCACTGACTGTGGAAAGGGAAGGAGAGAAGCAGATGGTTGTTTTTCTTGAGTTCCCTGACTGGGAATCAAACCTGTGATGTCTGTAAACCAGGCTAATGCTCTATCCACTGAGTCAACCTGCCAGAGCAAGATTACTTTTTTAAAGCAATATAATGGGTTGCTTTCTGGAAATACTAATAGAATACCTAGAGGATGAATGGAAAAACAATGTTTTAATATCATGCTAATAGTTATTTATGATTTGGGACTTTGTCATTTGATTTCAGAAGGGCCTATATCTTTAATGACTTAGAAGTGAAGAAGGTAGGCCTGGAAAATGGTGGTTCATGACTCAGAGTAGCTCTAATAATATTGTTAAAGGTGTACACTAAGTGTGAATAACAATTTCATAACTGGAGAATAGAAAAGAACAATATTTTTAAATGTATGTATGTGCATATGCTTTTTTTATTTTTTAAAGATTTATTGATTGTTTTTTTTTTTTTTTTTTTTTTTGTATTTTTCTGAAGCTGGAAACGGGGAGAGATAGTCAGACAGACTCCTGCATGCGCCCGACTGGGATTCACCCGGCACGCCCACCAGGGGCGATGCTCTGCCCACCACGGGGCGATGCTCTGCCCCTCTGGGGCGTCGCTCTGCAGCGACCAGAGCCACTCTAGCCTGGGGCAGAGGCCAAGGAGCCATCCCCAGCGCCCGGGCCATCTCTGCTCCAATGGAGCCTTGGCTGCAGGAGGGGAAGAGAGAGACAGAGAGGAAGGAGGGGGGGGGGTTGGAGAAGCAAATGGGCGCTTCTCCTATGTGCCCTGGCCGGGAATCGAACCCGGGTCCCCCGCACGCCAGGCCGACGCTCTACCGCTGAGCCAACTGGCCAGGGCCTATTTATTGATTTTTAGGTGAGTGGGTAGAGAGAGAGAAAGGAGGGGAAAGAGTAGGAAGCATCAGCCCACAGTAGTTGCTTGTCATTTGTTCCTTTACCAAGCAAGCTCAGGGTTTCAAACCGGTGACCTCAGCATTCCAGGTCAAGGCTTTATCCACTTTGCCACCACAGGTCAGGCTACCAACCTATTTAAAGGTCACATGCGGCCTTACCTGTGGTGGCGCAGTGAATAAAGCATCGGCCTGGAATGATGAGATCATTGGTTTGAAACCTCAGGCTTGCCCAGTCAGGGCACATATGAGAAGCAATCAGTGAAGAACTACAGTGAAGCTACTATGATCTCTGTAAATCAATTAAATATCTTTAAATGTGCTGGCGGTGGAACTTACAAATATTGAACATAGATTTTACTATGTCTGTATTCTTAAAAGTTTACACATTTAGCTAGGCTGCAATGTTTTTTTATTGGTCAGTTGGTAAATATATTCAACTGTTGTGAAAGTTAACAAGATACAATTTTTTTCTATTCTGTTGGTGTATTAATTTTAACAAATTTATTTAATAATGGTGTTTTAAGCATAGCGTTAGTACCAGTTTGTCTTCATATGTTTGAGTAAACTTCAATGTATATGTAATATTTGAGTTTTTATATAGTGTCAATTTCTTTAATTTTGGTGGGTTCCCTTAAGTTGGTGTGAAAAACTTAAAGGTTTCTTTTTATTATTAATTTAAGAATAATGATGGACTTAATTGGAAAGAACTTCTGAAAATTAAGAGTGCTCACAAGCTATTATATGCCCTGGAAATTATTGAAGCACTGGGAAAACCTAACAGAAGAATAAGAAGAGAGTCAACGGTAATTGCATTTTCATTATTATCATTACGGTAACAAAGGTAACACAATTCTGGAACAGAATTCCAGAATTGTGTTACCTTTTAATGCCAGAATAATTTTTTCTCTTACTATTATTTTTGCCTTTCCCATAGGGAAGTTACAGTGATCTTTATCCAGATTCTGATGATTCAAGTGAGGATCAAGTGGAAAATAGTAAAAATTCCTGGAGTTGCAAGGTTTGATCATGTATTTTGCAGTATATTGATAAAAATAATTTATTTCTAATTTCCCAAAATTAGGTGTCATAATTATTAATTGGTTTTAAATTAATTTACTCTTAAAGGTTAGCTTAAAAATTAGGTATTATTAGGTATTATTCTCAATCACTGATTATATCAACATTAGTGCCTTGGTTGCTTCTATTTTTAGCACTTAAATGTTTTCTTCATTGGAATACTGTGTTAGGACATCCCAGTATCTGGGATTAAATGGTCAGTGGAATATAAAGAGACAGTGTAGATTTTTGCAGGAATCTTCTTTAAAAATTCTTGAAAGTAGGCTATATGTTATTACTTTGTATATAAGTTATTTTGGTTAAGTGAAAGAAATTTCTTAAATGAAAGATACAATATTTTACTTACAGACATATACACATACCCAGTTACTGAATCAAAAAACAGGTCTTTTTTACATTATGTAGCTGATTTTCTCTTACCATTATGTTCTTAATTACTTACAGTTTGTTGCTGCTGGAGGGCTTCAACAGTTATTAGAAATTTTTAATTCTGGAATTCTGGAGCCTAAAGATCAGGAATCCTGGACTGTGGTAAGTAAAAAATTCACTGTTTTAGCCAAATAACAATAGTTTTTTGGTTTTTTTTGTTGTTGAGAGGTGGATAGAGAGACAGACTCCTACATGTGCCCCAACTGGGATCCACCTGGCAAGCCCCAACTTGGGCCAATGCTCGAATTAACCAAGCTATCTTCAGTGCCTGAGGCCAATGTTCAGACCAGCCGAGCCACTGGCTGGGCGAGGGGAAGAGAGAGTGAAGGGGCCTGGGAGGGGAAGAGAAGCAGATGGTTGCTTCTCATATGTGCCCTGACCAGAACTTCCACGATGGGCCAACAACACTCTATCTACTGAGCCAACCAGCCAGGGCAATAGTTATTCTATTTTAATTAAGCATTTTCATTTCCCATTAGCAAGTATAAATTTTGCTACATTACTGTAGCAAAGGAGACTATGTAGGATTGTAGAAATAGTTTATTATTTGAGAAGTAATTTAAAGTATAGGGTCTGATAAAGTATACAATGAGTTCTTCATGTCAACTCTGTTAAAAATTTTTCATTGCTAAAATTAATGACACTGAACTATATATCTAGTCATAAACATTTTTTCATTCGGTTGAAAAATTATGTATTGTTTATATAGTCAAACTTTGGATGATTTTTAAAAAACTCAGTGTTATTATGTATTTAAAATATTTATTGATTTGAGAGAGAGAATGCACATAGGAAAGAAAGAAACATTGTTTTGTTCTAGTAACATATGCATTAATTGGTTGATTCTTGTATGTGCCCTGATCTAGAATCAAACCCACAGCTTTTCATTTTGAGATGATGCACTAACCAGCTGAGCAACTTGGCTGGGGCTGTATTTAATTTTTTGAAAACATTTTTTCATTTTGTTTTTACCCTTTTTTTCTTTATAGCAGTACTAAAAAATGTCTTGTTGGACCATTTTTGACTATTCTGCAGTGAAATGGGTATAGAAGTGGAAAGTAAGCCTTTGCAATTTTTTTTTTTTGCCTTTGCAATTTTTATAGCAGTATGACGTTGCTGCTGTATTTTTTTTAAAGTTTTTTTTTATTATTATTTATTTTTTCTTTACAGGGACAGAGAGAGAGAAAGGGATAGATAGGGACAGACAGACAGGAACAGAGAGAGATGAGAAGCATCAATCATCAGTTTTTCGTTGTGACACTAGCTGTTCATTGATTGCTTTCTCATATGTGCCTTGACCGTGGACCTTCAGCAGACCGAGTAACCAACCCCTTGCTTGAGCCAGCAACCTTGGGTCTAAGCATCCCAGTCCAGCACTCTATCCACTGCGCCACCGCCTGGTCAGGCGCTGCTGTATTTTTTTGACAGTATTTTACAAGATTGTTGGTCCTGAACAAAATGAAAATTTTAAGAATAGTGCTTTACTACAATTAACTTGAAGAAGCACTGTTCTATATTAGGAAAATCCAATCACTTGTGGAATATTAAAAAATTCATAATGCTGTATTGCACAGTCTGGTTTTAAACCCAATGGAAATGATGCTCCGTCTCCTGACCAACAAAACAGAGTAACATTATCAGACATTCCCTTTCAATATTAATTTCTTAGTACTTGTTTTTTAGAATTACCTTGGAACCTAGGAGTCTGATGTTCTTGACTTGATATCAGTTGCTATTACCTCTAAAAGGTTAATGAGAAAAATACATTTAGAATACATTGTTATCTTACCACTGGTTTTAATACTTTGCAAAATGCAAAAGTTGACAAGGAATCACATTAAATGATTTTTATGTTTCCTTTGAAATTTTGGATACTTTTATGACATACTCCTTATAAGAAAAATTTATTGCCATATCTCACACATTGCCAGCCTAGCAATGTCTGAAATGCCAACCATGCCTGAGACACAGATTACTTTCAGTCAGCTGATATAGCCTCTATTTATGCATCTCTGTTAATACATTACAAATATAATTAGAATCATTCTTATTTCTTAACCAGTTTTACTTTTTTCTTTAAAACATTTTCTTTTCTCATTGATTTAAGGGGTTAGGGGGAAGGAAAGAGAAAGAGAAGCATGAATTTGTTGTTCTACTTAGTTGTTCCATTTAGTTGTGTACTCATTGGTTGCTTTTCTTGTATGTGCCCTGATTAGGGATGCAACCTGTGACCTCAGCACTCTGGGACGATGCTCTATCCATTGAGTGGCCAGGGCCACTTTTTTCTTTTAAAATGAACCTAGTTGAGGTATACTTTTAAATATATCTTTAATATATTCACAGAGTTGTACAACCATTACCACTAATTCCAGAGCAATTTCATTCTTCCAAAAGAAACCCCATACTCGTTAGCAATCAATCCTCATTTTCCCCCAAATGTTTGTGTCCTGGGCAATCGCTAATATGATCTACTTTATATCTATGGATTTGCCTGTTGTAGACGTGTTATATAACTGGAACCATCAATATATATTTGGTTCTTTGTGACTGGTTTTTTACATTTAAAGTTACATTTTCAGGGTTCATCCTTGGAAGTAGTATGTTATCCAAGGGTCATGATTGATGACTGTGTTTTCTTTAAGAATTTTATAATTTTAGCTCTTAAATTTGATCTGTTTTAAGTTTTATGTCTTATGAAGTTGATGTATACTTTCCACACAGTAAATAATGCACTTATTTACAAATTATTGTTCCGGTTTTGAAAAATGTGTTATGTCTTATAAAGTTGACGTATACTTTCCACACAGTAAATAATGCACTTATTTACAAATTATTGTTCCGGTTTTGAAAAATGTGTATACTTGTGTTATCCTCAAACACATTTGAGAGAGAATATTTTTGTTACCTCAGAGGTTTTATCCTACCCTTTTATAATCAGTTCTTCCCCTTCTCCCAGCCAATCACTGATCTGCTTTCTGTTGCTATAGATTAGATTTGTATTTTATAGAATGTCATGTAAATAGAGTAATAATGGTATATTCTCTTTTGTATCTGGTTTATTTCACTCAGCATGTATTTTGAGTTTGATAAGTGTTGCATGTATTGGTAGTTTGATTTTTTGTTTTTTTTTGTTTGTTTTTAAGTGAGAGGAGAGGAGATAGTGAGACAGACTCCAACATGTGCCCCCACCGTGATCCACCAGCAACTTTGGTCTGGGGCCTATGCTCAAATCAACTGAGCTATTTTTAGTGCCTGAGGCTGACATGCTGAGATCAATCAAGCTATCCTCAGTGTGCCCAGGGCCGATGCTGGAACCAGTTGAGCCACTGGCTACAGGAGGCAAAGAAGGAGAGAAGGGGGAGAGGGAGAGGTAGAGAAGCGGATGGTTGCTTCTCTTGTGTGCCCTGACCAGGAATCAAACCCTGGGATGTCTGTATGCTGGGCCAATGCTCTACCACTGAGCCAACCCACTAGGGCCAGTATTTTGTTTTTTATTGCTGAGTAAGATGCTCATTGTATTGTTTTTATTGCTGAGTAAATGCTGCTACTAATTTTTGCATTCATCTATTGATGGACATTCGAGTTAACAATTTGGGCTAATTTGAATAAAACTGATATATACAGTCATATACAAGTCTTTTTTGGGTATATGTGTTTTTGTTTTTCTTGAGTAAATACAAAGTAAAGAAATTGCAAGTAATATGGTAAGTATAAGATTAACTTTATAAGAAGCTGCCAAACTGTTTCCAGAGGAGTTGTACCATGCTCCATATGAGATTTCCATTTGTTTCACATTCTCATTGTTACTTGGTATGGTTATTCTTTGTAATTTCAGCCATTCTAGTGTGTATGTAGTATTATCTTGAAGTTTTATTTTGCCCTTTTCTAGTGAATAATGATGGTGAGCATCTTTTCATGCGCTTATTTACTGTTTTGATTTTTTTAATAACACACAACATGAAATTTAACATCTTGACTATTTTTAAGTGTATATAGTGCAGTAGTATTAAATATATTCATATTGTTGTGCAACTATCACTAGTATCCATCCTTGAACTGCTTTCACCTTATAAAACTGAGATGCTGTATCTATTAAATAGTAACTCCCCATTCTTCCTTCCCTCCAGCCATTTGCAATTCTGTCTCTATGATTTTAACTAGTCTAAGTACTTCATATAAGTGGAATTATACAGTATTTGTCTTTTTGTGTGTGGTGTATTTCACTTAATAAAATGTTCTGAAGCATCATTTCTGTGGCACCTTGCGGAATTTCCTTCCATTTTAAGCCAAAGAGTATTCCTTTGTATCTGTGTACCACATTTTGCTTGTCCGTTTATCTGTTGATGGACATTTGGGTTTCTTCTGTGTTTCAGCTGTTGTGAATAAAGGCGCTAGGATAATGGGTGTACAGATATGTTTTAGACGATGCTTTAAATTTTGGGGGTTATATACCTAAAAGTGGAATTCCTGGGTTATATGGTGATACTATTTTCAATTTTTTAAGGAACTGCTTTTCTGTTTTTTTATAGTGACTGTACCATTTTACATTCCCAATATACATAAGGGTTTCAGTTTCTCCATATCTTAACCAACACTTTCATTTTCTGTTTTTTTAATAGAAGCTATCCTAATGGTTGTGAGATGGTATCTCATTGTAGTTTTTGTTTGCTTGTTTATTTAGAGAGAGGAAGAGAGAGAAGCTGACAGGAAGAGAGAGAAATCAGAAACATCAACTTGTAACTGTGTCACTTCAGTTGTTCATTAATTGCTTCTCATACGTTCCTTGATGGCTCCAGCCAAGCCAGTGGCGCCTCCCCCCCCTTGCTCAGGCCAGACCTTGGGCTTCAAGCCAGTAACCATGGGATCATCATGATCCCATGCTCAAGCCAGTGACCCTTTGCTCAAGCTAGTAACCCTGCATTCAAGCTGGATGATGATCTCAGGGTTTCAAACTTGGTTGGGACTTCAGTGTCCCAGGTCAGTGCTCTCTCCACTGTGCAATCACTAGTCAGGCTCATTGTAGTTGTAATTTGCGATTCTTTAATGACTAGTGAAGTTAATTATCTCTTAATGTGCTTATTGGCCATTTATATGTCATCATTGAAAAATATCTATTCAAGTCCTTTGCCCATTTTTGAAGGTGGCTGTTTGGTTTTTTTGTTATTGTTGAGTTTTAGAAGTTCTTTATATATTATGGATAGTAATCCTTTATCAAATATATAATTTTCAAATATTTTCTCCCATTTTGTGCATTGCCTTTTTACTCTAAATAATCTTCTGATGTACAAAATTTTTAAATTTTCATGAACTCTAGTTTGTCTGTTTTTTCTTTTGTTATCTGTGCCTTTGATATTCTACTGAAAATATTGCCAAATTCAATGTCATAAAGCTTTTATCCTATATTTTCTTCCAGAGTTTTACCTCTTTAGATGTTATATTTAGGACCTTGATTCACTTTGAGTTAATTTTTGTGTATGTGTTAAGTAAGGGTCCCACTTCAATCTTTTTTCATGTTGACATTCAGGTTTCTCAGCATTTCCAGAAAAAGCTTTCCCCATTGAATGGTCTTGGCACCTTTGTCAGAAATCATTGACCATATATGTGAGGGATTATTTCTTTGCTCTCTATTCCATTTTATGAGTCTTTATACCAATAATGTGTTGTGTCGATTACTATAGCTTTGTATCAAGATTTGCTATTGGGAAGTTTAAGTCCTCCAGGTTTTTTCTTTTGTTCCTTTTGGCTATTTGGGATCCTTTAAGTTCTATTTGAATTTTAGGATGTTTTTTTTTTTTTTTTGGTTTCTGCAGAGAACATCAATAGTATAGCCTGATCTGTAGTGGCACAATGAATCAAGTGTTGACCTAGAATGCTGGGGTTGCCGGTTTGAAACCCCAGGCTTGCTCTGTCATGGCACATATGAGAAGCAGGTACTATGAATTCATGCTTCTCATTCCTCCCCCACCCCTTTCTCTTTTTCTTCTCCCCAAAATCAATCAATAAAATCTTAAGGGGGGGAAAAAAATCAGTACTATTGTTATGAATTGCAATGAATCTGTGGATTACTTTCGGTACTCTTGATTTTTTAATCATACTAACTTTTCCAATGTATGAACACGGAATGTATTTCCATATATTTATACTTTAATTTTTTTTTTTTTTTAGTGTGCGAGAGAGAGAGACAGACAGACAGACAGACAGACAGACAGGAAGAGAGAGCAATGAGAATCAATGAGAGCAATCAACTCATAGTTGCAGCACCTTTGTTGTTCATTGCTTTCTTTCTCATATGTGCCTTGACCTGGGAGGCTGCACCTGAGCCAGTGACCCTTTGCTCAAGCCAGCAACCATGGGATCATGTTTATAATTCCACGCTCAAATCTGGCGACCCTGCACTCAAGCTGGTGAGCCCTTGCTCAAGCCAGATGAGCCCACACTCAAGGCAGCAACCTTGGGGTTTCAGACCTGGGTCTTCAGCATCCCAGGCTGACACTTATTTGCCTTTCTTTTAGCAATATTTTATAGTTTTCATTAAAGTCTTTTTCCTCTTTGGTTAATTTCTAAGTATTTGATTCTTTTTTGATACTATTTTAAGTGGAATTGTTTTTATAATTTTTTTATATGTTGTCTATGTTTAGAAATACAACTGAATTTTGTGTGTTGACTTTGTGCCAGCAACTTTGCTTATTCATTTATTAATTTTAAGAGCCTATATGTGGAGTCTTTAGTGTTTTTTACATAGAAAGTCACATCATTTATAAACAGGTTATTTTACTTCCTTTTTTTCCACTTTGGATGTTTTTTATTTCTATTTCTTGCTTAATTGGTTGGGCCAAAACTTTCAATTGGATTGTTAGAAGTGGTGAAAGCAGCCTTATTACTGATCTTAGAGGAAAAGCTTTCAGTCTTTTAACATTGAGTATGATTTACATTATGAGTTTTTCATATATGGCTTTTTTATGTTGAGGTAGTTTGCTTGTATTCCCTATTTTGTTGAGTGTTTTAGAACTAAAAGTTGTTGAATTTTGTCAGTTGTTTTTTCTGCATCAATTAAGATGCTCATGTGGTCTTTTTTTATTTTGTTGATGTGGTGTATTACATTGATTGGTTCTTGTATGTTGAGTCATTCCAAGAATAAATCCTACTTGATCATGGTGTATAATCCTTTTCATATGTTGCTGAATTCTGTTTGCTAATGTTTTGTTGATTTTTGCATTAATGTTTATAAGGGATTTTGGTCTGGAGTTTTCTCTTTTTGTAGTGTCTCTATGTGCCTTTAATATCAGGGTTATGCTGGACTCAGTGAATGAGTTAGGAAGCGTTTTCTATTTTTGGAGAAGTTTTGGATTGGTATTAGTTGTTTAATTGTTGGGTAGAATTTACTAGTGAAGCAGTCAGGTCTAGGACTTTTCTTTATTGGGAGATTTTTTATTGCTGATTCAATCTCCTTACTAGTTATGGATCTGTTCAGTTTTTTATGAATGAGTGTTGGTAGGTTTTGTTTTTCTAGAAATTTGTCCATTTTTTCTAATTTATCCAATTTTTTTTGAGATTCAGTTCTTCATAGTGCTCTCTTATAATCCTTTTTATTTCTGTAGAATTGATAAAAATGTTCCTACTTTTGTTTCTGAATTTAGTAACTTTTCTCTTAGTACTTCCAGCAAAAAGTTTGTCAGTTTTGTTCTGTTTGAAGAATCAACTTTTGTTTTTATTGATTTTCTCTATGGCTTTTTCTGTTCTCCTGATTATTTCTGATCTGATCTTTATTTTTTCTGCTAGCTTTAAGTTTAGTTTGTTCTTTTTCTAATACCTTAAGTTTTAGATTGTTGATTTGAGATTTCTTGCTTTTTTAGCACAAACATTTATAACTATAAAATTTCCTATTAAATTTTCATATATATATATATATATATATATATTTTTTGTATTTTTCTGAAGCTGGAAACAGGGAGAGACAGTTAGACAGACTCCCGCATGCACCCGACCGGGATCCACCCGGCACGCCCACCAGGGGCGATGCTCTGCCCACCACGGGGCGATGCTCTGCTGCGACCAGAGCCACTCTAGTGCCTGGGGCAGAGGCCAAGGAGCCATCCCCAGCGCCCGGGCCATCTCTGCTCCAATGGAGCCTTGGCTGCAGGAGGGGAAGAGAGAGACAGAGAGGAAGGAGGGGGGAGTGGAGAAGCAGATGGGCGCTTCTCCTGTGTGCCCTGGCTGGGAATCGAACCCAGGTCCCCCGCACGCCAGGCCGACGCTCTACCGCTGAGCCAACCGGCCAGGGCCTTATTTATATTTTTTCCAAGTATATGTGTAATAGTTCCCCCTTATCCACAGGGATATGTTCCAAGATGCCAGAAGATGCTTGAAGCCATGGATAGTGCCAAACCCTATATATACTATGTTTTTTCTTATACATACATACTTACAACTTCTCTTTGGCATTTCTGAATTGGCAGCATTTCTTGCTCAGTGGGGCTACTGTTAAGCAAAATAAGGGTTTTTGGAACACAAGCGCTGTAATACTGAGATAGTTACTTAGTGATTAATGTTGGGTAGTGTATACAGTATGAACACACTGGACAAAGGGATGATTCACGGACTAAGCCGGACTAAGCAGGATGGAAGGAGATTTTATCACACTATCAGAATGGCACACAATCTGAAACTTATTGTTTATCCTGGACTTTTATATTTAATGTTTTCAGACTCTTGTTGACCGTGGGTAATTGAAACCACTGAAAATGAAATCGTGGAAAAGTGGGGGAGCTATTGTAGTGGGAAAATGTTCACTCGTTCTGTGGCTTGCATATATTAACATTGATTGTCTTTTAAGGAGTTTTTAATTTTAAATTTGTATCCTCTATATGAAATCCCTGTTTCAAAATCAGAAAGGTTTTCTCCTTTGTCTTTTTTTCTTTTGTTCCTGTAAGTTTTATAGTTACCTTTCACATTTAGGTTTGTGATAAATTTTGAATTAACTTTTGTATTTATATGTGGAGTGGGGTTGAGGTTGTGTTTCATGTTTTTTATGTGGCTACCCAATTTTTCTAACACTATTAGTTGAAAAGACTATTTTTTCCTTGCTAAAATTTCAGGGTACATTTCTTGAAAACCAGCTACATAGGATTGCTGTGTTCTTGATATATTGGTATAGATATACCACTTGGCAGTGGGGTTAGGTAAATAGGAAGAAAAGGACTATTGAAGAGAAAGCTCTGGAACTCTCATCTTATACAAAAGTGATATTAATTTATTTAAAGGAAGTGTTTTATTTTAAACTTTTTAAGGTAGAGCTTTAAGTCAACTAGAAATATCGTACTATAAAATTAATATTTTACCAAAGAAATAAATACTTCTTTTATACATATATAAATGCAATATTTTCAGTTGAATTATTTTCTAGAATTATTTAGAGTTGGTTTGGCCTGAAAATATTTGAGTATATGCATCTTATGTGGAGAAACATTTTGCAATATTTTGTGTCTCAATTCATCTTATTTGTGGGTAAATATCTTTGTTAGCATTTTAATAACTTTTTAGATTTTAGTACATTTTGTGCAGTGTATTTTTTTAAACCCTGTATCTCTTTCTTATATACATTTGTATGACACATTCATGATAGAAATGCAAGTGTCATTTCTGTTTCATTCAATATTCTTTTAGTGTTAGATATAGATTCTTCAATTTTCTAAAATTGATTTGTTACTAACCATAATAAATAAACAGCAAAATTCTATAGCACGTGGATTAAGTAACTAGCTATAATTATTTTTATTTTCTAGCTTTAATTTCAAGTGGTATAGTAGCCATTATAAATTAATTAAAATAGAGAAATGACATTTTCTTCTCATCCACAGTGGCAGCTAGATTGTCTTGCTTGCTTGCTGAAGTTAATATGCCAGTTTGCAGTAGATCCGTCTGATTTGGATTTAGCTTATCATGATGTCTTTGCCTGGTCTGGTATAGCAGAAAGCCATAGGAAAAGAACCTGGCCTGGCAAGTCAAGAAAGGCTGCTGGTGATCATGCCAAGGGTCTTCATATACCACGATTAACAGAGGTAAAGTACAGAAAGTTACCATTAAATTGTAGTAATGAATTCTATTTATGTTTTAAGAGAGCTTGTGTATTTTTGTTTTGACAAAATGGTGAAATATGCTAATGAATAAGAAATGCTATTCTACAATATCACAGTATAACTTACTAACTCGAGTGATGCCTTCATTTCGAAGCAGAAAAACTTAAACAATAGTGCTTCTCAGTTATCCAAAATACAGAAATGAATTACATGCCATTTTAGTGTTATCTAGCTGTAGGATTGGCTTTATTACTCAGACTTCGTATATACTGATTATATTAGGGTCCATTCAGGAAAACAAACACATTAGATATTTCAACGGAGAAAATTTAAAATAGAGAATTAGTTTTACATGTATGTGTTGGAAGGCTGAAAATACAAAAAGGAAACGGTAGGGTAACTAAACCTCTCCTAGGGTTTGCAGATCTTATGAAAGAATAGATTGGGGTTTTCAGAAATAAGAAGCTTATAGGAGGAATACTGTTGAACTAGTGTTTAGTTCTCTGAAGAAAGGGTTCTTTTACTGCTTCTGAAACCAACTGCCTTTTTTGGTAAAATACTTCTATAGTATTGCTAATAACAACAACAAAAAAGTAATTTCTAATGTCTTAGGATTGAAGAACCTAATAGGAAACCAGTTGCAAAGGAAGCAGTTTATTTATTGTAAACCAGTCTTAATTACAGAGCAAGTAAATAAAGTGGTAGATTTAGAGCTGAAGAAATGGCACAATAACCTGAAATAAAATTAAAATTATTTTTGACTGGATTCTGTTTTTCATGTGACCATATATTTGCCTGTCCAGTGTCTCCATCAATGAACTCGGGGGGGTGGGGAGAGATGATGATGAGTTTTTAAATGAAATCTCTTCAGTGGTGGGATTCAAATAATTTAACAACCGGTTCTCTGCCCTAATGACCATTTTAGGTATAAAAATATATATATACTAAAAGGTAGTTTATTATTTCATGCACTTACCATATTTCTCCATTTATAAGATACATACACTTTTTTTGAAAAATTTGGGGTCTAAAAACTAGGTGCATATTACACAGTGGTTGTAGCTTTTTTTTACTTGCATATCCTGCTTTTTTGTGCTTGTTTTTGCACTCATTGTTGAAGAGTGATTCATCATCAGACACATAAGTACAAGCGAATGGATGGGAGTTTTGACAGTGATGAGGAGTTTTATGAATTTTATGATGACTAAAACTTGAGTTTTAATAACTTTATGTAATACATATTTTTTTCAAATTTGGGCCTCAAAATTAAGGTGCATTTTATACATGGGGAAATACAGTAATAAATAAGAACAATAAAAGAGGTATATAAAACTAGATTATTATAAGGAAGTTTTAAAATATTAATGAAAAAATATTAAATAATACCTGACAAAAAACAATAAAACTGTTAAGATACTTCTATATTGCTTCTTGATGGAAGTCCTTACTTGCAATTTTTTTCACCAATTGACAGAATGAACATTACTACAGGCACTTAGTAAAAGACGAAAGACTTATTTGATCTGAACAGAAACCAGAGTATACTACAGGTACTTAGAATACACTGTTGCCACCTTGGCTGGTTGGCTCAGTGGTAGAGAGTTGGCCCAGCATATGGATGTCCCGGATTCCATTCTCAGTCATGGCACACAGCAGAATTGCCCATCTTCTTCTCCACCCCTCCCCCCTGCCCTTCTCTTTCTTTACCTCTCACAGCCATGGCTCAATTGGTTCAAGCACATTGGTCCTGGGCACTGAGGGTGACTCTTGAGCCTCTGCCTCAGGCATTAAAAAATAAGTTGGTTGCAAGCATGACCCCAGATGGGCAGAGCATTGCCCCCTAGTGGGCTTGCCAGAGAGAATCCCAGTTAGGACACTAGTTAGGGCACATGTGGGAATTTGCCTCCCCTCCTCTTACTGAATTAAAAATAAAAAAGAATACGCTGTTGCGCAGATGAACGTTAGAAAAGAGTAAGGAATGTAAATTTGTGATTTCCACATTGGGCAGCTGCCCAGGCACCACCTTAGAGAGAATCCTGATTACAAGTGCCGTTTTAACAACTGGCTCACCAAACTCAACAAAAAGTTAAGTATCAATTTGACTGAACTGGTGCGAACCAGCTGAATCTCACCACTGAATCTTTTCCTCATTTTGTAATCTTTTGAGAATGGCACCTCACCTCATCTCTGACCAAGAAACACCAGAGTAATGAATTGGTTACTGATAGAGAAATATTGTGGTGATGATTGGTTGAAACTACTGATATAAATGGAAACTCAAAGCAATTTTTTCTTTTGGAATGGTTAGGGCTAAATGGGAAAAATGGTCAATGTTAGTATTCCAGGGTTCAATGGGAAAAATGGTCTATGATAGCTAGCATTTTAGGTTATAATGTAAAAAGCTCAAATTAAATGTGCTCCTTTCCATCATCTCACTAAAGAATTTCAAAGCTTTTGACTCTTATTAGTGATTTCCTCTTCAGATAGTAATAATAAAAATATATGTAAGTGTTAAGTGTATATATAAATATAGATATACATGGAGTTTTAAAAAGATGACCATTACTAGCATTTTTTTTAGTTTTTTTCCTGTGTATATGTCAGTGTTAAGTTTTTGTAGTTTACAAAAGGTACATACTATATGTATTTTACCACTCATTTATTTATCATAATAATTAGAGATTAGTATGTAAAAATCTGAGCTGTTTAGGAACAAAAGTTCTTGTTACACTAATTTCTGGAGACATAGTTATTCAATTTTGGTGTTCTATAGATAGTAATTTAATAATTTACAGTCATTCATTATTTTATTTGTTTTCCTTAATAGCCTTTAAGTAGGTTCAAATTCCAAATTTTCACATTACAGAGTAAACATAGTTTTCCTTGAAGCTTTCCTGATGTTGCCAGGGACAGGATTAGTTGCTACTCCCTTGTTTCGCACATTTGGCACATTGTATATACTTGTGTTACAGTGCTCTCTAGATGTTATCTGCTGTACTTGTCTAGCATCTCCAGGATGAGAACAGTGCCTTATAAAGTAAGTGCCCAGACTAGGTTCTGACCTACAGAAGGGATTCAGTACTTAAAAAAAAATTAAATTAGCTAATTTTTTTATATGGATGAAGATCTATAATTTAGAAATTAGGTATTTATTAGAATCAGGCAGCTTGAAAATTAGCAAACTCAACATTGAACCTCAGGATTTTTAATCTAAAATTTATGCTTTATATCCCTGGTATACGATACTGCTTTTCTATATTTATATCAGGATGTTTGAAGAATCTGCCATTGTTTGACATGTTTTTTGTTGTTTTAAAAGTAGAAAATGTTTAATTCTTCACCTGTATTCCCCAAATCCATTAATGTGTGATACACAATATTTTTCTCCCTCAATTGGGTGACACGGGAATAGTTTTTTGCCTTTGTATTTCTGAATTTTGAATATTTTCTTATTAAAGTTGCTGTTCCTAAGTTTGGTTACAAAATTCTGATTTTCTGATATTTTATATTTTTACAGTATTTTCAAATGGCCACTCTTAGGTTATTCCTTATTTTGTCATAGATAAAAAATGAAAGTAATTTGGAGTCTTGGATTAAAAATGCAGTTTTGTGTTCTAGTGTATTTAAAGATTTTTTTTAAATGTTTTTTGTTTTAAAGGTATTTCTTGTTCTTGTGCAAGGAACCAGTTTGATTCAGCGACTTATGTCTGTTGCTTATACGTATGATAATCTGGCTCCTAGGTATGATGTTTTTTTTAACATAATTTATATATGTATTGGTGTTTTAAAACTTCATATTGAAAAATTTTAGTACTTCACAGAAAAATTGTAGGTGGTTTTACTGAACTCCCTTGCTGCTTATCTAGATTTGCATATTATTAACATTGGCAATTTTATCACATGATCATGAGCATGTATTTTCTCTGTGTGTCTGTACAAACATATATTGTCCTCTGAGAGCAAGTCAAACAGTATGACCATTTACCGATAAATACTTTGATATGTATCTCCTAAAGCAAAAGACATTTTCTTAAACACTAGAGTAAAATATTTAAGTTTAGAAAATATTATCTAAGATATAATTGATCTTATTAATATTCTTATAACAGTTCTTTTTTTTTTTTTTCTGGTCTAGCATCATGTACTACTACTGGATTTAGTTGTCATACTTACTTCATTTCCTTTCATCAGAGATACTTTTTTAGCCTTTCTTTCATGATATTGACATTGCTAAATAGTACAGGCCAGTTCTTTCATAATGCACCTTTCCATTTAGGATTCCCTTGTTGTTCCTCATGATTAGATTCAGATTATATATTTTAGTCAGAAAACTTCGTAAGTTATATGTCTTTCCTAATATATCCTGGTGATATCAGTTTGTCCCATTATTAGTGATACTAATTTTAATCCATTCATCTGGTTTCTCTTCAGTAAGGTTTCTGATTCTTCCTTTCTAATTAAAAGTAACCTGTGGGAAGATATTTTGCAACTGCTTAAATTTCCTGCTTCTAATAAAATTTCATTCATATATATATATATATATATATATATATATATATATATATTAGCATTTAGTGATGATTCTTGCCTGAATTAAAAATATTAGTATGTGTACAAACTGGTGATTTTCTAACTCATATCATTCCTTTTATGTTTATTAGTTGACATTCTGTTGTAAGGAAGTACTTTTTCTTTCTCCCTTGTATTTTTTATCAGTTTGGATTGTTTTTATTCAACATGTTTTCATTCATTACTATTACTATTTACTTTGCTCAAATTATGGCCTTGTCAAGCTCGTTCATTTTTTCTTTTGACATATCTTGTTACTTTGTGTGGACGGGAGGAATCCTTTTTTTCCCATTACTGCAAGATCTTTCAGGCTTGTAGTTACCCAGCCTTAGTCCTAGAATCAGCCATTTTCTTTAAGTTAGTTCCTATTGGTATGGAACCTCAAAAATGTGGGTGCTTGGTGTACTCATGGTACCAGTGTTTCCTTGCTTCTAGGCCTTCAGTGGACAGAGATGGACATGTGTAAGAATTTAGTACATGATTCCATATATTTGAGCTATGTTGGCAAATTTTTTTAATAATGTACAAAATTTTAATAATATAGAAATTCAGATGTTTGAATTGCTAATTAATACATGGGGACCTGACTATATATATATGCCTTAAGTAATCACATAAAGTGTTAAAAAGTATATCAAATTAATTTCCAACTATTCTGTAGGTGTTCTGTTGAGCATAAGTTTGCGTTATACTTAAATGATTTATAAAGCTAATATAAACACCTTTAAAACTCTTTCACCTTATTTATGGCTAATATTTAATTAGGTATTTTTAGATGCTTTTAAAAATCACCTTCATAGGCAATGGTTGCATATAAATAGCATGATTACTGTAAGATTATTTTTATGTACTTTTCTTTAGAGTCTGTCTCAGTTGAATTCACATTCACTACTTGATCAATATCTGATATACCCTACTAGACTTGATACATTCTATTTAAACTGTATCTCATTTTGCTCACCATTATATTTTCAGTGCCAGGGCCCTTACCTCATTGGTTGTAAAACCTGTGAATGGATAACATGGGGAAATGATGGAGGTGGCTGTAACATGCCATTGATTTATATGATAAAATATACTTTACTCTCCAACCACCAATTACTTTCCAGTTCAATAATTCTTAACTCTTTTCCCTCCTTGTCCTCTAACACACACTCTACCTCAGTATCCCACACACTCATTACATTATATTGAGGTAAGGAAGTTCAGTGACTGCTTTAGTCTTTTGTTCACTTGATTGTTAACCTTTCACAAGGAAAAATAAATATGATGATTTGATACCAGCCGCTGCTGTTCATGCCGGTTCCCTCTATGGCAATTCTTAATTTTCATTCTAGCAGTTCCATTCTTAAAGAATGCATTAAAATCTTTGTAATGTGAGTTCCCACCCCCCACTCCATCCTTATGGTTTCTCAGCTTCTGTTTCTGCACCATTGTCATTTCTTAGGCTCTCACTTTCACTTCTTACAGTGGTAGGAGGTTGGTATCAATTAAGGCAGCTTGCACAAACTTTTTTCCTATTAACAAAAATCATCTAATGCTAAACATTTAAAAGATAGATGGGTAAGCTGCTCTGGTAAAGTTAACTAGACCGGTATAATAAAAATTAAACATGTAATATGTTTAATATTAATACTTGATTTATCAAGTTTTAACTTAGTACTTTTTACTTTAAATCAATATAGGTGAGCCTTGCTTTTGACATTTTGACAGGTGAATAATAACTAAGTGAGAATGCTAGAGATAATGCTTTTTTTATTTTTTTATTTTTTATTTTTTTTGCATTTTTCTGAAGCTGGAAACAGGGAGAGACAGTCAGACAGACTCCCGCATGCGCCCGACCGGGATCCACCCGGCACGCCCACCAGGGGCGACGCTCTGCCCACCAGGGGGCGATGCTCTGCCCATCCTGGGCGTCGCCATGTTGCGACCAGAGCCACTCTAGCGCCTGAGGCAGAGGCCACAGAGCCATCCCCAGCGCCCGGGCCATCTTTGCTCCAATGGAGCCTTGGCTGCGGGAGAGGAAGAGAGAGACAGAGAGGAAGGCGCGGCGGAGGGGTGGAGAAGCAAATGGGCGCTTCTCCTGTGTGCCCTGGCCGGGAATCGAACCCGGGTCCTCCGCACGCTAGGCCGACGCTCTACCGCTGAGCCAACCGGCCAGGGCGAGATAATGCTTTTTTTAAAAGTTTATTTGTAAGGCAAATAATCTATTTAATCATTTTGTTAAAATAAAATTTTTTAATATTTACTTTTTATTAAATCGAAGTAATACATTATCCATTGAAGTTACGAAAGCTATTGGGGAAAATAGGTGAAATTATATATATTTTTATTTTTTTAATTTTTTTTGAAATTATATTACATTAGTCTGTTTTCTTGGCATTAACAATACAAAATTAAATTTTCATGGCTGAAAGCTTTTCTCAAAGGGTTTGTTGAACCAAATGCTAGCAAGAAAACCATGTCCTGGGACATGCCTGCTAAAGCACCCACAGCAGGGCTAGGTGGAGTAGACATGGTCATCATCCTGGAGTTGATGGGCTCTTTATACATTATGGTTTGGGGAAGAAAGATGTAAGTTGTTTTGAAAGAACTTACATTGGCTACAGATAAGGGATATGGTGGGAAAAGATGAAGCAGGGGCAGAGTCCCTAACTCGTTGAGTAGTATGAACGTTTATGTATATCCTCATGCCTCCTTACCATCCAGAGTACAATCGTACAAAAATATTTATTTTAAAAATGTGTAAGGCAACATTAAAAAAAAGGCAAATGTATGTTCTTGATTCCATAAATTAGTTATCAAACAAACATGATTTTAAGTTAATAAAACTGTAACTGGAACTAATTTCATTTTTTGGAAAAAGCCCTCACTCCTGGGGGTCAACGAGCATGAAAAAAACTCACTACTCAAAGGGCTAAGGAAGAAACATTTACTACTTTTGATTGGTTGCGGGCAGCAGTCCTGAAGTTCCTACATAAGCAGGATACTGTGGCTTCTGGTGGTTACCTCAGGAATTGATTCAAAGGTCCAACATAATTCAGGAATGTGAGCTGTTTGTTGTTAGTTGGCTCACAGCTATTAACTGATTAAATACTTCTGTCTCTTTCTCTCACTCTCTGGCCTGCTATAATTTAATTTAGGATATCTCAGAATTTTTTTTTTCTGTCAAAGAAAGAGCATTTTATGTCAATATATGATTTTTTGTTTTAAGGAATCTGAAGTTTAGATTGAAGTGTTATAACCTTTCTCTTTGTAATCCACATCTCTTTAATAACTAAATCATGATCACTTTTTGAGGGTTTACTTATTTCAGTAAATATTGGCTTCACTCAGATTTTATTATAGCTGAACTTTCATTTGATGATTGCTATAAGATTTTACCAATGAATTTTAAAATAAAAATTACATAAAAGGTAAAGATCATAGGAAAAAATAAAAGTAGCTTCCTTAAAATCTAATCATTATTAGGGGGAAAGTTGTATATACTTTAAAGCAGTGGTCTCCAACCTTTTTTGGGCCACGGACCTGTTTAATGTCAGAAAATATTTTCAAAGACTGGCCTTTAGGGTGGGATGGATAAATGTATCATGTGACCGAGACCAGCATCAAGAGTGAGTCTTAGACGGATGTAACAGAGGGAATCTGGTCATTTTTTAAAAAATAAAACATCATTCAGACTTAAATATAAATAAAACGGAAATAATGTAAGTTATTTATTCTTTCTCTGCGGACCGGTACCAGTCCGCAGCCTGGGGGTTGGGAACCACTGCTTTAAAGGATATGTAGTTATAAACTGAGTTATTTTTAATTCATTGCTGCATTTAATTTGTGGTGGTGATGTGTTTTTACTTTACAGAGTTTTGAAAGCTCAGTCTGATCACAGGTCTAGACATGAAGGTAAGGGTTCAAGAACGTTATTTTTTAATAGGTAAAGATTTGGATAACTAAATAAATTTCTATATAATATCTTTAATGAACATTGTTTTCTTTATAGTACAGTACAAACTATTATAGTTGTATTTTTTCTAATTTTTCTTTAGTTTCACATTATTCAATGTGGCTCTTGGTGAGCTGGGCTCATTGCTGTTCTTTAGTGAAATCTAGCCTTGCTGATAGTGATCATTTACAAGATTGGCTAAAGAAGTTGACTCTCCTTATTCCTGAGGTAAGATAAAGATTGAGGATTAGTAGTTACTCCGTATTTTTTCTTTTTCTTTCTTTTTTTTCTTTTTTGTAACAGAGTCAGAGACAGGGACAGACAAGACAGAAAAGGAGATGAGAAGCATCAATTCTTCATTGTGGCACCTTAGTTGTTCATTGATTGCTTTCTCATTTGTGCCTTGACTGGGGTCTACAGCAGAACGAGTGACCTCTTGCTCAAGCCAGCGACCTTGGGCTCAAGCTGGTGATCCTTGGTCAAACCAGATGAGCCCACGCTCAAGCTGGCAATCTCAAGGTTTTAAACCTGGTTCCTCCTCATCCCAGTCAGATGCTCAATCCACTGTGCCACCACCTAGTCAGGCCATATTTTTTCATATTGATAATAAAAAGAGCTAATAGAAACAAATGGACTTGATTCCATAAATATATCACATTTAAGACCAAAAGTGGTTTTGAACTATATAGTACACTTAAGTGTGAATGTTAAATATTCTGTAGGATTCCTATTTGTCTTTTTCTGAAATACTTATTTACAGAGTGGTTATTTTGCTTTTTGTTTTGTTTTAGTTGCTTTTTTCTGGGGCAAGGAGAATTGATCATTTATTTTAGTAATTTTGTTTCTGAGAAGTTCTTTTGGTTTGTTTTTTCTTTTTATTTAAAGTGTATCCTTAGAAACTAAGTCAGATATAATTTCTTTTGATTCCAATATCAACACTGAGGAGGACAATATAATTTTCACTAACTGTATCTTAATATACCATATTTCTAAATGAAATAACCGAAACATACTTTCATTTATCTCTTAGCCACAAAAATCACATCCTTTTTAGACAGCACTAAAACTTTAGCTTTGAATTGATGTATACCGGTTATTGTTCTGGCTCTGCCCCAGAGAACCATTGTGACATTTGTGCAAGTTCCTTCGAATATGAAAATGTTCTCATTTAAGCACTTTCTAAAATGCTATTAGTTATGAAAATATTTTATTATCTCAATCTCATAAATAAATACCTTCCTTCAGTCCCTTTTCTTGTCTGTTATTGTGTTCATTAAGTTTTATGGCCATTTTGGGATTTCTAAAATATGATTTTATGTATTACTGTATACTTTGGGGTACTTCAGTTGATCATATATTATTTACATGCATGAGTATGTTGTCAGAATATTGCATTTTAAAATATATTGCTAAAGAAGCCACCTAATGTTATTTCTGTTGACATAATATTAACTTTTTTATACTAACTTAGTTTATGTTTGGAACTTGCTTTTTCATGTAGACTGCAGTCCGTCATGAGTCTTGCAATGGTCTTTATAAGTTATCTCTATCAGGGCTGGATGGAGGAGACTCAATCAATCGCTCTTTTCTTCTGTTGGCTGCTTCAACATTGTTGAAATTTCTTCCTGATGCTCAAGCACTCAGACCTCTCAGGGTAAGGGTTTAATGTGTTCAGGAGCATTCTATTTTTGCCCAATTTTATTTTTGTTATCCTCACATTCATTTTGAGCACTTGTTTATTTTATATAGCTTTAACTAAGATGATAATATTTACATCTTGGTTACATATCAGGATCTTGGTTACATATTATCAATACTTACATATTATCAAGATGATAACAGTTTAAAGTTATAGCATTGAGACATATTATAATCATTTTATACCTAGGAATGGAATCTGTTTGCTTTGGTTTCAGCTCTAGGGGATCTCTCATGGATATTCTGTTTTGAAAATAGCATTGGCTAGGTTCTGGGGCTTTGTGTTAGTGAGTTAAATGATAAAAACATTATAAATGTAGCTTTCTTCTAATTTTTTTTATTCTTTTATTTATTTATTTTTTTTTGTATTTTTCTGAAGCTGGAAACGGGGAGAGACAGTCAGACAGACTCCCACATGCGCCCAACCAGGATCCACCCGGCACGCCCACCAGGGGCGAAGCTCTGCCCACCAGGGGGCGATGCCCTGCCCCTCCGGGGCGTCGCTCTGCCGCAACCAGAGCCACTCTAGTGCCTGGGGCAGAGGCCAAGGAGCCATCCCCAGCGCCCGGGCCATCTTTGCTCCAATGGAGCCTTGGCTGCGGGAGGGGAAGAGAGAGACAGAGAGGAAGGAGGGGCGGGGGTGGAGAAGCAAATGGGCGCTTCTCCTATGTGCCCTGGCCGGGAATCAAACCCGGGTCCCCCACACGCCAGGCCGACGCTCTACCGCTGAGCCAACCGGCCAGGGCCTAATTTTTTTTATTCTTATGATATTCTGGTTTTTCAGTTTCCTTCTCTTTCCAATGTATATACTAGCCTTCTACCACACAATAAATCCAGAGCCCATTAGTAAGTAAATTTTATTAACCCCAGAAATATGTTGCATTGTACGATTTACTTTTCTCCTCCGTATTAACCTATCATCAACTATATAAGAAATATGCGTTATTTTTCATATTTCGAAACTATAATAGACCATTGCATGTGGGTAGATTTATATAGTCATGTTCTATAAGTTTTTTTTGTTCCTACTTTTTCATTGAATTCTTAATTTATATCACATTATTTAGCATTATATATTATTCCTTTTTCAAGTAGGTTGTAAGTATACTCACAAATTTTAGGGGGTATTTCAAAAATGAATATGAAACGGTAAAATATTCTATTTTTTATGAGCGATATAATTTGATGGTTATGTTTTTCTGAGATTTCTTATATACTCATGTATCTAGTTATTCTAATTTTAAATAGGAGTGTTCTCTTCATTTTTTTGTTAAATTTTGATTACTGTTTAGTTTGTATTGGGGCTTAATTTTTTCACAAAGCCTAGTTAAGTCATTTTCCTTTTTAAAATGTTTCACAAAGTTAATTCTTTTTATTAGATAGATGATTATGAAGAAGAACCGATGTTAAAACCTGGATGCAAAGAATATTTTTGGTTATTGTGCAAATTAGTTGACAACATACATATAAAGGATGCTAGTCAGGTATGTTCAGGAAATGCTACATTATCATGTTAATAGAGATGTACCTGTGTTTTCCTAATATTATAGAATTATAGATACTTATTAAAGGCATTTTAATCAATAATGAGTTGAAAACATCATAATTTTTCTACTGTATTTATACCTTTCTGTTCTGCTCTAATCTTTTTTTTCTTTTTACTTTGATCTTTTTGAAATGTCTTTATCTGGTATCTATGTATAAGTAGTTTCCTGTCTCTTTAGAGTAAGATTTGTGGATGCAAAATCTTATTTAGAATGTGAAATTTAAATACAACTTTTAGTAATGGCATGTGGATTTGGAGTTCTGAATGTAAAATAAAATTGCAATTCAAACAAATTATTTTAAGCTAAAGAAACACTATCAGCCTGACCAGGCGGTGGCGCAGTGGATAGAGCGTTGGACTGGGATGTAGAGGACCCAGGTTCGAGACCCCGAGGTCACCAGTTTGAGCGCGGGATCATCTGGTTTGAGCAAAAGCCAACCAGCTTGAACCCAAGGTCGCTGGCTCCAGCAAGGGGTTACTCGGTCTGCTGAAGGCCCGCGGTCAAGGAACATATGAGAAAGCAATCAATGAACAACTAAGGTGTTGCAACGCGCAATGAAAAACTAATGA
This sequence comes from Saccopteryx leptura, assembly GCF_036850995.1. Taxonomy (NCBI): domain Eukaryota; kingdom Metazoa; phylum Chordata; class Mammalia; order Chiroptera; family Emballonuridae; genus Saccopteryx; species Saccopteryx leptura. Next base: position 256,783,703 of record NC_089505.1, read on the forward strand.
TTGATGCTTCTCATCTCTCTCTGCTCCTGTCTGTCTGTTCCTGTCTATCCCTCTCTCTGACTCACTCTCTGTCTCTGTAAAAAATAAATACAAATAAATAAAAAATTAAAAAAAAACCACTCAGTTTTTGACCTCTTAATTTTCTTAAACAAGACTAAAACGATATTTTCATATAAAAAAGGAAGTGTTTAAAACAAGTTGATTTCAAAAACAAACTTGCCACATAAAGTCTTTCTGATTTTTGTCCTTTATAAATTTAGTAAACTAAAATGCATTTAAGTGATCTCAGAAAAAATGAACACTTGAAGATACATTTAAATATTTAGGGCCTGACCAGGCGGTGGCGCAGTGGATAGAGTGTTGGACTGGGATGCGGAGGACCCAGGTTCGAGACCCCGAGGTCGCCAGCTTGAGCATGAGCTCATCTGGTTTGAGCAGAGCTCACCAGCTTGGACCCAGGGTCGCTGGCTCGAGCAAGGGGTTACTCGGTCTGCTGTGGCCCCACAGTCAAGGCACATGTGAGAAAGCAGTCAATGAACAACTAAGGTGTCACAACGAAAAACTAATGATTGATGCTTCTCATCTCTCTCCGTTCCTGTCTGTCTGCCCCTGTCTATCCCTCTCTCTGACTCTCTCTCTTCTGTCTCTGTAAATTTAAAAAATAATAATAAATAAATATTTAGGAAACATTTTCTCTCATTTTTTTTTATGTATTCTATCAAAGTGCACTGTATATACTTTACATTTAAAATATCTGGTAGTGGCCTGACCTGTGGTGGCGCAGTGGATCAAATGTTGACCTGGAATGCTGAGGTTGCCGGTTCAAAACCCTGGGCTTGCCCGGTCAAGGCACATATGGGAGTTGACGCTTCCTGCTGCTCCCCTCCTTCTCTCTTTCTCTCTCTCTCTCTCTTCTCTAAAATGAATAAATAAATAAAAATAATTAAAAAAATAAAATAAAATATCCAGTAGTGTTTTAAGTTTCTACTATTAAGAAGCAGTTTACATCTGAATAATTAGTTTTCTACTTTTTATTTGAGGAATAATGATAAAAATTAATATATAACATGTTTTAATTTACTTGATATTAATGCCAGATAAACATTGATTTATTTTAAACCTTGAGTCTATTTTAAAGTAGAAATCTATTATTTCTTGTTTGCCAAAGTTATTTTCCTTCAAGAGACTGAGTTTTTTTCAGAAACCTTTTAAATTGTTCTATTTTTTTAACTTTGTTTTAATTTTTTGCTGTTTTAATGAGAATGAAAGCCTTGAGGTTATTTAACTGTGTATTTGTTTAGTTTTAAAGCCTAGTTTAAAGATGGTATTAAAAATAAACCTTAATGGTTGAGTTGTGAAATATGTGATTACATCTTAGTAAAATTGTTAAAAAAAAAATAAAGCAACATCAAGCTTTAGTGTCTTCTCAATAAATTACTGTGATGATCATAATTTATTACCAACATTCCATTGTGTCTGTTTTGAAGGGCTTTCAGTGTGCGTTCGCAACTATATTTTATTAATTTGACATCACGTATAAGTAATGTTATTTATTATTTAGTAGATATAGTAATTAATTTAGGGGAACAAAATTCTTATTACTTGCAAGAAAAGATTTTTTTTGTTTAATAATCTGAACTACCAAACATAAAATATTATATTTGAATTTTGCATTTTTTTTTTTTTGTATTAAGACAACGCTCCTCGACTTAGATGCTTTGGCACGACATTTGGCTGACTGTATTCGAAGGTAAAATTTGATGTGAAATTGACAATTATATTGTTGAGGAAAGATAAAGGACGTAATTATTAACCTGAACTATCTTGTTTTTTTTTGTGGGGTTTTTGTTTGTTCGTTTGTTTTTTAGCAGGGAGATCCTTGATCATCAAGATGGTAACATAGAAGATGATGGACTTACAGGACTCCTCAGGCTTGCAACAAGTGTTATTAAACACAAACCACCCTTTAAATTTTCAAGGGAAGGACAGGTAAATATTAAGACATCCAAATGTCTATGTGAAGTGTGGTCAAAACTTTTTTTGTTGTTATGTTGTATGTGAATATGTGAAATTTCCTTAAACAGGCAAATGTCAAGTTTGCTAAAACTTTATGGCTGGCAGGAAAAGTGAACTTTGAATAAAATGAACCCTAAAAATATAAACCTTAGGCTTATTTTTAGAATGCAAAAACAAGATTTAATTTCTATGACTGTATATAGAGAGATAGCCTCTAATAGTATGGTTGTATGGGATTGAATATTTTGAATAGTAATTTATACATTGGAATTAATAACTAGTCATTAGAGTATATATTACTGGTTTTATATTTTACATTTGACATAAAATCTGTTATTGACTATTTAATATGCTTAATGACTTTATACTAACAAATGTCTAATTACTCTTTAGATTAAATTATTCACTCTTCCACTGGCACTTTTTTTTCCCCCCCCATTTTTCTGAAGCTGGAAACGGGGAGGCAGTCAGACAGACTCCCCCATGCGCCCGACCGGGATCCACCTGGCATGCCCACCAGGGGGCGATGCTCTGCCCCTCTGGGGCGTCGCTCTGTTGCATCCAGAGCCATTCTAGCGCCTGAGGCAGAGGCCACAGAGCCATCCCCAGCGCCCGGGCCATCTTTGCTCCAATAGAGCCTTGGCTGTGGGAGGGGAAGAGAGAGACAGAGAGGAAGGAGAGGGGGCGAGGGGTGGAGAAGCAGATGGGTGCTTCTCCTGTGTGCCCTGGCCGGGAATCGAACCTGGAACTCCTGCACACCAGGCCGATGCTCTACCACTGAGCCAACTGGCCAGGGCCTCTTCCACTGGCACTTTTGTCATTGCTTGCATTGAATGAGTTAAGTTATAGTTTGAAGGGTTTTCTTGAGGTTACTGACTGTGTCGGGAAAGATGGGATTAGCCAGAAGTATGGAACATTGTTTCTGTGGGCAAGGACTAAGGATTCTTGAGATAAACTTTAAGTTGCCAGTCTTACCCCTATTCCATAAAGCTCCTTCTTGTGCTATATCTTCTAGGTCCTTCATTTTTTTTGCATTATACGCAGTAGGAGTAATTTGATTGATATGTAATGTAATCTTGCTGGTTGAAATCTTATGTTATATACAGGGTGGGGCAAAAGTAGGTTTACAGTTGTGAGTATGTGAAACAGTTTATTCTTGTATTATTATTTATTAATTATTGTATTTTCTATACAAACAACTGTATACCTACTCTTTGTGTATGACAGAGACAGAGAGAAGGACAGATAGGGACAGACAGATAGGAAAGGAGGGAGATGAGAAGCATCAGTTCTGCGTTGCAGCACCTTAGTTATTTATTGATTGCTTTCTCATATGTGCCTTGACATGAGGGCTACAGCAGACTGAGTGACTTTTTATTCAAGCCAAATGAGCCCAAGCTCAAGCCAGTGACCGCAGGATTTCGAACTTGGGTCCTCTGTGTCCCAGTCCGATGCTCTATTCACTGTACCACCACCTGGTCAGGCCTGTATACCTACTTTTGTTTGACCCTGTATAAACCAATCTGTAACTATTATTTTTAAATAGAAATGTTGATTTTTCTGATAACATATCATTGTAAAGCAAAAATCAATATAAACAAAATAATTTTAGTACTAAGGGGAGATTCCTAAATATAGTTCAATTTCTTATGTTTTAGTGATGGCTTTCTAGGACTTTCTGTGTATAGAGTAAATACACAGGTATATAATTTGTTATGTAAACACTATTCTGTGATCTCCTTTGTTCATTTAAAAATTGAATACATTAAAAAAGAAAATACATTAAAAATTTAAATACATAAATAAGAGGGAAATAATGAGTCTTTATTGACATGTTACTAGTTTTAAAAAACAACTGTGCAAGGAACCTCTTTGCACGCCTGTTCTATTACATACTCCCATAAACTCTTAAATGCATTTTATTCGTTTTAATCAAAATATATCATTTTACAAAAGGTTATATCATTTTATATTTTCAACCATACTTTATGACAGCTTTTCGACTGGTGTGCCGTAAGAATTATTAAAACATGCCATACCTAACACCAGGGGCACTGAGACCTCTTTTTTCTTAGATTGTCAAATAAAAAAATGACAATAGCCAACACAGCAGTAGTTGTCTGGTGTGAATGAATCAAAATTATACTTTTTTTTTTTTGTCAGTTCAGCAAACAGTCTTGATGTGCCAAAGAATTTTAGTAGTTTATTTTTGCTATGAGATGAAAAAGGTTGAAAATCATTGCTATATGAGAATGTCAGTTTCTCAGACATCCCCACATTCCTTACATGACTTTTTTAAAAAAGATTTTATTAATTGATTTTAGAGAGAAGATAGGGAAAGGTGGGGGTGGTGGGGAGCTGGCAGCATCAACTCTTTTATATGCTTTGACTGGGCAAGCCCTGGGTTTCAAACCAGCATCCTCAGCATTCCAGGTTGACGCTTTATCCAGTGCGCCACCACAGGTCAGGCTCCTTGTATAACTTTTAAGTCTTTCAGTCTCAGTGTTGCTTTAGTTTTACCTACTTACTTATTTACTGGTTATTGTTGAAGATGAGAATCTTTTCATTTATGTATTGTCCATTTCTATTAACTTGTGAATTTTTATACTATATGTATTCTTTGGTCATTTTTCTTTTAAAAATTCTTTATTTTGAAAATACCAACTTCTTCTGTCATATGTACAGGAAATAGTTCTAAAAGTTTTATTGCTCTTTATTCATGCTTTTTAAAGACCACTTGTTTTTCATTCTCTCTTTTTTATTAGTTTATATAAATAATTATCTTAGGCAAAGTGTTTGAGCCTTTATAGTAGATATTGTTATTAGACCCCATTTTGACAGATGGTGAAGCTAAGACATTGAGGCAGCACCTTGCCTCACTGAAGTCACTCAAACTCTTGACTTGACCAAGCTTATAACCACTATTCAATACAATCTGCAGATGTTAAAACCTTAAGCACATTTTTTATAGTTTTTCTTTTCTCACTTACCTTAGAGAGTCTCCATATCAGTATATAGAGAGTTAATTCATTCTTAACAATTGAATAATATTCTTTTTCTGGATATATGTAATATATCTAACTCACTTTCTAAAGATAAACATTGTGTTAAGCTATTATAGCTGATGATTATACATTTATTATTTGGAAAATCTTTAGACCAAAATTCTTGAAGTAAAATTTGTAGTTCACAGATCCTGGCCAAGTAGCTCAGTTGGTTAGAGCATTGTCCCAATACACCAAGGTTATAGGTTCAATTCTGTGTCGGAGGGCTTACAGAAGTCAACCAATGAATAAATAAATAAGTGGAACAACAAAATTGGTATTTCTCTCTTCCTTCCTGTATCTTTCTAAAATCAATAAATTAAAAAAAAATGTTTTTGCCTTGGATGATTGGCTCAGCAGTAGAGCATCAGCCCGGTATGTGGAAGTCCCAGGTTCGATTCCCGGCCAGGGCACACAGGAGAAGCGCCTATCTGCTTCTCCACCCTTCCCCCTCTCCTTTCTCTCTATCTCTCTCTTTCGCTCCCGCAGCCAAGGCTCCAGTGGAGCAAAGTTGACCCAGGTGCTGAGGATGGCTCCATGGCCTCCTTTTCAGGTGCTAGTATGGCTCTGATTGCAGTGGAGCAACACCTCAGATGGGCCAAGCATCACCCCCTGTAGGGCATGCCAGGTGGATTCTGGTCAGGAATCTATCTGTGCCGCCCCCCCCCCCCCCCCTTCTCACTTTGGACAAATACAAAAAAAGAAAAAGTTTTTAATTGCTGGTTCACAGAGTATGTGCACCTTTAAGATTTTGGTTGATATGTTACCATCTATGGAAGTTGAACCAGTTTATGATTCCACCTACAATGTCTGTTAGCAAGTGCCTAAAATTCCCCACATTTCTACCAATCTGATGTATTATCAAATACTTAATTTATACCAGTCTGATAGGTGAAAAAGATTCTCTTAGTTTTATTTTTTGTAATTATGGATAACATTGAGCTTCTTTTCAGGTGTTTGAAAGCCATTTATCTGTGTTATCTTTTCTCTGACCTGTTCAATTTTTTTCCCTCATGTTTCTATTATGTATATAATTGATTCTTTTACTAATTTGTAGAATTTTTTATATAAAAGAAATTATCCTTTATAATGTGAATTGCAGATACTTTTGTTTGTCTTTTGACTGTGGTTTATGGTTTGCATGTTTTTCTAAGCAAAATATTTTTCATTTTTCATATTTAATCAGATTTACTAGTCTTTTATAGCTTTTGGGTTTTGTGTTATACTTTAAGAACTCATATTGTTTCCTATTTTATTTTTTTACATTTAACTTTGTCTGTTAGTAGCTTACTGAGGTAAAAGAAATGAAATGGGGAGATTATTTTTAGATACTCAGTTCTAACAACTGGCTAGCTTTTTTTTTTTTTTTGTATTTTTCTGAAGCTGGAAACCGGGAGAGACAGTCAGACAGACTCCCGCATGCGCCCGACCAGGATCCACCCAGCATGCCCACCAGGGGGCGACGCTCTGCCTACCAGGGGGTGACGCTCTGCCCCTCCGGGGCGTCGCTCTGTTGCGACCAGAGCCACTCTAGCGCCTGGGGCCATCTTTGCTCCAGTGGAGCCTCGCTGCGGGAGGGGAAGAGAGAGACAGAGAGGAAGGAGGTGGGGTGGAGAAGCAGATGGGCACTTCTCCTGTGTGCCCTGGCCGGGAATCGAACCCGGGACTTCTGCACACCAGGCCGACGCTCTACCACTGAGCCAACCGGCCAGGGCCTGGCTAGCTTATTTTTAAATCACTGATTAGAAATGCCTTTTTAAAATCATATTCTAAACTGTCATATGTATTTGTATTTATTTCTGGACTTTGTTTTATTTTACTCATCCATTCATTCATCAGTCTATATAGATTTACAGTTAATATCTTGTTGCATAGATTTACAGTTAATATCTTGTACAAATGGTTCATCTTCATTATTACTCCTCTGAACTTTTTTTTTTATAAATAAATTTTTATTTTAATGGGGTGACATCAATAAATCAGGGTACATATATTCAAAGAAAACATGTCCAGGTTATCTTGTCATTCAATTCTGTTGCATACCCATCACCCAAAGTCAGATTGTCCTCCATCACCTTCTATCTAGTTTTCTTTGTGCCCCTCCCCCACCCCCTCCCTCCTCTGAACTTTTTAGGCTATTTTTCCACATGAACATTAGAATTATTTTTTCTTGTTCTTTCAAAAATTTAAATTGTGTTCCTTTTTAAAGATGAGGTTATATATTAAGTGTATGTATACATTGATGTAGAAAAATTGACATTGTATTGGGCCCTGGCTGGTTGGCCCAATGGATAGAGCATTGACCTGGCATGTGGACATCCTGGATTTGATCCCCGGTCAGGGCATAAATGAGAAGCGACCCTCTGCTTTTCTTCCCCTCTCTCTTCTCTCACAGCCAGTGCCTCAGTTAGTAGTTCAAGTGTTGGCCTCAGGCGCTGAGGATAGCTCAGTTGATTCGAGCATTACTCCCAGAATGGGGGTTGCCAGGTGGATCCCAGGCAGGGTGCTTGCAGAAGTCTGTCTATCTCCCCTCCTCCCACTTAAAAAAAAAATTATATTGTATTGAATTTGTCTATACAAGAACAAGATCTGTCTCCTTATTTACACAAGACCAGTCCTTTTTTGTTCTCTACTTTAAAGTTTTCATTTAGAGGTGTTGAAGGCAGTTGGTTTTGGTGTAATTTTAAGAAAAGTCTTCTTTATCTTCAGAATATTTAAACTTCCTTTTCTATTTTAATGGTTTTTCTTTTTTAAGAATTTTTAGGAGGGTAGAAGGCGGGGTCAGGTGATGATGGAGGGAAACTTGGGGTGGTAGACACACAATGCAATATACAGATAATATAGAATTGTACAACTGAAACCTGTATAATTTTATTAACCAATGTCACTCCAATAAATTCAATTAAGAATTTAAAAGACTAAAAAAAATTAATTTAGGATTTACTTTAGAAGTCAGTAAATGTTTTCTGTAAACAGCCTTGTAATTTTAGGCTTTGAGGCCACACACATGTGGTCTCTTTCACTTTAATCACCACCATCATCATTAATTGCTACTGCTTTGTCTTCCTCTCTCCTTTCTTCTTCCTTCCTATTCTGTCCCTCCTCCCTTCTAGTTTTCCTTTAAAAATATAAAACCCATTCATATCTCTACTACCCTGTGTGGTGTCTAGAAAATATATACTGAACAAATGGATGACTGACTCCTGATTCTTAAGAATTGACAATCTAATGGTTTTTTTGTTTAGCAGGTAATTATTGAGAAGCCTGCTTTATGTAAAATTTGTATGTATCCTAACAAATAATGGCTGCTCCGAATATTTGTAACTGATGGTAAAAATATAAGCTATTAAAGGGATATTATTAGCCCTGGCCAGATTGCTCAGTGGATAGAGCATCAGCCCAGCATAGGGATGTCCTGGGATCGATTCCTGGTCAGGGCACTCAAGAAAAGCAACTATCTGCTTCCTCCCTCCCTCTTCTCCTTTTTCCCCCTCTTCTTCTCCTGTAGCTAGTGGCTCAAGTGGTTTGAGCGTTAGCCTCAGGCACTGAGGATAGCTTGGTTGATTCTAGGATCAGCCCCAGATGGGGTTTGCCAGGTGAATTCCAGTCAGGGTATATGCAGGAGTCTGTCTCCCCTCCCCACACTTTGAAACAAAAGGGATATTATCAGGGATATATGGAAGACAGCATTGAGATGATTAGGAAAGGCTTTGAAGAAGATACAGCTTTTGTAATATAGGATAAAGTTTTCTTAAGTAGAAAAATAAAACATTTAAATCATAGAAAAGAATATGAGTAAAAATTAAGTCATTAAAAACAACTGCATATATACAGGAAATTCAGTTTATTTTGGCTTGAGTTTGAGGAAGTATAGGGGGTAACTTTGGGAAGCTAGGTGGTTATTATGGTCACAGGAAATTGTTTTTGTGTGTACAATAAAATAAAAACCTCAATTTTGTAATTTTAAAAAAGGGCTTTTGGACCCTGGTTGGTTGGCTCAGTGGATAGAGTTGCAACCCAGCTTATGGATGTCCTGGGTTCAGTTCCTGGTCGGGGCACACATGAGAAGCGACCATCTGCTTCTCTTCTTTAACACTCTCTCTTCTCTCTCACTTCCCCTCCTGTAGCCAGTGGCTCAATTAGTTTGAGTGTTTGGCCCTGGCCACTGATGATAGCTTGGTTGGTCCAAGTTTGTCAGCCTCAGGCACTAAAATAGCTCAGTTGATTCGAGCATTGGCCCAAGACTGAGTTGCTGAGTGGATCTCGGTTTGTCCACATGCAGGAGTCTGTCTCACTATCCCCTCCTCTCACTTAAAATGAGTGAGGGGCTTTTGAAGTTTCTCATCAGTCAGATAACATAAGGGGTGTGCTTTGGCAAAATAAATCTGGTAAGAGTTAAGCGCCAGTATAGTGCAGTGGTCTTTAAATATTTATTGCTCATGTATTCTTAAAAGAATTCTGGAAAATCTAGGTGTCCTCTCACAGATTTTTAAATTTAAGTATTTTCTTGATTTTTGCCCTGGCCGGATAGCTCAGTTGGTTAGAGCATCATCCCAATACGCAAAGATTGTGGATTCAATCCTGGGTCAAGAACAAATCGAATCTGACCTCTGGTGATGCAGTGGATAGACCATCAACCTGGAATGCTGAGGTCACTGGTTTGAAACCTAGGGCTTGCCCGGTCAAGGCACATACAAGAAGCAACTACTGTAGGTTGATGCTTCCAGTTCTTCCCTGGTTTTCTCTCTGTCTCTTCTCTCTAAAATCAATAAATAACTTCTTTTTTTAATTTTAAAACTTTATTTTAAAGAATATAATTTCCAGGGAATTTTTGAAGTTGATAAAAATATTTATTTCTGTATCTAAAGTGTATTCTTGTAAATCTCTTCTGTATTTAGTTATGATTATAGCTCTTTTGTATTTAATTACAATTATATTTATTTGAACATGGACAATCAAAGCAACAATACTTTAAATTTTGCCAAATAAATATGAAACATTAAAAATGAAATTATATGCATTAATAACAAGGATAGGGCTTTTAAATTAATTTGTATGATTTTAGATGAATATTGCTTATTAAGCTAGAATGATCCTGTGTTTATTATCTTTATGGATGTAAATTCTGAGAAATTTTATTTACATAGTGGAACTGTAAAACCTTGTTCATATACAAAGTTTTGTTTAAATGTTATTTCTTTGAATTTCTTCTCAATTACACACTATGGTCTATCATCAGAAACTATTTTTAATACTCTCTCAGGTAGCAGTTTGAAATTCTTTATCTGGGAAGTATATCAAAATGACTTTATCATAGAGATTTTAATATACAAATGTTACTATTTCACTTAGAGGAGATACCTTCTTTCCTGATACTCAAGAGTAAGGAAAATAAAAATACTGTTTATTTTAGTGTGCTTTTACCAACTTGATATTTCTGATAAAATGCTCTTTTATCACAGACTTTAAATACATTTTCTCAAAACTCGGGAGCTATAGATAGTTCATTCAGTTTCTAGATCTAAACTGATTGGCAAAGATAATTCATTGTTAAGTTAGTTACTAGCAAATTCCCCAAATTCCCTTTTTGAGTGAGCTTTATTTTATTTATTTAAAAAAAATTTTTATTTATTGACTTTATAGAGGGGGGGGGTTGGAGCTAGAAGCATCAACTCATAGTTGCTTCACTTTAGTTGTTCATTAATTATTTGTCCTATGTACCTTGACTGGGCAAGCCCAGGGTTGGTTTTGAAATGACTTTAGCATTCCAAGTCTCTGCTCTATCCACTGTGCCACCACCTGCCAGGCTGAATGAGCTTGGTTTTATTTTTTAGTACAAGTAAATGTGATATTTTATGTCTAAGACAGTAATCTCACCTCTGAATTCTAAGACAAGATATAATCTGTCAACTAGATGAAATAAGACTTTGCTTACTTTTCACATTCCTTAGCCAAAATTAGGACCTATGTATTTTACTATACTTTCTTTGATAATAGTGATATGGAAAAGGTGAGGCCATTAATGGGAAAATATTTAAAATTGTCCTTTATTTGCTACTTATGTCAGAGGTTCTGAAAACGACCCCAGCCTCAGTGATTCACTAGAAGGAGTCAAGGGGTTCAGCATGTAGTTGTACTCATAGCTAACTAAGCCTTATTACAGCAAAATGGTACAACATGAAAGCATCAAAACAAAAGCATTAAGCCAAGTCTGTTGAAAACCAGGCGTGTGCTTCTAAGAGTCTTCTCCCTGTGGAGTTGCACAGAATGTGTTTAATTCCCCCAGCAATGAGTGTTACAACACATTTGTGATGTTGTTTACTAGGGAAGCTCTCTTAAGCTTAGGGTCTAGGATTTTATTGGCATGGATTGTGTAGGCACATATTACCTGCATAACTGATGAGTCACTGAAATTTCAGACTCCCAGATGGAAAGCAGTTACTTAACATAAACTAAACACAAAAAGGTACAATGTTGCCTGACCAGGCGGTGGCGCAGTGAATAATAGAGCGTCGGAATGGGATGCGGAAGACCCAGGTTCGAGACCCCGAGGTCGCCAGCTTGAGCCCAAGGTCACTGGCTCAAGCAAGGGGTTACTCGGTCTGCTGAAGGCTTGCGGTCAAGGCACATATGAGAAAGCAATCAGTGAACAACTAAGGTGTTGTAGTGCGCAACGAAAAACTAATGATTGATGCTTCTCATCTCTCCGTCCCTGTCTATCCCTCTCTCTGACTCTCTCTCTCTCTCTGTCTCTAAAAAAAAAAAAAGAAAAAAAGAAGATATATTAAATAGCCCAAAAGAAAAAAAAAAAAAAGGCACAGTGTCCCACTTTTATCACTAAGGAAAAGTTTGTATTATAGGAGAGTACTGTTTACTATACAAGTTTTCAAATGATAGCCAAGGGCCAATCGTAACAATCCATACTTCTAAGGATAGTAGAGCCTCAGTCTTAACCATATCACCTCTATTTTGTTTTTTTAGGTGAGGCGGGGAGATAGTGAGCCAGACTCCTGCATGCGCCCTTACCAGGATCCACCTGGCAACCCTGTATGGGGCCAGTCCTCAAGTACTAAGCTATGTTTAGGGCCTGAGGTTGATGTGCTTGGACCATCTGAGCTATCCTTGAACCAAGTGAACCACTGGCTGAGGGAGGGAAAGGGGGGGAGAAGCGGGAGAGAAGCAGATGGTCGCTTCTCCTGTGTGCCCTGACAGGGAATCTAACTGGGACATCCATACCCTGGGCCAATGCTCTGTCCTCTGAGTCACCGTCCAGGGCCCTTCTCACCTCGTTTCTACACAGTAACCCAGAAGGTTTTCTACCCCAGAACAATGTACCTTAGTAATATTTGAGATAGGTGAATGCATAATTGGTCCTTTGCTACTTTACCAAAAAAAAAAAAATTAAGAAAAAACACATGGGAAAGGTAAACCTTTCTCAGGGAGATCAAATTTAGGAATAAATACATCTGGAATGTACTTTACATGGTAAAAACCTTGCACCTCAGTTTGAACTTCACTGGTATAGAAGTTAAGAACTTGGTAGTGTCTTAATTCCTTACTCTGGCACCTGCCTACCTTTTCACTCTAGGCAAAGTTCTTGATGTTTTTTGTTTTGGGGGTCTTTGTTTTATTTTTTTTATTTTTTTTGTATTTTTCCGAAGCTGGAAACGGGGAGGCAGTCAGACAGATCCTGCATGCGCCCGACCGGGATCCACCCGGCATGCCCACCAGGGGCCGATGCTCTGCCCATCTGGGGCGTCGCTCTGTTGCAACCAGAGCCATTCTAGCACCTGAGGCAGAGGCCACAGAGCCATCCTCAGTGCCCAGGCCAACTTTGCTCCAATGGAGCCTTGGCTGCGGGAGGGGAAGAGAGAGACAGAGAGGAAGGAGAGGGGGAGGGGTAGAGAAGCAGATGGGCGCTTCTCCTGTGTGTCCTGGCCAGGAATCGAACCCGGGACTCCTGCACACTAGGCCGACTCTCTACCACTGAGCCAACAGGCCAGGGCCAGTTGTTTTGGGGTCTTTGAATATCCTCTGGCATTTAAAAGTTCTCATTATGAGTAAGTTGCTGCTTTGGCTCCTACTGCTATTATTATTAAAATAAAATAAGGATAAACTTAAGCAAATGTAGAGTCAGTCAAGATAGGGAAAATAAGTCCTTAATAAAAACTTTGGTCATTTAATGGAGTGTACAATAATAGCACTGTAGATGGGGATCTGTAAGACTGAGCTGTATGTTAGGTGTCCACAGAAGGCAATAGTGAAGGTGATCCTCACCCATTGTGTTTTCTCTAAGATAAGTAAACATTGGGAAGACTCTCATATAATGGTATATGTTGGTGCTCTAAACTTTTATTTATTTATTTATTTTTAAAGTTCACTCTTTTCCATTTTATTTTTTCATTTTTGGGGAAAAAGGAGAGAGAGGGTGTGTATGAGAGAAGAGGGGAGGAGCAGGAAGCATCAGCTCCCATATGTACCTTGACCAGGCAAGCCCAGGGCTTTGAACCCGCAACCTAGTGTTCCAGTTCAACGCTTTATCCATTGTGCCACTACAGGCCAGGCGGTTCTTTAAGTTTTTAAACAGTGTTTTAGAAAATTGTAGATTGTCATATAATTTAGTTTATGTAAGATTCTCATTATATTTGGAATATAATTACATTTAAGTTTAGATAATGTACTTGGTCTTTCTCTGTTTTCCAGGAATTCTTAAAAGATATCTTCAATCTCCTGTTTTTGTTGCCTAGTCTAAAAGACAGACAACAGCCAAAGTGCAAGTCACATTCTTCAAGAGCTGCTGCTTATGATTTGTTAGTAGAGATGGTAAAGGGATCTGTTGAGAACTACAGACTAATACACAACTGGGTTATGGCACAACACATGCAATGTAAGCATTCTTTTTCTTTAATCTTTCTAAATTTTATATGCAGAAATGAGGTTTTTGGAAGGCACTTTTTAAAGTAATAATTCATTGTTCACACACTTAAACATTTATAAATGATAGTTACTAGGATGTTACTAAAGTTAAAAAGTAAAAGTTTTTTTTTAATGTAATGAAGGACATTTTATAGGTAGCTGAAGTACTTAAGCATTTTTTGGTTAAATATTATAATTTTGTTCTAAGTAAAATAAAGTTGTGATACTCCTTTGAATTTTTTGAGAATGTGTTAGTTTAACTGTACTTCCTACTAATTTAAAAAATGTTCATATGTAGTGTTTTATATATATTAACTAAAGACATAATGGAGGTAGGGGTTGTTAATAAAAACAGAATACATTTTGTTTAATAGTTTGTTTGGGGGACATCTGTTCCTGCCTCTTTTTTCAGCAGCCCATGCACCTTATAAATGGGACTACTGGCCTCACGAGGATGTCCGTGCTGAGTGTAGATTTGTTGGCCTGACTAACCTTGGAGCTACTTGTTATTTGGCTTCCACTATTCAGCAACTTTATATGATACCTGAGGCAAGACAGGCTGTCTTCACTGCTAAGGTACAGTTTTCTCACTTTAAAAATTAAAACTATAAAACAAAATTTAAAAATTTTCTGGATAAAACTTGATTTTTTAAAATTTTCTAAAATATTGTTTGAGAAAGTAATTTATGAATTTTTAAAAATGACAACTTGATTACATAACTAGCTAACTGATGTATGTTTTAATTATTTTTACATTTCAGTAGATTACTACTAACATTGTAGTATAATTTCTCAAAGGAAAGCACAGTTGTGGAATATACACATGCAATGTATACAGTGAACCATGGTATTTTCAATAAAAATAAATATAAATTTTAAAATGGTCATGGACAGAGACTTGGGGGGGGTGAACACATAATATAGAAGATGTGTTGTAAAACCTGTATAACTTTGTTAACCAGTGTCACCCCAATAAATTCAATTAAAAAAGTGAGTAAAGTCTAAAAAAGAGTAGGTAGATATACCAGAATCATTGATCTTGTTTCTTCAATATTTATTTCAAAGTAAATTTGATTTTGGACCTTATTTGTTTCGGTAAGCTCTGCTTTGTTTTTTTTTTGTTTGTTTGTTTTTTGTTTTTTTTTAGCTCTGCTTTGTTTTTAAACTTATTCTTTCTAGTTTTTCTTTTTACTACAGACTATTGTTAGTTTTCATTCTGCACTGCTTTTAAATTTTCTTGGCAAACTTTTTTTAAGTTTACTTTTTGTTTTCCTCATTATGTCATCTTGATATCCTGGCTCCTCTTCTCCCTTACCCCCAAAGTATTGCAATTCTTTATATATCTCTGGTTTTTATATATCTTTAATATGTTTGTTATGTTTTAATGTCTCCAATTTACAGTATATTCATGTAGGTTTGTTTTTTGGCTTTATGTATATTGATGTGTTCAAGTTTTTCATGAAGCAGATTATGAGTAGACATAATGCTAAATGAATAATTGATTTTATTTAGCATAAGGAATTTTTTTGTGACTAAATTTGGTGGCCCTATCTGCATAATTCTATAGAACCAGTTAATTAAAGAATCATGTTTACAGTAATCTTTTTTCTAGCTGTTGACTTAGTCATATTTCTTGTTTTTTCTTATTTATATTAATGATCACCTTTATTTAATCCATTAGCACTGTGTGGAATTAGTATGTAGCGACAGAAAGAACAATTAGCTGTGTTAATTGTGTGTCTCAAAAATGGTAGTTTTAGAACTATATTTAGACTTGTCTCCACATTAAAAATAATCTTACATAACAATATCTGATATGACATTGGATAGTACTCTTTAGTCATATATGGGTACTTGATTATTTCCATGAAAATATTAGTGATTTTTTTATTCCTTTTTCTGATGTCCACAAGATTATATAAAATTACCATACATGTATTTTAATTGTGGTAAAATATATACAACATAAAGTATATCATATTAACTATAAGTGTACAGTTCTGTGGTATTAAGTATATTCATATTGCATTCATCACTACCATCAGTCTCCAGAATTTTTTCACCTTCCTCAACAGAAAATCTGTACCCATTAAATACTTAACTTGCCATTCTGTCTTCCCCTAAGCTCTCCAACTACTACTCTACTTCAAGTCCCAGTGAACTTGAATACTCTTGATACCTCAGACAAGTGGAAACATTCAATATTAGTGCTTTTGTGACTGGCTTATTTCACTTAATGTCTTCAAGGTTCATCTACTTTGTAGCATATATTAGAATTTCATTCCCTGTAAAGGCTGAATAATATTTCATTGTATATATACACCACATTTGTTCATTCATCTGTCAGTGGACACTTTTAGGTTTATACCTTTGGATATTATGAATAATGCTATGAATGAGTGTACAAATACCCACTTGAACTCTTCTTTCACAACTTTTATGTATATGCTCAGAAGTGTAATTGTTGGATCATATGGTAATTCTGTATTTATTTTTTTGAGAAATCGCTGTGTTTATCCACAGTGGCTGTCCTATTTTATATTTCTACTGTCAATGCAAAAGGTGCCCAGTTTCTTTACATTCTTGCCAACAATTGTCTTTTTCTGTTGTTGTTGTTGTTGTTGTTTTTAACAGTCTCCTAATGGGTGTGAACATGCATTCTTTTAAGTAGTAAATACATATATATGTAGGGTGTGTAGTCATTTAGAAATTGCACATTAAGTAAAATATCTTTGTTTTGACTTGATTTTAAAGAATTCACTCACTTCTGTTCTGCAACCAACTTAATCTTTATTCTTCAATAATGAAAATAGAAATCCAGGTCTTTCCTGGTCTTTTTTTTTTTTTTTTTCCTGAAGCTGGAAACGGGGAGAGACAGTCAGACAGACTCCCGCATGCGCCCGACCGGGATCCACCCGGCACGCCCACCAGGGGCAGGACGCTCTGCCCACCAGGGGGCTATGCTCTGCCGCAACCAGAGCTACTCTAGCGCCTGGGGCAGAGGCCAAGGAGCCATCCCCAGCGACCGGGCCATCTTTGCTCCAATGGAGCCTTGGCTGCGGGAGGGGAAGAGAGAGGCAGAGAGGAAGGAGGGGGAGGTGGGGGGTTGGAGAAGCAAATGGGCGCTTCTCCTGTGTGCCCTGGCTGGGAATCGAACCCGGGTCCCCCCGCACGCCAGGCCGCCGCTCTACTGCTGAGCCAACCGGCCAAGGCCTCCTAGTCATTTTTGTATTCTGAGTTATTAACAATTTGCATGTATTAGATCTGATATATATTGGAAAATGTCATTTTATGTGAATGTTCTTATAATCCCATGGAATATTAAACCCCACATATCAGTAATGTACTGTTTATTTATTTTCTGCTAATTTTGTTGATTGCTTTTATTTAATTCTTACTACAATTGATATAATTTTAAAGTAATTTGTATGCTGAAGTGTTGAACAAATTTTTTTTTAAGCAAGTGAGAGAGAGAGACTGGCAGACAGGAAGGAAGAGAGATGAGAAGCATCAACTTGTAGCTGTGTCACTATTTTTTTGTTTGTTTTTAGTTGTTCATTGATTGCTTCTCATAAGTCCCTTGACAGGGAGCTCAAGCTGAGGCAGTGGCTAGTGAGACTTTGCCCATGCCAACAACCTGGGGCTTCAAGCCACTGACCGTTAGGCTCAAGTCGGCGACCATGGGATCATATTCCACACTCAAGTTAGTGATTTTGGGGTTTGGAACCTGGGACCTCAGCATCCCAGGTCAACACTATCCACTGCGCCACCACCAGCCAGGCTATGTTGAACAGATTTTAATTTTAACATCTCTATCTTATGTCCTCAGTTGAATATAATCTCCTAGAAAACAACCTTATTGCACTTAACGCAAATAACTAGTGTATGCTCTTGGCATGTGGAAGTTATTTATTATTCTGTGAGACTATCAGGTCTTCAGAATAATGACATAGTCATAATTCTGTAATTCTGCAATTTTGTAATGAAGATAGTATTTCATAGGTTTATTTTAATATTTGAATGAGATAGAGTATATCTATACGTGCTTAGCATGAATGTGGGGCTGTCCTCTAAGGTTGATGTTGCACACCTAAGATGTTTTCTGTTAGAAAATCCCAATATATAAATCAGTATTGTACCAAATAAATGTTAATTTAGAAATTGACTTTTTAAAGTTGTCCTTATCCACTTTTCTTACATAACATTGATGGCTATATTTATATAATGAACAAAATACTCTTAATTGTTAAATGCTAGAATTGCTTAAGGAAGAATAAACTGTCTTTGTTTTTTTCTACAACTAGCTTAAAGGATGAAAGTGGATAGTGTTAAACACATAATACTTTCTTTGCTAGACTGTCTATAATTTACTTCCATCAGTATATTTTAATGAAGTTTTCTTTTAATTTTCAGTATTCAGAAGATATGAAGCACAAAACCACTCTTCTGGAGCTTCAAAAAATGTTTACATATTTAATGGTATGTTTGAGAATCATGTATAAATATGAATTAGATGCTCCCTCTGATCAAAGCTGAAAACATGAAAGTTCATTTGTATTGATTTTTGTTCTGACTGTGTACTCTTTTACTCCTGCATGCGCCCAACCGGGATCCACCCGGCACGCCCACCAGGGGCGAGGCTCTGCCCACCAGGGGGCGATGCTCTACCCCTCTGGGGCATGGCTCTGCCGCGACCAGAGCCACTCTAGCACCTGGGGCAGAGGCCAAGGAGCCATCCCCAGCGACCGGGCCATCTTTGCTCCAATGGAGCCTTGGCTGCAGGAGGGGAAGAGAGAGACAGAAAGGAAGGAGGGGGGGTGGAGAAGCAAATGGGCGCTTCTCCTATGTGCCCTGGCCGGGAATTGAACCCGGGTCCCCCGCACGCCAGGCCAACACTCTACCGCTGAGCCAACCGGCCAGGGCCTGACTATGTACTCTTAACTTTCAAATTTAATTTGTCACTTACTGGTATTCTTTTTTTTTTTTTTTTGTATTTTTCTGAAGCTGGAAACGGGGAGAGGCAGTCAGACAGACTCCCGCATGCGCCCGACCGGGATCCACCCGGCACGCCCACCAGGGGCAACGCTCTGCCCACCAGGGGGCGATGCTCTGCCCCTCCAGGGCGTCGCTCTGTTGCGACCAGAGCCACTCCAGCGCCTGGGGCAGAGGCCAAGGAGCCATCCCCAGTGCCCAGTGCCCGGGCCATCTTTGCTCCAATGGAGCCTCGCTGCGGGAGGGGAAGAGAGAGACAGAGAGGAAGGAGAGGGGGAGGAGTGGAGAAGCAGATGGGCGCTTCTCCTGTGTGCCCTGGCCGGGAATTGAACCCGGGAGTTTTGCACGCCAGGCTGACGCTCTACCACTGAGCCAACCAGCCAGGGCCTTTTTTTTATATTGAGAGTCAGAGAGAGGGATAGACAGACCAGAACAGAGAGATGAGAAGCATCAATCATTAGTTTTTTGTTGCTTGTTGCAACACCTTAGTTGTTCATTGATTGCTTTCTCATATGTGCCTTGACCGCGGGCCTTCAGCAGACCAAGTAGCCCCTTGCTCAAGCCAGTGACATTGGGTTGAAGCTCGTGAGCTTTTGCTCAAACCAGATGAGCCTGCACTCAAGCTGGTGACCTCGGGGTCTCGAATCTGGGTCCTTGGCATCCCAGTCTGACGCTCTATCCACTGCGCCACCGCCTGGTCATGCCTTACTGGTATTCTTAATAGCTATATCTATCTCAGTTATTTATATCTGTTACTTATTCTTTGAAAAATCCCTTTTCTAGGCCCTGGCCAGTTGGTAGAGTGTCAGCCTACCATGTGGATGTCCTGACTTTGCTTCCTGGTCAGGGCACACAGGAGAAGCAACAATCTGCTTTTCTACCCCTCCTTCCCCCCCTCCCCTTCTCTCTTTTTCTTTCTCTCCCCTTCTCTCCCACTCTCTTCCCCTCTCTCCTCCTCTTTCCCTCTCTGGCAGCCATAACTCGATTGGTTTGAGCAAGTTGGCCTCAGTCACTGAGGATGGCTCTGTGACCTCCACCTCAGTCACTAAAAATAGCTCGGTTGCAAGCATGGCCCCAGATGCGCAGAGCATTGCCCTTTAGTGGACTTGCCTGGTGGATCCTGGTTGGTGTGGATGCAGGAGTCTATATGTTCACCTCCTCTCCTCTCACTAAAATAAAATTTTAAAAATTAAAGAATCCCTTTTCTTGTCACAGGGTCACCCCTAGGCTTAGAGTCTGCCCTTTTAATTCTTCCAAAATTATAAAAGTAATCAATCCTTTTATGCCTGACCAGGCGGTGGCGCAATGGATAGAGTGTTGGACTGGGTTGCAGAGGACCTATGTTCGAGACCCCAAGGTTGCCAGTTTGAGCGCGGGCTATCTGGTTTGAGCAAGGCTCAACAGCTTGAGCCCAAGGTCGCTGGCTCGAGCAAGGGTTCACTCGGTCTGCTGTAGCCCCACGGTCAAGGCACATATGAGAAAGCAAATCAATGAACAACTTAGGTGCCTCAATGAAGAATTCATGCTTCTCATCTCTCTCCCTTCCTGTCTGTCCCTCTCTGTGACTCTCTCTGTCACAAAATAAATAAATTAAAAAAATTTTAAGTAATCAGTCCTTTTAAAAGTAGCAAAATTTACAATATTACTTCCCTTCTTAAAACAGTGGTTCTTTGTAATGAACAGAGTAGTGTCTTGGTTCATCAGCATAGCAAAGATCTTGTGTCATTTTGCTTCTTCTCTTCAATTTTCTCTCTTATCCCTTCCCATATTTAGCTTCACTATAATTATGTAAGCCCTTTGAAGTCCATCATCCTGTTGATTCATTACTTGTATAGTTATGCTATTCCTTCTGCCTTTTGCATTCTTCCTTTAGCACTCTTCTTCATATCCTTCATTGTTTCATCCTTCAAGAATCAACATAATTTTCACTTCCTCTAATAGACCAAAGAGTCCACAAAGTATCTTCGAGTCACCAGTAACTCTGTTGTACCTACCACTTGTATTGAAAGTTACTTGAATCACCTGTTAGAATCTTGAGGACAGCAATTATATTATTTATTTTTGTATTTTTCAGCTTCTGATACTTAATAAGGACTCAATAAATGAGATTCTTAACAAAATTAAAAGATTTACTAGTCAATTCTTGATTTCATTTTTAATTTCCATTCAACAGAGCTGTAACATGCCATCTGAACTGACAAAAGAGAAAACTTTTAAATTAAAAAACAAAAGTTCAGTCTGTATTAAAACTTATTCAGCCTGCAAAGACTTTGTATTTTATGCTGCACAATACAAATCTTTGTACCTGGAGTTCCAAAACACTTCCTAGAAATTCCTAGACTTAAAAATTACAGAATTTCTTGGCCCTGTCTGGTTGGCTCAGTGGTAGAGCTTTGGCCTGGCATGTAGAAGTCCTGGGTTCAATTTCTGGCCAGGGCACACAGAAGCATCCATCTGCTTCTTCACCCCTCCCCCTCTCCTTTCTCTCTTTCTCTCTCTTCTCCTCCCACAGCCAGAGCTCCATTGGAGCTGGCCCTGGGCACTGAGGATGGCTCCATGGACTCTGCCTCAGGCGCCAGTATGGCTCTGTTTGCAACGGAGCAACAACCCACATGGGTAGAGCATCGCCCCCTAGTGGACATGTTTGGCTGATCTTGGTTGGGCACATGTGAGAGACTGTCTCTCTTCCCCGCTTCTCACTTAGGAAAAATACAAAAACAAAACAAGATAGAATTTCTTAATTTATGATAATTTAAGCATCTTCTGGCACCAAGACTATAAACTGAAAATGCTATGCAGAATAAAAAAAATGAAAAAAACATTTTAAACCTTTATGGATTTTACTACCTGTTTTGTTGTTGCTTTGTTGTTTATTCATGAACCTTGTAATAATTTTATTTTTATTTGAGACTTATATTTTTGTATTTGATTATGTCATATTCTTTCCCCCACCACACCACCCCCACTTTTTCTTTAAAGGAGAGTGAATGCAAAGCATATAATCCTAGACCCTTCTGTAAAACATATACCATGGATAAGCAGCCTCTGAATACTGGGGAGCAGAAAGATATGACAGAGTTTTTTACTGATCTAATTACCAAAATTGAAGAGATGTCTCCAGAACTGGTTAGTACTGGAATACTAAAGTTTCTTTGAATTTGTAGAGATTTACACAACTTTAATTACTTACTTTTTTTTTTGTATTTGTTTTAAAGAAAAATACTGTCAAAAGTCTGTTTGGAGGTGTAATTACAAACAATGTTGTGTCCTTGGTAAGTATTCTACCTATTCTTTGCTTTTTGGAAGTCTTAATGTATTATAGCTTACTATAATAAATTACTAATATTTTACTATTGATTGACTAGGATTGTGAACATGTTAGTCAGACTGCTGAAGAGTTTTATACTGTGAGGTGCCAGGTGGCTGATATGAAGAACATTTATGTAAGTACAATATATATATATATACACACACACACACACACACATATATATATATAGAGAGAGAGAGAGAGAGAGAGAGTCTTGTTTCTGCTTTTAAATATTTGTATGTAGCAGGTTTATGTTTCTCATCTTGAAAGTTTCATATTTTCATCTCTTCATACTATGCTACTTAGATAAGAACTAAAGGTAGACAACAAAGCTGATTTTTTCCCCAAAGTGTAAATACTTCACTTTTGAAAAATTAGAAAGATTCATAGAGCATTTTTTCAATATGAGGAGAAAACAGTTTTTTTACTGAAATTAAAATTTCACTTTAAAAAATAAATTATTTTCCTCTATGTATTCTGTCAGAATTATAATGACTATTTTTTGTATTTTTGCATGCCATAAACAGTAATATGAAACTTTTATCTGTGGCTTTATACACAGGAATCTCTTGATGAAGTCACTATTAAAGATACTTTAGAAGGTGACAACATGTATACTTGTTCTCATTGTGGGAAGAAAGTACGAGCTGAAAAAAGGTACGTTTTTGAAATGTAATGTTTATCACATTGATAAATCATTAAGTGAAAGTAAAGCACAAACTTAGTATATAAATTAAAATTATCTGCTCTGGCCGGTTTGCTTGGTGGATAGAGCATCAGCGTGGCATATGGACGTCCCGGGTTCAATTCCCAGTTAGGGCACAAAAGAGAAGCAGCCATCTGCTTCTTTTCTCCTTTTCCCCATCTCTGTCTTCCCCTCCCACAGCCAGTGGCTCAATTGGTTCAAGTGTTGGCCCTGGGCGCTGAGGATAACTCTGTTGGTCTGGGGGTGGAGGAGATGACTGAGTAAAAAGCACTGCATTTTGTTTCATAAAGGTGCATTGTATGTTTTGTCAGGTTGGAGCAATAAAAGCAGGGTTGTCAGGGAACATGATATCAAGTATAGAGCTTTCATTTTAGAAGTTTGACAGTGGAAAACAGCAAGGAAGATGGAATCTAGAAGAAGCTTTGGAATCAAACAGTAGTTTTCTAGATGAAACAGATCAGAGCATGTTTTTAGGCAGAGAGTGAAAAGCCATTGCCTCAGATTGTTTAATAGAAGATATTTTTTTCCAGATTAATATGCATTTGAAAGGAATGGTATTTTTTTCCTTAATCTCCAGAAAGTCAAGTGGTTGCAAAAGAGAAAGGTTGTAAGTATACATATTTAAATGAATGCAGGCAGTTATAGAAAGAAAAACTCATCTGACAAGATTTGAACTGGGTAAGAGTAAAGGACTCACAGAATGGCTCACAGAATGGCATCAGTGTTTTACTGTGGAGGAATATAATGGAGTAAAAAGATAATTGAAAGAAGAAGTCATGTTGTTTGGAGAATCTTCTTCTAGTTAGAATAAACAAACTTGTTGAATATATCTGTCATTATTGATAATAAGCTTCTTGAAACATTTCCTTTTTTTGGCTAATACTATTCTATTGTTTGTATGTTTTTTTGTTTTTTTAATTTTATTTTTTTTATTTATTCATTTTAGAGAGGAGAGGTAGAGACGGGGGGGGGGGGGGGGAGACAGAGAGAGAGAAGGGGGAGAGGAGCTGGAAGCATCAACTCCCATATGTGCCTTGACCAGGCAAGCCCAGGGTTTTGAACCAGCAACCTCAGCATTTCCAGGTCAACGCTTTATCCACTGCGCCACCACAGGTCAGGCTGTTTGTATGTTTTTGAAAACACTATCTCATCTCTCCCAGGCAAAGTGTTATTCAGTCTTTTATACTTTTAACCATACTTTTAAATGTGTGTAATACAGTAAAATGGTCAACAGAAAGGGGCTGAGGATCATATTCTGCTCTGCTCTTTTTCTTTTCTTTTTTTCCAAGTGAGAGGAGGGGAGATAGGCTCCTGCTTGTGTTCCAATCAGTATCCACCCAGCAATCCCCATCTGGGTCGATGCTCTTCCCATCTTGGAACAAGTTTGCAAATGAACTATTTTTAGCATCTGAGGCAGAGGCTCCAAGGAAGCCATTCTCAGCACCCAGGGTTGACATGCTCGAACCAATCTAGCCAGAACTGTGGGAGAGGAAGAGAGAGAGAGAGAGAGAAGGGTGAGCGGAAAGGGTGGAGAAGGAGATGATTGCTTCTCTGTGCCCCAACCAGGAATTGAATCCAAGATATTCACATGCTGGGCTGACGCTCTACCACTGGGTCAACCGGCCAGGGCTTGCTCTGCTCTATTTTTAAACCTCTGGCTTACTCAGTTTATTCTTTCCTGAATAATTTTATCTATCACCATAACATTAATCTCTGCTGACATGCTAATGATTCTCAAATTATTTTACCTAATTCAGAATGCTATGCTGTGCTGTGCTCTTCCAACTGTCTTGTGTGTCTCACACATTTAATAGGTCTTTAACATAAGTTCTCATCTTTTCAGATGTTTGTCTTTTTTTGTTTTATTTTGTTTTTTTTTCTCTTTTTGACAGAAAGGGATGGATAGGGACAGACAGGCAGGAAGAGAGAGAGATGAGAAGCATCAATTCTTCATTGTGGCTCCTTAGTCTCCTTCGTTGTTCAATGATTGCTTTCTCATATGTGCCTTGACCAGGGGGTGGGGTGGGAGGGTGGGGGGTACAGCAGAGTGAGTGACCTCTTGCTCAAGCCAGTGACCTTGGCATCAAGCCAGCAACCATGGGGTCATGTCTATAATCTCAAGCCAGCGACCCCACTCTCAAACTGGTGAGCCGTCGCGCAAGCCAGCGACCTTGGGGTTTCGAACTTGTGTCCTCTGTGTCCCAGTCCGATGTTCTCTATCCACTGTGCCACCACCTGGTCAGGCCAGATGTTTATGTCTTTTATTCTCTAACCCAGTGCATAGTTTATTGCCCACCACAAGTCATTTAGTGACTCTTAGCTTTCAGGATAAAGTTCATACTATAACATTATACACAAGGCCCTTTATCATTTAACTTTTTTTTTTTTTTGTGGCAGAGATAGAGAGAGTCAGAGAGAGGGACAGACAGAGAGGAAGGGAGAGAGATGAGAAACATCAATTCTTCATTGCGGTTCCGTAGTTGTTAATTGATTGATTTCTCATATGTGCCTTGACCCGGGGGGCTACAGCAGACCAAGTGACCCCTTGCTCAAGCCAGCGACCTTGGGCTCAAGCTTTTGATCTGTGCTCAAACCAGATAAGCCCGCGCTCAAGCTGGCGACCTCAGGGTCTCAAACCTGGGTCCTCTGTGTCCCAGTCCGACGCTCTATCCACTGCGTTACTACCTGGTCAGGCTATCATTTAACTCACTTAGACTTCTGTAACCTTATCATTTGCTAGTTCCAGATAATCAGTAATGATGAACTTTTAGACTTCTTATTCCCTTTGCTTGTGACATCTTTGCCAGCCTCCCTTATCTTCCTAAATTCCTTTAAAAAAAAGCAACTAAGTTCTTTGTTTAAATAAATTCTCTTGAATCCTGTATACAGTGAAGTGTATTATTCCCTGAAATTCATAAACAGTATTTTATAAATCCAAATTTATATAAATATTTTGTTTAAACTGAAATTTTGGTGTTTTAAACTTAAACCAGTAATATGTCAACCATTAGATTTGACTTGCTTTTGCTGCTGCTACGATTGCTATAGTATCAGGCAACGCATATTGAATGGTATTTGCCAGGCAGCATTCTAAAAGTTGTACCAGGCGTCCCCAAAGTACGGCCCGCAGGCTGCATGCAGCCCTCTAAGGCCATTTATCCGACCCCTGCCACATTTCCGGAAGGGGCACCTCTTTCATTGGTGGTCAGTGAGAGGAGCACTGTATGTGGCAGCCCTCCAACGGTCTGAGGGACAGTGAACTGGCCCCCTGTGTTAAAAGTTTGGGGACCCTTGGTAGACACTTTTTTCTTTTCTTTTCTTTTTTTTTTTTTTTTTAGCAAGAGAAGACAGGGACAGACAGGAAGGGAGAAAGATGAGAAGCATCAATTCTTTTTGCAGCACCACCTTAGTTGTTCATTGATGGCTTTCTCATGTGTGCCTTGACTGGGGAGCTCCAGCAGAGCCAGGAGCCCCACACTCAAGCTGGCGACTTTAGGGTTTCAAACCTGGGTCCTCAGCATTTCAGGACAGTATTCTATCTACTGCTCCATCACTTGGGCAGGCAGGAGTAGATACTTCAGTCTATTTTACAAATCAGGATTTAAGCTCAGAGAGTTTAAGTAACTTGTTTAAGGTCATACATTTAGTAAATGATAGAGAGACTTCACAATTCTAGTGTACATGAACCCCTATTATTTAAGGTGGAAAAGAAACCTAAGACCTCTTTGCCTTTAAATTATGTTGTGACTCTTTTCTACATTTCCACTGCACATTTACTACATATCTTCATCATGGTATTTACCACAGTCTACTGTAATGTTTTGGTTTTGTTTTTTTATCTAGACACAGGAAAGCCCTTTCAGAATGAAAAAAGGCATGTAAATAATTGAACTACTTTTGAAAGAAAATTTTAACAAAAGTTTTAAAATGTTTTTTTTTTTCTGTCTTTCAGAGCATGTTTTAAGAAATTGCCTCGCATTCTGAGTTTTAATACTATGAGGTATACATTTAATATGGTCACAATGATGAAAGAGAAAGTGAACACACACTTTTCCTTCCCATTACGTTTGGATATGACACCCTATACAGAAGATTTTCTTATGGGAAAGAGTGACAGGAAAGAAGGTAATATTTTATCTTTTTTCTTATTGTAAGTCTCTATAATAACATAGTCACAATTTTAAAGTTGTAGTCAGCTACATATTTAACAAAATTAAATTGAATCTTAGAAGAATGTTTTTAAAGACAATATGGCATGTTCAGTCAATTACCCTGTAAATACTTAATATCTACTAGGACTGGGTTCTAGGCACTTTTCTAGGAATTGAGGACATTGTAGTAAACAAGATCAGTGTGGTTTCTGCCCTTGTAGAACTTATGTCTAGTGCACAAGTACTAATATTGAATGAGAAATTATGAACATAGTGTGTTGTCAGATAGGATAGTGAATGTGTAACAGAGCTGGGGGAATCAGGGAGAGCTTTTATAAGAAGATGACATTTAAAGCAGAGCCTGAGTTAGAGCTTGATTGAGAAGAATAGATAAGCTCTTTGGTGGGCGGGGAGTGGGGTTGATGAGATGGACAAAAGGCTCTGACTAGATTATATTTTTGTAGGTTATGTTAATAATTTTGATCTTTATTCAGTGTGAAACCATTGGAAGATTTTAAGCAGAGAACTGAGATGGGAACCAGGTGGGATCTGGAAAAGGTTAACCTGACTACAGCAATTGAAATAGATTAGAAGACGATGAAATGGATGTGGGGAGTCCATTCTGGTAAACTATAGAGATAGTAACTTAGATGAGAGAGCATACCAGTAAGGTTAGAGAAGTGTATGGAGTTACAGTTAACAGAACTTGATGATTGAATGAATATATTCAACAAATTTATGGAACATGTTTCTACTATGTAGTTTGCTATTCTTGTAGTAATAGGAATATAGTGACAACAAAGGAAAAGGTATCTGCCCCCCCCTTTTTTTTTAATATGTATTTTTTTAAGTTTATTCATTTTAGAGAGGAGAGAGAAAGAGACAGAGAGAGAGAGGAGAGACGGAGAGAGAAAAGGGGGGAGCAGCTGGAAGCATCAACTCCCATATGTGCCTTGACCAGGCAAGCCCAGGGTTTCGAACTGGCGACCTCAGCATTTCCAGGTCGACGCTTTACCCACTGTGCCACCACAGGTCAGGCATCTACCCCTTTGAAGCTTATATTTTAGTTTGTCTGCTACCAGAGTGAGGAGGAAAAGTCAGGAACAACTCAGGTTTCTGGTTGGATCAACTAGGTGAATAAGGAGGTCAGTATTTCAGGACTTCAGGAAAGAGGGAATGTGGTCAGAATTATTGAATGCTAAAGAAAAGGAATAGTTTCATTAAGAACATAATGGAACATAATCTGTCATGTAGAAGATTTTTGGTTATCTTTATCAGTGATTTCATTTGTGTGTTGCAAAAGGAAGGCAAATTGGGCCCTGGCTGGTTGGCTCAGCCGTAGAGCGTCGGCCTGGTGTGCGGGGGACCCGGGTTCGATTCCCGGCCAGGGCACATAGGAGAAGCGCCCATTTGCTTCTCCACCCCCCCCCTCCTTCCTCTCTGTCTCTCTCTTCCCCTCCCGCAGCCAAGGCTCCATTGGAGCAAAGATGGCCCAAGCGCTGGGGATGTCTCCTTGGCCTCTGCCCCAGGCACTAGAGTGGCTCTGGTTGCGGCAGAGCGATGCCCCAGAGGGGCAGAGCATCACCCCCGGGTGGGCGCATGCGGGAGTCTGTCTGTCTTTCCCCATTTCCAGCTTCAGAAAAAAAAAAAAAGGAAAAAAAAAAGGAAAAAGAAAAAAAAAAAAAGGAAGGCATATTGCAGTGAGTCAAAGATGGCTCTTGGTTCATAAGTAGTTACCTCCCAGTGATTTTCTTTCTTTCTTTTTTTTTATAATAATTTTATTTTTTTAATGGGGTGACATCAATAAATCAGGATACATATATTCAAAGATAACAAGTCCAGGTCATCTTTTTGTTCAATTATGTTGCACACCCATCACCCAAAGTCAGATTGTCCTCTGTCACCTTCTATCTTGTTTTCTTTGTACCCCTCCCCCTTTCCTTCTCCCATCCCCCCCCCCCCCCCCCCCCCCCCCCCCGTAACCACCACACACTTATCAATGTCTCTTAGTTTCACTTTTATGTCCCACCTACGTATGGAATAATGCAGTTCCTGGTTTTTTCTGATTTACTTATTTCGCTTCGTATCGTGTTATCAAGATCCCACCATTTTGCTGTAAATGTTCCGATATCATCAATTCTTATGGCTGAGTAGTATTCCATAGTGTATATGTGCCACATCTTCTTTATCCAGTCATCTATTGACGGGCTTTTTGGTTGTTTCCATGTCCTGGCCACTGTGAACAATGCTGCAATAAACATGGGGCTGCATGTGTCTTTACGTATCAATGTTTCTGAGTTTTGGGGGTATATACCCAGTAGAGGGATTGCTGGGTCATAAGGTAGTTCTATTTTCAGTTTTTTTGAGGAACCACCATACTTTCTTCCATAATGGTTGTACTACTTTACATTCCCACCAACAGTGGATGAGGGTTCCTTTTTCTCCACAGCCTCTCCAACATTTGCTATTACCTGTCTTTGCTAATAATAGCTAATCGAACAGGTGTGAGGTGGTATCTCATTGCAGTTTTGATTTGCATTTCTCTAATAGCTAAAGAAGATGAGCATCTTTTCATATATCTGTTGGCCATTTGTATTTCTTCCTGGGAGAAGTGTCTGTTCATATCCTCTTCCCATTTTTTTATTGGATTGTTTGTTTGTTGTTGAGTTTTATGAGTTCTTTGTATATTTTGGATATTAGGCCCTTATCTGAGCTGTTGTTTGAAAATATCATTTCCCATTTAGTTGGCTTTCTGTTTATTTTGTTATCAGTTTCTCTTGCTGAGCAAAAACTTCTTAGTCTGATGTAGTCCCATTCATTAATTTTTGCCTTCACTTCTCTTGCCTGTGGAGTCAAATTCATAAAATGCTCTTTAAAACCCAGGTCCATGAGTTGAGTACCTATGTCTTCTTCTATGTACTTAATTGTTTCAGGTCTTATGTTTAGATCTTTGATCCATTTTGAGTTAATTTTTGTACAGGGGGACAAACTGTAGTCCAGTTTCATTCTTTTGCATGTGGCATTCCAGTTTTCCCAGCACCATTTATTGAAGAGGCTTTCTTTTCTCCATTGTATGTTGTTGGCCCCTTTATCAAAAATTATTTGACTATATATATGTGGTTTTATTTCTGGACTTTCTATTCTGTTCCATTGGTCTGAGTGTCTATTTTTCTGCCAATACCATGCTGTTTTGATTGTCATGGCCCTATAATATAATTTGAAGTCAGGTATTGTAATGCCCCCAGCTTCATTCTTTTTCTTTAGGATTGCTTTGGCTATTCGGGGTTTTTTATAGTTCCATATAAATCTGATGATTTTTTGCTCTATTTCTTTAAAGAATGTCATTGGAAGTTTGATGGGAATTGCATTAAATTTGTATATTGCTTTGGGTAATATAGCCATCTTGATTATATTTATTCTTCCTAGCCAAGAACAAGGTATATTCTTCCATCTCATTATATCTTTTTCGATTTCCCTTAACAATGGTTTATAGTTTTCATTATATAAGTCCTTTACATTCTTTGTTATGTTTATTCCTAAGTATTTTATTTTTTTTGTTGCAATCATGAAGGGGATTATTCTTTTGAGTTCGTTCTCAATTGTTTCATTGTTGGCATATAGAAAGGCTATTGACTTCTGTATGTTAATTTTGTATCCTGCGACCTTACTGTATTGGCTTATTGTTTCCAGTAGTCTTTTTATGGATTCTTTGGGGTTTTCGATGTATAGGATCATATCATCTGCAAAAAGTGATACCTTTACTTCTTCTTTTCCGATATGGATGCCTTTTATTTCTTTGTCTTGTCTGATTGCTCTGGCTAGAACCTCTAGTACCACATTAAATAAGAGTGGAGAGAGTGGACAACCCTGTCTTGTTCCTGATTTAAGGGGGAAAGCCTTCAGTTTAGTGCTATTTAATATGATGTTAGCTGATGGTTTATCATATATGGCCTTTATCATATTGAGATATTTTCCTTCTAGACCCATTTTGTTGAGAGTCTTAAACATAAAATTGTGTTGTATTTTATCAAGAGCCTTTTCTGCATCTATTGATAAGATCATGTGGTTTTTGTTCTTTGTTTTGTTGATATGGTGTATTACGTTAACGGTTTTACGTATGTTGAACCATCCTTGAGATTCTGGGATGAATCCCACTTGATCATGATGTATTATCTTTTTAATATGTTGTTGTATTCGATTTGCTAGTATTTTGTTTAGTATTTTAGCATCTGTATTCATTAGAGGTATTGGTCTGTAGTTTTCTTTTTTTGTGCCATCCTTGCCTGGTTTTGGTATGAGGGTTATGTTGGCCTCATAAAATGTGTTTGGAAGTATTGCTTCTTCTTCAATTTTTTGGAAGACTTTGAGTAGAATAGGAACCAAGTCTTCTTTGAATGTTTGATAAAATTCGCTGGTATAGCCGATAGGGCCTGGACTTTTATTTTTGGGGAGGTTTTTAATGTTTTTTTCTATTCTCTACTAATAGGTCTGTTTAGGCTTTCTGCTTCTTCTTGACTCAGTCTAGGAAGGTTGTATTGTTCTAGGAATTTATCCATTTCTTCTAGGTTGTTGAATTTAGTGGCATAAAGTTTTTCATAGTATTCTACAATAATTCTTTGTATATCTACGGTGTCCGTGGTGATTTCTCCTCTTTCATTTTGGATTTTGTTCATATGAGTTCTTTCTCTTTTTACCTTGGTAAGTCTTGCCAAGGGTTTGTCAATTTTGTTGATCTTTTCAAAGAACCAGCTCCTTGTTCTATTAATTTTTTCTATAGTTTTTCTGTTCTCTAATTCATTTATTTCTGCTCTGATTTTTATTATCTCCTTTCTTCGGCTGGTTTTGGGTTGTCTTTGTTCTTCTTTTTCTAGTTCCTTAAGGTGGGAAGTTAAGTGGTTCACTTGGGCTCTCTCTTGTTTGTTCATATATGCGTGAAGTGATATGAACTTTCCTCTTATCACTGCTTTTGCTGCATCCCATAGATTCTGATATGTTGTATTGTCATTTTCATTAGTCTGTATATATCTTTTGATCTCTGCACTTATTTCTTCTTTGATCCATTCATTTTTTAAAAATATGTTGTTTAGTTTCCACATTTTTGTGGGATTTTTTTCCTCTTTTTTGCAGTTGAATTCTAGTTTCAAGGCTTTATGATCAGAAAATATGCTTGGTACAACTTCGATTTTTCTGAATTTGCTGATGTTGTTTTTGTGGCCCAACATATGGTCAATTCTTGAGAATGATCCATGTACACTGGAGAAAAATGTATACTCAGTCACTTTGGGATGAAATGTCCTGTAGATGTCTATCATATCCAGGTGCTCTAGTGTTTTGTTTAAGGCCACTATGTCTTTGTTGATTCTCTGTTTGGATGACCGATCTAGAGCTGTCAGCGGTGTATTGAGGTATCCAAGTATGATTGTATTTTTGTCAGTTTTTGTTTTAAGATTAATAAGTAGCTGTCTTATATATTTTGGTGCTCCTTGGTTTGGTGCATATATATTAAGAAGTGTTATGTCTTCTTGATTCAGTGTCCCCTTAGCCATTATGAAATGGCTATTTTTGTCTCTGAGTACTTTTCCTGTCTTGTAGTCAGCATTATCCGATATGAGTATTGCTACACCTGCTTTTTTTTGGATGTTATTTGCTTGGAGTATTGTTTTCCAGCCTTTTACTTTGAATTTGTTTTTATCCTTGTTACTTAGATGAGTTTCCTGTAGGCAGCATACAGTTGGATTTTCTTTTTTAATCCATTCTGCTACTCTGTGCCTTTTTATTGGTGAGTTTAATCCGTTTACATTTAGTGTAAGTATTGACACTTGTGAGTTCCCTATTGCCATTTTTTATCTTGCTTTCTATTAGTTTTGTGTCTTGTTTGATCCTTCTCTTTCGTTTTTCTATCTTTTGTTTTTATTTGGTTGTATTCCATACATCTTCCTCTGTTGCTTTCTTTTTTATCTCATGTGCTTCTGTGGTGGTTTTTTCAATGGTGGTTACCTTTGAGTAATGAAAAGGGTCCCTACCCTGTTCATTGTAGCGAACTATTTTGTGAGTACTTTTGCACTCCATCGTCCTTTGCTACTGTTAATCTCCATCTTCTCTCCCCCTTTCTTTTTGTTGTTGTCACAGTTTAAATTTGGTTTTATTGTGTTCTTCTTGGAGCTTTTACTGGTGGCTCTGTTTTTTTTTTGTTGTTGTTCTTTGTATCTGATTGGAGAACCCCCTTTAGTAATTCCTGGAGTGGGCATTTTCTGATGATAAATTCCCTCATCTTTTCTGTATCTGTGAATGTTTTTATTTCTCCTTCATATTTGAAGGATAGCTTTGATGGGTATAGTATTCGTGGCTGAAAGTTCCTCTCTTTCAGGACTTTAAATATTGGGGTCCACTCTCTTCTAGCTTGTAGAGTTTCTGCTGAGAAATCTGATGATAATCTAATGGGCCTTCCTTTATATGTTGTATTCTTCTTTTGCCTGGCTGCCTTGAGAATTTTTTCTTTGCCGTTGGTTTGTGTCAATTTCATTATGATATGCCTTGGAGTAGGTTTGTTGTGGTTAAGAAAACTCGGAGTTCTGTTTGCTTCTTGAACTTGAGGCTTTAGTTCTTTCCATAGGCTTGGGAAGTTCTCATCTATTATTTGTTTGAATATGTTCTCCATTCCATTTTCTCTCTCTTCTCCCTCTGATATACCTATTATTCTTATGTTATTCTTTTTGATGGAGTCAGATAATTCTTGTAGGGCTATCTCATTTTTTTTTAATTTTTGAGTCTCTTTCTTCTTCTCTATGTTGTGCCTCAAGTTGCTTGTCTTCTATTTCACTAATCCTCTCCTCTATCTGACCTGTTCTATTAGCTAAGCTTGTTACTTCGTTTTTCAGCTCGTGAATTGAGTTTTTCATCTCTGTTTGATTTGTTTTTATAGTTTCAATTTCCTTGGACATATATTCTTTGTGTTCATTGAGTTGTTTTCTGAGCTCCCTAAATTGCCTTTCTGTGTTTTCTTGTATATCTCGGAGGATTTTTAGGATTTCTATCTTGAATTCTCTGTCATTTAGCTCCAAGGTTTCCAATATATTAAATTTTTTCTCCATAGATTTTTCCTCATCTAGCTGTGTTACCTCTCTTTCTTTTGTATCCATGATATTCGATTTTCTCTTCCTTAACAGCATCTGAGGGTGGTTTTGTTTGATAGTATTGAGATTTAATAAAGAATAAAAAGTTAAAAAAATAAAAAATCTAAGAGTTGTTTTTTAAAAAAAAAATTAATAATGAAATAAAGAAAAATAAAATAAAATAAAAATTTATAAAAAAGGAAATTATTCCCCCCCTCCTTTTTTCCTCTCCTCTCCTCTCCCCTCTTTCTTGAGAAAATCTTGTGGTGAACTGTGAATTATAACAAACAATGCCTGTAATGGAGGGCCTGAATTGGGGAAAAGTAATAAAGGGGCAAAAAAAAAGAAAAAAAAAAAGAAGGGGTTATGTACCCACAAAAAACAAATAAGGAAAAAATTGGGGTCAAGAATAAAATGATTTGCTTTTAGGTGTTGGTTGACTAAGAGTTATGATGAGAGGAATAAGAGGAAAACAGAAAAATGGGGGGGACAAATTAAAAAATTACTATTGTATTTAGTGGAACAAAAACTAGATAAAATGGAGTGCCAGGGATGGGTGCACTGCTAGTGAGTCAAAAAGGTGAAGTAAAAACCCCCCAAAATGCCACAAACATAAGTTTGAGTCCCAGATAAGATAATTTGTTTGTTATTGAGGTTTGAATGAGAGGAGATGTAAAGGAGAAAGGAAGGAACTAATATAAAGGGAGAAAAGAAAGAGAGAGAGAGAAAAAAAGAGGGAACCACTAAAAGAATAAAAAAGAAAAAAGAGGAGAGAGAGAGAGAGTTAAGGGTTATGGAGTGCCACCCTCATAGAGAGAAAGGAAGAAGAGAGAAAAGATAATGGGAGATGTAACACTTATGGGTAGTGTAGTTCAAGGAGAGGAGAGAGTAAGACCGGAAGAGAGTTAATCGGCCAAATTGGAGGAGGAAAAACAATATCAAGAATGAAGATAAGGGAAACAAATGAACAAATATAATAAAATGGGATAGGTTATAAAGTCTGCGTATTATTCTTGATTTTGAGAGGTTATCTTCTTGCTTTTTCTTTTCTTTCCCTCTTCCTGGTCGGTGACTCTGTACCCCGGGTTCTTTCCCTTTGGCACGCTCAGGTAGAGGTTTGCAGTTGATAAGACTCTATGGCGATGTCATGTATTGTGCTTTAGTCTCGTTGGCAGTCGAGGCTCATTAGCATTTATAGGTTCCGACAGTGAGAGAGTCCGTGTTCCTGGAGCCTTTCTCCTAGTCTTTCCTTCCTCAATTAGTAGCCTGGTAATCCAGCTATGGGGTTGCTGCTGCCTCTGCCTGGATAGTAAGAGGCTCAAAGAGCTGGCAACTCCCCACTCTGTTTCCACTCAGCACAAGGCTCTGGGTAAGGCTCAGTCAGTCAGAGCTGCTAGCATAATCAGGCAGGGTTTCCGCCCACTCAAAGACCTCTGGCTCTGCCACTCTGTCCAGTAACACAGGCGGGCGCCCACTTCCGGGGCGCTTGGAGGAAACTCTCGCTCACTATCTGCGCGTAGACCAGGATATCCGGCCAGCAGTCTCATGCTCTGAGTGAAACCCCCAACCGCATGGAAAAGTTGCAGCGTTGGAATTGGCTCTCGCTCCGTCCCCGTGTGCGGCTTTTGCAAGGCGCTGGGGCGGCCCGAGATTCCGCTTTGGCCCACACAAAGGCCCCTGACTCTGCCCCTCTGTGCGATAACATGGACGTGCACTGCTGAGGCACTCAGAGGAATCTCTCGCTCACTATCTGCGCGCGCAGACCAGGATATGAGGCCAGCCGCGTTCCCCTCTGAGTGAATCCCCTACCAGCACGGAAAAGTTCCACCGTTGGAATTAGTTCTCACTCCCTCCTGTGCGCGGCTTTCCCAGGGCGCTGGGGCTGCCCAGAGATTCCGCTTTCGGCCCACAAAAAGGCCTCTGACTCTGCCTCTCTGTGGGGTAACACGGGCACCCACTCCCGGGGCTTAGGAAGAAATCTCTCGCCCACTATCTGCGTGCGCCGACCAGGAGATCGGGTAAAATGGCTGCCCTGCTTGTCTTTTTTGTTTGGGTTTGGCGCGAGTGTTAGCTTGTATTGCCCGGGTTGCCACAGGATCAGTTTTTCCTCAGCTTGGATCTCCGTGCCACAGCCTGGTTCGGCCGTTTGTGCCACGGCCTGGATCTATTCACCCCCTTTGCCCGCCTCAGTTTCTATATTCACGGATCCCAGAGAAAGCCGCCCTGTTTAGGTTAGTGAGGAAGGTGGAGCATTTCTTACTCCCTATTTCCTTCGGGGTTTGGTTATATATTTAGCCAATTTTTCGCTCGACCATACCTTCGGGTGTATTGCGAAACATCTGGAGGCTCCAAGGATAGGTTTTTCTGTTTCTGGTTGAAGATCTTGTTGAGTTTTGGGGGAGATTTATCGGTATCGCTTCCTACCCCGCCATTACTCTGACATCATCTCTCCCAGTGATTTTCAAACTTCTGTTTATGTGCCTGAAGGACCACAGAGGTGAGGAATGGAAATAGATAAGAGAAAAAAGAAGAACAGGTTTAGCACTTGCCTTTTCCATTCTTCTTTTGCCATAGAAGTTCCATTTTACATAATAAGGATCCTGGCAAGTTTTCTTAGTTCTACTGATTTAAAATTTCAAGAAGTCTGAAGAAGCTACTATGAGATTTAGTGGGAAAAAAATGTTTTGATCTTTCTACTATGTTGCCTGGCACTTACTGAGCATTCAATAAATGTTTTACCCTCACTAAATGAGAGATGAGAGGTGTGAACAACAGGTTTAGGATATTCTTTCACAAGAAGAACATTCTCAAAAAAATAAGTGAGCAGAACCTTTTCTTTAAAGAGGAGAGAGAAGATGGTGACTGTATCTCTGAAGGAATATGGAGTTACGGGGAGGGAATTTTTAAAGTTAGAATTTGAGTATGTTTAGCCTGACCAGGCGGTTGCGCAGTGGATAGAGCATCAGACTGGGATGCCAAGGACCCAGGTTTGAGACCCTGAGGCCGCCAGCTTGAGCGCAGGATCATCTGGTTTGACCAAAGTTCACCAGCTTGAACCCAAGGTCGCTGGCTCGAGCAAGGGGTTACTCGGTCTACTGAAGGCCCACAGTCAAGGCATATATGAGAAAGCAATCAATGAACAACTAAGGTGTCGCAATGCGCAACAAAAAAATAATGATTGATGCTTCTCATCTCTCCTTTCCTGTCTTTCTGTCTGTCTGTTCCTGTCTATCCTTCTCTCTGACTCTTCTCTGTCTCTGTAAACAAACAAACAAAAAAGGCCCTGGCCGGTTGGCTCAGTGGTAAACCATTGGCCTGGCGTACAAGAGTCCCGGGTTCAATTCCCGGCCAGGGCATACAGGAGAAGCGCCCATCTGCTTCTCCACCCCCCTCCCTCTCCTTCCTCTTCCTCTCTGTCTCTCTTTCCCCTCCCGCAGCCAAGGCTCCATTGGAGCAAAGTTGGCCCCGGGCGCTGAGGATCGCTCTATGGCCTCTGCCTCAGGCGCTAGAATGGCTCCGGTTGCAACAGAGCAACGCCCCCCGGATGGGCAGAGCATTGCCCCTTGGTGGGCATGCCGGGTGGATTCCGGTTGGGCGCATGCGGGAGTCTAGGAAATGAGCCAGTAGAGATGATAAATTAAAAATAAAAATACAGGTGAAGTTAAGAAGTGGGCCTTTCATATATACATCCTACTTTTTAGAACTCTTTTCAAACCATTTATAATATGATAACAAGACTGCACAGAACTGTGCTTCATTGTATTTTTCATGATGCTTCCATGGATGGAAGTAGCAGAAATTTGTGTCAAGATAAAGGAACTTGTTAGGCCCCACATGATGCATTCAGAGTCAAACCCTAGCACATCCAACTTCTCAGCTACTGCTTTGACATTGTCAATCAGTTTTTTTCCTCTTGACATACTTGTCACTTCACTTTCCACTTTTAGACTGTACCCTCAAAACCAAATCTGCTCTCACTTACTTGCTTTTGATTATACTTTTGTAACTTTGGTATCATCACAGAATTGGTCCAAGAGCCCCACAGATACCAAAATCCATGGATGTTCCAAGTCCTTTAAAATGGCATAGAACAATGCATACAGTTGGCCCTTGACATCCACAGATTGCCAACTGCAGAGGCCCAACTGTGGATTCAAATTACTGTTTTCTATCTGCCTTTAATAGAATCTGTGAATGTAAAACCTGCAGATATAGAGGACCTACTTTACTTTTACTTTTCTATATGATGATGGGAATACAGATCGTAAATCATACATCATCTTTAAACTTAATTAGACTGTTCTGAAAGGTTTTTTTCCTTA
Source organism: Saccopteryx leptura (assembly GCF_036850995.1). Lineage (NCBI taxonomy): Eukaryota > Metazoa > Chordata > Mammalia > Chiroptera > Emballonuridae > Saccopteryx > Saccopteryx leptura. The sequence continues at coordinate 256,822,272 of NC_089505.1, forward strand.
GTATTTTTAATACCTTTCCATTTTAAATCTTTATGGGTGGGAAATATCTTTTATTTTGTTTCTGTCTACATAAATTTCTAATACAGAGTGTTTCCTATTAACTGAAAGACACTTGGATGCTTGCTCCCAGTACAGTGCTCCCATTTTACTTAACATGAGACTAAAAGACATAAATATGTTAATACCCTTTCAGATCTTGTGTTTACCTGCTCATAATACAAAATGCTTTTTTCATGTTTATATATTTCAAAAGAAATAACTAGATTAAACAAAAAGAGCATATTTTGTATTTATATATTATATTGAATTTGTCTATAGTTATGTACTAATACATGGTAGTTTTTCTAATGGTTTGAATAAATGTTCCTTAAAATTTTAGGCTATGGATGGTGATTAACTAGTAAATACAGTTATTTTGTACCTATTTTAATATATAAAATATCTGTACCTATTTCTGTGCGTAAAATATATAAAGCAATTCTAAGATGTTACTCTGCAGTTTTCAAAATTATTGCTATGATTTTATGTGAATAATTTCAGGTTTTAAGGAAGTCAGTGGTCATTCAAAAGATACAGAGAGCTATGAATATGACTTGATAGGAGTGACTGTGCACACAGGAACAGCAGATGGTGGTCACTATTATAGCTTCATCAGAGATATAGTCAATCCACATGCTTATAAAAACAATAAATGGTGAGTTTTAAATATTTTGTTGGGTTTTTTAAATATTTTAAAAGTATAAGCTATGAGAATTTTCAGATTATGTTTTCTGATTTTAGTTTTTCTAAAAACGATAAATATAAATGAAAGTGACTTTCAAAAGACAGTATAGCCTGACCCGTGGTGGCGCGGTGGATAAAGCATTGACTTGGTATGCTGAGGTTGCTGGTTCAAAGCCCTGGGCTTGCCCAGTCAAGGCACATACAACAAGCAATCAATGAACAACTAAAGTGAAGCAACTATGTCTTGTTCTCTCCCCTCCTCTCTCTGTAAAATCAATAAATAAAATTTTTAAAAAAAGACAGTATAAATGAATTATTCTTAAATTTTATGGATCTCCAGACTCTTAAGAATTTGATAAATACTTCTCAGTGAAAAATGAAAACAAAGTTTTACACACAACTTTATTTTCATAAGAAATACTGCACCCTCCAAGTCTTACATAGCTGTGTCACTCATTCAAGAGCTATTTACTGAATGCCTTGTATATGGTGACCACAAAATTCTTATTCGAGTTACAAGTTAACCTTCATGCTCCACTCTTTTCACCTTACTTTTTCTCTTCAACACACACATTCTTTTTTATCAATCTTTTTATCAAATTAATGGTCAAAAATTATTAAATCAGTTCTTTTCATAACTTTTTTTTTTAGTCTTCACAGTCTTCAGATGTTGAGTCTCATGTATAGAGAGACTATTATCTGTGTACTCTAAGTGTTGGTGATTAGCTTTGAGCATTTACATTGGTACATTGATTGATCTGCAGTTAGCAGAATAGTTTTGTTCAACTGTTTTTTCATCTTTATGGCTTTAAATTTTTTGTGTATATTTGAATATATTTATGTAAAATATTTTGAATCTTTTTTATCATAAATTTTAAAATGGCATCTTTATCTTTGGAAGTTCTCCCATCTCTTAATTTTTTTTCTGTCTAGTAGCTTTACATGTTGTTATAGTTAGGGAAAATTTTTATTATTTTTATGTACTCTTGTTGCTTCTAGGTTATAAATGGATCAAATTTTAAGGTAGTTATGACTGTTATAAAATTATATTCACAATTTCTAGTGGGTTACAGTTGTTGAAATAAGAACTTAGTTAAAATACACCTCATATTAATAATAGTTTGATACATATATATCAGTACATAACCTAATTATTTTTAAAATAGGCCTAATACACAAACATTCAATACTATGTGCTCTATTTTAGGTATCTTTTTAATGATGCTGAGGTAAAACCTTTTGATTCTGCTCAACTTGCCTCTGAATGTTTTGGTGGAGAAATGACAGTAAGTTTTATTCAGAAATTATAAATGGTTTGTGACTTTACAATGCTTTGCAATATCATAAAATCCAATAGTACCAGAGTAACTTAATTCTTCATCGCTATAATTAAATCTTAATTTTATTCAGCTGGTATTTATTGGAAGTTTAGTATGTTTGGAATATATAATACATGCTAGGAAATATTTTTAAAATTACTATTTTGCCTTCAACTGATTAAAAAGATTAAGACTTACATTTGAAAATTAAATAATTGTATAGGAATTGAAATCTGTTGCCGTGACATTATTATTTTTTTTTCTGAAGTTGGAAACAGTGAGGCAGTCAGACAGACTCCTGCATGCACCCGACCAGGATCCACCCGGCATGCCCACCAGGGGGCAGTGCTCTGCCCATCTGGGGCATCGCTCTGTTGCAACCAGAGCCATTCTAGAGCCTGAGGCAGAGGCCACAGAGCCATCCTCAGCACCCGGGCCAACTTTGCTCCAATGGAGCCTTGGCTGTGGGAGGGGAAGAGAGAGACAGAGAGGAAGGAGAGGGGGAGGGGTGAAGAAGCAGATGGGCGCTTCTCCTGTGTGCCCTGGCCGGGAATCGAACCCGGGACTCCTGCACGCCAGGCCGACTCTCTACCACTGAGCCAACCGGCCAGGGCTTGACATTATTTTTGAATAACTTGTTTTCTTGGATGTATTGGGATTAGAGCTGGAAGAAATTCACTTTATTGACTTAATTGGAACACTTTGACAAGAAAGGTGAATTGAGTTTAATTTTAAATAATTGTTCTTTTAATGCCTTTTATAAAGCAGCAGCAACCTGTTTATTACAAGTGACAGGATAGAAAAAGAAAAGCTTATCTGTTACATAATTAGCAATAAGACATAAGAAAAGACAATTAGATTGGAGTAGTATTGTTATAATTTCACTCTTCATAGGCAGTTTATCTTAGTACTAATTTTAAAAAGAATTTTAAATACCTCATTGATTCTCACAAGTCAGGTATTTAATAGTCTTTTCTATTTCACAGATAAACCAATTTTTCACTTTAATAGCCGTTTTTATTGTGGATTTGCATTTTGAATTTTAGTGAAGGAATTTTTTGTTTCTTCATTGCTCTTTGGTGTTCTTATGTACCTTTCTGAATAAAAAAGGAGCAGTATGAATATTGCTTAACATTTTGGAAATGGGTAGAAGAAGGAAGTAAAAGTGAGTTACCACTGAAGCCATCTCTAAACTGACTGCTTCTCTAGATAGTATTCCTAGGACATTTCCTCCAAAAAAAAAAAAGTAAACTTTGTAAAGCTCTTCTATTAAAAGATAGTTTTTTAAATTGCAAGTCTATTTTATTTTCTTATGCTTTATATATTTTATGGTAAAGTGCCTTAAAATATGTTTTGGATCTTTATTTTTTTAGTATTCTTCACTAAAAACTTCTGTCAAGGATTTTTATGAGTATAATGCTATTTGAAAACTGTTTCTGAAGTTACTACACAGTATTAAGTAGCTTTCTGGGGGGAAATATTATATATGTAGATACAGCCAAGTATACCTGCTTTCTAAAGAAAGAAACTTATTTTTTAAAACAGACCAAGACCTATGATTCTGTTACAGACAAATTTATGGATTTCTCTTTTGAAAAGGTAACCATTTCTTTCATATATAATTTTATATCTTTTTGTTTTTTCATGTTACCTACTTTTATAGTTACATTTTGTCAAAATGAAAATACAGTTTTTTTTCCTCTTAAAAGACACACAGTGCATATATGCTGTTTTACAAACGCATGGAACCAGAAGAAGAAAATGGGAAAGAATACAAATTTGATGTTTCATCAGAATTGCTAGAGGTATGAGTTAATTTAACTTTAGTAGCAATTTGAAACTGTGTGTGTGTGTGTGTGTGTGTGTGTGTGTGTGTGTGTGTGTGTGTGATGGAGAGACAGAGAGAGGGACAGACAGAAAGGGAGAGAGATGAGAAGCATCAATTCTTTGTGGCACCTTAGTTCATTGATGCTTTCTCATTTGTGCCTTGACCTGGGTGGCTACAGCAGTGCGAGTGCCCCCTTGCTCAAGCCAGCAACCTTGGGCTTCAAGCCATTGACCTTTGGCTCAGCCAGTGACCTCAGGGTTTCAAACCTGGGTCCTCTACATCCCAGTTCAATGTTCTATCCATTGCGCCACTGCCTGATCAGGCTTGAAAGCATATTTAAGTATTCCTCCTGCAAGTAGTAATAGTACTATGATATAAAAATAGGCTATGACAACATTAGGACCTATAATCCAAGGTAGACCGTAACAGTATATACAAATACTGTTGGTAATACTGACATATAACAGGTGAATATTAAGTGAATGAGATTAAAGGGAGTAGAAAATTATTAGTAACACTGAAGAAAAATAAAGATAAAATGGCTGATGGGATTATGGCAGACTCACAAATAACTTGTATGGTTGGTGATGCTCTTATTGGTAATAGGATTGCAAGTGTTCTCTTTACTCTTCATGTTACACACAAGTGTATAATATGTGTGTGTTTGAAATGCATTTTAAGTATGTATTTTTTATATTAAGTGTGTCTCATTTATAATAATGAGGCTTTCTTTATTTCACAATGTGGTAATGGTAATGTTACTTTAATATCTTAAGATTTATAAAAAGTACTCATCACTCAATTGTGTGTTGTCATTGTTATAAATTCAGTCATATAAAAGTACAAAAAGTAAATTCCCAGAAACGTATAACTGAAAAAAATTTCTTTCATCTAGACAATTCAGCTTTTACTATCTGATTGATTGGTTGATATTTGCACTGTGTGGACAAGCTTTAAAACTGAGTGAATTTTTTCCCCCCAAACTCTAAACTGGTATCATGCCTACCCATAATGTTACTGATAAAAAGTCAAGGATACTGTCTTTTTAAATATTTGGATTGGATTTATCATAAAAATTAGATGCTTCACTAGATTTCAGGCCATTAAACTCACCTGCTTGCCTAACCAGATGGTGGCGCAGTGGATAGAGCATCGGACTGGGATGTGGAAGACCAAGGTTCGAGACCCTAAGGTTGCTAGCTTGAGCGTGGGCTCATCTGGTTTGAGGAAAAGCTCACCAGCTTGAGCCCAAGGTCGCTGGCTCAAGCAAGGGGTTACTCGATCTGCTAAAGGCCCGCGGTCAAGGCACATATGAGAAAGCAATCAATGAACAACTAAGGTGTTGCTACGCCCAATGAAAAAATAATGATTAATGCGTCTCATCTCTCTGTTCTTGTCTGTCTGTCCCTGTCTTTCCCTCTCTCTGACTCTCTCTATTTCTCTGTAAAAAGATAAAAAATAAAAAAAATAAATAAACTCACCTGCTTATGCAATAAATTCAGTCACCATCATAATTAAAGTTAAATAGGTTAGAATTACCATTATGTGCAAGACTTGATGCTCACAAGGTATTCAGACAAATCTAGACCTTGTTCTAGATGAGGACTTCATAGTTTTGTTTTTTTTACTTGATAGTATTCAATGACAGCCAGTCTACTTGCAAAATGAAATTTTATTTTATTTTTTTTTTATTTTATTTTTTCCTGAAGCTGGAAACGGGGAGAGACAGTCAGACAGACTCCCGCATGCGCCCGACCGGGATCCACCCGGCACGCCCACCAGGGGCGACGCTCTGCCCACCAGGGAGCGATACTCTGCCCCTCCGGGGCGTTGCTCTGCCGGGACCAGAGCCACTGTAGCGCCTGGGGCAGAGGCCAAGGAGCCATCCCCAGCGCCCGGGCCATCTTTGCTCCAATGGAGCCTCGCTGCGGGAGGGGAAGAGAGAGACAGAGAGGAAGGAGAGGGGGAGGGGTGGAGAAGCAAATGGGCGCTTCTCCTATGTGCCCTGGCCGGGAATCAAACCCGGGTCCCCCGCACGCCAGGCCAACGCTCTACCGCTGAGCCAACCGGCCAGGGCCAAAATGAAATTTTAAATAAAACTTTAGTGATATATATGTATTTTATCAGTGGTCAAATGCCTTTATATTGTTAAAAATTATTGAGACCCTTAAGAGCTTTTTAAACTATTACTTTTAATGTAATTATATCAATATTTACCATATTAGAAATAAAATATTTTAACTTTTATTTGTTTTTATTGATTCTTGAACGAGAGAGAGAAAGAGACACACAGACACACACACATCAGTTTGTTTTCTACTTATTCATTTATTGATTAATTCTGTATGTGCCCTGACGAGGAGTTGAATCCTCAACTTTGGTGTGTTGGGTTGACCCCCTAAACAACTGAGTGAGCTAGCCAGGGCTCAAACAGATTTTTAAATTTTGTATTCATTTTAAAATAACAAAAATACCTGGCATGTTAATATAAAGTAAATGAGATTAAAGTGGGAAAACATTATTAGTAATATTGAAGAAAAATAAGAAAGTGGTTAATGGAATTAGGGCAAGCTAATTTTTGTGAAAAAATATTTTTCAGAATCTATCGTTCATTGAGAAAAGTGGCCCTGTTTTACATTTTTGAAAATGTCTTTAATATCTAATTTAATACAAGACAGCTCATAAGGGCTCCTGTATTTTGTCTGTTGTGATCTCATCATTTCGCCTCTGGAAACACTCCATTGTATGTTTATGAGAGAATGAGAGTAAATTGTTTTGACCTTATAGACACCCTAAAAATGTTACGGGAACACTCATAGCTCTCTGACCATTCTTTGGGAAGCACTGATTTACATTGTGACAAAAGGGAATTTAGACCTTTGCTTTTATAGTAATGTAGTAATAACAAGAACAAGAAAAACAAACTAAACTACGTTAGAATATTCTTGATTACAGACCTAAACTATGTTTCAGCTTATTAATTTAAAATGATTGCCTGCACATACATTTTATTAAAAAATTAAGTAAAAATAGAATAATATTAACATTAATATAGATTTTAGATATAAACTGGAATCTAGTCCTTTAGATTTGTACAGTTAAAATATAGCTAGTAGCAGGTTTTCCCAGAAGGTAAATAGAAAATTTTAGAACCATAAAATATATTAAGTAAACAAACATTATAAATTGTAGTAGACTGATATGGATAAAACAGAGTGTCTCAGAAAGGGTAGTTGAATCAGGAGTACTGGGGAAGGTGATCAGGAAATGTGACCTTCATCTTTGACTAGAAAGTTATTGAGGGGAAGAGTTCTACAGGCAAAGAGAACATTATGTACAGTCTCCTGAGGAAAGATGGAGCTTATTTGGCATGTTTTAGATGCTGAAAGGGAACCTCTGTGGCTTTGATGATTAATAATTGCTAGGAAGAGTGATCTAAAATGAAGTTGGATGACTATCTAGAAAACAATTAGGAAAGTTCTTATCAGTATAGTGCATTAGTTTCACACTTAGACACACTCAGTTGACTCCACATACATTGTATTGATAAAGGACAATCTAAAAACAAGATGAATATTTCTGTAGAACAGAAATAGAATGGAATTAAAAGCACTAAGTCTGGTGGAAATCATGGAACTTACTAGGCTTGAGGTCCAAAGCAGATAACCTTGGTGGCCAAAGGTTTAACTCTTGCAGGGTAAAGGAGACAGATAGTTCCTAGCTAAAATCAAGAAGCTTAGAATAGGGTTTCATTGTTATGAAAAGGCGCTGAATTAGGATGGGTGAATGCTGTCAAACTCTACTTGTAGCTACAGCTTTATAGAAAGCTATATGCCTAGAAATGCTTAAAGGACTGAAGCAAGGCCATTCAATCACTAGGTCTGTGATTTTCTAAATATATTGTAGAGCAGGATCCCTAATATGTGATTATAAAACCTGATTTTGGACTAGTAGGGGACTGGGAAGGTAAGTAGAGGTAGTTGAACATCTTTAGGGGATAAAGACAACCAGTAATATCTAAAATCAAAAAATAAATACAGTGTGTCCGTAAAGTCATGGTGCACTTTTGACTGGTCACAGGAAAGCAACAAAAGACGACAGAAATGTGAAATCTGCACCAAATAAAAGGAAAACCCTCCCAGTTTCTGTAGGATGATGTGGCAGCATGTGCGCATGCGCAGATGATGATGTAACACCGTGTATGCAGCGGAGCAGCCCACAGCCATGCCAGTCGAGATGTGGCCGGTACAGAGGAAAGTTCAGTGTGTTCTGTGGCTCGCTAAATTCGAATCCGTGACCAAAGTGCAACGTGAATATCGGCGCGTTTATAACAAAGCGCCACCACATAGGAATAACATTACTCGGTGGGATAGCAGTTGAAGGAAACCAACAGTTTGGTGGAGAAACCCCGTTCTGGTAGGCCATCAGTCAGTGACGCGTCTGTAGAGGCTATACGGGATAGCTACCTAAGGAGCCCTAAAAAATCTGTGCGAGAGCCCGCATCGAACTGCACTGAATAGGTATGAAACTGGGAGAGTTTTCCTTTTATTTGGTGCAGATTTTACATTTCTATTTTGTTGCTTTCCTGTGACCGGTCAAAAGTGCACCATGACTTTACGGACACACTGTATATTTCAGGACTGACCTGTGGTGGCGCAATGGGTAAAGCATTGACCCGGAGTGCTGAGATAGCTGGTTCAAAACCCCAGGCTTTGCCTAGTCAAAGCACATATGGGAGTTGATGCTTTCTTCTCCTTCCCCTTTCTCTCTCTCTCTCTCTCTCTCTCAAATGAATAAAAATCTAAAAAAATAAAAAATATATATATATTATATATATTCCAGATAAAAATATTGTGGAACTGTGTGACAGTGACTTACAGCATGTTTAGGGTATTCAAAGAGATGAAGGAACATAAAAGCTAAAGACAACAGAGCTATTCTACAGAACTGACAGAAATAATCATTTTTTATGATTTTTATAAACAGGGAAATCACCTTTCATAGGTCTGCTAACCTGAATTAAATTTTTTGTATTGATAGTTTTTAAACATAAATCTTTTTCTCAAAACCTAGTCTTATCAAAGTATAATATGACATAGTTTTATTCATTTATATATTTGTTCTTCAAATGGGATTTCAGAATTTTTTCAAAATGTTTATGAATACAGTTTTTAAAAATTTACAATCCCTTGAGGTAGCCAGATATTGGAGTGGTTTTAGTAACTTAAAGTACTTTCATGTTTTATATTTATATTCCTGGGAAAAAATCAACATGAATTTTAAGCACATGTATTTTTGGGGCTTTGTTTCTTTTAGAGCAAGTCTTTCTTGTCTAATAAAAATATTGATACAGTATAATAAGCAAATGGTTTCTAATATCTAACATTACCTTTTTTTCCCCAGTGGATTTGGCATGATAACATGCAATTTCTTCAAGACAAAAACATTTTTGAACATACATATTTTGGGTAAGTTTGGTAAATTTAGTAATTTTTTTTTATTTTGTTGTATTTATTGGGGTAACATTGATTGATAAAATTATATAGAATTCAGGTATACAATTCTGTAATACATCATCTGTATATTGTATTGTGTGTTCACCACCCAAAGTCAAGTTTCCTTTTGTCACCATTTATTCCCCCTTTACCCTCTTCTATCCTCAGTAACAGATTTTGTTATATGTTTAATTTTTTTTTTTCTGTAAGAATTTCAATATATTACTTTTAAATTCTAGGTTTATGTGGCAGTTGTGTAGTTGTATTCCCAGTACATTACCAGATCCTAAAGCTGTATCCCTAATGACTGCAAAGGTAATATATAAGCCTTAGATAATTTTTTCAAAATTGACTTCTTTAAAATAATTAAATATTTTTTGCTTAATTTCATCTTCTTTTACAGTTAAGCACTTCCTTTGTCCTAGAGACATTTATTCATTCAAAAGAAAAGGTATGTGTTTTATTTTGTGCATTTTTGAGATTTGATATCTTTTGGTTTTCATTATCTTTAGCTGAGAAGTCCTTATGCCTTCAGTGACTTCTTTCTTTTTCTTTTTTAGCCCACAATGCTTCAGTGGATTGAATTGTTGACCAAACAGTTTAATAATAGTCAAGCAGCTTGTGAGGTGAGGTGAATAGTTCAATCAACAATACATAACTTAAGATTCACTTTTCTGTTATGTTTTAACGTAGATGCTACAGCAAAATTGTTTTATCTGCCAAATCATAGGAAGCTCACTGTGAGTTGTTTCTAAAATCATTTGATAGCTAAAAGTTATAATTTATGTATCAATTCTATTCTAATCAATTCTGATTAAATAATTGTTTTTTAAGTTATTTAAAAGTCCTTTGGTTTCCTACCATGTATTAGAAGGATAATGTATAGAAAATTTAAAGGACTACTAGATATTTCTTAACTACTCTGAATATTATCAGAAAATACTTATCTTCCACCTACCCTGAAAAAAAAAAAATACATGTATCCCACTAGATCAGTTTATGTCCAGTTTTATCTCCTTTTGTGAGGCAGCCCTAAGAATAATTGCTCACAGATAATGATCACTTAACCATATTGTCATCTTAATATATCATTTTTGACTAGCTCCCAAAGTGGTATAAACCTTCTTGGGAATGCAAGTCATAAATTTCTAAGAGTTGGGAAATAGGAGCATAATATGCAATACATTAAAGTAGTTGAGCCTTGCTTTGACCAGTGGTGGCAAAGTGGATAGAGTGTTGACCTAGGAACCTGAGGACCCAGGTTCAAAACCCTGAGGTTGCCAACTTGAGCGTGGGTTCACTGGCTTCAGCATGGGATCATAAATATGATCCCATGGTTGCTGGCTTGAGCCTGAAGGTTCCTTGAAGCCTTGAGCAAGGGGTCACTGGCTCTACTGGAACCCCCTCCCAGTCAAAGTACATATGAGAAGTAATAAATGGACAACTGAAGTGAGGCAACTATGAGTTGATGCTTCTCATCTCTCTCCCTTCCTGTCTGTCTTGTCTGTCTTGTCTGTCTCTCACAAAAAAAAAGGTTTTTTTGTATAGAAGGTCAATTACGCCTTATAGCAATGAAATAGGAAAATCTGATTATTTTAAATTTCAATTACAATGGCTTAATTTTTTGAACTTTATAATGAACATTTCAAAACATGTACAAAAGTAAAAAAGATGTTACCTATTACCCAACTTCAACAAAAGGTAACATTCTTTTATTTTCATTTATTTCTGCCCCCCCCCATGGCTTTTCTCAGCTGAAGTATCTTAAAGCAGACCAAGATATTATATCATATATCATAAATGCTCAGATGTAACATGATTGCATTCACTTCTAGTAAAATTAGAAGCAATTCCTTAACATCAGATACCTATTCCATGCTTAGTTTTCTCTAATTGTCTAAAAAATGTTCTTCATAGTTGGTTTGTTTAAATTAGTATTCAAACAAGGTTTACATTTGCTTTTGTCTCTTAAATCTTCTTTCATCTTTTAAAAGTTATTCTTTTTTCTCCTTGCCACTCTGTCATTTGTTGTGCAAGATTTTCTACATGTTAGCTTTGACTACATGTAGCATCCTTTTGGTGTTATTTAACATGTTTCTCTATTCCCATTCCAGTTGACAATTTTTAAACTATTTCATAGATCTAGAGGGTTTGTTGATTATATCATAATTAGTTTTGTTATTATTTTTTAATAAAAGTTTTACTTTAGTTTTTCACTTGATTTACAAGTATTGGTTAAATGTTAAAATCAAACTATTTTCTTACAGTGGTTTTTGGACCGCATGGCTGATGATGACTGGTGGCCAATGCAGATATTAATTAAGTGCCCTAATCAAATTGTGAGACAGGTAAGAAAAAATTTATTTGAAAAAGAAATGGCTTTCAGGTTAATTCTAAATTTTCTTGAGAATATGTTTTAACCCAGATTGCATAGTACTTTGGAAAGATTGACCTCTTACTTTAAAAGTTATTTTCCTTTGCCTGACCAGGTGGTTGTTCAGTGGATAGAATGTCAGACTGGGGCACAGATGACCCAGGTTCGAAACACCAAGGTCGCTGGCTTGAGCGCAGGCTCATTTGGTTTGAGCACAGCTCACCAGCTTGAACTTAAGGTCGCTGGCTTCAGCAAGGGGTCACTTGGTCTGCTGTAGTCCCTGGTCAAGGCACATATGAAAAAGCAATCAATGAACAACTAAGGTGCCTCAAGGAAGAGTTGATGCTTCTCATCTCTGTCCCTTCCTGTCTTTCCCTATCTGTCCCTCTCTGTGTCTCTGTCAAACACACAAAATGTTGTTCTGCTTTTGTTTTCACCAGCCTTTTTTTTTCTTTTTTTTTTTTTAATTAAATATTATATCAATTAAGTGATTTGAATCATTCACATGTCTTACCAGACATGTGATAGCTATAACCACGTATTCTCTTAGATTCCACTCTGGCTGCTTTATTAAGTAGTACTGAGTTTTTTTCAGAGCCTTAGATATTCTAACTATGGGGACTGAAATGACCTTGAAAGTTAAAATACTTCATAACTCTTTCTGATAAGTCCTGAGCTATCACATGAATATTTGTTTTTATTTTTTTATTTATTTATTTTAATTTTTTTTTTTCATTTTTCTGAAGCTGGAAACAGGGAGAGACAGTCAGACAGACTCCCGCATGCGCCCGACCGGGATCCACCCGGCATGCCCACCAGGGGCGAAGCTCTGCCCACCAGGGGGCGATGCTCTGCCCATCCTGGGCGTCGCCATGTTGCGACCAGAGCCACTCTAGCGCCTGAGGCAGAGGCCACAGAGCCATCCCCAGTGCCTGGGCCATCTCCGCTCCAGTGGAGCCCCGGCCGCGGGAGGGGAAGAGAGAGACAGAGAGGAAAGTGCGGCGGAGGGGTGGAGAAGCAAATGGGCGCTTCTCCTGTGTGCCCTGGCCGGGAATCGAACCCGGGTCCTTCGCACGCTAGGCCGACGAATATTTGTTTTTATAATTAGAAAATTTAGACAAGGAACATGTAAATATTACTATATATTTATTTATTACACAAAGCCAAACATTTGATCTGATATATGTCACTTTTCAGTTATTATTGAGATATAATTCTTTCAAATTGTAAACTTTAATGGTTTTTAATGTTTCTAAACTTGTGCTACCATTGTCTAACTTTATAACACTCCTAAAAGAAACTTCATGCCTATTAGCATTCAATTCTTATTGTATCCTGTCTCTTCTCCCCAGCCCCAGATAACCACTACTCTACTTTCTGTCTCTATAGATTTGCCTATTCTGGCCATTTCATATAAATGGAATCATACAGTTTGTGGTCTTTTGTGATTGGCTTCTTTGTTTTAACAATGCTTTCAATATTTATTCATGTTGTATCATGTATCTGTACTTCATTTCTTTTTATTGCCAAATAATGTTCCATTATATGACTATTCCAGATTTTCTTTATTCATTCAGCGATTGATGAACTTTTGGGACATTTCCATTTTTTTAGCTATTTTGAATAATGTTATGAATATTTGTGTACAGATATTTGTTTGGACATAATGTTTTCAATATTTTTTGATATGTACCTAGGAGTGGAATTGTTGGGTCAAATGGTCACATTATGTTTAACAATTTTAGGAACTACCAAACTTTTTTATTCTCATCAATCTATGAGGGTTCCAGTTTCACTAGATCTTCTTCAGCATTTTTTTATTGTTGTTGAGAGAGAAACATGAGAAGCATCAAGTTGCATCACTTTTTTTTTTATTCAGTGAGAGGAGAGGCAGAGAGACAGACTCCCACATGCACCCTGACCAGGATCCACCTGGCAAGCCCACTAGGGGTGATGCTCTGCCCATCTGGGGCACTGCTCCATTGCTCAGCAACTGAGCTCTTCCTAGCACCCGAGGCAGAGGCCATGAAGCTATCCTCAGTGCCCAGGCCAACTTGCTCCAATTAAGCCATGACTGCAGAAGGGGTGGGGGAGAGGTGGAGAAGCAGATGGGTGCTTCTCCTGTGTGCCCTGACAGGAAATGGAACCTGGGATACCCACACGTCAGGCCAACACTCTTATTACTGAGACAGCGGCCAGGGCCATAGTTGTATTACTTTATTTCACTAATTGCTACTATGTACCTTGACTGGAGGGGGCTCCAGCCAAGCCAGTGACCTTTGGGCTCAAGCCAGTGACCATGGGATCACATCGATGATTCCACGCTCAGGCCGGCAACCCAGAATTCAAGCTGGCAACCGTGGGGTTTCAAATCTGGGACCTCAGTGTCCCAGGTTGATGCTCTGTCTATTGCACTACCACTGGTCAGGTATTCTGCATTTTTATTGTTTTCTATTTTAGCCAGTTTAATGAGTATGAAGTAATGTCTCATTATGGTTTTTGGTTTGTATTTCTCTAATTATTAATGATATTGAACATCTTTTATATGCTTATTGGCCATTAGTATATCTTATTTAGAGACTCCACTAATTGAGAGGTTTGTGAAGCTTTGTTTTTTGGTAATCGCTATTACTGAAACTTACCGTTTTTGTTTGTTTTTTCCTTACTTTAAAATTAAATATTGTTTTTGAAGCTAACTTTACCTTATATCTTCAGTCTGTAGTTTAGACTCTGGGAAGCTTTAGAATGTCAAAAAAATTAATCTTTAAGCAAAATACAAATGGATGGTGGAGAATTTGAGGGAATTTTAAATTTAAATTTTTATTTTTATCCATTTTTATTTAATTATTAAGGTGACACTGGTTAACAAAATTATACAAGGTTCAGGTGCACAGTTCTATAACACATATTCTGTACACTGTATTGTATGTTCACCACCCCAAGTCAAGTGCCCATCCATCACCATTTATTCCCCCACACCCTCCTCCACTTCCCCTCAGAGAATTTTGAATCATGTTAATTTTTCAGTATTTTTGTTACCTTATATGAGTTGGCTCTTGGGATCTTAATATCTTTTCTTTTATAGATGTTTCAGCGTTTGTGTATCCATGTGATTCAGAGACTTAGACCTGTACATGCTCATCTCTATCTACAGCCAGGAATGGAAGATGGGTAAGATTCTAGTATCTTTTGAACATTTTATTTTTATTTTATTATTATTATTTTTTTTAGTGTCAAAGATTGAAAGACAGAAAAGGAGGGAGATGAGAAGCATCAACTCGGAGTTGCTCACTTTAGTTGTTCATTGATTGCTTCTTATACATGCCTTGACTGAGGGGCTCCAACTGCACCAGAGACCCTTTGCTCAAGCCAGTGACCATGGGGTCATGTCTATGATCCTGTGCTCAAGCCAGATGAGCCCACACTCAAGCCAGCCACATAGGGGTTTTGAACCTGGGTCCTCAGCATTTCAGGTCAACGCTCTATCTACTGTACCACCACCTGGTCAGGCTATTTTTAAACTTTATGATCAACCTACAAAATATTTTTAAATATCCACAGTAAAATATTTTAAGTTCTTCTATTTAAAAATAATCCATAATATAAATCAGGAAGAGAAATTTTTTGTTTCGTTTTCTTTTTGATTAAGCGCATCTTCAAAATTCTCTACAAATAAATTTGTAACTTTGTCTTTTGTCTGAATTGATTTAGCCAGACACAATAACTGGAATCCAACTACTTATATTGTTGTTAATGGTATTTATTATCAAAGATGAAAGAGATAAATTCAGGTTTTTAAAAATACTTTCCTCCCAGAGTTTTTATCTCCAGACCTCATATTTTCTCTAAGATGTATCAAATTGTGTTTTCAGGTCAGATGATATGGATGCCTCAGTAGAAGATATTGGTGGTCGTTCATGCGTCACTCGATTTGTGAGGACTCTGTTATTAATTATGGAACACGGTGTAAAACCTCATAGTAAACATCTTACAGAGTATTTTGCCTTCCTTTATGAATTTGCCAAAATGGGTGAAGAAGAGGTGAGGCTATATTTTGTTTATCTCTGGTATTATATGACTCTTTTCAGTATTTAAAACTTGTTTTTATATTCTATTTTAAAATTGATATTTTTATTTTTAGAGCCAATTTTTGCTTTCATTGCAAGCCATATCCACAATGGTACATTTTTACATGGGAACCAAAGGGCCTGAAAATGTAAGTACTGTTCTGTCTTATGTTGGCAATTTAGATGGTATTTCTACAAATTTACATCATGGAAAGTCATTAGATTCTAGAACCCTTTAAATTCCCTTCTGGCCCTCATATTAGAAAATTTTAAGGGTCTAAGTTTGATATTTTTAATGGATATAGCAAGAGAAGAAAGAAGTAATAAATTTCACTGCTAAGGCCCTGGAAAAAAGCAAATAAATTTCAAGAAAATAGCTACCACCTACTTTGGGGTTCTATCATTAGCATGTTGTTTTAGTGAACATTTTTGTTAGCCGTATTTTTTAAGTTCTTTGATAATAAGTTTGTCAGAGTTTTCCAAAAATTTAAGTAGCTATTCATATATTAAAGCATTATATGAATTTTGTGTTGTCTGAAATGACCACATTGGATTGAATATTCTATTTGCACTATCTTATTTAATCTTTTTTCAACCCTAAGAGGCAAGTACTTTTGTTATCTTCGTTTCACAGATGAGGAACTTGAGACATAAAGACATTAACTTTTTAGATTACAGTGAATTGGGCTTTGATCCTTGGTCAAACTCCTGACCTAAACCATTAATGACTGCTATAATTAAAGCTTCTCAGAATTTGGACAGTTATTATATAATTCTACCCTATATGGCTGCTTGTTTAGACTGCTTTTCTTTTGCTTTATTAGATCATTAACCTTTTTAGTCTCTTGAATTTCAAAGCCCAAGTGAGTATCTTTGAAATACCTATTTGGATTATTTGGCGACTTCAAATAAAGATGCCTTAATTTATATAACTGGCAGTTTTATTAAGTAGGAACTACTGTTTTATCATACTCGTAAATTTTGGTTCTGATTTATTTTCCAAGGGGCTTGCCTATAAGAACAAAAAAGTTATTAAAGGATTTATTCCTCTAGGTAAGGTTAAATATTTACAATATTGAGAATCACTGCTATTTACAGTTCTGCCTATTAGGTCTGAAACTGTCCTGAATGTGGTTTATTCTTTTACAGGTAGGGTTAGACCTTTGAGTAGTTGTTTTTCATGATACATACTTCTGCCACTCTGCCACTGTACTCTGGATAGTTATAGAAAATGATCAAGTTATATGCTCTCAATAAGATGTTGAAACTGCCTGACCAGGCATTGGTGCAGTGGATAGAGCATTGGACTAGGATGTAGAGGACCGAGGTTCGAAACCCCGAGGTCGCCAGCTTGAGCACAGGCTCATCCGGCTTAAGCATGGCCTCACCACCTTGAGCAGGTTGCTAGCTTGAGCATGGGATTATGACCCCATGGTTGCTGGCTTGAGCCCCAAGGTTGCTCGTTTGAAGCCCAAGGTCACTGGTTTGAGCGAGAGGTCACTCACTCTGCTGTAGCTCCCCAGTCAAAGCACAAATGAGAAAGCAATCAACAAACAGCTAAGGAGACAGAAGAGTCACAATGAAGAATTGATACTTCTCATCTTTCTCCCTTCCTGTCTGTCTGTCCCAATCTGTCCCTCTCTCTGTCACCAAAAAAAAAAAAATGTTGAAACTAATAGTATATTAAAATTGGATTTTTTTCTGCTATAGCCTCAAGTAGAAGTGTTGTCAGAGGAAGAAGGAGAAGAAGAGGAGGAGGAAGAAGATATCCTCTCTCTGGCAGAAGAAAAATACAGGCCAGCTGCCCTTGAAAAAATGATAGCTTTAGTTGCTCTTTTGGTTGAACAGTCTCGCTCAGAAAGGTGAAACGTTTCAGCATTCAAAATGCTTAAAGCATGTTTGATTTTATTCTTTATATATGATTGTTTTACTGCTGTTAACTCAGTAGCTGTTGTTATTTAACTCCTTTTAAATAACATCACAGTTTACCAGCTCTTACAGTTGAAGTATTTCAGTCCTTTGTATGAAACTCATACTTTACCTGAGTCGTGTTAGAAATATATATTAAAGAAATTATACAGTGAAATATATAGCAAAATTATATGTGCATTCATCCTTTAATTTAACAGCCCCACCTCTAAAAATCTGTTCCTCAAATATAAAAAGATGTATGTGCAGTACTGTTTATTGCGGAACTGTTTGTAATGAAAAGACTGGAGGAGACTAGTTGAAAAAATGGCATCCACTCAGTAGAGTGCTCTGTAGTTGAAAAGAGAAAGAATGGAATACTGTGTATCTGTACTACCTTGAAGAAATCTTTAGGATAAGTATTACTATGTGAAAAAAGCAAGGTAGAGAAAAGTGTATATAAGTATGCTACTTTTTAAGAAAAAAGAGGCTATGAGAAAGGAAGAGTGTGTGTATGTGTGTCCTCATAGATCTTCTGTTTGTGAATTTGCCTACTTGCTAAAATTTTTTGTAGTCCCAAAATCAGTACTCCAGGAGCTTTTATAGTCATTTATAGACTACAGAAAGTACATGTGCAGAATGGCCACAAACAAAAAATTTTTTTAGTGACTATTGTCTACTTTCTCAGCTGAAGTCAAATATGGTGACACTACACCTTCAGTTTTCATATTGTAAACAAATGTTTTTTTTATGGTATATGTCATATTTTTCATATTTCTGATTTCTGCTTTTTGTTGGTGAGTTGGCTGGTTAAAATGGCCCCCAAGCATAATGCTGAGTGCTGTCTACTATTCCTCAGTTCGAGAAGGCTATAATATGCCTTAGGGAGAAAATACACATGTTAGGAAAGCTTCATTCAGGTATGAATTACAGTGCTGTTTGCTGTGAGTTCAGTGCCAATTAGTCAACAATATGTTTTAAATAAAGTATCTTTCAATAGAAACACACTATAAAAAAGGTAAAATATTTATTGATTGACAGAAATGTTGTGACCAGAGGCTCACAGGAACCTTAATCCTGTATTTTCCCTACATGCAATACTTGAATATTCACTGTTTTGGTGTTTGCAGCATTTTGTGGAACATAAGTATTACAGATAACAAGAATTGACTGTATTTTTTAAAATTAAAGACTGAAGATAAAAAGTATTTTCCTATGGTTGGGGTAGGGAAAAACGGGCTGGAGGGGAGAGGAATGAAAGCTAGACTTCTTTGAATATACACTATTTTGTTTTTTTAGTTTTAACTTTGGAATCATGTAAATGTTTAATATAATTATTAATTAATAAAGTGCAATCCCAAGAAATCAAAATCAGACTGAAATAAATAAACCTAACTATGTATTGAGCTAGTGGCATAGCCACAGAGAGGCGTTAATTAAAGTAACTTTAGAGCAATGTTTTTCAACTGCCAGTCTGCAAAATGGTGCCGGTCCACGAAAGAGTTAACCACCCTGATGTTGTATGAGGAGACCAGCACGAAATTTCTGGTGGACCAGTAGTTGAAAAACACTGCCTTTAGAGCACATTAACTGTAAATTGCTAGTAGGGGAGGTACCTGGAGGACAAAAAAATTGTAAAGTTAACTTAAATTGTTTTGAAATTATCATTCTGAAACTTTTTATATTCTACAATAAAGCAAGTAATTGGTAATGTCACTAGAAACCAATATTTTTAGCAAAAGAAAAAACAAATATAAAATAATAGAGATTTTATATAACTTTAAAAACTGAATTTAGAACTATCAATAGGATTCATGGTGTATTTTTGACCTAAGCAAACAAAAAATGCTGTGTACCTCCATTTTCTGAAAAAGTCTAGAAATCCTATTTAGCCCAGAATCAGTGAGTGCCTCTAGCATCTATGGTGTAGTTTCTAGATACCATTTTCCTCTGAAAAAATCATGGTTCCTCGAAAATATGGCTAATTCTAGGTCTTGGACAAGAAATGAATGGGAAGCTGGAAATGTTTTGTCACCTTGGAAAACAAAGAGGCTGTCAAAGCCTCCAGAGGTCATGTTAGAAGAATTCAAGAACCAACTTGAAAAGGTTTATGCTGGTGATAGATTGGATACCCTATGCATCAATAATAACAACTACAAGTGGACTAAAACATTATAGGTGTTTAAATCCACAAGTTCATAATAACACCTAAAAACAAAATTTTAAAAAACTTATTGACAACCTTTGGAGTATATTATGAAACCAAATCATAATTTTGGAAACTTAATAAAGGATAATATTAAGTATTTATCTTTATTTGAAAGAATTATACCTCATGGCACCCAAGTGGTAAGAGAAAGTTTGTCATCAATGATGTATTTGAGCCAATAAATAAGGAAGTTATGCTGAAATTAGAATATCAATATTTTGCATCCCAAATGAAATACTGGGTCTACAAATGATCATTGTTGGCTGAAAACATTCCAAAAAAAGACAACTTTTGCCCTGGCCAGTTGGCTCAGCAGTAGAGCATCAGCCTGGTGCGTGGCAGTCCCAGGTTCAATTCCTGGTCAGGGCACACAGGAGAAGCAACCATCTGTTTCTCTATCCCTCCCCCCTCTTTCTGTTTCTCCCCCCCCCCTTCCCCGGTCAGCCATGGCTCAAAAGGTTTGGGCAAAGTTGACCCTGGGCACTGAGGATGGCTTCATTGTCTGCCTCAGGCTCTAAAATAGCTCGGTTGCTGAGCAACAGAGCAGCAGCCCAGCCAGCCAGAGCATCATCTGGTAGGGGTCTTGCTGGGTGGATCCCAGTCAGGGCGCATGTGGGAGTCTATCTCTGCCTACCGCCTCTCACTTAAAAAAAAAAAAAGACAACTTTTAATTATGTGCCTCCTGATAAAAATCCATACCACCACTATAGTATTCTTGATAAAGAGTCAAACCTAGCCTGACCAGATGGTGGCACAGTGGATAAAATGTCAGCTTGGGACGCTGAAGACCCAGGTTAGAAACCCCGAGGTCACTGGCTTGAGCAAGGACTCACCAGCTGGAACACAGGGTTGCCGGCTTCATCATGGGATCATAGACACGACCCCAAGGTCGCCTGCTCAGCTGGAGACCCCCAGTGAAGGCACATATGAGAAAGCAATCAATGAACAACTAAGATGCGGCAACTTAAATTGATGCTTCTCATCTCTCTTCTTTCCTGTCTCTGACTCTGTCTCTTTCTTAAAAAAACAAAAGTGAAACCTAGATTTGATCAAGTCTCCAGATCTAATTACCTCTTTACAGGAAATATGGGGAAAGAGGAGTGTGTTAAAACATCAGCACAGGGTGCAATCAGCAAAATGGAAATGTGGGAAACTATAAACAAACCACCTGCTTTCTTTAGCAGATAAATAGCAAGATAAAAGAAAAATCAGAGGAAAACTAGTAGTCTAAAAGAGATTTGAAAGACAGTTTCAACCAATTAAAACAGAGGATTTTACTATTTGGATCCTGATTCAAACAAATTAAGCATAAATTATTAATATTTTTTAGAAACTGGAGGAAATTGTACACTGGATATTGAATAATAAAAGGAATTGTTTATTTTGGGTATGAAGAATGGAAGTATGGTTATGTATTTAAAATTTATGTTAGCAATATGCATTGAGATTTATGGATTAAATGATAAAACATCTCGAATTGCTTTGGAATACTCCATATTGAGTGAGTAGGAAGTAAAGATGCAACCAGACTGGCCATGTATTAGTAATTTGAAACTGAGTGATGGATAGTTATACTATTCTTTTTATTTTTTCTATAATGAGTTTAAAAGAAATGTAATAAATTTAAACTGGGAAGTGAAACTTTCTAGTATTATAAATTCATTTTGTTTTGAAGATTCTCATTTCAGATAAAGCTACCTAAATTAGATCTATTCTAGTGTTATAATACAACAACTTATTATATAAATTAAATGGCCTGGCTTGTGGTGGTGCTGTGTATAAAGCATCGACCTGGAATGCTGAGGTCGCTGGTTCAAACCCTGGGCTTGCCCAGTCAAAGCACATAGAACAAACAATGTGTAACTAAAGTGAAGCAACTATGAGTCGATACTTCTCACTTTCTGTCCTTCCCTCTTTCTCCTCTTCATGTAAAATCAATCAATAAAATCTTTTTAAAAATTAAGTAAATGAAAATAAATTTAATTTGTGATTTTATATTCCAATTTTAGAATCTTAAAAAATTATCTACAATATATATATAGCAAGCTTGTCTAGCTAGCAGTAGTTCAGAATCATTTCATGGTGGTTGCCTGGTGTAGTTATCATTGATTTGGCCATTTTGATGGGTGTCATGATGCAAGTAACTATAAAGTAGTACAAAGGGAGGAAAAACTTATTTTTACTGTTTTCTTTCAGACATTTGACATTATCACAGACTGACATGGCAGCATTAACAGGAGGAAAGGTAATACCTGGTCTATATTAGACTCTAATAATCACAAAAGTAGTAACAGCTCTTAACTAAACAACTTTTGTTTTTATCAGGGATTTCCTTTCTTGTTTCAACATATTCGTGATGGCATCAATATAAGACAGACTTGTAATCTGATTTTCAGCCTTTGTCGATACAATAATCGACTTGCAGAACATGTAAGTACTAAGAAACAGTCTTAAAGTTTTTTGGTAATTTTGAAAAGAATATTCTGAAATTCTCCTTTTTTTGTTTTAGATTGTATCTATGCTTTTCACATCAATAGCAAAATTGACTCCTGAGGTATGTGGGAATTTATTCGTGTTATTAAAACTACTACCAGTCTTCACAGTGCTTTCAAATGAGTCTTAGTAATTGTTCTTGAAAAAAATTTACGAGTTTCCCCATAACATCACTTAAGTATGCAACTTGAATAAACTGAGCTAGCTCTTCATGTCTTATCACAAATGTAATTTTCTCAATTAAATATAAATTTACATATAAGTTCAACATACCAGAATCCCACCTAGATATTAAACTTTAATGTTGTTTGAGTTTAAGCATATAATTGTGTGCAAGAAAAAAATAGACTAACCAGAATACTGAAAAGGTAGGAAGTATATAAAAAATAGAATACAGTATACAAAAATATTTTTGTAAAAATGGAAATGTTATAGCTACTTTATAATACATGTCAAATATTAATACAAATTATATTTGAGATCAAAGGTTGCTACAGGAAACTTTTTTTTCCTTTTTCCAAGTAAGAGGAGGGGAGATAGAGACACAGACTCCTGCATGCGCCCTGACCAGGATCCACCTGCAACCCCAATCAGGGGCTGATGCTCTGCCCATTTCAGGCCATGCTCACAACCAAGCTACTTTTAGTGCCTCCACAGAGCCATCCTCAGCGCCTGGGGCCAGTGTGCTCAAACCAATGTAGCTATGGCTGCAGGAGGAAAAGGGGGAGGAGGAGGGATGGAGAAGTAGATGGGCGCTTCTCCTGTGTGCCCTGACCAGGAATCAAACCTGGGACATCGACATGCAGGGCCAACATTCTACCACTGAGCCAACTGGCCAAGGGCCGCTACAGGAAACTTAATTTAAATTTTTCTTTAAATGTTATCTCATTAACAAGAGTATTGATTTTTTTTTCTGGATGTTAACTTTGGGGGGGAAATATTTGTTTTCTGTTACATGTGGCTCCTATGCAATTGACTGTTATATTCCCATTGGATCCTATTAGTTTTGACAGTTAAGTTCATAGCAGGAGTACCAAACTCTGCAAATATAACATGGCAGATTTAAATGTGATATATATAAGAATTATATGTGTTTATTTTCTGCTGATAGAGATGGGTTGAAATAACTCTAAATACACAGTCTTGTATGGCTATTACAGGCAGCCAATCCTTTCTTTAAATTGTTGACTATGCTAATGGAGTTTGCTGGTGGACCTCCAGGAATGCCTCCCTTTGCATCTTATATTCTACAGAGGATATGGGAGGTAAGTCTTGCAGCAGATGTTTTAGTATTTATTTTTCCTAGGATTTTATTTGTCTAATACCGTCACTACCATATTAAGTACCAGTTTCTTTACTTTGAGTAACCCAAAATGGAAGAGATGCTTTAGTCAGAAGGTCGGGGGAGGGGGGTAGTTTTTTGGTTAGTCTCCCTGATGTTTTAAAGATTTTTCTCCTAGAGTTCTGAGCAGCTGATCAGCCAATCCAAGGTTCTCATTCCTCTATCTTAAAAAAAAAAAAGGAAAAGGGGAGGTGGGAGGGAGGAAGGAAGAGGGAAGGAAGGAAGATAGAAGCCCTAGAAATACAAACCAAGTGTTTTAGCAGTTGACAGAAATGGTAGAGGAATCACCACTTCTTTTCTTCAGTTACTGCTGAGGTCACACCATTTCTCCCTAGTGTTAGAAAAGTCTACTCTCTACACTAGGGGTCAACAAACTTTTTCTTTAACTGCCAGATAGTACTTTAGGCTCTGTCGAAACCATTCAGCTGCCGTTTTAGCAAAAGCCAGTCATGGGCAATATATAAATGAGTAGGTATGTCTGCGTTCCAATTAAAACTTAACAAAAACAGGCAAACCACAGAATTTGGCTCATGAGTTTTCTAACTTCTACTCTAGATTTTTAAGGTTCCATTTTCCCATGACAAAAGTCTCCCCAGTGGAACAATGAGCTAAATTTTATTCTCACTTATAGTTACAGATTGGGCAAACAATAAGAAAAGTAAAGATAAAAAACTTGAATTTTAAATTCATTGCAAACTTAAGACCTAAAAAGTCATTGGATTCTTTTACTGGTCTTTTGTTAAAGTCCTTGGTTATTTTAATTTTATTTTGTAAACTAATGACAAAGTTTCTGAACATTTCCTATAGAAAAAAGTAAATAACTTTAAAAGTGGGGAAAACATAGTTGAAAATCTTTTTAGGCTCTAGTTTTCAAAAAACTATTTTGGCTTTAAGTGTTTAATGGCATATACCAACAGTAAGTTAAAAAGTAATTACTCATTCAGTTGGCCTTTATATTCTGTTCTTGTCTATTTTATTTGTAGGTAATTGAATACAATCCTTCTCAGTGTCTGGATTGGTTGGCAGTACAGACACCCCGAAATAAACTGGCACACAGCTGGGTTCTACAGAATATGGAAAACTGGGTCGAGCGGTTTCTTTTGGCTCACAATTATCCTAGAGTCAGGACTTGTAAGTCAAATATTCAGAATTAACAAACAATTTGTTGTTTAAGTTTTATTTCTGTTTTGTTTTTAAGGTTACTATAATATGCCCTTAGAGATATTGTTTTTAAAAGCCAAGTTATATTAGTATTTGGAAACCTGTAGCAATGTTTTATAAATACCTCTACATTCATTTTTGTTTCTTAGTCTTTCTTGGGTGACATCACCACCATTATCATTTTTGTTTCTTTGCTTGATAGAGTGACAAAGCATGATTAGTATTAAAAAAGAGAGTGCAGGGCCCTGGCCGGTTGGCTCAGCGGTAGAGCGTCGGCCTGGTGTGCGGGGGACCCGGGTTTGATTCCCAGCCAGGGCACATAGGAGAAGCGCCCATTTGCTTCTCCACCCCCCCACTCCTTCCTCTCTGTCTCTCTCTTCCCCTCCCTCATGTGGGAGTCTGTCTGACTGTCTCTCCCCGTTTCCAGCTTCGGAAAAATACAAAAAAAAAAAAGAGAGAGAGAGTGCAGGAAATTCTATCTTAAAAGTAATTTGAGAAAACTAAAAGTAAAGTAGTAATAAAAACATAAAACAAGTTGAGAAAATATTCACTGAAATTAGCATAAATGAAAAATCTTTACTATACACATGGTGGAGGAAAATAAAGAGCTTAGAAGATAAATGAACAAGTACAAAATACAGATATTTCACAGAATAGAAAATTTCTTGTAAATAAACAGATAAGTTCTCTCTTGATAGTATTCAAAAAATAAAAAAGTATTTCATATTTAATTTTTTAATTATTAAATTCATATTTTCTATCTTTCTACTGAGAGGGTCCAGAATCATCAACAAGCACATCAAAAACCCAGATCTCTTTTTCTAAAGATCATTCTTCAATGAAATGAATCAACTCCTTGCAGAAATAGCTGATTCTAGGACTGTGGCAGGGAATATTTAAGATGAATCTGGAGCATCTTGTAGACCTAAAGTAAAGAAGTATTCAGAAACCAAAATGATAGGGGTATATTAAAGGGACATAGAACCAAACTGAAAGATCTCTCAGTTGTCAAATGTAGAACAATTTGAGTAAAAAAATAAATAACAGCACTGGATTGTAACCCAAAGTATAAAATAAATCATGAGTCCATAGCGGTATACATAAATGGTTGAATAAATAAATGAAGAAGAGACACATCTCCCATATAGAAGAATTTTTTTTTTTTTTTAAACAGAGACAGAGAAAGAGTCAGAGAGAGGGATAGACAGGGACAGACAGACAGGAACGGAGAGAGATGAGAAGCATCAATCCTTAGTTTTTCATTGCGACACCTTAGTTGTTCATTGATTGCTTTCTCATATGTGCCTTGACCGTGAAGCTATAGCAGACCGAATAACCCCTTGCTCGAGCCAGCGACCTTGAGTCCAAGCTAGTGAGCTTTTGCTGGAACCAGATGAGCCCGTGCTCAAGCTGGCAACATCGGGGTCTCGAACCTGGATCCTCGACATCCCAGTCCAATGTTCTATCCACTGTGCCACCACCTGGTCAGGCAAGAGATAATTTTAGTTGAAGAAAATTGGCAAACATTAACTGAGCCACATGATTGAGGTTAACATCACTGAAGTCATATTTATATGGCGTGTATCTCTGATATAATGTGATGCAAAGTATACCTGTGTGTCTTCCTCCCAAAAACCCATAACCTGAGTCTAACTGGGATAAACATCGAACAAACCCAATTTGAGGGACATTCTACAAAAATACCTGACCTCAAAACTGTCAAGGTCACCAAATGCAAGGAAAGTTAGAGTAATTGTCACAGCCGCAAGGAGCTTAAAAGAGTCGTGATTACTAAATGTAATGTGTCCTAGAACCATAAAAAAAGAAATTTAGGCCTGACCTGTGGTGGAACAGTGGATAAAGTGTCGATCTGGAACACCGAGGTTGCCGGTTCAAAACCCTGGGCTTGCCTGGTAAAGGCACATACAGAAGTTGATGCTTCCTGCTCCTCTCCCCTTCTCTCTCTCTCTCTCTCTCTCTCTCTTTATCTCTATCTCTCTCTCTCTCTCTCTCTGTCTCCCCCTCCCCTCTAAAATAAAGTCTTTAAAAATTAAAAAAAAAATTTAAGCTTGATGTTCAGTTAGGAAATAAATTGTTATAATAATGCATCACTTCTGAATTATAGTGGAAACTATAGTAATATCAAAAAGTATTTTTGATACAATGTAACTTGAAAAAAGAGCCCAAATTTTGAATAGATGCATAACTATATAGAATAAGAACATGTATAGAAGAAAAATCACAGAGAACTACTTTTAAATTAAGGAATGACTGAGAATGTTAAAAGAAAATTTGAGACATGATGAGTGTCTTAAAATAGTTGGAGTTGTCGTACAGAAATGGAAGGGGATTTGTTCTGAGTTCAACTGAGTAAGATTTTTAAAACCATGAATGACTTTTCTCAATTGCAGTTTTTTACAAAAAGGATGATACTTACATGTCAACTTTTTATATTTGAAACTCTTATCAAATTGAGCCGTCCTGAAAATAGGCTACCAAAGCAAATATAGGTGAAGAAATAATGTAGAAATGGAGTATTGTACAGAAAGTCTAATTTATAATCTGTAAACTAGATTACAGTTAACTGTAGAAACACTGACTTTATTTGCTTTGGTGATACAATGGAAATTATGGAATTATAGGTAGATTAATGAAAGACAGAATTAGTAGGTGTATTGGAGAGTTAAATTAAGTCATTAGAGGCCTTGAGGATGCTGTCTAGTGAGTATAGGAACATTAGTTCATGAGCCTGACTATCTGGGTTTGAATTCCAGTTGTGCCTCTAGCTGTGTGATATGGGGTGATCTTGCTGTTTTAAATCTGAGTGAAAGTGTGGATATAAAAGTAGTGCCTACTATTTAAAATTATGATGCTAAATAGTAAAAACATTAATAAATGTTAGCAATTTTTGTTGGTATTAATGATGTTATAGTTTTACTACTATCATCATTGTTGTCATCATCATCATTTCCCAAAGCTGAATATGGGCTCCACCTGTTTATCTGTTTGACCTTGGTCTTTGCTTCTCCAAGATTCATATTTCCCAATGTAATTTATCACCCACCTCCAGGATGATTGTGAGGATGAAATGAGATAATATATATAAAGTATATATTTAGCTCAGTGTTTTGCTTATAGTGACTGCTTTTACAGATGGACTCAACTAATGAGTCATTAACCTCAGAATTATAGTACAGGCTTAATAAGATTTTTCAGGTGTGTTGAAAGAGAGATTCTTTCTTTGTGTGCAAGATTAGTTGAAATTTTAAAGATTTTCCAAAGTTAATGTTCTGTAATTGGCATATATATACTTACATATTGCAAAAGACTTTTAGCTAGATCTTATTCTATCTTAATAATGTAAGAAAAATTTACCATTATTTGTAAATTATAAATATTGTAGATTATATTGTAAAGAAGAAGAAAACTAAACCTATCAAACATTGAATAATTTGACATGCCCTTATATAAGTCTTCTGGCTCCAAATACTGTGTTCTTCCTGTGAAACCATCTTGTTTCCTGAGAAGAAATGAAATAAAATAAGTGGGCAAATTCTATATCTTGGGAAAGCTAAACAAAAGAGGTTTAAAGCTGTTTGTTCTATGTAATTGTTGTTTCCACTTAAAAAATAACAGTGACAGAATGGAAGATACTTGTTTTCATCATTTCTTGGGATCTTTTTGTAGAGCTAAAGGTGGAGCAAAGAGATATTAAAAGAGATGTTCATATCCCTTAAATTTTATTCATCTTAATTTTTAAAGGGAAGAGTGGCTTTGTGTTTAATGACTGCTCTTCAGTCTAATTTATATCTTATGAGGATCTGACAGTTTTGTTTTACATTTTATAGCTGCAGCTTATCTTCTGGTGTCCCTTATACCAAGCAATTCATTCCGCCAGATGTTCCGGTCAACAAGGTCTTTGCACATCCCAACCCGTGACCTTCCACTCAGTCCAGACACAACAGTAGTCCTACATCAGGTCTACAACGTGCTCCTTGGTTTGCTCTCAAGAGCCAAACTTTATGTTGATGCTGCTGTTCATGGCACTACAAAGCTAGTGCCCTATTTTAGCTTTATGACTTACTGTTTAATTTCCAAAACCGAGAAGCTGATGTTTTCCACATATTTCATGGATTTGTGGAACCTTTTCCAGCCTAAACTTTCTGAGCCAGCAATAGCTACAAATCACAATAAACAAGCTTTGCTTTCATTTTGGTACAATGTATGTGCTGACTGTCCAGAGAATATCCGCCTTATTGTTCAGAACCCAGTGGTAACCAAGAACATTGCCTTCAATTACATCCTTGCTGACCATGATGATCAGGATGTGGTGCTTTTTAACCGCGGGATGCTGCCTGCCTACTACGGCATTCTGAGGCTCTGCTGTGAGCAGTCTCCTGCATTTACACGACAACTGGCTTCTCACCAGAACATCCAGTGGGCCTTTAAGAATCTCACACCACATGCCAGCCAATACCCTGGAGTGAGTAAAATTGATAACTCTTATATCTGTATCCTCAAATTGATTGGAAATACCTGTTTTTCCCCTTGTTGAGAAGTGGTGACAAAATATGAGGAGTATAGTCTATTTTTTCTTAAAGATTTAATGTGTACTTGTTTTCTTAAAAAAGCATAAAATGCTATATGGTTGTAAAATTAATAAGTATATGGATAGTTTTTCTTGGGTTGATGTTGAAATTTTCTTTCTAATGAAACTTACATATTTTAATTTGTAGTTTTATAAATATGTCTTTCATATGTACATAATGAAAAAAGTCAATTCTGTGGTACAGTTTTAAGGAATTATTATTTTGATATTTATTATCATGATCTATATGCTGTGCTAAGTTGTGACCTAGACAATATTTTTATCTTTGCTGTGGTGTTGCGTAGTATTTTTTTCTCACACTGCATTCAAGTGAATGAAATGGTTAAGGCTGCTATCAGAATATAAATAATACATGCAGTCTATGTCTGATCCTTTTTTCTCTGCAGACTATTTGTAGGTTTTATATTAAATCCTCCCCAATATAAGGATATATACCCTTTTATCCATTGGATAATTCTTTTCACTGTCATCTCTGCTGTCAATAGGAAATTATACCAAGAGGATGTAAATCTGGGAAGGAGATTGGAAGGAGAGTGCAGAACCCTTTTTAAAACTTGTGAACCCAAAGGCCATAAGAGACGTTGTTTGCCAAGAAGTAGGAGATGGTGAGAGTGGAGAGTAGGAAGAGCTTTTTCAAGACACTCAACACTTAAGAGTTTTGATTGCATTTTGATTGCAAAAGAATACAGTAAAGGGTGTCTTAAGGATTGGTATCCTTGAATTGTATATTGTATTTCCTTTTCCTGTTGAAATAAAGGACCTTCCTGTTCTTTAGATATAATGTAATAAATTGTTTAGATTTTCTCACCCTGAGAGAAGAACCTAATTTCCAGTGAAGAAATTTAGAACGTCTTTACTAAAGAAAAGAAAATGATTGTATTAAGTACCAAAATACATTTAAAAAACAAGGATATATAAGGAAAAGAATGAGAAAGTCTGTCTGATTTAGGAGTCAGAACAGGATTTATTAAGATTCAGTGGATTTGTTTCTAAAACATTCACATAAATATTTTACTTACTTACTAAACATGTCCATAGTTAAATATACCTTTGAAGAGTGCTGACTGAGAAAAACCCCTAATGTTGTTTCTTTCTCTTGACATCAATGAAATGTAACAGCTTTTATTGTAGACTTATCTATTAGAGATTTTAATTAAAATGGTGCTTGAGTCAATTTTTGCAAGGTAACTGGAACTGACTATTCATCAATAAAGAGTGTTCCAAATGTTGGCACCACCAATTTTATCAGAAACAGTCATAATTGAGGGGTGTAAAATTTTTGTGACAAAGTAATGATTTCTCATTTATTAAAGAAAAGGCGGCAACAGGTTGTTGTAGCATGACTCTGGATGCATATTTGAAGTTATAAAACTTAGTCTTTGAACAACATTAAGACTAAAAATGAACTGTATTAATTTGTATTTTTCATCTTCCTGAAATTCTATTTTGGGATTTTCTTTAATTATATATGAAATTTTAAAAATAGAATTTATTGCTAATTTTGTAACTATACTTGAATGGTAAAATCTAACTCGTGTCATTTTTAAAATGTTTATTTATTGGTTTTTAGAGAGAGAGGAGGAGGGAGAGAAAAAGAGAGAGAGAAGCTTCAATTTATCATTCTACTTGTTTATGCATTCACTGGTTATTTCCTGTATGTGCCCTGACCTGGCAGTGAACCTACAGCTGCGGCATATCAGGACGACACTGTAGCCAACTGAGCAAGCTGGCCAGTCTGTTTGTGTAATTTAAAGAACTGGCTAATGAGTAAAACATTCAGAATGAGATGCAGATGTTTAAAATGTTGTAGGGTTAAAATATCACTGTATTACTTATTTGCCCTTTAGGCAGTGGAAGAACTATTTAACCTGATGCAGCTGTTTATAGCTCAGAGACCAGAAATGAGAGATGAAGAATTAGAAGATATTAAACAGTTTAAGAAAACAACCATAAGTTGTTATTTACGTTGCTTAGATGGCCGCTCTTGCTGGACTACTTTAATAAGGTAAAAAGGTATTTTGTGGTATTTTTTTAGTTTATTTTGTTTTTCCAAGTGAGAGGATGGGGACCATACTTTTATTACTTTATTTTCCTTTTTATTGAATTTATTGGGGAGACCCTAGTTAACAAATTTCTATAGGCTTCAGGTGCCCAATTCTACAATATATCATCTGTACACTGTATTATATGTTCACCACCCCAAGTCAGGTCTCCATCCATCACCATTTATTCCCCCAAATACTCTCCTCCACCCCTCCCCAGCTCCTCTCCCAATGGCAGTCACCACACTCTTGTCATGTCCATGAGTTTTTTTTCTGCTTTTCCTTTTTGTTCAATCCCTCCAACACACCCAACCCCCAGCTATCAGCCTGCTCTCTATCCATGAGTCTGTCTCTGTTTTGCTTGTTAGTTCATTTTATCCATTAGGTTCCAATATGAGTGAAATTATATGGTACTTGTCTTTCTCTGACTGGCTTATTTCACTTAGCATAATTCTCTCCAGGTCCATTCATGCAGTCAAAAAGGGTAAGATTTTCTTCTTTTTTTTATAGCCGAGTAGTATTTCATCATGTAAATGTCTCACAGTTCTTTTATCTACTCATCTACTGATGGACACTTGGGCAGCTTCCAGACTTGGCTATTGTAAATAATGCTGCAGTGAACATAGGGTTGCATATATTCTTTGGAATTAGTTTTTCGTTTTGGTTTTTTTTGTTTGTTTGTTTTAATGAGAGAAGACAAACTCCCACATGCAACCTGACTGGGATCCTGGCAGCCCCTGTCTGGGGCCAGTGCTCAAATTAGTCAAGCTACTTTTAACACCTGGTGCTGATGCAGAGTAACTGAACTATCCTCAGTGCCTGGGGCCAGTGCTAGAACCAATCGAGCCACTGGCTGCAGAACGGGAAAAGGGAGAGAAGCAGACGGTCACTTCTCATGTGTGCCCTGACCGGGAATAGAACCCAGGACGTCTATATGCTGGGTCAGCACTCTGTCCACTGAGCCAGCTGGCTGGTCCCTTCAGGTTTCTTTACATAAAGTCCCAGAAATGGAATCACTGGCTCCAACATTTATAAAGAACACCAAATAAAAGAATCTAATTAACTATGGGCAAAAAATTTGAATAAATACTTCACTAATTATCAGAGAAATGCAAATTAAAACTAATTATCAGAGAAATGCAAGTTAAAACCAAAGTGAGATAGTACCTCACATCTGTAAGAATGGCTTTCATCAATAAATCAACAAACAACAAGTGCCAGTGAGAATGTGGAGGAAAGGGAATCCTCATGCACTATTGGTGGGAATGCATATTGCTATAGCCACTGTAGAAAGCAGTATTAGGCCCTGGCCGGTTGGCTTAGCGGTAGAGCGTCGGCCTGGCGTGCGGGGGACCCCGGTTCAATTCCCGGCCAGGGCACATAGGAGAGGCGCCCATTTGCTTCTCCACCCCCCCTCCTTCCTCTCTGTCTCTCTCTTCCCCTCCCGCAGCCAAGGCTCCATTGGAGCAAAGATGGCCCGGGCGCTGGGGATGGCTCCTTGGCCTCTGCCCCAGGCGCTGGAGTGGCTCTGGTCACGGCAGAGCGACGCCCCAGAGGGGCAGAGCATTGCCCCCTGGTGGGCAGAGCATCGCCCCTGGTGGGCGTGCCGGGTGGATCCCGGTCGGGCGCATGCGGGAGTCTGTCTCTACCCGTTTCCAGCTTCAGAAAAATACAAAAAAAAAAAAAAAAAAAAAGAAAGCAGTATTGGAGTTACCTCAAAAATTAAAAATTGACACTCGCCTGGCCAGGCAGTGGCACAGTGGATAGAGCCTCAAACTGGAACACAGAGGACCCAGGTTCGAAACCCCAAGGTCACCAGCTTGAGCGCAGGCTCATCTAGTTTGAGCACAGCTCACCAGCTTGAGCCCAAGGTTGCTGGCTTGAGCAAGGGATCACTTGGTTTGCTGTAGCCCCCCCCCCCCCCCCAGTCAAGGCACATGTGAGAAATCAATCAATGAACAACTAAGGTGCCACAACGAGGAATTGATGCTTCTCATCTCCCTTCCTGTCTGTCTGTCCCTATCTGTCTCTGCTCTCTCTGTCTCTGTCACACACACACACACACACACACACACACACAACTGACACTCATTTTAAATTATTTATACAAAGTTTAGCAATTCTGTATGGTTATTAGGGAAGCATTTATACGTTTAGTCACCTTGGAAGAATTTATATTTTGAAAGTAAATGAGTTACTTTGAACAGGTTTTATTTTTTTGGTTTTGGATTGTGTTAGAATTATAGACTTACGGTTGGAAGCAACCTTAATATATAATCATCTACCTAATAAAGCTTGTCACTTCTTTTTTCTATTTCAGTCATCCAAATATATGCTTGAACAGTTCAGTCCTAGAGGCCTCCAAAAATAACTTTCTTCATCTTTGGATGAGTTTTTATGTTAATATGTTTTTCATTCTATTTAGCCCAGATCTATCTTCTTTAAGTATAGGAATTAAGCAAAGTAACAAATCATGATCTTTACATTTAATTGTTTAGAGCAAATTAAAATCCAGATTAATTTCTTAGAGTATTTATATATATTACATCTAAGACTAGGAGTTGATGTCCTTTAGTAGGCACACATTTCTTGGCAGTACTTTCTTGAACTGTGTATTACAGTAACAAATATTTTTAATTAAATTTATTGGGGTAACTGGTTAATATATAAATTTCAGGTGTACAACTTTATAATACAACATTTGTATACTTATTGTGTACTCACCACCCATTCCAGTCTCCTTCTGTTATCATGCATTCGACCCACTGTACCCTCTTCATCCTCCCCCTATTCCTCTTATCTCTAGTAGCCACCACCACTCTGCTGTCTGTATCTGAGTTTGTTTTTTCATTTGTTCATGTAGTGTTGACTAGTATCTTAAGCTATTCAACCCCAAGATAAGTTATTTCAGATTATCTTCTTCATTCAGAAAACTTTTAATTTTGAATCTCTACCAGGGCTCTTTAAAGTAATTTTTTAAAATATTTGGCATTAATTTTTAATATATTGCTTTCTCAAGATTTACTACTTAAAGTTTATTTTCAAAAAAAGGATTTGGAGTTTTTTTTAACTCTTTATTGAAAAACGAAAAAGGCCCTGGCCCATTGGCTCAGTGGATAGAGCCTTGGCCTGGCATGTGTATGTCCCAGGTTCAATTCCCAATCATGGCTCACAGCTTCTCTCACCCTCCCTATTCTCCTCCTCCTCTTCTCTCCCTCTTCTTCTCCTCCTCACAGCCAGTGGCTCAATTGGTTTGAGCATTAACTCCAGGTGCTAAGGATGATTCTTTGGTCTGAGTGTCAGCCTCAGGTACTAAAAATAGATGGGTTGATTACAGCATCAGCCCCAGGCAGGGGCTGCTGGGTAAAAACCAGTCAGGGCACATGCAGGAGTCTGTCACTTTATATCCATTCCTCTCACTTTAAAAAAAAAAGGGAAGAAAACATTTATTGAAGTGGAGGGATTTCCAGTCATACTATATATGTTTTTTTTTTTCCTTTGCATTTTTCTGAAGCTGGAAACTGGGAGAGACAGTCAGACTCCCGCATGCGCCCGACCGGGATCCACCCGGCACGCCCACCAGGGGGCGATGCTCTGCACATCCTGGGCGTTGCTATGTTGCGACCAGAGCCACTCTAGCGCCTGAGGCAGAGGCCACAGAGCCATCCCCAGCGCCCAGGCCATCTTTGCTCCAATGGAGCCTTAGCTGCGGGAGGGGAAGAGAGAGACAGAGAGGAAGGAGACGGGGAGGGGTGGAGAAGCAAATGGGCGCCTCTCCTGTGTGCCCTGGCCGGGAATAGAACCCGGGACTTCTGCACACCCCAGGCCGACGCTCCACCACTGAGCCAACCGGCCAGGGCCTCCAGTCATACTATATAATAGCAGTTTCTAGTACCTAATAAAGAAATGAGGTATATTGATAAGAATAACTATTTTTGATGATTATAATCTATGTTATTTACAAGGCTACCATATGTATTTTTGTTTGAGTGAAAGAGAGATGCATCAAGTCATTGTGCCATTGACTGCTTCTCATATGTGCCCTGACCGGGGCTTGAACCAGTGATCCCAGCACTCCAGGGTGACCTACCAGGGTGCCACCATATGTTTTTAATGTTTTCCGCTCATGTTCCTCTTTCTTTCTCCAGTAACCACCTATTGAATGCTTTGATAATACAACTATATTTTATTAATACCCAGACCTTAGCATAATTAAAAGATAAACCTATTATAAAAATAAACATAATTTATCCTGAAACTTTCTAGATATTCCTATTATACCTCCCTTCCATTGTGTGGATAATTAAGAGTTGACTAGATACTATTAGACATAAGTTTTCTTTAATTTACTTAGGGAGTTTCTTATTTAATACTCTCTCCCTTTACTAAGAAATAGATGTAGTAGTCTCTTCTCAGAAGCTAGAGAAGTAGAGTGCCTAAATGACAGTATACTTCTGGTTTTATTTGTTTGCTTGCTTTTTTGTTTTTATCAGCAAAGTGTTCTGTTCTGATTCAGATATCTCAAATTATGATTTATGTATTCTTCTAGTGCCTTCAGAATACTGTTAGAATCTGATGAAGACAGACTGCTTGTTGTGTTTAATCGAGGGTTGATTCTGATGACTGAGGTAAGTATTTTATTGTATTTTCTCACCAAGACTACTGATTTTGTGGATATTTAGAGTTTATTGTAGGCTATTTTACAGGTATCTGGATTTTAATTATACAGATCAGTAAATGCTAATTTATATTTGAAGACTAATTAGGTCACAGTTTTTAGGGTGCTGTTTCCTTTTACATAGTAATGCCTTACTTTCCCCTTATTTTGTATTTAGAACTACTTGAAATAAACTGGTTTTATTTTGTTTGTAAGGATAGAAACAGAAGAAATTCATATGATTTAATCAAGGACACAGTCTCTCAAGAGTTCACTTTGATAGAGTTATATATACTAAGGTTATACCTAACTCTCTCAAAAAAAACCCTGAAAAGTTAGTTAAAGCAGTTACCTATACTCCTTAATTTTCCTGTTGTGGCCCACTGCTTTATATTCTGTAAGGCTTTGCAGTCTTAGAGCAAACACTAACAAAAAGAAGAAAAATCTGATTAAATAAATTATTCCTTTAGACTAAAATGTATACACAAAATATCAGAGCTCTGAAGTGTGAGGACTGTTCAGTATTTTAAAAGAGCTGAATGAGAGGATTTGACTTTTAAATAAAAAGCAAATCCATTTGGCTTAGTGTTCATATACATATACATAGTCTCTCTGGAAATGTGTCTGGAGGATGAGCCCTACAATTTCTTGGCTAAATAAATTAAAAATGAAATGAAGTTTTTCATTTTTTAAAATCACTTACAGTCTTTCAACACACTGCACATGATGTATCACGAAGCCACAGCTTGCCATGTGACTGGAGACTTAGTAGAACTTCTGTCAATATTCCTTTCTGTATTGAAGTCTACGCGCCCATATCTTCAGAGAAAAGGTTTGGTCATTTTTTATTTTTGTTAATTCAACTAGTAAGAGCAAAATAAGGTGTTTAAACTGCATGCTTCAGAGAATTTGTTTTTATCTCCAGTTTATATATAGGAGGAGATGGGGCTGATGCTAATCATGAGGAAATGTTTCTCATAATTTCCTGATATAAGACTGGAATTTTCTTATTTATTGTTTTTAATGCCTAACCAAAACACAGTCAAGCATGCTACAAGTGTCAAGATGTAGGAGACTGGAAAACATTTCCAGCCCAGTAACACTGGTTATTTTGTGAAGGTTTTCCAACTGGAAACTTCATGGCTTAGATTAGATCATTTTTCGTTTCAAGAGAAATAACTACAAACATATCTCTTTTGTGTTCCTGTAAGATAGTGTGAACTCTGAACTTCATATAAATTACTAAAAAATAAGATATAGTCATCACTAAAATAGGTACTTTAAGAAATCTAGCAGGTTTATGTTCGAAGTAAGCTATTGTTACCTACCAACAGATTTCCTGGTTGGGTTTGCAAATGGTTTTGGTTTTTTTTCGTTGTTAATTGGGATGTCCTGTGCATGAGAAGCACTATACCCAAGATTAATAGTGTTCCATGCACAGTGAAGCACCTAAACACTGCTTGATATTATAAATTTAAAACAGGTGGTTTTGTGCGGCACTACAGTTATGTCAATAAAGTTTATTTAGATCACAATATATCCTAAAGTATCACATAGTAAAATTATTCAGTCAATGAGGACTTGGGAGGGAATGTCAGTGAACTGGCTTGAATGTTCTGTGGCAAGCCACAAGCCAGCCAAATATTGATATAGAAATTTAGGTTATAATTTGCCTTGTGATGTTTGGAAGTCATTGTTTATACTTTAAAGGTTATATTTTAGGCTATTTGGGATCTGCTGTTGGAAGGATCACTAGACTTATGGAGGAATTAGTCACAGATGACTTGTAGAAAATACTGTCATATATAGTTCATTTCATCATTTTCTGTTGCAGGAAGCCACTCCACCACAGAATGCTAATATGCCAGTGGTACCCAGTACCTCTTATATATAAGTTATTGCAAATAATGTTCTGAAATGCTTAACTTCAGAATTACATTTTTTTAAAGTAAATAATTGTTTTAAATCTATTTTGTAAAGATATAAAGTACAATAGAATTTCTGGAGTACAGATTAAACTATTTGCACTAACACACGTGATATGCATGATTTAATAAAATAACTTTACTCTCCCTAAAAAAAAAAAAATCTAGCAGGTTTAACAGTAGTAGCCATCTCATGAAAAACAGACACAGCTTTACATAGCCCAAGATGTTTATGTAATTAATTTGAATTAAGTTAGTATTCTGTAGTTTACAGTAGAAAGTAATTGTGATGAGGTTTGATCTTAAATGGCATATTTATGTATGCTTTTGTATTTGCAGATGTGAAACAAGCACTAATCCAGTGGCAAGAGCGAATTGAATTTGCCCATAAACTGTTAACTCTTCTTAATTCCTATAGCCCTCCAGAACTTAGAAATGCCTGTATTGGTAAGTTACTAAGAAAATATACCTGTGTAAAACTAGTGAAAGAACATTTTGGGGGGATTATTTTTTTGTGAGGTGTGATTAGTTCTGAGGGTCTGGACAACATTTGTACTTATGTGTAATTTTCATTGGTCAGTAGGTCCTTAAAGATCAAATTTCATTTCTTAACAATGCAGTAATTACCCATGTGATCATGGGCCAGTCACTTACTATATCTGGGCTCTTGGACCTTAGGTTATCTCTAGATGTCTTGCTCTAAAATCTTCTGAACCTATATAAACAAGGTAAATCATACAAATGTTTACAAAGTAGAATTGAAATTGTAAAGGATTGTAGTGATTATTTCACTGTGAGTTCTTTTGCTTAAAGATATTTCTTAGCCCTGGCTGGTTGGCTCAGTGGTAGAGCATCAGCCTGGTGTGCAGGAGTCCCAGGTTCGATTCCCGGCCAGGGCACACAGGAGAAGCGCCCAGCTGCTTCTCCACCCCTCCCCCTCTCCTTCCTCTCTGCCTCTCTCTTCCCCTCCCGCAGCCAAAGCTCCATTGGAGCAAAGTTGGCCTGGGCGCTGAGGATGGCTCTATGGCCTCTGCCTCAGGCGCTAGAATGGCTCTGGTTGCAACAGAGCGACGCCCCAGATGGGCAGAGCATCGCCCCCTGGTGGGCATGCCGGGTGGATCCCAGTCGGGTGCATGCGGGGGTCTGTCTGACTGCCTCCCTGTTTCCAGCTTCAGAAAAATACAAGATATTTCTTAGTAGATTTTCATAGACACCTAGGTATTTTACCTTTTTATTGATTGCATATTTATAATAAAATGACCATTCATGCCTGTTAAAGCACCCCCTTATTTTAAATTTATATTGCATTTTTTACTACCTTAGAAACCACTTTAAAATCATATTTAGAGACTCTTAACTGCTTATTTACAGTTTCTTAAGATGACATGAAAAAAAAAAAGATGACATGAATGACTGGCTGTCATGTGTAAGCAGTCGGTCATGGCAGGCATTGGCCTGATATTCTGTGGAATTACTGGCCTAGGCTTCTCCAGCAAGAGGGGAGAGGTGCATAGTGGTAATCTCTGATTGCTAGACTCTGCCAGTTGCCTGTCACCATGAGCTTTACGCTTGTGTGATTAGAGGATGAGAATTAGTCCAGCTAATATCAGGAAACATTAAAAGTAGATTAAGGATTATCCCTTTGATCTGAAGAACTTTGAACCTTAGATTTCTTTATATGCTGCTTCAGGTGATTTTATGAAGACACATAATATGCACTATTTCCCTTGGTGTACTTCTCCATGATTCTTTTCTTGGATAAATAATATACAAATAGTTTTAAACTTTAGTTTCAGAATGATAGCTCTGTTGTCCCGTTAGTAACTCGGCTGAATTCAGATTGATTGTCATCAGACAAATTTCTCCCAGTGTCAGGAGCTAAAACAGTTTTAGACTCATTTTAACTTTTCTAGCTGCCATACTGCAACTAGTCACTCCATAAGGGTTTGTGAGTTTGAAAGTGACAGGTACAATTTTTTAATACCCAAATTGTGCTTTTATTTTCAGATGTACTCAAGGAACTTGTGCTTTTGAGTCCCCATGACTTTCTTCATACTCTGGTTCCATTTCTGCAACACAACCATTGTACCTACCATCACAGTAATATACCAAGTATGTATTCATCTAGCCCAGTACTTGAGTGTGGTTGGCATTTAATCTTTCTGCACACTGAAACATGGAGATTTATTTTTTCCCGTTTATTCTTATTGTACACTTTTAATGTCTTAGTGTCTCTTGGACCTTATTTCCCTTGTCGAGAAAATATCAAGCTAATAGGAGGGAAAAGCAATATTCGGCCTCCGCGCCCTGAACTCAATATGTGCCTCTTGCCCACAATGGTGGAAACCAGTAAGGTATGTTGGGATGCTAGGAAAGCCATGTTTCTGTAGTACACAGTAATTTGAAATTTTCCCTCTGGCAGTTATGAGTAGATTAGACATAAATAACCATTTTGTGGATCCTAAAATGATTAGACTCATTTGGACTTTTTCCTTTTAGTGCTCTGAAATGTTGGTTTAATATTTGCAAAATCAACAATAAGCACAAGTAGTAAGTTCTTTCCCCTCAAAAAATACCCTTATAGAAAGCCTTATCAGTATATGTTACTAGGCTAAATTATAACTGGGTCATATATCTAAACCTGAAAAATCAAGTTAGGTACTTAATGAATGTTTAAATTTGGCCATATCAATTACTTTTTTTACTGCCTTTTAATTATAATCCTTTATATATATCACAATTGATAAATTTATCATCATTTGTCTGATTTTTGTCCTCTAACATTTTATTCTAAAATAATACTAATTCTAAATTACAGAGAGAAGGTACAGGATAATTTATTTTAGTCTCAACATTTTTTAAACAATTTTCCCCCTTTATCTTTCTTCACCCCACTTCATTCGCGCTCTCCCTTGCCCACAATCTTTGTATCTTAAATATTCTTAAGTTTTTACAAGATGATAAACAATTAAAAATAATTAACACTGTAGTAACCATTACAGAAATAATTTGGAGTCTATTTCAAAAATCAAATTTAATTTATTCTTCTTGATTATATGTCTGTAGAGCTGAAATGTCACATTTTAAACTCTTAATAGTAATTTTTATTAAAGTATGTAGAAATAATGGGTAATTTTAATTGACAGGATTTGCACACTGAGAATAAACTTTGACAATTAAGAGCTTAATAACATTACCAGATACTTGGAAATTAAAACTAGTTTCTTATGGAATTTAAATATTTAATCAGCTTTTTAGTTAAACTTATTACATTTGCACAAAATATGCTCTTTAATTTATTATACAATTTAAGTGCAACCATTTTATCATCTTTAACCTTCAGGGCAAAGATGACGTTTATGATCGTATGCTGCTAGACTACTTCTTTTCTTATCATCAATTCATCCATCTATTATGCCGAGTTGCAATCAACTGTGAAAAATTTACTGAAACATTAGTTAAGCTGAGTAAGTATAAAAGATGAGCAGTAAATTCCACTGAATTATTTTAAGTCCCTAGCCATTCAGGAAGGGGAGGAAAAAAATGAGACAATCCTTTTCTTATTTTTTAAAGTAAATGTTAAAAAATAGTAATTACTCTTGGGAACATTTTTATTTTTATTAAGAAAACACCAACTTACTGGTTTCCATTGGCTAGTTCTGCCCAGAGTTTCAGCTGGCCTATAAAGGAGTGTGGAGTGGGGCTGGTCACTTTTGTACATAGAAGCCCAAGTCCTCCTCCATCTGCCCAGCAGAATTTAAAAACAAAAACTGCTCTGCTTAGGGAGACAGGCTTAGAAGGACTTTCCGAGCCCTGATCTTGAGGGTAAGTTGAGATCTATAATGCCAGCTGTGCTTTGGCGCTGGTAACACCAAGAGCAAGCTGAGTGGGCTTAGCTAGGGTGAAGCAGAGGTGCATATATGAGTAAATTAGGAGGTAAGTCCAATAAAATAGGTGAGTAAGAAGGGAAATTTGAAAAGGAGTATTCGAGAAATAGAATTATACAGGGGAAAGAAAACTCGAATTACTTAATAAGTATTATGTCCCTCCAAGGAGGTGCCTGAGAGCTGTTAGAGTATACTCCCTTCGGGTGATTTTCTTTTTTAAGCTGATAAGTATTTGGAAGACATATAGCCCTCCTGCAGATGTCCCCCATCTCAGGACCTCCAGAGTTCCCAGGCTCTGTCTGTCTTGCTTCTTGAGGAATGGCCGAGGATTCTCTCCAATGTTCTGTAGCTTAATTTCAGAGCATGAAAGTAAAGTACTCATGGAATTACCACCCAGGTCAAGAAATAGAATATTACCGTAACACTCTAGATCAGTGGTCCCCATCCATTATTGGGCCACGGACTGGTTTAATGTCAGAAAATATTTTCACGGACCGGCCTTTAGGGTGGGACGGATAAATGTATCACGTGACTGAGACAAGCTTCAAGAGTGAGTCTTAGACAAATGTAACAGAGGGAATCTGGTCATTTTTTAAAAATAAAACATCGTTCAGACTTAAATATAAATAAAACAAATAATGTAAGTTATTTATTCTTTCTTTGTGGACCGGTACCAAATGGTCCACGGACCAGTACCAGTCCGCGGCCCGGGAGTTGGGGACCACTACTCTAGATGACCCCTTTTGCTCCTTCTCAGTCACAGCCTCTTCCTTCCCATGGAAAAGGTTTTGAGCCATTATTGATAGGGCAAAAGATGTGAACCTACCTTAGGTTTCATTATCCAAAAAGAAGAAAGTGGTAACAGCTGTCAGGGATAATTTCTCTTCAGAAAAACCATCTTCTTGGCAAGTGATTAGAGCATCTTCAAATTTGAAAGGTTGTTCCTTTCACCTGTTGTCATTAGCTGGTTATATACATATGTGTGACTGAAGTGCCAGTATTGGTCGTGGGAGTGGTGAGGATATGTTCAGATTGGCCATTTTATAATTACACAGTTGGGTTGTAGCACTTGATAGAAGCTAAAACCTAGCAGTGGCAATGATCAAATGTGAGAGAATATGCAGGAGTTCTAGTAACATATCCTTGCTCCTGAATAAGAAGGGGAACTTAGAAAGATGCTGACCTTACGAGTTGTTTTTGGTAATTAGATTCATATGATTTATGCCAAAAATTATTTGAGAAACTATTTTAGCTACTTGAACAGCTCTTACCAAAATAATGAATGTTCTGCCCTGTTTGGAACTGTCTTCCTTATCAACACAAATACACAATTTCAGGGAAGTTAAACATGGAGGGAGGAGGAGGGAGGAAAAGGACAACACACTTAAGTCATCCACATCAGCTGAATTAACTTTCATATATTTTATACTCTCATCACTCTTATCTATGAAACACTGTTGATGCTGCCTCATGGTGTTCAGTTCTCTACATAAGAACTGGACTGTTCTATAGAACATTCTAGAAGGATGAAAATATTCTCCATTTGCATCACCATCCATAATATAATAGCCACTAACCATATGTGAATGTTGAGAACTTGAAGTTTGAGTAAGGAACTGAATTTTTATTTTATTTTAACCACATTAAATTTGAAGAGCTAGATGTGATGTTGCCTACTGTAATAAGTAGCACAACACTATATAGAAACCAAAACCTTTACAAATAGAGCAGGACAGAAATTTTTTATGGTTTATCTCAGTTAATGCAGAAAATGAGATATAAATATTGCAAAGACATAAAAACCTTGCTTTCCTTTTGTTTCTTATAAATGAAGAGATTATGCCTCAGTATTTAAAGTTAACTCCTCCTTCCAGCTGAAATGATTACTTCTAGGGAGAGGCACCTAAGGAAGGGATTGAGCCAAGCCAAGCCCACTTTAATGACTATAATGTGAAGCAGAGAGTTGAT
Organism: Saccopteryx leptura; assembly: GCF_036850995.1. NCBI lineage: Eukaryota > Metazoa > Chordata > Mammalia > Chiroptera > Emballonuridae > Saccopteryx > Saccopteryx leptura. The sequence goes on from NC_089505.1 coordinate 256,866,279, forward strand.
AGGGAGTTTTAATTTGTATAATTTCTTCAGGAAATTATCTTTGGCAACAAAGAAAGGAAAGGGTAAATTTAAATTGTTTATGTTCTTAATCATTTGAGTCTTGAGGTTAGATGGTCCAAGGGCCAAAATACCAACTATAGATGAGATTGTCTCAAGACCTATATCAGATTGCAAATCATTTTCAGTTTTGAAGAAAAGTCTTTGTGGTAATTCTTATATGGGTAGATTTTAAGATTGTTAGGGAGGCCTGACCTGTGGTGGCGCAGTGGATAAAGCATCGAACTGGAACGCTGAGGTTGCTGGTTCGAAACCCTGGGCTTGCCTGGTCAAGTCACATATGGGAGTTGATGCTTCCTGCTCCTCCCTTTCTCTCTCTCTCTCGCTCTAAAATGAATTAAATAAAATAAAAATTTTAAAAAGATTTTAGGGAATAAAAAAGAAGTATATAATGGTTGTAGATTAGAATTGCAGGGGATCGAGTTCCAAGCACGAAATAGTAAACAAAGGGAGAGAGGAAGTGTTTTTGAAGTGATGTCAGGCATGGGGTTAGTAGGGAAGACAGAAGTGGGAAGAGAATTCAGGAAGGGTGAACAAAGCTATTGACTACCATGTGAAATAACAGTGTGTCTGAAACCACGGTATTTTGGTATTTTAAAATAGTTTAGCCAGAAAAGTTCTGAAAAAGAATAATAAGAGGAACTGACACTGTTAGTTTCTAAAATCCTTACTAAAGATTCAGTAATTTTTGTGGGGTTTTTTAGTATTTAATATACAGGTAGTCCATATGTTGCAAACAAGATAGGTTGTATAGGTTTAAAAATGTTTAAGTATTTATATGTACAGAAAGGTAAAAATAATTACTATGTTGAGACAAACATCTAAGTTGCATTTGATAGGTAAATGTACCTGTTCCAACTTTACATACAAATTCAGCTTAAGAACAAACCTACAGCCCTGGCCGGTTGGCTCAGTGGTAGAGCGTCGGCCTGGCGTGCAGAAGTCCCAGGTTCGATTCCCGCCAGAGCACACAGGAGAAGCTCCCATCTGCTTCTCCACCCCTCCCCCTCTCCTTCCTCTCTGTCTCTCTCTTCCCCTCCCGCAGCCGAGGCTCCATTGGAGCAAAGATGGCCCGGGCGCTGGGGATGGCTCCTTGGCCTCTGCCCCAGGCACTAGAGTGGCTCTGGTCGTGACAGAGTGACACCCCAGAGGGGCAGAGCGTCGCCCCCTGGTGGGCGTGCCAGATGGATCCCGGTCGGGTGCATGCGGGAGTCTGTCTTACTGTTTCTCCACATTTCCAGCTTCAGAGAAATACAAAAAAAAAACACAAAAAACCTACAGAACCTATCTCATTTGTACCTGGGACTGCCTGTATATATAGTTCACAATTTAAAACAATATCAAAAAGGTACACAAAATGTCACTCACAGACTCACTCCCTACCACTTTTATTGTTTTGTTTACCTTTATTTGCATAAAAACAAATACAGGTATATTTTCTCCCCTTTTTTACATAAAAGTACACTTATGATTAAAAACCATGTGATGCAGATACAGAAATGCATAGGCAGAACAGTAGACAAAGCGCCACAAACACATGTAAGGCTATGCGAGGACACATCAGATCAGTGGTGAATAGGTGGTGTTGAGATCATTGGTTAGCTATCTGGGGAGAGGGAGGAACCTTTAATACCTGCTCCAAATACCAAATACATACCAGGAGAATTAAGATTTAATTGTGAAAAGTAAAATCGTAGAAATATTCGAGAAAAACATAGGATTATATGGCTACAACCTTGAGATTTGAAAGACCATGGTAAGCAGGAAACAAAACCTAGAAACAATAAGAAATTGTCTATGCTGAAGTTGAAATGTTTGTCTACATAAAGATTTAAAATACTTTGTTTAAAAATGCCATAAATTGAATGAAAATACAAACAACTAGTGAAAAAAATATTTGCATTCTTAGCCAATAAATGTCTAGTATTGCCAAATAACAAAGAATTTTTAGGATTCAGTATGATGGTCAAGAATATAAAGTAGCCTGACCAGGCGGTGGCACAGTGGATAGAGCATCGGACTAGGATATGGAGGACCCAGGTTCGAGACCCCAAGCTCACCAGTTTGGACCCAAGGTCGCTGGCTTGAGCAAGGGGTTACTCGGTCTGCTGAAGCCCCGCGGTCAAGGCACATATGAGAAAGCAGTCAATGAACAACTAAGGTGTCGTAACGAAAAACTGATGATTGATGCTTCTCATCTCTCTCCGTTCCTGTCTGTCTGTCTCTATCTATCCCTCTCTCTGACTCTCACTCTGTCTCTGTAAAAAAAAAGAAAAAGAAAAAAAATATAAAGTAAAATAAGCACAGGCCATGAACAGGCATTACTCATGTGCCCATGTTTACATAGACAAATACAGTTGGTAACCATATGGAAAGTTGCCCAACTTTACTAAATAAAGCAAATGACAGTTTCTCTTTTTTCAACTATGAGTTAAAGTTTAGATGTATGTTTGAGAAAAGAAGAGATCTTATACTGGAGTCAGTTTGGGGAGAAAATAAGGCATTATCAACTTAGATTGTTATACCCTTTGATCCAGCAATACTAGATCTAGAAATCAACCCTACTCTACTCATAAGCGGTATACTTAGGATGTTTATTTTCACTTGGTTTGTATTTTGGAAACACCCAGTATCCAATAACAGAAGCTTAGTTAAGTAAACCAAAGTTTATCTAGTCTTTTAAATAATAAGGTGGGAATTGACTGTGGATAATGTGGGTGGAAAATGGAAAACTGATGAGTATGATTACACGTTTTTTTAAAGGAGACACTCAGCATATGCAAAAAATAATTATAAGGTGCTTTTATTTTTCTAGGTTAGATAGCTGTAAGGTTTAAATTACTTGTAGTGGTCATATATAGGTACTACATTTGGGAAACAAAAGAAGTAAAGTACTACAGAAAACTGGTAGTACAAATTCTAATACCATGTACTATGTAGGTCATGCAGAATTAAGAATATGCTGAAGTAAAATTAACTTAATAACAAATCCCTAGATTTTATCTTTTAGTTAAGTTTCATTTTCAGAGGCAAACAAGGATCTCTATCACCTTTATTATTTAACATTGTTTTTGAAAGTTTGCTTAAAGCATTAATAACCAAAAGTAAGAAGAAATAGGTTTTCTTGCAAGGAACATTATGGATTTGCATAGAAAAACCACAATCTTCAAATCTCTAGAGGTTAAAAAATTAGTATAGTTGGTAAGAGTAAACATAGAAGTTTCAAGTTATAAAAAGCATAGTTCTGGTTCATGCTTTACCTTTTTGTGATGTCAAGGTGGTACTGATTGGAGAAACAGCTGGCTAGCTGTTTCCATAAAGGCTTCTTCAGGTGAATGTACTTCAGACCAGGGCCAGTCCTTTAGTGCAGATCAGAAGTCAGCTTTTACCAGTCTACAAAGGCAAATCCATTTAGCCTAGGTTAATACGTGGTAATTATGTTTAATAGACATATTTATTCTATTATTATGCCAGTTTGTTAATTTACATCAAAAAAGAACTGGCACAGGAATCTGAATATTCTATAGTAGGACCAGCAGATTTTTTTCCAGTTACCTAAGTGGGCAGCTGAATAGCTTTCTTGGTATGTAGTCAAAACAAAGGGGACTGGAAAGCATCAAATGTGTGATAGTCTTAGGCTAATATATCTTGATGATTCAGTCTCATCGTGGAGCATTAGTAGTGGGCCTTTCATCCATTGGCTAAAACGATCACTTTCTGTGGATAATGCTTGGATTATGATACACACTCCTATAGAAAGCTAGACAAAGAATCATAACACAATTCAGATAGGAGAAACCCTAACTAGTCAATAAACATATAAAATATTTCATCCTCACAGCATTCATTTGAACAACCATTTTACCTACAAAAGCTGTTTTTAAAAGATTTTTCTTTTAATAACACACCCAGCAGCTTCTATGACATAAGGTATTACTAATAAAGAAAAGATGTTTATAACAGTTTTTGATTATCATATATTAATTCCTTCGTGAATGGTTATGAAGAAAAGTTTAAGTCTGCCCGTCCTGTTTAACTGAGACAAGACTTGGATGTGTGCCTGAGAACTTTGTTGACTGCATCTGGCTGTGCTATCCACCCAGTACAGTGAGACTCCACAAAAGGTGTTGGAGGAGGAGTGTGTGGAATACGATAGCACTTGAGTCCTAGAGCTAAGATTTGCGTGATCCTCAATGTTCTGTGGATTTGTAGAAAGAAACAAACTGTGCTTTGCAGGGATGCCTTCCTTCCAAAAGAGGTGCTGCTTGAAGAGGGAATAGGTAGAACTTTGTATAAAAGAGATCTCTTTAGTTTACCGTGGGTGTGTTTTCCAGAGTGTGGTGTACAAGATGTTCCGGGGAAAAAGATTTTATATTAATATGTATGGATCTTACTGTATTATAAAAATACATAAGTACTACATCACACCCATGATGTATAATCAGATAAATCTAGGGTAATTGCAAGTATACCGCTCACTGGCTTTTGAGATGAACCTGAGATTACATAACCTTTCTAAGCATAATTTTCTCATCCAAAAAAGGGGCCAAAATGAGGATAACGCCTACCAAATTGATGAGAAAAGTAAATGTGATGATCTGACATACCTAGTACAATAGATGCCAATACATGTTTATTTCCCTCTTCACTTGTAAAGATATTTGTATCAGAATACCACTTGAAAGGGATCTAGGTTATAGAAAGCCTCCATGGGATTTTTTTGTTTATTGTGGTAGTGCTGCTTTTTGGTAGTTATTAAAAGTAAAAGATTACTTTGAGGGATAGTTGGAGAAAAAAGAATAAAGACTGGACAAATATAAATTGCGGTATACAGTCTGCTTTCCATAAGAGAGTTCATGTCAGGGCAGCCTTTAGTTCAGGACTTGGCAAACTTTCTGCAAAACTGCTGGATATTAAATACTTTAGATTTGTAGGCCTTATATAGTCTCTGTCACATATTCTTTGGCTGTTTTTTTTGTTTTTTACAATCCTTTAAAAACATGGAAACTCATTTTAGCTGAAATGGCCATACAAAAACAGGTGCAGGCCAGAGTTTGCCAGCCCCTGCTCTACTTTTACAGGTAATTATGATGCAGGGACATGGGGGTATAGAATACTCTCTTCTTAGTAACCAACAGTTTTGATGGCATGCCCTTGTTTGCTTATGTATATAGGATAAAGAGGGATGATAGTGTTCCCTTGGATCTTTTGGGGTTTTTTATTATTATTGATTTTAGAGACAGAAGAAGGGGGAGAGAGGGAGTTCCACTTATTAATGCATTCACTGGTTGATTCTTCCATGTGCCCTGTGCAGGAATCAAACCCATAACCTTGGCATATCAGGACGATTCTCTAACTAATTGAACTACCTAGGCAGGCTTCTCCTTAGATCTTTACAAAGAGATTAATCGTGACAGGAAAATAAATAAATAGGCTTTCCCACAAAAGGGAGTCCAGGCATCCTTGGATGACTAAATTGGGGGACTGATTTAATTTCCCTTTGGAAGATTTTGATATTCTCAAATCCTTGGTTTAACCCAAGAGGTTGGCAAACAGGAACCTGCATGCTGCTTGTTGTTGTATAATCAGTGAGCTACCCACAAGTTTAGAAGGGTTTTTACTTTTTAGGTGGGTAAAAAAGAACTAGATTATTTTAAATACTTTGTGACACATGAAAATCACATGAGATTTAAATTTCAGGGGTTCTTAAAGTTTTATTGAAATACAGCCACACGCATTAATTTAATGTTGTCTTTGACTGCTTTCACACTGCCTCTGCAGTGGTGAGTAGTTATAGCAGATCATGCAGGTTGCAGAGACTAAAATAGTTACTGTTTGGTTCTTTACAGAAGAGTTTGCTGACTCCAGGTCTAATTAAAAGTGGAGATGGCTTTTCTTGTATTTCTCCTTCTCTATGTTTATACTTTCCCTGGGATTAGGAGTGTGGAGGATGGGAAATTGACTTAACGACTGTGGTATCGCAATTTCTGTGCTTTGAGAGGTGGGAGGGCAGAAGGAACAAATGCCTTGAAGACATATGACATCTGGAACAGTCGAGAAGAGGAAAGGTTAAAGCAGTAGAGGTTCCATATAGGTCTCTGACATAAGGCTAAGTATGATCTACTCAAAAGATCCTGGGGACAAGGCCAGAAGCTATTAGACTCAAGCATTGTTTACCTAAATCTAACATGAAGATAATTCTCCCTATCTTTAGAGAAATAAAGTAATAAAGAAAGTAATGATATGTTATTTAATTCTCCACATCCTCTTTTTAACCTTAGGAAAGTGCGTACACGCACACACTCCACCTTACAGTTTAGCTATTGCATGAAAATTCTCTAGTAGACAGAGTGGTACCTTAATCCATGAAAGCTTTGGAACCTCTCAGCAGTAACCTTTATTGTCCCAAATAAAGTTCCAGTACTCAAAGAGCAAAATTGGTTTAAATTGCCTCCGATCCTTCTGGGAATGAGGTGTGGGATATAAATAAATTCAAAGTTTACTGCATTCTAAATTTAAATAACTGGGTAAAACATTGGAGTGAATTCTTCCTTTTAAGTATTTTACGTATTTCTGAAATATGTAGAAAATATGCATAGTTATGACTAGAAATAACTACTTTATTGTACCTGCGGTTTAATAACTCGGTAGTGCAACCTATAACCTATTCTGATTTCTTTTCAAATACTAGGTATCCTAGTTGCCTATGAAGGTTTGCCACTTCATCTTGCACTGTTCCCAAAACTTTGGACTGAGCTATGCCAGACTCAGGTAAAGAAAATGAGTTTTAGATAATTTGGTCTTTAATCTCATCTGACCCATGTGGTCATTAATTTTAGGAACAATGGGTTGGAAACGGGATATTTTAGAATCTTGGTAGGTAAAATAGGATTAATGGAAATAATAACTATTAAGCATTGGGCAACTAGTTGCCCTTTGAAGGTTTTTACTTTCATAGATTTGTATCAAAGGATATTTCAGATGATCTGTTTATACTTGAAGTCAATATTAATAGCTTTGGTAAAAATCCAAAGCAGGAAGATATTAAGGGAAGAAGACATATGCCACTTCTTTCTCTTCTTGCCCTGCTCCTGTCTCTTGCTCCCCTCCTCCAGTCCTCCTCTCCCCACACCTGCTCCCCTCCCACTATTCCAAAAGCTCTAGTATAAACTATTTCAGCAGTCCTTTTACTTCTTATCTATTACCTCCAACTGTTTTTTCAAGTCTGATGCACTTGTTTTCTTATCAACAATATCATTGAGAACAGGCAACACTGTGCCCCTCCAAACTTAAGTATCTAAAAGCCAGCTCCTTAAAGTAAAGGGGGCACCTAAATATCATAATGCTTCTTAAATTGTGGAGGGAAAGGAGGGAGAAACTAGATTGGTTGGACTCATTTCTTAGATCAGGCATAAAGGATCCCCACTCTCTTTAGACCCTAAAAAAAGTATTGCTTACCTGCCTGGTTATATCTGCTCATATCCAGAGAAAGAGACAAGTTTGTTAACTTTTCTTTGGCATAAACCTTTACCCACATAGGATCTGAATTACTTTGGGTCTGGTTCAGCCTCCTGCCGGTAGTACTCTGTATGTTTTCCTAATGGATGTGTGTCACTTTGTACTGCAATACTTGTTTCTCTATCTCCTTGTCCCAAACTAAGCTCCTCAAGCATAGAGGCTTTGTCTGAGTCATCTGTTCCCTGAAGAAATGTCGTTCTGTTCTCTACAGTAGGAATCTTTGAAAGGCTAGATACATTGATGAGATGGTTTAGTACTTAGTAGACATTCAGAAAATGACTTACTGGTTACTTTTTTTAAAAAGCTGAATGGTCTATTCAGTAAGTAGAAGCAGACCCTGCTTTTTCCCTGTCTGTTGTCGCTCTTGATTTGGGTAGTTGCTTTATTTGGGGGGGGAGGGCTCTATACTCTGCCACCAGCTACTGCTTTCCCTACTGCTCTGAACTACACAGAATTTACCATCCCCCTAACTTCCCTTAAAGCCAAGCCAACCCAACTAAGGCTTCCCAAGGCCCTGCCTGCAACCCTGCACAAGAACATAGGCAGTAGCCAGAGGCTGTGACTGGTAGAATAGGCAGTATATTCTACCAGTATGTAATGTACATATCATCAATACTTTCATCCTACTTTTAAGTCTGTTTTGTCTCCCATGTAAATGATCTATTATTAAAACATATAATCTAGGTAATATATCTACTTAAAGACATACTACTTGTGTTTAAGAGCCATGACCATTTGAAAACAGGAAAACCAAATGCTAGTAAAATTTTCATATATTGGGACCCACTAATTCTCTGTGTGAGCCAATTAGGAAGAGGTTTGCTGTTTACTTCTGCAATATTTATAGTGGAGGGGTTAACAGATTACTGCTGCTAATGAGATCATACAGTAAAAATTTTAATTCATTTTAGAGGATTCTTAAAATTTTTTGTGTGCTTTGGTTACCTATTAACTATCCATTAAGTGGGCCCCTAAAAGCATTCTATTTGTCCAGTCCCTTAATTCTCTTAATGCTAGATAATAAAGCTGTATATTTTTTAAAGAAAATATTTGTTCAGTTTGGCCATTCAGACTTTATAAGTCTCTTCCTCTAGCACTCACCCATATAGTCCAATTAATACTTTAATTGTTGGGGAGGACAGTTGCTATAACTACAGGTTTAGTAGACTGAATTAGAAGTGGGATTCGCAGACTGGATGTGCATCATAAGCAGTATGGCTAAGGTTTGTGGTGATCAGTACTTCCTTCTTCCCACTTTAGTCCGCTCTGTCAAAAAATTGCATCAAGCTTTTGTGTGAAGATCCCGTTTTTGCAGAATATATAAAGTGTATCCTAATGGATGAAAGAACTTTCCTAAACAACAACATTGTCTACACATTCATGACTCACTTTCTTCTGAAGGTATGTTGTACTTTGAAACTCAGTGTATTACTCCCAGTTCATTAATGGTTGTATTTTCGTTATGTTGGTCTTTTGGAGATTGTTTTTTAATCTTTTTTCCAGGTTCAAGGTCAAGTGTTTTCTGAAGCAAACTGTGCCAATTTGATTAGCACACTTATTACAAACTTGATAAATCAGTATCAGAACTTGCAGTCTGATTTCACCAACCGAATTGAAATGTCCAAAGCAAGTGCTTCATTAAATGGGGTAAGAACTGTGGAAGGGAATAGTCATGTACTGCAAAGTTTTTCTTAAATCTACTCTTTAAGTTCGGTCTTAGTATGATTTTACCATCATAGCAATAACGTATTCAAACTCAGTAAGTCAAATATGATGAAACCACTTAATTTTTAAAAATCTGTTCACTGTGCCTTTTATGTATATAGCATACACTTTCTATTACCTTAGAAGATGAGCTAATATCATTACCCTGGGAGAAGACATTCCCTTTACATTTTTTGAAACAATTACTCGTGATGTTACTGTTATTACCTATGGCTCGTAAGTAACTAAACTATCAGATTAATGATCTGCCTATTATAAAGCCAGTTAAGACTAGGGAATTAGTAAATTGCCTTGTACCGACTCTCAAATAGCTATATCATAGAATAACAAACACTTGTATACATGCGCTCACAGATGTTCAGCAGCAGCCTCCCAAGTAACAATGCTTAGATGCCAGGACAGATTACAGAGATACGTGAGGAAGACCTTATTGATTTCCACATCCACCCAAGGTTAGCATACTTGAGAAATTGATTTCTAGATTAATAAGGCCTACCTTTCTCATGGATCATTCTGGGTTTTTTAAATTCCTGTTTAAGGTCTGTTACTGATTCTTTTTTTCCATTTTCAGAAAACACTATTTGAGTCTTTAGTCTGACATTTTTTTAATGGTGTGGTACATAAAATAATGGTATTAGTGACTTAGAACCAATGAGATATAGTATCATAGCATTGGCTTTCTAGTTTCAGCATTCTTTTAAAAATGCTGAGGTAGAGGAGCCAAGGTAGAGTCCTGGGAAAGTAACTACGTGCATTGAACTATTAACAAAGTGTGTCAGATGTTGGCTGTAGAATTTGAAATATTCTTATCTGGGTTTTTGTAGGACCTACGGGCACTTGCTTTGCTCCTGTCGGTACACACTCCCAAACAGTTAAACCCAGCTCTAATTCCAACTCTGCAAGAGCTTTTAAGCAAATGCAGGACTTGTCTGCAGCAGAGAAACTCACTCCAAGAGCAAGAAGCCAAAGAAAGAAAAACTAAAGGTTAGCTTTACGGATGAGTATTACCTTTAGGGTGGGAGAAGGGTATGCACTTGGTGTAACTGACTGTATAATAGCTATGAAGAAAATTTTCCACAAACATCCCCTCCCCGTTTCACAGAAGTTTGTCTTGATATCTTCACAGATGATGAAGGGGCGACTCCTGTTAAAAGAAGGCGTGTTAGCAGTGATGAGGAGCACACCGCAGACAGCTGCATCAGTGACATGAAAACAGAAACCAGGGAGGTCATGACCCCAACTAGCACTTCAGACAATGAGACAAGAGACTCCTCAATTATTGATCCAGGAACTGAGCAAGATCTTCCTTCCCCTGAAAATAGTTCTGTAAAAGAATACCGAATGGAAGTTCCATCTTCGTTTTCAGAAGACATGTCAAATATCAGGTCACAGCATTCAGAAGAACAGTCCAACAGTGGTAGATTTGAAGATTGTAAAGAATTTAAAGACCTCCACTGTTCCAAGGATTCTAACCTAGCTGAGGAAGAATCCGAGTTCCCTTCTACTTCTATCTCTGCAGTTCTGTCTGACTTAGCTGACTTGAGAAGCTGTGATGGTCAAGCGTTGCCCTCCCAGGACCCTGAGGCTGCTTTATCACTCAGTTGTGGCCATTCCAGAGGACTCTTCAGTCACATGCAGCAACACGACATTTTAGATACCCTGTGCAGAACCATTGAATCTACAATCCATGTGGTCACAAGGATATCTGGCAAAGGAAACCAAGCTGCTTCTTGACATTAGATGTAGCATGTCTACTTTGAAGGCCTCCCTTCCCCCCAGTGCTGTTTGTATAAGTTTTGCTTATTTCTGTTTTTGTGCTTCAGTTTGTCCAGTGCTCTCTGCTTGAATGGCAAGATAGATTTATAGGCTTAATTCTCGGTCAGGCAGAACTCCAGATGAAAAAAATTTGCATCTTCAGTATACTTTCTAAAGGGCAATCAGATAATGGGTATGTTTTATGTAATTAAGAGTTCACTGTAGTGGCTTTCATTTAATATGGCTGTCTGGGAGGAGCAGGGTTCCCTGGCCCTGTACAATGTAATTTAAACTTAACGCATTTTTACTGTGTATAATACGGTGTCCTCTGTGCCAGTTTTGTACCTTATAATAGAGGCAGATTGCCTCCAATCGCTGTGGTTCTTATTATCAAAATTAAGTTTACTTGTACACGGAACAACCACAAGAAATTTGATTCTGTAAAGAATCCTCTTTAGCTGTGGCCTGGCAGTATATAAATGGTGCTTTATTTAACAGAATACCTGTGGAGGAAATAAAGCACACTTGATGTAAAAATGATTGTTTTATTTTTATTGACATGACTGATTGCTATTCTGTGCACTTAATTAAACTGATTGTGATGACTTTTCATTTGTTTACATACGTTGCTTCAGTCTTCTCAGGTGAAAGCAATGAGAAAACTGAATAGGGAGCACAGTTACCCATTATACTCTATTTCATTAGAAGTGTTGGTGGCAGTCCAAAAATTAACTTATTCCCATAGGCTTCAATCCTTTCCATCCCAAAATGCTTAACTGATACAGGGAGAAGCATAACAACACAACCAGCTCGCCCTCACTTCAGCATGCTTGAGTGCATCATGCCACTGTTGCACTAAGAGCTACCCACCTTGAAAACCCTGACTAAATAAAGGAATGATACCAGCATGCCACTTATTTTTGTCTTCCTGACCTAAAACTACAGTTGAAAGGAAGCTTGCCACAAGGACAAACTTCAACTATCTGTACTCAGGGATTTGATCTGTTCCCAGAAGAGTATCTAGGAGAGGTAAGGTTAAATACATAATTTCAGGTTGCTTGCTACTTCTAATTCAATGCAGAGTCTAATTGTAGTGATGAGTCAAATGCTTTAAAGTCTGTAAAAGTTCATGGATTTCATCCAGTATAAATTAAGAGCTTTGTTTTCTTTTGTAAAAGAAATAATAAGGAAGACATAAACATTTTTTCTGCTTACAAAAAGTAATACCCTTATAAAATCCAGTTCAGCCATTTAGAGTGATCAGCTGCAGTAAACCTTTTATTTCTTAAAAATATTGCTTCTGCCAACAGTATTTCATGTTCTCTTCTTTACAGATTGGAACTTCTTTACCATCCAATTGTAATTCAGTTTGCCCTGGAGTAGGCACAAAATTCAGTACGACTGTTGCATAGTGTTCTGGAAGAAAAATAAACATTATGAAGAGGAAAATTTGTAAGTACTAGAACCTGCTTCTCATAGGAGGAAAAACAGCTTGAATGTTTTAGGACTCTTGTAACAAAAGGTACGAATAGCCTGACCTGTGGTGGCGCAGTGGATAAAGCGTCGACCTGGAAATGCTGAGGTCGCCGGTTCGGAACCCTGGGCTTGCCTGGTCAAGGCACATATGGGAGTTGATGCTTCCAGCTCCTCCCCCCTTCTCTCTCTCTTTCCCTCCTCTCTCTCTGTCTCTCCCTCTCCTCTCTAAAATGAATAAATAAAAAAAATTAAAAAAAAAAGGTATGAATAACATACCTTCTAGCCAGTTCCTACATCTCCATTTCATGACGATCTTTTCTTTTGTTAACTGAAAATAAAGAGGAAACTCTGAGAACATCTTTAAAATGTTCCTACTGTACTATACAGAAAGCCATGAAAGCCTTTTATTAAGACTCCTATGTACTAAAAGTAATCAGTGCACAACATATAGTCCCATCTTACAGCTTGCATACCAGCACCACTGAGAAGTCATTGTCCCTAGCGCCACCAAGAACAGAAGTACAGTGACATGGGAACCAGAACAGAGCTGGTGTCAAGGGTGAGGCAGCTCTGGCCTTGCAGACCCTAGTGATTTAGGTGGCAGGAGGCTGAACGTTCTACACCAAGAGTTGGGAGACTTATACTTGTTTCTTCTAAAGTCAAGCATTTGCACAAATACTGTGAAACTAAGGCTTAAACTTTTCTCATTATATATAATATTTTTATTTGCTCTATATCCAACTATATTGTTCAAGTTTCTGTGAGCTTAGAAGAAAACCCAAAACAAGTTAAAAACATTATTAATTTAAAAAGCAGTATTAGAGAGAAGAGTTGGGCCCCAGCTTACTTTTCTTTAGTCAAAATGTTGCTTACCAGTTCTACGTATTCACCAGTGATGTTCCCATCAAACATTTGGAACTTCCCACCTTTTTCAGCTTCTAATATAGCAAGAGTTTTAGAAAATTTTTGTATCAACTAACCAAGAAAAACATAGCACAACATATCATACTATCAACTTTTTAATGTAAAATATTAACAATTACTGTGGTTTGAGGGTTTTTTTTGTGTCCTGACTACATAACTTGTAAGCTTTTTCTTTCTCATTCTCTTTTGCAGAGGGAGAAAACTAAATTAATGTATCCCCTAATTGCTGATGTATTCCTCCCAAAATGCCCATCTTTTCCCCCCTCGAATATTTCAGAGGTTACCCTAAAGACATCTATCCCTATAATTCTAGATCCCTCCAATTAGAAAAACGAACATAAGGGAAACCAAGCCCCAGCTCCAGTTCTTAGCGGCACATTTTCTCCTAGTGTCAGCATTTTAGCTTGAAAGGTAACTTACATCCTTTAGAGTGAAGATGCTGTACAGCTGCTCTACAGCTGTGTCAAACAGTTCCGTCATGTGCAGCGCCACCATGGGAATCCTCACACCCAGTGGCGCCTGAGTCTTGAGAAGAGGTTCCCAAGGATAATTAGCATGCCAAAAAATAAAACTGCTTATATCTAAAAATTGTCTTCCAGTCTTTTTTTTTGTTGTTGTTCATTTTTTAGAGAGGAGAGGGAGAGACAGACAGAGACAGAGAGAGAGAGAAAAAGGGGGAGGAGCTGGAAGCATCAACTCCCTTATGTGCCTTGACCAGGCAAGCCCAGGGTTTCGAACTGGCAACCTCAGCATTTCCAGGTCAACGCTTTATCCACTGCGCCACCACAGGTCAGGCTGTCTTCCAGTCTTAATAAAACACCACAATGTCCCAAATTCCATGCTACCCATTTCAGAAACATGAAAATAGCATGAAAAGGCTTTTTAGCATCACCAGTCCTAGCCTTTATTTTGGAAAAGAGCTCATCATTCCTCTGAGCTCTTTAGTGCTGTTCTACTCCCCAAATCCTACCTGGACATGTATATATGGCCCCAAAGGTCACAAAAATAAGCAGATGAGGGATATAACAGCACATGAGGACAAAGTATCAATTCTCCACCATTAGACTCTTTAAGAACAGGATCTAAAACATCCCAATCCAAAAGTTTAAAGAGAAGGTTGCTCCATTGTGGTAGGTGAACTTCAAAGTCACCTGGTTTTGTAATCTGTTGTCTACCAAAGACCAGTGCCTTTAGAAGAGTCTGGAATGAAATTCAACATTTATCCCACAAAAAGGTGTTTATACATTTCCTTCCATCTGGGATGAAAGTCTCAACATTTCCCCCCAAAAATGGCAAAGGATGTAAGTGTGGATTTACTGACCCTTCTCACTAGCCTTTACAGTCCATCGTTAAAAGGCTGTTGAGAGCTCTGAAGAATTCCCCCTAAGCACTTCCTTTCCCCTTCCCTACATATTGGCCACCAGAGCTCATACCTGCAAGGTATTCTCACTGTTTCCCTTTAAAAGTCAATTCCTGGGTTGGTGTAGCTTTCGTTGGTAAAAATCATTCCCACTGTAAATTCTACAAAGTGACATGGGACATAGTTCTAATAAGAAACATTTTCTTTTCAGCACAAACAGGCAGAAAACCCAAAACAGCATATAAGAAAATAAAAACTGATACAAAAAATACTAAATCATTTTGTGAATTTCAAGACCATTCCACATTTTTATAAATAAAACTAACATGAGTTACACAGCAACAGATGCCTTTTATTTTTTTCAAATGCCTCACTTTTTATCTAGTTCTTGATAAAATTGCAAAAATTTTACATATTCTTTTCCAAAAAGCTCAGTTTTATACAACTACTAGCTTTATGGCCTTCAATCCACTGTCAAAACCAGACATTTTCCCATTGCTTCACCACAGCCTCACACAGCTTGGCCTCATGGTATTCAAGCCTGTGGGCCAGCCACATGTGTGTGGTCTCATGGGAAAAGTGACAATCTCAAACCCACATGCCAAGAGACACAGCAGAATCCAAAGATGATGTGCAGATGTACAGGCCCTGTTGGCCGTTTTGCCTGTCAAGTAACTTGTCTAATTTAGGGAAGAAAACAATAACCTCACTTCCACAAGACATAGGGGTTCTCTAGGTAAATCTCAACTATATCTGTACTACTTACGGTCACATTCATTCATTCACTCATCAGAGGTTTATTAAGCACCTACTATGTGCCAGGCATTGTGCTAGATGGAGATACAGCAGTGAACAAGACACCTTCCATCCCCTCATGAAGCTTATGCTCTAGCAGGAAAGACAGTAAGTAATTCCAGGCATCCCCAAACTACGGCCCGCGGGCCGCATGCAGCCCCCTGAGGCCATTTATCTGGCCCCCCATCGCACTTCCGGAAGGGCCACCTCTTTCATTGGTGGTCAGTGAGAGGAGCACTGTATGTGGCGGCCCTCCAACGGTCTGAGGGACAGTGAACTGGCCCTCTGTGTAAAAAGTTTGGGGACCCCTGATACAAATAACTGATTAAATCATCATTTCAGAATACTAACAATTCTGTAGGCAAAATGGTTCACACTGTGCACAATACTGATATTCACTAATTATGACTTTGCTCATGACCAGCTCTCATAACCAGACTACAATTTATCCTGCAGCATAAAGAGTTGTTTCTGGAGCCTTAGCAGCCTAACCTGGGAATGCAAACCACAATGCAGAGCATAACTTGGGTAAATAGAAAAGGGACCCCCAACTTCACAAGGGATGCCTTCTTTACCCGTCTTAAGTGCCTTCAGGTAGTCTCCAAGGGCCTCCCTGACCTTGGTGGTGCCTGCAGTTTTCATAAGGTCCTTCAATATATCCCCATCTCCTTTCTTTTTACTCACGTTCACCTACAAATCAGAAAAATACAAACCTAAGAAAACTCGGGTTTGATGTATTCTTACAACATTGGACATGTGGGTGAGAGAACTGACTGGGAGGGAAAGGGAAGAAGTGGCTATAAGAGAAATGTGGCGCAGTGGATAGAGCGTCAGACTGGGATGCGGAGGACCCAGGTTCAAGACCCCGAGGTCACCAGCTTGAGCGCGGGTTCATCTGGTTTGAGCAAGGCTCACCAGCTTGGACCCAAGGTTGCTGGCTCAAGCAAGGGGTCACTCGGTCTGCTGTAGCCCTCCCCCCCCATCAAGGCACATGAGAAATCAATCAATGAACAACTAAGGAACAGCAACGAAGAACTGATGTTTCTCATCTCTCCCTTCCTGTCTGTCCCTCTCTCTGACTCTATCTCTGCCACACACACACACACACACACACACACACACACAGAAATGTGACTGGATTCTTCCTATAGTTGGAGAAGATAAGGGTTTTTTTAATCAAGTCTCCATTGACTGGGTGGGCCAAATCTTGACTGGCCTACTTAAAATGTGAGCCCCTTAACTTGCATACAAGATGTTATATGTATTACATTGATGATAGAGCCCATGGCTTTTATCGGTCTAGAGATGTGCTGTCCAAGTAGGGTAGCCCCTAGCTGCATGTGGCTATTGAGCACTCGAAATATGGCTGGTCTGATTTGAGGTGTTTATAAGTTTAAAGTAATACAGACTTGGAAGACTTAGCACAAAAATATATAAAAACAATAATAATTTTGATATTAATATGTTAAAATGGTATCATATACTGGGTTAAATAAAAATGTTAAAGTTAATTTCACCTGTTTCTTTTAACTTTTTTAACATGCTACTAGAAAATCTTAAATTCTATATGTGGCTTGCATCATGTTTCTCCTGAACAGCGCTGGTCTAGAACCCCAAAGCCAGTATAATTAGGAGAAATAAGTTCCCACATAACATGGCCTTTAGCACAGTTTTGGCAGGGAAGAGAGCTGGAAAGGGAGAGGAAAAAGAAAAGGGACGGAAGGTGAGGGGAGACAGAGAGGAGCCATCAAAATGCTCTGGGGATGCCTCTGTAGTAGTCTCAGAATGAAGAGGTGTTGGTTAAAAATCATTTAATGTCCCTGTGCTTCAGTTGACCTGGACCTGTCTCAGGTCCCACCTAAAGAGTTGGTTCTATAATGTGTTCCAGGGACAATCTAAAAAGGCCAGTTTAACATGCTGATGACAAACTTCTCAGCTGATGAGACTGCCTATAGGAAAGTAAAATCACAGACCCTGAGTACAGCAACTGCATGTCTGAATGCCACTTTTCTGGTATTTTATAACCTTTAATAAAAGCAAGTCGTAGACATGCTGCTTACTATGATTTAGTTTTTATATATCTTTGAAAGCCTTCACACTGAATAATTTCACAAATCAAAAAAGACCTTCTGTGAACTATTTGGTTTGGAAAATATAGCTGCTCTACAAATGGTTGCTCCCCCAGACCAAACTTTCAGCTTACAGAAGGCACTGAGTGAACACCAAGGTCAGGAGTCACACAGGCTCCATCTCCCAGAAGACCTAGGAGAGCCAGTCAAAAGCAATACATACTAACTAGTTTATGAAAAAACATAACGATTTAACCAAGGGAGGTCACAGCTAAAAGCTGAGAATAGTCACCATTAAAGAGAAACAGCAAAGATGCAGAGGACGAGAAACAAAATCCTCACGAAACTGCATGCCGCCTGAGAAAACTACAGCATACCCACTGTCACATTGATCTGATAACATCCCTGAAAGATGAATAACCCCACTGCACAGATGAGGAGGCCACAAAGGGTGCGGCCGTCTGTCCAGGCCCCACCCCTGGTCCGTGGGATAATCTAGGGCTTCTCGGCATACTCTTCCCTGTACCACTGCACTGCAGTCCTCGTGCTGCCCCCAGAGTGGGCAGTCCTCAGCGAACGAGCCCTCCACAATTCAAAACTACAGCACAGGAATCAGTCTGATGAACAGTTGTCCAAATCCTCAACATCCATAGCAGAAGCTTGATTAAAAGAAAAAAATCCGATACTTCACCTCAGTGTCATCTACTTCATTTTCTTCAGAAAGGTGGAGTATTTCGATCAATCCCTTGTGCTTCGCACCAGATTCTTTAATTATACCTAAAATGACCAAAATGGGTTCTTCCATTATAAAGTTAACAACTGGTTTATGCAAAACTCCCCTGTGTAACTGAGTAGTCCACCCTCCTCAGATGGTGCCACTACAGCTGGTGACAAGGCAAGCTCAAGATTTACCACCACACAGGTACCAAAATTGACCCTGTTCTCCTGGCCCACATTACAGGTAAGCAGCCAAGAAAGGTGCGGGTAGAACCTGGCCAGTGAATGTGCACACAGAATGAGGGGCCGGGGGAAACATGGGGTTGGAGTAAATGATTCTGTAACCAATGTTTCTTTTCAAAGCAGGATGAAGGGGCACCTTGAGGAGGAGTCACAGAAGAGATCGAAGAACAGAGAGACAATGAGTTTTGATCATGGAGTGAGGGGAGGGGGGTTATGGCTCAGGGAAGGTCTATGTGGAGTCCATGCAGCTGGGTTTTTTCCAACACCAGAATGTTGATTTCATTGACAACATCAAGATGGCAAAATAGGTTTATTCCTGAGTCCAGAGCCCCTCACAAATGACCAACTACCAGCTATCCATAGACAATACGCCACTGTGAAAACCCCAGAGTGAGGCTGAAACATCCTCCTGGATGGCGGAGAAGGACGGCACTAGGCTAAGAGGAGTCATAACATTCTGTCCAACTCACTCTCCCCCAGGCCAGCATAGAGCCGCACTGAGAGGGTCCCACTGTGGTTTTCCTAGTGGGAAAAAAGAGCACAAGGTGGACGTCCAGGTCTCCCAGAATCATGGAATGTTTCCTGGGAGGCTGCTGCGTGGGACTTGCCTCATGGGGACCACTGGGAATCTGAGGAGCAGGGAGCTGGGCTTTCAGCAACCAGTACTAAAATCTTTTTTGGCCCTGGCCAGTTGGTTCAGTGGTAGAGCATCTGCCTGGTGTGTAGATGTCCTGGGTTCAATTCCCAGTCAGGGCACACAGGAGAAGCACCCATCTGCTTCTCCACCCCTCCAATTTTTGCTTCTCTCTGTCTCTCTCTTTTTCTTTCTCTCTTCCCCTCCTGCAGTCATGGCTTGATTGGAGCAAGTTGGCCCCTGTTGCTGAGAAGGGCTCCATGGCCTCCACCTGAGGCACTAAGAAGAACTCAGTTGCTGAGCAATGGAGCAAAGCCCTAGCGGGTTTGCTGGCTGGATCCCTGTCAGGGCACATGTGGGAGTATTTCTCTACCTCCCCTCCTCTCACTAAAAAAAAAAGTCTTTTTTTTTTTAATTTTCCAATTTCAGTTTATATTCAATATTGTTTTGTATTAGTTTCAGGTGTGCAGCAGAGTGGTTAGACAACTATATACTTTCCAGCACTCCAATCCTGGTGGACCACATTCCTGCCTGCAGTAGTGCATGAGTAGAGACCCCAGTCACTGACAGCCCACCTGACCTGTCCAGGGACCTTGTTGAGCAATTCCGCCTGATTTGGGTCCCTAGTCAATGAGTCAAAGCCAGCTGTGGAGCTCATTCTACTGCCCCGCCCATGCAGGGAAGCAAATGTGCAGCCCTCCTCAACTACTGAGCATAGTTTCTAATCCCAACCATCCAGGAAGTCTGCCCAGGGAACCTGGGAAGCCATGGAACCTATCCTACAGCCCCACTCAGGCAAGGAGCCAAACCAGCAGCCCTGTCCAACTGTTTAGCCTAGTCTCTGGCCCCGCATAACTAGAGAGCTGGAACAGGGACCTTAAGCAGCCTCAGAGCCCAGCCTACAGCCTAATCCCAATGCAAAACAGAGCTTGAGGCCTCATCCAGACAGGAAGCCCAGACAGTGACCCCACCCAACTGCAGAGCAGGGTCTCTAGCCCCACCCAACTCCTGGAGGCACCTCCTGATTGAGAGCCCAGCTAGTAACTTTGCTCAATAGTGGAGCATAGCTAGCAGCCTAACCCTACCTCATCACAAAAGCAAGCCAGCAGACCTGGGAGGCATAGTCTGTGTGCCCACCAGATTACAGAGCACAGCCTGAGGCCAGGTCCAACCGCAAAGCCCTGTCTGCATAAGAATTTAGCCAATGGCACCATCTGGTCAGGGAACACAATCTGAGACCCCGCCCACTCAGGAGCAATTGTGGAGCCCAGCCCACAGACCTCCCCAAACACAGAGTCCAACCAGTGGCACAGTAACACAGCCAGTGACCCCACCTGACTAGAAGTAACTGGAGAGCCTAGCTAGTGGTCAACATGACCATAGAACACAGCTAGCAGCTCTGCCAGGTCAAGGTGCCCATCTGGTGGCCCTGCCTGAACTTGGAGCTCAGCTATCAGCAACCAACTCCCTCAACTAAAAGCCCATGCAATAGCCCCACCCAACAAAAGACCCTAACAACAAACCCCACCAGACCATGGACACCACTGACTCGCTGGCCCGGTACCCATGCTGAGCAGAATGATGATGGTCTTCTCCTGCTGAAACCTGAGTCTGGAAGAGGAGACCACTTATTTATATGTGCAGCTGCCAATGCAAGGAATTGAGGCTCGTAAGAATCAAGTAATCATGACAACACCAAAGGAAATGACTTTGAAGAAATGGAGATCTATAAACTATGTGACCAGGAATTCAGAGTAAACTTCTTTAAGAAGCTTAGTGAACTACAAGAACACACAGAGAACTAACTCAAGTTAGGAAAACAATGCATGAACAAAATGAGAAGTTGACCAAGAAAAGAGAAACCATTAAGAATAGCCTAACTTGTGGTGGCACAGTGGATAAAGCATCAACCTGGAATGCTGAGGTCACCGGTTCAAAACCCTGGGCTTGCCTGGTCAAGGCACATATGGGAGTTGATGCTTCATGCTCCTCTCTTTTCTCTCTCTCTCTTTCTCGCTCTCCCTCTGTCTCTTCTCTCTCTCTCTCTCTCTCTAAAAATGAATAAAATCTAAAACAATAAGTTTAAAAAAAATAAATAATAAATGTAAAAAAACACACAGAAATCCTAAAGCTGTAGAATACAATGACTGAACTCAATATTTAAAATAGAATTTCAACAGCTAACTTAAGCAAGTATAAGAATTAGTGAACTAGGAAATAAGTTATTTAAAATTATCTAAAGGAACAAAAAGAAAAAAGGTGAATAGGTAAAGAAAGCCGACAGGACTTGTGGGATGCTATCAAAAGAAACAATGGGAATTTCAGAGGAGAAGAGACTATAATTTAAAGCAATAATAGTCAAAAACTTCCCAAACCTGGTAAGAGAAATGAACATCCAGATTCATGAGGCCCAAAAGACCCCCCAAATAGGTTGAACCTAAAAAGGGCTATACCAAGACACATTTAATTAAGTTGTCAAAAGTCATACAAGAGTAATGCAACAAAAAGCTGACAGACCAGGAGTTAGACTATATATTCAAAATACTGAAAGAAAAGACTGTTGGGGCTTCTGGTCAAGATGGCAGTGTAGCCAAATGCAGTACTCAAATCCTCCCACAACCACATCAAAATTACCACTAAACTACAGAACACCCCATCCAGAACCACCAGAAAACTAGCGGAATGGAAGTCCCACAACTAGGGAATTAAAGAAGAGGGACATTGAGACTGGTAGGAGGGAGACAGACTCGGAACAGACTGGCCCCACACCCATGTGTGGCAGATAAAAATCAGGAGGGATCTCTCTGCTTTGGAGGCCCCTCCCCCTGCCCTTGAGGAGCAAAGAGCCCCAGCTCAGGTCCCCCAGCCCAGGGTTCCAGTGCCAGGAAAATAAGTCCCCATAACTTCTGACAGTAGAAGCCAAGAGGGACTATGGCTGAGTGACACAGAGGGCTGCTGGAGTCCCAGACAAGGCCAGCACTCGGACTCAACTTGCTTTGAGCTCCAGTGCTGGAGCAGCAGCTCAAAAGACACCAGGGACATATGGGGAGGAGGTAAATTCTCCAACATCAAGGTGAGAGTTGGAGGGGCAGCTTTCTATAAGACAGAAGTGATGGCAGAGGCCACTCTTTTCTGAGCCCACCCCCCCCAACAGATCTGGCGGCACCATATCGAAGTCTCCATCAACCCAGCTCATATAGTTACAGAAAAGTCATGGAAATGTAAAGTATAGCATAAGGAATCTAGTCAATAATATTCTAATAACTTTGTATGGTGTCTGATGGGTACGAGATTTATCATAATGAACACTTGGTAACTTATATAATGTTTAATCACTGGATTGTACACCTGAAACTATTGTATGTCAACTAAGTAATTGAAAGATAAAAACTTATTTAAAGTCCAAAAATGAATACTGTCAAGCAGGAATACCAAAGCCAGCAGAGCTGTCCTTTAGAAATGAGGGCAAGACAAACAGAAGCTTGAGATGTTCACCACCACTGAACCTGCCTATAAGAAATGCTAAAGGGCCTTCTTCAAGCTGAAATAAAAGGATGTTAATTAGCATCATAAATACATACAAATATATAAAACTCACTCGTAATGATAAATATATAGTCAAAGTCAGATTATCTAATATTGCAATGGTGGTGAATAATTCACTTACAACTCTAATAGTTAAATATCAAATGTATTTAAATTAACCGTAACCGGCCCTGGCCAGTTGGCTCATTGGTAAGAGCATTGGCCTGGCATGTGGATATTCCAGGTTCAATTCCAGGTCAGGGGACATAGGAGAAGCGACCATCTGCTTCTCTACCCCGCCCCCTTCCTACTTTTTCTCTCTCTCATTCTTTCTCTTTGCCTCCCACAGCCATGACTCAAATGGTTCAAGCAAAGCTGGCCCCAGGCGCTGAGGATGGCTCCATGGCCTCACCTCAGGCGCTAAAATAGCTTGGTTGCCAAGCAATGGAGCAGTGACAGCAAAAGGGCAGAACATTGCCTGGTAAGAGGCTTGCTGGGTGGATCTTGGTAGGGCGCATGTGGGAATCTGTCTCTGCCTCCCCACCTCTCACTTAATAAATAAATTAATTAATTAATTAAAAAACCCATAACTTACATGCATACTAACCTATGGTTATTTTTTTTTTCTTTTTTGTATTTTTTCTGAAGCTGGAAACAGGGAGGCAGTCAGACAGACCCCCGCATGCGCCCGACCAGGATCCACCCAGCACGCCCACCAGGGGGCGATGCTCTGCCCATCCGGGGCGTTGCTCTGTCGCGACCAGAGCCACTCTAGCGCCTGGGGCAGAGGCCAAGGAGCCATCCCCAGCGCCCAGGCCATCTTTTGCTCCAATGGAGCCTCGGCTGCAGGAGGGGAAGAGAAAGACAGAGAGGAAGGAGAGGGGGAGGGGTGGAGAAGCAGATGGGCGCCTCTCCTGTGTGCCCTGGCCGGGAATCGAACCCGGGACTTCCGCACGCCAGGCCAACGCTCTACCACTGAGCCAACCGGCCTCAGGCACTAAAAAATGGCTTTGTTTGCAAGCCCAAGATGGGCAAAGCATCGCCCCCTAGTGGGCTTGCCGGGAGGATCCCAGTTGGGGTGCATGCAGAAATCTGTCTCTGCCTTCCCTCCTCTCACTAAAAAGTAAAATAAAAACTAAATAAAGTTGCAACATCAATAAACTAAAATGTGAGAAAAAAAAGTATAATTTTTTTTAAAGAGAGACACAAAATGGGAGAGAGAGGGAGGAGAGAGATGAGAAGCATCAACTCATAGTTGCTTCACTTTAATTGTTTATTGATTGCTCTCTCATATGTGCCTTGACTGGGAGGCTCAAGCTGAGCCAGTGGCCCTTGTTCAAGCCAGTGACCTTGGGCTCAAGCCAGCAACCTTGGACTTCAGGCCGGTGACCTTTGGGCTCTAGCCAGAAACTGTGAGATCATGTTGATGATCCTGCACTCAAATCAGCAACCCCATTCTCAAGCCAATGGGCCTGCACTCTAGTCAATGACCTCAGGATTAAATTCTCCAACAAAAGACATATCATGGCTGAATGGATTAAAAAATACCAAGATACAACAATATGTTGCCTGTAAGAGGCTCACTTTAGCTTTAAGGACATACTTGAACTAAGAATGAAAGGATAGAAAAGATATTTCAAACAAATATTAACAAAACTAAAAGGAGAAATAAATATCAATACAATAATAATTAGGGACTTTGCTACCCAACTCTTAACAAAGGATTTGAGCAACACTGTATAATAAATGGATCCAACAGACATATAAAGTACGGTCTATCAAATAGCAACAGAATACACATTCTTTTTTTTTTTTTTCTGAAGCTGGAAACGGGGAGGCAGTCAGACAGACTCCTGCATGCGCCTGACCAGGATCCACCCGGCACGCCCACCAGGGGGCGATGCTCTGCCCATCTGGGGCGTCGCTCTGTCGCGACCAGAGCCACTCTAGCGCCTGGGGCAGAGGCCAAGGAGCCATCCCCAGCGCCCGGGCCATCTTTTGCTCCAATGGAGCCTTGGCTGCGGGAGGGGAAGTGAGAGACAGAGAGGAAGGAGAGGGGGAGGGGTGGAGAAGCAGATGGGCGCCTCTCCTGTGTGCCCTGGCTGGGAATCGAACCCGGAACTTCCGCACGCCAGGCCAACGCTCTACCACTGAGCCAACCGGCAAGGGCGGAATACACATTCTTATCAAGCACCCATGGAATATTTTCTAGGATAAATCATGTTAGGCCACAAAACAAGTCTCAACAAATTCAAAAAGATAGAGATAATAATAACTATCTTTCCAACCACAACGGTATGAAACTAGAAATCAACAATAGGAGGAAAGCTGGAAAATTCACCAACGGCTCAAAGAAATCAAAAGGAAATTTTTATTTTTTGTATTTTTCTGAAGTGAGAAGCTGAGAGACAGTGAGACAGACTGCCACACATGCCCAACCAGGATCCACCCAGCATGCCCAGCAGGGGGCGATGCTCTGCCCATCTGGGGTGTGGTTGGTTGAAACCAGAGCCATTTTTTAGCACCTGAGGCAGAGGCCGTAGAGCCATCCTCAGAGCCCAGGACAACTTTGCTCCCATGGAACCTTGGCTGCAGGAGGGGAAGAGAGAGGCAGAGAGGAAGGAGAGGGGGAAGGGTGGAGAAGCAGATAGGCATTTCTCCTGTGTGCCCTGCCGGGAATGGAACCCAGGACTTCCATATACCAGGCTGAGGCTCTACCACTGAGCCAACTGGCTAGGGCTCAAAAGGAAATTTAAAAAAAATACCTCGACCTTGGCCGGTTGGCTCAATGGTAGAGCGTCAGCCAGCGTGTGGGAGTCCTGCTTTTCCACCCCTCCCCCTCTCCTTCCTCTCTGTCTCTCTCTTCCCCTCTCGCAGCCAAGGCTCCAGTGGAGCAAAGTTTGCCCGGGCGCTGAGGATGGCTCTATGGCCTCTGCCTCAGGTGCTAGAATGGCTCTGGTCGCAATAGAGCAGCGCCCCAGATGGGCAGAGCATCACCCCCTGGTGGGCACGCCAGGTGGATCCCGGTCGGGCGCATGCGGGAGTCTGTCTGACTGCCTCCCCGATTCCAACTTCAGAAAAATACAAAAACAAACAAAAAAACCTCAAGACAAATGAAAATAGAAACACAATACACTAAAACTTAGAGAATGCAGCAAAAGCAATTCTAAGAGGGAAGTTTGTAGCAATGAATGCATACATCAAGAAAAAAATGAAGGCCCCGGCTGGCTCAGCGGTAGAGCATTGGCCTGGTGTGTGGATGTCTCAGGTTCAATCCCCAGTCAGGGCACACAGGAGAAGTGCCCATCTGCTTCTCCACCTCTCCCCCTCTCAATTCTCTCTCTCTCTCTCTCTCTCTCCTTCTCTCTCCCCTCCCCTCCTGCAGCCAAGGCTTGATTAGAGCGAGTTAGTCCCAGGCACTGAGGATGGCTCAACAGCCTCTGCCTCAGCGCTAAAAAATGGCTCTGGTTTCAACCGACAACGCTCCAGATGGGCAGAGCATCGCCCCCTAGTGGGCTTGCCAGGATCTCAGGGCGCATGAGGAGTCTCTCTCTGCCGACCCTCCTCTCACTAAAAAAAAAAAAAAAATTAAAAGAAAAAAGGAAGATCTCAAATAAAAAACCTAACTTTATTCCTCAAGGAACTAGAAATATAAGAACAAGTAAGCCCACAGTTTGCACAGAAAAAGAAAATAAAAAGCAATTTACAGAGATTCGATGCAATCCCTATCAAAATTCAAATGAGATTTTTTACAGAAGTAGCACAAACAATCATAAAATATGTATGGAACTACAAAAGACCCCAAAGAGCCAAAGAAATCTTGAGAAAGACCAAAGCTGGAGACATCACACTTCCTGATGTTAAACTACCATATTTTTTGCTCCATAAGACTCACCTGACCATAAGACACACCTAGGGTTTTAAGGAGGAAAATAAGAAAAAAAAAATTCTGAACCAAAATGTGGTGTTAAATGATGTGTTAAAATATTTAATAAAATACCGTATTTTTTGCTCCATAAGACGCACAGGCATTTCCCCCTCCACTTGTGGGGGGGAGTGCATCTTATGGAGTGAAAAATACGGTATATTACAAGCTATAGTAATAAAAACAGTACAGTATTGCCTGGACTGTGGTGGCGCAGTGGATAGAGCACCAACCTGGAACACTGAATTCGCCGGTTTGAAACTCTGGGCTTGCCTGGTCAAGGCACATAAGACAAGCAACCAACAAACAGCTAGAGTAAAACAACTACTTCTTGTTTGCCACCCCCTCCTCTCTCTCTGTAAAATCAATAAATAAAATCTTAAATAAACACACAGTATGTTGTTGGTCTAAAAACAGACAGACAGGTCAGTGGAATAGAGAGCCCAGAAATAAAACCATGCACATAAGGCCAATTATTCTACAACAGAGGAGTATATAGTGGGGAGAGTCTCTTCAATAATAGGGACAACTGAGCAGTGAAAACAAAAGAAACTGGATCACTATCTTCTACCATACACAAAAGTTAACTGAAAATGAAATAAAGATATGAAGATAAGACCTGAAACCACAAAATTCCTAGAAGAAAACACAGGCAATAAATTCATTTATTTTGACAGGGGGCAATGGGGAGAGAGAAGCATCACTCATTGTTCCACTCAGTTGTGTACCCATTGATTGCTTCTCATACATGCTCTGAGGCTTGAACCAGTGCCGACAGGATCTAGCCAGCAACCCCAGATGGAGTCAGTGACCGTGGCACTCTGGGACAATGCTCTATCCACTGCGCCACTGGCCAGGGCAGCAATGAGCTCTTTGACATGGGGTTTGGCAATTATTTTGGAATTTGACATCAAAAGCAAAGGCAACAAAAGCAAAACTAAACAAGTGGGAACACAGCAAACTAAAAAGCTTCTGCACAGCAAAAGAAACCATCAACAAAATGAAAGGACAACCCAACCTATAGAATAGGAAAAAAATATCTGTAAGTCTTATCTGATAAGGAGTTAATGTCCAAAATACATAAGAAACTCTTACAATAGCAAAAAAAAAAAAAAAAAGCCTGTTTAAAAATGGGCAAAAAAACCCTAAACAGACATTTACTGTATTTTTCACTCCACAAGATGCACTTTTTCCCCCCAAAAAAATAGAGGGGAAAATGCCTGTGCATCTTATGGAGTGAAAAAGATGGTATTTTATTAAATATTTTAACACACCATTTGGTTCAGAATATTTTTTTTCTTATTTTCCTCCTTAAAACCCTGGGTGCGTCTTATGGTCAGATGTGTCTTATGGAGCAAAAAATATGGTAGGTAAAGAAGATATTCAAATGATAGCCAACAGGTACATGTTTTAACATCACTAATCCTCAGGCAAAGTAAATCAAAACCACAATGAGATATCACCTCATACCTGTTAGAATGGCTGCTGTCAAAAAAAGAACAAGTGTTAGCAAGGATGTGGACAAAAGGGAACCCTTGTTCACTGCTGGTGGGAATGCAGACTGGTGCACCACAGTAAAAAATAAAATAAAATGAAGGTTCCTCAAAATATTAAAAATAGAACTACCATATAACCCAGCAGTCCCACTTTTGGGTTTATATCCAAAGGATATGAAATCACTATCTTAAAGAGATAGCTGCACCCCAGGTTTACTGAAGCATTATATACAATAGCCAAGACATGGAAACATTAAGGGTCCATCGATGGATGAATGGATAAAGAAAATGAGATGCGCGTGCACACATACACACACTGGAACATTATTTAGCCATAAAAAAGGAAGTCCTGCTATTTGCATCAACAGAGATGAACCTTAAGGGCATTATGCTACATGAAATAAGTCAGAGAAGAACAAATACTGTATGACCTCATTTATACATGTAGAAAAATCAAACTCAGAAAGAGGGAGAGAGTGGACTGGTGGTTGTCAGGGGGTGGGGAATGAAGGTGGTCAAAGGACACAAAGGTACAAACTTCCAGAATAAGTTCTGGGGATGTAATGTACAGCAGGGTGACCAAAGTTAACAATAATGTACTATAGTGTGTCCGTAAAGTCATGGTGCACTTTTGACTGGTCACAGGAAAGCAACAAAAGACAATAGAAATGTGAAATCTGGACCCTGGCCGGTTGGCTCAGTGGTAGAGCATTGGCCTGGTGTGCAGGAGTCCCGAGTTTGATTCCTGGCCAGGGCACACAGGGGAAGCGCCCATCTGCTTCTCCACCCTTCCCCCTCTCCTTCCTCTCTGTCTCTCTCTTCCCCTCCTGCAGCCAAGGCTCCATTGGAGCAAAGTTGGCCTGGGCGCTGAGGATGGCTCCATGGCCTCTGCCTCAGGCACTAGAATGGCCCTGGTTGCAATACAGCAATGCCCCAGATGGGCAGAGCATCGCCCCCTGGTGGGCATGCCAGGTGGATCCCGGTCGGGCGCATGCGGGAGTCTGTCTGACTGCCTCCCCGTTTCCAACTTCAGAAAAGGGGAGAGAGGGAAGGGAGGGAGGAAGGGAGGGAGGGAGGGAGGGAGGGAGGGAGGGAGGGAGGGAGGGAGGGAGGAAGGAAGGAAGGAAGGAAGGAAGGAAGGAAGGAAGGAAGGAAGGAAGGAAGGAAGGAAGGAAGGGAGGAAGGAAGGAAGGAAGGAAATGTGAAATCTGCACCAAATAAAAGGAAAACCCTCCCAGTTTCTGTAGGATGATGTGGCAGCATGTGCGCATGCGCAGATGATAATGTAACACCGTGTATACAGCGGAGCAGCCCACGGCCATGCCAGTCGAGATGTGGACGGTACAGAGGAAAGTTCAGTGTGTTCTATGGCTCGCTAAATTCTAATCCGTGACCAAAGTGCAACGTGAATATCAGCGCATTTATAATGAAGCGCCACGACATTAATCACTTAATACAGAGAATGACAGACATTATTCACTCTGTTACACCAGACGTCCTTACCCGTGTGTGGCAAGAATTCACTATCGTTTGGATGTGTGTTCAGCAACAAATGGACCCCACATCAAACTGCACTGAATAGGTATGAAACTGGGAGAGTTTTCCTTTTATTTGGTGCAGATTTCACATATCTATCATCCTTTGTTGCTTTCCTGTAACTGGTCAAAAGTGCACCATGACTTTACGAACACACTGTATATATTTGAAAGCTGCTAAGACAGTAAAACTTAAAAGTTCTCAACATACATATAAAAAGTGTATAACCTTGTGAAGTGATGGATGTGTTTAACTAACCCTATGTGGTAATCATTTCACAGTTTATACATAAATCAAATCATCCCATCGTACACCTTAAACTCATACACTGTTGCAAGTCAATTACACCTCAGTAAAGCTGGGTGGGGATTAGATTAAAAACTTAATTAAAAAAAAGAAAACACAAGACCAGAGTGTTGCCTCCTCCACAGCAGGCCTCACTTGCCACCTCTGGGACTCACTGCTCGAGGGGATGAGCCAGGGGTCAGGGCAAGTCCTGTTCAGCCTGCCCTCTGGCTGCTGCCTGGGAGTGGCTGGGTCTTATTCTGCAAAGAAGCTGGTTGTTGCCTTGAGCTAAGGCAGATGGAAAGAACACAGGCCTTGAGAGCTTCCTGTGGACCCTGAGAGCCCTGTCTTGGCAAAGAGGGGGTGGGAGGACCACCTGGTGTAAGGAGCCACACCCTGCTGTGCTCTATCGAGCAGCAGCCACTGAAGGAGTAGCTGACAGAAACAGAAGGTTCCAAGGCAGGAGTGGGACTACTTCTGATGCTGACTGACAGTCTCTCTGGGCTCAGGCCTGGCTTGAGCTAATGAGGTGGTCACCAGGGCAGAGGCTCAAGGACAGTTTACTGGGTGGCTCTCTAACCCAAACTCTCAAGAAAGAAGCTGACTGTGGGAAGATGGAATAGATGAAACATATCGACAAAATATGGATAATAGAAAGCACAAGAGTTGAAATGGCTTAACGGAGAGGAGAAAGCTGAAACCTAGTGGCTTAAAGTGATCACGCCAATAAAAATAAAACACTTGCAAATCAGAAGTCCTGGACAGTCTCAGAACTTGGAGGCATCCCTCAAGGTACGGAGTGGACTGCAATCAGGAAGACTGCTTGCGAGTGAGATCCCCATATCATTTTCCCCAAAAGAAAGGTTTATAAGTTGGGCACCAGCCAAAGTTTTTTGAAATCATGGAAAGAGTAAATGTGGGCACACTGAATGTTGAGAATTCCCTTAGCCCCTTCTGGTCACATTCCTCACACTGGCAACCCAACTCACATCTTCTGGCAGAAGGTCTGACACGGGCCAGCCTCAAAGCAACAGCTACAGGTAAAGATATTTAAGTGACCTTCTAATCAAATTTACAAGGGTTGGAACAGGGGAAGTGTGTGAGTAGCACGGGGCAGAAGTGATTTTAACAGAATTATATCATCTTCTTCCAAAGTAAAAAGTCAGTAGTCTCTTTGAAAAGAAAAAAGAAAAATAGAGCAGTTCAAGTGTGTTATTTACAAATATGGATATCTTGAGTACTATCAAAGACAATAGAAAGAAAGAGAAAAAAAAAAGAAAGAAGCTGACTCCAGCCTGACCTGTGGGGGCTCAGTGAACAGAGCACCGACCTGGAATGCTGAGGTTGCTGGTTCAAAACCCCGGACTTGCCCTGTCAAGGCACGTACAAGGAGCAACTACTATAAATTGATGCTTCCTGCTCCTTCCGTTCCCCCTTTGAAGAAGAAGGTGACTCCCAGGCTAAGGCTAAACTTTAACACAGTACAATCTTCTCAGATCAGATTTCTCCCTCTCTCCCCCTCCCCTCTTCCTTTCCCCTTAGTCTTCACATCCATGGTGATTTCAACAAGTATTTACTGAGCACAGACTGTCTACCCAGCCAGGAGCTAGGCACCACAGGAGAAATTTCTTCATTCAACAAGCATACAACATTCCTGACAATGATCTGGGCCTGAAATAAAACCAATCAATTCCTGATCAAAAGACCCCAAACAACCAAATGTCCAGTAACTCGTGAGCAGATGAACAAAACATGCTATACCTATACAAAAGAATACCATTCAACCATAAAAAAGAATGAGCCATGCTACATACAACAGGAATAAACTTTGATAACACTACATTAGGTGAAAAACAATCACAAAAACCACACACAGCCTGACCTGTGGTGGCACAGCGGATGAAGCATCGACCTGGAATGCTGAGGTCACCAGTTCTAAACCTCCAGGCTTGCTTGGTAAAGATACACATGAGGCCTGACCGGGCGGTGGCGCAGTGGATAGAGCATCGGACTGGGATGCAAAAGACCCAGGTTCGAGACCCCGAGGTCGCCAGCTTGAGCGCAGGCTCATCTGGTTTGAGCAAAAGCTCACCAGCCTGGACCCAAGGTCGCTAGCTCGAGCAAGGGGTTACTGGGTCTGCTGAAGGCCCGCGGTCAAGGCACGTACGAGAAAGCAATCAATGAACAACTAAGGTGTTGCAACACGCAAAGAAAAACTCATAATTGATGCTTCTCATCTCTCCATTTCTGTCTGTCTGTCCCTGTCTCTGACTCTCTCTGTAAAAAAAAACAAAACAAAAAAAGATACACAAGAAGCAACTATGAGTTGATGCTTTCTGCTTGTCCCGTCCCCTCCCCCTTCCCCTCCCTCTCTCTCACTCTCCTCTCTCAAATCAGTAAATAAAATCGTAAAACATACAAACACATTCTGTATGATTCCATTAATATGAAATGTCTACAAGAGGCAAATCCAGAGATGGAAAATAGATTAGTGGTTAAAGAGGACTGGAGCAATGACTGCTAATGGGGACAGGGTTTCGGGGGAGTGATGAAAATTTTCTAAACTGATTGTAGTGATAGCTGCACAACTCTGTATTTTCTGAAGCTGGAAACGAGGAGAGACAGTCAGACTCCCGCATGCGCCCGACCGGGATCCACCCGGCATGCCCACCAGGGGGCGACGCTCTGCCCCTCCGGGGCATCGCTTTGCCACGACCAGAGCCACTCTAGCGCCTGGGGCAGAGGCCAAGGAGCCATCCCCAGTGCCCGGGCCATCTTTGCTCCAATGGAGCCTTGGCTGCAGGAGGGGAAGAGAGAGACAGAGAGGAAGGAGGGGGGGGGGGTGGAGAAGCAAATGGGCGCTTCTCCTGTGTGCCCTGGCCGGGAATCGAACCCGGGACTCCCGCACGCCAGGCCGAAGCTCTACCGCTGAGCCAACCGGCCAGGGCCTACAACTCTGAATGTATGGAACACCACTGGATGGTACACAGGTGGGAGAACTATAGGGTATGTGAATTATATCTCAATAAAGCTGACTTTTTTTTTTAATCCCTGCCTTGAATTGGGAGAGGGGGTGGTGGGAACCAGAACAACCAACAAAATATTTCAGTAACCATATAGAGTACACCAAGTATCAACACTTTGGGGGTAAGAAGAGCAGGGAAGGGAGACAGTACAAGGATGACATCTGCCATTTTTACAGGATGAAGACCGGAAGGGCCCGCCCACCAGCAGGCAGCTATCTCGGGGAAGAGTGCCCCAGGCAGCAGCTTCAGGAAATTCTAGCCCTCCCAGGGGCCTGGCAGACAGGGGTCCAGCTGAAAGCAAAGACTGTAAGCAGCTCTGAGTGCTGAGAGAAAGGAAAGCCCCCAGTTTGTCAGACAAGGACCTCCATGTGTGGGAAGCTGTATCTGGAACTACAAACACCAATTCAGGGGCCAGTCAGTGCAGGCTCCACAGCAGTTCTAAAAATATCTGCCAAATGGGCCCTGGCCAGTTGGCTCAGTGGTAGAGCTTCGGCCTGGCGTGCAGAAGTCCCAGGTTTGATTCCCGGCCAGGGCACACAGGAGAAGCGCCCATCTGCTTCTCCACCCCTCCCCCTCTCCTTCCTCTCTGTCTCTATCTTCCCCTCCCGCAGCCGAGGCTCCATTGGAGCAAAGATGGCCCGGGCGCTGGGGATGGCTCCTTGGCCTCTGCCCCAGGCGCTAGAGTAGCTCTGGTCGCGGCAGAGCGAAGCCCCGGAGGGGCAGAGCATCGCCCCCTGGTGGGCAGAGCATCACCCCTGGTGGGCGTGCCGGGTGGATCCCGGTTGGGCACATGGGGGAGTCTGTCTGACTGTCTCTCCCTGTTTCCAGCATCAGAAAAATACAAAATATATATATATATATATCTGCCAAATGAGTGAATAATGAATGAACAAAGTCTGCCCCCAGGCTGCCTCAAGCCCTGCCTGATCCCTGAGCCCATTACCTTTCCAGCCCAGTTTGATGTTCCACTCATAGAAGAAAATCAGCTTCCCTTTGCAGCTGCTGCAGGAAGCCTCGCCTCCACCTGCTTCAGCTCACTGATCCGGCAGCGACCGGCTTCATTCTCCGCGATGACATCCACCAGGAACTTATGGAACGTGGACCAGTTGGTGGCATCCCACTCTGTCCTGCCAAGGAACAGAAAAGGAAAGCCAAGACTGGAAGACCCAGGTGGTATCACCTGCTTAGCCGACATTCCTCTCAAGAAGTCTTGAGAGAACTGCCACCCTCAGACTTACAAACATGCCTCTCAAACCAACTCTATTAAACGGGAATGGCCCTACACTTTCTGGCTCCGCAGTGCCTCTACTGTCTGCCCAAATCCAATGTAGACCCGCCTCGGCCACCAGCATGACATCTGGCATAGTGGGCAGGATTCGGATCAGATTGGTATAGAGCCACCAACACCCTTGAAGGTTGGGCTAGACTTTCCACCATGAAGGCATCACCCTTCCCAGTGGCTCTCCTGTTAGGGGCCATGGGCTGGGTGTCTTTTACAGCCCTGCGAGCAGAAACTGAAAGCTCTCTGCGAGAGGATGCACGAGGTCAAAAGCTCCAGGATGAACACTGACAGCAGCAGAAACTGTAACAGTTGCTGGAGAAGGAGGCCAACCATTTTTGAGAGCTGCAGTGTGAGATGCAGGCTGAACACTAACAGCACCTGGAACTGGAATGGCTGCTGGAGAAGGAATCACAGATTCAAAAGCTTTCATTTACCCTAGAAGCTGAACATTGGCAGCAATAGCTGTTAGAGAAACAACGGAGGGTTAAAGAGCTCGAGCCTCAGCTGCAGGCTGAGAGCCAGCAGCCACAAGAGCTGAAGAGGTTGCTGAAGAAGGAGCTGCATCCGTGCCGGCAAGGTGGCTCTGAGTTGGTGGTAATAGTCATTTCCAACTCTTCTGAGAAGGGGAGGTTTGGGATGAAACTGCTGTCTGCAACTCAGACCCCAGCCAGTGGTTGCCCAGAAGGTAAAAACCCAACAGCCAAGAGCACCTCAGGGGCAGGTACAACCCCCTCTGCAGGTGGTGGAGCACCCTGTGGTCTGGCCCTACACCCAGACAGAGCTGATGGAGTTGGGGGCAAAATTCAGGCAGAAACCCACTGAGCCCCTGGCAGCCTGGTTGATGCGGTTGTGGGACATAGGGGATGGATGGCATCATGCTCTCTGGAACAGAGATGGGAAAATTAGCCATCATTACCACTCACTCCTCCTTGAGGCAGCATCTTCAGAACTGCCATGACAACTCAGGAAACTATAGCCTATTAGAATGGGTGATGGCTGCCATACGGGCAGTCTGGCAGAATGCTGGGGACTTGCTGGGGACACTGAGTCAATGGCAGTCATATACTGAGCTGCAGCAGGTCCTCCGGGAACTGGGTATGAAGAATGCTGCTTTCAACCTGAGGTCCAGGGGCCAGATGAGGAAGTGTTTACAGAAAGGATGAGGGACCTTATTCTCTGTAGCATCCCATTAGCCCTTTCTGGGTCACTAGTGGCCATCTTGAGCTCCTATGTGGGGCAGCCCATCAACACGGTTACAGTAGCAGATTTGGGGTGGGGGGTGGAAGCAGCATGAAATGTGCAGGCTGCTGCCCATGCTGCCCCTCCCCCCCCCCCAATTAACAAGAGAAACAGGCCTGTAAAGATTACCTGAACAGAGATGTAGGTAGATTTGATTGTGGCTGGTGCAGATAGGGAGAAATTAGATGGCAGGTCCTGTTAGAGTTGGCAGTAGCTTAAGTGGGAGCAGAGGTTCCAGCCACTGCAAAAGTGGGAGAAGCAGGCGGCCCCAGCAACTGCCAAGAAAATGGCTGGTGTTTGGGTTGCATGGTTGCAGGATTACTTGTTGGAGACAACTGTGGAGAGGAGGATCCCCAAGACCTGCTGTTCCAGTTTGAATAGGGGGAAGGCCTAGAGGCCCATCTAATGAAGACAAGTGGGGGGCCAGAAGCCCCATGTGAAATTGGCAATCCACTGGTCTCCTAACGTGCAGCAGTTGTTGGCATTAGAAGATACCAGGTGCTTCTTTGCTACAACAGCAGCTGAGAGAACTGGCAAGGTGGCACAGGCTTTGAAGGTGTTGGACCCCACCAAGCCCTGTGAACTTGCTGATGGGTTTGGATGGAGCTTGTGGCAATAGACAGAATGCTTATGAAAAGGTGCTGAGGTCTGATATCAAAGGGCTGTGTGGCTAATTGCCTATAGTGGACCTTTACCTTGGTAATTTGTACAGATAGCTGAGCTGTCATTTATCATGGACTGATCACTGGGCGGTGTAACAGACTCTTGGACTGTGACCAGAGGGGGGCACCGGCTCCCTTGCTTGATGGACACACCGCTTGTGGACAGTACTACAACACACCTTGATGGGGGGGCTGTGGCACCTGTGGAGGCCCTCTTGCACCGGGAAGCTGCTCCCATCCAGTTGCAGAGACACACCAAGGAAACTTTATGGTTTCAATGGGCATAGCCCTGGATTATACAGGCCCACCCATCTACTGTGGGGTAGAGGGCTAGAGGTGGGCCTCCAGTTAACTCCCTAGGCAGAGTGCCCAGGGAGACATTATGAAGGATACCTTTGTAATTGCCATTTTTGGTATAGCTTACGCCTTTGTAATTTGGTTGCTGAAATCTGTACTGTTTCTGATTATGTAATGTCCTCACTCCTTGCACAGGGACCATTGCATAGATTGTGAGGTGAGCAACCCTAAAGGGGTGGATTGTTGGGAAAACAGCTATATTTGGCTTGCTCACTTGTACTTTGCCTGATTAGTGCATGAGCACATGGCAGCACCACATGTGTATAGTCTATGCAAGGATACGGGTGCTTGCCCTCCAGGTGGATTGCAGATTGTCTGCCTGCCACTGAGAGGGGCCACCTGCTGCTGTGAGAAACAGTCTCCCCCTGCTGGTTTGCTTGTCCACCATTGCAAGACTCTAATAAATGGGAATGGCTCAAAGCTTTCTGGCTCTGCAGTTCCTTTACCCTCTGCCCGAATCCAATGTGGACCAGCCTGGCCTTGATAGCATCATAGTGATAACAACTGAAATAATTCTAATCATAACAACACAAATTACCAAGTGTGTTCACATGTATTATTTCATGCAATCTCCCTGAATAAGGTTCCCATTTTAGGGAGCAGACACGAGCTGCGAGAAGTTCACGATGTGTCCATGGTGACAGGGCTAGGGAAGGAGAGGTCAGCTCCTCTCAGTCCCCAGCCAGAGCTCCCCCAGGAAATGTTCCCGTCTCAGACAGAGGACTTTGCTCAGCTCTGGACCTGCCTCAGCGTCACCTTGATGGCCTTGAGGTACCATAGCACTCACAGGAGCCCCACAGAGAGCATCACTTCCTGAAGCTCTGGAGGAGAGAGGGAGGCAGAAGTAAAACAGTGTTCCCGGTAAGGTACAAAAAAGATGGGTAACTTGTTCAAACTCCTGGAAGGCAGGGCTCACACCAGAGGCCCACCAAGTTAGATGCAGAGTTGAG
The DNA here is from genome assembly GCF_036850995.1 of Saccopteryx leptura. Lineage (NCBI taxonomy): Eukaryota > Metazoa > Chordata > Mammalia > Chiroptera > Emballonuridae > Saccopteryx > Saccopteryx leptura. The sequence goes on from NC_089505.1 coordinate 256,903,835, forward strand.
ATTCAAATTCCTGTTCTTTCCACTAAGCCGCCAATTGTCAACCAGTGTGCTGAAACATGCATTATCTGAGTTTTAGTCAGGGACACTGACCTCTTTTCCCTTAGATTGTCAAATTAAAAAAAAAAAAAAAAAGATAATAGCCAACACACTAGTCATGGTGTGGATGAATAAAAATTATACCTATATTTTTTGTCATATCAGCAAAAATACACTTATTTGGTGCGCCGCAGAATTTTAGCAATTAGTTTATGTGTGCCATGAGATGAAAAAGGTTGAAAATCCCTGCCTTCGCACAAACCAAAACACACCCATGCTCCCCCACATACACTTTCTAGCTTCATTTTAAGTTCCAGAAACATCAAGAGGCTCAGGTGCGGGAAGGGTAAAGAAAAGGAAGCACTTAATTAAGGGTACAGACTGTCAAAGTTGAAGAGGTAAGACAAAAGCTATTCTGGGAGCTCAACCCAACTTTCAAAAGGAGGAAACGAGTCCCCGAAGCAGCGCACTTAGGACTCAGGTCCCCAGACTCAGAGGGCTCTCCCAGCCCAGAGGCTACAGACAGCTAGAGAGCCGCCCTTGAGGCGCTGGGGGAGGGGACAGGAACCCTCTGCACCTGTGCAAGCCCCGGCCCCTCGGAGGCGCCCTGAGACCCTGCGGACCCCCACCACCACCGCCCCAGGGCTCGCAGAGGGGCCCCACCGGCCCGCCGGGGGCTCCGAAGGGAGGAGGCCCGGCCGCCGCAGCCCCGCCCGGCCGCACCAGTGCCAGTTGCTCACGTTGGTCCCGTCCTCCCGCTCCTCCACGATCCAGCGCGGGTCCCCCTGGCCCCACTTGGCCGTGTCTGCGCTGGCGGCGCGCCCTCGGCGGAGAACAAGGCAGGCCGGCGGCGCAGCGGCGGCGGCTCGGTCGCTGACGTTCCGGCCTCGGGCACCGGAGCAGAGCGTCCGCGGCGCCCACGAAGTACCAGAGACCCCGCCCCTGCGCCGCGCCGCCCCGCCCACCGCCCGCCGGCGCGCGGGGCCGCGGAGCGAGGGGAGAGCCGCCGGCGGGGCCTGCGGGACCCGGGTCCCGGGTGCTGTGGGGGCGTCTGGGCCCGGGAGGCCGCGAGTGAGGGCCCAGGAGAGGTCCGGCCCAAGAGTGGACGGCGGGGGAGGTGCGGGGAAGGTGGAGGGGATGTCGGGGCCCAGGGGGCGCACGGAGGCAGGGGTGATGGGGAGAGGGGAGGTGTCCCAATACTCGGGGCCAGTGGGCGATCCAGCAGACCCCGGCGCGGTCCTGGAGGCTGGGTTGTAGGGGGTTGGGAAGACCCGGGGCCCGCGGGCGGGCTCTCAAGTGCAGGGCCAGGAAGGGGGAACCTGGGCCGTCTCCTCTAAAGGCCGAGACACTTCCCCTGAAGGGTTCATTATTACTGCAGTGATTAGTTTCAGTACTAGCAAGGGGGCGGTGAGTAAGGGGCGTCTGAATGCTGTATTGGGGATACAGATCAGAAGCTATCCAAGCACTTCATCATCACCCTGTTTGCTGCACGACCAACTTCTTAGGCCCAGCGCACCCACGGTGTGAGTAGCCTCCACTGTGCACGTGCTCTTCACACCATATTCATGTTTTGTCCGAAAGTTCCAGCAGAGTTGATGTCCTATGGTTCTCCCCTGGTGTCTTTCCAACACCTGTCCAGTAGCACAAACTACCAAGTTCCCAGTGACTTCAGGAATGTTTACATTTTATGCATGTAATAATCCTTTACAGATGACAAAAGAACATGATTGCAAGAGCATATTATTGCAGCTTGATGCAATTTTACAATAATTAAGTGAATATTCATGATTCCTTTAAGCCAGGGGTCGGGAACCTTTTTGGCTGAGAGAGCCATGAATGCCACATATTTTAAAATGTAATTCCATGAGAGCCATACAATATGTTTAACACTAAATACAAGTAAATGTGTGCATTTTATGTAAGACCAACACTCTTAAAGTACAATAAGTCTCTGAATTCTTCTTAATAACGTTATGCTGTTGCTAACCAATGATGAATAAAGTACTTCTTACCATTAATGTGACTTCTGGTGCTGCATGGTTTTGCTGATGGCTTTGTAGTCTGGTTGATATGTGGTGAGGTTAAGCTTCATGCAGGCGTTGAGACTTCCATCCGTTAAACATGATCGTAGGTTGGTCTTAACATTCTTTAAATGTGAGAAAGACTGCTCACATGCATACGTAGAGCCAAACATTGTCAGTACAGCAATACTCACACGCTGCACTGTGTGGTATGTGATGGGAAGAGCATTCCAAGTTTTGATAATCAGCTGGTCTGCGGGTTGAAGTTTTTTCATTTCTCCCCACTTGCATTTGCTTGCCAATTCTGCTTGCTGTCGTGCAAGCCTTTCCAAATCTACATTCAGTGACTTGAACTTATTCACCCACATGTCTGAGGCCTTCAGGTCAGCAGCTTGTAGCTCAAAATATCTGACGGAGACACCGGGGATGTAACTCAGGTCGGCACTGTCCACTGCACACTCGTATGGATGGGTGATGAACTTGAAAAGATTAGTGCGCTCACAAAATTCTCCAAAGTGCGCTTTGAATGACTGCAGGAAATTAGATGTGAAGCCCGCTAGCTGCTGGAGATCAAGATGTTGAGCAGGGTCACTTGCTGTGCATGCATCTTTAAAGTCTCCCAGTTTTTCAAAGTGTAGTCAACGACCTGTTTCAATGTCAGCGATGAAGAGTTCCAGCTTGTTCTCAAATGCAAACACTGCTTGTTGAGGGGATAAGACTGTATTTCCAATGCCTTGCATTTTCACATTGAGCTGGTTTAAATGTTCAGTCATGTCCACGAGATAGTAGAACTTCAGGAGCCACTCAGTGTTAGCTAAATCAGGATGCCTGATATTTTTCATTTCAAGAAAAGTCCAGGTTTCACTCAGACAAGCCGCTAAACGGCTAAGCACCTTCCCTCTTGACAACCAACGCACATTGCTGTGCAGAAGCAGACCAGGATAATTATTCCCAACTTTATGCAGCAGTGTTTTAAACTGGCGATCATTTAAAGCTCAGGCAACAATACAATTAACCACCCTAATGACCAGCGACATCACCTCACCAAGCTGTTCGCCACACATCTGAGCACAAAGCGCCTCCTGATGTAGGATGCAGTGAAAACTTAGGATGGGTCTCTTTTCATGTTCACCAAGAAGTGCTACGAATCCTCTGTTTTTCCCCACCATGCATGGAGCAGCATCAGTACACACTGAAATAAGTTTATCCATTGGTAGATTTTTTTCTTTAGCAAACTCAGTGAAAGACTTGAATAAATCCTCCCCTCTTGTTGTCTCTTTCATAGGCAAAACAGCAAGACTTTCCTCATGTAGAATGTCACTGACAGCATATCTTGTAATCACGCTGAACTGGGATAAATGGCTTACGTCTGTTGACTCATCAAAGTGAGAGAAAAGAATGGTGCTGCATTTATGTCCTTCACTTGTGTTGCCTCAATTTGATTTGCCATCATGATGGTATGATCAGTGAACAGTTCTTGTCGACAGAGGCATGTCTTTTATTTGTTTGATTATTTTGTCTTTATCTGAAAAGTCATCAAAATTTCACTGGCAACATCAAGCATGAATGTTTTGGCATACTCTCCATCTGTGAATGGCTTTCTGTTTCTCACAATTGCTAAAGCACCAGCAAAGCTAGCTGAATTCCAGTCACCTTGTTGGGTCCAAACACGGAGTTGCTGCTGACTAGCTTGCACTCTGCACAGTAGCTCTTGACATGCTTTCTTCCTGCTGTCCCCTGCTGCATATTTCGATGCAAATATAGTATCGCATGTGTCGAAGTGCGCTTTATATTTGACCATTTCATCAATGCAATTTTATCATTGCATATTAGACACACTGCAGAACCTGCTTTCTCCACAAAGGCGAATTCCTCTGTCCATTACTGCTGAAAAGTATGATACTCCTCATCTTTTTTTCTTTTAGCCATCTTCTTCATCAAAAGGATTTCTGCAATTTGCTAGCTGACTACTTGATTAAAAGGAGGAAAGTTTACTTCCTGACCTCACAACGACCCCTGTATGTTAAGCATTATCCAATAAAAATTTGGTGTTGTCCTGGAGGACAGCTGTAATTGGCTCCAGCCACCCACAACCATGAACATGAGCGGTAGGAAATGAATGGATTGTAATGCATGAGAATGTTTTATATTTTTAACATTATTTTTTTATTAAAGATTTGTCTGCAAGTCCGATGCAGCCATCAAAAGAGCCACATCTGGCTTGCGAGCCATAGGTTCCCGACCCCTGCATTAAGCAATCTTCACCTTCCAGCAAAAACTTTGTACCAATTATTTGGAAGATGTTACTAAGGGTCTGTGAATATTTATTTAGTATGGAAAATGGGTATGACAATGAAAGGATGAAGTACCTGCCTGTTCCATACTGGTGGTTGGCCTGTGGTCTGTGTTTATCAATGAGATAAACTAACTGGTGGGTAACATTTTTCTCCTTACTGGAGCTACTACATTCCGATATCATTTTCCAAAAAGCTACAACAGTTATATAAACAGATTGCTTCAAAGTGTTTTGGCCCCAGAACGACATTTAGATTTCACCTTTTACATTTTACTTCACCAAAGGCATGAACAGCTAACATAGGCTGTCACCTATAAAATTTCAATGGTAATGCTAGTAGGCACAGTTTTCTTGTGCATTAGCTGTACATCTTTTATTCAATTCATAAAGGATATGGATGATAGACCATTTACATGATGAGATTTAGCTATGGATAATTAAAACCGGGGGGGGGGGTAAGACTTACCAGAAAACTTACAAAGGCAGAAGCTATAATCACTAAAATTTTATGTGGACAAAAAAATTTGCAATATCTATACAAAAAGAACTGTCCCAATGGAAATAATTAATTAAAATGTAAACAGAAAAGGCATTCTACTGATCAAGAATTAAATTGGCCTAAAATAATTTGCTTCAAAAAGTAATTCACAAAGAAATTCTGCAGAATTTATATGAAAATATTTGTTTTTAAAAAACTAAGTCAAAGGTCTCAAAGAGATATTTGTATACCCATGAACATAGCAGCATTATTCACAACATGGAAGCCACCCAAGTGTCCATTGATGGGTGAATGAATAAGCAAAATGTGGTGCATACACACAATGGGATATTATTCATCCTTTAAAAGGAAGGAAATTCTGACACACGCTACATCATGGATGAAGCTTGAGGTTCGCATTATGCTATTAATGTGAACTTAACATACAAGCATTAAGTGAAATACGACAAATACTGCATGATTTCATTTATATGAAGTATTTAGACTAGTAAAATTATATAGAGAGAAGAAGGGTGGCTGCCGGGGTGGGGAGAGGACGATGGGGAGGTACTGTTTCTAGGTAGAGAGTTCCAGTTTTACACGATGAGGAGTGCTCTGGAGATGGACAGTGGTGATGCGTGCACAACACTGTGGTTGTATTTAATGCCACTGAACTGTACACTTAATGAGTAAGATGGTAAATTTTATTTTTACCACGATAAAAAAAATGGTGGGAAAACCTAAATTAGTGAGTAAAAGATTGTTGGGCAAGAGGACATTTATGCAGTATGCAGATATATCACACACACACACACACCTACTCGTTTACTTACTAACTACGAAAGGGAAAAGTGATCTTTACAAGGGCAACTGACTGCCTGTAACCAAATGATTAAACTTCCACCCAAATGATGAATGTTCCATCACCACAAATGGAACAAACTTACATAGATACACCATCCCCTACGTAGTGTTCCTGTCAAAAACGCTTAATCTGAATCTAATAATGAAGAAACCATGAGAAGGCCAAATTAAAGGAAATTCTGCAAAATGTATTATATTTAGCTTAGATCCTTCAAAAATAAAAATTTCATGAACATCAAAAGAAAACTAAAGAGATGTGGCAACTAAATGCAATGCATGATCCTAAATTAATACCTGAGTCCCAAACAGATTAAAGTGACATAATTGGGGAGATTTAAAATGCATTTCAACTAAGAGACATTTACAAGAGTGTGGTGGTTACGGGGGGGGGGGGGGGGGGGGGGGGGGGGGGGGGGGAATGGGAGAGGGATAGGGGGTGGGGAGGGGCACAAAGAAAACAAGATAGAAGGTGACAGAGGACAATCTGACTTTGGGTGGTGGGTATGCAACATAATTGAACGACAAGATAACCTGGACTTGTTATCTTTGAATATATGTATCCTGATTTATTGATGTCACCCCATTAAAAAAAATAAAATTATATAATAAAAAAAATAAAAATAAAAAAAATAAAATAAAATAAAATGCATTTCAAACTCCATGTGTATTAGAAAATGTTGCGCCAGTGTTAAATTTTCTGAATATTTAATTTTTAAAATTCTTTCTTTCCTTTTTTTATAAATTTTATTTTATTTTATTTTATTTTTATTTTTTACAGAGACAGAGAGTGACTCAGAGAGAGGGATAGATAGGGACAGACAGACAGGAACGGAGAGATGAGAAGCATCAATCATTAGTTTTCATTGCGTGTTGCAACACCTTAGTTGTTCATTGATTGCTTCCTCATATGTGCCTAGACCATGGGCGGGCCTTCAGCAGACCGAGTAGCCCCTTGCTGGAGCCAGCAACGTTGGGTTCAAGCTGGTGAGCTTTTGCTCAAACCAGATGAGCCCACGCTCAAGCTGGTGACCTCGGAGTCTCGAACCTGGGTCCTCTGCATACCAGTCCGACGCTCGATCCACTGCGCCACCGCCTGGTCAGGCTAAAATTCTTTCTTAAAAGAGATTTTTAGAGTGGGGGAGAGAGAGAAACATCAATTTGTTGTTTCACTTATACATTCATTGGTTGATTCTTGTATGTGCCTTGACCGGGGGTCAAACCTGTAACCTTGGCATATCGGGACTATGCTTTAACCAGCTGACTACCCAGCCAGGGCTGAGCATTGAATTTTGGTTACAAAGAAGAACATTTTGTATTTTGGCAAGACATGCTGAAATATTTATGTGTAAATATGGTGTCTGCAATTAACACAATTAGAAGGAAAAATAGATAAAGCAAACGGCAAAATGTTGACAACCTGTGTGACTCTAGTTGAAGAGTATCTTGAAGATACCTTGTACTATTCTTGCAACTCCTCTGTAAATTTGAAGTTATTTCAAAATTAAAATTGGGTGGAAAAATTGAGTCAAAGCATCTTCAGAGTCAAAGCCTGAATTCAGTCCTTTGTAACCATCAATTACTGTGGTGTGTCCAGGATTCCAAAACAGCCAAAGTAAAGCCATGAATCACTAAAGCAGTACTTGGTAAAATTGTATTGTGCACACACCAAAAAGACAGTTTGCAAACTAGAGACACTCAAACTAAAGCCTGGAATGATGCTCAGAGATATATGTTACAGAGCAGGTTCTGTGGTGAGAAAGCAGCTTCTTCACAGTGATGGGTAATTATGCTAAATTAATGATTTAGCTGTTTTTTTCTGCTCAAGGAAACTTCAAGGCTGGTCTGTTTGCTTTTGCTTTTCACAGGTGAGAAAACATTACATTATGACTTGACTGAGCACCTACTGCTTGTCCAAGTCCGCTCTATGCTGGAGTGACTCTAGAAATGAGTAGACACAGGGCTGAGGTGCTAGTGGAGGACACCAGTGGGAATTCATCGTCAGGACTCACATAGTATTTTTTCTTGGAGGAGGTCTGAAGAGTGAGTAGGACTTTTGTCTTTGACAGAGGAAAGAAAGGGGACACCAGGCAGAGAAAGCAGTAGGTGCCCAGGCACAGAAGCATGGAGGAGCACACTGCACCAAAGTGGCTGTAATGAGGTGTAAGGGAGCCACAGGAGATGAGGCTGCAAGGAGGCAAACTGACCCACTGTGAAGACCCTGGTTTACCTGCTGAGGAGCTTGGACTTGGTTCTGTAGACAATGGGAAACCACTGAGGTGATCTAAATCAGTGGTTCTCAACCACCAGTCCATGGACCGGTGCCCATCTGCCAGAAATTTTGTGCTGGTCCACAAAAGAGTGAACCACTATGATGTGGTATGAAGATTATAGGCCCAATGATTACAGACTCCGTAATCTTCACACCACATCGGGGCGGTTCACTCTTTCGTGAACCAGCACGATTTTTCCGGCAGACCTGCATGGCTCACGGACCAGTGGTTGAAAATCATTAATCCAAATGGAGAAAGGAGGTGGGCTGGCTTGTGTTTTAGGAAAACCACCCATAAAAATTTGAACAAGGGACAGGAGTGGGATAAATAGTGGAAGGAAGGAGATTTGTCAATGTGGACAGGAAGCGACAGATATGAGAGGTATTTGGAAGCAGAATGGTGAGCGGATCAGATACTGAGGTATAGTAGAGGAAGTGTTTTTCAGTGATGGAGACTTTCAGTGTGATTAGTCAACATCACCAGAGAGACTAGAACAAAAAGAGACTGAGAGGGCTTAGGCTATAATTCTGGAGATCAGCATTTAAGGGGTGGGCAGAAAAGATGGAACCTAAAAAGGAAGGCCTAAGAAAGGGGAGAAAATGAAGAAAGCGCTTCAGCAAGGAAGCCAAGGTCCACAATGGAGAGAATGGTCAGTGGTGTTGGGTATAGAAAAGTGCAAGAATGATAATAAATTGTTCTCTGGATTTTACAACAAGAGGGCCATTGGGCCTTTTGTAAAGAGCAGTTTCAGTAAACACTGGGGACAGAAGCCATGCCACATCAACAGAAGAATGAATGGGAGGTAAGAAGGTGAAGATCGTGCTTGTAAATTGTTTGATAAGGATGAGTAAGAGAAATGGACAGTAGCTAGATGCGGATATGGGATGGAAGTAGACTTCACCTTTTCCCTTTGATATTTTCATATGCTATTTGGAACTAGTTGGTGAAAAGAGGGATGGACAGGTGGTAGAACAAGGCCCTAGAAGTAATGGGAAGGGATGAGACCAAAGGCAGGTAGGGATAGGATGACCCAAGGAGGAAGGATAAAGATGGATGTTTCCATACCAAGCTTGGTTTCCATCGGTTTGAAACACAACTATTGTACATCACACTTCATGGCTAGAGAAAGAAGTTGAAAAGTATACCTACAGAATTGACTCTTATTAGCAATGCACTAGAGAATCAAGACTCTGATTCAAGTTTAATTTCACAATAGATCTGCAAGCTACTAAGATTTTGCTTTTGAGGAACTCACTATTCTATTTTTATAATTCTGGTGCCTATGCTTCAATTTGATTTAATTCCATTAATATTTATTGAGATACAAAAATGCACAGCTGCCCCAAGTCTACTATAACTCGTAGCACACGGTGTGCAAATTCTGTTCTCTTTCCTGGCTTGCTGGCCTTGTGGAAAGAGCTCTTCCTTCTCTCTGTCCCTGTGTCTGAGCTGTGCCCAGAGCACAGGAGGCTCCAGGAAACGTGTACTTGGATAACAGAATGAAAAAGGAATGAATATTTCTCGAACCTGTATGCACCAACCTATTAATAGGCTGTAAGATCAATTTAATAGGCAGCATCCACCATTATTTTTATCTTAATGATATAGAATGAAGTTTAAGTTATCAGAGTAATTACATGTGGTAAAGGTAAACATTGTTTCTTAAGTCATTGTGTGTGTGGTATGTTATGATTATGGTTCCTTTTTTTTTTTTTTTTTTTTTAAGTTGAAAGCCACTGCTGAAGCAAACACAAAGTACAATAGCTTGCAGGGAACTGTTGATCAGTTTTGCACATAGTAGAATTCCCAGTGCCTATCACACATATCTCAGTGAATATCAGTGAAATGAATCAATTCATAGGAGTGAAACAAGACACTGGTTGAAGAGATATTGAAAGGAAAGAACTGGGCTTTGAGGACAGATGGAATTTTAACGGTAGAGATGGGAGCAAAGAAGAAAAGCATTTAGCAAAGCTGTGAAAGTCAGGAGAGTAATGGGGGGCGGAGGGGTGGCAAGATGGGCACAGAGTGGAATTGGCAACAAGACTATAATGAGCACATTTTGAGGAAAGCCAGTGTGAAGAGTCTTCTTACACCAACAGTAAAAGAAATGTATGCTGAGTTGTGTCTCCACAGCAGTGTCTGACTGTGAAGGCCGGCTCTGAGCCGGCTGACTGGATCCAGGTCTCGGCTCGGCTACGTACTATTGTAGTTGCGTGACCTTAATTGAATTCCCTAGGATCTTTGTACTTCATCATCTGTAAACTGGGGGTCATATCACCACCTTCTAGACTGCAATTAGATGCAACTGCGATTAACAAAGTCGCATTAACAGAAGGCTAAACCAGACAGCCTGAGCGGGAGGTGCTACTCCTCGGTGACTCCGCCCCAGCCTCACCTTCCCAGCTCCCAGCTGCGCAGCTCAAGGGCGCGGTCCGCACTGTAGTCCCCATTTCCCACCGTGAGTAAGGCAGCCTCGTCTGTCAAATCCATCTTCTTGAATCATTTTTCTTCATTCTCACCCGTCCTGTTTTGCTCTGGGTCTTCACGTTTTTGCTTGAATCTTTACAAGGACTCCCCTAATGGCCCCCCTTAACCCCCCCCCCCAGTCTCTTCTTTCCAATCCATCCTCTACAGCCCCCACAGCAATTTTTCTAACAAAGCCATTACATAATTGCGCTACATTATATTCTTGAATGGCTCCCCACATCCACCCGCTAAGCAAGGCTCGCTCCAGGTCTGGCCTGGCCCGCCGCTCCAGCCTCTCACCTTGAGTTGTCCTGTCACCTGCAGGGCAGCCGAACTGCAGTGCTCCCCAGTACGTCCATGTCGGGACTCTGCCTGGTGGGCCCTTTCCACCCTCGCCTCCTTCACCAAGACTTCGCACTAATGTTTTTTCATCTGCAAAACTTCCCTTGGTGTCTCCTTCACTTCTCAGACAGTCACATGCTACTCTGCCGGTACATTATATCATAGCATCAGCACATAGCATACATTTTCATAGCTCTGAAACCAGAGGGTGTCTGCAATCGGCAGTGTCTTACAACCGCTCTGGACCTCTACTGGAATCAAGCCCTCCCAGAGAGGATTTATTTTTGCTTTCCCCAGGCAGTACTGTGGGGTAGGCAGCCTCTAGGATGACCCCCAGTGATCTCTGCCTCTTGGTATTCCTGTCCTTGTGTATCCCCTCCCCTTGAGCATGGGCTGGGCCTAGTGTCTTGCTTCCAATGAACAGAATACAGCAAATATGACAGGATGTCAGGTCCGGGATTAGGCTGCCACAAGACTGCCCATCTTCCTGGTCACTCTCCCCCTCCCTCAGAACTCACTCCAAAGGAAGCAACTGTATACATTAGTCAAGATATATATATATATATATAATATATGTCATAAATTCAAGGCAGTAGGTAGCTGTGCTAGGTCAAAAGGCAAGTACACTTTTAATTTTTATAAAAACTGTGCAATTATCTTGCAGAAAACTTTGCCACCTTATATCTCTACCTATGATTTTGTCCCATCTCTTTCCCAGTATCATCGGTCAAGTACTTGACTATCTGATCGATTTAAAAAGTCATATATTACATTTTAATTTGAATTTCTTTAATTATGAAGTCGGGGGAGCACATAATTTTTTGGCCATTAATTTTCTGCCTGTACTACATTCTGTCTTTGCCCATTTCAAAACTAAGTAATTCATAATTAGTACTCCTATTTGTAAAATAACTCACGAAGTATTTGGATGATCTTAATAATTTCTTTATTGAAAAGAAATTATCCTTTTGTCATGTGTTTTCAAAAAAAATAGATGTTTTTCCAAACTTATTCATCTTTAATAAAGAAAATGCAACCAGATCTGTTTTTTCAAACTTATTCATTTTTAATGAAAGAAAAATGAAGTAAAAAAACAGGCTTTCTCATCATCTGAAATCGGTGGTGCCAGAGACAGGGGCACCTGGCCTTGTGTTTGTGGAGTCGGGATTACAGGGAACTGAGCAAACACGTGAATGTCTTTAAGTTAAACACCATGGAAACCAGGTTTCTCACTACTGGCAAAGGGAGTTGTGGGGCTAGCAGAGCTCGAATAAACCCTTTGGGATTGGAATTGCAAGTATTGATATGAGCCCATGGTCTTTTATAAGGATATATAGCTATAGAAATGGACACTGTGGTGGTTTTAAGGTAGGCTCACAGTTGTTCTGTTTGTTTGTTTTTGTCTTCTATACATCCTCCTTCAAAAGAGGTAGAGCATAATCCTCTTTGTCCTTGAATATGGGCTGGACTTAGTGACTAGGTGACTTTCAAAAGGCAGGACCATAAAAGGATACAGCATCCACCTTGTTCTCTTCCCCTTTCCCCCCTCCCACTTGCCGTGGAACCCAGCCACCAATGTGTGAGGAAGCCCAGGCCACAAGGGCAGGCCATGTGTTCCAGTGACAGCTCCTAAGCTGACAGCCCACAGCAGCCACCACGTATGTGAGTGAACATGACTTTGGGTGGTTCCAGCCCAGCGTTTTAGTCTTCCAGCCTTGAGGACCCAAGCATAATGGGAGTAGACATGAGGCATCCGCACTGTACAGAGTGTGAATTCCTGGCCCACATAAACTACGAGAGATAATATAGCATTATTAATTATTTAAGTCACTAAGTTTGGGAGTATTTGTTATGTAGCAATAGATAATACATATATATGTCTGCGTATATATAAGTATTATGTGTTCATACATACATTTCCTACCTCTGTTCACCGAGTCTAGAAACAATGAGAACCCAAGAGTAATGAACACACCTAGGATGCAGGTCTTGGTTTCAGAATACCAGACTCTCCTAAAGAGGGGTGGGGCAGAAACAGTGCAAGATGAGCTTGGAGCACCTTGTATAGAAAAGGAAGAAAATGCTCAAGGAACACTGGACGTGTGTCTAAAAGGACGAAAGAGTCGACTTAAGGAGGCCATATCTGGGATCATTTGAACATCTAAATAAATAATGATTGTAAAGAATTATAACCCACTGCATGAAACAGGCATCTAAGTGTCCATATTCAGATATTAAATGAATGAATGAATGAATAAGACAGAAGAGAAAGCCTTTCAGTAGCATGTCAGCTACCATTGCTTATTCATCAAGAAAGACTACTTATTAACTACACAGTGGAGAAATTGGATCGATGCCATTTAACCAAGTGATAGCAATTAAAATTACATCAATGTTTATGGGACAAATTGACAGCACATGATTCCTGATATGATGCAATGAGATCACAGGATCACTTCTGGAATATTCCTGCCAAAGACACATGATCTTAACTTAATCATGAAGAAACACCAGGCAAACACAACAGTGAGAGACATGCTTCACAGTGACTGGTCTGTATTCTTCAAAAGTGTCGAGGTCACCCTGGCCGGTTGGCTCAGTGGTAGAGAGTCGGCCTGGAGTGCAGAAGTCCTGGGTTCGATTCCCGGCCAGGGCACACAGGAGAAGCGCCCATCTGCTTCTCCACCCCTCCCCCTCTCCTTCCTCTCTGTCTCTCTCTTCCCCTCCCTCAGCTGCCGAGGCTTCACTGGAGCAAAGATGGCCCAGGCGCTGGGGATGGCTCCTCGGCCTCTGCCCCAGGCGCTAGAGTGGCTCTGGTCACAACAGAGCGACGCCCCGGAGGGGCAGAGCATCGCCCCCTGGTGGGCAGAGCGTCGCCCCCTGGTGGGCGTGCCGGGTGGATCCCGGTCGGGCGCATGCCGGAGTCTGACTGTCTCTCCCCGTTTCCGGCTTCAGAAAAATACAGAAAAAAAAAAAAAAGTGTCAAGGTCAGAAAAGGCAAAGAGAATCTGAAAAACTGGTCCAAATTGAAGGAGACTAGAGAGACATGACAACTAAATGTAAAGCATTATCCTGAAGTGGATCCTGGACTTCTATATAAAGAATTAAATTGGGACTTCAAATATTGGATGAGGCCCATGGGTCAGATGGCAATAATGGACCAATGCTAATGGATGGGTGACCTGTGGTTATGTGGGAGAATGTCCCAGTTTTATGGAAATCTGTGCTGAAGTACTAAAGTTGAATGGTAGAGCATGGTTGCATCTTACTCTCAAATGCTTAAACAATATGAATATGTATATATGGAGGGAGAACAAGAGAACAAATGTGGCAAACTGTTAGCTGGGGAATCATAAAGGCACCCAGTTTGGCAACTTTTCTGTAAATTTGAAATTATTTTGGTATAAAACATTAAAAAAAAAAAAAAACAGGCCTTCCCAGTTTGTTGATGTTCAACGTTATGTATTTTTTGCTAAACAGAAGTTTTTAAAAGAGAGTCCAGTTTATCATGCTTGTCCCTTTTGGCTTTTGGGTGATGTGTCCTGCTTGAGGTAATCATTTGAAGAACGTCCCCGGGTCAACAGCTAATTAAAGAGGAAAAGTGGCAAGTTGTATCCCACGTTTGCAAGAGAAACACCAATGGCCACTGAGAAAGACTGGCTCAATTTTTTACTGGGTCCGTAACTTAGATCCTGCAGCTCTACTGCTCACTGAGTATCTTCATTTGAATTTCTGACAAACACCTCAAATTTAACAAAACTAAAACTCAGACAATCTTTTTCCTCAAATGAGTCACAACTCTGGGCTCTCCCATTTCTGACAGGCTCAAGTATCCAAACTCAAGGGTTATATTTGCATCCTCCTCTCATTCCTCCCATATCTAACCCAGAAATTGACATTTTTTTACTTTCTTCATATTCTGTGTTCTGTCACCTCCCTATTCCAGATCCTCATCCCTCAAATCCGAACTGTGACTGTAGCCATCTCCATTTATCTTCTGGCTACTACTTTTCAATAACCTAATCCTAGAAGAAGGTTCTCACAGATCCCCCCCTACTATTATTACCTTAAATTCTCTATTATATATGTGTTCCTTAAAAATACGTATAAACATAAAACTAGATATTAACTCAATATCCTTAGAACTCACGTTTGACTCTAAAACCAAAACAAATGTACAAATCAAATACAAACAAAAGTGTGAAACCAATAAAATTATGTTACCCTTCAGTGTCGGACGCTGCTCTGTTGACTCTTCTGCTGCTCACCTGTCACTGTGGCCCCAGAGGCCTCTGGAATCCCGCGTGCCTCCAGCATCGTGAGCACTGATGGCCAGTTTTCTACTCTTGGAACTTCTGTGAAATCTTGGTTAATATAATCAGTCACCAGGAATCCTGGCCTTCACTTTGACATAGATGCATCGTGTACGTATTCGTTCCTCCTCTACTCTTTTCTACTCAGCTTGTGACAAAGGAACTTGGTTCCATATACAGGTGCAGACATGGGCAATGAAACCAGGACATCATATGGGAATACACATGTATAAATAGACACCTAGATAGTCTGAGCTTTCTTAGATTAACATATTATCATAGCAGCATTATTCACAAAAGAGAGAAGGTAAGAAGCAAACCAAGGCTCATCAGCAGATGAATGGATAAACAAAACGTGGAATATACATACAAATGGAATATTATTCAGGCTAAAAAGGAAAAAATTCTTGACATGTGGATAAACCTTGAGAACATTATGCTAAGTAAAAGAAGCCAGTTACAAAAGGACAAGTACTGTGATTCCACTTATGTGAGTTACTTAAAGCAAATTCAGAGACAGAATCGGAGTGGTGGTTACCAAGGGCAGGGGTGGGTGGGTGGGGGGAGTTTGTATTTAATCAATAGGGTTATAGTCTTACAAGATGAAAAGACTTTTGAGGGTGGATGTGATGTTTATACAATGTGAATATACTTACTACTAAATTGTGCACTTACAAATGGGCAAGATGGTGTTATATGTATTTTACCACAATTAAAAAATTTTTTATATTCTTATCAAATGAAAGACTAAACTTTTTAAATGCTTATAGAGAGCTCATGGACTCTGAGTGAATGTTTTTGTAGACACACACACACACACACACACACACACACACACACACACACACACTGAAGTCCACACTGCTTTAATCCAGTCTCCATCCTCAAGCTCTAGCCTGGGATCCTAAGAGTGACCTTACTCTGATGCAGTCACCTCTCAGCTCTACTCAACACCGACCTGCAGCTGCAGCAAACTGGTTGTCCACCATACTCAGCTTATATTCTCAGAACCTCTTTGCCTTGGCTTGTGCCTTTTCCTGTCTGAAATACACGCTTTCCTCTGCCTGTATTAGCCAATCCTCCCATTTGATGAAGTCCCTTCTCCTCACCATGGGATGGTCCCAGGCCACAGGGACTTCTCCCAATCAAAGTGTGTCAATATTTTCCCTTTAGAATTACACTCTTTTTTTTTTTTTATCACTTATGCTTTCGATCATTCAACACTCATTTATTGAGCATATGCCGTATTAATGACAATGTGCGAGACCCTTGAATCAAATGCTATGTTTTCTGCTTTTTATCTCTCTCATAGCTCTTGGCACACATCACAAATTTTACTGCAGTGGTTTGTATGATGTTGTACTAGTCAGTACTGTCATGTCCCATATATGGGCAGCAAATTTTAAACTGCTGAAATAAGGACTTGCCTAACATGACAGGATATTTTGTTGGTAACGGGAGTTCTTTTGTGTCAATCTTAGAAAGTAGTTGTCAGTACAAGAAAAGTTCCAGGACCGAGTTCAACAGGGATTGTGTGGTAGGGGCCCTAGTCCTGGTTATTGGCAGTTTCCATGATGATAGTAGTCATGGTGTTTGGTCCTGGATGCCTGTGATCAGACCACCAGGGACACATGCTGCCTCCACAGTTCACTCGGATATCACTACCTAACAGACATCTGCACAAACACAAACAACTTTATTCACATGTCGGACAGTGTTTAAGTAGACTGAGTTTCAAGGACACAATACAACCAATTTCTTGAACTCAGATTTGAGTTTAAATAAAACTATATTCAAGCTCTGGGCATTTTACTTACAGAATTTTGTGTGTAGCCCACTTCTTTCTGCACACGGATAAAATACTATGTGTATTTGCTTAATTACCCATTATTTTGCTGTTTCAACATGATTTTGCACCCCCAGTCATCTCGTTGTCAGTCTAAAGTTACATTTCTTTCACACTCAGCCTTTTCTGAGCTTCATTTTCTCTCTCTACGTTCATGGATATGGCTTTGACGGGTAGGGTATTCTTTTCCAATATCCACAACAATGACTTCCCTAGAAAATGTCACTCCTTTTAAAGGTTTTTTGCTGTTATCCATAACTGAAGGGGTTCCAGTGACAGGTATGTGTGGTTTCTGCAGATCATCATTCTGCAAGAGAATTGGACAAACAGTGTCAATGATCAGTTTATGAATACAACAAGCCCTGCTGTTAGAAAGATAGGTTATGTCAATATATATATGGGTTACGTGTGCATTGTTAGTGAGAAACAGGAAAAGTATTACTGAGTGATATAGAAAAGTACTGACAACCCTCATTTTCATGTCTGCGTTTATAAAGGTATACACTGACACGGTCAAATAGCATGTGGTAGTGTGTTATTCTCTCTACGTAGCAGTCAAACTCAAGGACAACCCGGGTTTGTCTCCAGCTGGGCAGAGGTCTTATGTTGGGAAGGCATGTGAGTTGTTCTTATTAGGGAGCCCTGAACACGGAGCTCAAGAAGGCCCTGGCAATGTTTGTGTGCTGTTGTAGAAGGAGCCTAGAACTTGAGATGGGGTGCAGGGCCGGGCCCTGAGCTCAGCCACTGTCATCTCCTTTGCTGGATCCCTAGATGATCTCCAAGCCCCCCTCCACTCTGAGACTCTAGAATTCTGAGAAAGCAGCAAAATAAAGGGAAATTGTTAAGAAAAACACAAATATAGGAATGAAGAATAGATGTCTAGGCTTGGCGTATGTAAACGGTTTAATAGCATGAACCAACAAAGCGAAGAAGAATGGTTGAAATGACTGTGGATATTGCACCCCTTCCACGTACAAGCCTCAGTTACAGGCAAGGCCACTCCGTATGATACCTCACCAAGGAATCTACCTCCTTTCATTCAAACAAATTCTAAACTGCCCTGGAGAAGTGAAAAGCTCATCACCTCTTGATGATTTTTTTGAGCCTTCTCAGGATCTTCCTTCTCTTCTGTTTTGTCCTCCACTTTGTCCTCTATGTCCTCTTCGTTGTTTAAGGGTGTGGCCACCATTTCTTTACTCTGTCTATGGACAAGAATGCCAGGCCTTATGATTTGCCTCATGAGAGTCCTGAAAAAAATCAGTGAGCAGGGATTTTTAAATTTGTGCATATTAGCCACTGTTATCACACACAAAAATAGATTTCTACGACATACTATCAGACTTACCTTTCTCGGTCTTCTAAATTGCTTGTCTCTATATTTGCACCTAAACAATCTTCACAAGGATCTTTTTCTGTCTCATCACTTTCCTTGTTTTGGAAACTGAAAACAAACAAGCAAGAAAAAATCAGAAAAAGAAAGAATGGTCTTGATTTTAAGACTGGCATGGAATGTCACTTTTAAAGAGAAGGACAACATTTCTAGGTTCTCTCGAGGCCGAATGGCCCATATTCTTCTAATCCCACATCAATGGACAAATAGCTACAGTATTATTACTATTTGCTCTAGGTTAGATTGTTTTATATTATTTCTAGATACATTTTCTAGTGTGACTAAATCTGATTCCAGGATATCAGCATGGATTTATACCATTTATGTACGACCACCATCAGTAAAAGGAAGATGCAAATGAAGCAAATGATTAGGACGAAGAAAGGAACTGCTGCGGTCGCAAAGCTCATAGGCTTAGTTAGGAGACTCATCCACTCTCGCAATCACAGTTGGTCCCAGTATTTTTTCCAGCTCAGTTGGAATATAGATCTCTTGTTCTTTAAGTTTTCTAGAAACAGAAGAATAAAAGGCTGTTTTCATCGTCATTCTTTTGATCAGCTTTGTAAAAGATGCTTTGCTTGTTTCGGCGGAGTGGACTCACACAGGCTAATTTTTCTCCATAAATGTGGGTGGGGCTGAGATGGCGAGAGGGGAGACTGAGCTGGGACACGTGCGGTCACTCAGCTCACCTCCCCTCATCCCAAAAACTGTCAGAACCCGAAGAGAGAGGAAGTGGAGCGTCTGGACCTGAGCCCAGCTCCCCATTCTTCTCACTTCAGTGACATCATAGAATCATGGAACCACTGAGATAGAGGGGCTAGAGTGCCAGCCCAACCCCACCCGTCTCCTGGAATCAGCTAAGCCATGAAACTGTCCTCTGGACTGTTGTCTGTCTGTCCTCTCCTGTGAGACAGTGTGTCCACTTTTTGGACAAGGATTTTCTTCCTACTCTCAGAACACCAGCCTTCCTTTTTTAACCTGAGCCTGCTTAATGTGCTGCTTTTTTCACAGACCATAAACAATCATCCCACTTCCTTCTTATTATAAAATCCTTCTCAGCCTGACCTGTGGTGGCGCAGTGGATAAAGCGTCAACCTGGAAACACTGAGGTTGCCAGTTCAAAACCCTGGTTTGCCTGGTCAAGGCACATATGGGAGTTGATGCTTTCTGCTCCTCCCTCTTCTCTCTCTCTCTCCCCCACCCCTCTAAAATGAATTAAAAAAATAAAAAAAAATTTAGTAAAAAATCCTTCTCTATACCCCTGAGGCCTGTCATCAACTCACCTCCTAACGGTGTTCTCTCCAGGTCTAATAGCCCATACTCTTCTAATCCCACATCAATCGACCCACTTCCTGGACACACAAATAAGAAAGCTGGCAGCTCTAGAGGCCATGGCTGAGGAAGCTGGAGCAGAGCAAGATGATCAAAGATGACCCTAGCCCACTCGAACTGCAGGTGAGTGCGTGATGCCCAAGACAAGGTGAGGTAAGGCAGAGCTAGCATTTTCTAAGAAAGGAGGGTACGAAACAGTATGGCAGCTGCTGCCAATCACATTTAGCAAAGCCATAAGGTCAGCTGTGGCATTCTTTGGGCTGCAGCGGTACAGGCTCCCTTCCAGAAAGGCAGGGACTATGCTTTCTTTATTTTTGGATATGCCACCAAGTCAGGAGCTGAAAATTCCATAATGTTGAATTAATGCGTGTGTGTGCGCACAAGTAGAGTTTGCTGGAGGGCTCAGGCCAAGGCTAATTTTGCAAAATATGTGAACTTCTGAGCTGCTCCTGACAGTCAGCAGAATTCCTGTGTGAAGCTTTCTCCAGATGAAGACTCAGATATACTGCTGTCAGACCGAGCCTTTAAGAGTCCAAATCTTCTCATGTCTCATGTACACAGAGAATTTTCTGGGAGATCGAGATATTTTATATCTATCCACTGTGGTTAAATAGGTTTACATATATGTGAACACCTATTTAATTTTGTACTTAATTTTTTCCAGTTTCTCAGCCATTATATATGATATATATATATAAAAATTTTTTAGAGAGAGAAAGGGAGGAAGGAGCAGGAAGCATCAACTCATAGTAGTTGCTTCTCATATGTGCCTTGACCCAGCAAGACTGGGGTTTTGAGCTGGCAACCTCAGCATTCCAGGTTGACTTGTGTACTTAATATTAGCACCCTTCATGCCCCCACTGTGAGGATATCATACCTAAATAAAAAAGGAAGAAAGGGCCCCATCTTCATACCTGAATTTAAGTGTGTCCGATGCAAAGAGGAATGCCGGACAAGAGGGCACTACTGCTAGTTGGTCCTGCTCCAGGACTGTTCACCACACACACTCTGAGACCAGAGACCGTTAGCAAGGACACAGTAGTCGCAGCAAGTGAGGACTGAATACAACTGTATCTAAGGGCTTTCTTTCACTGAATGTGGCTTGGGAATCAATATCTTATATTTATATATATGTACTGTTAATATAATAAAATATAGTGGAGGGTTATTCAACTTTGGTCTAAATCACATTTTATTTATTTATTTATTTATTTATTTATTTATTTTTATTGATTGATTTTAGTGAGAGAGGAATGGCGGGAGTCAGAAAGACGAGAACATTGATCTGTTCCTGTTTGTGCCCTGGTTGGGGATTGAACTGGCAGCCTCTGGGCTTCAAAACAATGCTCTAACCCAGTGGTAGTCAACCTGGTCCCTACCGCCCACTAGTGGGCGTTCCAGCTTTCATGGTGGGCGGCAGTGGAGCAACCAAAGTATAAATAAAAAGATAGATTTAACTATAGTAAGTTGTTTTATAAAGATTTATTCTGCCAAACTTAGTGACAATCCAACATAAAGTACTTGGTAAGTAATTATTATTATATGCTTTAACTTGCTGTATAACTCTGCTTTATAAATTTTATAAAGTAAAGTTACTTCCCTATTTTATAAATCACCATTACTGTGGAACCGGTGGGTGGTTAGAAAATTTTACTACTAACAGAGATACAGAAGTGGGCAGTAGGTATAAAAAGGTTGACTACCCCTATAACCAATCGAGCTATCTGGCCAGGAATCTAAATCACATTTTAAATGCACTGTAACTTTATGATGCCATGGGGTTTTACTTGTAGATGAGTCTCTTGGGGCCTAACACTATGTGCCTGGCACACAGAAGGTGTGTATTCAAAAATTATTTGTGATGGGACATTACTATCAATTCTACAGAAATAAAAAATATTCTGCAAGTACCATGAACAATTGTATTCTAACAAACTGGATAACCTAAATGAACGAAAAAATTGCTAGAATCTGATCAGCAGTGGCACAGTGGACAGAGGGTCAACCTGGGATGCTGAGGACCCGGTTCAAAATCCCTAGCTCGACAGCTTGAGTGCAGGTTCATCAGCTTGAGCATGGAGTTACTGACTTGAGTGGGGGATCCCAAGGTCGCCGGCTCTGCTTGTGCCTCGCCCCGCCCCGTCAAGGCACGTATGAAAAGCAATCAATGAACAATGCAAGTGAGGCAACTATGAGTTGATGTTTCTCATGTCTCTCCCTTCCTGTCTCCTTTTCTCTCTAAGAAAAAAATTAAATTAAATAAAGAAAAAATGCTGGAAACACAAAAACAACCAAGACTAAGTCACCAATAAGTAGAAAATTTGAGCAGAACTATAATGAGACTTAATCAATAGTCAAATAAGCAGTGCAGTAGGCAGACATACAAACTGCCACCTCACGGGGCCAAACTGGATTACAAATTAATTTAAGAACAATCATCGTGAAAAACCAAGTTTGGACTAAAAGAACAGAACTTGAAAACCAAGGAGCACAATAGTCAAATATCTCCCAACAAAGAAAAGTCCTGGACCAGATGGTCTCACTGGGGAATTCAAACATTTAAAGAGCTAATACCGGCTGTTCTCAAATGCTTCCCCAAAACTTGCCAATATCTTTTATGAATATTGAAGCAAACATCCTCAAGAAAGTACTAGCAAACTGATCTTAGCAGCATATTAAAAGGAATGTTATTTAGCCTTAAAAAAGAACAAAATCTAATTAATGCGAACCTTGAAGACATTATGCTAGGTGAAGTAAGGCAGACACAAAGGGACACATACTATATGATTCCACTTATATCAGAGACCCAGAACAGTCAAATTCATCAACTCAGAAAGCAGAATAGAGGATAGCAGGTTCTGGGTTGAGGGAAAAATGAAGAAGTGCTGGAGATGGATGGGGTGCTGGTTGCACAACAGCATGAATGTACTTAACGACACTAAAATGTATACTTAGAAATGGTTAAAATGGTCGATTTGGTGTTGTATGTGTTTTATCACAATTAAAAAACAATATTTATGGCAGAAAGGAAAGGGAACCCATCTATAAAGTGGCCTGGTAGATGGCGGACACTGGAAAAATAAAACCAGCACAAAGAGATTTTGTTTCAATCTCCATCCATTTGCTCATTTTGTTTCCCCGCTGTGAATGTCTCGCCCCTCCCCCATCCCTTCACCTGTCCCCGCCTCTAAATCCTCCAAGGCTTGGTCCTGGACTGCTCTTCCATGATGCTGTCACTGTCCATTGGGCTTCCTTTCTTCCTTGCTTTCTCTACGCTGTCACTGCAGCTCAGTGACACAACATATCACCTGCCTGCTTCCCAAACCCTTGCCTTGTCCAGGCCCAGCTGTAGGCATGCTGGGAAGTGGAAGAGTCTTTCACATTCCTTGTCACTGCTCTCCTCCCACCGCATTTATTCCTTGACCTTGGGCTCCCAGAACCCTGCAAATTTCATTGTTATCAAAACCAGTTTTCCAATCCTTCACCCTAAGAATTCCTGAATTTTTTTTTTAAATGTTTCCTTTTTTTAAAATTTTTTTTTAATTTTATTTATTCATTTTAGAGAGGAGAGAGAGAGACAGAGAGAGAGAGACAGAGAGACAGAGAGAGAGAGAGAGAGAGACAGGGGGGAGGAGCAGGAAGCATCAACTCCCATATGTGCCTTGACCAGGCAAGCCCAGGGTTTCGAACTGGCGACCTCAGCATTTCCAGGTCAATGCTTTATCCACTGTGCCACCACAGGTCAGGCAAGAATTCCTGAATTTAAAGTGTTCACTCTCTCAAGGACATTTGTACTTTAAACAAGGGTTTAGCCTGATTAGGTGGTGGCACAGTGGATATAGCATCAGCCTGGGACGCAGAGGACCCAGGTTCAAAACTTCGAGGTCACCGGCTTGAGCGCGGGCTCATCTGGCTTGAGCCCAAAGGTTGCTCGCTTGAGCAAGGGGGTCACTCCATCTGCCATAGCCCCCCAGTCAAGGCACATGTGAGAGAGCAATCAATGAACAACTAAAATGCTGCAACAAGAATTGATGCTTCTCATCTCTCTGCCCCTTCCTGTCTCTCTGTTTCTGTCTCTCTCTCACAATGAATGAATGAATGAATGAATGAATGAATGAATGAAACAAGGGTTTAAAGCAGAAGCAAGGCAGTTAGGGTAGAATCTAAGCATCAGACAGCAGATAGGGAGTTCTCTTTGGAGCCTGGAGGACTTTTTTGGTGCTCAAGGCATCTGCCACAATGAGGTCAGACATGGACTCCTCCTAGGTGGCGAGTTCTGCCCTGCTCCCCCTCCTGCCTTCAGGCTCCTTTGGGGTATTTGCCAGATGATGTAGACTCCTGGTGACAGGGTCTGCAGCATCTTTTGCTCCAGGCAGGTCCAGGGTGCATGTGACTCCCCAATGATGCCATGTGGGGAAAATGGCTGTGTTAGGCTTGCTCACGGATTTACTGGTCACATGCACTTTGCCAGATTGGTGCGTGGGGGCGTGGCAGCGCCATGTGTGTGTGGTTTGTGTGAGGCTGCGGGTGCTTTCCCTGGGCCGCGGTTCTCCCAGATCACTCTCCCGCCACCGTGAGGTGTGGTTTTCCCTGCTCCCTTGCCCTTACTGTGAATAGCAGATTTTCCTTTTATTGTTTATTCGCTCGCCTTTCTTTGCCAGCTTCCAATAAACAGGAATGGCCCATTGTTTTCCAACTCCGCAGTTACTCAACCATCTGCCCGAATTCACTGGGAACCTGCCTGGCCTCAATCACCAGCATTATACACCCTAAACCCTTAACCCATGTGATCTGGTGAGATCCTTAGACAAAAGCATAATCCCTGAATTTCAGGATTGAAATGAGGACACTGAGAGGGTCTCACAGGTCACAGCTGCCTCAACTTGAAAAACAAGGTTGATTGAGCACAGGACCCAGTCCTGACCAATCAGAACATTCTGCAGTTCAGAGGTAAACGTGTGATCTGAATCATCTCAGTTGGTCTCAGTGTCAAGATATTTGCAGAAACTACCAGCACAGAAGAGAGCAGGTGTAGACTGGAAGCTGAACTTTCAGTTGTGTGAGCCAAAGCCTCTCCTTTCTTGCATTAAGTGATTTTGAGTGAGGTTAATATCTCTTGCAATTTAAGATTTCTGATCAACACAAGTTGTAACAACGTCATACTGCCTCCCTTTCTGAGCCCCTGCTTCCCAACGTGAGAGTCCTGCATGCCTCACATGAGAACCGTTGAGCC
This sequence comes from Saccopteryx leptura, assembly GCF_036850995.1. NCBI lineage: Eukaryota > Metazoa > Chordata > Mammalia > Chiroptera > Emballonuridae > Saccopteryx > Saccopteryx leptura. The sequence goes on from NC_089505.1 coordinate 256,928,725, forward strand.
TGTACACTACCTCGCTGGACATCGCCCAGGCTCGCTCTAGCCTCCCATGACAAGTGAAATGAAACGATTGCCTTTCTCTTTGATCAGATTAGCGCAGCCGTTTTCCCTACCAGAGCTACTGGGGTTGCTTGGAGGTCTCTTAGATTTTAGAAGGCTAAATGGAAGTTACTGAAACTCACCAACATCAAACGATGATATTTAACTGGGCACTGTACTGAAGTAGTTCTTCTACATTAATGGCCACAACCTGTCAGTTTTTATTAGAGGAAAAAAAGGGAAAAAATTGACAGCAAATGCCAAGATAAATGCCTAATATTTCAGTAGATATAATTTCCACACAAGAGAAAGGGTGTTCCATTGAAAAGCCTTCGTTATTTATGATTCATGGTTAACCTTTTCATGCAGAAGGCATTTAAAACCTCAGAAAGTCATTACAGCTTGATAAGGTTGTTGGCAACACATTCATCACCCAGTGGTTTCTCATGGAACAAGTGACACTGACCTACAACAGGAAACACAGCGGGGTATGACTTCAAGATAGCACTTCTCTCAGTAAGAAAAAGAGCCTCCATCCCCAAGTGCCACATCTGGGGAAACAGATGTTCAATGGGAGGAAGATATTTGGAAAGCAGTAGGTGCTGAAGGTGACCTGGGAAATACTGAACTGCAAATCAGATATGGGTTTAATTGTGTCAGGCTAACAGAAATTGGTAAGGAAATCATACACTCTATGTTCCATAGTCCCAAATGAGAGAAGAAAGCCTTTTGCTAACCAAGAAACAGTCTGCTTACCCTACACCAAACCCCAAATGCCACAGCTCAGCAGAAGAGCCTGCACATTCACTGCAAAAGACGTGGCAAGCCTTTAGAGCTAATATCTATTCATCTGGAATCGAACCATTCTTGAGAAAGAAAGTGTCAGAAGCAGCGTACTATTCATAGTACATTATAACCACCCATAAGTGGATAAGTACATCCCTGACTTCAACCACAACAGCCACAACACCTGTGCACTCCTCCATCCCAGGGTACACTGAAAAGTCCCTCTGTCTTATGCTCCACTACAGACTTCACGGGCATGGGAAGATATGGAGCTGAGGATTCCACCACGACTTACTGAGCCAACATTCCAATGGTCCCGTTCCACCCTGCTGGTTTGTGAAAGGCATACGGAAACTGTAAGCAGAGAATGTTCTTGCCACATATTTGAGCATCTCTGCCTCGCTCCACACAACATGTTGAGGATCAAATTCCAAGGACTTTGAAAGACAGAGCAGTCTCTGACTCCACAGCTTCCCGAGATGTCTTGGAAATGTGTTAAATAAAGCTGACCTGGTTCATCCACTCCTGGGAGACTCCTGACCTTGTGATTCCAACACAAGGAAGAGGTGATACCACATTCCAGCCCCGCTGTCCCAGCTAACTAACTCATCATGGCTCTCACGTAGCGTTAAGGTCAAGAAGGCACCTTTGAGAACTAGGGTTCTCACGAACAGTTTATGTAGTAATGTCAGCTATGCTCTTCTTGGAGGTGCTGTCAATATGTTCGGAACCACAGTGGGTAACTAAAACCCCTCCGGAATCTAAAAGAAAATACAAGCCTCATGTATTTCCATCTCAAGGGTCGTGGCTCTCTCGGAGCACAGAACCTTGTCAGAGGAATGTGGCTAAGTTTGAGTGGTTTTTCACTCCTGGCCATACCCTAAAGGCAGAACTAAGAAGATCGCAAAGGACACCTTGCTCAGCCTCAGCACCTGGCCCTAGCAGATGATCTGCAATTTGCTGTAGTGTCCTTCCGCCAGCCACCCTGGGATCCTCGTGGATTGTACAGTCCAACCACATCTCCTACCTACGCCCCAAAGCATGTCTCCTCCAGTTCTGGCCCAAGGAAGGGTAGACTAAGCCTCCTCACCCACCTACGTATCTGCCTTTGTGAAAATTAACCTAGAGTCCCCGCCCCCCGTTTTGGGCTGCCCATTGAAAAGCCTCAGCCCTGGAGAGCGGACTTGCCCTGAAAGACCACAGGCCTCTCCCGCCAGGAACCACTGGCACGTGTTTACTTTGGACCAGGGAAGCCTCTCCGGTGCTGAGGTACCTGGACTAGAATTTGATTTTTCTTTTTCTAGCTCTGGAGGAACCCCCGGAGTCATACTTTCATAGAAACCCCAGGCAGCTGCGGGATTATGTCACAAGCAATGGGCTGTGGGAGGCATTACTACAGCACCCAGGACCATGGGCCTAGGACGGGATCCAGCTGTGGCCCAGAGACACCCACCTTCCTACATGTTGGTTAAGTTCCTTCCTACCCCAGAGAGAACCACAGTCATCCCTCCACGAACCTTGTCCTTTCTTTATTTCTAGATTTTATTTATTCATTTTTGAGACAGGAGAGAGAGAGAGAGAGAGAAAGGGGGAGGAGCAGGAAGCACCAATTCCCATATGTGCCTTGACCAGGCAAGCCCAGGGTTTTGGACCGGTGACCTCAGTGTTCCACTGTGCCACCACAGGTCAGGCTCGTGCCATTTTTACAGAGTCAGAGAGAGGGATAGATAGGGACAGACAGGAACGGAGAGAGATGAGAAGCATCAATTATCAGTTTTTCGTTGCGACAATTTGTTCATTGATTGCTTTCTCATATGTGCCTTGACTGTGGACCTTCAGCAGACCGAGTAACCCCTTGCTCGAGCCAGCGACCTTGGGTCCAAGTTGGTGAGCTTTGCTCAAACCAGATGACCCCACGCTCAAGCTGGCGACCTCGGGGTCTTGAACCTGGGTTCTCCGCAGCCCAGTCCGACACTCTATCCACTGCGCCACTGCCTGGTCAGGCTGTGTCATTTTTTTTTTTTTTCTGTATTTTTCTGAAGCCGGAAACGGGGAGAGACAGTCAGACAGACTCCCGCATGCGCCCGACCGGGATCCACCCGGCACGCCCACCAGGGGGCGACACTCTGCCCACCAGGGGGCGATGCTCTGCCCCTCCGGGTGTCGCTCTGTTGCGACCAGAGCCACTCTAGCGCCTGGGGCAGAGGCCGAGGGCCATCCCCAGCGCCCGGGCCATCTTTGCTCCAATAGAGCCTCGGCTGCGGGAGGGGAAGAGAGGGGGAGGGGTGGAGAAGCAGATGGGCGCTTCTCCTTTGTGCCCTGGCTGGGAATCGAACCCGGGACTTCTGCACGCCAGGCCGACGCTCTATCACTGAGCCAACCGGCCAGGGCTTGTGTCATTTTTAAATACAGATCCAGGTGCCTGTCTAAAAGTTGAAGGGAGGACATTTTTTGTTTGTTTGTTTTATACAGGGATGCCCAATAGAACAAGGGTTTTGGTTAGAGACATATCTGAGGCAATGTTTGCCAGTCACACCTGCTCTTAAAGCCCATTTGTGCTCGAGTCAGCCCCAGGAGGCTGGGGGCTGAAAAAAAGCAAGACTGACTTTGGGAGACTTTTTTTTGGAAGGGGGTGGACTTCTTTCTGAATTAAAAAAAAAAACTTGGATGAAATATATATTAATTATTAAAAATACATATTTTATAAAGGTAAAATAGTTGCCCTTAATTCCACCACCTAGAAATAGCTGCTGTTGGTACAGTTATCTGTCCTGATGTTTTAAACCTGTGTAAGGAGAGAGCTCGGTGCTGACACACGCAGAGGCTTGACCTCACCAGAGGGAGAATGAGTCTGTCCACTGGCCTCCTCCTTACAGAGGAGGGGGTGGGAGAGGAAGTCCTGCAGGAGAGAGGTGCAGGCTCAGGGTCAGGATGTGAGCTCTGCTGGCCCCTGACCACCTGTGTGACCTTCAACAAATTACCTCAGTGCCTTATTGTCCTCATATCACAGTGGGGATAACATTTACTCCCGCGGGACTGCTATGAGTTTTAACGTATCTGTTTAGAGTAGTGTCTGGCACATGGCAAGTGCTCGATCATGTTATTGCTATTAAGAACTTAATCTGGCCTGACCGTGCGGTGGTGCAGTGGATAGAGCATCGGACTGGGACACAGAGGACCAAGGTTCGAGACCCCGAGGTCGCCAGCTTGAGCGCGGGCTCATCTGGTTTGAGCAAGGCTCACCAGCTTGAGCCCAAGGTTGCTGGTTTGAGCAAGGGGTCACTTGGTCCGCTGTAGCCCCCTGGTCAAGGCACATATGAGAAAGCAATCAATGAACAACTAAGGAATCACAATGAAGAATTGATGTTTCTCATTCTCTCCTTTCCTGTCTGTCTGTCCCTACCTGTCCCTCTCTCTCTGACTCTGTCTCTCCTTCAAAAAAACAAAAACAACCCCCCCCCCATAAAAAAAACACCACTTGGCCTGACCTGTGGTGGTGCAGTGGATAAAGTGTTGACCTGGAACACTGAGGTCGCCGGTTCAAAACCCTGGGCTTGCCCAGTCAAGGCACATATGGGAGTTGATGCTTGCTGCTCCTCCCCCCTTCTCTCTCTGTCTCTGTCTCTGTCTCTGTTTCTCTCTCAGTCTCTCTTCTCTAAAAAATGAATAAATAAATAAAAATAATTCAAAAAAACCCCACACCACTTAATCTGGCCTAAAATGGTAAAAGAAGATGTAGGCAGGCACCTGGGCACATGTGCGCATGGATGCATGTGCATGTGCGTGTGCGTGCGTGTGTGAAGATGTGCACTGGGAAAGAGTAAAGGAGGAGTGCTCTTGTTGAAGAGAGGGAGTGAAGGGTGGATTTCAAGACAAGAAAGCAGGACTAGGACTCCTATAGAGTAGTTGTGTTTTTTCCTTTCCATGGTTATTTGAAACCATCACATTTAGTATCCAGTTGTAGGGTCCCCCCCGTGTATTCCCTCTAGTTGTCCCTCAGCCTTCAGAAAAACCTTTCACAAGTTCTCTGTTAGAGGAACTGAAGGTGGGCAGCAGGGCCCGCTCCCGCGTTCCCTGCCCCGAGCCTCCGACGTTGGGGAGGGCAGCGTCACCGACCAGGCAACCAGTTCTTTGAGCCAAGTCGGCATTTTGTGCAAGATTCAATCTAGCTGGTTAAAAAATACACCAGGCCTGATAGAAAAGGATTTCAGATTGCCATGGCAACAGCAACAGTGTTTGCTATCATGGGGTTCATCGGCCTTTTTGTGTGAAATTGATCCATATCCCTATTAATAAACATCATTATTGGTGGCTGAATACTTTTTGGAGGAGGGTTTTTCATCTTGAGGTTTGGTGAAGAACTGAGGATCTGAGAAACTCATGGAGTAAAAAATCTGCCTACATGTTTTTTTGTTTGTTTTAGCAAGTGACAGACAGGAAAGGAGAGATGGGAAGCATCAATTTGTAGTTGATGCTAAAATGATAAAAGAAGATGTAGGCACCTGAGTTGTTCATTGATTGCTTTTCATATATGCCTTGCCTGGGGGCGGGGGGCTCCAGCCAAGCCAGTGACCACAGGGTCATGTCCGTGATCCCACGCTCAAGCCAGCGACCCCGCGCTCAAGTTGGTGAGCCCGTGCTCAAACTGGTGACCTCGGGGTTTTGAATCTGGGTCCTCAGCATCCCAGGTTGATGCCATCACTGGTCAAATTGCTTTGTGTTCTTTAATTTTTTTCCCCCAAGATGTTTTCTATTTCTAAATTAAAATAATACTTTAAAAACGGTTGGGATAGCCTGAGCAGGCGGTGGTGCAGTGGATAGAGCGTCGGACTGGGATGCCGAGGACCCAGGTTCGAGACCTCAAGGTCCCCAGCTTGAGCACGGGCTCATCTGGTTTGAGCAAAAAGCTCACCAGCTTGAACCCAAGGTCGCTGGCTCCAGCAAGGGGTTACTCGGTCTGCTGAAGGCCCGCGGTCAAGGCACATATGAGAAAGCAATCAATGAACAACTAAGGTGTCGCAATGCGCAATGAGAAACTGATGATTGACTGCTTCTCATCTCTCCATTCCTGTCTGTCTGTCCCTGTCTATCCCTCTCTCTGACTCTCTCTCTGTCTCTGTAAAACAAACTAACAAACAAAACAAAAAAACCCAAAAACAGTTGGGATAGGAAAGGGGCACATATGCAGCTTCCTGGACTCCCATCCTCCCTCCCCATGTTTCTGCCATGCTCCTGGGAAGGCTCCCTCTCTATGGTCTTATGACAACACACCAAGAACATCTGCCAGACTTTGAACTCCATTCTCTATGCTTCAAGGGAAACAACATTGCTAAACCCTTCTTTCTGAAACTCTAGTTCTCCCTCCCTTCTTTCTCCAACTTCCTTTCTCTCAAGCATAAATTCTTTAAAAATGACTTCTAACCTGTTTACCCTTATTGTTACCAAGGTTGGTTTGTTTCTTAAATGGCATTTTGTTCATCTTAAAAGGCAAAACACCTCAACTACATTTTGAAAGCAAATATTTGCCATGGGGATAAAGTACAGCATAGGGAATATAGGCAATAATATTATAACTATGTGCAGAGCCAGGTGGGCACTGGAAACATCTGGGGGAACACTTTGTAAAGTGGATGATTCTCTAACCACTATGCTCTACACCTAAAACCAGTGGTTCTCAAAGTTTTTGAAGTCGGGGCGCATTTAAAATCCTACAAATAATTGTATGCACACTATAAACAAGTTTCTCAGAAATATGTTATAAGTCAAATATTAAAGAAAAAAAAATATAAAGTCCAAGCTTGCTTTTATGGTAATTAAACAAAATAAATATGACAAAATTAAATTTATTCTGACATTAAAAAACATTTTTTTTTTACATAGACATAGACAGAGAGAGTCAGAGAGAGGGGTAGACAGGGACAGACAGACAGGAATGGAGAGATGAGAAGCACCAATCATTAGTTTTTCGTTGCGCGTTGCAACGCCTTAGTTGTTCATTGATTGCTTTCTCATATGTGCCTTGACCGCGGGCCTTCAGCAGACCCCTTGCTTGAGCCAGCAACCTTGGGTCCAAGCTGGTGAGCTTTGCTCAAACCAGATGAGCCCAGGCTCAAGCTGGTGACCTCAGGGTCTCGAACCTGAGTCCTCTGCATCCCAGTCCGACGCTCTATCCACTGCGCCACTGCCTGGTCAGGCTAAAAAACATTTTTATGGGCCCTGGCCGGTTGGCTCAGCGGTAGAGCGTCGGCCTGGCGTGCGGGGGACCTGGGTTCGATTCCCGGCCAGGGCACATAGGAGAAGCGCCCATTTGCTTCTCCACCACCCCCTTCCTCTCTGTCTCTCTCTTCCCCTCCCGCAGCCAAGGCTCCATTGGAGCAAAGATGGCCCGGGCGCTTGGGATGGCTCCTTGGCCTCTGCCCCAGGTGCTAGAGTGGCTCTGGTCGCGGCAGAGCGACGCCCTGGAGGGGCAGAGCATCGCCCCTGGTGGGCGTGCCGGGTGGATCCCGGTCGGGCGCATGCAGGAGTCTGTCTGACTGTCTCTCCCCGTTTCCAGCTTCAGAAAAAAATACAAAAAAATAAAATAAAAAAATAAAAATAAAAATAAAAATAAATAAAAAAACATTTTTATGTTACATTTTTTGAGTTATGCTTTTTAGAATTCATAAAAAAGAGGGGTTAAGAAATAGAAAAACGACTAAAAAGTTATATATATATATAAAAGTTTTATATATATATATATATATATATAGAGAGAGAGAGAGAGAGAGAGAGAGAGAGAGAGATACATTCTTAGTAAGATTTAGTAAATTTGGCAGGTCCCGGCGCGAATGTGTTTTTTCATTCTTGTGTTTATGAGAAACATGAGCCTGATGTGTCCTAGCGATTTCTTCAATGTTTGGGCATATATTTGAAAGGCAAACTCTCATTTCCTAGTCAATACATTGAAGAATTCCTCTCTTTTTACTCTCAATTGTGTTGAGGGTAGAAAATCCTAATACACATTAAATAGGATATTCAAAATTGTAGTAAAATGTTCAAAGCTTTTTTAGATATTGCCACATATTCTTCTTTTATAGAAATCCAAAAGGCTTCAAGAGACAATTCCTTATGTTTAATCATCAATCCACGATCAGTGGATATAGCTGCCAGTTCTTCTTCCTCTGTTAATGTTAAACCAAAATCACTTGAAGCTTCCATAAATGGGTTTTCAATTCAATCGTATTGTTCAGTGTTAAGTGATGGAAAATGCTATAAATTAAATTCTGCCTGTCAGTATTCAAGTCCTATTTTATTTACACTTAACTTTTGCTCACTTCCATAATAGGATTCTTCAATATCACGCTTCTTTTTGAGAAATCTATCCATTTTATTTGGGTATATTTGTCTAAAAATAATATAATGATGTGTTAATAATAAATATAATAATGATGTTTTAACAAAAAGAGTGTTATTTCCATAGTGAAATGGTATAATAGAGTAACTATATTTATTTTTATATCTGGGCACATGCCATAAACCGGTGCAGCTAGTAATTCCAGGTTCCAAGTGGGAACAGTGTAGAATTAAGAAAATATGCAAAATTAAGAAAATATGGGGTCAGGAGGGCCCTGTAATTGCTGCTGGCAAGAACAGAGCGCGCCCAAAAACCGCATCTTGCTTTATTTATAGGGCAAAGTGAGGCCATTAGCAAATCAATGGTCTCTGATCACATTTCCAAGGCAACCCAAGAATTTTACCAAGTGCAGAAAACCCCCACCATACATATCATCTTAACTTTACACCAAACAAAGGATAGAAGAAACTTGTCTCCAGTCTTTCTGGGGAACATGGGGGTAGTGTAAACAATCCAGCACCACAGCTTAACAGCTTTTTGCGACCTAATCAGGCAAGTGAGGTGTGGGGTTGGGCAGACTGTCAGCTTACAGCCAATTCCCCACACCTCTGTCCCCCAAAAATCTGAACTCCAAAATCCCTGTTGGTTTTTTTGTCCCCAACAGGCACATATTTCTCTGGAATACCATAGGACACCTGGAAATCTTCTAGGGTGCACCAGTGCGCCCTGGTGCACTCTTTGAGAACCACTGCCTAAAACTAATACAAACTATTACTGAATGTAAACTCTAATTGAAAATAAAATTTAAAAATATGAGCTATGGGATCAGCCAGGGAAAAAAGAAGTTGTATACCCTACTCTTCTCCCTGTGGTAGAGTATGTGCAAGGATGACCACCAACAATCCCTCCCATCCCTGTGCTCGCATGCCCTGCCTCCTATCAGAAGGGGAAGTCATTCCTCCTGCCCTTGAATCTGAGCTGGCTCATGACTTGCTTTGACCAATAGAACCTAACAGAAGAAATGCTGTGCTAATTCAGTCCTAGCCCTTAACGGGCCTCGCAGCCTCGGGGAGCCTTTAGGTATCAGGCAAGAAGTCTGACCTTGCAGCCAGTGAGAGAGCTATGAGGCACCAAACTGGAAAATAAGTTATCCTGGAAATTCCAGCCCCAAATGAGTGGGCTGCTACAACAGAAGTATCATAGACTGGATGCCTTAAAAACAACACTCATTCCTAACAGTTCTGGAGGCTAGGAAGTCCAAGATCATGCACTGGCAGATTTGCTTGTCCTGAAGTTGTCTACAACTGGGTATGAGCGCTTTGACCAAGACAAGTTCTGTCTGCAGAAGAGTCATTTATCACGAAGAATGAAAAGGTTTTGTAGTCAATTTGGTTCTAATCTAGCTAATTCTATTTATTATCAAGGACAATGGGACAAATTCAGTCAGCCCTTGCAGTTGCCTGACTGGTGGTGGTCCAGTGGATTGAGCATTGGCCAGGGACGTTGAAGACCCTGGTTAAAAACCCTGAAGTCACCTGCTTGAGCGTGTGGTTGCCAGCTTGAGCACTGGGTTATTGCCATGACCCCAAGGTAGCTGGCTTGAGTACAAGATTGTTGGCTTGAGTCTGGGGTCATTGGCTCAGCTTCAGCCCCCTGGTCAAGGCACATATGAGAAAGCAATCAATTTAAAAAAAAAAAAAAACTAAAGTAAAGCAACTACAAGTTGATGTCTCTCATCTCCCCCACTTCCTAGCTTTCTCTCTCTCTACAACACAAAACAAAACAACAACAAAAAACAGTACTTGCAGAGTATCCAAACCAGATTAGGTGAGACATATAATATTTCCTATTAATATATCCATTAATAATTTGACATTTGAATATACTTTTTTTAGAATATTTGAGCTTGCTTTCTTTCTTTCTTTCTTTCTTTCTTTCTTTCTTTCTTTCTTTCTTTCTTTCTTTCTTTCTTTTTCTTTTTGAGACAGACAGAGAAAGGGACAAACAGACAGGAAGGGAGAAAGATGAGAAGCATCAATTCTTCATGTAGCACCTTAGTTGTTCATTGATTGCTTCCTCATGTGTGCCTTGACTGGGCGGGGGCCAGCAACCTAGGCCACAGTGGTTGGCAAACTCATTGGTCAACAGAGCCAAACATCAACAGTTTGAAATTTCTTTTGAGAGCTAAATTTTTTAAACTTAAACTATATAGGTAGGTACATTCCTTATCGAGGTAGCGCCCGCACGTAGTATTTTGTGGAAGAGCCACACTCAAGGGGCCAAAGAGCCACATGTGGCTAGCGAGCCATGATTTGTCGACCACTGACCTTGGGCTTCAAGTCAGTGACCTTTGGGCTCAAATCAGTGACCATGGGGTCATGTCTATGATCCCACACTCAAGCTAGTGACCTTGAGGTTTTGAACCTGGGTCCTCTGTGTCCCAGTCCAACACTCTATCCACTGTGCCACTGCCTGGTCAGGCTATTTGAGCTTTCAATGGTTAAAACTTTTAGTAAACATTCAAATAAAAAACATCAGTTTTCCCAATAATAGTTCCATATGTCATATTTCATGACTGTCAGGAAAAAGAAGAAAAGGCTGGAAAACCAACAATACACGCCTGTGTGATAGATCCATTTGGAAATAGGATTCTACTAGATAACCAATTTTTTTAAAATAAAGATATATTCAATTGAATAAAGTTCAATTTTTTTAATATAGAAAGATTTTTCTCATCACAGGAAAAATATTAGTAACTGTGTGGTGATGGATACTAACTAGACTTACTGTGATGATGATTTTACAATATATACAAATACTGGATCCTTAGTACACCTGAATATTAGTACACCTGAAACTAATATTCTGTGGAACGAGCTGGATTCTACAGGTACAAATAGAAAACAGCTTTCCTCTTTCCTGTCTCTCCCAGATAAACTCCCTCTGTTGATTAGTGTTTTCTCAACCCCTGCCTCTTAGATAAAAGTGGATAAATAGATGCTGCCTTTGTTCTGATTTTAAAAAATCCTAGCCCAGTGAAATGACAGACCTTCAAACATCTTTTAATTTAAACTCACTCCCTTCTCCAGCCTGGTCTGACAAAGGCTTGACCAGTAAGTGAGTCACTGCTCTCCCTTTCCACTCCACACTTCCGTTCTTTCACTTCACATTCCATGTTGGGTGGCATCAGAATGGTTTTAGCGATTTTAAAATCTGGGGCAGCTGAACTGGGGATATATTCAGTTTGAGTTCAATGGGATACGTTTATATGATTTCCAGTGACCTCCGTGCATGGTGAAATCATTGCTAGCTGTCCTGGCATAGGAATGGCTTCCAGGAATATTCTCCCTGCCACTCACAGGGCTAACTCACCCTGTATCATGAAACAAAGGTGCATGGCCAGAGGTGGATAACAATATGGAAGTGTTCTATGGCACCTGGTGCTGAATGAGAAACAGGCTTGAAAGGTACAGAGCTAGCACTTGTCTACAGTCTGAATTATCTTCATTTCTAAATGGAGTAATTTGCTCTGAGATTGACAGTGCTCCTAGCTATCTGTCAGAAGCAAACATGCATTCTCTCTGGAGAAAAAGAGCATTATTTTAGGTTTCAAGTTACCACTATAATTTTTCATATACAATGACCACTTTTCAAAAGAAAATAGGCGTGCAAGGAGACAAATTGATGTATTTAAAAATCCAGGGGGGAAAGAAACCAACTCAACAGGCCCCAAAATAAATCAGCTAGTGGAATTGTTTAAAATGGCAATTCTAAAAATAAATAAATAAAAAATAAAAATAAAATGGCAATTCTTGGCCCTGGTCAGCTAACTCATTTGGTAGATCATCAGCCTGATACACCAAGGTTGTGGGTTTGACCCCCAGTCAGGGCACATATAAGAACCAACCAATGAATGCATAAGTAAGTGGAACAACAAATATTAATGTTTCTCTCTCCCCCCTTCCTCTCTCTATGAAATAAAAAAATAATTTTAAAAATAGCAATTCTTAATATAAATATATTCAAGAAAAAAAGACAACTTTAGCAAAGCACTGGAAACTATAATAAAGAAATAAAAGGGCCTGGCCTGAGATGATGCAGTGGATAGAGTGTTGACCTGGAACACTAAGGTCACAGGTTCAAAATCCTGGGCTTGCTGGGTCAAGGCACATACAAAAGCAATCAATGAACAACTACAGTGAAGCAACTCTGAGTTGACATTTCTTGCTCTCTCTCCCCTCTCACTCTCCTCTCTCTGTAAAATCAATAAATAAAATCTTAACAAAAAGAAAGAAATCGCCCTGGCCGGTTGGCTCAGCGGTAGTACGTCGGCCTGGCGTGCGGGGGACCCGGGTTCGATTCCCGGCCAGGGCACATAGGAGAAGCGCCCATTTGCTTCTCCACCCTCCACCCCCTCCTTCCTCTCTGTCTCTCTCTTCCCCTCTTGCAGCCAGGGCTCCATTGGAGCAAAGATGGCCCGGGCGCTGGGGATGGCTCCTTGGCCTCTACCCCAGGCGCTAGAGTGGCTCTGGTCGCGGCAGAGCGACACCCCGGAGGGGCAGAGCATCGCCCCTGGTGGGCAGAGTGTCGCCCCTGGTGGGTGTGCTGGGTGGATCCCGGTCGGGCGCATGCGGGAGTCTGTCTGACTGTCTCTCCCCGTTTCCAGCTTCAGAAAAAAAAGAAAGAAAGAAAGAAAGAAAGAAATGGAAATTCTAGTATTGGAAAATACAATAACACAAATTAAGAACTCGATAAATAGATTTAACAAGGACCAGAGAAAAAGCACTAGCCATTAAAACCTTAATAATTCAACCACATTGAAATATAGGTCTTCTGTTTATCAAAACATATTATTAAAGTGAAAACCCAGGCCCTGGCCGGTTGGCTCAGTGGTAGAGTTTTGGCCTGGCGTGTGGGAGTCCCGGGTTTGATTCTCGGCCAGGGCACACAGGAGAAGCGCCTATCTTCTTCTCCACCCCTTCCCCTCTCCTTCTTCTCTGTCTCTCTCTTCCCCTCCCGCAGCCAAGGCTCCATTGGAGCAAAGTTGGCCCGGGCACTGAGGATGGCTCTATGGCCTCTACCTCAGGCGCTAGAATGGCTCTGGTCGCAACAAAGCAATGCCCCAGATGGGCAGAGCATTGCCCCCTGGTGAGCATGCTGGGTGGATCCCGGTCGGGCACATGCGGGAGTCTGTCTGACTGCTTCCCCGTTTCCAACTTCAGAAAAAAAAAAAAAAAAGTGAAAACCCACGCCAAAGAGTATTTGTATACAAAGCACATATATTAAGAATTTATAAAGAACTGCTGTAAATCAATAAGTAAAAGACAACCCAATAGGAAATGGACAAAAGACTAGAATGGGCACTTCACACAAGGAATAATCAAATGACTAATACATGTAAGTGGCAAATAAATTTTAAAATATAATATCAACAGACCTAGTGCTTTTGGTTTGAAAAGAAAGCTCTTCTCTATATTTCTGAAACATTTGAAGAACAAACATCCTAATTAAATATTTCAAAATACTCCCAATATGAAAGCAAGTAAAATGTTGTAAGAACATATACTTAACTGCTATTCATTTTTATTGCACATTTCTGAATTTTAAAAAGTTACTGTAGTTTTATTTATATTTCTTTTTGACAGATAACATTCACATGGTTCAAAAAGGCAATAGATTATAATGTATATGTTGAGAAATATCCCATTTCTGTCTACCCCTCCATCCATAGAAAATCATGATTATTAGTTTCTTGTGTATGTTCTCCGAGTTTACATGGAAACAAGAAAGAGTCATACAACCTTATTCTCCTTTTCTAACACAAAAGGAGTATCTTTTTTTTTCTTTCTTTCTTTCTTTTTCCGAAGTTGGAAATGGGGAGGCAGTCAGACAGACTCCCGCATGTGCCCGACGGGGATCCACCTGGCACACCCACCAGGGGGCGATGCTCTACCCATCTGGGGCGTCGCCCTGTTGTGACCAGAGCCACTCTAGCGCCTGAGGAAGAGGCCATGGAGCCATCCCCAGCGCCCGGGCCGTCTTTGCTCCAATGGAGCCTCGGCTGCGGGAGGGGAAGAGAGAGACAGAGAGGAAGGAGAGGGGGAGGGGTGGAGAAGCAGATGGGCGCCTCTCCTGTGTGCCCTGGCCGGGAATCGAACCCGGGACTCCCACACGCCAGGCCGACGTCTACCACTAAGCCAACTGGCCAGGGCCCAAAAGGAGTATCTTATTCGCTGTTCTGCACCAGGGCTTTTTTCACTTAGCAAGATACTCTGGAGATCCTTTCATATCAGTACATGGGAACTTCTTCAAGCTTTTCCATAGCTGCATAATGCTCCATTGTGCATATGTATCATTATTTTTAAAATCAGTCCTCTGATAAACAGTTGGTTAGATTCCATTCTTTTGCTATTACCAACCCCATACATCATTTCATATATAAGCACATTAATCTATAGGAAAAATTCCCCAAACTGGGATTGTTGGAGCAAAGTATAAACGCAGCTGTGGTTTTGAGGACCACTAAGAGTTGCCATGTGACCCAGGCCAGTTAGTGTCTCCTCCTGAAATACCCCAAGCTTGCAGGTCCCAACCCTGGTCAGGGCACATATGGAAAGCAACCAATGAATGCACAACTAAGTGGAACAAATGAATGCTTCCCTCTCACTTCTCCTTCCTCTGTCTCTAAAATCAATCATAATAATAAATTAAAAAAGTTGTGACGTCCTGCTCTGCCATTAGCACAGCAAGTCAGCGCCCGTTTCCCCACATCTTCTGTACATAGAGTGCATTGTCAAATGCTTCAGGGTTTGCCAGTCTGATGAGTAAAGTATAGTATATCAGTGTAGTCCTAACTTGCTTTCTCTTATTATAGCTGAAGTTAAGAGTGTGTTTAAGCTCTACTGTTAATTGTTTTTCTGTGAACTCTCTGTTTTCCCATCTCTTTTTCTATCGGCTTATTGATTGTGAACTGTTAGATACTTGACAATGAATACTTTTTTTTTAACTTATTTTTTACAGAAACAGAGAGTGAGTCAGAAAGAGGGATAGACAGGGACAGACAGACAGGAACGGAGAGAGATGAGAAGCATCAATCATTAGTTTTTCATTGTGCATTGCAACACCTTAGTTGTTCATTGATTGCTTTCTCATATGTGCCTTGACCGCGGGCCTTCAGCAGTCGGAGTAACCCCTTGCTTGAGCCAGCGACCTTGGGTCCAAGCTGGTGAGCTTTGCTCAAACCAGATGAGCCCACACTCAAGCTGGCGGCCTCGGGGTTTCGAACCTGGGTCTTCCGCATCCCAGTCCGATGCTCTATCCACTGCGTCATGGCATAATATTTTTGTGATTCGTTCCAATTATTAAATGTTCAAGACATTTTAAATTTATTTTTAATGCAAATAGTGTTTTTATACTGGATCATTTTTTATTACCACCATTCAAATATTAAGGTTAAATAACTAATGTCTTGATTTTACATAGAATCTGCTTATTAGCAAAGAAAAGGGTCCTATGCTATTTGTTTTCAGAATCAATTGATTTTACAAGTGAGAACATAATGACCGATTTAAAAATACTATCAGAGCAAGGCAGTAGGAATAACTCCATTGCAGCAGGTAATGGCAACTTACTGTGAGGACAGCATTGGACAGGGTGGCAGGGGAAGCCTGGTGGGGTCAGAAGACTGAGTCATAAAGAGGATTCAACAAATAAGTAAATATGTTTCAGATAATGGTAGCCAGATTTATCAATGACTGAGAAGGAAGATACAAAAATAAACAGGGACAAAATTAGAACAAAACCTTCAGTATTCAACTGGATCTGAAATTATCAATGTGAATTAATAGTTCACAAAATAGATGGATAGTTACAGAAGTAAATACAGAAATAAAGGTATATATTTATACTTCCTAGCTTGTCCTTTGAGTGGGAAGCAGACACATCCCAGTAGAATTGAGCATATCTAGCACCCAGATGTTGGTTTCTAAATACCAATCTCTACTGAAAAGAACCAGTGTTCCTTGACTACATAGCCAACTCCAGAGGGGAACAGGGAAAATACTAGTTGAGTTTGGAATATCTCTTTGTGCCAAGAAGTATGGAAATGCTCAAAGAAAGTAACGGAAACATGTCAAAAGGACAATAAGCTCTAGCTTGTAGGAATTCCCACTGGTCAAGTCTGGTTTCAGGGTCCTGGAGCCCCTTGGGAGGTGAGGCACTGAGGTCAAAGAATGCACGGGGAGTCAACATAGGGGAGAGAAGATTACAGAAGCTGTTATGCACTTTATTTTCCAAGGCCAGTTTTATACAGTGCAGAAGGATTCGCGCATGCGCCTCCTCCTCCTGCTGGTAGACAACAGCTTATATAACTGTGGGAGCAAAGTGCATGCACTCCCACTTCTGGATCATGTCCTTTGGCATAGCTACTGCACAAGCACCCCTGGCTCTAGCTCACAGCTGGGCCCTCACATCTGGGATAATTTGAACATCAAAATAATTACATTTAGCCTGACCAGGTAGTGGCACAGTGGGTAGAGCACTGACCTGGGACTCTGAGGATCTGGGCTTGAAACTCCGAGTTCACTGGCTTGAGCATGGGCTCTTCAGGCTTGGGTGCAGGTCACCACCTTGAGTTTAGGGCTGCCAGCTTGAGTGTGGGATCATAGACATGACCCATTGTCACTGGCTTCAGCCCAAGATCACTGTCTTGAACAAGGGGTTACTGGCTCAGCTGGAGCCTTCTGGTCAAGGCACATATTAGAAAGCAATCAATGAATAACTAAGGTGCCACAACTAGGAGTTGTTGCTTCTCATCTCTCTCCCTGTCTGACTGTCCCTCTCTCTCACTCTCTTGCTAATAATAATAATTATTATTATATTTATACATTATAACTGAATTACATAGAATCCATGATATAGACAAATGAATAAAATATGGGCAAAGGATAGTTTCTTCATATGGTAGAACAAAATTAGAAAAACACCATTTGGCAACTATTATATATATATAGTAGTATAGTAGTTCCCCTCATCTGTGGGGGATACATCATTCCAAAAACCCCAGGAAATGTCTAACATCACAGATAGTACCAAACCCTATACACTGTATATACTATTTTTTCCCTATACATAAATACCTGTGATAAAGTTTAATTTATAAATCAGGCAGTCAAGATAAGTGACAATAACTAGTAATAAAATAGAAGTTATAACAATATACTGTAATAAAAGTTATATGGTTTTTCTCTCTCAAAATATTGTGCTGGCCCTGGCTGGCTGGCTGGCTTAGTGGTAGAGTGTCAGCCCTGCATGTGGAAGTCCCAGGTTCAATTCCAGGCCAGGACACACAGGAGAAGTGCCCATCTGCTTCTTCATCTTTCCCCCTCTCCTTCCTCTTTGTCTCTCTTCCCCTCCCGTAGCCAAGGCTCTATTGGAGCGAAATTGGCCTGGGCACTGAGGATGGCTCCACGGCCTCTGCCTCAGGCTTAGAATGGCTCCAGTTGCAACAGAGCAACGCCACACATGGGCAGAGCATTGCCCCCTGGTGGGCATGCCAGGTGGATCCCAGTTGGGCGCATGCAGGAGTCTGTCTCTCTGCCTCCCAGCTTCTCACTTTAGAAAAATACAAAAAAAAAAACCCTCAAAACAATATATATATATATTGTGCTGTACTCATCCTCCTTCTTGTGATGATGTGGGATGATACAATGCCTACGTGATGAGATGAAGTGGTGTACTCAGAATGGTGTGCAACTTAAAACTTATGCACTGTTTATTTCTGGAATTTTTCCATTTATATTTCCAGATCATGGTTGACGGCAGGTAACAAATCACAGAAAGCAAAATGTAAATAATGGGCATTCCTGTAATTGATTTAAGAAAGACTACCAGTGAATAACTAGACATTTGTATAATTTCAAAGTATCTCCACATAAAATATTAATTTCAAAGAAGAAAAGTAAATTCACCATGAATGAAATTAGAAGACATCATCCACCCTGGCCAGATAGTTCGATTGGTTAGAGCATCACCCTGAAGCTCAGAGGTTGCTGGTTCAACCCTTGGTCAGGGCACATACAGGAATAGATCTTCCTGTCTCCTTCCTGCTGTCTCCCTTACCTTCTCTAAAAATCAATAAAATCAACATTTTAAAAAAATTTAGAGAGAGAGAGAGATGGCAGCAGAGTAGGTAGATTCACAGACTCCCAGCTCCACCACCAAACTGGATTACAAATTAATTTAGGAACAATCATCATGAAAAACCAACTTTGGACTAAAAGAACAGGTCTCAGAAACCAAGGAGCAAAAAAGAATCCACACCGATCCTGGTAGGGAGTGTGGGGGTGCAGTGAAGGCTCCCTGGCTTCCAGGAGTGAAGGGAGGCTGAGGCTGAGAGCTCAGAAGGGCTCTCATTACAAGGAGAGAGACCCTGAGAGACAGAGGCCATCAGTCTCAGAAGTGGAGACCCAACCTAGAAATCCAGGGACTGGAGGAGACAGAAGGAAAGCATTGAGAGGGGAGAAGAGCAAAATTTTGTGTATGGGAAGTGGTGGGGGTGCCTTAAAGAAACAGAGCAGAAAATACCACTCACAACTACTTGCCTGGGGCCCTGGAGCAAGGAGGGCTGAGAGGACTGGCTTGTCTTCCAAAAAAAAAGTGGGGAGAGCAAGACAGACAGTGATGGGCAGAGGAATGCCTGGGATGACCTGAGAAGCTGACTCATCGAGTGTGGAGGCGGCCATAGCTGGGGGAAGGGTTGATCCTTCCACTCAGCACAAGCTTAAGTGGTTCCAGGTGACCCACCTCCAGAAAGCTCTCCAGCTCCAATCAGCACAAAAGACACAGTTGAAAGCAGGAAGTGGGGTGGAGGGGCAGTAACTCAGGTCTCCAGGGAGATCTGAGATACACCTCCCCCTACTGAAGCTGAGAAAGTGCCCCACCCCCAGAGAGCAGCTGGCAGAACCTGCCTTCAGATTCTCAGAGATCATACCCATGGCATTCCTGGATATAGTTTCTAATAAACCCCCTGCTGAGAAAAGTAAACAAGCCTACCACTGTGTTAAGTAAACTGAAAACAAACAAATCAAGACTTCAAAGTGGCTCTACTAGGTAAGGAGACCACAACTGGAACAAGCCTGCAAGCTACACAAAGAAATAATGGGAAGACAGAGAAACATAAGTCCTATGCTTCAACAAGACAAATCCTCAGAAAAAGACCTGGGTGAAATGGAAGAAATCAAATTACTGGATGCAGAGTATAAAATAATGATTGTTAGGATGCTTAAGGATCTCAAAGCAACAATGGATGGACTTAATGAACACCTCAATAAAGAAACTGTAAGCATCAAAAAGGACACGGAAATCATAGAGAAGAACCAGACAGAAATGACAAACACAATATCAGAAATGAAGACTAGAAGGAATTAAAAGCAGGCTGGATGAAGCAGAGGATCAAATCAACAACTTAGAGGACAAGATAAGTGAAAGCATGGAAGCAGAATAGCAAAAAGAAAAGAGGATCAAAAAGTCTGAGGAAACTCTAAGAGAGCTCTGACAACAAGAAGAGAAACAATATCTGCATAATAGGGGTCCCTGAAGGAGAAGAGAAAGAAAAAAAATTAGAGAATCTGTTTGAAGAAATTATAGCTGAAAATTTCTCTAAATTGATGTAGGAAAGAATCACACAGGTTCAAGAAGCAGAAAGAACCCCATTAAAAAAGAACCCAAAGAGACCGACACTAAGACACATCATAATCAAAACACCAAAGCTAAGAGATAAAGAAAGAATACTAAAAACTGTAAGAGAAAAACAGTCAATCACCTACAAAGGAACCCCCATAAAGATGACATCTGACTTTTCAACAGAAACACTTGAAGCCAGAAGGGAATGGCAAGAAATATTCAAAGTAATGCAGAACAAGAACCTACAATCAAGACTTCTTTATCCAACAAGACTATCATTTAAAATTGAGGGAGAAATAAAAAGCTTCCCAGACAAAAACACACACACACACAAAAAAAAAACCCTAAAAAAAAAACCCTGAAGGAATTCATCACAACCAAAGCAATGAAGAAATGTTAAGAGGCCTGCTGTAGACAGAACAAAGTGGGGGAAAGAAATCTAGTAAAAGAGGAATGTAGATTTAAAGAAAAAAAATGGCAATAAACAACTACATATTAATAATAATCTTAAATGTAAATGGATTAAATGCTCCAATAAAAAGACATAGGGTAGCCTGACCTGTGGTGGCGCAGTGGATAAAGTGTCGACCTGGAAATGCTGAGGTCGCCGGTTCGAAACCCTGGGCTTGCCTGGTCAAGGCACATATGGGAGTTGATGCTTCCAGCTCCTCCCCCCTTCTCTCTCTCTGTCTCTCTCTCCTCTGTCTCTCTCCTCTCTAAAAATGAATAAATAAAATTTAAAAAAATAAAAAAAAAAGACATAGGGTAGCTGAATGGATAAGAAAACAGGACCCATACATATGCTGTTTACAAGAGACCAACCTCAAAACAAAAGATACATATAGACTGAAAGTAAAAGGATGGAAAAAAAGTATTTCATGGAAATAAAAAAAAAAGCTAGGGTAGCAATACTTATATCTGACAAAATAGACTTTAAAACAAAGACTATCATAAGGGGTAAAGAAGGTCACTACATAATGACAAAGGGAGCAATTCAACAGGAAGAGATAACCATTATAAATATCTATGCACCTAATATAGGAGCACCTAAATATATAAAGCAGACATTGATGAATATAAAGGGCGAGATCAACAGCAATACTATAATAGTAGGGGATTTTAATGCTCCACTAACATCACTGGATAGAAAGAAAATTAACAAAGAAAACACACTTAAAGGACACACTAGATAAACTGGATTTAATAGATATCTTCAGAACCTTTCACTCTAAAGCAGAAAAATATACATTCTTTTCAAGTGCTCATGGTACATTCTCTAGGATAGACCACATATTGGGGCATAAAATGAGTCTTAATAAATTTAAGAAGATTAAAATTATATCAAGCATCTTCTCTGACCACAATGGCAAGAAACTAGAAATCAACTACAATAGAAAAACTGAAAAACACTCAAACACTTGGAAACTAAACAGCATGTTATTAAATAACAAATGGGTCAACAATGAAATCAAGGAAGAAATAAAAAATTTCCTTGAAACAAATGAAAATTAGCATACAACAATTCAAAATCTATGGGACACAGCAAAAGCAGTCCTGAGAGGGAAGTTCATAACATTACAGGCATACCTTAAGAAGCTAGAAAAAGCTCAAATAAACAACTTAACCCTGCATCTAAAAGAACTAGAAAAAGAACATCAAGTGAAGCCTGGAGGAAGTAGAAGGAAGGAAATAATAAAGATCAGAGTGGAAATAAATGACATAGAGACTAAAAAAACAATACAGGGGATCAATGAAACTAAGAGCTGGTTCTTTGAAAAGGTAAACAAGATCAATGAACCCTTAGCCAGACTCACCAAGAAAAAAAGAGAGAGGACTCAAATAAATAAAATTAGAAATGAGAGTGGAGAAATAACAACTGACACAACAGAAATACAAAGGATTGTAAGAAAATACTATGAAGAACTGTATGCCAAAAAATTAGACAACCTAGATGAAATGGACAAATTCCTTGAAAAATATAATCTTTCAAAAATCAATCAGGAAGAATCAGAAAAGCTAAATAGACCGATTACAACAAATAAGATCAAAACAGTTATCAAAAAACTCCCAACAAACAAAAGCCCTCAGCCAGATGGCTTCACAGGCTAATTCTACCAAACACTCAAAGAAGAACTCCTATCCTTCTCAAGCTATTTCAAAAAATTCAAGAGGAGGGAAAACTTCCAAGCTCCTTTTATGAGGTGAGCATAATTCTGATTCTAAAACCAGGCAAAGACAACACAAAGAAAGAAAAGTATAGGCCAATATCCCTGATAAATTTAGATGCTAAAATTCTCAACAAAATATTAGCAAACCGGATCCAACAATATATGAAAAAAATCATACATCATGATCAAGTGGGATTTATTCTGGGGAGGCAAGGCTGGTACAACATTTGCAAATCAATCAATGTGATTCATCACATAAACAAAGGAAGGACAAAAACCACATGTAATATCAATAGATGCAGAAAAAGCATTTGATAAAATCCAGCACCCATTTATGATCAAAACTCTCAGCAGAGTGGGAATCCAGGGCACATACTTCAACATGATAAAGGCCATCTATGACAGACCTACAGTCAACATCATACTCAATGGTAAAAAATTAAAAGCAATCCCCTTAAGATCAGGAACAAGGCAGGGGTGCCCCTTTTCATCACTCTTATGCAACATAGTTCTGAAAGTTCTAGCCACAGCAATCAGACAAGAAGAAGAAATAGAAGGCATCCAAACTAGAAAAAAAGAAGTAAAACTATCATTTGCTGATGATATGATACTGTACATAGAAAACCCTAAAGTTGCAGTAAAAAAACTACTGGACTTGATAAATGAATTCAACAAGGTGGCAGAATATAAAATTAATACTCAGAAATCAGAGGCATTTTTATACACCAACAATGATCTGTCTAAAAGAGAAATTAAGAAAACAATCCTCGCCCTGACCGGTTGGCTCAGCGGTAGAGCATTGGCCTGGCGTGCGGGGGACCTGGGTTCGATTCCCAGCCAGGGCACATAGGAGAAGCGCCCATTTGCTTCTCTACCCCCCCTCCTTCCTCTCTGTCTCTCTCTTCCCCTCCCGCAGCCAAGGCTCCATTGGAGCAAAGATGACCCAGGCGCTGGGGATGGCTCCTTGGCCTCTGCCCCAGGCGCTAGAGTGGCTCTGGTCGTGGCAGAGCGAGGCCCCGGAGGGGCAGAGCATCGCCCCTGGTGGGCGTGCTGGGTGGATCCTGGTCGGGCGCATGCGGGAGTCTGTCTGACTGTCTCTCCCCATTTCCAGATTCAGAAAAATACAAAAAAAGAAAGAAAACAATCCTCTTCGTTATTGCAACAACAAAAAAATAAAGTACCTAGGAGTAAATTTAAACAAGGAGGTTAGCCTGACCAGGTGGTGGCGCAGTAGATAGACCATCCGACTGGGATGTGGAGGACCCAGGTTTGATACTCCCAGGTCACCAGCTTGAGCGTGGGCTCATCTGGTTTGAGCAAGGCTCACCAGCCTGAGCCCAAGGTTGCTGGCTCAAGTGAGGAGTCACTTGGTCTGCTGTAACCACCCCTCCCCCCGGTCAAGGCACATATGAGAAATCAATCAATGAACAACTAAGGAGCTGCAACAAAGAGTTGATGTTTTTCATCTCTCTCCCTTCCTGTGTGTCTGTCCCTGTCTTTCCCTCTCTCTGACTCTCTCACAAAAAATATAAATAGCCTGACCAGGCAGTGGTGCAGTGCGTAGAGCATTGGACTGGGATGCCGAGGACCCAGGTTCGGGACCCCGAGGTCATCAGCTTGAGTGCGGGCTCATCTGGTTTGAGCAAAAGCTCACCAGCTTGGACCCAAGGTCGCTTGCTTGAGCAAGGGGTTACTTGGTCTGCTAAAGGCCTGCGGTCAAGGCACATATGAGAAAGCAATCAATGAACAACTAAGGTGTCGCAATGCCCAACGAAAAGCTAATGATTGATGCTTCTCATCTCTCCGTTCCTGTCTGTCTGTCCCTGTCTATCCCTCTCTCTGTCTCTGTAAAAAATATAAAATAAAAAAATATAAAATAAACAAGGAGGTTAAAGACTTGTACTTGGAAAATTATAAAACATTGATAAAAGAAATCAAGGAAGATACAAACACAAGGAAGATACTGTGTTCATGGTTAGGAAGAATAAACATCATTAAATTGTCCATATTACCCAAAGCAATTTATAAATTCAATGTAATTCTTATTAAAATACCAATGTATTCAAAGATATAGAACAAATATTCCCAAAATTTATATGGGACCAAAAAAGAACATGGATAGCCTCAGCAATCTTGAAAAAGAAGAATAAAGTGGTTGGTATCACACTTCCTGATATCAAGTTATATTACAAGGCCATTGTACTCAAAACAGCTAGGTACTGACATAAGAACAGGCATATAGATCAATGGAACAGAACAGAGAACCCAGAAATAAACCCGCACCTTTATGGACAATTGATATTTGACAAAGGTGGCAAGAGCATACAATGGAGTAAAGACAGTCTCTTTAACAAATGGTGTTGGGAAAATTGGACAGCTACCTGCAAAGAAATGAAACTAGACCACCAACTTACACCATTCACAAAAATAAACTCAAAATGGATAAAAGACTTAAATGTTAGTCGTGAACCATAAGCATCCTAGAGGAAAACATAGGCAGTAAGCTCTCTGACATCACTCACAGCAATGTATTTGCTGATTTATCTCCACGGGCAAGGGAAATAAAGGACAGGATAAATAAATGGGACTATATCAAACTAAAAAGCTTTTGCACAGCTAAAGACAATATGAACAAAATAAAAAGGCAAACCACACAATGGGAGAACATATTCAACAAAACATCTGATAAGGGGTTAATAACCAAAATTTATAAAGAACTTGTAAAACTCAACTCCAGGAAGATAAACAATCCAATCAAAAACTGGGCAGAAGAAATGAATAGAATAGACACTTCTCCAAAGAGGACATACAGATGGCCAATAGGCAGATGAAAAAATGTTCAACACCACTAATCATTTAGAAATGCAAATTAAAACCACAATGAGATATCACCTCACATCAGTCAGAATGGTGCTCATTAACAAAACAACACAGAATAAGTGCTGGCGAGGATGTGGAGAAAAGGGAACCCTGCACTGCTGGTAGGAATGCAGATTGGTGCAGCCACTGTGGAAAACAGTATGGAGATAGCTCAAAAAATTAAAAATGGAACTGCCTTTTGACCCAGCTATCCCACTTTTAGGAATATGTCCCAAGAACACCACATCAATGATTCAAAAGGAGAAATGCACCCCCACGTTTATGGCAGCATTGTTCACAATAGCCAAGATCTGGAAACAGCCCAAGTGTCCATCAGTGGACAATGGATTAAAAAGCAGTGGTATATATATACAATGGAATACTATGGGACCATGAAAAAGAAAGAAATCTTACCTTTTGCGACAACATGGATGTACCTGGAAACTATTATGTTAAGTGAAATAAGCCAGGCAGAGAAACAAAAATACCATATGACTTCACTCATTTGAGGAATCCAATGAACAACACAAACTGAGAAATGAATAGAGACAGAGGCGGAATCAAAGGTCCAGAGAGAAAACGGACAGAGGCAGAGGGAAACGTGATGACAGGATGGGATGAGAGCAGAAAAGCAAACCTGGGGGGAGGGCATTGAGGGGAGAAGGGCAAGGGGGCTGTGATGGGGAACACAGGGGAGGGGGAGGTATTCGGGGGCACATTAGAATCTATGTACACCCAATAAATTAAAATAAAATTAAATTAAAAAAATAAAAAGAGATAAAGCAGTAATGAATATTAATTAGAATAAAAAGATTCCCTAAATGGAGAGATAGGGTGGTCATGTGATTGAGTTCAAAGCAACTGAATGTGAGGACAAGTGATGAGCATCACTATCAGGCCTGTCTGTATGTCACCAGTAATCCTCTACTCTTTCCTGTCCTCTGACATGTGATAGATAAGTGTGGCTACTTAGAAGCCATGTTTTGAAGAGAGTGGAACCAGAAGACAAGAGCCTGGGTCCTTAAATTACCTATTAAAGAAGCTATCTGCACCCTGGCCGGTTGGTTCAGTGGTAGAGCGTTGGCCCGGTGTGTGGAAGTCCTGGGTTCAATTCCTGGCCAGGGCACACAGGAGAAGCGCCTATCTGCTTCTCCACCCCTCCCCCTCTCCTTCTCTCTCTCTCTCTTCCCCTCCCGCAGCCAAGGCTCCATTGGAGCAAAGTTGTCCCGGGCGCTGAGGATGGCTCCATAGCTTCTGCCTCAGGTGCTAGAATGGCTCCGGCAGCAATGGAGCAATGCCCAGATGAGCAGAGTGCCGCCCCCTTGTGGGCATGCCAGGTGAATCCCGGTTGGACACATGCGGTTATCTGTCTGACTGCCTCCCTGCTTCTGACTTCGGAAAAATACCAAAAAAAGGGGAAAAAAAGCTATCTGCTAGCGAGGAACACCTATCTGGATTTTATTCATATGAAAGGTAAAATTCTATTGTGTTTGTGCCATTTTGGGGTTTGCAGTTAGCATTACTTTAAAACAGAATTTAGTATGTAATAAATTTAGATCACAAACTAGTACAGGAAAGAATTCTATTTAATAGATGTGTTGATTGACACCATGGATAACTCATCAGCCATCTGAAAAAAAATTAAGTTGGATCTATACTTCATAATTATATCACCAACACTTTCTTTTTTTCTTTTTTTTTAAAAATATTTATTGATTTTATTTTTTTATTTATTCATTTTTATTAGAGAGAGAGAGGAAAGAGATAGAGAGAACAGAAGGAGGAGCAGGAAGCATCAACTCCCATATGTGCCTTGACCAGGCAAGCCCGGAGTTTCGAACCAGCAACCTTAGCATTCCAGGTCAATGCTTTACCCAGTGTGCCACCACAGGTCAGGCCCACCAACACTTTCAAATGAATCAAATACTTAAATGGGAAAAATAAAATCATGTGAGTTCTATAAGAAAACATGAGAGAATTTCTTTATGGCCATTAATTCTTCATAGCCTTTATATGTGAAAGGCCTTTCTAAATGTGATTCAAACTCTATAGTCATAGAAGATTAGATTGGTACATCTGACTAGCTAAACATAAAAACTCTCTGGATAGCCAAAAGATACCATTCACCAAGTAAAACATAAATAATAAAAAGGAAAATTATTTGCTATTCATATTCATAACCAGGCAAAAAAGCTAGTATATCTACTATATAAAGAATTCAGAAATTGATGAGAAAATACTGACAATCCAATATATAAATGGATAGTGATTGATAAGAAATTCATCTTAAATGTATAAAAGATGCTCAATTTATATAAAAGAAATGCAAATCAAAATTAATACTGATACAATTCTTTACCCATTAGTTAGCCACAAATCCAAAAGTTTGACAACACTCTTGTGTTTATGAGGCTGTCAGAAACAGGCACTTTAATGCATTACTGGTGAAATTGTTAGATGTACATAAGAAAGGTCATTTGGGAACAGCAAAGTAACAAACCTTTGACCCAGAAATTCTACTTTGAGGAATTTATACTGCAGATGTACTTGTATAAGAACAAACTGATATATATTCACTGTATATTATTTGCAACAAGGGATTGAAAACCACCCAAACATACATCAATGGGGGGCTGGTTAATGAATTATGGTCCATTCAATGGATGTTATACAACTGTTAAAAAAAAATGTCAGTTGTGAGCATGGCCCCAGATGGGTAGAGCATCAGCCCCAGACAGGGGTTGCCAGGTTGATCCTGGTAGGGAAATATGTGAGAGTCTATGTTCCCTCCTCTCACTTGGAAAAAAAGAAAAAAAAATGAAGTTCTCTATTAACTCTTATGTAAATATGTCCAAGGTATTTATGCTAAATGCAGTGTATATATGTTAGCTTTTGTGTTAAAAAAGGAAAAGCCCATATTTATATTTCATTGTATATGTATGGAGAAATGATTTAAAAAATACATAAGAAAATAACAAGAGTGGGGTGGGGTTAGGACTGGGAACTGGACAGGTGGGAAATGAAGATGAAAGGGAGACTTTTTACTCTGTTCCCGCTGGTTATGAAGCGATTGCTTCTCAGCTGCCGGTCACGCTCCTGCAGTCTGCTTTGTGACTTGGGGACTGGGACACCACATTTCTCCTTTCCCAGCTGGCTCTCTCCAGGGAGTAGGGCGCATGGGGGAGTCTGTCTCTGCCTCCCCTCCTCTCACTACACAAAAGAAAAGAAAAGAAAAGAAAAGAAAAGAAAAGAAAAGAAAAGAAAAGAAAAGAAAAGAAAAGAAAAAGCAAACCGTGAGACTTCTGAAAGTAAGTATTGGGGTAAATACCAAGAGAGGAAAGGATTTCTTAAATAAGACAAAAAAAAGTAC
Source organism: Saccopteryx leptura (assembly GCF_036850995.1). Classification (NCBI taxonomy): domain Eukaryota; kingdom Metazoa; phylum Chordata; class Mammalia; order Chiroptera; family Emballonuridae; genus Saccopteryx; species Saccopteryx leptura. Next base: position 256,956,959 of record NC_089505.1, read on the forward strand.
TAACAGTAAAGGAAAAAGCTGGCAAATATGATTACATCAAAATTAATTTTCATGAACAAAGGGGCCTTAAACAGAGTGATAAGAAATTCCACAGTCTGAAAGAAGATGTTTATAATGGATATACCCAATAAAGGATTAGTATCTAGAATATAAAGAAATACTACAAAATCAATTTTAAAAAACTCAATAGAGCCTGACCAGGCAGTTGCACAGTGCATAGAGCGTTGGACTGGGACATGGACGACCCAGGTTCGAAACCCCGAGGTCGCCTGCTTGAGCATGGATTCATCTGGCTTGAGCGCGGGCTCACCAGCTTGAGCAAGGGGTCGCTGGCTTGAGCCCAAAGGTCGCTGGCTTAAAGCCCAAGGTTGCTGGCTTGAGCAAGAGATCACTAGCTCTGCTGCAGCCTCCCTCTCCCCTGTCAAGGCAATCACTGAACAATCACTGAACAACTAAGGAGCTGCAAAGAAGAATTGATACTTCTCATCTCTCTCCCTTCATGCCTGTCTAATCCCTATCTGTCCCTCTCTCTGTCTCTGTCACACACAAAAAAAAAACACACAAAAAATCAAAGCTCAATAGGAAAATGGGCAAAAGATATAAACAGCCAATTTCCAAAAGAGAAAACACAAATGGCCAATAAATGTGTGAATATATGCTCAACCTAAGTAACAATCAGGGACATATAAATAAAAATAACAAGACACCATTTCATACTCGATGGACTAGTGAAAACTAAAGTACTAGGGTAACCATTCAGACCCCACAGGTAGGAATGGGAATTCTTTGAAGCTAGATGTGGTCACATAACTTGTTTTGGCCAGTTAAATGTGAACAAAAGCACACAGCATTTCTGTGCAGAAACTGTAACAACCAGAGTGCAAGCCCTTTAGCTGTTGCTCCCAGCCTCCCAGCAGCGCGGGTCCCTGGAGTCTCCTACAGACCAGGGCCCGAGTGAGTAGGATGGACACACCTCACTGCTGACCCGTACTGCACTTGCAGCATGAGTGAGAATTAAGCCACTGAGATTTTTGTGATTGTTGGTTCTTATGGCATAATTTAGTTGTTGTGACTGATACAACCTTAATTGTTGGTGAAGAAGCAGAACAACAGGAACTCTCCTACATTGCTGGTGGGAGACTAAGCTGATTCAACACTGGAGAAAAGTTTGGAAACGTTTAGTCAGGCTGACGATGTGCATACCCTTCAATCCATGTATGTGCAGGATAATGATCAAAAGTTTTTACTGCAGTGTTATTTTAAGAATAAAACTGAGAATAACCTCAATGTCCATCGACAGAAAATGGGTATATACATTTTGGTAGATTCATAGGATAGATTACAGTAGAGGAGGTAAACTAAATCAACTTAAGTTATCTGTCTTAAATATGTAAATCCTAAAAACATAATTTACAGTAAAAAATCATATAAGAAGACTACAGTATGAGCTCATTAACGTTTAAATAGTATATTATGTTGTGGATACATAATATGTGTAGTAAATGTAGAACAGGCACGGACATAATAAACAACATCAACATCAGGGAAGCGTTTACTTCCAGGAAAGGAAGTTGGAAGAAGAATCATCTACAATAGGGTGAAGGTATTTGGAATGCGTTGTTTCTTATAAAAAATGTCTATCATGCTATTATGTCAAAATACCGATGGGTGAGCATCTGGATGCTTGTTGTATTATCATCTGTACTTTTTTGTTGACTTAAAATATTAATTAAAAAGAAAATATAGGCAAACACAAATGAAAAGAGCATCCATAATTGTATCTTGCCTGCCCCATTTCTGGAATAACCTCTGTCAATATATTGGTATAAATCTGTCCAATGTTCTCCTGTGTCTTTGTGTGTCTCCCATGTGAGCAGGGAGGAGCAGAGCAACAGCTCTTCATATAGCTCCAGTGAGGACAGTGCACAGAATGTAGCAGGCTAGGTAATCTGCTAAACCTCAGTAATAAATTACTCCTCTAGAGGATGTACTTTTACCAAGTAAAATATTTACAAAAAAGAGAAATATTTCATTATTTAATATTTAAAAATCTACATTAATTCACTTCCCATCAATTATTTTGTTTTATTCAGACTATTTAAACATTTTTTCCCACCTAAGTTTTTTTTATTAGACTTCTAAATGCTTATAACACCTAGAGAATAAATATACAAAAGCATGGTTTAGGAGAACGGGCAATTTGATCATTGAAGGATATGAAATCTAAACGTCATGGTATGTGGTGTTCCTTGTTCCTTTTCTGCTTTTGTTCTTTTTTATTTGCCTTCTAGACTTGCTTGGGTATTTTAGCTATAATTTCTTTTACCAGAACTTTTCTCAATATTTCATTTTCTTCTACAAGTAATTCATATATATATATGTGCACACTTGCTAAGGAAGACTAAGCATAAATAAATTGTGTGATTTTTTAAAACTATGGGTTTCCTTGCACTTTAGCACCACCTTATGGCAACATTCTGGTATCAGAATCGATGCATTCTTTGGGTTTTTTTTAAGGCTCCTGAACCTTTCTGGCTGAGGTTTGCCGTTAGTCATGTAAAAATACCATGTCACACAGCAGTATGGTTCTTAACCTGTCTATACAATAGAGTAACGTGGTAACCTTTAAAAAATACTAATATTAGACTGCACTCCAGGACCACTGCCAGAAAGTCTTCAACTTGATTCATTAGACAAAACTAGATGTCATTTAACAAATGTTCATCTCCCTTACTTCCTGGGGAGTCAGCTTTCTCCCCGATTATATGACTACATACACTCACAGTCTCATGAGTACTTACGTTTAGAAATCAATGCACGTTAGAGATCCCCTCAAGTATTTGTACCTGATGGAACATAATTGCAACAGTTGCCTACATTTCTTGCTGAAGCTTTACTTGCTCCTAATTTTTTAAACAAGTTCTCTTTCTTAATGGTCAATAGCTTCTGGTTGGCTTATTTTTTTTTAATTTGGAAAAATATATTAACCACAAACAAGCACAGAGTCTAAAACTAACCTACCACTCAAAGTTAAAAAATATGAAGACTGTCATGTTTGTTTTAAATATTTTTATATATATATTATACACTTGACCCTTGAACAATACAGATGTGAACTGCTTGGGTCCACTTATATACAATTTTTTCAATAAGTACAATAAATATATTTTCTTTTATGATTTTCTTAGTTTTTTATAGCTCACTTTTTTGAAGAATACAGTATAAACGTTAAGTATATATTAATCTTTATATTAATTGCAAAGGCTTCTGGTCAACAGTAGGCTATTAGTAGTTACGTTTTGGAGGCAGTCAAAAGTTATATGTGGATTTTTGACTGTGCAGGGGCTTGGCACTCCTAACTCCCACATTGGTCAAGAGTCATTTACATAAAAAATATTAGTAGTAGAGCTTAAGACAGGGGTCCCCAAACTTTTTACACTGGGGGCCAGTTCACTGTCCCTCAGACCGTTGGAGGGCCAGACTATAAAAAAAATTATGAACAAATCCCTATGCACACTGCACATACTTTATTTTAAAGTAAAAGAAAAAAAAGGAACAAATACAATATTTAAAATAAAGAACAAGTAAATTTAAATCAACAAACTGACCAGTGTTTTAATGGGAACTATGCTCCTCTCACTGACCACCAATGAAAGAGGTGCCCCTTCCAGAAGTGCAGTGGGGGCCGGATAAATGGCCTCAGGGGGCCACATGTGGCCCGCGGGCCATAGTTTGGGGACCCCTGGCTTAAGAGTTGGTTGGGAAAGAGAAAGACAAAATGGCGCTGGAGTAGGTGGACATACCAACATCTACCTCCCAGAACCAAAGTGGATTACAAACTAATTTTAAGAACTATCATCTGGAAAAACCAACTTTGGACTAAACTAAGAGGACTCTTCAACCAAGGAACACTGAAGAAGCCACACCGAGACTGGTAGGAAAAGCGGAAACACGGAGAGGGCTGCCCAGCTCCCCGGAGCGAACGGCAACCGGGAGAGACTCACGTGGCGGGAAGCTGGGACCTACTCCTAATTTGGAGCTTGCCACCCAGCTTAGTGTATCCCAAGGTTCTCTTTACCAAGCCACAGTCGCAGAGCTCCACGGAAAAGCAACCTGGTCTCATCTCTCCAGGCAGAGGAGAACAGAAGCTCCATATCCACACATGCTGCAGATGGCTTTTCCAGTCTACCTGAATCATTACCAGCTAGAAGCAGCGGTCATTGGGACTTGGATGTGAGCTGCAAAGTATAGAATTGTGACAATTCCAGTGCCATGCGGACTTTTCCTGGATGTGGACTTTTCCTGGACTCCTGCTCCTTGTGATAGCTCCTAACAGACTGAACTGGGGTTGGGCTGCATTTTTCAGGGATTTGGCATGATGTTGGGGCCAACTTGGACTTGGTGAACATGTTAAGGACACTACTCTTTTATGGATTCTTGCTGTAGTGGCCAAGAGTTTGCTTAAAGGCTTTAATCACTGTAAAAAAAAAATAGAAGACTAGATAAAGAAAATGTGGCACATATACACCATGGTATACTGTTCAGCCATAAGAAATGATGACATCGGATTACTTACAACAAAATGGTGGGATATTGATAACATTATACGGAGTGAAATAAGTAAATCGGAAAAAAACAAGAACTGCAGGATTTCATACATTGATGGGACATAAAAACGAGACTAAGAGACATGGACAAGAGTGTGGTGTTTACGGGGGGAGGGGGCAGGGAGGGAGGGAAGGAAGGAGAGGGGAAGGGGGAGGGGAGGGGTACAAAGAAAACTAGATAGAAGGTGATGGAGGACAATCTCTCTTTGGGTGATGGGTATGCAACAGAATTGAATGACAAGATAACCTGGACATGTTTTTCTTTGAATATATATACCCTGATTTATTGATGTCACCCCATTAAAATAAAAAAATTATTTATAAAAAAAAAAAAAAGAGTTGGTTGGGAACTCAAGACCAACAAAGAAAAAAGCAATAAGAACATGTGATTGCTAAACTGTGGCAATGTCGTGAGTGAAATATAATTCAGAGAAGAGAGACCAGCAGATCCATGGAGGGGATTTGAGCAGGGACATAAAGCCAGGGAAAATTTCGATGAGCAGCAGAACAAAAGGAGAGCAATCTGGGTGGGAAAACACAGGCAAGGTCAAATATGAAAGTGAGCACGACATGGTTATTTCTAAATATCTTTCATGTGGCCTAATAATAATCTTTTGAGCAATACTATATGTCAGGCACTATTCTTAGTGCTTTACATGTAGGTATTATCTCAACACAGCAATACTGTCATGAATAGCACTGCTTGTATCATTCTTTTATGTTGCCCCTAGACAAGTTGCTATCCTTGGGTCTGTTTTTCCATCTGTACAGAGAAATAGATAATAATACTGTCCTGTGCTTGAACATATGTATATGGATAAACACAAGAGACTAAATAAAAAACGGCATACCTGTTAGGATAAATGGTATCTCTACGTTTAAATTTTTTGAGGAACTGTCAGACTGCTTTCCAAAGTCTGGCTGCATTTTATGTTGTCACCAGCAGTGCAAGGGTTCGAATTATGCACATTCTCTACAAGTCATTAGGTGGCTTTTTTGTTATAGCTATTCCGCTAGATGTGAAGTGGTACCTCACTGTGGTTTCTATTTGCATTTCCTTGGTGGCTAATGATGTTGAGCATCATATGAAGTGCTACTGGCTATTTGTGTATCTTTTTTGGAGAAATGTCTATTCAAATCCTTTATCATTTTAAAAACTGGGTTGTTTTTGTATTGGATTATTCTTTAAATATTCTGACAAGAAGTCCCTTATTAGACATGTGACTTGCAAGCATTTTCTCCCATTCTGTAGGCTTTTTGCTTTCTTGTGTTTGTTCTTACATTTAAGTCATTAATACATTTCGATTTGTGTGTATATGGTATTAGATAAGGGTCCAACTTCATTCTTTTGCATGAGGATAGCCAAATGTCCCTGCACCATTTATTTATTTATTTATTACAGAGACAGAGAGTCAGAGAGAGGGATAGATAGGGACAGACAGGAACGGAGAGAGATGAGAAGCATTAATCATTAGTTTTTCGTTGTGACACCTTAGTTGTTCATTGATTGCTTTCTCAAATGTGCCTTGACTGGGGGGCGACAGCAGATCGAGTAATCCCTTGCTCAAGCCAGCGACCTTGGGTCCAAGCTGGTGAGCTTTGCTCAAACCAGATGAGCCCGCACTCAAGCTGGTGACCTTGGAGTCTCGAACCTGGGTCCTCCACATCCCAGTCCGACGCTCTATCCACTGAGCCACCGGCTGGTCAGGCTCCCTGCACCATTTATAGAAAAGACAATTCTTTTCCCATTGAATGGTCTTGGGACTGTTGTTGACAATCAGATGGCCATAAATAGATGGGTTTATTTCTGACTCTCAATTTTGTTCCATTGATATGTACATAATATGCTAGTCCTACATTGACTAGATCTCTGTAGCTCAACAGTAAGATTTTAGAACAAATGGTAAATCCTCTTTGTTCTTTTTCAAAACTGTGTTAGCTGTTCTAGGTCCCTTGAGTTTCCACATGAATTTTAGGATCAGTTTGTCAATTTCTACCAACAAGTCAGCTGGGGTTCTGATAGGAATTGTGGTGAAACTCTGAGGAGTTGTGCCATCTTAACATTTAAACGTTGTGATCTATAAACATGGAATGGTCCTTCTATTATTTAACTCATTTCTTTCAATGATATTTTATAGTTTTCAGAATGCTTTACATTTCTTTTGTTACATTTATTCTTAGTTTATTCTTTTTGATGCTATTGTAAAAAGAACAATTACCAGTATTTCATTTTCAGACTTTTCATTGCTAGTGTATAGAAATCAGTTGACTTTTGTATATTGACCTTGAATCCAGAAATCTTGCTGAACTTAATTATATGTTCTGTTTTTTAGTAACTTTCTTAGGATTTTCTGTCTATAAGATCATGTCATCTGTGAATACAGTTTTACTGCTTTTCCAATTTTGATGCATTTAATTTCACTTTCTGGCATGAGAGACACATTGCAAAAAAATTAAAAAAGAAAAATATTAGAACAATAATAGCACATTCATACAGAAATAAACTATGATGATATGATGGAAGTGACTTGGGTAGTTTTTTTTTTTTTCAAACTAAAAGGGAAAGTTTATTTAGAAAGTCAACAGATGACCTGACCAGGTGGTGGCAGTGGATAGAGCGTCGGACTGGGATGTGGAGGACCCAGGTTCGAGTCCCCGAGGTTGCCAGCTTGAGCACAGGCTCATCTGGTTTGAGCAAGGCTCACCAGCTTGGCTCACCAGCTTGAGCCCAAGGTCGCTGGCTCAAGCAAGGGGTCACTCAATTTGCTGTAGTCCCCTGGTCAAGGCACATATGAGAAATCAATGAACAACTAAGGAACCGCAACGAAGAATTGATGTTTCTCATCTCTCTCCCTTTCTGTCTGTCAGTCCCTATCTATCCCACTGACACTGTCTCTGCCACACACACACACAAGTCACAGATGGCCCTGGCCGGAGGCTCAGTGGATAGAGTGTCAGTCTAGCATATGGACATCTCAGGTTTGATTCTCAGTCAGAGCACACTGGAGAAGCAACCATCAGTTTCTCTACCCTTTCTTCTTTCCCTCCCACAGTCAGTGGCTCAATTGGTTTGAGCATGGCTCGGCACTGAGGATAGCTCTGTTGGGTGTGTCAGCCTCAGGTGCTAAAAATAGCTCAGTACTCAAGCATTGGCCCCAGATGGGGTTTGCCAGGTAGATCTCAGTTAGAGTGCATGCGGGAGTCTGCTTCACTCTCTCTACTCCTCACACCTATAAAGAAGAAAAAGCAGCCCTGGCCGGTTGGCTCAGTGGTAGAGCGTTGGCCTGGCGTGCGGGAGTCCCAGGTTTGATTCCCGGCCGGGGCACATAGGAGAAGCGCCCATCTGCTTCTCCACCCCTCCCCCTCTCCTTCCTCTCTGTCTCTCTCTTCCCCTCCCGCAGCCGAGGCTCCATTTGAGCAAAGTTTCCACGGGCACTGAGGATGGCTCTGTGGCCTCTGCCTCAGGCGCTAGAGTGGCTCTGGTCGCAACAGAGCGATGCCCTGGATGGGCAGAGCATCGCCCCCTGGTGGGCATGCCGGGTGGATCCCGGTCAGGCGTATGCGGGAGTTTGTCTGACTGCCTCCCTGTTCTGGCTTCAGAAAAATACAAAAAATACAAAAAAAAAAAAAAGAAGAAGAAGGAGGAGGAGGAGAAGGGGAAGAGGAGGAGGAAGAAGAAAGAAAAAGAAGAAGAGGAGGAGGAGGAGGGAGGGGAGGAGGAAGAGGAAAAGTCATAGAGATAAAAGAAATGGGCTTTAGCGAGCAATTTACAGAGGCAGAATAATGGGAGTTTAGGAGAAAGAGAGAAAACACCTTGAGGGGAGAAGGAAGGGAAAGGCACAGGGAGGGAGTAACTACTTTAGATTGAATATATGGAAATGCCTCCTGAGAGGAAATAAGATCTAATCTAAAATCTGAATTATAAGAAACAGCCTTCTAGATGGTGAGAACAGCTAATGTGAAGGGACTGAAAGGTGGGAATGAGCTCACATCTTGGAGGAACAAGTAGTAAGCAAGAGGGAAAAGGAGGTCTGAGAGGTAGCCAGGGCCTAGGTCGTGTAGGACTCTGTAAACTTGAGCAGTGGAGGTTGTTTTTTATTCTAGGGTTGATGAAGATCTACTGGGATGTTAGCAGGGAAATGATGTGCTCTGAGTCACATTTCAAAATCAACTGCTTTGTGGATAAGCAGTTGGAGTGGAAGCTGAGAATCACTTGGGAGACTTGTAGCACTTCATGTAAGACGCTGACTTGGGGTGGTGGTGATAATGGATAGAAGCAAATGGATGTATGCAGTGTGCTGATGAACTAAACGTGGGAATGAAGGAAAGAGGAATAAATAACTTCTAGATTTCAGCTTGTGCACTTGGGTGGGCAATAGTACCGTTTACTAAACTGGGAAGACTGGGCTTGAACAAGCAGGGAGTTGTGGATGGTGTTAAGGAGATATGCCACAAGTTCTGTTTTAAGTTGGAGACTCATACTGGTATTTCAAGTACACATGCCAAGTGGGCCATTGGATACACAAGATGGAAACTACAGGAAGTGAACTAGGGTCCCTTGGTTTTAGCTTGAAGGAGCTGCCAGTGAGCCAGGAGAGAATGTTTCTGGCAGTCCAAGGTAAAATTGTTTCAAGAAGGTGCGGGAATGAGCCAATAGGCCGATTACAATCCCAGTGTGTGGGTTACCTTTACCTTTCTGAATTTACTTCTCCACCTATAAAATAAGGCAAAATGTTTAGTAAAAAATGGTAACAATCACCAAAGTATTAGGTGCTTCTTTTCTTTCTTGCACTAAATACACACAACTATACAAGTCTTAGCAACTCAAGTTATAGTAAGAAGGATATAAAATTCTTATCTTACAGAATTTAATACTATTTTTTAAATATTTAATAACAATGCAACAACAATAATACTTAACATTTATGGAGGGCTTACTATTAGCCAGAAAGTACTGTGCTAATTGTTTTAGATCTGTAAGTCATTTAATACCTCAACAATCCTATAGATTGGGAATAATATTATCCCTATATCATCTTCCTCAATAGATAAACTTTAGAGTGAAAGAGTTAACCTATTAGAAATGGACGGACAGGCCCTGGTGGTTGGCTCAGGGAATAGAGCATTGGCCTAGCACGGGGACAGCCTGAGTGCGATCCCGTCAGGGCACACACGAGAAGTGACCATCTTCTTCTCTTCCCTTCCCTCTCCTTCTTCTCTCTCTCTTCTCCTCTTGAAGTCAGTGGCTCAAATGGTTCAAGTGTTGGCCCCAGGCACTGAGGATAGCTTGGTTAATTCAAGCATTGGTCCCAGACTGGGGTTGCTAGGTGGATCCCGGTCAGGCATTTGCAGGAGTCTATCTCCCCTCCTCTCACTTAAGAAAGAAAAAGAGAAAGAGAGAGAGAGAGAGAGAGAGAGAGAAAGAAAGGAAGGAAGGAAAGAAAGAAAGAAAGAAAGAAAGAAAGAAAGAAAGAAAGAAAGAAAGAAAGAAAGAAAGAGAGAAAGAAAAATAAATTTGACAAGATATCCCAGTGCCTTTCAACTGAGAGGTATGAGAAGTCAGTGAGATTTATAATAGTTCTTCAATGAATAACTGAAGGATGACTAAAGAATTAATTCCAGGTATTAGAGGTGAAAGATATATTTTTTGTTTTTATATTAAAATAAGCTTTCCCAGATTAGCATGATAGGGCTTCAGCCTCAGCTTCCAAAGCAATTAGCACATCTCAGTATCTGTGAGCATTCTGAGGAAGGAAACAGACGATATAGCAGTGTGGGATCAGCACCGTTACCAGATAATCTTTCCTGTAGTATTTTATCCCATAAATATTTTGCTCTATCTTTACCAGGATCTCATTTAAAACAATCTTAAACAAAACTCACCTTTTTCATGAAAACCTGTAATCTAGAGCCCATCTAGACCTTTCTGAGAAGGTGGAATGATTCAAATCAAGAAACTTTTCAAACTACTTATGTCACTAATGTTTATTTCAATGACAGAAGTGTGAATTCAGAATTAATATAAGGTAAAACCTCAAAGTATTTGGCAAAATAAATACTATTAGGAGCTTGAATAAAATGTTTATGGTACCTGTGTTATGTACGACAGACATTAACAAAATAAAAAGTACATTCTGAAGTGAATCAAATTCTAATCAACTGTGGTTTATAAAACTCAATTCAGTGCTTCTCCCCTAGGGAGAAGCAATTTGCCTTGTTACTATCAGGTAAGAATCAAAAGACTGTATTTTCCTCTTCTGGTTGTAACCATCACAGCACTATATAACATGAATATACCTAAACACTTTAAATCAGATGATAGTATACTAAGCAAGACTCTGGTATTCATCAGGGTTTACAGATCATGTACTATAAAACATTTTCTCTTAAAAATAAAAAAATTATAATCTATTTCAAAAATATCAGTTGAAAAATATATAAACTACAACAAAGTTTCCTAACAGAAGTTCAAAAACCTTGGCCAAGCCATACATATAATATCAAATAAAATCTAGCTAAATTTATTAACTAATAACACTAAAAATAATGTTTTCTGTATGTGTATACCGATATAATACCTAACATTTCGACAGAGGTGCTGTTCTGTCACACATTATCAAAATCTGTTCTCTAAATAATTTGAAGAAATTTCAGTTATAAGGTAGATCTTCATTTAATTTAGAAACAGTACATCTTAAGTTTTAAGAGACCTATATATAAATAATTTCCAAACACATACTTTTTTATATGCTTATGGTTTGGAACAAATTTTCCCTGAGCACTCTTTCTGCTTGGTTAGACAAATTAAAACATGATCTGTAGAATTTTATTTTGATTTCTCTTAAATACATGCAATTTTTCATCCATCAAATGCATTTGGGAATCTTTCCTTCTAGACAGCCCTATGCCAATAAGTGATTATAACTGTTTTAAAGGGCTACTTGAATGGCTATAGCAATATGGTTGGGATTTAGAATGCTGAGAACTGTACAGTGGTATCTCATACAACTGAAATGACTCACTACACTAAAACAAACTCAGAATGGCACTAGCTTCACAGAGAAAGAGTTAATAAGAGTAATTCCAGCTCAGATGACCAATAGATCAGCATTAAAAATCAAAAGAAAAAAAAAGTTGGATTAACATGCTTTCTATGGAATAACACTGAAAAAATTTAACCCTTCTGCCCAACACAGAGAATACCTCACCACAAAACTTTATTTAATGCAATCTTGAGATCTGTTCCCCCTTAATATCCATGCCAACTTAAAATTAGCATCACTGGGAAATTTCATCACACAAATTGCTGTTCTCAATACTATCTCACAATTTACAGAAGACACACTACAGTCGGTGAACATGCGTGGAACCACTACCAGGTGTATTCCCCTAATTTTTTAAGGTCTTAAACAATATTAGCTACTTGAGAGTTTAGACCTTTTTCAAATAAATAAATTAATATTAGGAGTCTTAACTAATTTGTAAATATAATTTTCTAAATAGCCTAGCATCACAATAAAAGAAAATTAGATTTAAGAAGTTTCATGTTTACAATTAGATTTCACAAAACCTAATTTTACACTTCCCCTAGCATTGTGATTTATGTGGTTTGCAAGAATAATTAATAAATAACTTAAAACATTGAGAAGTCATTGTTCAGGAGATCTTCAAGAGATGAGCAATTTCGGATGTGCAGGGGTGTGTCTTCTGCCTTTTTAGTTATGTGGTAAGGTGCTTTACGCAGGACGCCCTGGACCAAAACGGCTTTTAGACCTAGATTTTTAAACAGAAAAGAAGTTCAGAGGTGCTTTTAAAACAACAGGAAGTTACTGCTGCTTTAGGTTATGCTTGCTTGACAGTATCCGTGTTTAATTAAACTTGATGTGGCTCTATATCCATCATTAAAAACTTGCAGTGAGATATATTTTATAACTCAGATTTTTTTTATTTTGGGATGATAATACAGTTTATACATTATATATATATATTATGGATCTGGAGCAGTGCCCCAAAATCAAACACATTAATGTTTCTTCCCAGTGAAATGAGTAAACATTTACATTAAGTGGGATAAATAAAAACTACAAGTAGCATCCTAGTAGCTCAGTTTAGGTTTGAGCTGACACAGATATATGGAAAATAGCTCATGGTTTTCTGAGCATTCTGGATTTCTGCTTTGCAGATAAGACTTTTAGATCTATAGTATTAATGATCAAATCTCAGTAATTGTTAATCTTAAAAAATTTTTTTTGATGTAAAATAACATAAGACCCACAAGTTAGATTTTTAAAAGAAAAATAAAACAAGGAATGAGAAAGACTTCAATGATTCATATAAAGTAATAATATATAACCTATAAACAGTATAAAAATTCTGCTAATTCACAGTAGCACTATAGCTTACATTTTTATCAGCAGTTGGATAAGAACAGAGCTGAATCAAGATACAGAAACCTCGCCCTGGCCGGTTGGCTCAGCGGTAGAGCGTCGGCCTGGCGTGTGGAAGTCCTGGGTTTGATTCCTGGCCAGGGCACACAGAAGTGCCTATCTGCTTCTCCACCCCTCCCCCTCTCCTTCCTCTCTGTCTCTCTCTCCCCCTCCCACAGCCAAGGTTCCATTGGAGCAAAGTTGGCCCGGGTGCTGAGGATGGCTCCATGGCCTCTGCCTCAGGCGCTAGAATGGCTCTGATTGCAGCGGAGCAGTTCCCCAGATGGGCAGAGCATCGCCCCCGGGAGAGCATGCCAGGTAGATCCCAGTCAGGCTCATGTGGGAGTCTATCTGCCTCACCACCCCCCTTCTCACTTCAAAATAAATAAATAAAAAGAAACAGAAACCTTAAAAAAACTATACTTTGATTAAATTTTGTGCTTATGATGTTTTAGAGTCATAACTTTTAAGTTAAATCTGGTCCTTACTAATGTCATGATCTAATCCTTGAAACAAAACTCAAATTATATACTTCTAGTGCCATATAATTTTCCCTAGAAAAAAAAAATCACCTCAAAGCCAATGGCACTCTGAATTCATTATGCTGACTTACCTTGTGTTTTTCTCTGAGCTTCCCTGCCGTGCACTGACTGGCACTGAGGCCTTGATTTGCGCTTCAAGCCTGGAATAAATACCTCCTGCAAACTGCAGAGTAAAGGAGCAAAATTCAATCATTATCTTTACAGAAGCAACAGAAGTTGTGCTTTATTAAAATGGCATTACTGTTTAACTTATAAGTAATTTTATTAGCCCTGGCCGGTTTGCTCAGTGGATAGAGTATCGGACTGGCATGTGGATGTCCCAGGTTCAATTCCCAGTCAAGGCACCCAGGAGAAGCACCCATCTGCCACTTCACCCCTCCCATTCTCGCTTCTCTCTCTTCCCCCCCCCCTCTCTTTTTTCCTCTCCTCCTGCAGCCATGGCTCAATCACAGTGAGTTGGCCCTGGGCACTGACGATGGCTCCATGGCCTCTGCCTCAGGTGCTAAAAAATGGCTCCAGTTGCAATGGAGCAAGGGCCCCAAATGGCAGAGCATCGCCCCCTAGTGGGCTTTCCAGGTGAATCCAGTTGGGGCACATGCAGGAGTCTCTCTCTGCCTCTCCTCCTCTCACTGAATTAAATTAAAAAAAAAAAAAGAAAGAGAAACTTTGATTTTTGAAAATTCAGGCTCTTTAATTTTAACTTACATATGTTTAAATTCACCCTTTTTAGTAAATCTTTTTGAATTTTGCAGATGCACAAAGTGACGTACCTGTTGTTACAATGGATACAGGGTAGAGTCCCCTCACCCCAAGAGAATCCCTTTGTGGCTCTTTTAAGTCTACTGATTTGACACTACCAATTCTTGGGAACCACTGATCTGCTTTATGATCCTACATTTTTGTATTTTTCCAGAACTAGATAAACAGAATCATACAGTCTGTAGACTTTCGCATCTGGCTGTTTTCACTTACCATTAATGTATAAGAGATTCATTTATGTTGTGTATCAGTAATTTGTTATAGAAAACTGCCAAATTGTTTCCTAAAGTGCTCATTCCTGTTTCATTCCTACTTGGTAGGTATGAGTTCTGGCTGCTCCACATCCTTGTCAACATGTTAAAAAAATTTTTTTAGACAGTCTAGTTGGTATATAATGATATATCACTGAGGTTTCAAATTACATTTCCCTAATGACTAATGATGTTGCATCTTTTAATGTGCTTATCTGCTACCTATATCCTTCTTTTAAGAGGTATGTGGTTAGTCTTCTGCCCATTTTAAAAATTAAGTTGTTCACATTATTGAGTCTGGAGAATTATTCATATACTCTGGATACAAATTTTTTTACCATATCAAAGTGGTTAACTCTTTTGCAGACTTGGCTCCAGTCCGTGGATTGGCAGCTAAAAAACACTGCTTTACCATTTCAGTGTTTTATACATATTTTTTCATAGCTTATGACTTGTCTTTTCATTTTCTTAATATTGTCTTTCAAAAAGAACTTTTAAATTTTGATGAAGTACAATTTGTCAACTTATTTTCTTTTACGGATCACTTTTCAGTGTTGTAGCTAAGATATATTTGCCTAACTCAGGTCACAAAAATATTTTCTCATGTTTTCTTTTAGAAGTTTTATAGAGAAGTAAATTTTTAAATAAGAAAATAGGAGCACTATTTACTATAATTAACCCTTTGAGTAGTGAGTTTTTTTCATGTGCACTGACCCCCGGGAGTGAGTTTTCAAAAAACAAAATTAGCCCTGGCCGGTTGGCTCAGTGGTAGAGCGTTGGCCTGGTGTGCAGGAGTCCCGGGTTCGATTCCCGGCCAGGGTACACAGGAGAAGTGCCCAGCTGCTTCTCCACCCCTCCCCCTCTCCTTCCTCTCTGTCTCTCTTCCCCTCCCGCAGCCAAGACTCCATTGGAGCAAAGTTGGCCCAGGCTCTGAGGTGGCTCTATGGCCTCTGCCTCAGGCGCTAGAATGACTCTGGTTGCAACAGAGCAACGCCCCAGATGGGCAGAGCATCGCCCCCTGGTGGGCATGCCAGGTGGATCCCGGTCGGGTGCATGCGGGAGTCTGTCTGACTGCCTCTGTTTCCAACTTCAGAAAAATACAAAAATAAATAAATAAATAAAATTAGTTTCAGTTTTATTAACTTAAAATCATGTTTGTTTGATAACCAATTTATGGAAACAAGAAGAACACACATTTGCCTTTTTTTAATGTTGCCTTACACATTTTAAAAATAAATCGATCGTACTCAGGAGGCACGAGGATGTACATGAACGTTCGTACTACTCAAAGGGTTAAATCATACCAATACTATGATAATACATAATGTTATGGCTAATTCTAGTAAGAACACAGGCATTTCTAGTCATGATTTTCAGCAAGATATCTTATTTTATTTATTTATTATAAAAAGATTTTATTTATTCACTTTAGAGAGGGGGGAAACATAGAGAGCTAGAGAAGGCAGGGCAAGAAGCATCAACTCCCATATGTGCTGTGACCAGGCCAGCCCAGGGTTTCGAACCATTTTGACCTCAACATCCCAGGTCAACACTTTATCCACTGCGCCACCACAGGTCAGGCCAATAAAATCTTATTTTAGAGGTAACATCTAAGCACTGCATGCAGGGCCAATCAAAACCAGCAACTTCCAGAAAGTCCCCCTTTGGATAGTCAGCATATGGTCAAGAGTGCAGTTAACTAACTCTTGGTGTGACATTACACTTTCAGTAACAATGTACTTTATTACGTGTGTTATAGAGGACCTATGAACCATGAATAATAAGGAGGTAGCAGAAAACTTTTACGTAAATGAATTGACTAACAGGTACAGAATATAAAAAAATTTATTCTTTTAAAATTCTTTTTAAAGTATCTCTATATTCTTTTTGTTTTTGTTTTATTTATTCATTTTAGAGAGGAGGGGGGGAGAGAGAGAGAGAAAGAGAGAGAGAGAGGGGAGAGACAGAGAGAGAGAAGGGGGGGAGGAGCAGGAAGCATCAACTCCCATATGTGCTTTGACCAGGCAAGCCCAGGGTTTCGAACCGGCGACCTCAGCATTTCCAGGTCGATGCTTTATCCACTGTGCCACCACAGGTCAGGCTCTCTATATTCTTCACGATGAAAAAAGAGCATGAGGGCATATCTAAGCAAGCACAATACATAAGTACTGTACACAATTCTTACTTCTTTTGATTCCTTTGACTTGACTCGGTCCAGATCACCTAATCTCATCTTTATGAGGTGCCCCGTAATTTCAGACATCCGCCGCTGATCTGAGGGTAAAAAATAACAAACCTTACTTTTTTTTATATATATATATATTTTTTTTTTTGTATTTTTCTGAAGTTGGAAACAGGGAGGCAGTCAGACAGACTCCCGCATGCGCCCAACCGGGCTCCACCCGGCATGCCCACCAGGGGGCGATGCTCTGCCCCTCTGGGGCATTGCTCTGCTGCAACCAGAGCCATTCTAGCGCCTGAGGCAGAGACCACAGAGCCATCCTCAGCGCCCGGGCCAACTTTGCTCCAATGGAGCCTTGGCTGCGGGAGGGAAGAGAGAGACAGAGAAGAAGGAGAGGGGGAGGGGTGGAGAAGCAAATAGGCGCTTCTCCTGTGTGCCCTGGCCGGGAATCGAACCCAGGACTCCTGCACGCCAGGCCGACGCTCTACCATTGAGCCAACCAGCCAGGGCAACAAACCTTACTTTAATGAAGATAATTTATAACTTTCACTTCTCCAAAAAATATTTCAATCATCAAGTTTTTATGAAAATATTTTACAGACTACATAGACTTACTTATCTTTGAAGAATTTTAGGCTACAAGTGGCAAAATGGCTCATACATGGACAATTGTGATGGTTTTCTTTTCTGTGATTACATTTATTGAAGCTGGGGACAGTGGAACAAGGACAGGCTCAGGACAGACCACAGGACAGGACAGAGCCGCAGCGGGGCTGCTCGGGCTCACTGAGTTATTTCTCTCCTTGTTGCAAGTCTCATGGGTACCCTTACAGTATAAGACAGGGTCCCCAAACTTTTTACACAGGGGGCCAGTTCACTGTCCCTCAGACTGTTGGAGGGCCGAACTATAATAAAAACTATGAACAAATCCCTATGTACACTGCACATATCTTATTTTAAAGTAAAAAAACAAAACGGGAACAAATACAATATTTAAAATAAAGAACAAGTAAATTTAAATCAACAAACTGACCAGTATTTCAATGGGAACTATGCTCCTCTCACTGACCACCAATGAAAGAGGTGCCCCTTCCGGAAGTGCGGCGGGGGCGGATAAATGGCCTCAGGGGGCCGCATGCGGCCCACAGGCCATAGTTTGGGGACCCCTGGTCTAAGAGATGCTCGCTTGAGAGGGAAGAAAGGCATGGGTGTATTCCTCAGAGGGAGAGTATGCCTTATGATGCTTTTAACATTACTGTAAAGTACCCTAGAACATATTTTGCCATCTTTAGAGTGAAGATACTGAGCAAAAGTCAGTCTGAGAGCCCTCGACATCATACATACATAAAATATAGTAATACACTATCTACTGTGATTGGTAATGAAACTCTGGTTGATGTCTAGGAAATGTGTTAATTCAGGGCCTCATTCCAGTTGAAATCTTTAAAGCTATTCATCATACTTCATAATACAAGATTCCCATCACTGTCATTTATGTCAAACTTGTACATTACCCAAATAATAAAACTTACCATCTTCTCTTTGTGCGTCCTGGTTGAATCTCAAGGATCTTGTGGCATCCCACTTATTCTTCTGCATACTCACACTAGGGAAAAATTAAACAAAAATCAGCATTGATGCTTGAAGAGTCAACATCCTATTGGATTCAGGAGCAATACTCACATGAAAGGAGACACATCTCTAGAAGTTGACTAAAAAAGAGTAGACAACATTAAGGTCCAATTAGAATATATTTACTGATTAGTGCTATAGTTAATAATTAAAGGAGCTTACATTTATTGAGTGCAAAATGCTGTACCAAGAGTATTACCAGTATCATTTCATTTAAACTTGACAAAAACCGTGTGAAACAGGTGTTATTATTATCACTATAATAAAACAGGTTTGTAGAGATTAAAAAACTTGTCCAAAGAGAAACAAACCTAGAATTTGAACCCACATTTGTCTGACCCAGAAGACCCCACTTTTACAATCTTTTATAATTCAGGAAATACAACCCGGTCAATGTCATTGTGTGGAACTGTCTCACTCAACCCCAGCTTTCACTCAGTTCTGGAACCCATGGTTTCTCTTTTACCCAACGGTGGTTATTACTGTCCTATTCCTACCTGGCTTCTTACCTCTTCCTTTGGTGACATAGGGGAATAAGAATTACTTTAAAAGACCATTAAATTAAAAAAAAAAGACCATTAAATAGAGGGTGGGGTGAAAGTTACAGTTGTTCATGTGGAAAATAATATAACAAATAAAAAGAATAAGCTGGCTCTGGCTGGTTGGCTCAGTGTTAGAGTATTGGCCCAGCGTGTGGCTATCTTGGTTCTATTCCCAGTCAGGGCACACAGGAGAAGCACCCATCTGCTTCTCCACCCCTGCCCCTCTCGCTTCTCTCTCTCTCTCTCTCTTCTCCTTCCTTCCTGCAGCCATGGCTTGATTGGAACGAGTTGGCCCCAGGCCCTGAGGATGGCTCCATGGTCTCCACCTCAGCCGCTTAAAAAAATGGCACTGGTTGCAATGGAGCAAGAGCCCCTGATGGGAAGAGCATCGCTCCCTAGTGGGCTTGCCGGGTGTAGCCTGGTCAGGACACATGCGGGGATCTGTCTCTGCCTCCCCTCCTCTCACTAAATTAAAAAAAAGAAAATTAAGTCTATTTCTCTTTTAATTTATCTTATTTTAAAGTCTATTCACTTTTTTTCTTTTTTGACAGAGACAGAGAGAGAGAGAGTCAGAGAGAGGGACAGACGGGGACAGACAGACAGGAAGGGAAAGAGATGAGAAACAACAACTCTTCGTTGCAGCTCCTTAGTTGTTCAGGGATTGTTTTCTCATATGTGCCTTGACCAGGAGGCTACAGCATAGCAAGTGACCCCTTGCTCAGGCCAGCAACCTTGGGCTTTAAGCCAGCAACCTTTGGGCTCAAGCCAGCGACCATGGGGTCATGTCTGTGATCCCACGCTCAAGTCAGTGATCCCTCGCTCAAGCTGGTGAGCCCCTACTCAAGCCGAATGAGTCTGCACTCAAGCCGGCAACCTCGGGGTTTCGAACCTGGGTCCTCCACGTCCCCGTCCGACGCTCTATCCACTGCTCCCCTGCCTGGTCTGGTTATGTATTTTATTTTATTTTTTTAACGTATTTTATTTTTTGAATAAGTAATACTGCTTCAAAATTCAAAAGGTACAAAGAGCAGATGTAGTAAAAAGCCTCTGCCCCCCAGACATTCCTTAGAGAGAACCAATCTTATCAATTTCTTACATAGCTTTCCAGAGATATTTTATATATATATAAATTCATATACATATACTGCCTCACCTATACTACAGAAATGGTAGCATACTCTACATACTGTTCTCCACTTTCCTTTTATACCTTAGAGATCTTTATACCTTAGAGATCTTTAATCTCAGTCTTTATAAAACATCATTCACTTTGCATTATATTTTAAATTTCTCCTGGTTATACTTGCTCATTTATTTTTCAATATAAATTTTAGAAGAGTAACATACACTGCTCACCAAAATTAGGACATATTTTATAGCATCATATCCATTTTGAAATAGCCCTAATTTTTGTGAGCAGTATATAATTTAGAGTACCTTTTCCAATGCCTTTTCTTTCTTCTGACCACAGGGTGAAGACATCTGCTTTTTCGGCTGTTTAGTGAACTTCTTTGGTTTCTCCTTTTTCCCTAATAACAGAAAATCAATGTCCTAAAAATAAGTTCTATATATTTCTCCAATGCACTTATTACTTCCAAACACTAAAATCCTTAAAAACCATGGTTTTTTAAAACTAACAAATTACCTCTGGGTAAAAAATAAATATACAGAGAAATCAAACTGAAAGTACTTAACAGGGGTTCATTTTAATTATTTTCCTTCTTTTTACTTGGTGAAAACTTTCAGGGGGAAAGATGAGGGCAATGATTTCAAAGTCCCAATGCAATTAAATACAGAAAAATGTTAGGGAAAACTATATATATTTATTTCTCTAAATCTAATTTGACAGTGAAGTCATCTTTTAATTCTAATAATTTTCTATAAAAAATAACTATAACCCTGAAAAATACAATTTGAGAATGGGAATTGAAAGAAGAACTCACAAAAAAGTCTTTAAAATGTTTTTTGCTCAAGTGACCATCTGCTTCTCTACTCTTCCCTCTCTCCCTTCTCTCTCTCTCTTTCCCTCTTGTAGCCAGTGGTTTGATTGGTTCAAGTGTTGGCCCTGGGCACCGAGGATGGCTCCATGGAGCCTCCACCTCAGGCACTAAAAATAGCTTGGTTGCAAGTATGGCCCCAGATGGGCAGAGCCTCAGCCACAGATGAGGGTTGCCAGTTGGATTCTGGTCAGGGTGCATAGGGGAGTCTATCTCCCCTCCTATCACAGAAAGAAGGAAGGGAGAGAAGAAGGGAGGGAGCAAGGGAGGGAGGAGGGAGGGAAAGAGGAAGGAAAGAAAGAAAGAGAAAGAAAGAGAAAGAAAAAAAAGAAAATAAAAGAAAGTGAAAGAAACCACCATGTGTGGCCCTGGCCGGGTAGCTCAGTTGATCAGAATGTCATCCCCGTATGCCAAGGTTGCAGGTTCAATCCCCAGTGAGGGCACATATAAGCATCAACCGATGAATGCATAAATAAGTGGAACAACAAATGATGTTTCTCTCTTTGTTCCCATTCTACCCTTTTCTCTAAAATCAATAAATAAAAAATTTAAAAAAAGAAACCACTATGAACAACTTTATGCCAATAAATTTGAAAACTTAGATAAATGAACAAAATTCCTTAAAAGACAGATATTATCAAAATATATTAAAGAATAAAAAATTTAAATAGCACTATATTGATTAAAAACACTAAATCCATAATTAAAAACCTTCCTATAAAACAATTATAGAGTCACTGTAATTTTTATCATACATTTATGGGATAAATAACACAAATACTACACAAATTCAGAAAAGAGAAGTAAACACCATCCCATTTTATGAGGTCAGTATTACCCTGATATCAAACTTGAAGGTATCACACACAAAAAAACTAGAGAGAAATATCCCTCATAAACACAAACAAAAAAATTCATTAATAAAACATGAGCAAGCAAATACAGTAATATATAAAAGTAATAATACCTCATGACTGAGTGGAGTTTAACCCAGAAGATTGGTGTAATGTTAAAAAAAAAAATCAATGTAATAGATAATACTGATATAATAAAAAAGAAAACTTACAGCTCAATAATAGATGCGTTTGACAAAATTCAATACCCATTTACTATAACTCTGCAAACTAGAAATAAAGAACTTACTCAACCTGAGAAAGGGCATTTAAGAAAAACTAATTAAATATTATATACTTAATAGATATTTAATGCTCTCCCCTTAAGACAGGGAACAAGGCAAGGATGTCTGTTCTCACCACTTCTATTCAACATCAGGTCCTAACTAGTGCAAAAAGGCAAGACAAAGGCATATTGAAAAGGAACCCAACAAAGAAAAATTAAATGAATTTATTAGCAAGGTCATAGGACACAATGTCAATATACAAAGATTGACTGTATTTCAATATTATGAACAATTAGAGAAAACTTAAAAACCTACTTCCATTTAGAATAGCATAAAAATACTTAATATTGAAGACATTAAAGAAGACAAATGAATGGAGAGCTATTCCATGCTCACGGATTGAAGACTTGCCACCGTAAAAAATAAAGCAATTCTCCACAAATTCATGACATATGGGTTTAATACAGCTCAATAAAGATCCCAGGAGTATTTATCTTATCTTTATCTATCTATCTATCTATCTATCTATCTATCTATCTATCTATCTATCTATCTATCTAAAGTGAGAGGAGAGGCAATAGAGACAGACTCCTGCATGCGCCTGGAGTAGGATCCACCTGGCAACTCCTGTCTGGGGCTGATGTGCCAATCAACCAAGCTATCCTTAGTGCCCAGGGCAGACGATCGAAACAATCAAGCTATTGGCCGCGAGAGGAAAAGACAGAGAGAGGAGGGACGGGGGAGGGGAAGAGAAGCAGATGGTTGCTTCTCATGTGTGCCCTGACCAGGGATCGAACCCAGATGTCCGTACAACAATGCTCTATCCCAGGGGTCCCTAAACTTTTTACACAGGGGGCCAGTTCACTGTCCCTCAGACCATTGGAGGGCCAGACTATAAAAAAACCCCACTATGAACAGCCTGACCAGGCGGTGGCGCAGTGGATGGAGCATTGGACTGGGATGCGGAGGACCCAGGTTCGAGACCCCAAGGTCGCCAGCTTGAGCGCCGGCTCATCTGGTTTGAACAAAGCTCACCAGCTTGGACCTGAGGTCGCTGGCTCAAGCAAGGGGTTACTCGGTCTGCTGAAGGCCCACGGTCAAGGCACATATGAGAGGGCAATCAATGAACAACTAAAGTGTCGCAATGAAAAACTGATGATTGATGCTTCTCATCTCTCTCCGTTCCTGTCTGTCTGTCCCTATCTATCCCTCTCTCTGACTCTCTCTCTGTCTCTGTAAATAAATAAATAAATATCTTAAAAAACAACAACTATGAACAAACCCCTGTGCACACTGCACATATCTTATTTTAAAGTAAAAACAAAACGGGAACAAATACAATATTTAAAATAAAGAACAAGTAAATTTAAATCAACAAACTGACCAGTATTTCAATGGGAACTATGGGCCTGCTTTTGGCTAATGAGATGGTCAATGTCCGGTTCCATATTTGCCACTGCTAGCCGTAACAAGTGATATGACGCACTTCTGGAGCCATGAGACATGTGTCCCGCGTCACCAGAAGTGCTTTGCGGCGCCGCCACATACAGTACTCCAGGATCCTGTGCTCCTTTCACTGACCACGAATGAAAGAGGTGCCCCTCCAACAACACACAATGGAGAAAAGAAAGCCTCTTCAACAAATGGTGCTGGGAAAACTGGAAAGCCACATGCAAAAGAATGAAACTCGACTACAGCTTGTCCCCTTGTACTAAAATTAATTCAAAATGGGTCAAAGACCTAAATATAAGACCTGAAACAATAAAGTACATGGAAGAAGACATAGGTACTAAACTCATGGACCTGGGTTTTAAAGAGCATTTTATGAATTTGACTCCAAAGGCAAGAGAAGTGAAGGCAAAGATAAATGAATGGGACTACATCAGACTAAGAAGTTTTTGCTCAGCAAGAGAAACTGATAACAAAATAAACAGACAGCCAACTAAATGGGAAATGATATTTTCAAACAACAGCTCAGATAAGGGCCTAATATCCAAAATATACAAAGAACTCATAAAACTCAACAACAAACAATCCAATAAAAAATGGGAAGAGGGCCCTGGCTGGTTGGCTCAGCAGTAGAGCGTCGGCCTGGCGTGCGGGGCACCCGGGTTTGATTCCCGGCCAGGGCACATAGGAGAAGCGCCCATTTGCTTCTCCACACCCCCCCCCCCACTCCTTCCTCTCTGTCTCTCTCTTCCCCTCCCGCAGCCAAGGCTCCATTGGAGCAAAGATGGCTGGGGATGGCTCCTTGGCCTCTGCCCCAGGCGCTGGAGTGGCTCTGGTCGCAGCAGAGCGAAGCCCCGGAGGGGCAGAGCATCGCCCCCTGGTGGGCAGAGCGTAGCCCCTGGTGGGCGTGCCGGGTGGATCCCGGTCGGGTGCATGCGGGAGTCTGTCTGACTGTCTCTCCCCGTTTCCAGCTTCAGAAAAATACAAAAAAAAAAAAAAAAAAAAAAAAAGGGAAGAGGACATGAACAGACACTTCTCTCAGGAAGAAATACAAATGGCCAACAGATATATGAAAAGAGGCTCATCTTCATTAGTTACTAGAGAAATGCAAATCAAAACTACAATGAGATACCACCTCACACCTGTTAGATTAGCTATTATCAACAAGACGGGTAATAGCAAATGTTTGAGAGGCTGTGGAGAAAAAGGAACCCTCATTCACTGTTGGTGGGAATGTAAAGTAGTACAACCATTATGGAAGAAAGTATGGTGGTTCCTCAAAAAACTAAAAATAGAACTACCTTATGACCCAGCAATCTCTCTACTGGGTATATACCCCCAAAACTCAGAAACATTGATATGTAAAGACAAAGACACATGTAGCCCCATGTTCATTGCAGCATTGTTCACAGTGGCCAAGACATGGAAACAACCAAAAAGCCCTTCAATAGAGGATTGTATAAAGAAGATGTGGCACATAAAAAAACTAAAAGAATTTTAGAATTGCTTGAAACGAGACCCAGCATCAGAATATGTTTAAGACCTCTCCAGTGACTTCAGGGTGCAGTCAGGATGAAATACCACAAGGCCTTTTTGGGATGGAGTATAACAATTGACTCATTTAAATATCTGAAATTTCTTCCAAATGATTGGAGTCTCAGCATAATTGCTGCTAAGTCACTTTCTGAAAAGTAGCTAGTAATCTGAAAGCAACTGGGATGTCCTTCAGTAGAGGAATGGATAAATAAACTGTGTTATATCCAGATAATAAAACATTAATCAGCACTAAAAATTAGCTATGAAGCCATCAAAAGACATGAAGGGCCCTGGCCGGTTGGCTCAGCCGTAGAGCGTCGGCCTGGCATGCGGGGGACCTGGGTTCGATTCCCGGCCAGGGCACATAGGAGAAGCGCCCATTTGCTTCTCCACCCCCACCCCCTCCTTCCTCTCTGTCTCTCTCTTCCCCTCCCGCAGCCAAGGCTCCATTGGAGCAAAGATGGCCCGGGCGCTGGGGATGGCTCCTTGGCCTCTGCCCCAGGCGCTAGAGTGGCTCTGGTCGTGGCAGAGCGACGCCCCGGAGGGGCAGAGCATCGCCCCCTGGTGGGCAGAGCGTCGCCCCTGGTGGGCGTGCCGGGTGGATCCCTGTTGGGCGCATGCGGGAGTCTGTCTGACTGTCTCTCCGTTTCCAGCTTCAGAAAAATACAAAAAAAAAAAAAAAAAAGGACATGAAGGAACCTTAAAAGCATATCACTAACTAAAAGAAGTCCATCTAAAAGGCTACATAGTTTATGACAAACTATACAGCATTCTGGAATAGGCAAACCTATGGAGACAGAAATAAAGATTAGTGGTTGCCAGAGGCTTTGGGGAGAGACCAGAGAACAGGTGGAGTACAGAGGGTTTTAGGGCAGTGAAACCACTCTGTATGATACTATACTGCTATACATTCAGTATCCATGTTATAAAAGGCATAGAATGTGCCACTGAGAGTGAACTGTATTATAAACTGTGGACTTTGCGTGATAATGATGTGCCAGTGTAGGTTCATCAGTTGTAACAAATGTGGCACTCCAGTGGGTGATTGAGAAGGGGGGAGGTGGTATAGCAATAGTCTAATGTGAAGGCCTTTAGGCCAAAGTTGGGAAGACAGAGATTCCAGGAAGCACCAGGGCTGCACAGAACACAGCTGCCTCAGATCACCCTGAATACGCCAAGACCAAAGAAAGGAGACAACTCCAAGCCCTATAGAAGAGGTGGGGCTGTGGTTTAAGACACAGGTAAGCCAAAACTCCAAAAAGAAAAGGAAATGGAAGCAAACAGAAAATTTGTAATAAACAGAGGCCAGTGTGGCAGCAAAACATGTTTTCTTTGAATATATGTACCCTGATTTATTGATGTCACCCCATTAACATTAATAAAAATTTATTTATAAAGAAAAAAAAAAAGAAAGAGGTGCTCCTTCGGGAAGTGCAGCCGGGGCCGGATAAATGGCCTCAGGGGGCCGCATGCGGCCGGCCCGCCGTAGTTTGGGGACCCCTGCTCCATCCACTGAGTCAACCGGCTAGGGCCTCCCAGGAGTTCTTTTTGTAGAAATAGTCACACTCATTCTGAAATGCATAAGAAATGCAAAGCACCTAGAAATACCAAAGGAATCTAAAACAAAAGAACAATTTTGGAGTATTCATACAACCAGATTTCAACTTATTAAAAACTACAAACATTAAGGCAGTGTGGTGTTGATATACTGATGTACAGAGAGACATAAGATTCAGTAGACAAGAAAACGGACGAGAACAAAGAGTTCAGACATAGACCCATATGTAATGGTTGACTTTTTTTTTTTTAACAAAGCTGTCAGAGTAGTCCAATAGGGAAAGAACAGTCTTTTCAACAAATGGTTCTAAGAACTGGCTATGCCTATGGAGAGAAAAAAGAAAAAGAAAGCTTGACTTTTACCTCATATCATACATAAAAATTAACCTGGAAGGGATCATAGACTTAAATATAAAAGCTAAAATCATTCAACTTATAAAAGAAAACAAAGCAGAAAATCTTTATGACCTTGGGGTGGGCAAAGATTTCTTGGCTGTTAAAACATGAAACAAAATATGAAAACTAAAAAATTAAACCTCAAAATATTAAAAATGTTTGCTCTTCAGACGACAACATTAATAAAATTAAAAGGCAAATCACAGACTAGAGGAAAATACCTGAAAAACATATGGAATGATATCCAAAAATATATAAAGAACTCTTACAATCATAAGGCAAACAATCCGATTAAAAAACAGGCAAAAAATTTAAAAAGACACTTCAAAAAAGATAAACAAATGGCCAATAAGCACATGAAAAGATGCAGAGAACTACACAACCAGTAGAATGGCTAAAGTTAAAAAAATAATAATAATACCAAGTATTAATATAAAGGTATAGCAACTGGAGTTTTTATATATTGCTAGTGGGATGCAAAATGGTATAGTTACTTTGCAAAACAGATTGGCAGTATTTTATAAAGTTAAACATACATTTACCAGATGACCCAGCAGTTTTATTTCTAGGTATCTACTTACCCAGGAAAAATTAAAACATATGTCCACATGGACTTGTGTGCAAATGTTCACAGAAACATCACTCATAAGAGCCAAAAGCTGGAGACAACCCAAATGCCCATGAAATGGTGAATGCATTAACGAATTATAATACATTCACACAACAGAAGACTACTTTGCAATAAAAAGGAACAAACTACTGATACACATAATGTGGACAAGTCTCAAAAACATCGTAAGTAAAAGAAGCCAGACACAAAAGAGTAGTCGTGATTCCATTTACATGAGATGTTAGAAAAGGTAAGTCATTGTGACAAAAAGTATAGTGGCTGCCTGGGGTTGGGAATGGGAAAGAAAATGAGTGTAAAGGGCAGGAGGGTAATTTTTTGGAATGATGCTCTAGGTCTTGATTTTGGTGGCAGTTGCACAACTGTATGCCAAAATTTATCAATGTGTACACTCAAAAAAGGGTGAATTTTATTAGATATAAAGTATACCTCAATCAACTGTGAAAAAAAACGTACAATATAGCAGCATCTTCTCCTTCACTAATTAGTATTGAAAAATAACTGATAAGGGACTACATTTAAAAAAAAATTCTATAAAAGTAGGAAATAAGATGAAGGGAGGCTTGCACATTCTTTCACTGTCCTAGTGGAGGACTGTTAAACAGGCCCACATAAGGATTATTTCAATTCTTTAAGGGAATATCCTTGTGTTTGACTTTCCTACCTACTATTGACAGAAGGCCCAGATTCTATGAAGTTTCATGTTAACTTACAGATCTTTGTGTCTAATAGATAAGCAAATTATTTCTATCTAGTAGAAATGATAACCCCAAAGTTTATGGGTTTATTGCCTTGTAG
Source organism: Saccopteryx leptura (assembly GCF_036850995.1). Taxonomy (NCBI): domain Eukaryota; kingdom Metazoa; phylum Chordata; class Mammalia; order Chiroptera; family Emballonuridae; genus Saccopteryx; species Saccopteryx leptura. Next base: position 256,985,381 of record NC_089505.1, read on the forward strand.
GAAAACCTGAATGTTCAAATGCTCTTTGAACAACTTTTCTCTGCTATTTCTTTCACCAGTGAGTTGAAAACTTTTGACACGAGTTTATTCTTTAGTTGTATAAAACCTATTTTTTTTTTGTGACAGAGTCAGAGAGAGGGACAGAGAGACAGGAAGGAGAGAGATGAGAAACATTAATTCTTCATTGCAGCATCTTAGTTGTTCATTGATTGCTTTCTCATATGAGCCTTGACCGGGGGGCTACAGCAGACCGAGTAACTCCTTGCTCAAACCAGTGACCTTGGGCTCAAGCTGGTGAGCTTTGCTCAAACCAGATGAGCCCACACTCAAGCTGGCGACCTCGGGGTCTCGAACCTGCGTCTTCTGCATCCCAGACGCTTTATCCACTATGCCACCACCTGGTCAGGCACTAAAATCATATTTTTAATTTTTGTTTTCTTCTGTATTTTTCTGAAGCCGGAAACGGGGAGAGACAGTCAGACAAACTCTCGCATGCGCCCGACCAGGATCCACCCGGCACGCCCACCAGGGGGCGACGTTCTGCCCACCAGGGGGCGTCGCTCTGTTGCAACCAGAGCCACTCCAGCACCTGGGGCAGAGGCCGAGGAGCCATCCCTAGCACCCGGGCCATCTTTGCTCCAGTGGAGCCTCAGCTGCAGGAGGGGAAGAGAGAGACAGAGAGGAAGGAGAGGGGGAGGGGTGGAGAAGCAGATGGGCGCCTCTCCTGTGTGCCCTGGCCGGGAATCGAACCCGGGTCCCCTGCACGCCAGGCCAACGCTCTACCACTGAGCCAACCGGCCAGGGCCTCATATTTTTAATTTTTTTAAAGTCACATTCTGATGACTATTATTTAATGGTTCACTGTCACTTCAAATCATCTCACACTGACGTGAGTCATACATTTTGAGAAACCCTGAAGTTATACCCAAAATAAAAACTTGGAGGATTATCTCTCAGTACACTGTACTTTCTTTATAATTTTCTAAGTATTCTGTGTTAGTGTCAGGGTGAGGAAATCTTGATGGAGCCTCCTTTATTTGTGTTTTCCGTGTTATAGCCTAGCATGTAGATTTATAGAGCCAATTTCTCATCCCTTGCACCAAAGCATTCAGAATCAAGCCCCTTCATAAAAGTAAGGCTTAATTTTAACTTAGAAATCAATGTACTTTGTTTCTTGGATACTTCTTCTTCATCTCCAACTTCATCTTCAGTGACTTCAGACCCCGTGGTATATTCTTCTTCTTCTGAAAATAATGACTGTTGTTTCTGAATTTAAAAAAAGAAATATACATCCTATTAAAAATGCAGTATTATCACATCTCTATTAAATTTTTTCAAACACATTTATCTAAATTTATTTTCAATGAATGAGCCAAATAAAAGCTGATGAAATGACCACTACTTAGCATAACATTTAGAAAACACACATAAGAATTTCTATATTTAGGACAGGATCGCATTACCTCAAATATTTTTTATTTATTTCCTTCATAAATTTCTAGCAGTGATGAGCACCTAATAGGCACTCAGTATTTGCTGACTTATACCTCTTATCACTCAACTGAATGTATGTTCCTTGATATTAAAAATAAAATATAATAATTGCCAATATTAAAGTAGTCTAATAAACAAGCACATGTGCACATTCTCTGGGTCAGTGGGGTCCTGTATTACTTAAATTTATCCATATCAGTTTCATGTATCTATTCACCTTACTGTCTGTCACCACTGATCCAAATTCTCATTCTATTTTTGTGAATACTGATGGAAGTGGCATTGTAATGAAAAACAGGTAAAAAAAAAATCAGCCTGACCAGGCGGTGGCACAGTGGATAGAGCGTCAGATTGGGATGCCGAGGACCCAGGTTCAAGGCCTGAGATCACCAGCTTGAGCATGGGTTCATCTGGCTTAAGCAAAAAGCTCACCAGCTTGGACCCAAGGTTGCTGGCTTGAGCAAGAGGTTACTTGGTCTGCTGAAGGCCCGCGGTCAAGGCACATATGAGAAAGCAATCAATGAACAACTAAGGTGTCGCAAAGAAAAACTGATGATTGATGCTTCTCATCTCTCTCTGTTCCTGTCTGTCTGTCCCTATCTATCCCTCTCTCTGACTCTCTCTCTGTCCCTGTAAAAAAAATTGAAAAATTAAAAAAAAAATCAACTAACCAACCAAACAACCAAATAATTGGAAAATTCCAATTATAGATTTGTTGCTTTGTTCAGTGTTCTAAATACAACATAAAAATAACTTGAAAAGGACCTGGCCGGTTGGCTCAGTGGTAGAGCGTCGGCCTGGCATGCAGGAGTCCCAGGTTCGATTCCCGGCCAGGGCACACAGGAGAAGCGCCCATCTGCTTCTCCACCCCTCCCCCTCTCCTTCCTCTCTGTCTCTCTCTTCTCCTCCTGCAGCCAAGGCTCCATTGGAGCAAAGTTGACCCGGGCACTGAGGATGGCTCTGTGGCTCTGCCCCAGGCGCTAGAGTGGCTCTGGTTGCAACAGAGCGACGCCCCAGATGGGCAGAGCATCGCCCCCTGGTGGGCATGCCGGGTGGATCCCGGTCAGGCGCATATGGGAGACTGTCTGACTGCCTCCCGTTTCCAACTTCAGAAAAATACAAAAACACCCCAAAAACAAACAAACAAGAAACAAAAAAAATAACTTGAATAACCATGTAAGTAGATTTGTGGATTATGTAGCCAGATAATGGAGTATGTGTCTGTTTAAACAATGACATTTTAAGTAAGTACAAAATGGTAGACACTGAAAAGGTTGATATACATTTAACTAAAGTCTATAACATAAGATGTTGATAACATTAAACTGAACTTTAATTTAGGAAGAGATGCATGAAAATGGAATATAGTTGTTCACTTACCAGTTGCAGAGTCCAGTTTTTCAGTGATATAAACTATAAAAAGAAGATTAAGGGATTAATAAATCTGCATCTACCCAGATTGTAGTTCCTCATTTCCATATGGAAAGTATATAGTTCCCTTTCATGTTGAAACATAATTTCAAATTTACACTGAAAATGATATAATGTTTTATATTCCCTGTCAAGAGAAGACCTATGTTTATAAAAAAAAAAAAAAATCATTTTCTAATGTAATTTCTGAAGAACTAAATCACATAAAGGCATAAAATAATTTTAATTATTTTTTGAACTATTTCAATCACTCTTAATGTTTATATTTTCGTAAATTAAAGAACAAGATTATAGCCTGACCAGGTGGTGGTGCAGTGGATAGACCATCAAACTGGGGTCCAGACGACCCAGGTTCAAAACCCCGAGGTGGCCGGCTCAAGCGTGGGCTCACTAGCTTGAGCGTGGAGTCGCTGGCTTAAGTGTGGGATCATAGACAGGATCCTATGGTTGCTGGCTTAAGCCCAAGGTCGGTGGCTTGAGCAAGGGGTCACTCTGCTTTGCTGTAGCCCAGGCGTCCCCAAACTGTAGCCCCCTGAGGCCATTTATCCGGCCCCCCGCCGCACTTCTGGAAGGGGCATCTCTTTCATTGGTGGTCAGTGAGAGGAGCACTGTATGTGGCGGCCTTCCAACGGTCTGAGGGACAGTGAACTGGCCCCCTGTGTAAAAAGTTTGGGGACCCCTGCTGTAGCCCCTGGTCAAGGCATATATGAGAAAGCAATCAATGAACAACGAAGGAGCTACAACAAATAATTGATGCTTCTCATTTCTCTCCATTCCTTACTGTATGTCCCTATCTGTCCCTCTCTGTCTCTGTCACACACACACACACAAATAACCAGATTATTTATGAATATACAAGAAATTTAATTTTCTGTTTTGCATGTAACTTATAAATAAATGTTAATGATTGAAAACATATAGCCACCTGGAGTTTATAACCCATTTTACAGAGAGTATTTAACTTTCTCAAGCAAATGCCACCTCAACCAATACAAAGGCAGGAAGCTCACCAGCAAACAGACTCCCTGGTTATTAGCAACAGGAATCAAAGCTTCCGGGTCATATTTCAGTTTTGAAATTTTGGAAAAACTAAATGCATTCTTATACAATTAAAAAAGAATTTCATACCAAAAAAGTTTATAGCAAGCGTCCCCAAACTACGGCCTGAGGGCCGCCTGTGGCCCTGAGGCCATTTATCCGGCCCCCACCGCACTTCCGGAAGGGGCACCTCTTTCATTGGTGGTCAGTGAGAGGAGCACTGTATGTGGCGGCCCTCCAACGGTCTGAGGGACAGTGAACTGGCCCCCTGTGTAAAAAGTTTGGGGACACCTGGTATAGGACTAGAAGTGGATAAAATATACATACATTCATATTATCTTCATTCCTCAAATCACTGTCCATAAGAAAAACCTTGAAGGCCATGTTATATTTTTTCCCTAAATGAGTTGATTAGTTATTAATTCTTTGAGGATAATGAACGTTTCTTATTATCCTTATAGTCCTATTAATTCAGCATAACACCTTGTTATGATCAGGTTGTCAGTAAATATTAACTAAAAATTTCTACTTCAGTTTAAACTGATCAGGTTTCTGTCTAAGATGAAATGTCATTAATTGTCTATATAAATAAAGAACAAGTGAAACAAGCTACTCACAGCATTGAGCTCCCCACTCTTGGGGCCCCGTGGCATATTTGGCTCCAGTAAAACATCACAGTCCAGACCCTTCTCATCGCAGGTACCAACCCCAGAATCACTAGGAAAAAAAAATTTTACAAAGAAGTTTTCAATTGCTTAAGAATTTAAATGCAAATGATTTATATTTCATTGTAAATATTTTATAAATTCCTCTGTAGAAATACAGTTCTTGAGTATAAGGTGTGCCACCTCAAAATTTACATTTCTTTATTTTTCTTTTCATTTTTCTGAAGCTGGAAACAGGGAGAGACAGTCAGACAGACTCCCGCATGCGCCCGACCGGGATCCACCCGGCACGCCCACCAGGGGCGATGCTCTGCCCACCAGGGGGCGATGCTCTGCCCATCCTGGGCATCGCCATGTTGCGACCAGAGCCACTCCAGCGCCTGGGGCAGAGGCCAAGGAGCCATCCCCAGCGCCCGGGCCATCCTTGCTCCAATGGAGCCTTGGCTGCGGGAGGGGAAGAGAGAGACAGAGAGGAAAGCGCGGCGGAGGGGTGGAGAAGCAAATGGGCGCTTCTCCTGTGTGCCCTGGCCGGGAATCGAACCCGGGTCCTCCGCACGCTAGGCTGACGCTCTACCGCTGAGCCAACCGGCCAGGGCAAAATTTACATTTCTTAATTCACCTAGTGAGCCCCTAGTGGGGGAGCATCATAATTGCCAGGTGGTGAAATGGGCTTCTATACTGGGTACTGCTTTGAGCAGAGCCTTTATTAAAAGGTCTTCCGTCCCTCAACTCGACAGCCTGCTGTAGTTGCAAGATGCTAGAAGTAACTTCAGAAGTTAATGACTTCAAGGAGCTTAAATTTATATAAAGATGACCTCAACCACCAATTATTTTTCTAGTTGTGTCAATCAAGTATTTAAGATGACCTTAAGTAACTTGAGAAAAGAAAAATAAAAACCTTGAAAATTGGTCTGTGGGTCCCAACCTTTCAATTACCAAGGACTCCTTTTATTAGTTTTTCTTCTTCTGGACCTCCAATATTTTGAAGTGCTTTTCCTATAAAATACACACCTGCTTGTTCTTACTGTTAAGCTAACCTAATTTCAGTTAGGCTATCTGAAATAATGTAAACTATATGAGAACTGACATGAGTAACTGGGGGAAGCACTAAGGATACAGGATCCTGAGCTGGGACTCACTGAATGAAGCTGCGGTACAGCATCCCTCCCACTGCCTCACCTAACTGTATCTTTAGAAAAAGGCACAACAATGACATCTTTGTGTCTGAGCAGATCATCCAGGATTCTAGCAGTCGGATGGGACAGCAAATCTCCATCTTCACCTTGACCACGATGAGCAACCATGTGGTCCCTCACTTTACAACCCTGTTGTACAAGAGACACTAAATTAGAGAGGTTGGATCATTAAAGAAACATTCCTTTAAAGATGACTGTATGTTTTTGTTCTTTGCCTCTTCCTATCAACCATTTTAGCTTGCTTTCTTAGGAAAAGACAACACAGAAAAGAACATGAAACATAAATGTTCAAAAATATCCAAGAGTATTCATGAAACCACCATTCACATTAAGAAATAGAGCATTTTCTGCCTGACCTGTGGTGGCGCAGTGGATAAAGTGTCGACCTGGAATGCTGAGGTCACCGGTTCAAAACCCTGGGCTTGCCTGGTCAAGGTACATATGGGAGTTGATGCTTCCTGCTCCTCCCTCCCCCTTCTCTCTCTCTCTCTCTCTCTTTCACTCTCTCTCCTCTCTAAAAATTAATAAAAGTAAAAAAAAAAAAAAATTAAAAAAAAAAGAAAAAAAGAAAAGAAATAGAGCATTTCCAACACCCAAGGAGTCCTCATGGGCCCATGACTGCCTCTGTTACCCCAAAAGATAACCTCTATCCTGACTTTTATAGTATTTACTTACTTCTTGCTTTTATCTTTTTACCACTTAAGGATGTATCCCTAAATACTACAGCTTAGTTTTGCCTCAATTGTTTGGTTCAACATTATGTTTTTATGCTTCAACCATATTATTGCATGTAACTAACATTTGCTTTAATATACAGTATTCCTTTGTATGAATATACATACATTTATTTATTCCACAGTTGACAGACGGGTTGTTTCCAGTTTGGAGCTAACACAAATAATACTATTATGAACATTCTTTTACATGTTTCCTGGCACACAAGTACTCATGTGTACCAAAATATATCACTATCAGCAGTGCATGAGAGTTCTCATTAATCCATATCCTCACTAATACTTGGTGAGACATTTTCAGTCATTTAATGAGCTTGCAGTGGTATTTCATTGTTTTTTATTTGCTTATTCTCAATTACAAATGAGGTTAAGCTCCTTTTCATGTTTACTAGACAACAACAAAGTACTTTGTTGTGTGCAGTTCTTATTGTCTTTTTATTAATGATATGCAAAAGTTTAAAAAAATCTTAATATCAACCTTCTATGGAGATGGTGTTGATAACATCTGGTCCCACCTGTGAGTTTCTTTCCTAGTTTCTGTTTAATGTAGTTGCTGTACTTGAATTTAAGATTTCTTCCTTTATGGTATTACCTTTCAATAGCTTTATTAGTTTTTCTTTCACAGACAGGTCTTTTACACACACACACATACACACACACACATATTGGGCTAGACTCTAATTCCATTTTTTTCCCTGTATGGATACCCCAATATCACAGTACCTCTTACTGGAAAGTCTATCCTTTGCTCACTGCTCTATAATGACACCTATGTCACAGTCAAGTATTCAGTGGCTCTGAGTACTCTATCCTTTTGTGTGTGTGTGTGTGTGTGACAGAGACAGAGAGGGACAGATAGGGACAGTCAGACAGGAAGGGAGAGAGATGAGAAGCATCAGTCCTTCGTTGTAGCATCTTAGTTGCTCACTGATTGCTTTTTCATATGTGCCTTAATCGGGGGGGCTATAACAGACCGAGTGACACCTTGCTCAAGCCAATGACCTTGGGCTCAAGCTGGCGACCTCAGGGTTTTGAACCTGTGTTCTCTGAATCTCAGTACAATGGTCTATCCACTGCGCCATCGCCTGGTCAGGCTATATTCTTTTCTATTGGTCCCTTTCTATCTATCTACTCTTAGTATCACCTGTCTTAATCACCAAAACTTCAAAATAAATTGTGATATTGGGAAGAGCAAGTACGTCTATCTTAGTGTTCTTTGAAGGTATCTTAGCTATTCTTGGCCCTCTTAATTTCTATATACATTTTAGTATCAGCTTAGCAAAGTTCCCAATAAAAAGTCGTTAGGATTTTTACTGAGATTGCATTAATATATATAGATCAGTTTGGGGAACATGTACAGCTCTACAATATTGAATCTTCCAATCTATGAATCTGGTACAATAATCCACTTTTAGTTTTCTTTTTTTCTTTCTTTTCTTTCTTTTCTTTCTTTTCTTTCTTTCTTTCTTTCTTTCTTTCTTTCTTTCTTTCTTTCTTTCTCTCTCTCTCTCTCTCTCTCTCCTTTCTTTCTTTTTTTCTTTTCTTTCTTTCTTTCTCTCTCTCTCTCTCTTTCTCTCTTTCTCTCTTTCTTTCTTTCTGTATTTTTCTGAAGCTGGAAACAGGGAGAGACAGTCAGACAGACTCCCGCATGCGCCCGGCCAGGATCCACCTGGCACACCCACCAGGGGCGATGCTCTGCCCCTCCGGGGCGTCGCTCTGCTGCGACCAGAGCCACTCTAGCGCCTGGGGCAGAGGCCAAGGAGTCATCCCCAGCGCCCGGGCCATCTTTGCTCCAATGGAGCCTTGGCTGCGGGAGGGGAAGAGAGAGACAGAGAGGAAGGAGGGGGGGGTGGAGAAGCAAATGGGCGCTTCTCCTATGTGCCCTGGCCGGGAATTGAACCCGGGTCCCCTGCACGCCAGGCCGACGCTCTACCGCTGAGCCAACCGGCCAGGGCCTCTTTATTTTTTCTCAATAATATTTTGTTTTCTCTACAGAATTTTTGCACATATTAGATTTATTCCTATGTACCTGATATTTTTAAGGCTACTGTAAATGGTTTCTCTTTATAAATTTCATTTTCTAACCCCATTGGTTTAAAGAAATACAATTGGTTTTTGTAAATGCTTTTTAATAGATCAATCATAAATTCTTTCTCATATGTGCTTTGACTGGGGTGCTCCAGTTGAGCCAGTGACCCCTTGTTCAAGCCAGTGACCTTTCACCCATGAAATTTAATTATATAACATTTACAAAAGTGTTAGTGATCAAGAACTCAAATCTATAGCAATACTCACGTATTGCACCAAGCTATATTTGCAAGGATGTTCATTGCAATACTATAATACCATTAATCCTACATGAATGTATTACCTTTATATTTTAAAACAATAAAAGAGAAAAATATTTAAATGAAAAGTATTAGTGAACACTGTAACTATGAAAGGGCAACATTCAGCATTTACCTTTGTAAGCTGGGTAGGATCAAACCGAAGGACCTTTTGGTTACAGCAGGGATAAATTCCAGTGCCCATTGTACTCAGTGAGCCTGCTGCAGGAGGATAAACCACAGCTTCTGAGTGATACTGACAGTGTGAAAATTCTATACAGAGAAAAACCTGAATAAAAGAAATATATAAAGTCACTCATCCCCATATTGAAATTTATATCTCAAAAATATTTAAGACCACATACTGTTGTTCCTTTTATGTAAAATGTATAGAAATGGCAAATCTCTAGCAGCATACGGACACAAGAAATCTTTTTGGGGTGATGGGAATGTACTAAACAATTGGATGGTGGTGCTGGCCGCACAACTATAAATTTACTAAATTGCATACTTAAATGAACTTTATGGCATATAATTATACTCAATAAATCTACTAAAAACAAAACACTTTACTCAAAATTCAGATGAATTAAATTGATCCTGATGCACATCTAATTTTACAATTGGCCAACCACATAAAAAGTTTTCAATAAAAATAATAAAATTTTGTCTCAATTATTCTTTGACAAAATTTTAAGGTATATTTTTAGCATTAGTATTAATGAAAATGATGGAATAATTTTGATTCATTGGTGAAAAAACTTACCAAGGTTTAATTATAAAATAGGTTTCAGACATGTTTATAAGTAGGTGAAATAATTTAAAGAAAATAACAAAATTGCCTGACCCGGCAGTGGTGCAGTGGATAAAGCATCAACCTGGGTTCAAAACTCCGAGGTCGCCAGCTTGAGCATGGGATCATTGACATGATCCCATGGTTGCTGGCTTGAGCCCAAAGGTCACTGGCTTGAAGCCCAAGGTCGCTGGATTGAAGCCCAAGGTCGCTGGATTGAGCCCAAGGTCGCTGGACTGAGCAAGGAGTCACTGACTTGGCGGGAGCCCCCCGCCCATCGCCCCAGTCAAGGCACGTATGAAAAAGCAAACAATGAACAACTAAAGTGACACAACGAGTTGATGCTTTTTATCTCTCTCCCTTCCTGTCTCTGTTTCTTTCTCGCTAAAAAAAGACAAGAAAATAACAAAATTAATCATTTTAGGCACTGATCTTGAACACAAAGGCAAAAATGTAGTCTATAATTCAGAATTCTCAGTTGCTAGCTCCAGTTATGATTTTCAATTTTTTTTTTTAAGAATTTATTGATTTTACAGAGATAATACGTAGGGGGAGTGAGAAGCATCAATTCATAGTTGCTTCACTTGAGTTGTTCACTGATTGCTTGTTGTGCCTTGATTGGGCAAGCCCAGGGTTTGTTTTTCTGTTTTTTGGGTTTTTTTTTTTTGTATTTTTCTGAAGTTGGAAATGAGGAGGCAGTCAGACAGACTCCCGCATGCGCCCGACCAGGATCCACCCAGCATGCCCACCAGGGGGCGATGCTCTGCCCATCTGAGGCGTTGCTCTGTTGCAACCAGAGCCATTCTAGCGCCTGAGGCAGAGGCCACAGAGCCATCCTCAGTGCCCAGGCCAACTTTGCTCCAATGGAGCCTTGGCTGCGGGAGGGGAAGAGAGAGACAGAAGAGAAGGAGAGGAGGAGGGATGGAGAAGCAGATGGGCGCTTCTCCTGTGTGCCCTGGCCAGGAATCGAACCCAGGACTCCTGCACGCCAGGCCGACGCTCTACCACTGAGCCAACCGGCCAGGGCTAAGCCCAGGGTTTTGAACCAGTGACCTCAGTGTTCCAGGTAGAGGCTCTATTCCCCTGCACCACTACAGGCCAGGCTTCCACTGGTTTTTAACTAAAATTTTCAAGTCTGATAAAAGCTATAAGGTGAATACTCATACACATTTATTTTGCATACAAACTATTTTTTGAGCTTATGAACTCTCTATAATAAATATTAAATGTTACAAATAAAATCAATATTTAATTTGCTATGAAGGGGGGGAAATCCCTCAAATTTTCTATGTTCTGACATGCTGAACAAGTCGGGTTTTAGAAGCCTGATATCCTGATTATAAGTGATACTCCACTGTGGGTAGGACCATACATACCTATTAAGTTAAAAACAACCTGAAAACTAACTTGACAATATCAAGTGCCAATGAAGATATGGAGCAACTAGAACTCTCATACAATTCAGGGAATGCAAGTTTACGGACTTTAGAAGATTGTTAGGCTTATATTTACCATTCAATTCAGCAGTCCTACTTCTAGGTTATTACCCAAGAGAAATACAAGCCTATATTCACATGCAAGCCTGTAGGGAATGTCTATAGTTGCTTTCTTCATAATGACCTCCAACAAGAAACACCTACAAAGTGGACTCAAAAAGTTAAATATGGTATAATTTATTTGTATGACATTCTGGAAAAGTCAAAATTATAGAGAGGCCCTGGCCAGTTGGCTCAGTGGTAGAGCGTCAGCCTGGCGTGCAGGAGTCCCAGGTTCAATTCCCAGCTAGGGCACACAGAGAAGCGCCCATCTGCTTCTTTACCCCTCCCCCTCTCCTTCCTCTCTCTCTCTCTCTCTTTTCCCCTCCCACAGCCAAGGCTCCATTGGAGCAAAGTTGGCCCGGGCACTGAGGATGGCTCCATGGCCTCTGCCTCAGGCACTAGAATGGCCCTGGTTGCAACAGAGCAATGCCCCAGATGGGTGGAGCATTGCCCCCTGGTGGGCATGCTGGGTGGATCCTGGTCAGGCGCATGCCGGAATCTGTCTGACTGCCTCTCTGTTTCCAACTTCAGAAAAATTAAAAAAAAAAATTATAAAGAGGCTTAAATAGGTCAGAGGTTGCCAGAGTCTGGGATGGGAAAAGAAACTTACTACAAGGGGCACAAGAAAATTTTAAGGTGATAGAAGTGGTCCATGCTCTGCTTGTGATGGTCTTTAATGACTGGGTTTGTCAAACCTTATAAAAGGAATACATTTTATTGTATAAAGGTAAACTTTACTGTCTATAAATTATACATCAATAAATCCAATTTTTTAAATAGTGGGGACGTAGGCAGTCCATTGGGCATAAACCTATACAGTTTGAGAAATCTCACTCTGAAGGTTTTAATAAGCAGCTCTTCCTTCCCTCTATTGGAAATCATTACTCATGTGAGAAGAAGAAAGAAAATTACTGGTGGCAGAAAAATATTATGGATTCATAAAAAATTTTACATAGAACACTCTGGATTTACACATAAGACTAATTAGGAATGATTGTGATGTATAAAGAGCAATTTATTCTGTAAAATAATTTATTACAGGTACCTTCAAATAGCAAGCTTTCTTAAGCTTTTATTATAGACTTCATTTATTAAGAAATTTACAGAACCTTTTTGGGAACACAACTGTTATAACAAGAAATATAAATAGCTCCCTATCTGCAAAGGAGTTTCTGGATGTCTAAAAAAATGTATGGACTAACAGAGAAATAGTTTGGCTGGAAATAATTAAAGGCAATAAGGACTCTGTATTTTTCCACTGAAAAAATGTATTTGGTCACCTACAACCTGCTAGTTTTCTAAAAATTTGGCAAGTCACTGATTGTTTCAACAATGAGAATAAAGAGGAAGAAATGTAGTAAGAGAAATTAAGTCAGATGTAAGCAACGTTTCATAGCACCTTTTCACCACTGATTTCTTAAAAAGATGTCAGATATTGTCAAAACACATCCAAACATACTAATTAAACAGCATATAACAAAAGAGCCTACTCTCAAAGTCTGCAAAGCAGGATATTTTTTAAAAAGCTCACCTGATGGCATCTCAAACAAGTTAGCCAGTTGATTGTTCCCCATAAGCGCCAATATACATCTCTCCAAGATTTTAATTCTTCAAAAAGACCATTCAAATACTCATGAACATCCCAAGTCTTATCTCTGGGAAAGAACCTCAATTATTATATTATTTCTACAAGCAAGAAATTTTAACAATTGTTTAAAGCAAATGTTTTTAAACTTGTGGCTTAGATCCAAGAATATTTTCCAACTGATGGCTACTGGATAGATGGACTACAGTGAGTGGTAGATAAAGTTTCATTTGGGAGTCTGTTTATTCTTTTGAAAACGGTATGAAGGTTGAATGTTAAGTTATTTTGCTAAGCTACATAACGGGTGATAAACTAAATACAGTTTGAGTAGGCTAATGTTTAGGACTTTGGTATATGTTGCTTTATTCTAACTGTACCTATTGTTTAATAAGTTGTTACTTATTGCTGATTCTAAACATTTCATTAATGAGTTAGTTCTTTATATTATTCTCAAAAGGCATTTTATAATAATTGAATAACATAATAATATATAATCAGGTCTTGGTAATATACATTTTTAAGTTAAGTAAGATAAACTCTAAAAATAGCAAAGGCGTAAAACCCTATTTACTATGGTTATATGTAATGCAAGTTTCTATTTTATTTCCAAGTCCTCCCTTAAGCTTTTCTAACTTTTGTTATTTTTATCCTAAGTTCAACAAATAACAAAATACCATCATGTTACTGCAAATTACACAGGCACATCTGTTTTAAGTTAAAGACAATTTTTAAAATGTCATCAATAGCTGACTTGTTGAAAAATACTTTGAATGAAATAAAATGGCTGTTGAAGTTAATATCAATTTTTTCACATAGTTACTGTGAAATATATATAGAATATATAATAGTTATAGCCATCAGAATGGACATAATTTTTAAAAGGTGAACCAAGTCTCAAGACAAAAAAGTATAAAACCCCAGGAGCTAACAATAACTGGTAAAGATTTCCTGATAACTGTATGGAGAGAAAAATGAAACATTTCAAAGTTTATAATACTATTCATATTAGAATCAAATATGTTTCTCTGGACTTCTGTTTTAATGTTTAAAATATGAAATCTAATATTTGTAGTTTTTTTTAATAAAATTGCTGGACATTTTTAATATAGAAAAAAGAATAATCACAAGGAAAATTAAAACCATCCATAATACTACCACTCAAAGGTAATACCACAGTTAATATTTTAGTGAACATGTTTCTAGTTTGTCTTATAAATTGATCTTTTCACTTAATTTACCACTAATAACCTTATATGTAAGTATATATTCTTTTACAACATTATTCTCAAAGGCTGCACATTAAAAATTGATTAGATGTGCATTATATAGCTATGCTATTGTATAGATATAGTTTATTTAATCACTTGGGTGTTTCCTTTTTAAAAATGTAAACAATAAAGCAATAGATGTCCTTTAGATTAGTGCTTTCACTAATCCAATATTACCTCTTTGGGTAAATATCTAGTAGTAGGACATTGTCAGAGAAAACATATATTTTAAAGTTTTGCTTTCTTGAAACATCATAGCATTTTATAACACTCTCCCTCCAGCTCAGAACAAGAACTGGCTTTGAACTTAAAGGAGAATAAAAAAGAACTATGTATTAATGGAGTTCTAACAAAGTATGAAGAATATATAGATTATGGAAAACTCAATTTTAAAGATAATTTTCCTCATTTATCAAAATTCACCTGAAAATAAAATTGGTTCTCTTGTCAAGTTCAACATAACATTTATATAGATAACTAAACTGTTAGTGAAAAGAAATCTTTTAATGGTACTGATAAGAATATCTTGATTTAAATGCACAATCATTTTTATTCTTTTAAAACTTAAAAACATACTGATATTTACCCAATTAATAAAACATAGCCTTTAAAACAACTTTGTTTGGAAAATAGTTATCTTTTTAAATCAAAGTTGAATCACACACAGAATATATATCCTATTCCTTATAGTAGTAATTATACTTCCATAAATACACTAGTAATTCACATTTGAAAAGTTGTATTTTATTCTCACTACACCTTATGTGAATGTACACAATATTTCCATGTCGATCCACATTAATTTTTCCAGGAATGCAAGAAATTCTTCTTTCTGTTTCTTTTGTTAAAAGTTTCTTACACAAACAGCATCTATAACAAAAAAAGATACAAAAAGACACAAGAAGAAAAATTTTAATGTCATAAATTAAAGAATATAGCTATTATCATATAGCCTACCCAAGAAAAACATGTCACCATACCTGTATAATGTCGCTGCATTATTCTGAGAGTCTGGATTCAAGTACTCAGGATCAAAAAGTCTCTCAATCTTCTTACAAAATAGTTTACTATTAACAACAAATGATCAACAAATTAATTTCCTATATCTACTAAAGTTACTTAATAGTGATGAACACAAATGATAACCTATTTGTACATGTAGAAAATAAGGTTAATACATCCTCAGATTTATTAATTCTCTTTGGGAATTTATAACTAAATACAGTTTTAGTGTGCTAAGTAAATAAACCTCCTACTGAGAACTGCTTGATCAAGAATCTGTTTTCACAATAGTAAGAAGAGCCTGACCTGTGGTGGCGCAGTGGATGAAGTGTTGACCTGAAACACTGAGGTTGCTGGTTCAATAACCCTAGGCTTGCCTGGTCAAGGTACACATAGGAGTTGATGCTTCCGGCTCCTACCCCCTGTCTCTTTCTCTCCTCTCTCTAAAATGAATAAATAAAATCTAAAAAAAGACCACTGAATATCTACCTTTCTTTTAGTTCTTTGTTACTGGAATATTCAAGGTCAAAGATTTTGGAAATTTAACAATTCTGGGTCTACTGATAACTTGGTATGTGATTTAGCAACTTAACCTTTCTGAACTTTGTTTTCTCATCCATAAAGTGGGGTTAATAATTCCAAACTCCTAAGTTTTAAAGAGGGTTAAATTAGATAATGTTTTTAAAGAGTGCTAGACATAGCCTGACTGGTGCTGGTGGGGGTGCAGTGGATTGAGTGTCAGCCTGGGACGCTGAGGTCCCAGGTTCAAAACCCAGAAGTTGCTGGCTTGAGCACGGGCTCACCAGCTTGTCATATCAATGATCCATGACCACTGGCTTGAGCCCAAAGATCACTCACTGGCTTGAAGCCCAAGGCTGTTGGCTCGAGCAAGGGGTCACTAGCTCGGCTTGAGGCTCCTCCCTGCCTCTTGTCATGGTATGTATGAGAAGTAATTAATGAACAACTAAAGTACTGTAACTAAGAGTTGATGCTTCTCATCTCTCTCCCTTTCTGTCTGCCTGTCTCTCTCTCTCTAAAATAATAAATAAATAATAAAAAAGACTGCAAAACATAGCATTACACATTCAATAAATATTAATACTTTACTATCATGTATAATATGACTGAACTTTAAATCTTTTAATTAATTAATTATAATCAAAATAATTGTCATTAATTCCAAGTGTATCATTCTATCTCCATGTTCCCTCATGTAACATCTGCTATTAAAGGCCAGATCCAGATTTAGGACCCTAATCTCATATTCAAATATTTAGCTCTTGGATAATTTCCTTCTGTCTCATTTCCCTTAAGGACTAAACTCTTGGATCACCCCCTACATGATCAATTCCTCCCACTCTAATAAATCATCCTGGTCATCAAATAAATAAAATCTAATATTTCTCTCCTTTAACAAAATCCTTTCTACAAGATTGCTATTTTAGCCATTTTTGGTCCTTGCATTTCCATATAATTTTTATAATCAGCCTACCTATTATTTCTTTCTCTCTCTTTCTCTATTGAGCCTACCTATCCCTAAGAACTACTGCTAAATTTTTCAGCAATTGTTCAGAGCAAATCATCTGGAAAAATGTTATCTAAATCTAACTGGTCACATTTCTGTCCTTATCTTACTCTATTTTTAGACACTAAAAAATATTAATCACTTAATCGCTTCCTCCTGTTTGAAACCCTCTTTCCTTCAACTCACTGGCTCCTCCTTCTCGGGTGCCTCACTGGCGACACTCCTCTGTTGAACCTCTAAATTTGGATTGTCTTTACCAATATTCTCTTGCTAATAATCAGAAAATTAAATAAATAAAAATAGCATTTACGGCCCTGGCCGGTTGGCTCAGTGGTAGAGCGTCGGCCTGGTGTGCAGGAGTCCCGGGTTCGATTCCCAGCCAGGGCACACAGGAGAAGCACTCATCTGCTTCTCCACCCTTCCCCCTCTCCTTCCTCTCTGTCTCTCTCTTCCCCTCCCGCAGCTGATGCTCCATTGGAGCAAAGATGGCCCGGGCACTGGGGATGGCTCCTTGGCCTCTGCCCCAGGCGCTAGAGTGGCTCTGGTCGCGACAGAGTGATACCCTGGATGGGCAGAGCATTGCCCCCTGGTGGGCGTGCCGGGTGGATCCCGGTCAGGCGCATGCGGGAGTCTGTCTGGCTGCCTCCCCGTTTCCAACTTCAGAAAAATACAAAAAAAAAAAAAAAAAAAAAAAAAAAAAAAAAAAGAAAGAAAAAAAAATAGCATTTACAACAGCACCCAAAAAATTAAATACTCAAGAATAAATTTAATAAAAAATAAAAAATATCTCTCCATTGAAAACTATAAAACATTGCTAAAATAAATGAAGGGTTATACCATGTATATGAACTGAATGACTCAATATATTAAGATGTCAAATCTTCACAAAGCAACAAGTTCAATATCAACCCCAAATTATTCTAGCAAGTGTTTTTGTGAGAGAGTGAGAGAGAGAGAGAAAGAAATAATAGTTGGCTGATTATAAAAATTATATGGAAATGCAAGGACCAAAAATGGCTAAAATAGCAATCGTGTAGAAAGGCAAAGCTGAAGAATTTAGACACTAAAAAATATTATAGAGCCACCACAATTAAGACAGTGTGTTACTGATATGTCTTGACAAATAAATCAACAGAAGAAAATGGAGAATTCAGAAACAAACCTCACATATATAATACATTCACCTAACTTATAATAATGGTGCCACTGCAATTCAGTGGAGAAAGGAAAGTTTGCTAGGAAATCTCATTCAGTTCAAACCTAATCTACTTACCATACATATATTTGTATTTTAAGCCCTGACCTCTGACTTGAACTTCAGACTTGTATATCTAACTATCTACCTGCCATCTTATGTGATGCCTAAAAGTATATTAAATATATTAAATAATCATAATATGACCCAAACCCATCTCATCTCAATCTTTCCACTCTCTGTGAATTACAATACCATCCACTTAGTTGCCCAACCATAAAACCTAGTTATTACACTAAAATACTCTTTCCTCCTACATCATTCTACTTGAGAATCTGTCAACTCTTTTTAATAACCTATTCTGAATCCATCTACATTTTCTCAGCTCTATTGCTCTCACTCTAGTCCTGGCCCTTTGTCTCTCACCAGACTATTGCACTACCTTCCTAATAGGTCTCCTTGATTCTTATAGCCTTATAATCTATTCTCCACATAGCCACCAAAATGACTTCTTAACAGATCAGACCACGCCACTCCTCCGCTTCCATTTACTCTTACAATAAAGTATACACCCTTTGCTATCACTGATACAGCCCCTATGTGACATGACCACTGCTGACCCTACCTCACACCACTCTTCCCCTTTCTACTAAGGCCCGTCTTAATAATTTTTCACATAATTAACTGCCACAATAAGCTCATATGTACTTACTTCATTTAAAATAAAACGGAATATATTTCTAAATATAATCTAAAAATATATTTTACTAAAATGAAAAATACTATTTTT
The DNA here is from genome assembly GCF_036850995.1 of Saccopteryx leptura. Classification (NCBI taxonomy): domain Eukaryota; kingdom Metazoa; phylum Chordata; class Mammalia; order Chiroptera; family Emballonuridae; genus Saccopteryx; species Saccopteryx leptura. Next base: position 257,003,962 of record NC_089505.1, read on the forward strand.
TCCTAAAAGAAACACTAGATTTAAACTGAAAAATTACCTCCTAAACTTATCTTTCTTGTCCTTTAAGTCATCAACTTCGTTGTGTGTGAATACATCAGCTATATGTGTAAGAAGATTTGCATTAATACAGTTCATGTTGCATGGGGTAGCTAATATGGCATCCATATTTTTGTGGCAATACTGAAGACATTGTTCAACCTAAAAAACAAAATAGAAAATGAATGTTGAAAATAGTAGCATGAAGGATGTAATATCAATACCTTTCAAAGATAAATTCATTAAAAGCTTATCCATGTATTGCTAGGTACTATCTGGGTTTTGCCCATTTGGCTTATATACACAGTTCCAAAGTGTTCCAGTAGGTCAAATTTGTACACACACACACAATTATTCTAGCCATATATACATGCATATGGCTAGAATAACTATTTTTCAACATTCTTAAAATATTCCAAACAATAATGCAATGAGCAACTTTCATGGTCGTGGCAGGTATAAATCTTACCTTGAGTTCAGAAACTCAAGTGTACAGATATGTTACTTCTTATCACTTATCACTAAACTTAGTTACAATTTTAAGTTTGCATTTATCTTAGTAGAAGAAACTTACCTTCAGTTACTTCAGGGTTTTCTCAGTTATATCCTGCTTGCTTTTTTACTTTCATTCCCCTTTTTCAGCCTGAGGTAATTTATTTACTTTTTGAGGTGGATTTGGATTTTGGGGAAAACTAGCATTGGCTAATCCTGTATTCTTCAAAATATTTTACTTATGGCATAAAAATGATCCTTTAGGGTTTAGATTTCAAAACTCAAATGTTAAGGGCTCTTTCAATTTTTTTTTTCTTTTTTTTCTGTAACCCTTCCCTGAAGTAATTAATATCAGCAAATTAAGGGGGAGGAATTAAGGAGTAGAAAGAATCCAGGGAACTAGTAAAACCTCAAACAAAAAATATTTCCTGCCTGACCAGGCGGTGGTGCAGTGGATAGAGCGTCAGACTGGGATGCGGAGGACCCAGGTTCGAGACCCCAAGGTTGCCAGCTTGAGCGCAGGCTCATCTGGTTTGAGCAAAGCTCACCAGCTTGGACCCAAGGTTGCTGGCTCAAGCAAGGGGTTACTTGGTCTGCTGAAGGCCCGCGGTCAAGGCACATATGAGAAAGCAATCAATGAACAGCTAAGGTGTCGCAACGAAAAACTGATTGATGCTTCTCATCTCTCTCCATTCTTGTCTGTCTGTCCCTATCTATCCCTCTCTCTGTCATGTAAAATAAAAAAATTTCCTATCTATAAACATAGCAAAGGAGCATTCTGCACTCTGTCTTCTCATCAGGGACTAAAAGCAAATATTTATTTAAAGTAAAACCACAGGCTGACTTGTGGTGGTGCAGTGGATGCGTCAGTCAGTGGTTCAAAACCCTGGGCTTGCCTGGTCAAGGCGCATACAGGAAGCAACTATGAATTGATGCTTCCCGCTTCTCTCCCCCATCTCTCTCTCACTCCTCTCTCTAGAAATCAATAAATAAAATCTAAAAAAATAAATATAGTAAAACCATAAAACCTATAAAAACATTTGAATGGTAAATCATTATATAAAAAAGAAAACAAATATATTTAATGTTAAAGCTTGATATGTAGATGTATATATTGTGCTTTTATATATATTTCATCAACTACTGTTAAGCAATTAACATGAACATCTGATTTAAACATATAAAATTATATTGCTTAATAATAGTTAGGTATTCGTTCTTTTGTGTGTGTGTGTGTAGTGTGTGTGTGTGTATGTTATTATTATTTTTTTTTGCCTTTCACCCTCCCCCCTATTTTTTAAAGACTTTATTCATTTTAGAGAGGAGAGAGAGAGAAAGACAGAGAGAGAAGGAGGGAGGAGCAGGAAGCATCAACTCCCATGTGTTCCTTGACCAGGCAAGCCCAGGGTTTCAAACCGACAACCTCAGTATTCCAGGTCAATGCTCTATCCACTGCGCCACCACAGGTCAGGTCCCCCCCTTTATTATTATTATTATTATTATTATTATTAATTTTAATGCAGTAACGTTGATAAATCAGGGTACATAGGTTCAGAGAAAACATCTCCAGATTATTTTGACCTATGATTATGTTGCATACCCCTCACCCAATGTCAAATTGTCTTCCGTCACCTTCTATCTGGTTTTCTTTGTGCCCCTACCCTCCCCCCACCCCCTCTCTCCTTCCTCGCCCCGGTATTCGTTCTTAATTCGCTGAACTATAAATGAAAGATACAAATTAGCAAAACTTGCTTAGAGAAATTACTTAAACAGTGAAAAAATATATTTCTATAAATTTTCATTTATTACGATTTTAAAGCAAAATCCCTTTTAGAGTAGTTAATTCTGTTTAGTTTCATTTAGTACAACAGAGAGCCACTCCTTGAGGATAAACTGCTCACTTTATAGGCATCATACATAAATAATACATAGTAGCCTTAACCAGTTACAGAACAGAACAAAATGCCTTCAAACATGAGCAGTTTATTCACACTCTTGAATTAACAATTACTTCTGAAAGATGCCTTAGAATTTTCTAATACTTGAAGAAAAAATCAAGTTAAATGTTAAAGCAAGCATGGGTGAACAGAAGAACTTAGATCTTTTATTAATACTTACCAATGAGTCCATTTTCAAAAACTCTGAAGAAATAAGAATTGAAATGACATTTCCTGGCTCTACAAAGAAAAAAAATTAAAATCTCCTTTTGATTTGTACCTTAATCTCCTTAGAATAGGCTCCTTCTCACCTTAAAGGAGGATGATACTTTAATAATAATGATTTATGATAAACTTACTACGGCTTACATACATGTAAGAAAGAAAATGCAATGTTCAAACTTAGGATACAGAGAAAATACACAACAATGTGCCCTGAAATTAGTCATATCAAGTTAAAGGACTCCAGCTAAAGATACAACATATGCAGATTTCTCCTTACTTAAACATTCATCACACAAAAATCAGTGAGAAAAAATTTTTAAATGATTAATCAAAGCCCTTGTTATTAGTTATTTCAAAAGCAGTTCAATACTTGTTATGAATAAACAATGAAAAAGAGTCTTAAAGATAATCTAAAATTTACTTCTACAGAAGTGCTAGTTACTTCATGAGACTTAAGAGGCATAAGCAGGGAAGGGGGATGCCAGCTGATGCTATTGTTTTAGTAAACATGTCATCTCTTATGAGGTATATATTTAAGAAAAAACTCCTGAATTTTGCCATTATAGTACTAAGACAATCCACTTAAATAGAGAACTATACAGACAAGAATTAAATTAAGTAATCCCAATTTTCCCATGAATAACAATTCTAGTTTAAAGGTTCTCAAACAGAAATTGTGAAGGGAGGGAGAAGCTGGTGAAAACATTCCTAAGGAAATTGTAATATGACCCATTCCAGTTAAGACCCAAGGTCTGGCCCCTGGATGGTAGCTCAGTTGGTTAGGGCATTGTCCCAATACAGCAAGGTTGTGGGTTCAATCCTCAGTCAGGGCACATGCAAGAGTCAACCAACTAATGTATAAATGGATGGAACAACAAACTGGTGTTTCTCTCTCTCTCTCCCTTTCTCTCTCTTTAAAATCAATGAATAAATAATTTTTAAAAGACCCAATGTCTAGATTATTAGAGATTTAATTAAGCATTTTTATAGTTTTGTAGATTACAGTAAAGATGGCTTTTATGTTTAATAATCACAGAACATTTTTTTTTCTTTTTTCTTTTCTTTTTTTTTTTTTTTTTTTTCCTGAAGCTGGAAACGGGGAGAGACAGTCAGACAGACTCCCGCATGCGCCCGACCGGGATCCACCCAGCACGCCCACCAGGGGCAACGCTCTGCCCACCAGGGGGCGATGCTCTGCCCCTCCAGGGCATCACTCTGCTGCGACCAGAGCCACTCTAGCGCCTGGGGCAGAGGCCAAGGAGCCATCCCCAGCGCCCGGGCCATTTTTGCTCCGATGGAGCCTCGGCTGCGGGAGGGGAAGAGAGAGACAGAGAGGAAGGAGGGGGTGGGGGTGGAGAAGCAAATGGGCGCTTCTCCTATGTGCCCTGGCCGGGAATCGAACCCGGGTCCCCCTCACGCCAGGCCGACGCTCTACCGCTGAGCCAACCGGCCAGGGCCGATGGCTTTTATTTTTAAAAGTTCACATTTCTAGTCACTGATTTAAGGTAAAAGATTACAGTGACTAGTTTTGTTCTACTTCTTTTACCTTACTATACACATAAATATGATGGATCAAACCATAGTTCTTTCTCTCTACATATTTTAATTTTTATTTCACACATACATATCATATCTGGATGGTCTAAAATCTCTGGACTCTGGCCCTGGCCGGTTGGCTCAGTGGTAGAGCGTCGGCCTGGCGTGCAGAAGTCCCAGGTTCGATTCCCAGCCAGGGCACACAGGAGAAGCGCCCATTTGTTTCTCCACCTCTCCCCCTCTCCTTCCTCTCTGTCTCTCTCTTCCCCTCCCGCAGCGAGGCTCCATTGGAGCAAAGACGGCCTGGGCGCTGAGGATGGCTCCTTGGCCTCTGCCCCAGGCACTAGAGTGGCTCTGGTCGCGGCAGAGCGACGCCCTGGAGGGGCAGAGCGTCGCCCCCTGGTGGGCGTGCTGGGTGGATCCCGGTCAGGCGCATGCGGGAGTCTGACTGTCTCTCCCCATTTCTAGCTTCAGAAAAATACAAAAAATAATAATAATAATAAAATCTCTGGACTCTGGTTGGCTGAAAATTTTAATTTAGCAATCTTGTAATTTTTATTTAAGAATCACCAGAAACCTTTTCCATTAAGTTTGATCATTAAAATGTAATAAATTATAAATTTCTCGGAAAACTTTTACACTGTCAGTATAGATTCATTTACTAAAAAGAGGTAAGAAATATTTCAGTACTGCTGGTAAATAGCAATTCTAGGCAGAGAAAGACTTTATAAATCACTAGTAAGATTTCTTAAACAAGTCTATGCCCAATGAAAGATTATTTAGCAATTATTCTTCTTATCATCTAAAATACTGCTTCTCAAACATTTGCTTTCAAGACCACTTTGCAATATTAAAAACGGAGACCCCTAAAAAGCTTTTGTTTATATGGGTTATATCTATCAGTATTAACCAATTAGAAATTAAAACAGAAAAAAAATCTTTTTTTTTTTGTGACAGAGACAGAGAGAGACAGATAGGGACAGACAGGCAGAAAGGGAGATGAGAAGCATCAAGTCTTCATTGCAGCTCCTTCATTGTTCATTGATTGCTTTCTTACATGTGCCTTGACTGGCGGGCTAGAGCAGAGTAGAGTGATCCCTTGCTCAAGTCAGCAAACTTGGGCTCAAGCCGGCGACCTAGGGGTTTTGAACCTGGGTCCTCTATGTCCCAGTCCGATGCTCTATCCACTGAGCCACTGCCTAGTCAGGCATTAATTCATTTTAAAAGAATAATAAAGTCATTATATGTTCTCATAATTTTATGAAAAATAACTATTTTCCAAAGTAAAAAAATATAGTAAGAAAAATAACAGATATTTTTGCAAATTTCTTCAATGTCTGACTTAATAGAAGACAGCTGGATTCTCATATCTGGTTCTACATTTAATATGTGGGTAGTCTTCTTTGATGTTACATCAAAGCTTGACAAACAGTACTTTCTTAAGGTTAGTTGTAATGGGATCTGAAATTATATCAGTGAACACTTCATTCTGTTACCTCAAAATCCACTGATTTATCTCATGCTTTGATTCTTTAACCCATGCATAATTTTTTTTAAACATCATGCATTGGTTATTTGGAAAACACTGGTTCACTGAGTTATGTAGATCCTCCAAATGTTGAAACATTTTGTACAATATATTAAAAATAATCACATTTGGCCTGATCAGGCAGTGGCACAGTGGATGGAGCGTCGGACTGGGATGCGGAGGACCCAGGTTCGAGACCCCGAGGTCGCCAGCTTGAGCGCAGGCTCATCTGGTTTGAGCAAAGCTCACCAGCTTGGACCCAAGGTCCCTGGCTTGGGCAAGGAGTTACTCGGTCTACTGAAGGCCCACGGTCAAGGTATATATGAGAAAGCAATCAATGAACAACTAAGGTGTCGCAACGAAAAACTGATGACTGATGCTTCTAATCTCTCTCCATTCCTGTCTGTCTGTCCCTATCTATTCCTCTCTCTGACTTTCTTTGTCTCTGTAAAAAATAAAAAATAAAAAAATACTTGAGTGAATTAAAAAAAAATCACATTTGTTGATATGGCTACAAGTCTCATCAGAACAGTCTTTAAAAAGTAAGAAACTGAGCCCTGGCCGGTTGGCTCAGCGGTAGAGCGTCGGCCTAACGTGCGGAGGACCCGGGTTCGATTCCTGGCCAGGGCACATAGGAGAAGTGCCCATTTGCTTCTCCACCCCTCCCCCTCTTCTTCCTCTCTGTCTCTCTCTTCCCCTCCCGCAGCCACCATTGGAGCAAAGATGGCCCGGGCGCTGGGAATGGCTCTGTGGCCTCTGCCTCAGGCGCTAGAGTGGCTCTGGTCGCAACATGGCGACGCCCAGGATGGGCAGAGCATCGCCCCCTGGTGGGCAGAGCGTTGCCCCTGGTGGGCGTGCCGGGTGGATCCCGGTTGGGCGCATGCGGGAGTCTGTCTGACTGTCTCTCCATTTCCAGCTTCAGAAAATTGAAAAAAAAAAAAAAGTAAGAAACTGTGAAGCACATGAAAGTACATATGAGATTTCCAAACTTTAATTCTCACTTGAAAGTTCGAACTTTATCACTGGCAACAAATACTAGCAGTTTGTTTCCCTTCAACTGACCAGCTCACTTAATTCATTTTTAAGATAATATCCGCCAAATGCCTAAGTCTGAATAACCATTAATTTGTCTGTCAGTCATTCTTTCAAGTAAAAATGGTTTTCTAGTTTTAAAAAAGCAACTAGGTTAGCTTGTAGCCCCTACAACTGCACAAGTGCTTTTCCTCCAGACATTCGTCATACTTTTGTTTGTTTTTTAGTGAGGGGGGGGGGTGAGAGAGGAAGGAAGAGAGATGAGAAGTATCAACTTGTAGTTGCATCACTTTAGTTGGTCATTGATTGCTTCTCTTACATGCCTTGACCAGGGGTCTTCAGCCAAACCAGTGACCCTTTGCTCAAGTCAGTGGACCCTGGGCTCAAGCCAGCAACCCGTGCTCAAGCTGGCAACCTTAGGGTTTTGAACCTGGGACCTCAGCGTGCCAGGTCGATGCTTTATCCACTGCACCACCACCAGTCAGGCATCACAACCCTCATACTTTGGTGTGTGGCAGAAGTACACTTCCCACTTCATTTTATACAATATTAAAAAGGTGTATGCTCAGGGGTCAAGACTTAATAAAATTAGTAATTTTTACTGCTTCATCAAGAACATTCTTAAGTGAATGTTGATTTCTGTTTCCTTTTTACTATGAGCCCAAGGTGCTGAGGAATGCAGTGACCACAAGTAGTTTGGTGCCCTGGCCATGACTGTGCTAAAGCTGCAACAGTTTTACCCTCCCTTACTTCGGCATTACCTGAACAAATGTCAACACATAAGACAAACAACATTTTACTATTATTAAGCAAATTGTCTTGATCTGGTGGGTCCTCTAAAAGAATCTTCCAGAGATCCAGCGGTCTATGTACCATCCAGTAAGAACTGCTGATCTAGAGACCTGTGCATTTGCCAAAAATTCATCAAAGTTTACTAAAAAAGATGAGGCATCAATTTCCTAAAGGGCAATTACTAATCTGAATATAAATGCTAATGTTTAAGCAATTTTCCACATTTCATATTTGGCCTGAAGCAACTACCAGGTAACACACAAATTTAACTATAGAATAAGTAATAGATTATCTTTTACCTAAAGCAGGCATCTCACAATCTTTATTCTCCTTAGTGTTCCTTTTAACATATTTTATCAACCAGTTGAAAATCTGAACGTCACAATGAACTGAAATGTCCACCTCTTCCCAGCGCTGGGCATCCATAGATAAATATTCAGCAAAGTATTTCATCTCTGATATCAAAAGATCTCGTGGGCAAATAAAATCTTCTTTCAAGTTTTTTGCTTCATCACACACATGGATCACCATGTTTGGCCTTCATAAAAAATGTCACACAGAAATAAAATTATTAGTTTTAGAAAAGAAGCCAAGACTATTGACATTTATTGGAAGTGTGAGAACACAAGATGTTTTTGCAGGTTTGACTACAAATCAGTTTTATAGGATTCAAGTGTTTTGCTAATCTGACCCATATCTTAGATTATGAATAATTTAGTTAAACTGACTTAATAAAACAAAAATATTTTTACTATGGGACTCAAAATATGTAGGGTTTAAATTTATTATTTCCAAGTTATAAAGTTTTAAAAAACAATACTAATTATTGAAGAAAAATTAAATAATACATTCTAATTTTTGTGATAAACAAAAAACAGCACTTTTATATGGCTACCGGATAGGAAGGAGATAAATTTAAATATTAAAATTTTCTTACTAGTAACAAGTAGAAAAAAGACAGTTAAAATTATCTGCTAAAGAATAAAAAATATAGCATGGCAACTTAGTTATTTTTAATAACAAGAAAGTTTTTCAGGTCTTCAATAAATATAAATTAGTAAATACAGTTTAAAGAATTCTTGTCTGACCAGGCGGTGGAGCATGGGGATAGAGTGTCAGACTGGGACATCGAGGACCAAAGTTCGAAATCCCAAGGTCGCCAGCTTGAGCCTGGGCTCATCTGGTTTAACCAAGGTTTACCAGTTTGAGCCCAGGGTTGCTGGTATGAGCAAGGGGTTGGTCACTCGGTCTGCTGTAGCCCTCCGGTCAAGGCACATATGAGAAAGCAATCAATGAACAACTAAAGTGCTGCAACGAAGAACTGATGCTTCTCATCTCTCTCCTTTCCTGTCTATCTGTCCCTCTCTCTGTCTCTGTCACACACACACAAAAAGAACTCTTAAGACTATGATGTACTTATTTACATATTTTAAAAATAATTTGAGAATAAGTTTAGATAATACATCAGAAAGAGCCTGACTAGGCGGTGGCACAGTGGATAGAGCCTCGGACTGGGATGCGGAAGGACCCAGGTTCGAGACCCCGAGGTTGCCAGCTTGAGTGTGGGTTCATCTGGTTTGAGCAAAAGCTCACCAGCTTGGACCCAAAGTCGCTGGCTCGAGCAAGAAGTTACTTGGTCTGCTGAAGGCCCGTAGTCAAGGCACATATGAGAACAATCAATGAACTAAGGTGTCGTAACGAAAAACTAAACTGATGATTGATGCTTCTTATCTCTCTCCATTCCTGTCTGTCTGTCCCTATCTATCCCTCTCTCTGACTCTCTCTCTGTCTCTGTAAAAACAAACAAACAAAAAAAACCCAAAAAAATCTACTCCTTGAATTTACTATCCTTGGAAAATAATATTACCTCAAAAAGAGACATTAGTGTGACCCACAACTGCCTTCATGTCATTTTTACAAAAGGAAGAGATGAAAGAATCTGTCCTACAATATGAATTTAATGTATGTTTAACTGAACTTCATAAATTTCTAATACAAAAAAATTATATTTGTCCTAACTGCTATGCTGTATACCTGAAATAAATATAAAGTAATAATGAATGTCAACTGTAGTTGAAACAAATATAAATAATTACATTTGAAATAAAATTGGGCTATCAGAAAAAAAGATTATTAATCAACACTCTGTCAAAGTCAAAGGAATTTAACTATTTGCAAATTTTTCTTTCAAAACAATTATGGTCAAAATATAAACAGGTAATGGCTAGTATAATGAAGCATAAAATTTCTGTGGCTTTTTGAACCACAACATTAATATAGATAATTCCAGTAAAAAAATTATCTGATAAAAATTTTTCTGCCATACAGACATGTCAGTTAAAAAAAAAAATCTATGTAGGCCCTAGCTGGTTTGCTCAGTGGATAGAGCATTGGCCTGGAGTATGGACATCCGGGTTTAATTTCCAGTCAGGGCACACAAGAGAAATGACCATTTGTTTCTGCCTCCCATCCTCTCCCCCTTCTCTGCCTCTTCCCTTCCTGAGCCAGTAGCTCTATTAGTTTAAGCACTGGCCCCAGGCACTGAGGATCACTCCAGACTAACGCATCAGCCTCAGGTGCTAAAACTAGTTTGATTTGAGCATTGGCCCTAGACAGGGTTCCTGAGTGGATCCTGGTCGAGGTGCATGAGGGATTCTGTCTCACTCTCTCCCCTCTTCCCACTTAAAAAAATAAATCTAAGTAAAAAAAAAAAATCTATGTGAATAAATTAAAAATCACTGTAAAAGAGTGGTAAAATATACATAATATAAAATTTTCTGTTTTAAATATTCAGTACAGTGGCATTAGATACTTCCACATTGCTGTGCCATCATTACTACTATATATCTACCTCCACAACATTTTCAAAAGGGTAAATGTTATGTATGGCATGTTATGTATGGCTAGCTTGTTATAAAAAACTAGCTAAACTGAAAATACACAAAGGAACTTTTATTTTTTTTTATTTTTTTACAGAGACAGAGAGAGAGTCAGAGAAAGAGATAGATAGAAACAGACAGAAACGAAGAGAGATGAGAAGCATCAATCATCAGTTTTTCGTTGTGGCACTTTAGTTGTTCATTATTGCTTTCTCATATGTGCCTTGACCAGGGGGCTACAGCAGACTGAGTAACCCCTTGCTCGAGCCAGCGACCTTGGGTCCAAGCTGGTGAGCTTTGCTCAAACCCGATGAGCCCACACTCAAGCTGGCGACCTCAGGGTCTCGAACCTGGGTCCTTCCGCATCCCAGTCTGACGCTCTATCCACTGCGCCACCACCTGGTCAGGCACAAAGGAACTTTTAGAGAAGATGAAAATGTTCTATACTTTCATTTGGGTGCTAGTTACATGGTGACCCCATTTGTTAAGACTCATTATAAGGAATACTTAAAATATGTACAGTTTATTGTATGTAATATATATGAAACAATACAAAATTTGCAATATATTCAAATATATATTCTAATTTTTAAACATTTCTATAATGACCCTGGCCAGGTAGCTCAATTGGTTAGAGCATTGACATGATACACCAAAGTTGCAGGTTTGATCCCCAGTCAGGACACATATAAGAATCAATCAATGAATGCATAAGTAAATGGAACAACAAATTGATGTTTCTCTCTGTCTCTCTCTTCCTCTCTCCAAAATCAATTTAAAAAATAAAAAATTTAGTCCCTGGCTAGTTGGCTCAGTGGTAGAGTGTCGGCCTGGCGTGCGGAAGTCCCGGGTTCGATTCCTGGCCAGGGCACACAGGAGAGGAGCCCATCTGCTTCTCTACCCCTCCCCCTCTCCTTCCTCTCTGTCTCTCTCTTCCCCTCCCGCAGCGAGGCTCCATTGGAGCAAAAGATGGCCTGGGCGCTGGGGATGGCTCCTTGGCCTCTGCCCCAGGAGCTAGAGTGGCTCTGGTCGTGACAGAGCGACGCCCCAGATGGGCAGAGCTTCGCCCCCTGGTGGGCTTGCTGGGTGGATCCCGGTCGGGCGCATGCGGGAGTCTGTCTGACTGCCTCTCCATTTCCAGCTTCAGAAAAGGACAAAAAATGAAAAAATAAAAATAAAAAATAAAAAATTTAAATGTTTCTATAAGTAATTATATTCAAATATAGTTTATATTATATATCATTTCTTTAACAAAGAACTAATGACAGATTTTCCTTTGGATTTTAAAATTTACTTTTCAAAGTTTTATGTTAATAGATGTTATTTCTAATACTTATAAAATGAAAATGAATTTTTAAAATGACTTAAATTGTTTTAGCAATTGTATAATGAGATATTTCCTAAATTATGGTAACTGGTGTATACAATCACCAATCATATATAGTATAATTTAAAGTTGATATTCATATTAAATCTTATCTAGCAAAGAACCAGCCTCCTACCCTTCAGATTCTTCAGTCTTTTCTCCATCATTATTAGTAGTACAATTTTCACTTTCTGAAGAACAATTCCTTGTGGGAGCTATACTATGTCTTCCTTAAATACAGAAACAAACAAATACAAAAACAAAGGGGCGAGGTTAGCATTTCTAGCTCAGAAAGGGTTTTTACTTATTAAATGGTTATACTATAAATGCATGGTTTCCAAGGTTAGTTAAAGATGGAAATTTGTCAGATGGCATTTCCCTCAATATTTCCAAAGGTCTATGAAAGAAAAAGTTCAAAATAAAATCACAAATTTCTAATGTTACACTGAAGATTTAAAAAAAAATACTGATAGGGTGTGTACAGGCAGGGTCAAATGCTCAAAAGACAACAATATAAATTTCTCATCCTGAAGTAAATTTTTACATCAATATTCTGACTGCTGCTGCTGAGATTAAAACAAATCACTACACTGAGGATTTCTAAAGCCAGTTATTATTTCCAAAGCAACTGTAAAAGACATGTCTTCTACCCTGACACTGTGTCATTTGACGTTATTGTTGACTGCTATAAAGGATAGCTATAAAAAAGAGAACACAGACAAGCAAGATTCCCTCTGGAAAAAGAAAGAAAAAAGTATGGGTCAAATCTCTTTACAATTTATGACATAACTAGGCTAACAGATTGCAGTAGTAAATTTCAGTATAGTAAAGAGCTTTTTTTGGAAACAGTTAATGACCTGCACATTAACATTTAAAATTTTTTCAAATATAGAAAAGACAAATTTCTAAAATTTAGGAAAATATAAATACTAATAGATATTTCTATTAATGTTTACATTAGCCTTTAAATAAATGAAAAAGGATGATTGGCATACATAGTATTTTGCAGAATTATCATAAGGACAAACACTGCATTTTATTTTAAAATCTTACCTGTTTTGGAAACTGCATCCTGACCAACCAAAGTGTCCTGAAATTCTCCCTGTGTGTCAAGAAGTGAGGATTTTATATAAGTGGCTAGAGTTTCAACAGGACTCTCTCCAGCCATTAGGGGACTATAATGGTTGTCAACAGGCGAGCTTCCACTGCTCTTCAGTTCCTCAAACCTTTTCACACACTGTAATGATATAAAAGGAAGTAAATGAAGGTCTGGAAGTTTTTTAAATTAAAAAAATGAGAAGATATATTCTTGCTTACTATTTGAAGACACTTCTCTATGATTTTTTGTAAGTGAATATTAATCCATTAGGTAACTACTGAAAAACATACATACTTTTCAAAACACAGAAGCATCTGACATTATTATTATACTTTTTAGCAAGAGGGAGAGAGAGACAAAGAGAAAAATAGAGACAGAGACAGGAAGGGAGATAGATGAGAAGCATCAACTCGTAGTTGCAGCACTTTAGTTGTTCATTGATTGCTTCTCATATGTGCCTTGACCAGGGGGCTCCAGCTGAGTCAGTAACCCGTTCCTCAAACTGGAGACCTCGGACTCAAGCTAGTGACCTTTGGGCTCAAGCTAGCAACCATGGGTTGCTGATTCCATGCTCAAGCCAGTGACCCCATGTTCAAGCTGGTAAGCCTGCTCAAGCCAGATGAGCCTGTGCTCAAGCTGCATGAGCCCACACTCAAGCTGGCAACCTCAGTTTTCAAACCTGGGACCTCAACGTTCCTGGTTGATGCTCTATCCACTGTGCCACCACAAGTCAGGCCAGGGTAGAATTTAAAAAACATATAAGCTTTAATCTAAAAGCATAATATATTTACGCTCTTGTAGAAAAATAAAGAATGCCTTTATCACCATATTTCAGGTGGTCTGTATCTATTATCAGTTGACAATTTTAACAATTTAGTTAAAAACTTGGCTAGTATTTTTACATGAACTGAGTTTCCACCAGAAATAAGACCAAATTCTAACCTACAATGGAAAGTAAACCAAAAAGTATTTGATTTGTGACACTAGATTTTCTTTATTAGAATCATGAAGAGTGTTCCTAACAGTGAGGGTTCACCTTGCACAAAATACTGTATTAATACTTCATTGCCACATATGTGACCATAGTTTGTTCTAGTATAGTGTCTTCCCCTAACCCATTAGTCATGAAATCAGGTGAGAAGGTCCAGATTAGCAATTTTAAAAAATAAAATAGAATAGATTAAAAAATATCAAGAGTGCAATAAGCATAGTAAGGCTAAGCATTCCTTCACAAAAATGTCATTTCTATGTGTATTCTAAGGTCACAACATAAAATGCCTTCCTGACTGTAAGTGTTGATGAAACAACACTGCTATAGCATCCATTTTTCAATCTCATCATCAATGTAGATGGTAAATTCTACAGCAGATTTAGTAATCTGAGAGGTGTAAAATAAGAAAAATATATGCCACATATGTGTACATATTAAATGAATAATGCATTGGATATGCCATCATTCATTTATTACAAATATTTAACAAGTATCCACTAAATCATAAGCACTATTTTCAGTATGTATGTTTACACAGTTACTACAAAAAACGCCTCCTCAAGCCTTTGAAAAGTGAAGTAATACTTTTTATTTATTCTTAATTATTCCCCATTGATTTCAGTGACAGAGACAGAGATGGAAAGAAGCATCAACTTGTTCTTTCACTTAGCTGCTCCATTTAGTTGTACATTCATTGACTGCTTCTCCTACATGCCCTCACCGGGAATCAAATCTGTGACCTTGGCCCACTAGATGATGCTTTATCCACTGAGCAACCCGGCCAGGAGTGAAGTAATACTTTTTAAAAAAGGCACTTAAAAGATATGTAAGTGTACCCTGACCAGGTGGTCACCCAGTGGATAGAGTATTCACCCTGGATGCTGAAGACCCAGGATTGAAACCCCAAGGTCTCCGGCCTGAGCACGGGGTCACTGGCTTGAAGCCCAAGGCTTGAGCAAGAGGTCATTGGGTCAGCTGGGGGCCCCAGTCAAGGCACACATGAGAAGCAATCAATAAACAACTAAAGTGCCATAACTATGAGTTGACGCTTCTCATCTCTCTCTCTTCCATCTGTCAGTCTGTCTGTCTCTCTCTGTCACTAAAAAAAAGTAAAAATAAAAGATATAGTACATACATATAGACTAAAATATTAGGTAATCAATATGCTCATCTTTTTTTTATGCTCATCTTTTTAAACAGAGTCTTAAATAAAAATAAGTAATATGGTAAAATAAGAAATGGAAAACATTTTATGAGTACTGAAAAAAGTAGTGTTGAAAGTCTGGGACAAAAAACGAACAAACATCATTAGAAAAATGTAGAGGTTCACATGTACCTATAGAGGATAAAAAATATAAATGATTTAACCAGATCCATTTTTCCTACAAAATGAGTTTATATTTTGCAACACAAAGAAAGTGGTAGGTAGGCTTTTAAAATACAGATTTTTTTGATATCATTTAGGTAAAGTTTATAGGTTTGTTGGAAATTGAATATAGATTTATCTTAAAGCTAACAGCAATTTCTAATAGTTAAAAAACAAGAAAATTATGCATTCTGAATATTTGAAATGAATACATGATTGCTTAAATACCAAATAAACTAGCCCAGGCTGGGTAGCTCAGTCAGCTGGAGGCTCGTCCCAATGCACCAAGGCTGGAGCTCTGATCCCTGGTTGGGGCACATGAAGGAGTCAACCAATGAACGCATGAATGGGTGGAACAGCAAATCAATATTTATCTTTCTCTCCCTCGTCTCTCCCTTCCTCTTTCTCTCTAAAATCAATGAATAAAAATTTTAAAAAAACTATAAATACTTTAAACTATATAGTTCAAAGGATGCAAAAATCTATGATGGGATAACATAGCCTATTAAATAAATAGTGTTGGGGCCTGACTGGTGCAGTGAATAGAGCATTGGACTGGGACACAGAGGACACAGGTTCAAAACCCCAAGGTTGCCAGCTTGAGCACGGGGTCACTGGCTTGAGAATGGGATCAGAGGCGTGACCACATGGTCCCTGGCTTGAGCCCAAGGGTCGCTGGCTTGAAGCCCAAGGTTCTTGATTTGGGTCCAAGGTCACTGGCTTGATCAAGGGGTCATTTGCTCTGCTGTAGCCCCCCAGTCAAGGCACATATGAGAAAGCAGTCAATGAACAACTAAGGAGACTAAGGAGCCACAACGAAGAATTGATACTTCTCATCTCTCTCCCTTCCTGTCTGTCTGTCCCTAACTGTCCCTCTCTTTGTCTCTCTCCCTCTGTCACAAAGTAAATAAATAAATAAATAAATAAATAAATAAATAAATAAATAGTGTTGGGAAAATTGGACAGATACATAAATGAAACTAGATCACCAAACCAACTTGCACCGTACACCAGAGTAAACTCAAAACGAATTAAATACTTAAATGTTAGACTCAAAACCATAAAAATCCTAGAAGAAAACATAGGCAGTAAAATTTTAGATGTTTTTATGTAGCAATATTTTTTTCTGCTATATTTCCTTGGGCAAGGGAAATAAGAGAAAAAATAAACAAACGGGACTATGTCACACTAAAAAGTTTTTGCACAGCAAAGGAGATCATCAACAAAATGAAAAGACTGCCTGACCAGGTGGTGGCGCAGTGGATAGAGCATCGGACTGGGATGCGGAAGGACCCAGGTTCAAGACCCCGAGGTCGCCAGCTTGAGCGCGGGCTCATCTGGCGTGAGCAAAGAGCTCACCAGCTTGGACCCAAGGTCGCTGGCTCCAGCAGGGGGTTACTTGGTCTGCTGAAGGCCCACGGTCAAGGCACATGTGAGAAAGCAATCAATGAACAACTAAGAAGATGCAACGCGCAAAGAGAAACTGATGATTGATGCTTCTCATCTCTCTCCGTTCCTGTCTGTCTGCCTCTGTAAAAAAAAAAAAAAAAAAAAATGAAAAGACCACTCACTGAATGGGAGAACATATTTTCAAATGATACATTTAATAAGAGGTTAATATTCAAAGTTTATAAAAAACTTATACAACTTAACACACACACAAACAAAAAAACCAATTCAATTAAAATATGCGCAAAGGACCTCAATAGACACTTCTTCAAAGAGGACATACCGATGGCCAATAGTCACATGAAAAGACGTTCAACATCACTAATCATCAGAAAATTGCAAATTAAAACCACAATGAGATATTACCTCACATTTGTCAGAATGGCTTTTAGCATTAAATTAACAAAAAACAAGTATTGGCGAGGATGTGAACAAACGGTAACCTTTGTGCATTGTTGGTGAATGCAGACTGGTACAGCCACTGTGGAAAGCAGTATAGTTATCCCCCAAATTAAAAATGTGTCCAGGTTAATATATTTAATACATAGTTTCTCTTCAGATCGTATAAATCTTTCTCCTTTTAAAAATGTTCCCTGGCCAAATAGCTTCTTTGGTTAGAGCAGGGGTCTCAAACTTGCGGCCCGCCGAACAATTTTGTGCGGCCCGCAGACTAATCCACGAAGTTCAAAATATTTTGGATAAAATTAAGTAAGCCTAGGGGCCTACTTGTATTTTTCATTTCTCTAGCATCCTAGCTAGATATTAGCTTAGTTAACAGCAGTTGTGATGCGAACTACAGTTTCTGGTCATTTTGTGACACTGAGTAAACTGCATGTACGATTGTGCTTGTTGTACTGATTTTTTTTTGTTTTCAACTGCAGTGAGAAAAGTGTTGCATAACAGTTGCCTTTTGTAGACCTAGTGCGGCCCGCCCAACGGCTGTGATCTTGCTCTGCGGCCCACATGCTGAGTTGAGTTGAACAAAGGTTGCCAGTTCAATTCCCAGTCAAGGCATATACAGAACAGATCAATGTTCCTATCTCTTTCTCGCTCTCTCCCTTCCTCTCTTTATAATCAATAGAATAAACAGATTAAAAAATTAAAAATGTAATTGCCTTATGACCCAGTGATTCGACTTCTGGGTATATACCCAAAGAAACCTAAAACACTAATTGGAAAGAATATATGTACCCCTATGTTTTTTGCAGTATTATTTGTAATAGTCAAGATTTGGAAGCAGCCCAAGTGTCATCCATCAATAGATAAGTGGATAAAAAAGCTGTGGTACAACCTGACCAGGCGGTGGCGCAGTGGATAGAGCGTCGGACTGGGATATAGAAGACCCAGGTTCGAGACCCCGAGGTCGCCAGCTCGAGCATGGGCTCATCTGATTTGAGCAAAAATTCACCAGCTTGGACCCAAGGTCCCTGGCTCAAGCAAGGGGTTACTCGGTCTGCTTGAAGGCCCATGGTCAAGGCACATATGAGAAAGCAATCAATGAAACAACTAAGGTGTCGCAATGTGCAACGAAAAACTAATGATTGATGCTTCTCATCTCTCCGTTCCTGTCTGTCCCTTGTCTACCCCTCACTCTGACTTTCTGTTTGTTAAAAAAAAAAAAAAAGCTGTGGTACATTTATACAACAGAATACCACTCAACGATAAAAAAAGAAGGACATCTTACCCTTTGTGACAGCATGGATGGACCTAGAGGGCACTGTGCTAAGTAAAATAAGTCAGTCAGAGAAAGACAAGTACCATACAATTTCACTCAAATGTGGAATCTAATGAACAAAATAAACTAACAAACAATATAGAAACAGACTCAGATAGAGAACAGACTGACAGCCTTTAGACTAGGGAAGGGGGGGTTGCAGGGCTGGGTGAAAAAGGTGAAGGGGTTAAGGAAAAAAAACCCTCATAGACAATGTCAAGTTTGTGATTACCTTAGGTCAGGGGGCTAGGAGGAGGTACAAGAGGGTGCAGCGGGGATAAATGGTGAACACACACTACAATGTACAATGTACTATAGAATTGTACCCTTGAAACCTATATAATTTCATTAACCAATGTTACTCCAATCAATTCAATTAAAAATATATTGTTAGCCTGACCAGATGGTAGAGCAGTGGATAGAGCACTGGACTGGGATGTGGAGGACCCAGGTTTGAGACCCCGAGGTCGCCAGTTTGAGTGCAAGCTCATCTGGTTTGAGCAAGGCTCACCAGCTTGAGCCCAAGGTTGGTGGCTTAAGCAAGGGGTCACTCAGTCTGCTGTAGCCCCCCAACCCCCGTCAAGGCATATATGAGAAAGTAATCAATGAACAACTAAGATGCCACAAAGAGGAATTGATGTTTCTCATCTCTCTCCCTTCCTGTCTGTCTGTCCCTATCTTTCCCTCTCTCTGTCTCTGTCACAAAAATTAAAAAAAATACATATATTGCTAAATGTTCTTCTGTGTTTAAGCAAAAATTACATATCTATGTACGAAAGAATGAAGTTAAACCCCTTATCTAACACCATATGCAAAAATTAGCCCAAAAGATCAAAAACTAAATATAAAAGTTAAAACTATAGGACTCTCAAAAAATATACAAGTATAAATTGGGTGAGAAGAATTTTCTAAGCATGACTAAAAAGGCAGACATCGGAGTAAAATGTTCATAGATTTTAACACAAACTTTTATACATTTGTACCCATGTGACTATAGTAACTTAATAGGTTAAAAACAAACAGAGAAACAAGGTTGATCAAGGTTAATATATTTAATACATAGAAAACTGTTATTATACCGTACCAAATCCACAAATAGAAAAAGGACATGGAAAAATAAAATATAAAACATTCAACCTCTTCAGGATTTAGAGAAAGGTAATTGAAACTGTAATGAAATAACACTTATTAAAAATATATGTAAGGCCCTGGCCGGTTGGCTCAGTGGTAGAGCGTCGGCCTGGCGTACAGGAATCCTGGGTTCGATTCCCGGCCAGGGCACACAGAAGAAGCGTCCATCTGCTTCTCCACCCCTCCCCCTCTCCTTCCTCTCGGTCTCTCTCTTCCCCTCCCGCGGCCAAGGCTCCATTGGAGCAAAAGTTGGCCTGGGCACTAAGGATGACTCTGTGGCCTCTGCCTCAGGCGCTAGAATGGCTCTGGTTGCAACAGAGTGACGCTCTAGATGGGCAGAGCATCGCCCCCTGGTGGGCATGCCGGGTGGATCCCGGTCGCGCACATGCGGAGTCTGTCTGACTGCCTCCCCGTTTCCAACTTCAGAAAAATACAAAAAAAAAAAAAAAATATATATATATATATAAATATATATATATACACACACATATATATATGTAAATGAGAATTTTGAAGACACACACACACAAATAATACTTTTATAGACAGTGTAAAGGTCAGACACCCAGTTATGCTGACTGGAGTATAACATGGATGACCCTTCTAGTGGGCAATATGCAACAAGAGCCTTAAAAAAATGCGTAAGCCCTCTGATCAAGCAATTCTGCTTCTGAGATTATCCCTTAAGGAAAGAAGAATAAGATATTTATTTGTAGTAGTCAAAAGTTGAATATAGCCTACATAGCCAACAAAAGGAACTAGATCAGTAAATTATGATATAGCTCAAATAAAAGAATCATATACTGCCACCCAATATTATAGAAGTCTATTAACTGACACATTAAGATGTTTACAATATGCTAAGTAAAAAAGCATGCAGCAAAACAGTACATTTGTTATATGTCTACTTTAAGACTGAATACATGTATAGAATGTTCTACTTAGTTGTGCATTCACTGGTTGCTTCCTCTGTGTGTGACCTGAGCAGGGATCAAACCTGCAACCTTGTTGTTTCGGGACAACACTCTAAGTGACTGAGCTAACCAGCCCCAGGGCCCAACTATTCCCTGTTTTAAAGCCTAACATGTAAAAATCCAAAAGGTGAAAACATATAAATTAGGGAGTGATAATATACACAAAAACATAAGTTCCAACAGTACTTCCAGCCTTCTGCAGAGTGCATTTCCACCAATGAAATAAAAGTTGGTTTTGCATCTCATTTGCATAATCAAACAACTTTCTTTGACTTGTTTGCTTTTCTGATGTTCTTGTTTAATAAGAAAAAAATCAAATGCTTTTTTTTATCGCTTCATATTCATTTTAAAAATCCCCTAATTTTTGTGAGCAGTATGTTAGAGATTTAATAAAACAATCTTATTTACAAAAATTTTATCTACCCATAATTTTATAGGAACACTTCTATTGCTTAAATTAAGATATTGTTACTGAATTTTCAGTTGTATAAACATGCAAGATAAGGTTAAAATTAAACATACCAGATGTGTTCATGTATTATATAATTTATATACAGTTCGTATCTAGTCAAATCATATCATATGCACATTCAGTATTTATACCTACATATGAATAAGTAAAACTCAAACCTTTTTTTCTCTTTTATTAGTTGTTCCTTGAAATTGATCATTTTTTCTGATTTTTTTTCAGGAAATACCTGTGGGACTGGTATTTACCTCTTTGGGTGTTAATCCAGGCACAAGCCTTGCTACAGTTTCCCAGTTGATGGTCTGATGGATTCCGATTAATGGATAAAGGATCATGTCCAATACCATCTGATTATTATTGTTCAGGAAATTGTTGTTTTCTGAATATCCACGACTCATCTTTTGTAACTAGAGATAGAGAACACAGATTTATTTGCATCTGATACACAAATGTTTTAGATCATTATAAACCAGTTAAAATTCATTCTTAAAAATGATCTGTTACTATGTAAAGGAATAATAAACTGACCAAAAGTTAACACAAAATATCTAGTTCAAACTCTTCAGATATAACAGCATTTTAATATTATGACTTGGTGGATGGATGGATGGCTAGCAGGATGGATCAATAGATCTACATGTGATTAAAGTATATATAATACAGAAATATTAGTGGTAGAATATAAGAGGTCCTGGCCGGTTTGCTCAGTGGGTAAAGCATCAGCCCAGCATATGGATGTCCCGGGTTCAATTCCTGGTCAGGGCACAAAGAAAGCAACCATCTGCTTCTCTCCCCCTTACCTCCCTCTTCCCCTCCCACAGCCAGTGGCTCAATTGGTTCGAGTGCATCAGCCTCAGGAGCTAAAACTAGCCCAGTTGATTTGAGCATTGACCTGTGTAGATCCCAGTCGGGGTGCATGCAGGAGTCTGTTTCACTATCTCCCTCCTATTACTTAAAAAAAAAAATTCTTTTGACTTTACTGTATGTTTAGACTTTTCACAATAAAACATTGGGGGAAAAAGTTGAACACAATATATCTTCTTAAGCATATCTGATTTATACTTTGATTAGCAATTCATGGATGGTAGAGTTAAACTGTAAAAATAGCTAATTAAAAAGAATTATAATTTCATTTTAGTCCTAAGCAATGTTTATTTTTCTGTGAGTGAATGTCCATTCTACGAACAAGGAAGGCTGAATATACTTCATTTGTACTGATGTAATCAAATGAAACTTAAACCCAAGTTAATCTGACATTTTAGGATAAGCATAATCATTGTTACTGTGCCATGTGATTATTACCTACAAATGGTAGGAAGATTATATCAACAACTATAACTGGTGTTGTTTTTATATGTCTGAAACATTTTTTAGAAAGTTCTCCTCTTCTCCTTGTCTTCAGAAGTAATGTAACAATTGCCTGATAAGGTTTAATCCTTACATACATGCAATCATATACCCAGACACTCATATAATAAGCCAAAACACCTACACACAACAAACACACACGTGCTCACTCCTGCAAACCGGAGGTTCCCCTTGCTTCTTCCCCAAATCACGTCCCCTATTCAATCCAGGAGCCCCTGAATAACATATCCATTGACCAAGGGTGTCCAAAATCTTCAGGCAATAGGATTACCAAGAAAAAAAGGCTATAGGTGGCTTTCCAAATGAATGTAGTTCAATAAACATTTAGAGAGTCCCAAATATATGCCAAGCATCAGGGATTCAAAAATAAATATGGTAGGCCCTTGTCCTTGAAGAGTTTGTGGTTTGGTGAAGGGTACTAGCAGACTGATCATTTTAATATCATTTACTGAGAGCCAGAAGAGGGACACATAATAACTAGTATGTACTGAGTATTTTCTAGGATGGTGGAACTGTTATTTCAATAAAATCTCACTACGACCCTATGAAACAGGGGTTCTCCCCACTTTTACAAGACGAATAAACAGGTTCAGAGAAGTAACTTGTAGAAGGCCACAGAACTAATAAGAGGTAGAGCAAAAACTGACTCTCGCATCTATGTTGTTTCCATTATATGCAAGAGGTACAAGGAGAGAGCAGATTGAGAATGATGGTTTAGGGTAGAGAAAAACAGAGTAAAACACCTCAAAATTAGTTATAATTCAATCAAATAATTTTGAAAAATTCTGTTTGTGAGGGGGGGAAGGCTGTGATATCAATGTGAAAATAAAGCTACACCATTTACCTTAGAGAATTTTAAGAATTTATGTCAACTGTACTTCAGGAAAGCCAAGATTAAAGAAAATAATTTTAAAAACTTTTTTTTTGGTATCAATGTATGTGAGACACTTCTTATTTTATTCAAACATTTACTGAACCCCACTATGTGCCAGGTATTGTATCTGAAGTTAGAACAGACAAAAATGAAACAAAGTTATAGCTATAGCTAGTTATATCTATGATTTATGGCTAGTTATGTCTATAATTTAATTGATGAATTTTGAGTTGAGAATATAATCACCAAACAGAAGCTGTTCCTATAGAAAATATCATATATTTTAGAACTAGCACAAAGCAAAGATTCACTGATAGACCACTACAGTGCTAAAAGCAGTGTACCCAGAAGTCTGCACCTCTGGTTTGAGTATTAACTTCACATATGCTCGTCAAAGTAAGTTATCTGAACTTCAGTAATAAAATTAAATGATAATACCTCTGACTGACATCACAGAGAGGACCAAAGGGATTATTTTGTGACAGCACTTTGAAGACAATAAAAATGCTTCACAAATGTGATAGAGCAGCGGTTCTCAACCTGTGGGTCGCGACCCCCGCGGGGGTCGCGACCCACAGGTTGAGAACAGCTGTGATAGAGCATCAAATAACAGTATCTATCTCCTAGGATTGTGCTGAGGATCGTGTGAGATGTTTAAATGTTAGATTGGAGAGTTGGAATGAGAAGCTCTCAGTAAGTGTTAACTATGATTAGTATTATGTAATTATTTACATAAAACATTGATGTAGGACATCGGGTGGTAGTCATCAGAAAGTTATCCTACATATAGCTATATGAGCATTAAAAAGAAGCAATGAGCCCTGGCCAGTTGGCTCAATGGTAGAGCATCTGCCCGGTTTGTGGAAGTCACAGGTTCAATTCCGGGCCAGGGCACACAGGAGAAGTGCCCATCTGCTTCTCCACCCTTCTCCCTCTTCTTTCTCTCTATCTCTCTCTTCCTCTTCAACAGCCAAGGCTCCATTGGAGCAAACTTAGCCCAGGTGCTGAGGATGATGGCTCCATGGCCTCTGCCTCAGGCACTAGAATGGCTCTGGTTGCAACAGAGCATTGCTCCCTAGTAGGCTTGCTGGGTGGATCCCAGTTGTGTGCATGTGGAAGTCTGTCCCTCTGCCTCCTGGTTTCTCACTTAAAAAAAAAAAAAAAGAGCCTGACCAGGCGGTGGCACAGTGGATAAAGCGTCGGACTGGGATGCAGAGGACCCAGGTTCAAGACCCTGAGGTCTCCAGCTTGAGCGTGGGCTCATCTGGTTTGAGCAAAGCTCACCAGCATGGACCCAAGGTCGCTGGCTCAGGCAAGGGGTCACTTGGTCTGCTGAGGTCTTGTGGTCAAGGCACATATGAGAAAGCAATCAATGAACAACTAAGGTGTCGCAACGAAAAACTGATGATTGATGCTTCTCATCTCTCTCCATTCCCGTTTGTCTGTCCCTGTCTATCCTCTCTGACTCTCTCTCTCTGTAAAAAAAAAAAAAAAATACTAAGCATTCTAAAATCCAGAGCTTCCTAGGCCTGACCTGTGGTGGCGCAGTGGATAAAGCGTCGACCTGGAAATGCTGAGGTTGCCAGTTCAAAACCCTGGGCTTGCCTGGTCAAGGCACATATGGGAGTTGATGCTTCCAGCTCCTCCTCACCTTCTCTCTCTGTCTCTCTCTCCTCTCTCTCTCCCTCTCTGTCTCTCTCTCTTTCTCTATCCTCTCTAAAATGAATCAATAAAATTTTAAAAAATTATTAAAAAAAATAAAATAAAATAAAATCCATAGCTTCCTAGCAACCAGAGGTACACTGTTGATGGGCCAGAATCATGTTGTGGATACAAGTATAGCCCAAATTTTCATTCTGGTTCTACCATTCAAGGTATTATATGGTTCAGATCACTTATCTCTATGCTTCAATTTCCTTATCTGTAAAACAAAAAAGAGTGGCTAGCCCACATATTTCTGAAGATATATGGACTGAGTTACCTGGCACAGAGTAAGGACTATATGTTTGTAGTATTACCATTCCAAATATCCTCAAATTAAACAAATCATAAATGTAAAGGTAGCAGACAAAAGAGACAGCAATTTTTCAATGAAGTACACTTTCAACACAATGAGTAGAAAGTCAGACCTAGATTCTTATCCAGTTTTACCACTTTCAATTGTCCCAGCTCGAAGAAAATAATACCTGCCTTTGGGGTTGTTATAAGGATTAAACAGTAATATATAAAGCACCCAGAACACTATCTAGCATAAAAAAGGTGCTCAATAGCTTGACCAGGTGGTGGTGCAGTAGAGAGAGCATCAACTTGGGACACTGAGGACCCAGATTCGAAACCCCATGGTTGCTGGCTTGAGAGTGGAATCATAGACATATGGTCCCTGGGTTGAGCCCAAAAGTCACTGACTGGAAACCCAACCTTTCTGGCTTGAGCAAGGGTTCGCTGACTCAGCTGAAGCCCCCCTGCAAGGCCTGTACAAGAAAGCAATCAATGAACAACTAAAATGCTGCAATGACGAGTTGATGTTTCTCATCTCTCTCCCTGTCTGTTCCTGTCTGCCTCTCTCTCTAAAAAAACAAAACAAAACAAAAGGTGCTCAGTAAAACATTTATCATCACTGTTATTATTTTTCCTCCTCCTATTTTGGCTATTATTGGCATTAAAAATTTCTAAGAATTATTTTAATAATGTAAATCACTGCCTTGATCCCAGCTGAAAATAGATTTTACAGAAAACTTAATTGTACTCCACTTGTGTGCCTGGCATATCACTTTCCACACCGCTCAATTTAAGATGCATGTTAGAGTGTCGGCCTGGCGTGCAGGAGTCCCAGGTTCGATTCCCAGCCAGGGCACACAGGAGAAGCGCCCATCTACTTCTCCACCCCTCCCCCTCTCCTTCCTCTCTGTCTCTCTCTTCCCCTCCCGCAGCCAAGGCTCCACTGGAGCAAAGATGGCCCGAGCCCTGAGGATGGGCTCTGTGGCCTCTGCCTCAGGCACTAGGATGGCTCTGGATGCAACAGAGCAGCGCCCCAGAGGGGCAGAGCATCGCCCCCTGGTGGGCATGCCGGGTGGATCCCGGTCGGGCGCATGCGGGGAGTCTGCTTCCCTGTTTCCAGCTTCGGAAAAATGCAAAAAAAAAACAAAAAAAAAAGATGCATGTTAGGGTATGGGGTATTTTTTCATAATTTGTTAGGGCCTCAGTAGAAAACAGTCTAAAACAGAATTCAAGGCAAGAAACTAGGTGCTTTATTTTTCATTTCCAAAAAATTTATTTAAAATTCTAAAATATTTATTATGTCCTACAATGTGTAGGCACCAGTTAATCAAAATACTCTCCACACCAAATACTTAAAAACGTGTATGTATATTTCAAATGATATTTATATTATAATATACATGTTTAAGAATAATTTAAATCATCTAGATGTGAACATTTTTTTTCTGTTGACATTTTCTTTACACAGCTGAATCATACCAAGTGAGAGAAGAGTACCCAGTATTAATTCAATTAAATGAATGTTCAAGGAAGCATCCCTTAGAGTCTGAATGTAAGTATGAAAGGCATAGCATTGATGGGTAGTCCTTAATATACGATAACACACAAATTCTCTCAGAATAGCTGTCACAGTGCATCCCATTCTTAGGGGGGGGGGAGTATAGGCTTATCAAAAACTGTGACAATAAGAAAAGTTCGAAGCTCTAATTACACTACTACTAAATCTACTCCCATTCATGACAAAATATATCTTAAAAGTTAATGTGTAGGTTGAAAAGTCTTATTCACTAGAAACAAAAATTCTGTTTGTTTAATGCACAACACTTTTAAAGAATGCAGTTCATGTCCTCTCCTCCACTTCCACAAGCTTGGTTTATTTAGATGTATCTATAAGACCAATCTAATTAATTAAGACCGACAGAGGCTCTAGCCGGTTGGCTCCGTGAATAGAGCATCAGCCCAGCGCATGGACGTCCCGGGTTGGATTCCGGGTCAGGGCACACAGGAGACGTGACCATCGGCTTCTCTACCCCTGCCTCTCTCCCTTCCCTCCCACTTCCCCTCTGGCAGTCAGTGGTTCGGGCGCTCGAGGGAGTCTCACTATCTTCCCTTCTCTCATTTAAAAAAAAAATAGAAAAGAAAAAGAAAAAAAGGACCAATAGAGGTCCACGACTGGCATGATTCCCCCCCCCCCCCCTTTTTTGAAACTGAATAAGGCTCCCAAAGACAGAGACCACTTTCCCTAAGCAGCGGTGCGACGGGGAGCGAGGGGCCGCAGACAGGTCACAGGCCCCTGGCGCAGGGGGCGGGAGGTGACACTGAGTCAGCCCGCACCAGGGGTCACCTGGTGTCCAGGCTCCCTGCCCTCAAACGAGGACGGAGCCGTTGGCTTTCTGCGCGAAGGAGAAAGTAAGATCACACCCGAACTCGGGCTGCCTAGACCAGAGCCCAGCAAGCCTCCGGCCCAGGGCGTCCCTGCGCGGCGCGCCCTTGGGGCACCGCAGACCTCCGCGCTCTCCCGCTCCGCCCTCGCCCCCACTGGGAGCGGACAAAGGCGCGGGAGAGGGGCGAGGCTGGGGGCGGCCTCAGGGAGCCTGGGCGGGCACAGCTGCGGACTGCGCTGGGGGGCGTCCGCGGGCGTTCGGCCGTCCGCTGGGGAGGGAGGCCGCGGCGGAAAACGCGCGGGCTGCCACGGCGCCGCCCCTCGCCGCACTTGCCGCCCCCAGGCCGCCATCTACCGCTCACCTCTATAGGGCCGCGGCGGCCCTTGCTGCTCCTCTGTCACCTGCGGCGGCCGCCTCTGTCCGCGCTCGGGCCATGAAGCTCCGTCCACCCGACCCCGGAGCCCCGGCCGTGACCCTCACATCGAGCCTCACACGCCGCCCCGCCCGTGTGTAAGCGGCTGGGACCAGCGCCTAGGGCCGGGGAGCGCCAGGCCCAAAGCCGCCCGGCCAATCTCGGGCCAGCGCTGCAGCGGCGGAGCCAATGAGCGGCGAGCTCCTGCCGGGCGGGAGGAAGCCGAACGAGTGGCTGCAGCAGGCGTCTGCGGCGTCTGCTTCTGTCTTCCCCTGCCCCCTCTTGGCATACACGCCTAGGCTTGTCGCAGTGCAGCGTCCCCACCCTCCCAGCGTCTTGTCTCTTAGCAACCAGATCCTCCGAACCTGATCTTAGGTGACCAACTCTAAGTCCAGAAGAACGGAGAAATATGGGAGAGGTAAAAGAACGCGGAGAAAGAATGGATGAAATGGTTTTGGGTGCAGGTCACTTGGGTACAGTTGCTCAGGTTAGGTAGAATGACAAAATTGTATGATCTGAGGGACGCTAAAAGTATCTTGGGTTAAGCATTGTCTTTATCTGGAGGCATCTCTTGAAAAATGTAAATAGCTCTGGGTTACAAATTCAGTTTTGATTCATATTAATAGGTTCAGCATGCGTGTGTTACTGTGTATATCACCACTGGGAACTCAGTAAGATGTATAAGGCCCAGATTTGTATGGTAAATACTACATGTCATATTTTAAATTTCCACTTGGAATGTGTCTTTTCAGAGAACCAAAACTAAATGCTAGAATCAGAAAGAAGAGGAAAAGTAAAGTCCTATCCAAATCAATACTGTAATGAGATCTGATGATGAAGTGGCTAACTACAGAAAAGCAGTTTTTTCCAATTGTTTCACCTGTGACTTTCTGCAAATCTCTTACTACTTTTGCTCTACAAAGACATTAGATTTAAGCAAGTTCTATACCACGATACATCATTTAAATAAATTCTTAAAGTGAGGCTACTTGCTCTCTACTTCCTCCCTCTTTCACATGACTGGACCCCAGTTGTGAGGGTAGTGAGCCAGCCTAAACCCTTAGGACAATAAGGACCCCTAAGGGACTGGAGAGCAATAACGTAGAAGGAACCTAAGCCATGAATTACCTGGAGAAGCAAAGCGGCCTAACAGACCTTAGACTGCCTGTCTACCTCGGTACTACTACATGAGAGAAAAGTCTGTCTTGCTTTTAGCTACTGCATTTTTTGACCCATTTGTTACAGAAGCTTAGCAAAGTTCCTCAAAGGGAAAGTTGGTCATTGAAAGTGGTGTGCTGCAATAACAGATCTAAGATCTATATGGCATTGACAGGTAGAAACACACTACAGGCTGGAAGGCTGGTAACTGTTTCCACATGTATTGGAGAAAGTGTCACCTGTGTTAATGTGGAAGGCAGATTATGAAACTTGTAGCTCTGAGGGATGTAGTTGACAAAAGGTCAGAATGTAAGTTGGTGTTGGCTGCCACTCCTTGCTTTTAGCAAAGTTCAACAAAAAGAAGTGAAATCAATTAAGAACAAACCTGTTTGCAAGCACACATCAGAGAACAGAGCTGCACTATTAGACCCCACCATAACATCTGCTCCAGCTGTTGTCCACAGGTTACTACGCATCTCTGGGGGAGCAATTCAGGTATTTAATGTTGGAAGTTTATCCTCATCTCTCTCCATTCTTTTCTAGAACGATATTCATTTACAGAATGAGAACTAGAAAGGATCCTTGAAAAATCAACTTCTTCAATTTTTTCATTTTAAAGTCAGAGAAAGCTTAAGTGAGTTGTCCAAGGTCAAATAGCCAACTTATTAGATTCAATGACCTTTGCCTAAGGAAGAATCTTTCTTTAACATTGCACAGATGTTCCTTTCTGAGGCCTTTTTTTTTTTTTCAGAATGGGTAATTTTACCTAAGTCTTCCATCCACTTTCCCTTCCTCATCAAGTCTAACTCTTTTGTGTTCATAAGCTCATCTATCTCTCTTATTAGGTTTAGTAAAGACTAAGTTGCTTTAACAAAGAGACCCAAAAATACAATGGCTTAAATACAATGCAAGTTTATTTCTCTCTCAAATTATGGTAAAGATGGTAGTCCAGGGCTGGCATGGCTGCTTTGCCATCCTCAACTCAAAAATTCCACCATAGCATCAGAAATTGCTGTAAAATACTCATTCTTATTTCCACACCCCACAGAAAAAATAAGAACAGGGCAAGAAATACATGCCCTAGGACTTTTAAAGACATGATCCAGAAGTCACATGTATCACTTCCAATTATATCCCGTTGGCAACACTTTAACCTTAAGAGGCCAGATAATGTAGGCTCCATTTGAGCAGTTGAGTACCCAACTAAAAGGTGTAAGTCTCACTTTTTAATTATGAGCGAGTGAATATTGGTGATCAATTAGCAGTCTCTATACAACAGTCTAGTTTCAAGGAAAATACGCTACCAAGACATCTATTACTGACCTCATTAAATTATTTTTGAAACACTTTTTAGTGAAATGTAAAACTATAAAGGAATTCCACTAGTATTGCAAAAAATATATATACATACAGAAAAATGTTTATGGATAAAAGGCAATAAAAATAAGTGTCATGCCTTTTGGACTCTGGATGCTACCAAACATTACTGCAGAGCAAGAGCTAAAACATACTTTTGTGATAAGGCAGAGTTGTATAAAACAACAAAAAAATAATTTGGAAAAGTAAAAGATATATCAATATGCATATTTCCATCATTTGCTTCAAGGTCTGGAAGAAATCAAATAGGTGTGTTGGAGGCCATATTTACCTCCAAAAACAATCTCTGGTAATTACTATGTCCCAGTGTGGACAGAGGTAGATTTAACGGCGGGTGCACCGGGCACGCGCCCTGGGCCCCAACTTCTGAAGGGCCCTTCAAAACCCCAACTTTGCACTTTTTTCTAATTATACCAAATTTGGTTTCATGTGTGCAATTTTAACATTGATAGTACATTTTTTATTTATTTAAAAATATGGTTAACAAGTATTTTTATTTTCCCTGTCTCTCTCTTTTTTTAAAGGGACCCAATATTTTCTTCTGTGCCAGGGGCCTCAACTGACCTTAATCTGCCTCTGAATGTGGAGTTCTTTTTACTACTTAAAAGTGGAGGCCCCCATTCACAGACCCCATTTACATTGATATGCTCCATGTTCAGACTCTTTAAGTCCTACATGGTGTCCTCACATATGTATTTATATATGTGGCACTTCTATGCCCAATATTGTAGAATCTTGACTGCTTACTTCTGAACAATATTTTCCCCTTGTCCCCCAGTTGTTACCTGTGCTAACAACAGAGATAATTTTACACTCTTCTAATGGGTTGCTACAAGAGACTATCCATTATAAAGGGCACTGTCCCAACTGATCCCCTTAGCAGGTCTTTAGTGCTTAAATATAGCTCGATTCAGAACTGCATCTTGATAAACTAGCTATTAACAAAGGTGCTTATCACCTTTACTTTTTTTAATTTTTTAAAAGATCTTATTTATTCATTTTTAGAGAAGGGGAAGAGGGAGGAGGGGGAGGAGCAGGAAGCATCAACTCCCATATGTGCCTTGACTGGGCAAGCCCAGGGTTTCGAACCGGCAACCTCAGTGTTCCAGGTCGACGCTTTATCCACTGCGCCACTACAGGTCAGGCCTATCGCCTTTATTTTTAATTATTTTTTTAGATAGAGACAAAGAGAGAGGCAGAGAGAGGGACAAACAGGAAGGGAGAGAGATGAGAAGCATCAACCCTTGCTGCAGCACCCTAGCCTTTCATTGACTGCCCTCATATGTGCCTTGACCTGGGCTACAGCAGACCAAGTGACCCCTTCCTCAAGCCAGAAACCTTGGACTCAATCTGGTGAGCCATGCTCAAACCAGATGAGCCCATGCTCAAGGTGGCGACCTCGGGGTTCAAACCTGGGTCCTCTGCCTTCCAGTCTGACGCTCTATCCACTGTGCCACCGTCTGATCAGGCAGCGCTTGTCACCTTTAACAAGAACCCTTTCTATATGTCAGGTGCTCTGCTAAGTGCTTAACACAGTATCCTCTCAACAGCTCAATGAAGTAGATATTATTTAGAACTTAATGAATATTAACAAGTTTTAAATGTGTTACCCATTTATATTAATAAATTCATTTTGGTTGATATTTAAATAATTGTGCTTCTCATACAAATAGAAGAAAACAGTAAAGTCGTACACGTTTAATCTTAAAACAATGGTTGCGCAGTGAATTTTTCCAATCAGTTTGAGTTTAGTTGCTATGTACCATGTATAGATGAAAAATTTTAAACACTATTGCCACAGACTACAAAAAAATATAAAACTACACTGTTATACATGTATCTGCTTTTTTCTCTGAGTCAGAAGGCACTTCGGAATCTTTCTAAACCTTAAGGTAGATGTTCCCAAATGTCTTTCTTAATTTAAGGACCGATGAGGATCTGTGGCAAGTGGGGACAATAATATGAAATGTACATGTTTGCTGGTTTATGAATTTATTAGTAGAAAGCATGCCTTGTATACTTTCTGGTATTAATATCCTTTATTCATTCTTGTTTTCTCCTCATATCCCATTAAGGGTATTTAGTTTCCCAGTTAATTTCAAATTAAAGGTTTTTACAAAATATTATTAAACAAAACATCACAAGGAAACAACAAAAACACACCTTTATTGATTTTTCACAATGTATAACCTGAAATAACTGGCTATGAGGGTCTGGAAATTGGAGGAAGTTCTAATTTTTGGCATTATAGCAGGCTACATGTTAGGCTCTCCTGCTGAGCAAGTAAGACCCTGTCTGGGATACACACATTAAAGTACTGTGAGCCTTATAGAAAGTTGGGGGCAGGCAAAAATCTATCAAAATCAGTGAGCTGGGAAACTGCGGCTGAAGGGAGGGGTATGGGGGCCCTGAGGATAGATGTTCAAAAAGCTGTCAAGATTCTGAGCTTTGGGCCAGTGAGAGTAGAGTGAGAGTAATCCTGATCTATATTTACTCAAGTCCTTCAAGGGAGGACTTAGTTGGTCCCAGAATAATGATGCCTCCATACTCTAGTTAAAGCAGAGTGAATCCTCTGTGGAATCAAGCCTTCCCAGTTTTAGCCTGTAGAAGTTACAGATCAACAAGCAATAAGCTCAGAAAGGTCACCATGAACATGAAGAGGCCAGACACTATGTGTGAGCATCAGCACAAACAGTAAACATTTTAACTTCTAAGGATGGCAGGCCCCGGCCAGTTGGCTCAGTGGTAGAGCATCAGTGTGGCATGTGGACGTCCCAGGATCAATTCCCGGTCAGGGCACACAGGAGAAGCGCCCATCTGCTTCTCCATCAATCCTTCTTTCACTTCTCTCTCTCTCTCTCACTCTCTTCCCCTCCTGCAGCCATGGCTAGAATGGAGCGAGTTGGTCCCAGGCCCTGAAGGTGGCTCCATGGCCTCCACCTCAGGCACTAAGAAGAGTTCTGTTGCTGAGCAACAGAGCAATGGCTCAGATGGGCAGAGGATCACCCCCTAGTGGTTTTGCCGGTTGGGTCCCAGTCAAGGTGTATGCGGGAGTCTGTCTCTCTGCCTCCTCTCACTGGAAAAAAAAAAAAAAGATGGCAGATACTGAAGTCCTTGTAGACATTAACATGGCATGCTTAAATAAAGGGCATGAAAATAATCAATAATGAACAAGTAGAGTGAAAAACGTAACTTCTAGATATAATTATTGAAATATAATTATTCTACACAGCCGTAAAAATGAAGGGAATCTTACCTCTTGCGACAGTGTGAATGGACCTGGAGATTATTATGCTAAGTGAAATAAGCCAGGCAGAGAAAGACAAGTACCACATGATCTCACTTATATGTGGAATCTAATTAACACAAACTGATGAACAAATTAGAAACAGAGGCATGGACACATGGAATAGATGGGACAGCTGTCTGAGGGGAGGGTGATGAGGGGACTGGATAAAAGAAGGTGAAGGGATTAGCCAAAAATACACACACACACAGACAACAATAGCCAGAGAAAAAGTAAGAGTGGAGGTCAGGGGAAGAGAGTAAATGGGTGGGGAATAGGGACAGAAAGAGACTTTGGGGCTGGGGTGGTCCATGATGCAGTGTGTAGAGAGTATTATATTGAATTGTACACTTGAAACATGTATGGTTTGGGGAACCATGTCATCCTAATACATTAAAAATAAATTTTAAAAATAATTATAATTATCTAAATTTAATTATGAAAATTTAAAGAAACCTCAGTAAATGAGTTAAGTTATAAATTAGAAATAGCTGAAGAGTGACCATGCAAATATACATGAAAAAAATTACCCAGATTGCAGCACACAGAGACAGAGGGAAAATACAAGACAAAAATATGGAGTACAGAATGAAATTCAACATGTCTTATTTAAATCCTAAAGAGAACAAACAGAATGGAGATAACTTGTAAAATTTCCAGAATGAATCCAAAAATCCACTAGAAGCAACTGTATTACAAAAACAGTTGTAATGCATTGGTGGGGCAATAAAAATATCAATTCTAATTTACCATCTAAAAAACATGTTATCTAAATCAGTGGTCCCCAACCTTTTTTGGGCCACGGACCAGTTTAATGTCAGAAAATATTTTCACGGACCGGCCTTTAGGGTGGGATGGATAAATGTATCATGTGACCGAGACAAGCGTCAAGAGTGAGTCTTAGACGGATGTAACAGAAGGAATCTGGTCATTTTTAAAAAATAAAACATCATTTAGACTTAAATATAAATAAAACGGAAATAATGTAAGTTATTTATTCTTTCTCTGTGGACCAGTACCAAATGGCCCACGGACAGGTAGTGGTCCGTGGGTTGGGGACCACTGATCTAAATGACTTATGGTCTTTTTCTCTGAGGCTTACTTTCTAACTGGTTTACTGTGCTGGCTTAAAACTAAAACTTTTTTAGTGTGCTGGGTTATGAATGTATTATTAAAGTTTAAAAACCAATGAAGTTTAAAATGACTAAGGGCATACAGTTTGATATTCCTATGTATTTTAATCTTTTTTTTTTTTTTAAGTGAGAGCATGGGGAGGCAGAGAGACTCCTGCATGCACCCCAACTGGGATCTACCTTGCAAGCCCACTAGGGGGTGATGCTCTGCCCATCTGGGGCCCTTACTCCATTGCAACCGGGGCCATTTTTTAGCACCTGAGTTGGAGGCCATGGAGCCATCCTCAGTGCCCAGGGCCAACTCACTGTAATTCAGCCATGCCTGGGAGAAGAGAGAGATAGAGGGTCCTGGCTGGTTTGACTTTGGGATCATAGACATGACCCCATGGTCACTGGCTTAAGCCCAAAGGTTGCTGGCTTGAGCACAAGGTTGCTGGCTTGAGAAGGGGTTACTGGGTCAAGGCACATATGAGGCGCAATCAATGAACTAAAGTGACACAACTACAAGTTAATGCTTCTTATCTCTCCCTATCTCTAGCTTAAAAATTTTTTTTAAATTATACTGGGAAGATGGGGTAAGAGAAAACATGGGATAGTGTGTAAGGCAGTCAAATCCTCCATGGGTGGGTGGAGAGAAGGAGAGAGGTTAATAGCCTCTA
Source organism: Saccopteryx leptura (assembly GCF_036850995.1). NCBI lineage: Eukaryota > Metazoa > Chordata > Mammalia > Chiroptera > Emballonuridae > Saccopteryx > Saccopteryx leptura. The sequence goes on from NC_089505.1 coordinate 257,039,627, forward strand.
AAACTGGTAAGTCAAAAAGTAGCAGAATGAGCACATTATTTAGAAACAAGAAAATAAAAAACAGAATAGCAAAAAAGTTAAATGTGGCTGCTTTTGGGATCAGGGCTCTGGAGTGAGGCAGGAGACCACTTCATATTCTTACTAAAAATTACAATTTAATTTTGTTATACCATGTGATTGTACCAGTTTGATAGTTAAAATGTAAATTCATGGATAAAACATATATAAGAACTTCAGACAAATTATTTGTTCAACTAGGCAAACACTAAAAAGAAAACATTAACCATAACAATCTAGAATAAAAACTTCAAGTGATAGCAACATTGGTGAAACAACAGGGGCATGGGAGACACAGGGAGAAGAGTCTGGAGGGGAAAGCAGGAGAATGATACCAGGCCAACATTCTTGTGTTGTTATAAGACTGCAATATCAATCATTGTAAACACTGGTAGACAAAAATAAACATAACTGAGGGTTATGTTTATTGTCCCTAAGGGTTAGAAGTAGCCACAAGAATAAAAATAGCACATAAAGCTTTCAAATTTGCAGAAAGAAATTTGATATATATATAAACAGAAAGCATAAATACAAAACTTGTAGTAAGATAGAAGAAATAACTGATAAAACCATGAGAAGCTATCAATGGAACATTTTAAATATATTCCGTTGAGAAAGAGACCAAAAAAAATAAGTACATATGAAGACAAATTTAACGTGTAAATTCATCTAACATATGCCCAATCTAATATAATTTCTACTCTATGTTTCTACATAGAAGTCTTCTCCAGAATAACACTCTGGTGCCCCTTTCTCATTTTGCATGTGGTTTCTCCCTTGCTTACTGCTTCTCAGGGAGTGAGCTGATTGGTTAAGTTTGGAAGAAACTGTACACATGCAGTTTTCCACCTGCTTTCCACTCTCACTGAATCTGCTTGCTTACAGTGAAGGTGGATCCTGGTCTGTTTTCCTCACATTCTCTAAGTTTGGTGGGTCACTTTGAAACTGAATTGATAGTTTAATTCAGGGGAATATAGTAGTAGCAAATCTGGTCAGGCCCTCCAAACTGGCTTTAAATACAAAGTTCACAGACAACAGCCTCAACTACTTACCCAAGGTCTTCAATCAGCTGTTTAGTCTCTTATTTTTTTTTATATTTTTCTTTTTATTAGCCTGACTTGTGGTGGCGCAGTGGATAAAGTGTTGACCTGGATATGCTGAGGTCACTGGTTCGAAACCCTGGGCTTGCCTGGTCAAAGCACATATGGGAGTTGATGCTTCCTGCTCCTCCCCCTTCTCTCTCTACCTCCTCTCTAAAATGAATAAATAAAAAAATATATCCTGAATAAATGGAGGAATTATGTTTATGAATGGGATGATCTGACCCTCTACATGTCAATTCTCTCTAAATTAATTCATTAATTCAATAAAACGCAATCAAACTCTCAGAAGCCTGTTTTAGGGAACTTGATGAAGTAACACTAAAATTTATACAGGAATCAAATAAATATTCCAAAAAGCTAATTTTTAATTAATTAATTTATTTATTTTTCCTGAAGCTGGAAACGGGGAGGCAGTCAGACAGACTCCCGCATGCACCCGACCGGGATCCACCTGGTACGCCCACCAGGGGGCGATGCTCTGCCCATCCGGGGTGTCGCTCTGTTGTGACCAGAGCTAGTCTAGTGCCTGAGGCAGAGGCCATGGAGCCATCCCCAGCGCCCGGGCCATCTTTACTCCAATGGAGCCTTGGCTGCGGGAGGGGAAGAGAGAGACAGAGAGGAAGGAGAGGAGGAGGGGTGGAGAAGCAGATGGGCGCTTCTCCTGTGTGCCCCGGCCGGGAATTGATCCTGGGACGTCCACATGCCACACTGACGCTCTACCACTAAGCCAACCGGCCAGGGCCCAAAAAGCTAATTTTAATAAAGTAGGACAATACAGATTCACCTATCAGATATGAGACACTATACAAAGTTATATTAATTAAGACAGTGTTATATAGGAAAAGGAACTGAAATATCAATGAAACTGAAAGCCCCAAACAGTTTCACATTTATGGGAACTTGGTAGGTACTAAAGTGGGGAGAATTTGGATTATTTAGTAGATGGTATTAGAAAAATTGACTACATTCCCACTCTAATGCCCAGCAGATATTCATACTCACAAGACCCACAAGGATATAACTTGGCACAAAGGTCACTTAGTTTGGCAGAAGGATAGAACAGCACAGTAAACACGACATGGAAAGGAAAACAATCTCCTTAGAAAAGCCTCTCGTGCCATAGAAACCACTATATTGTAAAAATCCCTGAAGATATCACATTTCAGATCTCGGCACAAGGAACAAATTCAGTTACCAGTTGTACCCTACTCAGAATTATCAAAGCCTGTACCTTTTCTTTATATAGAAAAAAAAGTTGCTGGGTAAAATAGCTAGCATTCCATATTTATCTTAACTCAAGGGAGTTCTCAAATAATTGTGCAAAGAAAAAGGTAAATCCAAGATAATTTCCCCAGAGAGAGAGAGAAGGGGATTTGTTAACCCTTTCCCCTTAATAACTAGCTGGAGAAAAAGCTGAATTCATGCCTCATAATATATCAAAACATAAATTCCAATTAAACTGAAAGACCTAAATGTAAATTGTAAAACTGACAGAACAAGACCTAACAAACTCTAACAACTGGGGAGAAATTTCCCATTCCATGGACACCAAGACAAAAATTAACAATGATAAGACTAAGTTGCTTCCAACACCTGAACCTGGCAAGGGAATATATCTAGCATCTATAAAGAATTCCTTGTGCTATTATCAGCAAAAAAGAGAAAAACCTAATAGAAAAATGGGCAAATTATAAGTATGGTATTCTCCACAGAATAGAAAATCAGAATGACTAAACATTGTATGCTAAGCTTAGTAATCAGATAATGCATATGAAGACAATATGCAATTTCACACGTAAGAACAAAAATCAGAAAATATCAAGTGCTGCTGAAGATGTACAGAAATGGAAACCCCCATATCTTGCTAATGCAAGTGTAAACTGGCACAACCATTTGTAAGAACAATCTGGCTTCACTGAACTAAAATTAAATATGCATATCCCTAAAACCCCAGCCATTCTACTCTTATATACTATCACAGAAACTAAAAGTCAGGTCATAGAAAGACATGTACAAATTTGTAGAAGTAGGAACAGCTAAGTCTCTGTGACTAGCAGAAAAGATAAGCCATGTTATATGAGTACAATAAAATACTCTGCATTAGTCAAAAGCATGTTATATAAAGTAACATGAATAGGTCTTACAGACCCAATATTTTATTAAATTTAGAAGCAAAGTGAAATTTGTACCTCAATATCAATTTTATAAAATTGAAAACTTAAACAAAATAAATATTAGTTTTTCAAGGAAATACATCCAAAATTTGGGAAATGGGTTGGAAAGATAAACATTTAAATATAGTAAGGAATGAGCTGTATAAAACTGCAGGTAGGAAATGAAGAAAAACTATTAGGATGCAACAAAACAGAACAAAAATGTAGCCTTTCTAGACTACAATGATATTGGTGTCAATAAAAAGTATATGATCAATAACTAACTCAGTTATGAGCACCTGAGATCCTTAAAAATCAAAACACTTATTTTACATCAGTGGTAGTCAACCTGGTCCCTACCGCCCACTAGTGGGTGTTCCAGCTTTCATGGTGGGTGGTAGCGGAGCAACCAAGGTATAAATAAAAAGATAGATTTAACTATAGTAAGTTGTTTCATAAAGATTTATTCTGCCAAACTTAGCAAAAATCCGACATAAAGTACTTGGAAAGTAATTATTATTATATGCTTTAACTTGCTGTAATTCTGCTTTATACATTTTGTAAAGTAAAGTTACTTCCCTACTTTATAAATCACCGTTACTGTGGAACCGGTGGGCAGTTAGAAAATTTTACTACTAATAGAGATACAAAAGTAGGCGGTAGGTATAAAAAGGTTGACTACCCATTTTAAATGAACAGAAACACAGTTAAGACTTAAGTTAGGTTATTTAAATACAATTTAAATGTAGAAAACTATTCATGGAGCATTTAAATAGCAAGTACTTCACAGGATTTGAGTTGGTTGACTTCAAAAGAAACAGTTCATTCTCCCACATAAGACGAGCTAACTATAAAAAACTATGTAAGTGAAATAAGCCAATCAGAGAAAGACAAGTATCATATGATTTCACTTATATGTGGAATCTAATGAACAAAACAAATTAAAATTGAGTTATAGATACGGAGAACAGACTGACAGCTGTCAAAGGGCATAGAGGCTGGGGAACCAGGTAAGAAAGGTGAAGGAATTAAGCAAAGAAAAATATTTATAGACACAGACAACAGTGTGAGGATTGCAAGAGAGACAAGAGGAGCAGGAAAGGGAGGAGTGTAGAGGGAGGATAATGGTGATGGAGGGAGACTTGACTTGGGTGGTGAACACACAATTCAATATATAGATGATGTACTGTCAAGTTGTACATCTGAAATTTGTATAATTTATTAACCAATGTTACCCCAATAAATTAAAAAAAAATTAACTATATAGTATGAAAGGATATTTCAAGGCATTGATGAAAGAACAAAATTTCTTGTGCTGAATAAATATTCCATTATGTTTTCCTAAACTAAGCTGTTCTGTTATTCAGCAAAATAATTTAAAATTACACTCTGGCAAAGTCATAAATACAAGAAAATTAATTTTAATTTTTGTTTTTTTATTTTTTATTTTTTTGTATTTTTCTGAAGCTGGAAACAGGGAGAGACAGTCAGACAGACTCCCCATGCCAGGGGCGACGCTCTGCCCACCAGGGGGCGATGCTCTGCCCCTCGGGGCGTCGCTCTGCTGCGACCAGAGCCACTCTAGCGCCTGGGGCAGAGGCCAAGGAGCCATCCCCAGCGCCCGGGCCATCTTTGCTCCAATGGAGCCTTGGCTGCGGGAGGGGAAGAGAGAGACAGAGAGGAAGGAGGGGGGGGTGGAGAAGCCAACGAGCGCGCTTCTCCTATGTGCCCTGGCCGGGAATTGAACCCGGGTCCCCCGCACGCCAGGCCAACGCTCTACCGCTGAGCCAACCGGCCAGGGCCTAATTTTAATTTTTAATTACATATGTATGAATCTGAAATTCTAGACTAATAATACTTTGTGACATTTTTACAGGATGTAATTAGTTTAAATATACATTAAAAATTTACAAAAAATATAACTGCCATATCTTATAACTTTATATTTTTAAAAAGCACACTCAACTTCCTCCCTTTTGGCTCCATAAGATGCACTGTGGCAGTTGGCAAGAACAAGTGCTTAATGAAAGGTGGCAAAGAGGGAGACGTAAGAAAATGGTTAATCCATATTCTTTTAAAAATTAGTATGACATGAAAGTATGTTCAGTTTAAGAAATATTGGAAAAACACTAGTCATGAGAACTTAAGAAACCAAAATCACAGCTTCTAGTCAAGATGGTGGCATAGGTAAATACAGTACCAACATCCTCCCACAACCACATCAAGATTACAACTAAACCCCAGAACAACCATCCATCAGAACCACCTGAAATCTAGCTGAATGGAAGTCCTACAACAAGGGATTTGAAGAAGCCACATCAAAAGTAGTAGCAGGGGCAGAGCATGGAACAGGCTGGTATCACACCCATGTGTGGTAGATAAAAATTGGGATTTCTCAGCTGTGCATATCCCCCACCCCCCAAGAAGCGAGGGGTCCCAGCCCCACACCAGGCCCCCAGCCTAGGGTTCTGTGCTGGGAAGAGAAGTCCCCATAATTTCTGGCTATAAAAACCAGTGGAGTCATAGGCAGCTCCTTTTGAAGGGCCAATACATTGACTTACTCTGAATCATTCTTCCTGAGAACAGCAAAAAGGAACCAGCATTCAAATAAAAGCACAGTGTAAGGAGCCGACAGGACAACTTCAAGCATACCAACATTCACATCATGAGAGTGCCAGAAGGAGAAGAAAGCAAGAAACTGAAAACCCCTTTGAAGAAATAATGTCAGAAAACTTCCCTAACCTGATGAAGGAAATTGACTTATAAGCCCAAGAAACTCAGAGTCCCAAACAAGATGGACCCAAAGAAACCCACACCAAGACACATCATAAATAAAATGCAAAAGGTTAAACACAGAGAGAATTCTTTTTTTTAAGTGAGAGAAGAGAGATAGACTCAGTCCCACATGCACCCCAACTGACATCCACCTGGTAACCTGTCTGGGGCCAATGCTCTAATCAACCAACCTATCCTAAGCACCTGATGCTCAAACCAATTTGAGCCACTGGCTGCAAGAGGGGAAGAGAGAAAGGGGAGAGAGGAGGGAAAAGAAGCAGATGGCCCCTTCTCATGTGTGCCCTGACTGGGGATCGAACCCAGGATGTTCGCATGCCAGGCCAACACTATCCACTGAGCCAGCTGGCCAGGGCCTAAAGAGAGAATCTTAAAAGCAGCAAGAGAATAATAGTTACCTACAAGGGAGCTCCCATTAAGACTCTCCTCTTGATTTCTCAACAGAAACTTTGCAGGCCAGAGGGATTGGCAAGAAATATTCAAGAGATGAAAAACAAAGCCTTATAACCAAGATTACCTAACAAAACTATCACTTAGAATTGAAGGACATATAAAGAGCTTCCCAGACAATGAAAAACTAAAAAAGTTTATCACCACCAAATCAGTATTACATAAAATGTTAAAGGGTTTTCTTTAAAAAAAAAAAAGACAAAAAATATGAACAACATTCCTATCAACAAATAAATCTAAAAATACAAATAAAGAACAGAAAGACTCAGATCTAGAGGGCATTTTGATGGTTGCCAGATGGGAAGGGGTTTTGGCGGGGATGAGTGAATAAGGTGGAGGGATTAAGAACTACAAACTGGTTGTTACAGCAGAGTCATGGTAGAGCATAGCAAATAACATCAATAATATTCTAGTAACTGTTTGGTGTCAGGTGGGTACTAGATTTATTGGGATGATCATTAGTAAGTTACATAACGTCTAATCACTGGAATGTACACCTGAAACTAAGAAAATATTGTATACTAACTGTAATTGAAAAATAAAAAATTAGAAAAAAACACCTGACCAGTGGGTGGCACAGTAGATAAAGAGTGTTGATCTGTGATGCTGAGGTCCCAAGTTTGAAACCCCGAGGCTGCAGGGTTAAGTGTGGGCTCATCCGGTTTTAGCACAGGTGCACCAGCTTGAGCGCAGGATCATCAACATGACCCCATGGTCGCTGGCTTAAGCACAGTGTCACTGGCTCCGCTGGAGCTCCCCTCCCCACACTCAAGACACTTCTGTGAGATGCAATCAATGAACAACTAAAGTGACTCAACTACAAGTTGATGCTTCCATCTCTCTCCCTTCCCATCTCTCTTTCTGGCTTAAAAAAACAACAAACCCAAAACAAAGTCACATCTGATGGTCTCAGAACTGCATATTGACAGGCTGATCTACAGAATAATAAAACTGCATTTAGAAAATCTAAGCTAATTACTGAGGACATTCAGAACAAAAACTGCCTGACTAAACCCACAGCATGGATCTTACCCATGACAAAATGTGCTCCATGGTCATAAAATGGCAAATCAGGATCAAAGCTTATGTTGATGTCAAGACTATTGATGGTTACTTGCTTTGTCACCTCTGTTTAAAAAATTCAGACTTACTATGGATAAGTAAAAAAATTCTATTTGTGGGGGGGGGGGAAAAAGCACTTTCATGTGAGGCAGATAGATGTAGCAGCTATGCCCAACATTATCAATGATGAAACTAAAAATAATGTGAGTTAAATCTTAAGTAAGTCGTTGTAGTATTCATGTTAGAATCTAGGTCTTTCAAAACCTAGATCTGTGGTCTTGTTTTTATTTAACTCACTTTCTAGATAATTTTTATATAAATGTAAATCTAATATTTTTCTTTAACTCACAAGAAAATAGGCACATTGGTTTGCAGTACTTAATATACACAATGATATGAAGAAAAAGAGACTTTTTTACATCATTTTCAATTCTGCAAAAAGAGTTGTTTATCTTAATAAATGTCAATCAAGCTTAATGTATTTTTATTTGTCCAGTAAAAGGAAGTTTACAATCTATTAAAAATGAAATTTTAACTGCATTCAACTTGTTCTTTTTTCCATTAAAGAAAGCACAAAATAAAGGACAGCTATATACTCAAGTAAATGTATAACTATGCAACACTGAGTCTAAATCAAGTATATAAAAAAATGTTAAAACATAAAAATTTACAGCCCTCTTATCTTTTCCTTTCTAAACTGACAAAATGAAATCAGAAAAAATGTGTAAATAAAACCTGTTTTCTTATTGTAACTTGTGATTTATTTTATTTAACTGAAAATGTTTGGTTTTAGTTAGTTATTTCTGTGAAGTAGTACTCCTTAAATAAGTTCCTAAAAATAACAATATTAAAACCTTGAACATTACATTTTTTAAAAAGTATACTAAAACCATCATAATAAAAATGATTACAAAATTTCTTCTAGTCCTAAATGCTTTTAGAATTTTAATAGAAAATTTCAGACACAGTTTTGTCATATATTATATATCACAACTTAGCATATTTAGTTGAAAAATAAACACCCTAAGAAAAGTGAAATTGTTATTCATTCTGCACTATACTCTCCTACCTATACAACTTGGTATCAGTCACAAATTCTATTGTAAAGACTCACCTTTTCTAACCTAAATAGCCCTGACTCAACACTTCACCTCTACACTTGACTTACAGCATTCAATTCAGATGTTTCGAGACCAAATAATATGTTCTATCAAAAATTTGTTTCGCCTGACCAGGCGGTGGTGCAGTGGATAGAGCATTGGACCTGGATGCGGAAGGACCCAGGTTCGAGACCCTGAGGTTGCCAGCTTCAGCGTGGGCTCATCTGGCTTGAGCAAAAAGCTCACCCTTAGACCCAAGGTCGCTGGTTCAAGCAAGGGGTTACTCAGTCTGCTGTGGCTCCCCGCTCAAGGCACATATGAGAAAGCAATCAATGAACAACTAAGGTGTCACAACGAAAAACTGATGATTGATGCTTCTCATTTCTCTTTGTTCTGTCTGTCTGTCCCTATCTATCCCTCTCTCTGACTCTGTCCCTGTTTAAAAAAAAAATTGTTTCAAGAACATTTCTATAAATTATAACAAAACAAAGCAGAACTTCTAATTGTAGAAAAATGAAAAATAATATACAAAAATTTTTCTAACATCTGGGTATTAGAAAAACAGACTTAAGATAAGTAAATTTCACTATGTCATTACTTTTTTTCTGCACAGGATCAACATCTATTATTTTAAATGATATGTTACTTATTATATTGTCATTTCAAAAGAAAAATTCCCAAAAAGTCTTTAGTAAAATTCTATGCTGAGTATATATCATACTTGGTACCTATAAATTTTATTTATTTATTTATTTATTTATTTCCCCCAAAGTGAGAAGCAGGGAGGCAGACAGACTCCTCCGCATGTGCCCAACCAGGATCCACCCGGGATACCCACCAGGGGGCGATGCTCTGCCCATCTGAGGCGTTGCTCTGTTGCAACCAGAGCCATTCTAGCACCTGAGGCAGAGGCCATGGAGCCATCCTCAGTGCCCAGGCCAACTTTGCACCAGTGGAGCTTTGGCTGCGGGAGGGGAAGAGAGAGAGAGAGAGGAAGGAGAGGGGGAGGGGTGGAGAAGCAGATGGTTGCTTCTTATGTGAGTCCTGGCTGGGAATTGAACCTGGGACTTCCACATGCCGGGCCGATGCTCTACCACTGAGCCAACCAGCCAGGGCCTTGGTACCTATAAGTTTTAGTCTGAATTGTTCTAGAATTATTTATTTGGTGAGCATAGAGTCTATGAAAAGAAAAATAAAATACTAATCAAAATCTTTATCAAAATATTGCAAATTTTCAATAATACCTGTGAATATATTCTAGTACACCTTTGTTTCTGACAGTATTATTTCGTAGTATGATCATAGAATGTATGCAAATTTTCAAATATTTTGTGAAAATATTCAATATATTGAAATTTAACTGCACTTAAAGTCATTAAACAAAAAACAAGTCAAATACCACCATTATTACATGCTATATGGCAATTCAGAATTTTACTGATAATCTTAAGTAGTAAAAACTAAATATAAAAAAATATATATACTTTTTATTTTTATTAAGTGAGAGGCAGGGAGGCAGGGAGATAAGACTCCCACATGCACTCCAACTGGTATCCACCTAGCAAGCCCACTAGGGGGTGATGCTCTGCCTTTCTGAGGCTACTTCTCTGTTGCTCTAATTGAAGCTATTTCAGCACCTGAGGAGAGGCCATGGAGCCATCCTCAGAGCCTGGGGCCAAATTGCTCGAACCATCTGAGCCATGGCTGCAGGAGAGGAAGAGAGAGAAAGAGAGAGAGAGAAAGACACACACACACATGAGAGAGGAAGGGTAGAGAAGCAGATGGGCACTTCTCCTGTGTGCTCTGACCGGGAATTGAATCCAGGACATCCATACACCCAGCCGATGCTCTACTGCTGAGCCAACTGGCCAGGGCCAAAAATGTGTATTTTCCATGAAGAGCCTGGATATGGACTTTTAAGAAGCAATTATACATTAGAAGCAGAGACTCTATGAAAAGATTTTAAATCATTACTGTTAGAATTATACCATTAAGCACAAATTCAAAGAACTTGAATCCTGGTTGGAGAAAAAGAGAGTAGATCTTTCCTATATCCTGATTCATCCAGGATGAAAACTAGTCCTATTGTAAAGGAAAAAAAGTTTTTTGATCCTCAGAAGAAATGGAAATAATCTGTAAGAAAGATAATGTCAGCCTTTTTAGTAGCAGGAAAAGCAATTAGGGCTAAATAACACTCTAGAACAGTGATTTTCAACCTTTTTAATCTCATGGCACACATACACCAATTACTAAAATTCTGCGGCACATGAAAATATGACTTTTTTGACAATCTGACAAAATAACAGGTATAATTTTGATTCATTCACACCAAATGGCTATTGTTATCATTTTTAAAAATAAATTTTATTGATTGATTGGAGAGAGAAAGAGAGAAGGAGAAGATGGAGGGAAGGAGAGAGAGAGGAAGGGGAAGATGGATGGAGGAGGGAGAGATAGAGGAAGGGACAGAGAGAGAAACACTGATTTGTTGTTGTACTTATTATGCATTTGTTGTTTGATTTTTGTATGTGCCATTAAGATTAAATGGGGATTAAACTTGCTATCTTGGCATATCATGTTGTTACTTTTTTTATGACACTCTAAGGGAAAAGTCAGTGCCCCAGTGAAGTATTACATGTTTAAAAATTTCAACTGATTTGCACACAGGTTAAAAATCGCTGCTCTAGAACCATCTCATAATGCTTCTAATGACCTTTTCAAGATAAATTTTAAAAAATACAATAAAAGATAACAGTATCAATTGTTATTGGGCAAAAACATATTGCCTAAAATAAACCCAAGACTGTAATAGAGATCAGAAAAATTTTATTACTCACTATAATTAAAGTAAAAAAATTAGCTTTTCCTGTTCTTATATGTTAGCACTCAATTTCTGAGGATTCTGAGACAATGTAGAATTTTAAAAAACATTAACAATCCCAACTGTAGCAAACAGTATATTCTGTAGTTCATCACTCTTACTCCTTCAATAAACACAGGGTTTTAAATAAGATGAATATACCAGTTTCCATCATCTTAAAATCTAGGTGAAACAAATATTTTTGTGGTCCAATAAGTTGTAAAATGTAACCAGGTCACTAGACCAACATACTAGTGTACAACTTGAACAATTTCTAGCAGCAAAATACCTGGAATAGCAATTAATAAATGAGTTCATTGGATTGTAGAATAGTTTCTTTGTAAGAAGTAATTTTTAACAAGTACTCTATAGTTCAACTGCAGGCAAACATGAAGATTTCAGAGATCTTGTTTATCTCCACTTTTCCCAGTGGAATCAGGTGCAACTGGAACCTTACTAGTCTCAACAAAAACAGATTCAAAGGCAGCTTCCTGTTCATCCAAAGAATCAGCAGCTGTGGCTCCTTTAATTAGTGTTGTGTTGGTCAAAGATGGTTGCTGCTTGGAAATTTTACTGGATTCCAGAGTTTTTCTACCTCTTCTTTTACCAAGAATTTTAATATAATTAGCAGGTATAAGTCCTGTTGTTTGACCATCAAGACTAGCCAGAAGCCAACCACGTACTCTGGGTTGTTGTTCTGATAAAAGAAAAGACAGCTTTGTAATTACAACATACTTTGGAGGTCCAACAGAAAACTGATGGTAAAATACAGTATTAAGTAAAATCTGTGTTACACTTTTATAATAAAATATATAAACAAGTAGTATAATATTCACATATTTTCAACCTCAAATGATGACAGGCTTAAAAGTTCTAAGATCCCTTCTTATAATTTATACATTTTATACTCAATATTTTTTCAAGCTTGAAGAGCATACAGTTTATATCTGCTGAAAACTAACATCAGTCTTTCATATTTTAAATCAGAATTTGGTAAATGAATTTCTCAATTCTTCTCAATAGGATAAGTCATGGGGTAATAAGCATAGTAAATAAATGCATACTTTCACACGAGCCAGCTTTCTTTACATACTTTTGGTCAAAATATATATAAAAGTCATTCTATGTGATTGTGATGAACAATCCTGAAAACAGTGAATGTTAATTTTAATTCAAAATGGGCAAAAATTAAAAACTCTGTTATCTCTAACCATATGACAAAACATTAAAGGCAATAACCTAAGCTTAAAGTAGGAAAGATTGTTCTATATATTCAATTTTGCATCTGGTATTCTCCCTACTTTATCCATATCTTTAAAAAGCTGTTTTACTGTTAGAGTTTTACTTCAACATTATAATTTAGGAATAATGTATCATTTTAATGTTTAATATGCTATAGAATAAGAAAAAACAAATCAACCATATCTGTCACTGATTTTGTTCTAAATGTGCAAATATAGTACTTTACACTTGAGCAATGGAAGAAAACAAAGAAGCAAAACTAAAGTGTTAGAGGAATATTCACAGAAGAATAATCTGAGCTATAACATGTTTTCTGAGTTATTATAATGCAATTGAAAGAAATCTTTATTCTAGATTAATTTAAACTAATTATCTGTATTGGTCCTATCTCTAAAAATAAATCTTATAAAGAAATTATTTTGAAATCCAATATAGTAAGGTGTGATTTTCAGAGAAAACGAATATAACGAATGCCCAGAAGCCAAGAGTTTGTATATGAAGGAATGTGGCAGAGATTTAGCAAATTTGATCCAAAATTTTTAATATACATATTAAGTACTGATATGAACATTGAAGGTATTTTTTTCTTATGTAAAGAACGACTAAAAGCATTTATAGGCTAAAAGTTGTATTAATAAATCACACAGAAAACAGCTAAAGTGGTTAAAAGTACAGGTTCCAAAGTCAGATAAACGTTAGTTCATAGTGCAGTTCCACTCATCTTAGTTTTGTGATACTGGATAATTTACTCAGAATTCTGAGTTTTTGCTTTCTGATTCCTAAAACAGGGACAATATAATAACAGTTTGCACTTCACAGCATTATTAAGAGTTAAATAAAATATGTAAAGTATAGTACCTCATACTTAGTAAGTATTCTATAAAGGATAGTGGTTATTATTAGTAGTATCTTTACCAACAATGTGACTGTAGCAAACCTGAATCCTCACAAATAGAATAGATCTTTTTTGTAAATCAACAAAAATTCTGATCATCATTCCTGGGATAGTTGAAAAAAGCCATTTTGCCTGGAGCCATTAAAAATGGTTAATGGCCTGGTCCAAATACTTCATGACAGTAATTCTTAAGATATTTGTGTTGAACTTTCTGAAGTAAACATTATTCAAGTAAAAAGGGAAGCAATAACAACCCCAGCAATCAAAGGAAAGGGATATTTAAATGACACTAGTTAATTTCTTTGGTGTGCTGGATTTATTATACTTAGTGTTTACCTGTTTTTTGTGAGGATTAACAGAGTTAGAAACAAACTCTTTCCTTATCTCAGTGAAATATTATTGAAACAACTTTGTTGGGGCACTTGTCCCTACCACCCAGATCTGAAAGTTCTAAACAGATATGAAACAGAAATCCTAGTAACTACTTCTGAGTCAACTAACAATAACCAATATCTTTTGTTGCAGTTTTTAAAACTACATTTACAAAGTCTAAAACTTCACAGATAATTTCAAATTATTCATGTTTTGTTACCTTTGAGAGCTAAGTTTAGCATATCACCAGCACGGAAAGAAATTTCTTCTTCAGATACGGCAGCAAAATCATATTCTGCTCTAGCAACTACATGGTCATCCTCACCACTTGCCCAGTTGGTGTTGTCTATAAACCAAATTAAGAATTAAGATTAGGTCAGTAATACTTAAAAAAGAAAAATGAAAATATTTCACTGGCTATGGTTTACAAACTGCATAAATTTATTTGCCAAGAAGAGGCACTCCCTCAAATAAATTCTATAATTAAGATGATGTAAATAAAATCAACAGTATGTTCACTAGGATATCTATTATGAACTTTTCCTTCTTCTTCAAGCTCAAAATTCTAGCTCCCTTATTTTAAGCCAGAGGCTGGCAAATTGTTTTTCTATAAAGGGTCAGAAAGTAAATATTTTAGGCTTTGCAGTCAGTCATGAGGCAAATTGAAGATTCTCATATAACGAGAGAAATTTTTTGACAAAACTTAAAATGTAAAAAAATTTGAGGTTTTTTTTTATAATATAGGTCTACTACTGAGAAGAATGGGATTTTGGGAGGTAGAATGATATTTTGGGGTTCAAATGTAGTGCTTCCTATCATATCATATCAAGTTTATTTGTTTATGCTTATTCATATTGAGATCTGAGGTATTTCATCTTTGAATGTTTTTTGACACAGATAGGTACTGACAAATCCTGATATCAATCTACTGAACTTGTGATTTTAAATTAAATGATGAATTAATATTCATCCATTAGAAGACAAATAGAATTGTTAAATTCTTCTTTTGTATTAACTTTTACCACATCATTAGAGATTAATCACTTCCAAGTGAACATTAAGTGTAAACTTCTCAGCTGCATAGTTCAATGGACTTTGAAATATGGAAATTTCCTTTGCATTTGTATGGAGGTCCCAAAACACTGTACTCTTCCCTCCTTCATCTCCTCCTACTCTGACTTTGCTCCTTTCCCATCGGGCTCCTCACTCTTCACATGACAGGTCAGGCACACTACCACTTAAATACCATTGCACTTTTGCTGTTCCCTATACCTTAAATACTTTCGTCAAATAGCTGCAGGGCCTAATCTCTTACCTTCTTAAAAGCAGCCTTTCCTGACTGGTGTAGTATTGTAACCCCACTTCCTTACTCTGGTTCTGCAACACTCTTCTCTGCTTTAATTATTTTTCCTATGGCACTTATTACCTTCTTACTTCTACAGGTGACCCTTGAACAACACAGGGGTTAGGATTAACCAACATGCAGTCCAAAGTTCATGTATTATCTTTTGACTCTACAGTTGGCCCTTGTATCTGCAAATTTGACTAACAATAAATGAAAAACAGTAATTTTCATCCATGGTTGGGAATGAGAAAATAGTTTTTGATCCACAGTTGGTTGAATTCATGGATTCGAAACCTGAAGATACAAACGGATGATTGTATTGATTGAAAAAAAATCAGCATATAAATGGATCTCGAAATTCAAAACCCATGTTGTTCAAAGATCAACTGTATATATTTTACTTGCTTAGTGCTGTCTCCCCAGACTAGATAGTCACAAGGGCAGGGATTTTTAAAATGTTTTATTCACTGATATATCCCAAGCTCCTAGAACTATGTCTGGCATATACTAGGCCTCAAAAATATTGACTTAATGAATAAAACATTTACTGTATTTCTCCATATATAAGACACACACATGTATAAGATGCACCTTAATTTTGGAGTCTGAAATTTGAAAAAAAAAAGAATGCATTACATAAAGTTATTGAAATCATTTTTTTTTTTTTTACAGAGACAGAGAGTCAGAGAGAGGGATAGACAGGAATGGAGAGATGAGAAACATCAATCATTAGTTTTTTGTTGCGCACTGCGACACCTTAGTTGTTCATTGCTTGCTTTCTCATACGTGCCTTGACCGTGGGCCCTCAGCAGACCGAGTAATCCCTTGCTCGAGCCAGCGACCTTAGGTCCAAGCTGATGAGCTTTGCTCAAACCAGATGAGCCCACGCTCAAGCTGGCGACCTTGGGACCTTGAACTGGGTTCTCCGCATCCCAGTCTGACACTCTATCCACTGCACCACTGCCTGGTCAAACTCAAATTTTATTCATCATAAAATTCATACAACTCATCAAAACTCCCATCCATTAGCTTGTCCTCATCTGTGTCTGATGACAAATCACTGTCTTCGACAATGAGCGCAAAAACAAGTGCAAAAAAGTGGGAAATGCAAGTTAAAAAAATCTACAATCACTGTATAAGACACCAGTTTTTAGACCCCAAATTTTTCGGGGCAGAGGAGTTTTATACATGGGGAAATAAGGTATTTCTAGAATGACACAAATATAAATATAAGGGTATAGGGCATTTTGATTACTCCTTTTCTATATGTACCCCCTTTAGCCAGTAACTAAATTTGTTGACTCCATTACAGAGGGGTCCTCAGGTTATGACACAGTTTCATTCCTACGACAGTGATGTAACCTGAATTTCGGTATAGGTTGAACACACCCTAGCCTAACACAAATGGAACACTTGCACTTTTACCAGTCCAAAATGGAGTAGGTAAGTGTACTGGGGGATGCCAACTCCCTCACTCATACGCCGTATTACTGCGTATCCTTCTGCTGAGTGCAACCAAACTAGTTCACCCATGTAGTAAGTACAACTGACTACGATTGGCGTAAGTCAAATCACTCATGTCTCAATTTTTTAAAGATTTTATGGGAGTGAGCATCGTAATTTCGAAATGTCGTATGTCGAGACTGTCATAACCTGAAGACCCCTGAATACCTATCCTGCTTTTCATGCACCCTAGTTCAAGTTTTTATTATTTTTCATCCAGTCAAATATAAAAACATCTAACTAATGCCCCCAAATTAATAAATACTAATGAATGACTTTTATGTTCCAAGCAGGTTGTTAGCTTTTGGGAATACAAAGGTAACCACAACCCAAAATTCCTATAAATCTTTCCAACCAATTTCAACCTGTTTTAATCTGCACTGATCTACAAATATTGATTGACTTACAACCATTCGACTTTACAACCACAATCACTAGCCACGACTGCTCCACATCTGGCAGTGCAAGCGTTGCCCAGCTGGGCATACAACAGTGCGGACCAGCTTCCAGCAGCACTACCATCTCCGTGTGCACCATTTCAACTGTATCCCAGACTTGGTACAGCAATTTATGTTTTGTGTCTTGGATATTTTTCATCAAACCCCTCCCAAGATGTCTACCAAGAGGAAATTATCTTTGCAAATATTAAACCAGTTGTACTGGTAATGCAGTGTTTTACTTAACCTGATGAATGTAAAAATAAGAAACAAAATGGTGTAGAGATGATACAAATGGCATAAAATGAACAAGAAAATTATAATATATAACAATAATGAAAGAAAATTATGATAAAATATGACTTTCACAGTACGGTACATATAGCCTACTCAACTTACGACCAAATCGTGTTACGACTGGTCTGTCAGAACCAATCGTGGTCGTAAGTCGAGCACTAGCTGTATATAAAACACTTGAGACAGACTGACCTCTTTAGAACACTGTTTATATATATGTCATAAAACTGCTTAAAAAACACACAAAACAAAAAAAAAACAACCTTTCCTTACTAAATGAAGATTAAGATCTTCCATTATTAGATCTTCAACCTCTTTCTCAGCCTTATTTATTATCCCTTTATTCTACACTATAGGATAGCTGTTGAACAAAAATATATTTCCTGCCTATGTACGTTTTTTCAAGCTGTTTCATCTGCTTGACAGTCTTTTTTTTCTTATCTAACTGGTGAAATTTTACCTGTCTTTCCAAAATCTAACAAGTCTGACCAGGTAGTGGCACAGTGGATAGAGCACTGGCCTGGGACGCAGAAAACCCAGGCTTGAAAGCCTGAGGTTGCCTGCTTGAGCGTGGGCTCATCTAGCTTGAGCACGGGGTCACTGGATTGAGTGTGGGATCATTGACATGACCCCATGGTTGCTGGATTGAGCCCAAAGGTCACTGGCTTGAGCAAGGGGTTACTTACTCTGCTGCAGCCCCCCCTTCCCAGTCAAGGCACATATGAGAAAGCAAGCAATGACCAACTAAGGAGCTGCAACAAAGAATTGATGCTTCTCATCTCTCTCCCTTCCTGTCTGGCCCTATCTGTCCCTCTCTCTGTCTCTCTCTCTCATACACACAAAAATCTAACTTAAATGCCACTTCTTGGATACCAATAGAAAAATAAATTAGCTTTACTTTTCTAATTTATTATTTATTTTAGAGAAGAGAGAAAAAGAGAGAAGAGGGGGGAGGAGCAGGAAGCATTAACTACCATATGTGCCTTGATCAGGCAAGGCCAGGGTTCCGAACTGGCAACCTCAGCATTAAAGGTTGACGCTTTATCCACTGTGCCACCACAGGTCAGGCTTTACTTTTCTAAATTGACATAGCTCTCTGACCAGTTGACAGAATAGGAACTTAACAGTCAAACAGGCCTGGTTTTGTTTCTGGCTCTACCTTATTAAAGATGTGACCCTGAGCAAGTGACTTCTTTGAACCTTAGTTTTGTCACTTGTAAGATAAAAAATAATTCCTATCTCCTAGAGTTATTGTAAGAATTAAATTAGATAAAATTCACAAAGTATCTAAAGTGTTTTGCATATTAAAAAAGGTCCAATACATCTTGTCTTTCCCCCACTGTTATATTCCTTACCACACTCTTTCTGCCTCATTACAGTTACCTGTATATGTGTCTTACCCACCTTCTTGCCAATAAGTTTTAGAAAAACAGGGGGATTATGTCCTATGTATCTTTATATACTGCACAGCATCAAGCTCAGTACCTTATAAACAGTAGTTATGTAATGTGTACTGTTATACTGAATGAACAATGAACAAGTCAACAAGCCTGTTTTTGCTATGTATTTCTCTTCCAGTTTTGAAGTTCTTAACTAAAAATACAACTGGATCAAAATACAAATAAATTAAAAAATGTTATTTAACAAATACATTCCTGAAATTTAAGGTTGTTACGTGGTTTCTGAACCTATTCTCTTACTCTTACCTGTTATTTCATCACTGTGGGTAGACAGCAGTTTCCAGATGAGGTAAGGACCACCAAGGATAACAGCAAAGAACAAGAATATTGGCCAAGATTTTGCTGAGTTGGCTGCTCTGTCCTCAGCACCAAGGCAAGCCACAGTTCTTTCACTTTCCGCCCATAGATCCTCATTTTCAGAGCCTCTTCTTAAACCTATCATCCACTGTAACCGTCTATAAAGATATCGTATAGTCCTAACTAATGCAAAAGCTGAAAAAACCTTTGTAAAGTGTATTTTTAATCGGGAAAAATGATTTGCTACATCCAATACAGCCCTAAAACTGTTATACACAGCTGAAAAGGTAGCATCCATCATCATGCTGACAGAGGCAAATGCATGTACAATACTTTCAATGGACTGAAATGCACCTCTGCTGCTTTCTTCAGCTTGCTGAACAAATCTACTAGGGGGAAGATCATCTAAACGGAGGCGGTTATAGTTTAACCCATTATATCCATAACTATAAGGGCTATAACTTCCATAAAATGAATTTCCATAGGCACCATATCCGGAAGAAAATGTGCTATAAGCAGGTCTGTAAGTGTTCACACTGCCACTTCCTGTCTGCTGTGCTGGCCTTGGAATAATAGGTGGGGGCACTCTGGTAAGTGTTGGTTGTCCAGGTCTTGTCAATAAAGTAGGACCCAAATCAGCAGATCTAAAACCAAAAGAGATTCAAAATAGTAACTTAAATACACAATAGATTAAATTCAAATGAACTATTAAACATTAATGTTATGAGATTCTACTGAAGATACCTTGAGAGTAAAAAATAGTCTTGTCCTGGCTGGGTAGTTCAGCTGGTTAAAGTGTGGCAAGTATACCAATGTTATGGGGTTGGATCCCCAGTCAAGGCACATGCAAGAATCAACCAATAAATGGAACAACAACGTTTCTCTCTTTTCTTTCTCCCCCCTCCTTCATCTCTTCTAAAATCAAGAAAAAACTTTTAAGTCTCCAATATCCAGTTGCTTAGAATTTCAGTATTAAGACAAAATGCGTTAAGATAGCTGAATGAACTCTATTTTCTCATTTACTTAGGCTGCCATTATTAGTACTACCTTCAATTTGTAGTTTCTTTTTAAGACACTTGTCCATTTCCTCAGGATTGGTTGCTAAACATTTTCCATCCTTGTACCTAAATGGCATCATAATTACTATAGTTTTATAATAGATCTTAATATACAATAAAACAAGTCCTGTTACAATGTTCTTCATCTTCAAGAGTGTCTTGGCTATTTGACCCTTTGCATTTCTGTATACATTTTAGAATCAGAACATAATGTTCTATAATTCTCCCCCCAAAAAACCATATTGAAATTCTGTCTGGGATTACACTAAATCTGCAGGTTAATTTGAGGTAATTAACATTTTTATAGTATTGAGAGTTTCAACCCACAAATATAATATATGCCTCATTTATTTAGGTCTTTTAAAGATTTTTCTCAAAAGTAGTTCTAAAAATAGCTTTATTGACTTTCAATAATGTTTTATAATTTTCTATATGGAAGTCTTTCTTTAGATTTAGTCCTGTATTTTATATGTATATATTTTAATTATTTAAATAAATGTTTCTTGTATTGCTTTTAAAGAGAGAGAGAGAGAGAGAGAGAGAGAGAGAGAGAGAGAGAGTATGTGTCTGGAATATCAGTCAGCTCCTGTATGTGCCCTGACTGGGGATCGAACAGGCAACCTCTGTGCTTCAGGACGATACTCTAACCAATTGAGCTTTCTGGCCAGGGCTATATTTTTTTGATTTTTGATTTTGTTACATGGTAGCTTTCTAAAACTTCACTTTGTTACTGTTGTGTAGAAGTAATTGATTTGAAAAAATATAGTCCCTGTATCTAGTCATTTGTTTTGGATTCTTCTCATAGATTTTTCTAGAACCTGAAGGATTTGCAGTCATATTGTGTATAAATATTGATAGGTTTATTTCTTTTCAATTCTTACAGCTTTGATTATTTAAAGCTGCATCTAGGACATGAAGTATAATCTTGAATAGTAATGACAGCAGGCATCCTTGTCTCGTTCCTGATCTCAAAGTTTTCAACAGGTCACCTTACATATTATGTTTGCTGTAGGTCTGTTGTAAATTTAGTAGTCCCTTTTCCATTTATATTTGCTAAGAGTTTTTTAAAATTTTTTTATTTATTCACTTTTAGAAAGAGAGAAGGGGGGGAGTATCAGGAAGCATCAACTCCCATATGTGCCCTGACCAAGCAAGCACAGGGTTCTAAACTGGTGACCTCAGCATTCCAGGTTGACACTTGATCCACTGCACCACCACAGGTCAGGCCAAGATATTTTTTTTTTTTACCATGAATAAACATTAAACTTTATCAAATAATTTCTCAGTGTCTATCAAGATAATTACTTTTCTCCTTTATTCTCTTAATATGATAAATTATATTAATTCTCAAATGCTAAAGTCAACCTATATTCCTGAAGTAAAACTAAATAGTCACGATATATTCCTAATTTGGTTTGCTAATATTTTGTTGAAGACATTTTTGTATCTATTTTCATAAGTGAAAATGTCCTAATTTGCTTTTATTGTCTTTGTTAGATTTAGATATCAAGGTAAAACTGGTCCCTTATAAAGAATTGAGGAGTATTTCCTTATTTTCTATTTCCTACAAAAGTTTGTATGTTTATTTCTTCCTTAAAAGTTTATAGAATTGGGCCCTGGTCAGGTGCAGTGGATAAAGCATCGCAGGGTGTGTGAAGGTCATGAGGTCAATCCCTGGTCCAGACACTTATGAGAAGCAATCAATGAGTGCACAACTAAAAACAGAACTAAGAGGAATGAACAATGAGTTCATGCATCTCTCTCTCAAATCAATGGGGAAAAAAAATTGGCCCTGGCCAGGTAGCTTAGCTAGTTAGAGCATCATCGTGATACCCCAAGTTTGCAGGTTTGATCCCCGGTTAGGGCACATACAAGAATCAACTGATGGCCTGACCAGGTGGTGGCGCAGTGGACAGAGCATCAGCCTGGGATGCTGAGGACCCAGGTTTGAAACCCAAAGGTTGCGAGCTTAAGCATGGGCTCATCTGGCTTGAGCGCGGCTCACCAGCTTGAGCACGGGGTCACTGGCTTGAGCGTGGAATCATAGACACAACACCATGGTCGCTGGCTTGAAGCCCAAGGTCCTTGGCCTGAATGCAAGGTCAATGGCTTGAGCAAAGGGTCACTCACTTTGCTGGAGTTCCCTGGTCAAGGCACATATGAGAAAGCAATCAAAGAACAACTAAGATGAAGCAAAGAAGAACTGATGCTTCTCATCTCTCCCCTTCCAGCAAGTCTGTCCCTGTCTGTTCCTCTCTTGCTTAAAAACAATCAACCAATGAATACATAAATGGAACAACAAATCAATGTTTCTCTCTCTTTCTCACCTTTCCTCTCTCTCTAAAAGAAATCAATCAATATATATTTTTTAAAGTTTGTAACATTTACCAGTGAAGTCATATGGGCCTGCCTGGAAAGGATTTTAATAATGAATTCAATTTCTTTAGTACTATGCTACTTAAAATATGACGTGGACCAGTGCTAGTTTATGAACCATTTGTACCAATCTATAATAAGAAAAGTACAGAACATGAGATTAAGTGTTTAAGTAATTTGACATTGCTGTGATATTTTTACTATATTTTGTAAAAGTATTGGCCATTAAAATAAATATTTTTGAGAAGCATTGCTTTAATAATTATAAGACTATTCATTTTTTCTACTTGTAAATTATACCTTACTTCATCCCCTCAATCTCTTCCCTTCCTTTCTTTATGTTCTGTTTTGTCTCTTGTGCTTCATTCTGAATATTTTCTTCCCAACTATCCTTTAGTCACTTCTATTCAAAAGGCCAATCCACCAAATAAGGAGCTTACACCATGATGTAAATCCACAAATTCTTTCTTCACAGAGAAAGTTTTGCTATCAAAAAGTTGCCAGTTGAACTAAACACTGTGCTCAGTCAGTGTCAATGCTGCTTTACATTCTGGCACAAGTTTCATTATTTTGTTGTAGACTGTTAAACATAGGCTGAAAAACAGCAGCCAGTCCACAGGTTCTCAGCTCTAGAATACACTTCAAGTAGCACTGTTCTAAGTCATTAAATCTCTATGTATCATTGTGTAATCTGTTGTTGAGTTCTTAATTTTGGTTATTGCACTTTTTTTGTTTTGGAAATTCCTTATCTTTTTTTCTATTGCCTTCAACATATTAAACATAGTTAAAGTCTCCTTGGTAACTCCATTACCTGGAGTCCCTATGAATCTGTTTTTTTCATCTGTTGTCATCGGTTTCCATTTATGTTATCTAATATCCTCCTGGGTCTGACTGTTTGATTTTGCTTGTGCGTCAGACATATATATGAGATGTAGCAATAATTTGAGACTCTGGATGATGTTTTCCTCCAGATGTGTTTTGGTGTAGGTATTGTTTTCCGAAGTATCCTCTAGTTTGCTTCAGGCAGGTTACTAGGCTACTATATATAAGGTCTACCGGAAAGTTCTGTCTGTTTTTGGAATAAAACAAAATACAAATTTTTCTTACCGTCAATAAACTTTATTAAATAATATAATTGCCATTATTAATGATTTCTTGCAAGCATGAGGGCAATTTGTATATCCCATTTTTTTTTTCGCCCCTCCCTGAAGTCAGCACCCAACAGCGGGCTATATCCCATTTTTGAAAAATGTTTTATCTTTTGATGCGAAAAATTGAACCAGTGCTTGTTTGATATCTTCTTCATTTTTGAATTTTTTGCCCTTCAAAAAATTTTGTAAGGACAAAAACATGGGTACACTATCGCTTCACACATAAGACTAATGTGAATCAACTTTGTTTTAGTTAATTTGCTACGTCAGTATGTATACATTAAGTGATAAAAATAGAGAGGCACACATGCGCCAAATAAACATGTGCTTACGTGTCGAAACTTGTTGTGATAGAAACGGACAGAACTTTCCGGTAGACCTTATATAATCCATGATGTCCTTAATCTAATTTCAGGAATTACAATAAATTGAAGTTAGGCTTCTGCTCCTATAAAGGTCTGTCTACTTCTTTTTTTTTTTTTTTTTTGTATTTTTCTGAAGTTGGAAACAGGGAGGCAGTCAGACAGACTCCCGCATGCGCCCGACTGGGATCCACCTGGCATGCCCACCAGGGGGCGATGCTCTGCCCATCTGGGGCATTGTTCTGTTGCAACCAGAGCCATTCTAGCGCCTGAAGCAGAGGCCAAGGAGCCACCCCCAGCACCCGGGCCAACTTTGCTCCAATGGAGCCTTGGCTGCGGGAGGAGAAGAGAGAGACAGAGAGGAAGGAGGTGGAGAAGCAGATGGGCGCTTCACCTGTGTGCTCTGGCTAGGAATTGAACCTGGGACTCCTGCACGTCAGGCCAATGCTCTACCACTGAGCTGACCGGCCAGGGCACTGTCTACTTCTTTTATAACCTCATATCTAGATGTATTTTCTCAGGGCTAAACAAAGTTTGGGTAATTTATCAGCACTTTCTTTTAAAGGATCTCAAAACCCCAACATGCTCCAAGAGTGTAAAAAATGATATATGACTAGCTTTTATTATCTAAGCTGCTTACTCTGGAACCAGCAGAAGCTCTTATCGGAAAAGTGTTTTCAAAATGCCATGCTCATCTTTGTGGATTTCCATCTTTTCTGGATCTGTATTTTATAAATCTTTATCTTTTTATTTGCTCTATAATGCCTTTAAGTAAGTAGATATTTTTGTATTCTGCTTAGCTTTTCTACTTGTCCTTAGTAAGATATATTTTTTCTAAATTACCTATTATGCCATCATCAGAAGTCATTTTTGCAATTCTTTGTCCATTTGTTTTCATGTCCGCCTCTTCCACAAGGTGAACTCCTCAAAGGTATGAGTATTCCTTGTTTCTCTATTTTCTACTATAATGCTTAGCATATACATAATAGGTACTGTTATAAACACTACTGGAGTCTGTCATTAGTGAATATTTAATATACATACTATTTTATATTATTAATAGATTATTTTTCTTTATATACCTTGGTATTATTTCATAAATTGCAATGAATATATTACTTTAAAAATTATAGAGGATTAAATGTGAATTTTTAATAAGAAAAAAATAAGAGTTTTCCTTTTACTCTTCTCTGGTTTTAATGCTGTCTATTTATGGCATACACAAATATATTTAGTATCCATGTATACAGTCCTGCTTTCTAACCAGCTAAACAAAAACTAAACAGGCCAATAAATTAGAACAAAAGATGTATTCTCAATGCTAAATGTGCAAGAAGTCTCTTCCACTGAGCAATGGAGCAGTGGCCCCAGATGGGCAGAGCAGCACCCAGTAGGAGGCTTGCTGAGTGGATCCGGTTAAGGCTCATGCAGGAGTCTGTCTCTTTGCCTGCCAGCCTCTTAAAAAGAAAGAGAAAAAAAGAAAGTAAAATAAATATCCCTATATCCTCTATCTAGATTCATCAACTGCTATTGTTTTGCCACATTTGCTCTCTTTCCCTCTCTAGTCTTAAAAATGCTTAAACCATTTGAAATGAACTTTTAGACTTGATACATTACTCCTAAATACTTCATCATGGCATTTTCTAAAAACGAAGATATTTCGTACAAGCCATACCATTTTTCCATTTTTGAAAATTTAAAATTCTATATCATTATTCAACCGATATTCAAAACATATCCGTTACCCTCAATTTTTTTTTTTTTTTTTTTGTATTTTTCTGAAGCTGGAAACAGGGAGAGACAGTCAGACAGACTCCCGCATGCGCCCGACCGGGATCCACCCAGCACGCCCACCAGGAGGCAATGCTCTGCCCCTCTGGGGCGTCACTCTGCCGCGACCAGAGCCACTCCAGCGCCCGGGGCAGAGGCCAAGGAGCCATCCCCAGTGCCCGGGCCATCCCCGCTCCAATGGAGCCTTGGCTGCGGGAGGGGAAGACAGAGACAGAGAGGAAGGAGGGGGTGGGGGCGGAGAAGCACATTCTCTCCCATGTGCCCTGGCCGGGAATCGAACCCGGGTCCCCCGCACGCCAGGCCGACGCTCCACCGCTGAGCCAACCAGCCAGGGCCTCAAATTTTTTACTTACAGTTTTATTGAGATAAAATTCACCCATTTAAAGTTTAAAATGCAATGATTTTTCATTTTTGTAATTCCACGATTTTTTTTTGTGTGTGAGACAAAGACAGAGAAAGGGACAGATAGGGACAGACAGGCAGGGAGAGATGAGAAGCATCAATTTTTCTTTGCGGCACCTTAATTGCTCATTGCTTGCTTTCGCATAAGTGCCTTGACCAAGGTGGGGGTAGGGAGGTGACAGGGAGCTACAGCAGACCGAGTCATCCCTTGCTCAAGCCAGCGACCTTGGGCTCAAGCTGGTGAGCCTTGCTCAAACCAGATGAGCCCGTGCTCAAGCCGGCGACCTCAGGGTTTAAAACCTAGGTCCTCTGCGTCCCAGTCCAATGCTCTATCCACAGCGCCACTGCCTGGTCAGGCTCCAGGATATTTTTTATTATCCCCCCCCAAAATCCCATAATCATTAGCAGTTACTCCCCATTTCTTGCTCTAACCCCAATCCTAGGCAACTAATACTCTGTCTATTCTGGGCATTTGATGTACAGTCTCCCCCCCCCCCCCCCCCCTCGAGAGAGGGACAGACAGAAAGGAAGGGAGAGAGGTGAGAAGCATCAATTCATAGTTGTGGCACCTTAGTTGTTCACTGACTGCTTTCCCACACGTGCCTTAACCAGGGGCTCCAGCCGAATCAGTGACCCTGGTCTCAAGCCAGCGATCTTGGGCTTCAAGCTAGCAAACTTTGGGCTCTGGCCAGCAACCATGGGCTCATGTCCATATCCCTATCCCATACCCAAGCCGCATTCCCATGCTCAAGCTGCTGAGCCCGTGGTCAAGACAGATGAGCCTGCACTAGAGCTGCGCTCAAATCAGCTAGCCTGGGGCATCAAATCTGGGCCCACAGTGTCCCAAGCTGACACTCCATCCACTGTGCCACTGCCTGGTCAGGCCAGTCAATTTTTACTATTTGCTACAGTTATATTCTATAAAGTTACTGCAAATACTAAATTAGCATATATGGAATCATTGCTCCTGGGAAACACAATGCTTCCCAGGAACACTAGACAGCACTTCAGCACTATGCTTAGCCATTTTACAACAAAATCACCAACAAAAATGTAAAAAATCTGGCACTAAGTAAATTGTGAAAAGGACCCCTGTTTACACTATGAAAGTTGAAACAAGAAGCCAGAGTGCTGTTTTGTCGACCTCAGCTAAGAGATGACTCCTATCCTTTACCACTCTAAGTATGTCTGCAAACGATCATAAAAGTACAATGAGTAATGATTTTGGGGTTAGTAATATATTTTAGTGAGTAGGTGAATTTACAAATATATACAGAACCTGCAAGTACTGAAGCACTGAATGGAATCATACAGTACATAGCATTTTGTGACTGGCTTATTTCACTTAGCATGTTTTGAAAGTTTATCCATATTGCAGCATGCATCAGCACTTCATTCCCTTTTATTGCTCAATTACATTATGTGGATTGTTTCCACTTACTATTATAACTAATGCCATTATAAAAATTTATGTATAAGTTTTTGTGTGGACATATACTTTCATAACTCTTGGGTATATATAACGATGCATGGAATTGCTGGGTCATATGGTAACTCTATTTAAATTTCTGCAGAACTGCCAGATTGTTTTCCAAAGTAACTGTACCATTTTACATTCCTACCAGTAGTGCATGAAGGTTCTGTATTTCTTCACATTTTTGCCAATTATTACCTATCCTTTTGATATATTCATTCTAGTGGATGCAAAGTGGTACCTCACTGTGGTTCTGATTTAATTTTCTTGATGGTTGATGATAGCATCTTTTTTTATTATTCTAATTTTCTAATTAAATTTTTCAGTTAATATTACCTACCTGGTTCCATACATAGTTGTTACAATATTATTGACTATACTGTATTCTTTACGCAGTAGATCATGTCCCCATAACTGTTTTGTAACTATCAACTTGTACTTCTTAATCCCTTCACTTTTTCACCCAGCCCCCAATCTCCCTCCCATCTGGCAATCCTCAAAACTGTTTTCTGCATTTATGAGTCTGTTTCTGCTTGGTTTATTTTGTTCTTTTTTTGGGGGGGGGAGAAGGTCAGACAGGGACAGAGAGAATTGAGCTTATCTGAAACTGTGGTTTCAGTTCCTACAAGAATTAGCCTATTTCCTATAAACCTCCTATCCGTACTACTAGCATATGGCCCTTTAAGGTTCCAGTCTCAAGTGTGAGGGTTCACATTGGGCTGGTTCTTTGAGGGTTCTGAACTCTAGTTTTTGTCTTTCTAGCCCAAGGAATCTTATTAAAACTGCTGTGTAGCTTTTCATTTTATCAGCCATCTCTTCCAGAATTGGCCCTTGTCCCTTGAGAAATATGTCAACGTGGGCTCTCTGGGTTTTCTCTTTTTCCTGGATCTTGGCTCCAGAATTCCTCAGTGCATTGTTCTCTTATGCTTTGAACAGATAATTTTCTATCTTGTTTTCTAGCTTTTCTAGTTGATTGCAGTGCAAGGGTTAGTCTGATTACCTAGGGTTGCCATTACTTGAAGTGGAATTCCCCGAGTTGTATATTTCCACTCTGTTCCGTAGGGTTTTTTTCTTGCCTCAAAGTTGCAAGAATAACCCCTGTGGCTGTGGACATCATGCTTAAGATTTGTACTGAAATTGTCTTCCATTGATTTGAGAGGAGGAGGGGGAAGGGAAAGATAGAGAGAGGAGAAGGCAGAGGGGAAAAGAGAGAGAAAAAGAGAGAGAGAGGAAGACAGAGAAGCATCAATTTGTTGTTCACTTCGTTATTTCATTTAATTGTGTACTCACTGACTGCTTCAAATATGTGCCCTGACGGGGGATCCAACCTGCTACCTCAGTGTGCAGGATGACGCTTTATTCACTGAGCCACCGGGCCAGGGCTCAACAAAGCTCAGTTCTTGACTGGATTCAAATGATCCTAAATTGCTAGGGGCCCAAGGTGTCTGTCCAGAGTAAAACTCACTTGAGGACAATACTATCCTAGGCCTCAAATTGTTTTATATTGTCTATATACAATGTCCAACTTTCATTTAAAAAAAAAAAGAGAATTAGGCTTATGTGAGGACAAAATTACATGTTAAAAAAAAGAGCAACATCAGGCAATACAAAGAGATTCATAGGGGAAATAAATAATGGAGTTATTAGGTACAGTCTTTAAACAATTATGATCAATATATTCAAGGAAAAAAGACAAGATTGTGATTTTTCAGCAGCAAATAGAAACTATAAAGAACAACCAAATGGAAATTCTAAAACTAAAGAAAAATCAAACACCTGAAACCATAAACTCAATGACTAGTTTAATACCAGAGTAGATACCCTGAAAGAAAAATATCAGTGAACTAGAAGAGAATTCAAAAGAAAATACCTAGAATAAAGCATGAGTAACAAAAAGATACATACAAAAAGAGTATAAGATAGGATGTAGCTTGAAATATAGAGCATATATGTAATTGAAGTTCAAGGAGTGAAAAGATGATGGGCAGAAGCAATATTTATAGAGATAATGGCTGAGATTTTTCTGAAATTAATCAAAGACATCAAATCAGATTCAAGTATCTCTATGAATCCCACCCAAAATAACAAAAGAAAACCACAGTGAGGCTCAACAAAGTATACCTGGTGAAAACCAAAAACAGAGAAAATCTTGAAAGCAGCAAGAGGAAAAAAAGATTCCTTTATTAGGAGTGAGGATAAGATAGAGATGGCCAAAACTGTTAGAAAGCTGACAAAAATAACTAACTAACTAACTAAATAAATAAATCCATCAAGAAAAATGTAGATTCCTTGATAATGTTGACTTTACAGATCTCTACAATTCTTGTTAACTAAGCAATAAATACCATTAAAAATGTTCATTTTATTGATTTTTAGAGAGAGAAAGGGAGGAAGCAAGAGAGAGACAGAAACATCAATCTGTTCCTATATGCGCCCTGACCAGGGATCGAACCGGCAACCTCTGTGCTTTGGGAAAGATGCCCCAGTGGTCGGCAAACTCATTAGTCAACAGAGCCAAATACCAACAGTACAACGATTGAAATTTCTTTTGAGAGCCAATCTTTTTTTTTAATAAAGGTTTTATTTATTCATTATAGAGAGGGGAGAGAGAGAGAGAGAGAGAGAGAGAAGGGGGAAGGAGCAGAAAGCATCAACTCCCATATGTGCCTTGACCAGGCAAGCCCAGGGTTTTGAACCAGCAACCTTGGCATTTCCAGGTTGACACTTTATCCACTGCACCACCACAGGTCAGGCAAGAGCGCCAAATTTTTTATAGTTTAAATTTAAACTATATATATATAGGTAGGTACATACCTTATCGAGGTAGCGTCCGCATGTGGTATTTTGTGGAAGAGCCACACTCAAGGAGCCAGAGCCACATGTGGCTCGCGAGCCGCAGTTTGCCGACCAGGGCCCTAACCAACAGACATCTGGCCAGGGTGATCATAAATATCTTTATAGTCCAAAGCACAGTAAGTCAGATATTGTTACTTGCAGTAGAATCTATTTCTGATACAATGTTCAATAAGAGTTCCAGAAAAAGATATGGGAAAGAATAGTGCTCAAATAATATTTAAAGATATAACTGGTAAGAATTTTCCTGACTTAAGAAAATATGTATCCTCAGACTGAACACTGTGGGTATGGATCATGAACACTGTAGTTACTCAGCAGGTGGAACAAACAGAAATGTACATATGTATGTCTGCATACTCCTACCCTCATAGTGTAATAAAGCTGCAGAGGATCAAAGTATCAGGTAAAATCTTAAAGGCTGCTAAGGAAAAGACTGTCTATCTACAAGAGGAATAAAAATTAGACTCAACAGAAAAATTTCTGTAAGTTACAAAACTTCCATACAAAACCAGAAAAGTATGATAGTACAGAGAAATAAAAGTGTAGGCCAACTTCACCTAGGAACATTATGCACAGATCTTAAAATATCAGAACAGAATCCAGCATTGTATTTTACAAAATAATCACAACTAAGCAGAGTTCATAGAGAAATGTAAAGATGATTCAACAGTAGAAAGTTAACTGATAAAATAAACATTTTCATATTAAAATAAAATTACATATGAAAATAAAAATGAAGCATTGACCTGGAGTGCTAAGGTCGCTGGTTCGAAACTCTGGGTTTGTCTGGTCAGGGAATATATGAGAAGCAACTACTACGAGTCAATGCTTCTTGTACCTCGCCCCTTTCTTTCTCTCTAAAATCAATAACTAGGCCTGGCCCGTGGTGGCGCAGTGGATCAAGCGTCGACCTGTAGTGCTGAGGTCACTGGTTCGAAACCCTGGGCTTGCCTGGTCAGGGCACATATGGAAGTTGATGCTTCCTGCTCCTCCTCCCTTCTCTCTGTCTCTGTCTCCTCTAAACTGAATAAATGAATTTAAAAAATAAAACAAAACAAAACATTTTAAAATCAGTAACTAAACAAAAGAAGAAAAAGACTGTCTAATTGAAACACAAGAGAATTATTACTAAACCATCAGAACAAATTAAGTCAGCATTATGCTGGATATAATATCTTTACCTTATAAAAGATGAGAAAGGATTTCACGGAGATGACTACAAACATTATTTAAGACAAATAAGGTCAAAATCCTCACCAACTTACTTTAAATAATATTCACAGATGGAAGGACTTAATCATTAAATAAAAGTTCCCATAAAGTTCTAATAAAAATCCAATAAATCTTTCAATAAAGGCTAAACATAACAAAGGCAATTCTGAAGAATAGTAATGTGTGAAGGCTCTGACATACCAAATATCAAAACTTATTTAAAAACAGTGTGGTGCTAGCATAATTGGCAGACCAATAGAATATATCGTAAAGTCCCCCAAACAGAACAATGCATTTAGGAAAACTTGATCTGAGCTAGATGGCATTATAAACAAGTATAGAATAGATGAATAAATGGTAGAGGAACAATTTGTAATGTACCTGGAAAGAAATTAGATTCCCTATTTCATATTGATTTTGTACAGCAAAGTCAGTTCCAGGTGGAATAAAGACATTAATGTGAAAAACAAAACATTTAAAAGAAACCATGGAGAAGAAATTTCCTGATCTGAGGAGAAAGAATTATTTTTTTAACCAAGACACAAAAAACACCAAGAATATGAAAATTTTGGCTATATTAAAATTAAAAGACTCTCCTCTCGTTACCCAAGACACTAAAAGGAAAGAGGCTAAGGGGGTAGAAGGTGGCCCCCAGCCCCTGCTGTCATGAAGAAGCAGGAGACCAAGAAGGTAGTAAATCCCGTCTGTAAAAAGGCCCCAAAATTTCGGCATTGGACAGGACATCCAGCCCAAAAGGGACCTCATCCACTTTGTCAAACTACCCACTACATTGGCCACAGTATCAAAGGGCTATCCTCTATAAACATTTGAAAGTGCCTCTTGACATTAACCAGTTCACCCAGGCCTTGGACCACCGTGAACTGCTACTCAACTGCTGAAGCTGGCCCACAGTACAGACCAGAGAGAAAGCAAGAGAAGCAGCAGAAATTGTTGGCCCAGGCTGAGAAAAAAAGCTGCTGGTTGGCAAAGCAAACATCCCTCTCAAAAGGCCACCTGTCCTTCAAGTAGGGGTTAACACCGTCACCACCTTGGTAGAGAACAAGAAGGTCCAGCTGGTAGAGACTGCACACAATGTGGATCCCATCAAGCTGTCTTCCTGTGTGCCCTGTGCCTTAAAATGGGGGTTTCCTACTACATTATCAAGGGGTGGCCAGGCTGGGGCATCTAGTGCACAGGAGACCTGTACTACTGTCACTTTCACACAATTTAACTCTGAAGACAAAGGAGCTCTAGCTAAGCTGGTGGAAGCTATCTGGACCAATTACAATAATAGATATGATGAGATCTGGCACCACTGGAGAGGCAATGTCCTGGGTCCAAAGTTGGTGGCTCTCATTGCCAAGCTGGAAAAGGCCAAGGCTAAAGAACTGGTCACCAAGCTGGGATAAGTGTGTACTGTTGAGTTTTCTGTACAAATTGAGTTTTCTTCTCCTACAAACTGGTAAGTAAAGATAAAGCAAATAAAAAAGTGAGGGAGAAAAAAAAACAAAAAACAAAAACAACCCCAACAATCAACAGAAAAAAAACTCATCAAATGGCTTAATAAACATTCAAAAACATGCTCAATTTTACTATTAATCAGAGAAGTATAACTTAAAGATGAAATATTTCATAGCCATTAGGTTGGCAGTACTAAAAAAACTCATTGGGATGAACCAAAATTTTGCCACTTCAAAGTAAGTCTTTTGGGATAATTGATTTTTAAGCTGGTTATTAAGGAACAGAAGACTCAGAAAGAAACTCTGACCTTCCTCCTAATTGCCCCTAAAGAGGTTTTCAACCTTTTTATACTTCGGGACCAGTGAAAATAGGAGAATTATTTTAGGGACCGCTAAGGAAGAAATCAATCTGAGTATAAGCAAATTCGACTAACATCACAAGGTCTATAATCTTCATATGACACGGGGTGGTTAACTCTTTCGCTGACCAGCACAAAATTTCTGACAGGTTTGTGGACCAACAATTGAAAAACACTGGTAAAAGGAATTTTAATAGAGGATCTGCTCCAGGAAGGGAAATATCATCATAGACAATTATAGTCTAATATAAACTAATGTGTGATAGACAGGAAGGAACCTGGCAAGACCCATTTAGTCAAAGTGCTCTCAGTATCCTATTGTTAAAGATGGCCCAGCAAACATTTACCAAACATTTGTTTTTACATCTCCACACGAATTGCCTTCTTGCCCTTTAAAGTCCCAAACAAATCACATCCCCCACCACTTCTCCTTAGTACACAATGGGCATATAAACCTCAACTGTCCAATGTGTCTTTGGGTCTCATATTCTTATAGCACCCCAACATGTACATCTGTAATCAATTTTGTACATTTTCTCCTGTTAATCGGTTTCTGTTAATTGGATTATTAGCCCAGTCACGAGTTTAAAAAGGTAGGAGGAAAACTTCTTTTTTAAATTTTTCTATCAATTTGCGAGAGGGGGGGATAGAGGAGAGAGAAAGGTGGGAGTGATGGGGTGGGGGAGTGATGGGAGGGAGAGGGAGAAGCATTAACTCAATTGTTCTACTTATTTGTTCCATTTAGTTGTGCAATCATTGGTTGTTTCTTATATGTACCCTGATCAAGGATCGTACCTGTAACCTCAACATGCCAGTACGATGTTCTATTCACTGAGCTATCCAGCCGGGGAGGAAAGTTATTTTTCACAACTCCACAGTATCAAGTACTGCAAAGAATGTAGAAAAACAGACTACCTTGCTAGTGAAAAGTAAAAATTGATATACAACCACTTTGGGGAAAAACTTGGCAATAGTTAGGATTTGAAGATTAGCATACCCACCAAGCAATTCCACTTCTAGTAACACATTAGAAAGCCCTCCCCCGCTTGGAAATCTGGAGAAGGTGAAGGCACTGCAATGTTTATTGCAGCGGTTTTTAATACCTAACAACTAATACTCTAATACCTACAACAGAACAACTAAACAGTTTGTTTTTTATAATACACTATCTTACAACAATTAAAAGGAACTGTAACTACATCTATGAACAAGATAAACTTCAAAATAATATTTAGTGGAAATACATTTTGCAAAAACGATCCAGTTTGAATACACACACACAAACATACACCTAAGTACTAAATCTAAGTACTAAAGTATAAAAGCTATTGGGTACACTAAACTCCAAATATAGACAGTAATTACTGCAGGAAAGAAGAATGGGAGGGTTTATCTGTTTCTCTAATTTTTAAAAAATTGGAGGCAAATCTGGCAAAATCTTATTTCTTAAAGCTAGGAGTGAATGCACACACAAGTATTCATTATCTTCCTCTCCCCACCAGTCTCTACGTATTTAAAATAATTCACAATGAAAAAAGAATGGTAAATGGTTATTTTTACATAAGTAGAACTTTACCAGATGCAAGAATAAAACCTCTATCTTCCAAAGAGCAGTTTAAATTTTTAATAATTTAAATCACTCATAAAAAAGGTAGCAGAAAGTGTCACCCAAGTTTAACAGCGTAATTAAAACTTATTACTTGTTAAGTATCTATCATTATTAAATAGCTATTATGTTCAAGCATCTTAGCGTTTCAATAAAAAGTTTTT
This sequence comes from Saccopteryx leptura, assembly GCF_036850995.1. Taxonomy (NCBI): domain Eukaryota; kingdom Metazoa; phylum Chordata; class Mammalia; order Chiroptera; family Emballonuridae; genus Saccopteryx; species Saccopteryx leptura. The sequence continues at coordinate 257,075,324 of NC_089505.1, forward strand.
AAGATTTTAGAGCATAGGAGAAATACATTCCAGTATGTTGGGGACTTTTATGCATTAGGTTATGGGACATTCCAGTCTCATCATCTGAATTAAGAAATCCTGATCCACCCAATACAAATCACACAAGGCGTGAAACTCTCTTTTATTCTATTTTAACTTTCTTTTTTGAATTATAGATCTATTTAATACTGATTTAAAACACGAACACGGAAACAAAAATACAGGCCTGAAAAATCACACACTATTAGCCCACAAAGCCCATCGTAGGCCTTAGATTTAGAAGTCCCGCTTTCAGGTTGCTTCTCCAAATCTCTGCCCAGAACACTGCTGAGTTACGCTGCGAAACAACGCCAAGTGTCCAGTTGCGTAAAAGTGCCCTTCTGGGCCGTCACCAGCTCCTCGAGGCTGTTAAAAGCTTCAGAGAGACTTTGCTCCTATCGAGCCGGGGCTGGGCAAATGTCACTCTCATCCGCTACAGATGAACAGATCTATCACTTCTTTAAAAATATATCTTTTAAGTCCATCGCTTTAAAAGGGGTCAAGCGATACTGTCACGGTGTCTTGCAAACAGAAAGGGGCAGGAAGCCGCCCCTTTTATTCCAAACCCTGGGACCCGGAGAGGAACCCAGGACCTCCCCGGAGAACGTGGCTCCCAAAGGCCATGGAGTCCGAAGCTGCGCGCAGACACCGAAACTGCCCCTAGTGGGGGGGGGGGGGCGTGGGGGGGGGGAGGGGAACCTCGCCCCAATAACGGCCTCAACCGCCTCCTGCCAAGTCCCCGCTCCGGCCCACCGAACTCGCGGCCTGAAGTATCCCGCACTCACTGAAAAGCAGAACCGGGTCCAGGTCCTGGTCCGGCCCCCGGAATTCGGCGGGTCTCCCAGGGTTTCGGGGGAGGCGGCGGCTGGGACGCCATCTCCTCCGCCGCCGATCTGCTGCCGCTGAGCTCTGGGACTCTCCCGGGCGGGGTGCACCAGCGGCTCGTGCTCTAGGCACGACCGGCAGAACACCGAGCCCCCACCCCCTCTGCAGTCAGGACGTGCTGGTGGTGCTTCGCCAGCGGGGACCAGAGGTCAGCAGGATACCAGTAATCCATGGGAGCGAAATGCTTTCTTTTTATTTGCCATAGGAAGAATTTCCATTCTAAACCTCCTTGATAAGGTAAGTGCTCATCGATATCTCTGGCAGCGGCTACAATGCCTTATATGTCGGAGGCCCACTGGAACTTCTCTGACTAGTCCGGCTCAAGTGCGGGCTTCTGTCCCTCTCACTCCTACACTCGCGGTAGAGGAGGGGTGTGTGGCGGCAGTCCAGGCAGTTTTACTGATTTTTCTACAAACAAGCAGGGGACAGTTCATTCAGACCTTCCGAGAGGGAGCTGGTACTTTCATTCTAAAGCTCTCGTTTCCTTGGGGAACAGAATTGCTAGACGCAATAGGTGCGTTGTCTTTAGTCTTCCCCATTTCCTTTGAGGGCCAGAAGGGGTTAAATCTCAGGCTCCGGCTTCGTGGGAGAAGGTGAGGCAGGGAGGTCTGAGGTGAGGGTGTGCCACCTGAGTGCAGCAGAGGTGTGGATGGAGGCGATCGTTTCCTTCCTGCTGGAGCGGCTTTGTTAGCAAGGAGGGGTGAGTGGGAAGTTTCTTGGACTTGACTAAAGCGGGGGGTGGGAGGGTCTTGTTTGTCCAAAAAAGAGACCCGAGGTTAGATCTTGGGTGTAGGGGAGATCCACAGCTGATTGTATTGGTAGCGAAATACAGTTGTAAGCGCCTCCTTTAGAAATCCACACCCTGCCCCCACCCTACGAGACAAATGACACCCTTCAGTACGGAATGAGTTTTTAAAAGATCACGGGATGTGAGACAGCCTGGTCATTTTGGTGCTTTTTAACATGCCTTGCTTCTTTTCTATTTCCATGGAACGATTTCTGTAATATTCCGAGAGGAGAAAAGAAAGTTTATCCTTTTCTTCAGTAAACCGGAGACTGGGCTAGTTATCCTTCGTTTGTGGAGAAGGGACTCTATCCCCTTAGGGATCCTGACACGTGGGAGGAGGTTCTGTTGCAATCACTTGTTCCAATTCTTTCTGTAAACTAAACACGTAAACCAAAATCCAAAATACTGGCAAAGGTAACCAACAATGAAAACCTTCCTGTGTGGGTTACATTTCTCATGGCTTGCTTTCAAGTTTAATAAACGTCATATGGAACAACTGACTTCTGATACTTTAAGAAATTGCATCTTTTCAGCGCTGTACATTAAGAAAAACAGCTAAATTAAGGCCTAAAGTATTTTTCTCCTTTTAAAGTTAACGTGCTTAAGAAGCCGATAGGTATTGCTAGGTGAAAATGGGAAGAGGTTTGTAAGTCCATTCAGTGAACACACTCAGGGTTTTGTTTTGCTTCAAACCCCTTCACATTACTCAAGACAGGTTTCCTAATTTTCAACAAGTTTGGGAACTTTTCAGAGCCAAGAAATTATAATGTATTATTTATTAACCTTACATGATACCTTTATCTCTAGTGAACCTATTGGAGAAATAAACAGTGTCTTAAGTCAAAGGAAAGAAAGTAAACATTTTTTGAAACTTTAACTGAAGGCCCCAGGGAAATCTTCCATACAAAGTGTCCTTTTTAAGAACTTCTTCCTTGACTTATTTATTGGGGAAGAAGGGTTATTTGTTTCTTTGAGCTAAAGGTTAATTCTGAATTAAATGAAATCCTTGACCTTAATTAATGGAAAGAAGGAGAAAAGATAACATAATATAAAAGGTGAAGCAGAAACAGTTTCTCTGTGAGGCGAGTACAGTCATTATTTTGTGTCTATTCTTGATGTTACAAACATTCAGAAACTTGAAAGTTAAGTAGTGTATTTAAAGGGTTGAAAAACACAAACTTATTATAAGAACCACATCTTCAAGTAAGCAGTTGCTAGGAGCTTCACACTCCCACAAATTTAAACAAGTTTATTTCAGTTATGAAACCAGAAATTAAAAAGTGCCACTGTCTTTTATCTATGTGACCTCAGTTATACTATGCCACAACATTGCCATGCAATCACATTTCTAGTACGTCATTTTATTTTTTAAATTTATTGATTTGAGAGAGAGAAACATTGATTTGTTGTTCTAATTAGTTATGCATTCATTGGTTGCTTCTTGTATGTGCCCTGACCAGGGATCGAACCCACAACCTTGGTGTATTGGATCATGATGCTCTAACACTGAACTACCTGGCCAGGGCTGCTAGTTCCTCATTTTAAAATAATGTGGACTGATTTATTAACCAGAAGACCATCTATTTTTGCCAAACAGAATGATTAGGTATTAGTACCCCTCCTTCCTGGCAACAGAGAATTATATTGGATTTCTTGGGTTCTCTAGTATTTGTTTCTAAGTTAATTTATTCAAATTGCTAATGGTAACAAATTGATTCAAACAGTAATTACTCTAAAATATTTTTCATTTAGCCTGACCAGGCGGTGGCACAGTGGATAGAGCATCGGACTGGGATGCGGAAGACCCAGGTTCGAGACCCCAAGGTCGCCAGCTTGAGCCTAGGCTCACTTGGTTTGAGCAAAAGCTCACCAGCTTCACCAGCTTGGACCCAAGTTCGCTAGCTAAAGCAAGGGGTTACTCAGTTTTCTCAAGGCACATATGAGAAAGCAATCAATGAACAACTAAGGTGTTGCAATGCGCAACGTAAAACTAATGATTGATGCTTTTCGTCTCTCAGTTCCTGTCTGTCTGTCCCTGTCTATCCCTCTCCCTGACTCTCTCTCTCTGCCTCTGTAAAAAAAAAAAAAAAAAAAAAAAAATTTTCTTTTTTTTAAAGATTTTATTGATTAATTGTTAGAGAGAGAGTAAGGAGGGAGGAGCAGGAAGCATCAACTCCCATATGTGCCTTGACCAGGCAAGGCCAGGGCTTCAATCCAGCGACCTCAGCATTCTAGGTTGATGCTTTATCCACTGTGTCAACACAGATCAGGCTTAACCTGTTTTGGGGTTTTTTTGTGGGTTTTTTTTGTGTATTTTTCTGAAGTTGGAAACCGGGAAGCAGTCAGACTCCTGTATGTGCTCGACCAGGATCCACCTGGCATGCCCACCAGGGGGCAATGCTCTGCCCATCTGGGGCGTTGCTCTGTTGAGACCAGAGCCATTCTAGCGCCTAAGGCAGAGGCCCCAGAGCTATCCTCAGCATCTGGGCCAACTTTGCTCCAATGGAGCCTCACTGCAGGAAGAGAAGAGAGAGACAGAGAGGAAGGAGAGAAGAAGGGGCGGAGAAGCAGATGGGTGCTTCTCCTGTGTGCCCTGGCCGGAAATCGAACTTGGGACTCCTGCACGCCAGGCTGACACTCTACCACTGAGCCAACCAGCCAGGGCTTTAACCTGTTTTTGTTAGAAGTTTTACTTGTGTATGAAAGAAGCAGTTATTATTTTGCTAAGTTGTCATTTAGTTATATCATCAAATTAAAAGTGATCTTTTTGGATCCACTGATCAATTTGTTTTGAATACTTGACTGCTTAACTATCATTAAGGTTAAACAAGTATATAATACAAAATTATCTGGTATTTTTCTAACAAACTCATTTTTAATTTCTAATAGGAAATGTTTGTTGAGTTTACTACTCTGTGGCCCTGGGCAGTGGCTCAGTGGATAGAGTGACAGCCCAGCATATGAATGTCCTGAGTTTGATTCTGGATCAGGGCACACAGAAGCTATCATCTGCTTCTCCCTGCCTCCCTCTACTCTCCCCTTTCCCCTCTCACAGCCTGTGGCTCAATTGGTTTGAGCGTAGCCCCAGGCATAGCTGTTTGGTCCCAGAGTGTCAGCCTCAGGCACTAAAAATAGCTCGGTTCTCAAGCATCAGCCCCAGAGGGGGCTGCCGGATGGATCCCAGTCCAGCACATGTGGGAGTCTGTCTCACTATCTCCCCTCCTCTCACCTAAAAAAGAAAGAATTTACTACTCTATGTTCTCAAATAATACTAAATGTTACAAAATAAAAGCAAAAGTTAACTATGTACTCTTGTTTTTATTACCCTTCTAAGAGACAGCCATTCTTTATTATTTTTATTTCTTGTGATTGATTTAATTATACTGATAATCTTTATCATAATTCAGAATGCTAATCTAATTCCTTGACATTGAGAAACTTTTCTGATTCATCTAATAAATTTCTCTCAAGTTTATGTTTCATATACATATAATGAAAGGAACATTACTGGAGAGTACAAAATAGTGTTTTCAAATAAAAGCTAGTTTTTATCCTTAAAGGTGATAATACATTTGTTTGTGAAAGTAAAACACAAGAAATGTTCATTAGTTTTATTTTTATTTCTTTGTAGTTATAATTATTCAGTATGTTTCCACTGACTGAGGAAAACAAGCATGTGGCCCAGTTGTTGTTCAATACTGGTACATGTCCAAGATGTATCTTCAGATTCTGTGGTGTGGATTTTCAGGCACCTTACAAACTTTCCTATGAGGTATTTTCATTTTTTTTATAAAGTTAGGAATGTTTATTTTTAAATGAATATCTGTACATTTGAGGACAAGTGTTTGTCAATAGCTATTAATTAAATTTAAAAAAACAATAAAATAACTACTGATAATGCTATAAGTAAATAATTACTATAATAAAATGATTGCTGATATGAAATTTATATTATCATAAAATGTACATTTCTCCTTAAATGATTATATCGGACCTATAATATAGTGGGATCTTTGTGGAGCAATTCTGTGGTGTATTTAATGATTGTACAGACCTTTTCTAAAGAGTGTCTAGACAGCGTATCCCAAACTAGTGCTTCTCACTAGATATTAGTAAATTGTAACAAGGGAATTATAGTCCTTAGATCTGTTAAGTGGAAGCATTGTGGATTTGGTTGCATTTTTTTTCCTTTTTCTGTTTTCTATATTATTATTTTATTTATAAATAGGTATTTACAACCCTCTAGAAATAAATGCTATGAAAGTCATTATTTACTGTTATTAATAACAACAAAAGTAATATACAGAGATCTTTGACATTTATGGTAATATTCAGAGAGCTTGGACATTTAATAGTATATTCTCACATAAAATACATAACATTTTGTGAAATATACTTGATTCTAATAGTGATGTTCTTTTCAGAGGTAGATAGTAATTATATATATGTAAATATATAGCTATATGAACAATACACACACACACAAACTCAGTTTCTTATAATTTTCAAAAATTGCTCAGTAGTTAGCCATAGTGGTCTTTTTTCCTATGTATTAATTGTTTCTATAATTTTGAAATAATAATTATATCTAATATCCATTTAGCATCATTATATGTCAAGCTCTCATATAAAACTCAGAGTTAACCTATTAGGTAAGTACATACTATGATTGTCTCTATTTTCAGATGAAGAAACTGAGGCACAGAGAGGTTAAGCAACCTGCCCAAAGTTACACAGCTATTAAGTGAGCAAGCTAGGATATGAACTCTCTGTCTGAATCCAAAGCCTAGAATTTGGAGCTAGAAGACATGGATTTGAATCCCAGTTCCACCACTTTCCATCTTCAGTTTTCTCCTCTGTAAATGGGAATGATGATAACATCCACCTCACAGGATTTTAAGGGACAATATCTGATAAAGTATGTGAAAACATTTTGAAAACTGGAAATGGTACACGTTATGATAATTAAATGTGTATATTTATATACACAATGACTATGAAGTAATAAGACTGGTTTTGTATAACTTGTCTTAACACATTTTTAAAGACAGAATCTATTATTCTGTGCCTATATTGTAACATTTAAAATATATATTATATAACATGACAGTGTTACCAACTTTTCTTTGTATCACTTTATGTAAATAAACATGAAAATATATGAAGACTTTTTTTTGGAAAATGTACTTAAATTTTGACCTGTTCTATTCATATAACTATATGTATACATATATATGTACTGTTATACTGACATATCTTAGGTAATAATAAGCATATTTGTGTGGATCATAACATACCTGTTTTTGTATATATGTATAAGTATTTCTCTGTTAAAGACAAAATAGGAGAGCTAATGTTTTAATAAAATGACTTAAATTTGTTTGAGTGAAAGACTTTTCCTTTTACAGTCAGTAAATTGTAATCTGAGTGAATTTGAAAGGATATTTATACAACAACTGAATAATAAAGCCTGTTTAATTTAGACAAAATAGGAGGAAAGTCCTCTGGGTATTTAAATGAGTAGAGTATCTGAAATGTGAGAATGGTTTCAAAGGAATGCCACTTTTAACATTCTAATACAAAAGCTGACAAAAATTAGACACAACAGAATGTAGTCGAGGGCTTTTTTCAATTAATGTATATAAATGGTTTTTAATTATAGTGCCAAATTTCAGCATTGCTAATCTTTTTACCTTTGTTTCATAAATTGTCTTGAAATTATTTTTACTTAGACTTCTAATCTCTAATTTTTCAGATTTCACATTAAATAAAAGTTGTACATAAGGTTTTAGTGATTGTGAAATGATTAAATAACCTAGCAATAATGGAAAGTCAGTGTGTATTTCTATTTGTTAATAATTAGAATTGAAGAGTATTCCTTTTTCTCCTCCCCCCTCCATCTCCTCCTCTTCCTTTCATCTTCTTTTTACTGAAATTAGCAAGTGAATGACCCCACAAAGAACTACAAGCCAAATTAATAAATTTCTTAATGGAGCCGTTTTGCTTCAGGTTTGGGACTTTAGCTTCACTGATATATGAAACTCTTTTGAAAAAATGTTCACATGTTTATTATGGAATTAGGTAATTCTCTTTTAAATTACCCAGAAAGCCAATGGTTGCTAATAAAATTAATTCATTGCTCTAGAATTAATATAGTAAATCAACATTAGGCAAGTCTGTGATATGTCATAATATTCACTCCTGTTTTCATATTTCATTTTACCCTTGGATTATTACTTTTTTTTTTTAATTGACTTTCTAGGATTTACTCAATGAACTACAGAAATTTCTGAAAACTGAAAAAGGCGAATTAATTTTGGAAGTTCCAAACCCTCCTCCCAAGAAAATTCGACTCCTGGAGCTAGAAGATGGGATTGATGGGACTGGTAATCTGAGTCAAAACGGAGAAGGAGGGGTCTCCGTTATTGAAGATGGAGGCATTGCTTCCAAGAGCTCAAATTCAAATGTATGCAATGTATGCCTAGGAATTCTTCAAGAGTTCTGTGAAAAAGAGTTCATTAAAAAGGTAAATAATCTGTCTTTTTTTATTATATGTGCAATTATGTAGAGATTTTCAGACCTAGAGTTCTTGTATCTACAGGAATAAGGCTGTATTTCAACTTGTTTCACACTAATGGATTATTAAAATATTTTCTTAATTTATTTAAAAAATTGAAAACCCTGTTTAATCTCAAATTATCTTGTTATCAACATGATATCAGAAAAGTAATGAAATCTGTATTCATTCATATATTTCAGTCATGAGTGCTATTCTTTTTTTTTTTTTTTTTTGGTATTTTTTTGAAGTGAGGAGGGTGAGGAGGCAGACAGACAGACTCCCACATGCGCCTGATGAGAATCCACCCCACATGCCCACCAGGAGGTGATGCTTGGCCCATCTGGGGCGTTGCTCTGCTGCAACTGGAGCCATTCTAGCACCTGAGATGGAGGCCATGGAGCCATCCTCAGCACCCGGGCCAACTTTGCTCCAATGGATCCTTGGCTGCGGGAGGGGAAGAGAGAGACAGAGAGGAAGGAGAGGGGGAGGGGTGGAGAAGCAGATGGGCGCTTCTCCTGTGTGCCCTGGCTGGAAATTGAACCTGGGACTTCCAAATGCTGGGCCAATGCTCTACTGCTGAGCCAACTGGCCAGGGCCTCTTTTTTTTTTTAATGTTTATTTTATTGATTTTAGAGAGAGAGGAAGGGAGAGAGGAAGAGAAAGAGACAGGAACATTGATCTGTTTCTATATGTGCTCTGACCAGGGATTGAACCAGCAACCTCTGTGCTTCAGGACGATGCTGTAACCATCTGAGCCATCCGGCCAGAACTATAAGTGCTATTCAATTGAAAAATATATTGCAGTTTTCCCTTTGCTATATAACATAAGTAAGAACTTAGAGAAAAGTTCTTTCTTAGTCATACCCATTAGTGTCTAGAAAGGCCTTGTGGAAGTTACATGTTTGAATGTAGGATTGCCTTTTGTGTCCAGCTGTCAAGAGTTCCATATTTGACTTTACTTTGTTTAAAATCTTTTTTTAAAATTATGGGGTAATTGAATAAAAAACTATTTTGAAATTCCGCAGATTGTTCTGCAGGTGAGTCCTGGCTGTTTTGGTGATGTCAGACTTCAGGGTCATAGTTAGCAAATATTTGATTTCAGGATGTTTATGAGAGTTCCCTACTCAAAGGTGAAAGTTTAAAAGTTTTGCAGGGTCATCTCCTGGACCAAAAATTTATGTTATGAAGATTAGTAAAAAAAAAAAAAAAATTTTTTTAGCAATTCCTGGGAATTTATAGAAAACATTTTTATGTAATAAAAATAATTTTTATTTAATACTTTTTTAGGTGTGCCAAACGGTTGAGGCCTCTGGATTTGAATTCACCAGCTTAGTATTTTCAGTCTCCTTCCCACCTCAGCTATCTGTAAGAGAGGTAAGGTCATTTACACACATAAAACTACACATAAAATGCACACTAGAAGTTTCTCAGAAAATATAAATGTAGAAATATTCCTTACCATATTATATATTTTTATATTTTGTGTACCTATTGAATGAAAGTATTACATTTCTATAGCTATTTAATAATATTGAGTGAATGGATGCAAAAAGGAATTACTAGTTCAGATTAATGTATTCATCACAAGACTGCCATCCTTTTAGAAGGCCCTCATTCAGTAGAAGCCATTCATAGAAGATAAGCTTTGTGTGGTCAGAGAAAGAGAATTGACCAGGAATCCAGAAACTTGAGTGTGGTGGGGGCGGGGAGGAGAAGTGTACATTTTATAATGATCTAGGATAGGGTTATTTGAATTATGATGAACCTTCTTGTTTTCTGGAGTAAAATATAAAATGGTAGCACCTCTTTTAGTCAATGGTAAACGGGGAAATAGTCTTATGTCTATTTTAACTTTTTTCCTTTCTTATTGAAAAAGAATACTCATTACTGTAACATTCATGTCAAAGCTGACATGAAAACAAAACTATTTTTGTTAATACTGTTACATGAAGTATAGGGAGCATGGTCTCTGAAATCTCAAATTACAAGTTCTAAACATACCCATTTGTATGTATAAGATATCCTTTTGTGCCTGACCAGGCAGTGGCGCAGTGGATAGAGCATCAGACTGGGATGCAGAGTACCCAGGTTCAAAACCCCAAGGTCCCTAGCTTGAGCTCAGGCTCATCTGGTTTGAGCCCAAGATTGCTGGCTTGAGCAAGGGGTCACTTGCTCTGCTGAAGCCCCCAGTCAAGGCATATATGAGAAAGTAGTCAATGAACAACTAAGGAGCCGCAACGAAGAATTGATTCTTCTCATCTCTCTCCCTTCCTTCTTGTCTGTCCCTCTCTCTGTCTCTGTCACCAAAAAAAAAAAAAAAAAAAAAAAAGTCCTTTTGTGAAGAATCCCAAAGCATCACCAGAACATTGTCTTATACCATCACCTTCTTTGGTTGAGCATGTTATTAGCCTCTAGAAGGCTGAAATTGATTTAAAACTATTTGAATAATAGATAAGAGCTGGGAAGTGAAAAAGAGGAGACGACGTTAAGTGGTACCTCTGTTGATGACAAGATAACTGAGCAAATGAAGGAATAAAGGGAATGATGATGATATACTGAGGTTTTTACCCACTTATGTCATTTTCTAGTCAATCATCAAAGCATTTCTCACTGATAGGTCATCTTAAGTGTCTAGTTTTGGTAGAGAAAAACAGATTTCCAAAAGCTAAGTGACTCACAAAAGTTACAGTGTTTGAGTAACAGAAATAGGAATGAGAAGTACAGTTGACCCTTGAACAACAAAGGTTTAAACTGAATGGCTCCACTTGTACACAGATATTTTTTCTTTTTTCTTTTTACCAAGACAGACAGAGTCAGAGAGAGAGAAAGAGAGAGGGACAGATAGGGACAGACAGACAGGAAGGGAGAGAGATGAGAAGTATCAATTCTTTGTTGCAGCACCTTAGTTGTTCATTGATTTCTTTCTCATGTGCCTTGACCAGGGGCTACAGCAGAGCAAGTGACCCCTTGCTCAAGCTAGCGACCGTGTGCTCAAGCCAGAGAGCTTTGGGCTCAAACCAGCGACCATGAGGACATATCTATGATCCCACACTCAAGCCAGCAACCCCGTGCTCAAGCTGGTGAGCCTGTGCTCAAGCCTGATTAGCCGGAGCTTAAGCCAGCAACCTCAGGGTTTCAAACCTGGGTCCTCTGCATCCCAGTCCAATGCTCTGTCCACTGTGCCACCACCTGATCAGGCTACACAGATTTTTTTTCTCTAAAAAAACTTTGTGTATTTTCTCTTCTTTATGATTTTCTTAATAACATCTTTTCTTCAGCTTACTTCTTGTAAGAATACAGTATGTAATACATATAACATACAAAATATGTGCTAATCAACTGTTTATATTATTGGTCAACAGTAGGCTATTAGTAGGTTTATTTTTAGGGAGTCAAAAGTTATCCATGGAGTTTTGACTGAAGGGGGAAAAGGAGACCTCTTTCACCCTCTCTTTGTTCAAGTGTCAATTGTATATTTTCTGAGTGTGGTTATATATCTTACCACCAAACTCCTCTCAAAGTTTAAATTTTAACATTAAAATTTGTGTTATTCATATTTATCACTTATGTGATGATTTTAACAATATTGATTTAATATTTATTGAATACTTATGGAGTATTTATATTTCATTTTAGAAATAAAAGATATTGTTTTAAAAAATAGAATTATTCTGCTTCAACTCTACTTACTTTTTTTTTTTATTTTTTTATTTTTTTCATTTTTCTGAAGCTGGAAACAGGGAGAGACAGTCAGACAGACTCCCGCATGCGCCCGACCGGGATCCACCCGGCACGCCCACCAGGGGTCGACGCTCTGCCCACCAGGGGGCGATGCTCTGCCCATCCTGGGCGTCGCCATATTGCGACCAGAGCCACTCTAGCGCCTGGGGCAGAGGCCACAGAGCCATCCCCAGCGCCCGGGCCATCTTTGCTCCAATGGAGCCTCGGCTGCGGGAGGGGAAGAGAGAGACAGAGAAGAAAGCGCGGCGGAGGGGTGGAGAAGCAAATGGGCGCTTCTCCTGTGTGCCCTGGCCGGTAATCGAACCCGGGTCCTCCGCACGCTAGGCCGACGCTCTACCGCTGAGCCAACCGGCCAGGGCTCTACTTACTTTTTGTAATTGATTTTAGCCACTAGACTATTTAGCAGAAACAGGACTATTTCTATTATTGAGGAATCAATACTTTCTACAAGTTAGTTTGTTAAGTGATTCATTGTTTTACTTTTTGTTAATGAGTAGTGTATTTTTACCCATTCATATCTTAAGAATAATAACTATTCAAAAAATGCAGTTTTATATGCAGCATACTATTTTCACAACCCAGATTTCTTCAGCAAATTGTGCTTATGCTTCATTTTATTATGTTTTGTTATTTTATTGTTGTCTTTGTTACTTTAGCGTTGAGATATGTTATGGGGCAGACTAGATATAAATTGTTTTTCAAACCAGGTAACTTATTTGTTACAGTTCCCAGTTTAAATAACTTACACATCTTCAGACTATTATTGCATTTTGAATATAAATTCTGTAACTTATTTGGTAACATGTTTTTTCTACAATGTGGGTTTTCAACTTAAGGCTTATAAAACTTAGAACTTATTTGTCTGTGTATAGAGTAAATATATTAATATACATGACATTGATAGGTGCTAGTTATCTCATAATTCAGAGTGGAATATACAATTGAGTCATTTTTTCCCACTTCTAAAGATGAAAATTATGATCACAGATACATGGATTTGAAAGCAAATAAACTTTTTAGTCACCATGGTAGTACTTATTCTATTCCTGCTTACAAAAGAACCAAGGAAAGGGATGATTTCAAGTAAAGGATTTTTTTTAATCAATCTATTAAATTTGTTAATATTAATCTCTATATTCTGGACCCTACCAATCCCTTTTTGGCTACAGCTATAGTTTTTATTTATCATTATCATAAAAGCACTAATTTAAAAGGTTAGGAAGAAAAACTTGCCATTAATATCATCATTATCATCTTTCACTGAGTTTGAGAGAGGATGGAGGGAATGATGGAGTACTCTCCTGTGTGTTTTCCTAGGAACCAGCTGATCTGGCTAGGACAGTTTTAGACCGAATACTACTTGGATGTAATACTTAGAAGCTTCAATATCTTCATAACAACACACAAAATTTGAATGACAAAATAAAGTTGAGATTATAAAGGAGAACAATAAATATCTCATGACTGTCTTGGTGATTTTCTGGATTTGGGCTTACCATTTGAATGTAACAATAGAGGATGTCTTTGATATAGACCCAGATACCTGGGCAGGTTGCTCAGTTGGTTTGAGCATCGTCCTGATACTTAAAGGTTGTGGGTTCAACCCCAGTCAGGGCACATACAAGAATCAACCAATGAATGTGTAATAAGTGGAAAAATAAATTGATGTCTCTCTGTCTCTCTCTAAAAATCAATCAATTAATAAAAAATAATAATAGGCTCAGATATCTTAAAGAAAGAGATATAATAGTGTGATATGGCAAAAAATTATATCTGCATTGAGATCCTGTGAGTAGAAGGATACTGAATACCACCTAGGGCAGAATTTAAAATGAGAGAAATGGGATGGATGCAGAAGTGGAAGTGTGCTGTGTGCCCTTTGGCCAAAGGAAGAGGTGATGAGTTCAGGCATAAAATAGTCACAAAGGTTAATGTACACAGTAGCATGAGGGACTCCCAGTATTTGGCACTTTTTGGGAAACACATTTGGTTAAAAAGCACATTGTCTGACAGCTTTTGAATTGGAACAGTTTCTTTTCCTAAAGTAGTGATTCTCAAACTTTAATAAATAAGACTCATTTGGAGAGTTTCCCAGGTCCCATCTCCAGGTATCCTGACACAGTAGATCAGTGGGACCCATGAATTTGTATTTCCAACAAGTTCATGTGTAATGTTGGTGTTGTTAGTACAAAGACCACAGTTTGAGAACCACTGTCCTAAAGAATAATGGTGGGAATAATGTAGTCCTAAATGAAAATGGACAACCTTTTAAGATTTGTATTACTGATAGGAAGGGAGAAATGGGCATAATTAGAATATATCCTAGACTTTTGATAGATGGATTTTAAACAGTCCAAAGGAAAGGCAGCCAAAGAAAAATGGCATTGGGATCTGGGCTGAAAGGTAAATGAAAAGGATTAGGAGGTGCAGAGAAAGTACAATTGACACTTCAATTAAAACTATGTTATCGGCCCTGGCTGGTTGGCTCAGCGGTAGAGCGTGGGCCTGGCGTGTGGGGGACCCGGGTTCGATTCCCGGCCAGGGCACATAGGAGAAGCGCCCATTTGCTTCTCCATCCCCCCTCCTTCTCCACCCCCCCTCCTTCCTCTCTGTCTCTCTCTTCCCCTCCTGCAGCCAAGGCTCTGTGGGAGCAAAGTTGGCCCAAGTGCTGAGGATCACTCCATGGCCTCCGCCTCAGGCACTAGAATGGCTCTGGTTGCAACGGAGCAACGTCCCAGATGGGCAGAGCATCGCCCCCGAGTGGGTTTGCCAGATGGATCCCAGTTGGGCGCATGTGGGAGTCTGTGTCTCTACCTCCCTGCTTCTCACTTCAGAAAAATTAAAAAAAAAAAAAAAAAAGATTAAGGATCATGAGTTGGAGAGATTATTCCAAATTATCTGGGGTGAGCCCAACCTAATCACATGAGTCCTTAAAACTACCCTTTCTGCCCTGGCCGGTTGGCTCAGTGGTAGAGCGTCAGCCTGGCGTGCAGAAGTCCCGGGTTTGATTCCCGGCCAGGGCACACAGGAGAAGTGCCCATCTGCTTCTCCACCCCTCCCCCTCTCCTTCCTCTCTGTCTCTCTCCTCCCCTCCCGCAGCCGAGGCTCTATTGGAGCAAAGATGGCCCAGGCGCTGGGGATGGCTCCTTGGCCTCTGCCCCAGGCGCTAGAGTGACTCTGGTCGTGACAGAGCGACGCCCCGGAGGGGCAGAGCATCGCCCCTGGTGGGCGTGCCAGGTGGATCCCGGTCCGGCGCATGCGCGAGTCTGTCTGACTGTCTCTCCCCATTTCCAGCTTCAGAAAAATACCAAAAAAACCCTCCAAAAAACTACCCTTTCTGGCTGGGGTCAGAGTCAGAAGAAGATGTGATCATGGAAGAATGGTCAGAGAGATGCCCTGTTGTTCACTTTGAAGAAAGTAGAAGGGAGCCATAAGCCAAGGAATGTGGGTGGCTTCTAGAAGCTGAAAAAGGCAAGGAAATGAGTTCTCCTAGCCTACAACTTCCAGAAAGGAACATAGCCCTTTCGGCCTTTTTATTTTAGCCCATTGAGACCTGTGTTGGACTTCTGACCTGAAGAACTATAAGAAAATAAGTTTGTGTTGTTTTAATCCACGAAGTTTACAGTAATTTGTTATGGCAGCAATAAAAGAAAGGAATACACATACAGAGGAGTGCATTCAGAACGGTGGAGACATCTGAAACCTGGTCACAGGAGCCACTGGAAGGAACTTGGTTAATATTTAATTTAGAGAATAGGTGATTTAGTGGGATTAATTTGCTCTATTTAAATATTTGAGGGGTTTTCTGCTGCAGAGATAGGATCACAAGGGAAATACTTTTCAGTTATAAGGAATTACCCAGAAAAGTATAGATTGTTTTCAAGGATGGTGAGTTTTCTACCACCAGAATATATAAGCCAAAGCTGGGCAACTCAACTAGTTGGCATATATTTAGAAGGAAGATATGCACCATATAGTTGGTTAGACTTTATTCAACTCCAAGATCCTATATTAAGAAAAATATTTATTATAGTAGTTATTTTTTACTTTATATTCATGATTGATTCCTCTAACCTTTGACACCACATTAAGTTAGTGCCACACTAAGATTACCATAGAATAAAATCACCCAAGATTATGCTAATATTAGGCTAAACTTGCATTTATAGGAAAAGAGCATTCCATTAAGTCCTTCAAAAAGTAAACATTTGAAAGTCCTGTTGATTCCTTTTAGTTTTATCTTTACTAGTGGAGTCCAGTAGAGGGCAATATGGTACTATTGGTTTGGCTTATTGGTTCCTCCTCAGGGGAGTTTGCTCACTCTATAGATTAAATACATATAGAGTCTCTTGAATGTTACTTTGGTTGTACGAAACACTTCTTGATATGCAACTTGATATGGTTGGTATCTTATTATATCAAATATTTTTTTCCTTTTAGTTGTTACATTGTATATATCTCCATGTTTTGCACTAAGTACCATACATTTTACACAGCCCTAGAAAAGTGGCCAAAAATAAAAGCAGCACCATTTCTGTAGCAGCAGCTTACATTAACAAAACTGTTTTTTCTTAAATTAAGACAAATGGGTATCCAAAAGATTTTGGATTTTTACTTAAATCTATGAGTTCTGTGATCAGTTTGGGGTCATAATCTCAATAAGAATCTAAAGAAAATCCTTGTCCTAAAAATACATATATTCAAAAGTTTTGCATGTGCTTATAGGGTCCTTTTAAAGTCCTAGCCATTGCCTGACCTGTGGTGGTGCAGTGGATAAAGCATCGACTTGGAAATGCTGAGGTTGCTGGTTTGAAACCCTGGGCTTCCCTGGTCAAGTCACATACGGGAGTTGATGCTTCCAGCTCCTTCCCACCTTATCTCTCTGTCTCCCTTTCTCTCTCCTCTCTAAAATGAATTTAAAAAATTAAAACAAAAAAGTCCTAGCCACTAATCTGGGATTTTTCTTAATTGGATATTCTAGTAATTTTTACCCCTTTATAATTGATGTGCATCTTCTTTCTAAAGGGCAATGTGTTTTTTCTAATTATGTTTAGCTCATAGAACAGAGTATGATGAAATTGCTTTGACTTTAAGTACAGGGAGCTGTACGGTTAAGTCCATACTGTGTGACAGGCCTTAGCTGGCTGTCTTTATGTATTAACCTGACTCTCTGAGTTAGCATTTTATTTTCTGCTTTTTGTTCATTTTCATGATTTCTCAATTTATATTTTGTATGACAAGCACAGTGCCAAAATCAGTTTTTGTTTTCTCTCATCTACCATTTAAGAGCAACTCAAGGTTCACTTCAATCGATAACTTTTTTTGAGTTCAGTAAGAAATTTTAAGAATTTGTAGCTCGATTTTTGGCTAGGTTAGTTGGTTAGAACTTGCCTCAATTCCTAAATAGTCTACTTATCCCTAAAAAGCTTATTTTTACAAGATTGTTGAATAAGCCACTGAAAATCATGCAAAATTATAGAGATCACTTTCTCTACTTTTAAAGCTCTTTTTTTTTTAAATTGATTTTCAGATAAAGGTGAGGGAGAAGCTGAAAGCATCAACTCATAGTAGTTGCTTCCCGTATGTGCCTTGACTGGGCAAGTCTGGGGTTTTGAACCGGTGACCTCAGCATTCCAGGTCAATGCTTTATCCACTGTGCCACCACAGGTCAGGCTAATAGACTCTTCATGAATAGGTTATGGAGGATAGTAACCTTGCTAATGTTTTGGATATACAAGCTGCATATCCATGAGGACATGCAGCAGTTCAAACCCATCTTCCTTATAAAAAGGTAACTCCAATAGCATGACCTTATGAGTACACCATTGTATGAAAATCTGCAGTATTAGAATCACATAATCATATATCTGTAGGAGGCCTTGGTGATAATCGAGAACAGGACTCCCAGCTTTTCATGACACTCATTGAAAAATGATGTACATGGTTGTGATTTGTTAGAGCTATAACTATGCCACTACCCCAGGTGTAAATCCATTTGTATCTATTGAGAATCTCTGATAAAGAGTCCGGAAATTCTCAACCTTTGTATGTAAGGTTTTTTTTTTGTATGTAAGGAAATTCTCAACCTTTTTTTTTTTTTTTTGGTATTTTTCTGAAGTTAGAAGCAGAGAGGCAGAGAAACAGACTCCCTCATGCACCCAACCAGGATCCACCCAGCATGCCCACCAGGGGGTGATGCTCTGCCCATCTGGGCATTGCTCCATTGCGGCTGGAGCCATTCCAGCGCCTGAGTCGGAGGCCATGGAGCCGTCCTCAGCAGCCCAGGTCAACTTTGCTCTAATGGAGCCTTTACTGCAGGAGGGGAAGAGAGAGAGGAAGGAGAGAGGGAAGGGTGGAGAAGCAGATGGGCACTTCTCCTATGTGCCCTGACTGGGAATCGAACTTGGTACTTCCACATGCTGGGCTAACGCTCTACCGCTGAGCCAACTGGCCAGGGCCAAGGTGATTCCCTTTTAATCGTTATTAAAATGTTTGAAAGTTGCCTGACCAGGTGGTGGCGCAGTGGATAGAGCTTTAGACTGGGATGCAGAGGACCCAGGTTTGAAACTCCGATGTCTCCAGCTTGAGTGTGGGCTCAACAGCTTGAGCGTCAGGTCACTGGCTTGAGTGTGGGATCATAGACATGACCTCATGGTTGCTGGCATGAGCCCAAAGGTCGCTGGCTTAAGCCCAGGGTCGCTGGCTTGAGCAAGGGGTCACCCACTCTGCTGTAGCCCCCCAGTCAAGGCACATATGAGAAAGCAATCAATGAATAACTAAGGTGCCACAACAAAGAATTGATGCTTCTCATCTCTCCCTCCCTGTCTGTTTGTCCCTATCTGTCCCTTTGTCTGTCACACACAAAAAAGATGTTTAAAAGTTAAGTGGATCCCCAGTACCTAGTTAAATATTTGAAAGTTAAATGGATCCCTAGGATCTGAGTTGGCCAGAAGACATGCTTGGATGACTTTTTTCAGCCTCACAGATACTGAGACCACTTCACTAATAATCTCAGTTATTGTTATTTGAAGAGGAGAAAACCGAAGCGTGGCCAGTGTGTCACATTTGTTGGAATTTGAGGGTGCTTTCCAAGCTTTATGTTCTTTTTTTTTTAATATTTATATATTACTTTTAATATTTTAATTTTTATATATTACTGCTCACAAAAATTAGGAGATGTTTCAAAATGAGTATGAAGCGAGTGTGTGTTTTATTTACCTAACTACTTTGGCTATGAGCATTGCCTTTTCTTAACTATTCTGCTTATTAAGCCATACACTCAAGAGCATAATTAGGGATCAAGGGACACCAGAATGATGAATCTAAGCAGAACTTCTGCCTAGTTGCAGCACGGAACTAGACATGGGAGCAGGTTCAAGATTCTGTTAATCACTATATAACTGGAACATATTATATGTTTTAAGGGAGAAGGGATGAGTAACATGCAGTTGGTCGAGGTCTGTATAGAACCCAAGTCCTGGTTAGCCTGGGCAACCAGAAGTCCACCTGTCAAGGAGTTACAGTAGGTATTGAAGAGCTTTAATAACCCATTATTAGGGGTACAGGCTAAGGGACCCCAACATATAAAAGAAGAACCCAGTCCTGAGGTCACCGAGGTATGCAGCAAAAGGAATGAATTATATTTCTGGGAATGAGATGCCATGGTGAAGTAGGACAAGAAGCAAGGCTAATTCTAAAGGATTGCCACAGTGATATGTATTTTGGATTCAGGGATGCAGCTGGCAGATACTCAGACATGTTTAAATACTTAAAGATGCATATGTGTACCCCTTTCCAGATGGCTTGGTTGGTTAGAACATCATCTGGAAACGCAGAGGTTGCCAGTTTGGATCAATGCTTCTCTATCTCTCTCTCTCTCTCACCTTTACCTTCACTAGAAACAAACAAAGAAAGAAACACATGTTTACTTTCTAGCTTTCTTTTTTTCTTGGCCCGAAGCAGCTAAGTACAGGTGGAGGCCGCAAGAAGAGATTGCTGTGGCTGTCCCACCAGTGCGGCAGTGCAGAGGAGCAGGCTGTAATTAAGCTTAATGATAAAGCATCAGTTTATTTGGTGATTCTCTAAAACTATTTGAAAATAAAATTAAAATTACATCTTTAGCACTTTTCCACCATCCTTGTGATCAAGTTTTTGTTATCAGGTAACTGGAATAGGAACAGGGCTTTGGATTAAATATCTTATTATAGCAGATATCTTTAAAATGAGGAATTTCTAGTCATTTTTGTAAGGAGCTACTTCTGATTTTTCTTTGATCTTAGAAAGATTGGAATGTGTGTGATAATGAATTATGATGTTAAAGTTCCTTAATAATGGAGGTAGGAGTGCCACAGAGGCTTTAAGACATGTCCTTTTGTCATGTCTTTATCCAGTTGTACAAGATGAGGGGGCTGATAGCAGGTGCCACCCTGAAGTCAGACAAATCCAGCTTCACTTCACTGTCGACTTGTCAGAAACCTTTCTTAAGACCTAGGACTAGGTTGGCCTGACCAGGTGGTGGCACAGTGGATAAGACATTGACCTGGGATGCTGAGAACCCAGGTTCAAAACCCTGAGGTCACCAGCTTAAGCGCAGGCTCACCAGCTTGATGCAGGGTCATCAGCTTGAGCATGGGATCATAGATATGACCTTATGGTCACTGACTTGAGTCCAAGGTCACTGGCTTGAAGCCCAAGGTCACTGGCTTGAGCAAGGGGTCACTGGCTTGGCGGAAGCCCCTGGGTCAAGGCACATATAAGAAAGCAATCATTGGGCCCTGGCTGGTTGGCTCAGCGGTAGAGCGTCGGCCCGGCATGCGGGGGACCAGGGTTCGATTCCCGGCCAGGGCACATAGGAGAAGCGCCCATTTGCTTCTCTACCCCCCCCCCCCTTCCTCTCTGTCTCTCTCTTCCCCTCCTGCAGCCGAGGCTCCATTGGAGCAAAGATGGCCCGGGCGCTGGGGATGGCTCCTTGGCCTCTGCCCCAGGCGCTAGAGTGGCTCTGGTCGCAATATGGCGACGCCCAGGATGGGCAGAGCATCGCCCCCTGGTGGGCAGAGCGTCGCCCCTGGTGGGTGTGCCGGGTGGATCCCGGTCCGGCGCATGCGGGAGTCTGTCTGACTGTCTCTCCCCGTTTCCAGCTTCAAAAAAAAAAATTAAAAAAAAAGAAAGGAAGAAAGCAATCAATGAAAAACTAAGGTGCCACAACTACAAATTGATACTTCTCATCTCTCTCCCTGTCTGTCTGTCTCTCTCTCAAAAAAAAAGTAAGACTAGTACTTTCAGGGGAGAGAAATGAAATCGTTTTAGATCAGGTTTGTCGGTTTAGCAATGTTGATTAATAGATACGCTGCATCTGATCCTGCTTCTTTTTTTTTTTTTTGTATTTTTCTGAAGCTGGAAACGGGGAGAGACAGTCAGACAGACTCCCACATGCGCCCGACCGGGATCCACCCGGCACGCCCACCAGGGGCGATGCTCTGCCCTCCAGGGGGCGATGCTCTGCCCCTCCAGGGCTTCGCTCCGCCGCGACCAGAGCCACTCTAGCGCCTGGGGCAGAGGCCAAGGAGCCATCCCCAGCGCCCGGGCCATCTTTGCTCCACTGGAGCCTTGGCTGCGGAAGGGGAAGAGAGAGACAGAGAGGAAGGAGGGGGGGGGGTGGAGAAGCAAATGGGCGCTTCTCCTATGTGCCCTGGCCGGGAATCGAACCCGGGTCCCCAGCACGCCAGGACGACGCTCTACCGCTGAGCCAACTGGCCAGGGCCTGATCCTGCTTTTTAAAAAAATTAGGTTGTATTGCCTAAAATATTGAAAGGTATCTTTACTAATCTTCCCTTTTAAAATAAAATCTAGTCTGTTTTTCCTCACAGATATTAATATAAGATCAATACTAGTGGAATCTATTTTCTAGAATAAATACCGTTCACAGCCCAATTGAAAGTGTTTATCTGAGAATTTTTTTCCTAAGAGAAACTATCTTTCACCCTGTCATTATTTCGATTATTTAAAAATATCTATTTTTTAATGAGATAAATATATATATATTTTTACCAATTTGGACTCTCATCATTTAGAAAACTTTAGTTGAATGTTGGATTGTCATTTCACAGTACTATTATTTCCTTTCTACTGCTTGTAGCTTTGGGTTTAATAATTAGTGGGTCAGACATAAGCTGAGTGTAGGGGTAGTTCTTTACAGCCTTGGAAAGCAGGCTCAGAGTAGGTACTGGCAGAAGGAAGAGGGCGAGTTCTTTATTTAAAAAAATAGATAGAGGCCCTGGCCGGTTGGCTCAGCAGTAGAGCGTCAGCCTGGCGTGCGGGGGACCCGGGTTCGATTCCCGGCCAGGGCGCATAGGAGAGGCGCCCATTTGCTTCTCTAGCCCTCCCCCTCTCCTTCCTCTCTGTCTCTCTCTTCCCCTCCCGCAGCCAAGGCTCCATTGGAGCAAAGTTGGCCTGGGCACTGAGGATGGCTCTGTGGCCTCTGCCTCAGGCGCTAGAGTGGCTCTGGTCGTGGCAGAGCGACGCCCCGGATGGGCAGAGCATTGCCCCCTGGTGGGCGTGCCGGGTGGATCCCGGTCGTGCGCACGCGGGAGTCTGTCTGACTGCCTTCCTGTTTCCAGCTTCAGAAAAATGCAAAAAAAAAAAAAAAAAGCAAAAAAGTTCTTCAGAAGACATATGTGGGGCATCTTAATATTACTTGCAAAAATAACTCAGTTTATATCATGAATACAAATGTTATCCCACAGAAGTGCCCTGAATACATCTGTACATTTTAAAAAAATCTTTTGAAATATTAATTTAGCATTTTGCCTGGATACTGATTTACTTAATATGGCATAAGTAAATATACTCATTTCCTTGATAGGTAGAGGATTTCTGTGATGCTTTCAGAAATATAATCTAAATTCTTACTAAAATCACTATCTCATGGTTTTTAATATGAATTTATAGTGGTAAAACCAAATGAATTTCATATGGTCAATATAAATCATAACACTCTAGCGTCACAGAAAATTTAAATCCTAGATGTGAACTGAATTTTAAATAGAAACCATTTCATATTGTGCTTCTTTTTATAACAAAGAGGCTACCCACGTTGATTGATACATTTGTATCAATTTCATTATTTAATTTCCTGCTGTATGCTTCAAGACCATATTTAAATAAAATCTATTTTATCTTTCCCCACCCAAGTTAGTTCCCCTCCCATTATCTTTGCCCAGATACTCACAGTAGTATTTTAACAACCATTTCAGAGATATGCTGAGATTCCACCAGAAAAAAGAATCGAGTTTCAATCATATCAGTACTTCAAAATACATGAATAAGTTTTAAATTAATATATAACAAAAGTAATATGACTTTAATTTGTCATATGTATATATATACATATACATACATATACATAGATATAGGGATGGGCAAAAGGTTTACAGTTGTTCATATGGAAAATAACTAATAAATAATAATACAAGAATAAAGTCTGTTTTACATACTCATAACTATAAACCTACTTTTGCCCATCCCTGTATCTATCTATTTTTTGTTATTATTATTTTTTTTTTTTGTATTTTTCTGAAGCTGGAAACGGGGAGAGACAGACAGACTCCCGCATGCGCCCCACCGGGATCCACCCGGCACGCCCACCAGGGGCGATGCTCTGCCCACCAGGGGGCGATGCTCTGCCCCTCCGGGGCATCGCTCTGCCGCGACCAGAGCCACTCCAGAGCACTCCAGCGCCTGGGGCAGAGGCCAAGGAGCCATCCCCAGTGCCCGGGCCAACTTTGCTCCAATGGAGCCTTGGCTGCGGGAGGGGAAGAGAGAGACAGAGAAGAAGGAGAGGGGGAGGGGTGGAGAAGCAGATGGGCGCTTCTCCTGTGTGCCCTGGCCGGGAATCGAACCCAGGACTTCCACACGCCAGGCCGACGCTCTACCACTGAGCCGACCGGCCAGGGCCTGAAGAGCTTTTAATCACACTCACTACAGGTAGAGTGCAAGAATCAGGGTGAGTGCTCAGACAAATGATATTCCCTTAGCGCTGAGACACTTTTTTCCTGAATTTGTGATATAGTTTGTCAATTGGTTAGCTTGTTGGACATTTAGATAAAGTCTTATTCCAGTTTGTTTAGTCTTTCATATTTCTCAGTATTTAAGTAATTTCCAATAGAAAACACAGTTTACATGATGTGAGTTCTTGAAGTTGAAATATATCTTAGAATACAAATAATTTCATTTTCTTTTTAATAAGTTTTTGTTTTTATATTGACCAGCAGTTAACCCTTTCCTTCTCCTCACAGGTAACCATTGTCTTTACTTCTAAAACTAGAGTTTAAATGGGCTTGCCTTTGAACTTTGTACAAAATGGAATCAAAACATGATATAGCTTTAGTGGCTGGCTTCTTTCATTTGATATTATTTTTAAAAGATTCATCCATATTGCTTTGTGGAACTATAATTTGTTCATGTTCATTGCTCTACAGTATTCAGTTGCATGAACATACTGCAATTTATTCATACTACTATAAATGAATATTAAGGTTATTTCTAGTGAAGATTCTTGGAGCTGTAGTCAGTCTAGTGCAGTGGTCCCCAACCTTTTTTGGGCCACGGACCGGTTTAATGTCAGAAAATATTTTCACAAACCGGCCTTTAGGGTGGGACAGATAAATGTATCACGTGACCAAGACAAGCATCAAGAGTGAGTCTTAGACGGATGTAACAGAGGGAATCTGGTCATTTTTTAAAAATAAAACATTGTTCAGACTTAAATATAAATAAAACAGAAATAATGTAAGTTATTTATTCTTTCTCTGCGGACCGGTACCAAATGGCCCACGGACTGGTACTGGTCCATGGCCCAGGGGTTGGGGACCACTGGTCTAGTGTACATGTGCAGGAGTTTATCTAGGGGATATGTATGCCTATGAGTGGAATTGCTGAGTATAAGGAATACATTTCTTTCTCTCTCTTTTTTTTTTTTGTGTGTGACAGAATCAGAGAGAGACAGAGAGAAGGACATATAGGGACAGACCAGAAGGGAGAGAGATGAGAAGCATCAATTCTTCATTGCAGCACCTTAGTTTCTC
This sequence comes from Saccopteryx leptura, assembly GCF_036850995.1. Classification (NCBI taxonomy): domain Eukaryota; kingdom Metazoa; phylum Chordata; class Mammalia; order Chiroptera; family Emballonuridae; genus Saccopteryx; species Saccopteryx leptura. The sequence goes on from NC_089505.1 coordinate 257,100,417, forward strand.
ATTGATTGCTTTCTCATATGTGCCTTGACCGGGGGGCTTCCGCAGACCAAGTGACCCCTTGCTCAAGCCAGCAACCTTGGGCTCAAGCTGGTGAGCTTTGCTCAAACCAGATGAGCCCACGCTCAAGCTGGCGACCTCGGGGTTTCGAACCTGGGTCTTCTGTGTCCCAGTCCAACACTGTATCCACTGCATCACCACCTGGTCAGGCAGGAATACATTTCTTTAACTTCACTAGATTATGCCAAATTATTTTCCAAAGTGGTTGTACCAGTTTACGTTTCCACCAGCAGTGTATGAGAGTTGAAGTTTTCTGCATCATTACTGACTTGTAGTTTTGAGAATCTTTTTATTTTTAGTATTTCAATGGGTAATTAATGGTATCTCACTATATGCATGTGTTTTAACTTTACGAGGGTATAGTTTATTGAGTTTTGACAGGAGCATAGACCCAAGTAACCATTACCACAATCAAGATGTAGAAGATGTCCATCATCTCCAAAGTTTACTTGTGCCAGTTGTGGGACTTTCATTCCCAGCTCTAACCAAATGCTAATCTTCTTTCAGATATAGATTAGTTTGCATTTCAAAAATAATTTTATGTAAATAGAATCATACATTATATATTCTTTTGTTCTGGCTTCTTTGGCACAGCGTAATGGCTTTGAGAATCCATCTATGTTGTTGTGTATATCAGTAATTAATTCTTTCTTATTGCTTAAAAAGAGAGTCCCATTGTATGAATATACCACAATTTGTTTATCCATTCACCAACTGATAGACATACGGGTTGTCCTACTTTGGGGTTACTATGAGTAAAGCTAGTATGAACATCTATGTACAATTCTTTGTGTGGATATATGTATATGTCTTTTTTTTTTTTTTTTGAGTAAATACCTTGGAGTAGAATATCTAGGTCACAGGTAGGTATATGCTTAACCTTATGAGAAATTGCCAAATAGTTTTCCTACATGGACTTATCTGTCTATGTTTGTATTCCACCAGCAGTATATGAGTCAGTTGTTTAACATCCTTGCCAATACTTGATACTGTCATTCCCTTTCATCTGAGCCATTCTAATGGGTGTGTAGAGGCTGTGCAGCTATTTTCCTGATGGCTGATGATGTTGAGCATCCTTTCATGTGCTTACTTGCCATTCATTCGCCTTTGTGAAGTCTCTTCATGTTTGACTTTGTCAAATCTTTTGCCATTTTTAGAAAATTGGGTTTGTCTTCTTTTCATTGAGTTGTAGGAGTCCTTATTATCTTCCAGATACTAATCTGTATTATGTATATATATTGAAAATATTTTCTCCCATACTGTGGCTTATTCTTTAATTTTCCTAACACTGTCTATCAAAGATGACAAATTTTTACTTTTGATAAAGTCCAATTCATTAGCTTTTTATTCTTTTTTAAAAAAATTTTATTTGTTTACTTATTTATTTAATGACAGAGACAGAGAGAGGGACAGACAGGAAGGGAGATGAGAAACATCAATTCTTCGTTGCAGCTCCTTAATTGTTCGCTGATTTCTTTCTCATATGTGCCTTGACCAGGGGTCTACAGCAGACTGAGCGAGCCAGCGACCTTGGGCTCAAGCTGGTGAGCCTTGCTCAAACCAGATGAGCCCACACTCAATTTGGCAACCTCAAGTCTCGAACTTAGGTCCTCCGCATCTCAGTTTGATGCTCTATCTACTGTGCCACCACCCGGTCAGGCTCATTAGTTTTTTATTCTTATGGTTCATGTTACCTGTGCCCTAACAAATCTTTATCAGTCTTATCATTTCTTTAAATATACTTCTCATAAAAATTAGGGGATCATGCTTGACCAGGCAGTGGCGCAGTGGATAGAGCGTTGGACTGGGATGTGGAGGACCCAGGTTCGAGACCCCAAGGTCACCAGCTCGAGCGCGGGCTCATCTGACGAGCAAAAAGCTCACCAGGTTGGACCCAAGGTCACTTGCTCGAGCAAGGGGTTACTCAGTCTGCTGAAGGCCCGCAGTCAAGGCACATATGAGAAAGCAATTAATGAACAACTAAGGTGTTGCAATGAAAAACTGATGATGCTTCTTATCTCTCTCCATTCCTGTCTGTCTGTCCCTATCTATACCTCTCTCTGACTCTCTCTCTGTAAAAAAAAAAAAATAAAAAAAAAAAAAAATAGGGCATCGGGGAACATGCAGATACTCCAGTTCTTTCAGCCTTTTGTGTAGTGCATTTTCACCAATGAAATAAAAGTTGGTTTTTCATCTCATTTGCATAATTGAACAACTTTCTATGACTTGTCATTTGTTTTTCTGATGTTCTTGTTTAATAAAAAAAAATCAAATGCTTCATTTTTTAATCACTTCATATTTGAAATATCCCCTAATTTTTGTGAGCGGTATATGTTTCAGCTCTATTCTGTCTTTCCTCTCCTCCTGAGATTTCAATTACAGATGTTAAAACTTTTCATGGAATCTATTATGACTTTTTCTTCCCTTTCCCTCCTCTCCTTACTTCTTTCCTTTCCTTCCTTTTCTTTTCTTTTTTGTAATATTTCATTCTTTTTAATCTCTTATGTCATTTTGGGTTTTGTCTTCTAACCTGTCATTCAATTCACTGATTCTCTTTTCAGCTATGTCTGATACATTGTTAAACCTGTCTACTGGGTTTTTAATTTCCAGAATTTCCATTTGTTTATGTAGTTTCTACTGATACTTCTTTGCCAAAGTATTCACTATCCTCACTTATATTTTCCAGTTTTACTGAGATAAGATTGACATATAACAATATTCTCTTTTATTTTCTTGGTATATTAAACATTACTTAAATTGTCAAGTCTATACTTGATGACTCCACTATATCACCTGTGAATATGCTTCTGTTGTTCATTCTTTCATCATATCTTATCTCCTTATGTACTTCTTTTTTTAAAATTGTTGGACACTGAACATGACATATATAAGTAATTTGAAGCCTATGTTATTCTCCTCCAGAAAGGACTTTTGTTTTCTTCTTCGTTCTGGCTAAGGGCAATAGCAATTCTGAATCGCCTGAATCCAATTGTAAGGTTTTGAAGCTGATCTTTTGCACCTTTAAGTGTAGTTCCATTCTCCCATTTACCCTTACTACTAGAATGCAATCCTTCAGCATAGGGCTTATTCTTCTTTAGTGGTGCTGGACTTTGATTTTTGACCCTTTTGTGACTTCTTGATTGACAGATGCTCCTTGGGGGAAAAGATGTTCAAAATGCATAGTTTACCTGTTTCCCTTCTGGATTTTAGCTTTTTAATTCTTCATTGCCTTGTTTAATTCTTTTTTTTTTTTTCTTTTTTTCATTTTTCTGAAGCTGGAAACAGGGAGAGACAGTCAGACAGACTCCCGCATGCGCCCGACCGGGATCCACCCGGCACGCCCACCAGGGGGCGATGCTCTGCCCATCCTGGGCGTCGCCATGTTGCGACCAGAGCCACTCTAGCACCTGTGGCAGAGGCCACATAGCCATCCCCAGCGCCCGGGCCATCTTTGCTCCAATGGAGCCTTGGCTGCGGGAGGGGAAGAGAGAGACAGAGAGGAAAGCACGGCGGAGGGGTGGAGAAGCAAATGGGCGCTTCTCCTGTGTGCCCTGGCCGGTAATCGAACCCGGGTCCTCCGCACGCTAGGCCGACGCTCTACCACTGAGCCAACCGGCCAGGGCGTGTTTAATTCTTCATTGCCTCTTCAAGATCTCCCTCTGATCTTTTTTTTTTTTTTTTTAATTTTCTTTTTTTTTTTTTAATATTTTTTTATTTATTGATTTTTTAGAGAGAGAGGAGTGAGAGAGAGAGACAGAGAGAGAGAGAAGGGGGAGGAGCAGTAAGCTTCGACTCCCATATGTGCCTTGACCGGGAAAGCCCAAGGTTTCGAACCGGTGACCTCAGTGTTCCAGGTCAACGCTTTATCCCACTGCGCCACCACAGGTCAGGCCTCTCCCTCTGATCTTGAAGCAGATTTTTAAAAAATTGAATTCATTGGAGTGACACTGCTCAACAAAATTATACAGGTTTCAGGCGCACATTAGCAAAAGTTCATCCTTGCATTTGATCTTCTCTCTTTACCCAGAAGTCCAAATATATTTGTTACTTTTAAGATATAATTCTTGCATTTGTCTCATTTTAATTTTTATTATAGTTACATTATTATTTTTATTGATTTTAGAAAGAGAGATGAGGGGAGAATTCATTTGTTGTTCTACTTATTTATGTGTTCATTGTTTGCTTCCCATATGTACCCTGACCGGGGATTGAACCCACAACCTTTGTATTTCAGGACAATGCTCTAAAAGCCTGAGCTAACTGGCCAGGGCCTTATAGTTACATTATTTCTATTTACTACATTAAACAAATTACCAAGATGAAAGTATACTGTCTTGTTCCTTTTATCTGTGAGGTTAGAAGTACTTTTTTGTACTTAAACAACCCAAATGGAAATCTATCAATTTTTATTTACAGATTACTTATACAGAAGAATATGAAGAGAAAATATGTGAATAAAATATTAAAGTTTATGTTCTTTTTTGGCATTTAATAAGATTCATATCCAGAAGGTCTGCTTTCTCCTTTGCACTCCCGGGTCACATATCCTCAGCTCTTTAGAGACCACTGATTTATCATCCTTACAGTTTTTGCAAATTTTAAGGTTATAAAATAAAAGAGTGGTAGATGGAAGAGAAGGGTAGAAAATGTTTATTACCCAGGAGATTCATGAGGTACTTAATAATCATTTTTGATATCTCATGAACTTAGGCTTTTAAAAAATTTGTTTAGCTATATTAGCTTCTTTTTTTATATCATATTGTACAAATTAGTGGTGGTCTATGAATAACTCATCACACTGCCATTCTCTAGAAATTTACTTGAAATTTCCCACACACCAAAGCTTTGTCAGTAGATCTTGCCTTTTGACAGGCCTTCACCAAATTATTCTTAGGAATCTATGGTTCCTTTTTTCTTCTTTCTTTCTCACTGTCTCTATGTCTGTCTCTTTCTCCTCCTTTCTCTTTCTCCTCCCCACCTTTCCTTCTCCAGCCTTGCCTCCCTCCCTCCCTTCCAAATACTATATCACGGTATCTTAATAAAGATATTGGCAGGATTTAAGGCCCAAAAGCCTTGCCTTTCTCCTTTCCCCAGTGTCTTATTGTGTTTTGTTGTTGGGTGTGTGGTTTTTATCTGTCTTGATCATTTGCCTTAATGTCTTGTATACTTGTTGACCAGCATTTATAGTTAGAAACTGGTCCAACATAGGTGCTGTTCCATACTCAGATTTACAACAAAAATTTTAAAATATCACCTTTCTTAAACTTTTAGACTAAAAGTAGAACTGAAAGTTTGGAGGGGGAAAAGCTTGAAGAAAACCCCTTTTTTTGTTTAATATACTTCAAGAAGTAGTTTAGTATGGCTTTTGAATTATACACAGCATTATAAAAACAACAGTTAACATTTTTTGTAGACTATCTCATTTAAAATTTTAATTATATAAGAAAAAATATTGCCCTGGCCGGTTGGCTCAGCGGTAGAGCGTCAGCCTAGCGTGCGGAGGACCCGGGTTCGATTCCCGGCCAGGGCACACAGGAGAAGCGCCCATTTGCTTCTCCACCCCTCCGCCGTGCTTTCCCTCTCTGTCTCTCTCTTCCCCTCCCGAAGCCAAGGCTCCATTGGAGCAAAGATGGCCCGGGCGCTGGGGATGGCTCTGTGGCCTCTGCCTCAGGCGCTAGAGTGGCTCTGGTCGCAACATGGCGACGCCCAGGATGGGCAGAGCATCGCCCCCTGGAGGGCAGAGCGTCGCCCCTGGTGGGCGTGCCGGGTGGATCCCGGTCGGGCGCATGCGGGAGTCTGTCTGACTGTCTCTCCCTGTTTCCAGCTTCAGAAAAATGAAAACAAAAAAACAAAAAACAAAAAACAAAAAACAAAAAAAAAAAAGAAAAAAAAAAAGAAAAAATATTCTCCCTGTTTTACAGATGAGGAATCAAGCACCAAAAAGTCACTTAATTGCCCCAAATTACTTGCTGCTAAGTAGAAAGAGAACTTGAACTCAGTTCTATCTCAAAATCCCATGGTTTTTTTAGGATACGTGATGACATCCTTGCCATCCTGGTTCTGACTACTTATGCAAGACCCTGGAAAGAAAGGGAGATGACAGGCACACCAAATCTGAACTGATCAGAGGTGTTTATCATTTATTTGGAAAGCTTTTGTTAAAAGTTTTGAGTGCATGGCTTTGATAAATTTAGAAAGTCTCAAATGTCAATAGCTTGAAATATAACCTATTTCTTATATTTTTATTAATTTGAGGAAAGATTTTTCTTTAAAACAGGATTATGATATGTGGCATATGTGATATACACTTTACAGTTTACAAAGCATTCTATCATCACAACACCTCTAAAGTTAGCTATTGTATTTATGGGGAATGAGGTTTACATTCAAAGAAATAGGTAGATCTTTGAATTTATTTAAATTTTGATACATTTTCCCAAACTGCCCTCCGAAAAGATGGTACCAGTTTACAATAGTGTTTTGCAACCTCATACCCTTGCCCAACTGGGAATTATAATACTCTTTCATATTTTCTAACCTACAGCCAAAATTGTCTTGTTTTAATTTGCTCTTACTTGATTTTCAAGTGAGATTTCACATCTTTTTATATATCTACTAACCATTAGGACTTTTTTTAGCTGGCTATTTGGCTTTTCTTTTTAATGACAGAGAGAGGGACAGATAGGGACAGACAGAGAGGAAGGGAGAGAGATGAGAGGCATCAATTCTTCATTGCGGCACCTACTTGTTCATTGATTGTTTTTCATATGTGCCTTGACCAGGGGGCTATAGCAGAGCAAGTGACCCCTTGCTCAAGCCAGTGACCTTGGGTTCAAGCCAACGACCTTGAGCTTCAAAGCAGTGACCCTGTCCTCAAGCTGGTGAGCCCGTGCTCAAGCCAGCGACCTCAGGGTCTAGAACCTGGGTCCTCTGTGTCCCAGTCCGATGCTCTATCCACTGTGCCACCGCCTGATCAGGCTGGTTATTTGGCTTTTCAAAATTGATTAGTAAGAGCTCTTTGGACATAAGGGTTATTCATCTTTTGTGTTTTTTATTTCTTCCAGCCTGTCATTTACCTTTGTTTATGGTCATTCAACAAACTGAAATTTCTACTATTTACGGAACGTTTCATGTAGGAACAAAGTTTTCTGCATTTTAAGAATTCACTGTTTAGTTCTTTCAATTGTTTTGTAGTTTTTATCTCACATTTCATAAATTTATTCCAACTTATTTTTGGGATTTTTTAAATGTGTTTTCACTTTTCAAAAAAATTTAATTGCAATTTGAGTGGGATTTTTTCATAACCTTTTCTATTTTGTTATTAAGAAAGTAATTTGTGTGTCTTTGTATGGGTGTGTTTGATATTATCTTGTAACTGCCCAACTTACTAGTCTCTATTAATGATAATGGTTGTTAGTTGATTATCTAGATATACATTTAACTTATTTGCAGATAATGATCTTTCTTTTTTTTTACTCTATAAATTTATTATATGTATGTATATGTGATGTAAACATTTGTACATATGTGTGTATCTTATCTTATAGAATTGACTTGGATCTCCAAAACACGTTATATAATAGTGGTGGTACTGGTGACCCTTGTGTTGACCCTCACTAATAGAAATGTTTCTAGAGTTTTAATATTAAGTATATTGTTAATTCTTTTTCTGATATTCTTTATTTAAGGAAGTTTGTTTTTATTCCAAGTTTAGTAACTTTTTAAAATGAGAAATGGAGGAGAATAGGTAGCAAGGTGAGTTTTTATATGGAAAGAGCATATATAATTAAATGAAAGTGTTCCCTCAGAAACCATCCAGTTTATCCAGAGAAGACTCCTCAAATTGCTGGTCCGGAGAAGTATAGACTTGGCTGCCTGAGTACCCAGAGTAGGAAGGTGGTTGCAGGTCTCTAAACTCTCACTGAATCCTCCTGCATTCCTTGTAAGACTTCACTCCGGCCATTCTCTTGCCATAGACTTCTGAGTGTAGCACCACTAATTCAGTTCCTCAGAGTGTAAATCTGCTCGTGCTTGGTGTCAGGGAGGTGACCTGGGGATCCATCCATTCCTTATACAAGCCTCCAACCACGCCCTCTTTGTTTAGCCCACGTTTCACCTTCTGTTGTCCTATGCCTCCAGTCCTCAGCTTTGCTGGGTTTGGAGGGACAAGCATCTCCCTTGGCCAATGCTTTGGGATCAGCATCCTGGGCTCTGCTGTTTTCCACTCCTGTATCCCCTTTCTGTCTTCGTATATGGAAAGTTAGGGTGATGAGTCATTTTCTTGCTTCATTGTTAGAGTTTCTGTTTTCTGTTTCTTATTCTCCATCTTATTTTGAGATGATTTTCCAAAAGGCAGAAAGGTCTTTTTGTCACCATCTTGAAGCTAGAAGTCTGATGATTTTATAATAAATTCCTTTAGTATATTTAAAAAGTAATGTACAAAATTAATATTTAAAAAATCAATAAATAAATTCTTATTCCTAAGAATATATTCAGTGTAGATCAAGTTCAACACACAGAATGCTACCAAGTTTTGTAATTTTCCTGGGATAACTTGAAATAATTTTTAAATAGTTCTCTTTATAGAGCTCTTGAGTTATTTATTGAAGAGAACTCTTTTTAACAATTAATAGATTCTCCACAATTAACAATTAATTTATCTTCTTGGTATTCAAAACTTAAAAATTGCTTTTAAAAGCTGTTTTTCTTGGTAGTGATTTTGAAATGAACTTGTATTTATGACTATTGAAATTGAGCCAGTTGACACATTGAAGTCTCTTGAAACTGCCAGTTCACTTTACTGGTATTTCACTGAAGATGCTAGTTCTTGAAAAGCAAATACCTTTGTACCCTCTCAGCCACACCCAGTGGCTAAGTGTATTTGCTGAGGTGTCTTTGCTTCACTGGTGTTAACTCTAGAGTTACGTGAAATTCAGTTGCCAGGTTATCTCCTGTTAGCACAGGACACTAACGAGCAAGACCAGCCGCATCCGTCTCACTGTCTGCTGCAGAGCCTTTGGTCCATTGTGGCTGTCCTGTTTTTTCTGATTCCCCTCCCGCCTCCACTCCAACCCCACCTTGCCACCCGCAGAGAATTTCCTCATAATTATTTCCAATCACAACCTTCAGAGCTAGGCAAACATCAGCACCTAAAGTATTGGATAGTACAACTTGGAATGTGAAAATAGTAATTCTCCCAGAACTGAGTCAGTACAGCTGTACAACCTAATTTGGACCTGCAGAGCCATTCTATCTTTGCTGATTTGTTCTTGCTTTTCTCCTCTTGCCTGCCGAAAATGAAATGTTCCACCTTTTTTAAATGCTAGGAAAGGATTTTATTGACAACAGTAGTAGAAAAATATGGAGTGAGAAGGTCTTACATCTCACTTCATTTTCTTTTTTTTCTCAACACTGTAGCAAAAGATAGTATAGAGGATTTGTAGAGGTTTTTTTACATACCTGACATACGTTTTATTCATCCGAAGAGAAACTCAGACTCAGACCGTTAGTCATTATATTGTGGGTTTGAAATCAGAGAGTCTGGGAAAAGAAGAGTGGGATTGAGTCGGAGAGATGGTGGCAGCGAGGAGACAGAGGTAAGGAGACGTGGGGGAGGAGTCTTACCTCAGCTAAAGGGCAGAGTCAGCAGCGTAATAGGAGCAATTCTCCCTATTCTCCCTCCCTTTCTTTTTTTTTTTTTAATTTTATTTATTTATTTATTTATTTTACAGAGATAGAGAGATAGACAGGGACAGACAGGAACAGAGAGAGATGAGAAGCATCAATCATCAGTTTTTCATTGTGACATCTTAGTTGTTCATTGATTGCTTTCTCATATGTGCCTTGACCATGGCCCTTCAGCAGACCAAGTGACCCCTTGCTCAAGCCAGCGACCTTGGGTCCAAGCTGGTGAGCTTTGCTCAAACTAGATGAGCCCGCGCTCAAGCTGGTGACCTCGTGGTCTCGAACCTGGGTCCTCCGCATCCCAATCTGACGCTCTAGCTACTGCGCCACCGCTTGGTCAGGCTCTCCCTCCCTTTCTTACCTTCCTTTTTCTTCCACCACACTGGACAGCAGACCTGACACAAGGTGAGGAGTGGGCCCCGTTATGAGGCAGGTGTTCAATGCTGTAGCAGATTGAGAGTGGGGAGGAGGAGAAGGAGGAGAAGGAGGAGGAAGAGGAAATCTTATGCAGTTGTGCTAGGTGAGAAGAGGGAAGAAGAGTTTCTGTTGTAACTAAGCACCATTGAGCCCAGTTCCCAACTGGCTATTTGTGTGCGAGAAGAATACATAAATGGGCCTGACCTGTGGTGGTGCAGTGGGATAAGGCGTCGACCTGGAAATGCTGAGGTCCCTGGTTCAAAACCCTGGCTTGCCTGGTCAAGGCACATGTGGGAGTTGATGCTTCCAGCTCCTCCCCCCTTCTCTCTCTCTGTCTCTCCTCTCTCTCTCTCTCTCTCCCTCTCCTCTCTAAAATGAATAAATTTAAAAAATATATTAAAAAAAAGAATACATAAATGTGTTTATGTATGCATATGTATGAGTTGGAAGAAGAGGGAGCAGGGGGTAATACTTCTAGCTGCCCAAACAACTATTGTCATTTCCCTGTTGGTATGATCTATATTTGCATTGTCTTTGTTATTATAAATGAGTCCAAGAGATATGTAGGATTCAAAAGGCTTTAGAGTTTTAAGGGCATTAATGGTAATTTAGAAACCCCAACATCACTGCTAATCACTAAGTTTTCTTGGTCTGTGTCTTCACGTCTTCACTATCTCTTAATACTGCCTGCTCTTCTCTACCCCACCACTGCTGCTCCAATATACTACTTCTGGCTTGAATTACTGCTTTAGTTTACTGATGTCTTCATTTCCCTTAGTTCCCATCTTCCTCTTCTAATTCACTCTGCAGCCAGGGTGAGCTTTCCTGGAGGCAAATATGATTATGCATTCCATTGCTTAAAATCCTCTGTGGCACCTCATTGCCTTAATGTAAACTCTAAGCCCCTTCGTACAGACCCAGTCGTCCTGTGATCTAAAGCCTGCTTCTGCCTTGGCACTCCCCAGCCACATCTCCTCAGTCTTTAGAGACCATAAACTTACAGTTCCCACAACTTCCCTGATGTCTGGTTTTTGCACCGTAGCGCTTTCTATATTTGGAACATACTGTCCCATTCTTTACCCAGTAAGTTCTAAGTAAGTGATTCTTCAGAGCATAGATTAGGAGTCACTTCTACAGGGCTGAGCTGAGGGTGCCTTACATGTTCCCTTCAAATATATCCCTGTCATAGCCATCACCATTCTGTATTTTTATTATTTTTATCAATATTATTATTATTAAATTTTATGATCATTTTACTCCCCTTTATTCTTTTCTAAACCATGGATTCCCTTATGGTCAGTAACTGGTCTTTCATCTCTGTATTCTCAGAAAAGATCTCATCACATGGGTAGTAACCCCAAAATAATGAAGTGTCAAGCCCTGTCATGTTATAGTTGAGAAACCAAACTTCAGAGAGATGAGCCACCTTGCAAGTGATCCTACTGTTTTTAGAGGCAGAGCCTGCCTGATAGTCTAATGTTTGTTTCCCTCTCTCAAAAATTATAAACTCAGGTGTCTATAAGGGCCAGATAGGAAACATATATGAAAAAAGTAGCCTGTCTTTTTTAACAATCATTCTGTCATTTTTCTGGAACATAGGCCTTTTTTACACTATGTTTTTTATGACAAAGAATTTTTTTTTTATAGTAAGAGTAGGGGAGATACAGAGACAGACTCCTGCATGCATGCCTCCTGGGATCCATCCAGCAACCCCTGTCTGGGATCTGGGGCCAGTGTTCTGCCCATCTGGAGCAGCTTGCAACCAAGCTATTTTTAGTATCTGAAGTGGAGGCTCCATGAAGCCATCCTCAGCACTTGGGGCTGATGTGCTCAAATCATTTGAGCCATGGCTGAGGGAGAGAGAGAGAAGGTGGAGGAAGGGTGGGGGGAGAAGCAGATGGTTGCCTCTCCTGTGTGCCCTGACTGGGAATTGAACCTGGGACTTCCACATGCCAAGTCACTGCTCTACGGATGAGCCAAATGGTCAAGGCCAAGAAATATTTTGGTATAGGAAATATTTTATTTTCCTATTAAGCTACCACATAAAAACAATAGTGTGAAGATGATGGTTATATTGTGAATTGATGAATTACAGATCATTGCTGTTTCTTTTTTGTGCTGCCATGGGACTTTGTAGCTGTAGAAATGTGGCATTTCTCATGATATAGTTTCAGTCATTGGATTCATGCCCTGGCTTGGCACTCAAATCCTGCTGACCCTTCCAGTTTCATTTCTAGTTCTTGAACCCCCTACTCACATTTATGCACAAATATACCTATCCTAAGGTCCAACTTTACTAAATTGTAGTTCTCTAACATGCCATTTTTAATGCCTCTCTTTCTCTCTCTGCCCTTGCTTCCTGCTACCTCTGCTTGAATCAGGCTCAATCCCTGGTCCTACACCACACATTCTCATTGTTAGGTGCTGGATGAACCCCACCTTAGAACTCTTAAGTTCAGAAGGCATAGACTTTCCATTGTGTGTGTGTGTCCTGAGCACACAAGCACTTTAACAAGCATATTATTCAAATGACCCATTTAGAACTTGCTTATAATTTTCTAATAAAGTTAAAACAGAGTCCATGGTTAAATTGTGTGGTTCCTGAATTTTCAGGAGGTGACATACTGTCTTTGGTATCAAATTTGATTAAACTTGCCCTGGCCGGTTGGCTCAGCGGTAGAGCATCGGCCTAGCGTGCGGAGGACCCGGGTTCGATTCCCGGCCAGGGCACACAGGAGAAGCGCCCATTTGCTTCTCCACCCCTCCGCCGCGCCTTCCTCTCTGTCTCTCTCTTCCCCTCCCGCAGCCAAGGCTCCATTGGAGCAAAGATGGCCCGGGCGCTGGGGATGGCTCTGTGGCCTCTGCCTCAGGCGCTAGAGTGGCTCTGGTCGCAACATGGCGATGCCCAGGATGGGCAGAGCATCGCCCCCTGGTGGGCAGAGCATCGCCCCTGGTGGGCGTGCCGGGTGGATCCCGGTCGGGCGCATGCGGGAGTCTGTCTGACTGTCTCTCCCTGTTTCCAGCTTCAGAAAAATGCAAAAAAAAAAAAAAAAAAAAATTTGATTAAACTTGATAACTTTAATGCCATCTGACTCTTTTGTGGAGGAAGAATTAAACTGCTTACTCTAGAGCAGCGGTTCTCAACCTGTGGGTCGCGACCCCGGCGGGGGTCGAACGACCAAAACACAGGGGTCACTGCTGCTCTAGAGAATGAATTTTTCCCATGGACTAAGGAATAGAAGATTTATAAATTTAAAGTTACCTTGATGACCTAAAAGGGTGAAATGTACTTCTTTGTCCTCAGCAGAAGTAGGTTCAGGGAATTATTAGCACATGGTAAAAACTGAATAATTAAGCAATACTGACTTCTTTGGGATTCAGCCTTCCCAGCCCCTGCTGTGTGATTAGTTCTGTACAACCTGCTGGCATGCTTGAGCAGGGAATTTGTGGGGGATTAGGAAGGAAAAATCCTTTAGCAGATCCCAGGTACTGAACAGATTTGATTTAATTTTACATGTTGCACATGATAATCTGGTTTCCCTTAGCAACCTCCAGTTCTGCCCTACTTTATAATCAGAAGATGACAGGAAACAATGCAGGCTTGATAGCATAGCCTGGAAGTGACTGTTGAGAACAGAGTTTGCCTCAAAGGAGGAGAGAAAAAGGTTACTGAAAAAACAGACAAGGCCCTGGCTGGGTAGCTCAGCTGGTTTGAGCATCATCCCCATACACCAAGGTTGCAGGTTCAATCCCTGGTCAGGGTACATACAAAAATCAACTAATGAGTGAAGAAATAAGTGGAACAACAGATTGATGTTTCTCTCTCTCTCCCCCTCCCTGCCTTCCTCTCTCTCTAAAAATCAATTTAAAATAAAAAGAACAGATGGATCTGAGTCCCCTTTAAGAGGTGACAGATAAGATAGCTATCTCTAGCTCAGATACCCAAGAGGATTTCATTGATGAGAGAGATTCCAGAACTACAGTATAGTAGATTAATTTAGGATCGGAGGGAAAGGAATCAGATCTTGTAAATCTTTTAAGAGATTATTTTATTTTATTATTTGTGAGTTGCAGTTAAGTTTTTAATCTAAAAACAATAATAATAGTTACTATTTATCTATTTATTTATTTTTATTAGGTGAGAGGTGGGAAGGCAGAGAAAGATTCCTGCATGTGCCCCAACCAGGATCCACCCAGCAAGTACCTACCAGGAGATGCTTTGCTTGGCTGGGCCGCAGCTCTGTTGCTCAGCAACCGAGCTATTTTAGAGCCTGAGGCCGAAGCCATAGAGCTATCCTCAGCTCCCAGGGCCAACTTTTGCTCAAACTGTTCGACATGGCTGTGGGAGGGGAAGAGAGAGAGAGATGGAAGGGAGAGGTTGAGAAGCAAATGGTCACTTCTCCTGTGTGCCATGACTTTCTCATTTTACACATTAGGAAATCAAGTGACAGAAATTTAGGAAGCCCAAAGCCAGATCTTCTGACTGCTAGTAATTTGTATATTATACCATATGCCCATACACTTTCAAAGAGGGCTTGAGCCTGACCACTCAGTGGCGCAGTGGATAGAGCGTCAGACTGGAATGCGGAGAACCCAGGTTCGAGACCCTGAGGTCGCCAGCTTGAGCGCAGGCTCATTTGGTTTGAGCAAAAAGCTCACCAGCTTGGACCCAGGGTCACTGGCTTGAGCAATGGGTTACTCAGTCTGCTCTAGCCCCATGGTCAAGGCACATATGAGAAAGCAATCAATGAACAACTAAGATGTCGCAATGAAAAACTAATGATTGATGCTTCTCATCTCTCTCCATTCCTGTCTGTCTGTCCCTATCTATTCCTCTCTCTGACTCCCTCTCTGTCTCTGAAAAAAAGAGAGAGAAAAAAAAAATATAAAAAAATATACAAAGAGGGCTTGAGCAAATGGAAGAGGTAGAAGGAGTCTGTAGTACTATAAATGGTACTAGGTTGAGCTAACAAAGTAAACAAACTAACAAATCAGAAGGTACTGATAAGACTTTTAGGCATTGGGAACAATTCTAGTTTTTACCTAGCTTGTGATTAATTACTGTGTTTGGTTCATCTCTGAAGGAAGCAGTGCACCTAATGTTTCCAAATGATCATAAGTCTTTAGAACTAACTAGTGCCTTGCTGTCATTTGAAGTTTAAAAGGACGGTTCTACAAATGAACCACAGTGTGTATGTGTGTGTGTAGATAGATAGATAGATAGATAGATAGATAGATAGATAGATAGAACTAGATCTTGAGGTGGATGTGAGTGATAATGACTAGATAGTGACAGAGACATATGGTATTTTATGCTTCTATCATCTTCACAGAATGCTGTATACTGAGGCGGGACATGTCATAGCCTTTCTTTAAGGTGAAAGCCACGGTAGTCTAATGGCAAACTGAGAAATCTTAGTGTCACACACTTACTGTGCAAAGCATTTTACATGAATTCCATTTAATCCTCATAATGACTGAGATTGTGGGTGCTATTTCTTCATTTCAGCAATTTTTAAAATTTTCTATTAATCCTCCCAAAATATTCTCCTTAACATTTTATATGAGAATTTTCAAACATATGTTAATATTGAATGGTACAATGACTACCCATAGATCTACCTAGATTCTACAATTATTAGTATTTTTCTATATTTGCTTTATTAGATAGCTATTTATCTACTATCAATTTATTAGCCATCAATTTACTACCACCCACCTTAGTTTTATATTCCAAAGTAAGTTACAGGCCCTGGCCAGTTGGCTTAGTAGTAGAGGATTGGCCTGGTGTGCAGAAGTTGGGTTCAATTCCTGGTCAGGGCACACAGGAAAAGCAATCATCTGCTTCTTCACTCCTCCCCCTCCCCTTCTCTCTCTTTATTTTTCTGTCTCTCTTTCTTCCCCTCCTGCATCCATGGCTCCATTGGAGCAAGTTGGCCCTAGGCACTGAGGATGGCTCCATGGCCTTGTCTCAGGCACTAAAATAGCTCAGTTGCTGATAAATGGAGCTATAGCCCCAGATGGGCAGAGCATCACCCAGTAGGGGGCTTGCTGAGTGGTTCCCGGTCAGAGCACATATGGGAGTCTGTCTCTCTGCCTCCCTGCTTCTCACTTAAAAAAAAAAAAAAAAGTAAGTTACAGATATTAGTACTTTTTATTCCTAAGCACTTAGGTGAATATATCATTAATTAGAGACAATGATGTGTTTGCCCTATTAAAAAACAAAAACAAAACAGCTTCCAATTCTATATTTTAGGAACATAGTATGTACTCAGTCACTTTGGGTCTTTCCCTATGAAATAGTAAGATATTTTAAGAGACAGATATAAGCCACCCATGTTAAAAAACACTTGCACCTCATGAATGAGAAACAGAAATCTGTAAGGAGGTGGGGGATACCCCTGTTGAAATCCTAGCCACAGCACACCAGTGTTGCAAAGTGACATCTTACCTCATTTCTGATTTTAAATGTGGTTGAGGTCACTGCCACATTTCTGAACACTAACTTCTCTCCCAAAAGGGGAGTTTGATTAGCAAATTAGTTAAGCACTTTAGTAATGATATTGGGACTTAATTTCAATAAACATTTTTTTTCCCTTTTCTTTCTGGGTGTGACTAAATTGCCTACAGCATGCTGCATGGTTGCTGGTAAAACAGGAAATGGGGTAAGTAATTTAGGTAGGGAATTTTTACCACCATTTAAACATAAGTTACCTGATTGTTAAAGTACTTTTACTACTACTACCTCTTTTTTTAGAGCAGTTCACTAGCTACTAGAGAAATTGGCACAAAGGAAATTTTTTATTGTATAAATTTAGATGTCAACCTTGTTTAACTGATTTGTTTGCATAGCAGCCTATGAAACCAGATGCTTTTTTTTTGTAGCTTTAACATAAATGTAAATACACACTTTATAGTCATTGGTCACTTATATAATGTAGTTCGGCAAGTTATTTTAAAAGGACACATTTTATACTGATTTTAGAAACTAACTTACGAAACTAATTATGCTGTAAAAGATACAAAGTAAAATCCTAGTGAAGGCAGAATAATAGTGAGTTTATACATAAGTGAGAAAGAAAACAGAGGGCCACAGTCCTTTATCTGAAACCCTTCAAGGCCAAATGTGTTTTGGAATTTAGAATATTTTAGATCTTGGGACTGTAATTATGGTGCTTAATACCATATATAACATACCATTCCCCTCCAGGGTTTAGGATGGTACTATGTCATCAAACATATTAATTTTTCTGTATGAAACATTTGAATATTCACACTAAATTTGATAAATAAAGTCTCTAAACAGTTTCACATGTTTAAGTCAGGGTTTAGTTGCCAACTGAGCTAAGAAAAAAAGCTTTAATTTTCTAGAGCTTTTTAGATTTTGAAAATGTTTTACCAATTTTATACCAATATATATAAAAAGGACCAAGTGACTGCTGGAGGTTCCTGTGTACTCTGAAAATTCAGGGAGAAGTATAGACTTCTGTACTAAAATCTCATACTTGGTTAAGTGATTATTTAAAAATTAATTGAGTTGACTTTTTTGTTTTGTTTTGTTTTAGAGTTCACATCTGTATTTTTAAGAGGGCAATAACCACATATTGATCAAAGGTTTTGGAGTTTAGTTAGGTTATATTAAATTAGTCTCAAATGCTTGTGATTCTGGCATAATAAATTCTGATACTATATTTGAGAAGTTTTTTAGTGTAGTCAGAGAATGCTATTTTCTGAATTTTCCAGTTTCCATCCACATTGCTTGTGAGTTGCTGTTGTAATTCCTTACTGAAGGATTTTAAAGTAAGCTTATTAGTTCATCCATAAGATCCTGTTCAATATAGGGATACTGAACAGAAAAAAATATAGAAAGAACACTAATCTTTATCCTCCGTGTCCCTCAGCCATGTTATGCTCAACAGATTGTGGAGGGATTGCCATTAAAGACTTGATTCAAGGAATTTAGAATAACATTGTGTTGGATATTTTGGTTCATCTTTGATCTAGTTGATTGTCATATCAACAGTGATTACAATTGACATCCTCATCAGTAGTTCCCTGACGAGGAGGGAAATGCAGTTACTAAGTACAGTACTAACGTGCAACTAAATTTACCTTAATGACTACTAATTCCTCCGAAGGACCAACAGGCATGCTTTAGGGACCTCTATAAAAACATCTATCCTAAGTTGTATTAGAAAAGTAGTTATTAGCCACATTCAACTTGCAGGGTTGAAAACCTGGCACTTTAATTATTATATTTTTGCCTTAACTATAAGGTTATGGTTTCCAAGATGTCTGTTAACTTTTTACCCTACCTCTGTAATCTGGAAAGAAAACAAGAAATACATATAGTTGAAGTTTTTTAACTGGACTCTAACCAATGGAGCTCTAAGTATACTTCAAAGACTATAAAGGATTTAAAATGTTAGTTTTCTTAAATACATAATGAGTGATGTTTTAAACCATTTTTAGGGACTTTTGCTGCAATCCTTTGTACTCTTAGAGTATAAACAATTTTAGAATAGCTTCCCATTCTGGTGTTCTCTATTTCAGCTTTTTATCCTTTAAAATGTATTCTCATTCATTAATAATTATTTACCTTTCAACTGTGATGCTTTTTTATACAAATATTATTAAACTATTGTTACAGTATCAATTGTCTTTTAAAATACCAAAAATGTTTCTGATACTTAGAGAATTAGGAACTGTTTATAAAGCTACTAAATCAGTTTTTTGTTTGTTTTTTTGGTGACAGAGACAGAGTCAGAGAGAGGGATAGATAAGGACAGACAGACAGGAAAGGAGAGAGATGAGAAAGATCAATTCTTCGTTGTAGCTCCTTAGTTGTTCATTGATTGCTTTCTCATATGTGCCTTGACCGCGGGGGGGGGGGGGGCTATACCAGACCGAGTGACCCCTTGCTTGAGCCAGCGACCTTGGGCTTAAGGTGGTGAGCCTTGCTCAAACCAGATGAGCCAGCGCTCTGGCTGGCAACTTCGGAGTTTTGAACTTGGGTCTTCCATGTCCCAGTCCAACGCTCTATCCACAGCGCCACCGCCTGGTCAGGCAATCACGTAGTTTTTTTGAATCAGTTCTTGAATGTAAAAAAAGAATTTGATTGTTTTTCAGGCTTAGGGCTTATCTGGTAACTTCATTGTTAAACCACAATAACAAAGCATAGGAAAGGGTTCTATGTAACCAGTTATGTTCTCAGCTAGATATAGAATGGGTTAAATTCTTAATTTGCATTTTTAAGAGACATTGGTCTTTATATATTTGTTTTTTAAAGATCAATTAAATTTAGCCATTAGTTAAATTACTTTTGTGTTTTCTACCTTCAGTTAGGAGTGTCTTTTGGCCTTGAAGAATTAAATTATAATGAACATTGGCTATAAGTAATCATTTCTATCAGTGATAATTAGATATTTAAAGAAATGAATCACGCCCTGGCCGATTGACTCAGTGATAGAGCATCAGCCTGGCATGTGGATGTCCCAGGTTCAATCCCCGGTCATGGTACATAGGAGAAGCAACCATCTGCTTCTCCCCCCCATCTCTTTCTTCCTCTCCCACAGCCATGGCTCTGTTGGAGCATGTGTTTCTGTGTGCTGAGGACGGCTCCAGTGCCTTGCCTCAGGTGCTAAAAATAGCTTGGTTGCCAAGCAATGGAGCAACGGCCCCAGATGGTCTAAGCCAGAGTTTCCCAACGTGGGGCCCACGACCCACAGGGGGGCAATTTGATAGTTAAGGGGGGCAATTTGAAAATGGACTCACACGACTTTAACTCTTTCGCCCCGGGCCATTTAAATGCAATGCTAGATATCGGTGCCAAATTTAACAAAAAATGCAATTCTTAAATAATTGCGGTAAATAATTATTAAGTATAATTTCGTTTGACGAGACCAAAATATCAACTGGGTGATTGGCGTCGTCAAGTAAACTTCGTCCTGGGTTCACCGCGGAGCGTGCCGTCTGCCGCGGGGAACCCCAGACGTTTTAAAAACTCGCTAAACAACGCAGTTATTCTCACCTAATTGGCCCATCTCAACTTCTGTAGTGTTTCACATCATTCAGTTGGTGTTAATTTGAAATAAGTGTCAGTCAAAACTGTTGTAAAAGCTCGTTGATTTAATAAATATACATATATATTGTATAGATATAATTGGTAAGTATTTGATTTTATTTTTATCAATATTAAACTATTAAGTACTTCTTGCATCAGGGCTAGAAAGCACTAATATTTTATAAATATTATTGGGGCTATAATAGTGCATGCACGACAATTTTAATTTTAGAAGCATAACTTTCCAGAAAATTTTGTCAAGTGGAAAAATATAGATACCTTTTGATTTGCGGTGGTAGTGTAGTAAATGTGTTATATACATTTAAATAAATATGAATTTTTAGTATATGTTTACTCTATGTCACATTGAATATATTTTAACACATATTTAATATCAGCATTTCTAAAAACGGTTCTTGAAAAAGATGACAAAGATGTAAAAGCTATGCCACTCAGTAACAATTCTGTTAGCAGAAGAATAGACGAAATGAGTGAGGATATTGAAAAACAACTTATTGAAAAGCTGAAAACAAGAAAATTCTCCTTGAAAATGGATGAATCAACTTTGAGAGACAGTGAGGCAGTATTGATAACTTACGTAAGATATATTGATAAAGGACATTTTGCTGAAGAAATGTTGTTCTGTAAAAGATTAGAAAGCACCACTACCTCCAAAAATATATATAATAAGCTAAAAAACTACTTAGATGTCAATGATATACCAATGAAAAATATAACATCTTGTGCTGCAGATGGTGCTCCCAATATGATGGGCAAGAAAAATGGCTGCTTAAAATTGATGAAAGATGCGAATCCAGAAATGATTCTTGTGCATTGTGTAATTCATAGGGAAAACTTGGTAGCTAAAAACATCTCGCCTGTTCTGAATGAAGTATTACATACAGTAATAAAGTGTGTTAATGCTATTAAAGCTAGTGCCAAATGTGAGCGTCTTTTCAAGCTATTTTGTGAAGAACAAAATGAAGACCATGTGAGACTTTTACTTCATACTGAAGTAAGATGGCTATCTAAAGGAAACTGTTTGAAAAGATTTATGGAACTGTTTGATACTCTTAGTGATTTTTTAAGCGACAAACCTGAAATGAAGTATCTGTTAACAATAGATGGTAAAGCATTTGTGAGTTATTTAGCCGATATCTTTGAAAAACTAAATATATTAAATAAGCAACTTCAAGGAACAAATAAAACTTGTCGATGCAAAAGCAAAGATATTTGGTTTCATTACCAATATTGAGTTATGTCAGAAACATATTAACAACAAAAACTTTAAACAGTTTCATTGGCTCCAAAAATGTGAAGTAACTGATACCGCTTTACTTGTTATTGTCAATCATTTGAATATTCTATCGGCTGATTTAAAAGAAAGATTTTCTGATTTAAAACAAATTGATTTCCCAACATAGATGATGCAGCCAATGTTAGTGGATTTGTCTGATATATCAAATATGCAGTATCAAGAAGAACTCGCAGAATTGCAAAATGATGAGTCGGTTAAAGCTTTATTTAATATCAAAGGAGTGATGGCATGGCTTTGTGAGGAAACAGAAATCAAATACCCAAATTCAACCAAATGTGCAAGAAAACTATTGCTACCATTTCCATCTTCATTTTTAGGTGAATGTGGATTTAGTGCTGTAAATGATTTACTGGTAAAAAAAAAAGAAATCGGCTGGATATAACACAACGTGGAGACTTGAGACTAAAGCTAACCAAATTGGAACCTAATATAAAATCTCTGTGCAGCAAGCATCAAGCGCAAGGATCACACTAAATTAATATAGAAAAATCTGTATTAAAATTATTTGGAATTTAAATTTCTGTTTTTCATTATATGTTTTGAAATTTTACTTACTGTGTTTTGTTAACAATTTCATAGTGATTTCTTCCTAGAACCTATCATTTATGTTTATTAAGTGAACAAATCAATTTTTTAATGTTAAAAATTATGTTACATGGGGGGGACATAAAAATTTTAGAAAGATTAAGGTGGGGCATGGCACAAAAAAGGTTGGGAAACACTGGCTAAGCATAACCCCATAGGGGGCTTGCCAGGTGGATCCTGGACAGGACGCATGTGGGAGTCTGTCTCTCTGCCTCCCTGCTTCTCACTTAAGAAAATAAAAATAAAGAAATGAATCACAAGTTGACCCTTAATATCTTTTTTGTTAAATGTAGCCATATGAATAGCCATAAGACTGATCTGAAGTCTTAATTATATGAATGATGTGGGCTTGTTAGTTTATTAAGTGACACTGCAGTGTCATCAGCAGGGTAGAGCAGTTTTAATAATACCATACCATGTTTTTCTTTTCTTTTACCTCAGTTCCTTTCTATCACAATTTTAGGTTATAAACTAAAAGCTAGAAATCATAACTGGGACTTCCCAAAACCTATTTATTGGCTCATAAGTAGATTTTGGGGGAATGTCAGATTTTTATCAGACATTTATATGATATTAAGTTGATGAGCATTTCAGAACATTGATACTTTAGGATTTAATATTTCTTCTTCAGCAGTAAAGACAAGTACAGCTTTTACATTGATTTCCCATAAGCCTCATTATCAGGAAGAGAATAGCTGCAAACATTTTTAGTCTGGATGAGATGATTGCAATACGCAGTTTTGTAATTTCTGAACTATAAACAGACCTCTCAATTCCACCTTTCTTTCTTTTGATGTATAAATTCTGGAATCTGGCAATTATAACTCAGAAGAACTCATTAGTATGCTTTTGCTTTTGAAACTGTATAAACTGCCTGACCTGTGGTGGCGCAGTGGATAAAGCGTCGGCCTGGAATGCTGAGGTTGCCAGTTCAAAACCCTGGGCCTGCCTAGTCAAGGCATATATGGGAGTTGATGCTTCCTGCTCCTCCCCCCCTTCTCTCTCTCTCTCTCTCTCTTCTCTAAAATGAATAAATAAAAAAATTAAAAAAACAAAAATATCAAAAAAAAAAAAAAAAGAAACTGTATAAACTGTCCTACATACCATAAAAAGAAGCAGTTTCTTGAATTTACTAGTGAATCTTTGTTTGCTTTGTCTCTACTTTTTAATGTGTAAAATAGAGCATGGGACATAGTAGGCACTTAGTAAATATTTGTTTTATAATTGCATAAACTCTTGCCTTTAGTAGAAAAATTGAAGTTTTTCATGTCAGTGAACTAATTTTTATGTTGTTCAGAAAGCAGAGTCTGTCGCTGGGAAGAAATGACATAGTTCAGCTAAAAGAAGCCTACAAATGGATAACTCACCCCCTGTTTTCAGAGGCACTGGGTGTTCCCATTGATGGAAAGGTATTGGGTCATCAATGTTGTTAATTTTGTTCTCTGGTTTTACTAGTCTTACTTCACTGTATGATAGAGTTTTGCTTAGCCAAAAGAATCTTCTATTTAAATAATCCAATGAAGAATTTTTAAGCCTTTAAAATGTCTTAAACTGAGGTTGACATTTTTCTTTCTTTTTTTCAATTATTGATTGATTGATTTTAGAGAGACTGAGAGAGAGGGAGGGAGAGAGGGAGAGAAGTATTCTTTTGTTCCACTTTCTTGTGCATTCATTGGTTGCTTCCCATACCAGGATCAAACCTGCAAGTTTGTCATTTTGGTATAACACTCTACCCAATGGAGCTAACTGGCCAGGACTCTGTTTTTAAAGACTTCTTTGTGATCTAGGACACTTATAACAGGTGTAGTGTACCTTAATTGGCTTTAAAAGGTTAGACATGAATCTAAGCCTTTAATATACTTATATTTTCATTGTAGAGAGAGATTTACTAATACAAAGCAAGACATAAATAACTGAGCAAGCGTAGAGTCAACTCTAGACTAAATTTTGTTATTTGTGACTAATCTTGTTTTCAAATATGGAGACAGAATCTACTCAACTTCAGCGATCATGAACTCAGTCTGCCCTATCTTGTTAGTTGCTCAAGTCCCTCTGTTTAATTTTAGACAGATTGCCTTTGAAACTGGAATACTCAGCCATCTCCCCAATTCCAGAGCACACCTTACCTTAGTCTCTGGAATGGATTGAATTTTAGGGAAGAGCTCAACAAGTTTCCTAATGTAGAAACAGTACATATTCTCAGCTCATCTTAAATTAGATTTTAATAGTATGGCCTCATTTTGCTTGAAGGAAATTCCCTTAATATCAGACACATGCCTATTTAAGTAAAATCATAAAACCATTTTTCAAAGCTAAAGAGTTAATTTTTTTTTTTTACTATTTTGAATTAGCTGTTTCCCTCAGTTAGTAAGAATAAACTCTTGTCATTTAATACAAGAGAACAGAAAATAAAACCACCACAGATAGTATGAAGAGGAAATGAGGTAATGAAAGTACTTTGGAAATTAGAGAAGTCATTGATGCAAAATATTTTTACCTCAAAATTTACAAATGATTTGTTACATGTTGAATCAGAACAGAAAATAGGAAACAGAAGATGTAATAATGTTCTAATAGACTCAGAAGGATTGAAGTTTTCTTGAGTAAAAAGAATGTATTGTAATTTTAGTTTTATTTTGTAGATTAGAATAGAGAGCAAAAAAGCCACTATTCACTATTGATTCTAAAGTAGTAGCTAACAGGTTTGCCGACAATCCAATGAAATCAGTAAATATAGAATTCAATAAAAAAGATAAGATTATCACGTGGTATGACATTCATATCCTTTCGCAGTATAGTATTTCATATATTCTCCATGTAGATCAGTGTACACAGAGTGTGAAATTGTGCTTTTTTTTAAATACAAAGATGTTTATTTTAGCATTTTTTAATAATAGAAAACTTACAACTAAAATGTCCAACAGTCCCTAAAGTTGAAAAGATGTCCATGACACATAATATTAATTGAATAAAGTGATTATCCAAATGTATGTTTAATATCCCAAGAAGTATATACTGTACATTTATGTTTATATTCATAAAAATGGCTTGAAGGAGACACACCAGACTGTTACTAGTTCTGCCTCAGTAGAGTGGAGTTGAAAACCCACCCTGTGTTTGACTTCTTTTATAACTTATATGTATTGCTTTTGTAATATGACCAAAAAAAAAAAAATCTCTCTTTTAAAACTCAAATTTATTGGCCCTGGCCTGTTGGCTCAGTGGTAGAGCGTCGGCCTGGCGTGCAGAAGTCCCGGGTTCGATTCCCGTCCAGGGCACACAGGAGAAGCGCCCATCTGCTTCTCCACCCCTCCCCCTCTCCTTCCTCTCTGTCTCTCTCTTCCCCTCCCGCAGCCGAGGCTCCATTGGAGCAAAGATGGCCCGGGCGCTGGGGATGGCTCCTTGGCCTCTGCCCCAGGCGCTAGAGTGGCTCTGGTTGCAGCAGAGCGACACCCCGGAGGGGCAGAGCATCACCCCCTGGTGGGCAGAGCATCGCCCCTGGTGGGCGTGCCGGGTGGATCCCGGTAGGGCGCATGCGGGAGTCTGTCTGACTGTCTCTCCCCGTTTCCAGCTTCAGAAAAATACAAAAAAAAAAAAACAACCCTCAAATTTATTAAGTTTGGGCATTCTTTAAAAGTCTCGTACAGAGTTTTTAAGCGTGTGAGTAAAATGCTTTTTGTTTTGCTAGTAATTCTAATCATAGTATTGACTGAAACAACTCTTCATTTCTTTCTGTTATCTCTTTTCAGTTCCCTTAATCTTCATTCATCTTCACACCTAATTTATATACACATAAAAAAATCATACAAATTTATTAAAAAAAATTTTTAACTTGATTTTTGGTAGGATCGCTAGTGATTAAACTTTGGGAGTTAAAAAAAAAAGATCATTTCCTTTACAGCTGCTCTGTGAACAAACCCATTTGAAAAGAGTTGTATTTCCCGTTTTCCTTGTCACTCTTTCTGAGCCAACCTTTGGGAGTTTAATTTGTTTCCATTCATAAATTGTTAGCTGTTGGTTTCCTTTTGCTCATTTTTAAACTGTCTTTTTAATTTTTAGAGCTTGTTTGAAGTGAGTGTGGTCTTTGCTCACCCAGAAACAGTTGAGGATTGCCACTTCCTGTAAGTTGCCTTGTAAACAGTGTTGATTGTGTAACATTGTTAATGCTTTTTGTTTTTCATGAAAATAGTATTGCTCCTCCTTCTAATAAGTTTATCAGAACTTGTCTTGTCTTAGTAGGTTTAAAATGTGCTCTTTAACATAAGGGACTAGGCAAACCAATGCTTGTAGGGATTTATTTTGTGTGCTCCTTATATCCTGAGTTTTAACAGCCGTGTTATATAAAATATATTTGAATTATATCCACCTCAAAATAAACTCATTAACCTTTTATATTAACTTGAATTTTAGACGTGCAATTTGCCCAGATTGTTTCAAGCCAGCCAAAAATAAGCAGGTAAGAGTTCTTGGTTCTTATTCTTTAATGAGTTGTGTCTGAGCTGAATATTCAAATTAACAACAAAAAAGGTATGCATTAGTAATATGACAATCTATTTTACTATGAATTAGTCTTGAAATATTTTCATTTGCTACATTTATTTTTATTTTTTTCAACTCTTAACACCTTTGCCTGTGGCTTGAAAGCCACAACATACAGTTATTCTCACGTTTGTGTTACTGTCTGGATCGTTCCCCTGATGATGAATTTAGAACTGGGTTTTCAATGATGTTTCTGTTACCCATTTGGGAAAATTTGACTTTTAGATTTTAATTCCCAAAATTACATCATCTGGGAAAATCTGTGGTAAATTCAACAGCATTCCAATTTGTCTAATATCCATTTTCTAGCAATTTGTGTTCTAAAAAAATGTAATCCAATGTAAATAATTTTGTTTAAGAAAATCCTGAATTAATAAAGCCTGTTTCAAGCTACATTTGCAAAAAGGGCATATAATTCAAAACCCCCTTTACTGTCTGATGTGAACTGGTCTTCATGTTAATGAGCAAATTAGTTGGCATTTACTTTTAGCTTCTATTTTGCCAGGATAGAATGGCATGGCATGAAACTGGCAAGCTTTCGTGTCCCAGTTACTGGGCTGGTTTTATGCAGACTCAGGCATTCCTAAATTACATCCATTTTGCTGTTCTGGTTGTTAAAAAGACTGTAAGTTTATTGTCAAACATAACTTCATTTGATCTTCCTCTTGCTTTGACTGATGACTAGGCCTTTTAGAACTGGGTGGGGCTGGGGGGTGTAACCTGTGCTGAATGCCCTGTGCAGAAATAATTAGAAATGCAGACCAAGTCTAAAGCAATGTTTTCCTACTTTTCTCATATCACGGCATACCTGGAACATTACCATGTTTGCTCAGCACTGTGAGGTTAATAGATAAAATCGCTCTAAGTTGGAAGCTGTAGACCTGGGGGCTCCTGCGCTCTCAGGCCCTGGGCCTCAGCCCTTAAGATCTATAGCAGGGGGAGTCAACCTTTTTATACCTACCGCCCACTTTTGTATCTCTGTCAGAAGTAAAATTTACTAACAGCCCACCGGTTCCACAGTAATGGTGATTTCTAAAGTAGGGAAGTAACTTTATTTTATAAAATTTATAGAGCAGAGTTACAGCAAGTTAAAGCATATAATAATAATTACTTACCAAGTACTTTATGTCAGATTTTCGCTAAGTTTGGCAGAATAAATCTTTATAAAACAACTTACTATAGTTAAATCTATCTTTTTATTTATACTTTGGTTGTTCTGCTACTGCCCACCATGAAAGCTGGAATGCCCACTAGTGGGCGGTAGGGACCAGGTCGACTACCACTGACCTATAGGGATTGATATCTTGGCACAACTGAAGCTCACTGCTTTGCCATACCATTTGGGAAGCTCTGCCCTAATGACCTGTAAGCCTTATTTATATCAAAGGTCTAGGTTTATTTTTGTTACCTTTGAGGAAATATACAAATACCAGCATCAAATAATAGGATAAAGGAAAGTTTGTCAAAGCATTATAGACACCACACCATTTGGCCAGTAGGTAATGTATAGTCTTAACTTTAGTTTTCCTGCCTTATGGCTGGGAGTAAATTGAATGACCTTTTGAGGTTATTTCAGGGCTAAAATTTCCTGTATGAACAAACAGGCACTTAATTTCCAGGTCTAACCCTATGATACGTTGGGGTTCCCCAGAATGTGGTTTAGAAAATTATTGTTTTGATGATAAACTGTTGAGAAGTCTACATTGTACCCCTTTTCAGTCAAGTGTAATTTCTCATAACAAAAGAAATTATTGTGATTTATCATAGTAAATCATATACACTGATTAGTTCTAGTATGCCTACCATGTGATTTGGCTTTTCTTATTTTAAAAAGCCTTAAGTGAGATATTTGTTGTATATGCCCTTCTGTTCAGCATAGTGAATTTGTTTACTTCATGGCTGGAGAGTAATGTTGAGTTGCTAGATGCCGGGGCAGGCTGCTTGGCTCTGTTTTATCCCTTACCCTGTACGCCAGCTCCTAAGTTACATACTGTGGCCCCTGAAGTGATGCAGGGAAGAAAAGGTAGGTGAATAGACATAAATTCCCTTTGAGGTCTGGGAAAAGATATTCCAAGCACATTTCCTGCAATGTCATCATGCATGTGTTTGGAGAAGGCCACATTCTGAGGGGAGTGGTCTTCCTGGTACTATTGACATAGACTAGCTGGAGCGAAGGGCTGTAGAAGTACACCAGTTACAGAACTGACAGTGTGAAAACTCACGTTTTACTTATTTTCTTGAAGCTATTAAATATTTCTCCCTTTTAAGTATTGTTTAAAATGGTATAATTTCTCCAACCATGTCCTGTGTTTTACCTCTATGTTTTCTTGTCTAAGTGACAAAATGTCTTTTCTTTCCATTTTACCCTATCTAGTCAGTATTCACCAGAATGGCAGTTATGAAAGCTCTGAATAAGATAAAAGAAGAGGATTTCCGCAAGTAAGTAGAAGTATAGAAACAAGGAAGCATCATGGAATTTTAAAATAAAGGGGATGTTAGTGGTGATCTGAATTATCGTATCTGTCTCTCAGACAAGACCGGATGTATTTCAGGGACCGGGATCGTGCCTCGGTCATCATTATATCCCCATTCCTGACTCAGTAGCAGGCGTGCAGTCGGGTTCAATAAATGTTTGCCAAATAAATTTGAACTTATGAATTAAGTCCATCTGCCTTACCTTTTAGAGGAAGTTGACTTGCATAAGATTTCAACTGGGTAACAGAGAGTAGTGAGTATGGCACCAGGTTTCCTGACTCTCTGATCAAAATCCTGCATTTCATGCTATCGTCCTTCTCCAGAAGACAGAGAGAAAGGCTCAGGAGTCTCCTCGCTTGTCAAAATAGGCTGAAATAGAATATGCCGCATATTTTAATTCTCAGTGAATAAAATATTATTTAATAAAAATCAGTAAAGTATTTATTTTATTTAATAAAATATTGTCATTGCTATCCTTCTAGAATATCTGTGAATAAATTTCAAACAGTGAAGTTAGGAGGGCCTGACCTGTGGTGGCGCAGTGGATAAAGCGTCAACCTGGAACGCTCAGGTCATAGGTTCGAAACCCTGGCCTCACTTGGTCAAGGCATATATGGGAGTTGATGCTTCCTGCTCCTCCCCCCTTCTTTCTCTCTGTCTCTCATTTTCTTTCTCTCTCTCTCTCCAAAATGAATAAATAAAGTCTTAAAAATATTTTTTTAAAAAGAAGTTAGGAGGAAGGTTTTGTATATTTTACTGACTAAAAATGAAAATATTTTCATTAAATTTTAGAAAATAAAGACAGTTACTCTCTACAGGGAATAATTCCTGAGTTCCCACATGATTTTTTTGTTGAGACATTTTGGGAAACTGCATGAAATTTTCAAGCTAAGCATCTTGCATTTAGACCATATCTAGTCATGTATGGGTCTGCCCAGTCCACGGCTGTGGCAGTGCCCAGATGGTGGACAGAGAATAAAGCTATACAATGCTCTTCCCTCTGTTCTCAGTTGAAGTTTCTTAGCTACAAGGGCAGACTCTGCCACATGCCACTTTCTCTGGCTCTTTGGTCTGATTCCCAAGGTTACTGTTGGAATGAGAAGGAAAAAAACCTGAAAAATGGTGGCACTTAAGTGACCTTTCTCACTGCACACCAGCTTTCCCCAAATGATTGAGGTTTTTTGTAAGCCAAGCAGCAAGTGTTCATGGGTAGCAACATGGCTTCTACTTCATAAATGTGAATTTTTCTCCCAAATCCTAAGGCCAATGAAAATTATCATCTGGGAACATGAGACCTCCTAGACATGAAAGGTAGCAGTAAATCAGAGCCCTGATTACCTAGTGACACTCTTATGTATTAAAAGTGTTACTCTAGTCTAGAGGCCTAAAAGATTCTTATTGTTCCTAAACTTAAAGTTAGGGAAAGGATTAATCCTTGAGAGTTTCAGGCTGTGTGTGTCTCAGACAATGCTGATTCATTGTAGTCATGTGTTTCAATATCATGTCTGGAATATATAGTAGCTGTATAATTTATTTTGTTTTGCAGGCAGTTTCCTTGTCCTCCAAACTCACCAAAGAATGTATGCACTGTTCTTGAAACTGAATGTACTCATGGTGCTGTTTTTGTGGCTGGTAAATATTTTAGTTTAGAATATACTTACACTGTCAGCTTACTCTCCTTTCTGAAAAACTCAACTGATTTCTCTCTTTCCTTCTTATTGTTGTTGTTAGGTTCTGATTAGTTAACTCTCTGAGAACTAGAACTGATAACCAAGCTTATTTTAGGTTGTATAGACATTCTTAAAGTCACTTGGAGGTGAGTTATTTAAAATGCCACACCAAAGGGAAATGGCACTTCCCAGATTTTAATAGTTTCCATGAGAGAGGGCCAAGTGGGAATATGGGTAGATGTTGAGACCAGATGGGTCAGGAGAAACAGAGTGGAGAGGATTTTTTGTTTTACAACATGAAAGCAAACTTGAAAAAAATTTTTATTATCTGGAAAATGAATAAACACTTGACTTCTGCTTAAAAAAAAATTGTTGCATTGACTTTCCCAAGGAGTAATCTAGTGGACAGTTTTTGTTTTGAAAGCTACAGCTGTTTTATAGTAATTGTTGAAATGAAATTGATCTTTAGTTTTGACTGTTGAATGAGATAAGGTAATGAAAGCTACCAGCCTTAGGATAGCTTTATTCAGAAAGCAATGAGTCATATTCTATTAGGGTTTTTTTTTTTTTAATTACAAAAACTTCAAAATTTCCTGTATTTGAATTCTTTGGAATATATTATCACTAATGACTATTACATTGAAAGTATTATTTATCAGTTGTAAAAGCAGTAGTTTCTCTTTAAAAAAAAAAAGATTCTTGGTATTTCTGTAATATAATTTGTTCAGTCAACCAGTCAGATTAATAAATATATTGAGCATTCCTTTAGAACAAATTTAATGATTCATATCACATCTTTAGCCACTCGTCTATTGTTTTCTTAAGTATTTATATTATCATTTAATTATCTATATGTCTTTCTGCTGGCTCCCCAAATGAGATTATAAGTTAGTTGAATGCTAAGCCTTATTTTATATCATAGGATATTGGCACTCAGTAAATAGTGTTGCTGCTCTTTTTATCCCATTGTGTTAATCACACCAGTCCATCTAGCCTACCTTGTATTTATTTCCCTGGCAGGGAGATACAATAAATACTCTAGGAATCTACCACAAACTCCTTGGATAATTGATGGAGAGAGGAAGCTGGAATCTTCAGTGGAAGAATTGATTTCAGATCATCTTTTGACAGTATTCAAAGCAGAGAGTAAGTGTTACATTATTCATATTTTCAACACATTGTCACTCATGAATAGATTTCTTAGAGGTGGCAGGGAAGATTTTTGTATTTTGTAAATTCCCACCAAGTCTGGGGTGACAATGGCCTTGGCCTGGTAGCTTCCCGTGAGCAAGGATTGTCATGTTCTGAGCTCCTCTGACCAGGGTTGGATTGGTGCCAAGGTGCCCAAGGATTCCTTTCCCCTTTCAAAATGATTGCTCTTTCCTGGGCAAATTCAAAACAATAAAACCTACTTTAAATGAATGCACTTCAGCTCTGACCGTGAGACACCTCAGCCTAGACCTCTTATGGGAAGTATGAAGAAATCGAAATACGGCTTGCTCATTCTGTGCCTGGCAAATGCCTGGCTTCCATCATAACCACTAATATATCCTGGGATAAAGGTGAAGCCCAGGGAAAAGAAGCCAACAGCTACCATTTTACAAAGACTTAATGGGAGTTGTGTTGTATTTTAATTTCCTTGGCATTAACAAGCCCAGGTTTGTGGGATGAGTCAGATCCTGTCAGGTTTATGTTTTCTTTGTCTCAATAGGCCTGGTAGGTCAAAGGCAGCATAAAGTCTCATGATTTCACATAGGTTTAGACTAGAGGAAAGGGGCTAAGATTTCAACCACAGGAAATCATGTTTTGTGTCAGGAAAAACTGTAGGCAGTAAGTAAGTACATCAGTCTTGAAGTGGGTTTCCTAGAATAATTAGGACATCTTTTTGAGGGAATCAACTAGACATCCATCCTTCTTTCTGAAAAACCTTAAGACAAACTTGCTTTAGGAATGGCAAGCAGATGACTGAGATGAAATATGGCTGTCCCTTCCAGCTCTCTGGCTTGTCAAGAGAAAAGAGAAACACTTCAAACCACATTCCTCTTATAATTTGTTGCCTGTCAGGTAGAGTGGCCCTCTTTTTCAGGGACTTTAGAATTGTTTACTGAAGGAAGAATAGAGTAACCTAGCAACCTAGTATTTTCCAAAATCTTAGCTGTAAAGACTCTGGGCTATTGCCATGAGCTTTCATCTATTGACTCTAATATGTACACACTGGTTATAGGCGTATCCAAGTTATGAAGAAGTGAAAAGAAAGCTTTGGCTTTGGCACAAAAAATTTTTTTCAAACTTTTTTTGGGGGCTACTTTACTACCTTTCTGTAAGAAGATTCAAGAAACTTTCAGTTCTGATTATTTGGGTCCCAAGGAAGCCCCCACTGTGAACAGGGCTGCTGGGGGCTCTGATACAGCTGCGTGTTTCACCCTTGCAGTCTTTCATGAAGGGAGTTCATTGTCATTTTCCATTTGAGGGCGGAAAATTGTCCCCAAACTGAAAATAAATAAAACTGTGTGTTTAGCACATATAGTTGAGTGCTGAGGAAATCTGAGAGCCATTTAAGAAAAAGCAGACCTCTGGGCCTCTATGCACATTGGCTTCTTGTAAAACCTTGGGTAAAAACAAGGGTAAAACCTTGTTTGAAATGCTTGATTAATAGCATCAATTGGCTAAACCCATGCTTTTTATCAGATGAGTTACTTGTTATTTCTTTTGTTCACATATTACAACTCAGGGAAGATGGTTCTGACTAGTGTACCCCTAACTTTTATAGCTCTATAAAAATAAACCAATGTTGCATGCAGAAGCTAGCTACTTACAGAAAGGTTCCTTCCCTGAAATGAGAGATGCACACTTGTTTCTCAGCCACTGCATATTGGCACATCATATTATGTGCTTGCTAATGGCCTAGTTAATGAGTAATAAACTTTGACACATTCTCAAAATCAGTGTGTCTTAAGAAAGTTTCCCCCTTATACATGTATTACATCACTCATTGAATAATATTTGCCATGTTGGTTCCCTCCTGAAAACTGGTCAATGACTAGCCACAGGATAAAACCTGACCCACTTACCATGATATTCTAAGCAGGGGTCGGAAACCTTTTTGGCTGAGAGAGCCATGAATGCCACATATTTTAAAATATAATTCCATGAGAGCCATACAATATGTTTAACACTAAATACAAGCAAATGTGTGCATTTTATGTAAGACCAACACTTTTAAAGTACAATAAGTCTCTGAATTATTTTTAATAACGTTATGCTGTTGCTAACCAATGATGAATAAAGTACTTCTTACCATTAATGCGACTTCTGGAGCTGCATGGTTTTGCTGATGGTTTTGTAGTCTGGTTGATACATGGTGAGGTTAAGCTTCATGCAGGCGTTGAGACTTCCATCCATTAAACGTGATCGTAGGTTGGTCTTAACATTCTTTAGATGTGAGAAAGACTGCTCACATACATATGCAGAGCCAAACATTGTCAGTACAGCAATGCTCACATGCTGAAGTGTGTGGTATGTGACGGGAAGTGCATTCCAAGTTTTGACAATCAGCTGGTCCGCGGGTTGAAGTTTTTTCATTTCTCCCTACCTGTGTTTGCTCGCCAACTCTGCTTGCTGTTGTGCAAGTCTTTCCAAATCTTCATTCAGTGATTTGAACTTATTCACCCACATGTCTGAGGCCTTCAGGTCAGCAGCTTGTAGCTCAAAATCTCTGACAGAGACACCGGGGATGTAACTCAGGTCGGCGCTGTCCACTGCACACTCGTGTGGATGGGTGATGAACTTAAAAAGGCGAGTGCGCTCATGGAACTCTCCAAAGCGCGCTTTGAATGACTGCAGGAGATTAGATGTAAAGCCCGCTAGCTACTGGAGATCAAGATGTTGAGCAGGGTCACTTGCTGTGCATGCATCTTTAACCTTTCTCTGTTTTTCAAAGTGTAGTAAAAGACCTGTTTCAATGTCAGTGATGAAGAGTTCAGCTTGTTTTCAAATGCAAACACTGCTTGTTGAAGGGATAAGACTGTATTTCCAATGCCTTGCATTTTCACATTGAGCTGGTTCAGATGTTCAGTCATGTCCATGAGATAGTAGAACTTCAGGAGCCACTCAGTGTTAGCTAACTCAGGATGCTCAACGTTTTTCATTTCAAGAAAAGTCCGGGCCCTGGCTGGTTGGCTCAGTGGTAGAGCATCAGCCTGGCGTGCAGGAGTCCCGGGTTCGATTCCTGGCCAGGGCACACAGGAGAAGCACCCATCTGCTTCTCCACCCCTCCCCCTCTCCTTCCTCTCTGTCTCTCTCTTCCCCTCCCACAGCCAAGGCTCCATTGGAGTAAAAGTTGGCCCAGGCGCTGAGGATGGCTCTGTGGCCTCTGCCTCAGGCGCTAGAATGGCTCTGGTCGTGGTAGAGCGACGCCCCAGATGAGCAGAGCATCGCCCCCTGGTGGGCATGCCGAGTGGATCCCGGTTAGGCGCATGCGGGAGTCGGTCTGACTGCCTCCCCGTTTCCAACTTTAGAAAATACAAAAAAAAAAAAAGAAAAGTCCGGATTTTG
Organism: Saccopteryx leptura; assembly: GCF_036850995.1. Lineage (NCBI taxonomy): Eukaryota > Metazoa > Chordata > Mammalia > Chiroptera > Emballonuridae > Saccopteryx > Saccopteryx leptura. The sequence goes on from NC_089505.1 coordinate 257,135,779, forward strand.
CTCAGAGAAGCCGCGAAACGGCTGAGCACCTTCCCTCTTGACAACCAATGCACATTGCTGTGCAGAAGCAGACCAGGATAATTATTCCCAACTTCATCCAGCAGTGTTTTAAACTGGCGATCATTTAAAACTCGGGCAACAATAAAGTTGACCACTCGAATGACCAGCGACATCACCTCACCAAGCTGCTCACCACACATCTGAGCACAAAGCGCCTCCTAATGTAGGATGCAGTGAAAACAGGATGGGTCTCTTTTCATGTTCACGAGGAAGCGCTACGAATCCTCTGTTTTTCCCCACCATGCACGGAGCAGCATCAGTATACACTGAAATAAGTTTATCCATCGGTAGATTTTTTTCTTTAGAAAACTCAGTGAAAGACTTGAATAAATCTTCCCCTCTTGTTGTCTCTTTCATAGGCAAAACAGCAAGACTTTCTTCACGTAGTGTGTCACTGACAGCATACCTTGCATTCATGCTGAACTGGGATAAATGGCTTACGTCTGTTGACTCATCCAAAGCAAGAGAAAAGAATGGTGCTGCATTTATGTCCTTCACTTGTGTTGCCTCAATTTGATTTGCCATCATGATGGTACGATCATGAACAGTTCTTGCCAACAGAGGCATGTCTTTTATTTGTTTGATTATCTTGTCTTTATCTGAAAAGTCGTCAAAAAGTTCATTGGCAACATCAAGCATGAATGTTTTGTTATACTCCCCATCTGTGAATGGCTTTCCGTTTCTCACAATTGCTAAAGCACCAGCAAAGCTAGCCAAATTCCAGTCACCTTGTTGGGTCCAAACACAGAGTTGCTGCTGACTAGCTTGCACTCTGCACAGTAGCTCTTGACATGCTTTCTTCCTGCTGTCCCCTGCTAGATATTTCGATGCAAATATAGTATGGCGTGTGTCGAAGTACTGCTTTATATTTGACCATTTCATTGATGCAATTTTATCATTGCATATTAGAAACACTGCAGAACCTGCTCTCTCCACAAAGGCGAATTCCTCTGTCCATTCCTGCTGAAAAGTATGATCACCCTCATCTTTTTTTCTTTTAGTCATCTTCTTCATCAAAAGGGTTTCTGCAATTAGCTAGCTGACTATTTGATTAAAAGGAGGGAAGTTTACTTCCTGACCTCACAACGACCCGTGTACATTAAGCATCATCAAAAAAAATTTGGTGTTGTCCTGGAGGACAGCTGTGATTGGCTCCAGCCACCCGCAACCTGAACATGAGCAGTTCAGGTTGAATGGTAATGAATGGATTGTAATACATGAGAATGTTTTATATTTTTAACGTTATTTTTTTATTAAAGATTTTTCTGCGAGCCAGATGCAGCCATCAAAAGAGCCACATCTGGCTTGTGAGCCATAGGTTCCCGACCCCTGCTCTGAGGCATTCATTGTCTGTTCTCTGCCCACCTTTCAGTCCCATCACCCGCCCCGGGTCTGAGGGCCACTGCAGGCTAGTTGAACCACTTGTATAGTTCCTGATCATTCTTTCGCTTGGTTTTGTGTTTTTGAACCGTCTCTTCCTTTGACAGAAGGCAGAAAGATTCACAGGAAACACGTAAACACATGTTTCCTAATACGGCAGTGGCTCCTTTGTCCCTTTTCCCCTTTTTGTTGGCTGTTATTCATAATTGTATGCAAATAAAGTTTTGAAGCTTGCTCTCAAAAGTATTTCTCAATGTACAGTCCAAATCTGTACATTTATTTTTTCCCTAAAAGATAAAGTAAATACCCCTTCTCCCTTTGTCAGGATAAACTATAATGTTTCTCTGGACTTTTCAAGCCTAGCTTACTGCCCCACTTTCTCATTGATGCACTGGAATTTGTGGGAAGCTTTATGGGCTAATTTATTATGTATTTGAGATTCCTGGTCTGATTTAGCAGTGACTGGTAGGCCTATCTCTGTGTCCTGTTCATTTCCTACACTCCCACCTGTTGCAGGTCATGGCTGAGTCACTGTGGGTTCCTATTTCCTTACATTATCACTGGTTTGGAGATAGAGGTGAACATGCATAAGACCAATCATAGCCCCATGGAGTCAGTATTTTTTATCTTCTCAGATGCCGTTTTGAACTCTCCATTTAGCTCTCCATCCCTAGTTAGTGCTACTCTTGAGTGTGTTTACTGTGACTGAAAGCTACTAATGTTGCTGAGGGTTTAGTGACAGCTTGATGATGGAGTGTAAATATGGAATGGAGGGTTCTTTGGGACTTACTGGTCCATGGAATCCTACTTTCTACCTGGTCTAGATTGTCCACCGGAGCAGAGCCTGGCCTTGTGCCCCTCATGGCTGCCCCTTGGCCAGTCCTCAGGAAGAACACCACACAGGTTACCCAGATTTATGAGCCTAACGAGCAGCGGGAGTTCTAGACCTTCCTTGAATGTCTAGTGCTTAGCCAGCCAGCCCTGGCTTGCTTCTCTCTGTGAGATACACAGCTTGGGGCCCTGTGGGGCAGAGGAGAACCAACTTTGCCAGGCAATGTATAACACACTACAGCTCAGAGCCCGTGTTTCCAACAAGCATTGGCCCTGGCTTGCTAAAGTAATTTCTTCAAGACAAAAGAAGGGTGAAATCCTACTTTCTTCTCAGCTAAACATCCTAGAAAGGAGGGCTAATCTTGAGTGTAGTTTCATAGGAATGTTAAAGCCTTTTTGCCTTCCTTTTTCTAAATTTTGCATTTAGAATTTTTCCTGGGAGAAAATGCTTTCAAAATGGTATTCACCCTCCTTCCACCTTCCCCGCCCTCTTCCCTGCGGTCTTGTACTTCCTTCTCTGTGCCTTTGGAAGTGGCCGGACTACTGAGGAACAGACACAAACCTCATAGCTCATATTGCAGTTGTGCTCTGTGTGCAGGCCTGTTTCTGTACTTTTCCGGCCCTGGCCGCTGTATTATGGTCCATATCCCTACATAAAGAGCAAGCTCTGTGAGGACAAGAACTGTGTCCATCTTGTTTGCCTTTGTCTTCCCATCATCTAACACAGTGCCTTGCATACGCATCCTGTAGAGATTTGTTCCTGAATGAGTAAACCAGGGTATGAGCCTGAGGTCTAGCCTTCAAGCTCCATGTTCAGACACCTTAAACCCTCCCACTCTAATGACTGACCAGGCTTCCAAAAACAACCCAGCCTTTCATAATTCTTGATCGAAGAAGACTGGCCTTGCTTTCCCTGTGGGCCTGAGTTGGCTCTCTTTGGGGCGGTACAGTATGGACAGTGGTTAAGAAACTTGGGAGCCAGATGGCCAGGTTTAGGCCCTGACCATACCATTTAGCAACAATGCGATCTTACATAAGGCACTGATCCTGTCTCTGTCTTATTTACTGTGTAAGGAAAGTGGAGGTAATGATAGTACCTATCTTACAGTGTTAACATATAGGAAGCATTTAGAATAATGCCTCTCATGCTAATGTTGGCTGTGGTGGCTGTGGTGAAGAAGATGAAATCATCGGTCAGTTCTGTATCTAAGAAAGTTGTCATGTGACATGCCCCCCCCCCCCCCACGCTTTATACCACTTCCCACTGCAATATTTGCAGCTTTTAGTCTATGGTTACCCATCTATCTTAGAACGAATTCTAGTTTTACCATGGTTCCAGCTTAGGTTTGCTTATATAATTAATTTTATTTTAGAGTAAAAAATTTTCCCCCTCTTGTAGAATTTAATTCTCATATAAATGTTGGCCCTGGCTGGTTTGCTCAGTGGTAGAGCATCGGCCCAGCATGTGGATGTCCCAGGTTCAGTTTCTGGTCAGAGCACACAGGAGAAGCAACCATCTGCTCTTCACCCCTCCACCTCCACCTCTCTCTCTCTGTCTCTCTTCCTCTCCTGCAGCCATGGCTCCAATGGTTCGAGTGTATCAGCCCCAGGTGCTGAGGATGGCTCTGTGGAGCCTCTGCCTTAAGCGCTAAAAATGGCTCCCTTGTGAGCATGGCTTCAGATAGGCAGAGCATTGATCCCAGACTAGGGTTGCTGGCTAGATCCCGGTTGGGGTGTATGTGGGAGTCTGTCTCTCTATCTCCTCTCCTCTCACTTGAAAAAGGAGAAAAAAGGGTGGGGGGAGGGAAGGGGCACAAAGAAAACCAGATAGAAGGTGACGGAAGACAATTTGACTTTGGGTGATGGGTATACAACATAATCAAATGTCAAAATAACCTGGAGATGTTTTCTCTGAACCTATGTACCCTGATTGATCTATGTCATCCCATTAAAATTAATAATAAAAAAGAAAGAAAGAAAAAGGAAAAAAATAATTATCAGGTAAATGTTTTTGTTTTGTTTTTAGGAAAAGAAGAAAGTAGATGATAGGCTGTGGCCGGGGGTGGGGGGGGGGGGAGTGGGCCTTCCTCTACATCATGCTCTGCTTTGGGCTTTTCCGTGGGATGGTAGTCAGGGATGAGGTCAACGTCTGGCCTTGACATTAGAAACACGTAGCTGTGCCATTTAATCTTGTGATCTTGAGAGAAGTACTTAACCTTTCAGAAGCTTGGTGTTTTGTTTTGTTTTGTTTTATTTTTTACCTACCTCACCAGGTAGAATTAAATGAAATAATGAATGCAAAATTTTTAGCTCATTGCCTGGCATATAGGAAATGTTCAGTAAATGGTGTTTATTATTATTATTGGTATTTTTAGGAGAGATTGGAATTAGAGGTGGGATTATGACTATCCTTTGGGATTCTCCTGTAAACTGTTCAGGACATACTGGGTTTCCACCAAAGGATGTGAATGAAAGTCTTAGGACTATTATTTCTCTGATCTTTTCCGCCTTTATCTGCTTTCCAAAGGTTTTAATTTTTCATCCTCTGGAAGAGAAGATGTAGACGTGAGAACATTAGGAAATGGTAAGATGGCAACAGTATCACTCAGCTAGAACTAGCTTTCAGATTGTCACCCTTTCAGACAGCGGGCTTACTACGTCACTTCCTCAGAGCACAGCGGGCAGGGTCCGGAGCTTCCCCAAGTGAGAGAGCTCTGTGGACTAGGGAGCTACTTCTATAAACGGTATTATTGTTATGTCTTAACAGGAATCATTTCTTCAGAGGCCATTTTTATTGCATACCTATCGGTTCCAAGGGACTTTTATGTGCATTAATAAGGAGGTGCCTGATTTTTTCCAAAAGTTTGATTATTAATTGTTCCATTTAATAACATTTCGGTAGGACCAGTACAGTTTTTAACGTGCATATCTTCATTGAAAAAGTGATTCTGCCCTTTGAGCCTTCATTTCTCTCATTTTACATTGTTGCTTTACAAGAAAAATGAGAGAGTTAATCCTAAACCATTTGAGATTTATAGTCCCTTCCCCTCATAGAATCGCAGCTTTTCTATTTCACTAGTGGATTAACTAGGAGGATGGATTTCAGCTTGGTATACCTGGACATCACCGCATGTGACAACATTATACTAGTGTAACCAATCAATTAGTGGTGGTTTAGATTTTATTCTGTAATTAACACAGGCTTGTTCATGGACCTTTGGGAAAGCAGTCCCTTTCACATATTGCCTGTACTGGGGTTTAGTAGCCCCCAAAAGCCCCTTGATTCTTTCCACAGCTTCCTCCCTTCCCCAGATATAGCTAAACTGTCAGTCCTTTAGAGCTCAACTCGTTTTTTCACACCTCCTAACCCTCTTGCATTAGCCCGAATGTTAACCCCATCAACACGTTTCTGTTTCATGGCGGGGTGTGTGCTGCCAGGAAGGCCCTTTGCAATTGAGCTGCTGAATCCTCACAGAGTACATTTCACTTCACAAGAAATTAAGGAACTTCAGCAGGTAAACCACTTCATGACATGGAAATCATCATGTTTCTGCAACTCTGTAACTGACCTGGAGTTGCTAATTGTTTTTCTTTTTCTGCTACTACAGAAAATTAATAACTCTTCTAACAAAATCCAAGTTCGTGACCTGCAGCTTGTCACAAGGTAAGGGCAGGCTCACTGTAGATCATTTCAAAAGGGAAGTTTCAGTTGTAGATTGTATACCTGATGAGGGAATTGTATCCAGAATATATAAAGAATGCTTACAACTCAATATAAGAAAACAATCCAATTAATAATAGGGAGATGAGTAAGTGGACATTTCTTCAGAGGATATATGAATAAACCAATGAGTACATTTAAAAATGTTTAATTCATTAATTATTAGGGAAATGCAAATCAAAACCACCAGAGCCAACTTCATATTCAGTAGGATGGCTATAATAAAAAGATAGAAAATAACAAGTGTTGGCAAGAAGGTGGAAAAATTGGAATCCTTATACATTGATTGCTATGGGATTGTGAGAGCAGCCAGTTTGGCAGTTTCTCCAAAGTATAACATATGACCCAGCAATTCTACTTCTAGATATATACCCAGGAAATCCACACAGGAAATCAACATTCATGGTAGTGTTATTCATAATAGCAAAAAAAAAAAGTAGAAACAACCCAAATGTCCGTGGACAAATAAAATGTGGTATACCCCTCCATACAATGGAATAGTATTCAGTAATAAAAAGGAATGAAATACTAATACATGCTACAACATGGATGAACCTCAAAAAATATTATGAAGTGAGAGAAGGCAGACACCAAACACCACATATTGTATGATTCTGTTTTATATGAAATGTTCAGAGTAGGGATCTCTGTAGACCTAGAATGTCAATTAATGGTTGCCAAGGGCTGGAGAAATGGGGACTGGGTAGTGGCTGCACATTGGTATGGAGTTTCTTTTCTGAGTGTGATGTAAGTATTCTAAAATTATATTATGGTGATAGGGGAACAACTCGGTCAACATACTAAAAATCACTGAATTATCCAGTTAAAACCAGGAGCAGAATTATATATACTCTAAACTATATCTGAATAAAGCTATTTTTAAAGAAAGGGGAGTTTGGGGCAAGGCTTGTGTGTATTTTATATATCCAGACAAACTTTGTTTTATTGTTTTTGTTTAGAGAAGCAATAGGACATATGAAAGAAGGCGAAGAAGAAAAGACCAAGACCTACAGTGCCTTAATATGGACAAATAAAGCAATACAGAAGAAAGACATTGAATTCCTAAATGACATAAAGGTAGTTAATTGCTGTAATTCCTTTTATTTTTCTACCACCTATAAAAGCATCCTTTGTGTTTTAGTTTATTACCAGCAATTCGTAGATAGTATTGGGGACTGTGAGACCTGGTTTCAAATCCCGGTTCTGCCATTTATTCACTGAATGACTGGGCAATTCAGCTAACCTGTCTGAGAGGCAGTCTTGCTAGTCATGAAGAGCCTGCCTCTGAGGACAGATTGTCTGGGTGTAATTCCTGGATCTTTATTTATTAATTGTGTGACTTTGGATACATTACTTAGCCTCTTCAACTTCTCCATCTATAAAATTAGAAGTATTAAATTTTAGTCACATAAATCACTTAGAACAGTGTCTGACTCACAGAAAACACTCAGCAATGCTACTGTTGTATTTGACCATCTGTACAAAAGAAGTATAAAATAGGACTTATGTAATAGAATTGATGCTAAGATTAAGCCCATACATAAAACATGTTATAAACGAATAAAACAGTATAATGTGTACAACACAAATATTTTGGCACATGCTAGGTTCTCCTTCACATGAGTATGCCATTATAGAAAGTCCTCCTGTTCATTTAAATATTTCTTCCCATCTGCTCCCATCTCTTCGTATAAAGATAATTTACTTTCAGGTGGTAGGAATGAGCATAACTGGGCACAAAGATGTTCATGGATAGTTATCAGAACACTGTTTAAATGGACAATATTTTTTAATAATCTAGATGACCTAATAGAGGGAATTGGCTTAATATATGACTCATCTTTATGATGGACTACGATTAATAGCTAGCTGTTAAAAATTATGTGGTAGATGAATATTTATTGACAAAGTTGGAAATGTTCCTGACAAATGGTAAGGGGAAGAGAACAAGCTATAAAGCATATACAGAAGATGATAGGTTGTGATTTAAACACTTACGCTCAGGTATGTGTTTGTATATACACATATGTATGACTATGCAGAAAAAAAATTGGCAAAAGATACCATAGGATTTATACGGATGAAAAACACAAATGCCCAAGAGAAAAAAGTAGACAAAGGATATGAACAAGCAGCTGAAAGAAGAGCAACTCCAGAAGGCCAAGAATCATTTGAAAAAATGTTCCTCCTCCAGAATGAAGTAACAATAAGACAATCACTTTATTCCTCTGAGACTAATAATACCAATTGGTTGGAGCAGAAGAGAAGGCTAGTTGCATACATTCAGTAGAAACGTGAAGTGTTTCAGCCTTTTGGAAAAGCAATGTGGCAGTGACTGTATAAAAATTAAAAACACACAGGTTCTCTACTCCGCACTTCCAGAGTTTGCCCTGAAGAAATAAAACCCCACTGCATAAGGATATGTGCACAAGGATGTGTACTGACTTGGTTCAAAGTGGCAAAATCAACAACAAAACTGGAAACAAAATGAATTTCCTTTAATGAGGAAATGGTAGAACAAATTAGAATATGATACAACTATTCAAAAAAACTAAAATAAGAAAATGATGAAAGTAAGTCTACATCTACAACTTGTAAGAACACCCATGACTTTAGGAGAAAACAAGTGAAATGCAAAATCATCTAATCCAACAAAATAACCAGTAGTGGGGATTTCTCACAAAAATTAGGGGATCAGGAAACGTGCAGATATTCCAGTACTTTTAGCCTTTGGTATAGTGCATTTCCACCAATGAAATAAAAGTTGGTTTTGCATCTCATTTGCATACTCAAACAACTTTCTTTGACTTGTTGTTTGCTTTTCTGAGTAGTACAAATGTTCATGTATGTCCTTGTGCCACCTGACCATCTAGAGTACGATGGTACAAAAAATTTTATTTTAAAAGTGTATAAGGCAACATTAAAAAAAGACAAATGTATGTTCTTGTTTCTATAAATTGGTTATCAAACAAACATCATTTTAAGTTAATAAAAATGTAACTGTAATTTCATTTTTTGAAAAAACTCACTCCCTGGGGGTCAGCAAGCATGTAAAAATCTCACTACACAAAGGGTTAATAAAAAAAATCAAATGCTTCTTTTATCACTTTATATTTATTTTGAAATATCCCCTAATTTTTGTGAGCAGCATATAGAGCATAGTGTTTTGGTGAAAACATACACCTGCCAACAGAAGTTCATCTATGAAATGAGGGCTGGACTAGCTCATCCCCAATGGCCCTCCAGTTCTCAGGTTCTGTGATGCTATATCTAAGGCCTTTCAGCTTTTGACCCTATTATCTAGGGCCTTTAGGATGATAGTTATACCATAGATAGATATCATTAAGATTGCAAAACAAAATTTTAAACTTCAATTTCATCATGTTTACAAGTCATGCAGAATGCTATGGGGATAATAAACTCACTTAAAAAATAGATTCAGAGTTTAGGGGTAGCTGTGGAGCTAGTTCAGACATAATGCTGAAAGTTGGTTTTTATAGGTAGGTACAGCCTCAGCAGTAGAAGGGTCTATGTTAATGGTCCACAGCCACCCAAGTGGACTATGGAGACTAGAGACCACTTGACTTCTGGTAATTTTTTAAGTGTTAGAGTTAAAACAGTTTTCAAATATTCCTACTGGTATAAAAGATATAAAAACTGAGGCACTTCCCCATTCTGAGAAAACGTCACTTTAGACTTATCATTCTTCTCCTTTTTAAAGGCAACCTACTTCCAAGAGGAAAAAAAAAAAATCGTGTGTGTGTTTATATGTGTTTTTGAAAATTTAGCAGTATGAAGACACCAGAGTACAATGTTAGAGTAGATGAATTATTTTCCTTTTGCCTGCTAAGAGCAATCAGACTAAAAAAGACACATGGTGTGTGTGGATCTGATTGGTATTTTTTTTTTTTTTTTTTTATTCATTTTAGAGAGGAGAGGGAGAGAGAGAGAGAGAGAGAGAGGAGAGATAGAGAGAGAGAAGGGGGGGAGGAGCTGGAAGCTTCAACTCCCATATGTGCCTTGACCAGGCAAGCCCAGGGTTTCGAACCGGAGACCTCAACATTTCCAGGTCGACACTTTACCCACTGCGCCACCACAGGTCAGGCCTGATTGGTATTTTAGAGGCACTGGTGGGTCTGGTCGTTCAGTCCATACTTCCATTGATTGGCTCATGGGATAAAGTACTGGGAGTGGCTAGAGGTAAAGAAAACAAGGGAGACAAGCACTCTTTAAATAGTCATTTACCCTTGATCTTAGCCAAAAGATCGAGAAGCAATAGTCACTCATTTAAAAGCCATTAAATGAGGGGCCATTGACTTACACTCATTTATAGAATCATAAAACTCATGAGTTAGCCATGGGGATGTGAAGTACAGCATAAGGAATAGAGTCAATAATATTGTAATAACTATGTATGGTGCTGGGCAGATACTAGACTTATGGAGGGGGATCACTTCATAAGTTATATAAATGTCTAACCACTATGCAGTATACCCAAAACTAATATAATAGTGAATTTCAACTGTAATTTAAAAAAATTAAAAATAAAAATTGGAAAAGAACCCCTGTGAGCTAGGAGGGGCCACTGAGTCACTGCTCTGACAAAAGAAATCACACCATTTCAAGAGTAGTTGTCAAAACTTGTTCTCTCTTCTTAAAGAACTTGATAGAGGGGAAACCAGACAGAAGCATTTCTTTCTATGGCTTTAGGCACTCACTGAGCATGTAAATGAGAAAGGAGTTGTTCCAACAAGAAATTGCAGAGGATTCAAAGTTCTTATGAACCTACATTTCTGGTTATACCCAATGTCTATTTTTAAAACTTGCAGTTAGTTGGCCTTTTACAATACTAACCTCTGTTTCTTAATTTATATCTTGTGACATAAAAGGAAATCTCTGATTTTGAGAAAAACAAATCTGTATCCCTAAAAAATTCAGAATTGTAAAAAAACATGCAGTATTATTACTCTCAAGTAACTTGAACTGGGCTAACAGATATTGAGAGGTCCTGGTTGATTGTACCCACTTATTTGTAATTGTTATATTAAAACACCAGCCTAAAACTGGGATTAGCAACTGCTAATTTTCCAGCTATCTCCTTTCATGTACCAAACATAGCCCCGTGAGCAGGTGTGCGGCTCTCCCTCCACGTGCACTGCCTGTCCACACAAGTGATGCTGACGTCCGCCTTCTGAAACAGCCATTTCTCTGTTCAGCCTGCAATCCCCACTGCTAGGTCATTTTGTTGGGTTAGAAAAAACAAACAGTAAGAACATGTCTTCTAGAAGAGCTGTTAAAGGGCAGGCTAGAACTCCAGGGTCCTAATCTACTTGTTAAATACTAGAGCAAAAGAGACTTTGGGGAACAGTGACTTCGAAGCCTTTTTTAATGGTGTACTGGGGCCCAGAAAATGAGTAATTATGGCCTAGTTTAGGAGAAGTCCCACAGAATGGGAAACTTGGGATATACAGTTTATTACAGTACTAGTTTCTACCCTGACGGAGATAGATGGGGCCCTCTAAAGAAAACACCGTGGTGAGCTGTGGGTGACAAAGGAGGTGCTAAGACGCACTTCAATGGGCAGCAACGCCGACTCCACGGTTGTGTATCTTATCCTCCCCTAGGACTTAAAGATTGACCAGAAGACACCTCTCCGGGTCCTTCACCGGAGGCCCCTGGCTGTGCGGGCTCGTGTCATTCACTCCATGGAGACATGTTATGTGGACGAGCATCATTTCCGCCTCTATCTGAAGACTCAAGCTGGGACGTATCCTTTCACCCTCTGCACAGCAATGCTCAAACCAGAACCCCAGTGGAAGAGTCCATGCCACCCTAGAAAATAGTTTCAACTTCATCCTGGCAGGGGAGGAAAGGATTAGATTGGAGAGAAATCTGTTTGTTTGTTTTTTCCATTAAATTTGTATTTTTCAAAATGACATTTTAAACCATGAGGCAGCAGCCAGTTCAATGCGATTTTTAAAATAATGTAGTGTCTCACACAATGCAGAGCACATAGTAAGTCCTCAGGAAACAGTTTGGTTGATTCATTTGCTGTCTTTACACACTTTGACATTTAGGTGATGAAACACTGATGGTGGATGGGAGTGGCCCTACTTTACATAATCTACTTTATTTAGCTATTGGCCCAGAACAAGAGAATAGTCCGACGCTGATCACTTGTTATAACTTACCCTGCCTCATGCGGTTTTGTATTACATCTGAGTTGCTAGTTAAAAAATATTTGAGAGCGGCTTTAGTTTACTTTTCAAAGGTGCTCCTTATTTTGTTTCTTGGTTTTATATTATTTTTGGATCCAATAACATGAAGTGGCAAAATGCCTCCTAAGTAGCATAAAACTAATGATATACTTATGAATATAAGGGGGGAAATGTCATTTTAATCACCAAATAGCATGCTCACTGTATTGCTATAATTAGTCTCCTCTGCTTCCCCATCGAACCACCTCACCTGTCTCTCCTATCCCACCCCACGAGTGACCAGGAATTCCCCTTGAAAACAGGTATAGGTTATTTCTAAAATCTCCTAAATTTTTGCCAGTTGGAACAAGGATTGTCTATTTATGTTTTTTTTTTTTAATTTTTCTTTTATTAATTTGTAGAGAAGAGAGGGAGAGAGAGAGAGAGAGAGAGAGAGAGAGAGAGAGAGAGAGAGAGAGAGAAGGGGCAGGGAAGAGCAGGAAGCATCAACTCCCATATGTGCCTTGACCAGGCAAGCCCAGGGTTTTGAACCGGCGACCTCAGCGTTCCAGGTCGACGCTTTAAGAAAGTGAGAGAAAAAGAATCATGGTTGTTAAGTAATTATGAGTTTGGCAAAGAAGACAGTTACCAGATAATTACATGACTTATGCTTGAATGAACACATTTGGTGAAAGTAGAGTGAATAAACTTTCAGAAAGTGAGGACATATCAGCAGCATCTTACAGTGTTTTTGTAATTCATCATTTAAGAATAAAATTTTTTTCCTATTCAAATTATATTAAATTTTATACTAGGTGCTGGTTTATAGGGCACAACACAATGGTGAATGAATTTCTACTAACTGCTGGCAAAAACATATCTTTCAGATAAAAGTTGTCAAGGCTGTAGTAGAGTCCTATGTAAGGAATGTTAAAATCTTACTAATAACTAATTCTAGGATTAGTTATTAATTTAAAAATTTGAAGACCTATGAATGAAACACAAACTTGCCTGTTTGAGAATTTACCTAATCCTTTTGCTAACCCTGTTTGCAAAACAACTAGAACTTAGGTCTTCTGATAATTCTTCTGAAGGGCCTTCAGATGTACAGAGCTGTGTTGTAGAATTCGGCACTTGAAATCTGTATAATTATGTTAACTAGTACCACCTTAATAAATTCAATTAAAAGAAAAGGACAAAATTGTCTGACTATCCCTCCCATCCTATTGCCGTTGTGTTACTGGGTGACGTTACAAGGAAAGCCATCACTGAGGTCACTCTGGGTGACTCTGGAAAATATCGGCTGCCATTATTGAAAAATGGGACAAGAAAGATGTCAAAATGGAAGTTGTGGCAAAGAAAAGATAGCCAAGATTTAAAATATATATGTAGCCTTTATCTACAGTTGATTTTGAAAAATCCGTATTCAAACCATGGCACTTGAAGATGACTTAAAGAAAAAAAGAAAATGATGACTCTTGGTAAGTTTGATATAAACACAAGTCCTAGATGTTGGCAGCCAGGCTGGTGGGAACCAGTTTGCCGTAGCTTATTTTCTAAGACACATCTAAGACATACTTCACAAGTCACAGCTCAGAAATAGCTTCTCTTTTGTAACTTTTGTTATCTCACCTTTCAAATCTCACCAAACAATTGGTACTGCATGGCTATCTTATTTTTTCCTTAAACAAACCTCAGCTACATTAAAGAGTTTGTACATGGAGACTTCGGGAGAACTAAGCCGAACATTGGCTCTCTCATGAATGTGACTGCAGACATTCTCGAGCTGGATGTTGAGGTAAAACCCCTTTTATTGTGGAAATGCCCATTTCTCCCTGAATTCAAAGTTATGCTTTCTTAGCATTAAGCCAAATAGTACTTACTACTCACCTTAAAAGGTGTTAGAATATGGTCAAAAATCTCACAATCGTATTATATCGCAGGGAAGGTCTATTTTGGAATTTTTGTGTATTTAAAAAAAAAATACAAGGTCTCAATTCTTGCAAATATGGAGCTGACTTATTAATTGTTCTTTACATAGGGCATGGATCTAAACCCTTAAACAAAGCAAAGAAATGAAGTTGTAAGAACCTTTTATGTGTCCTTTGGACTTTATAGCTCATTCTCATACCAATTTTGTCTTATACAGAATTTAAGGCAGCCTACTCAGAAATGTATATTCAGGACAGGAGTAGAAAGTGGATGAGCCAATGGTTATTAATAAAAGCAGTTCTGTAAGGGACGCATATGATGTGGTCCAGATTCTCCACTCTTTATAATCTGGACTGAAACAAGGTTATAGTCATAAGTAGAAGAATTATGTATGGCATGGGTCCTTCAGGAAATTCTCAGTAAATACTCTTCTCATTTGAGCATCAGCAGGTATTGAGTCACAAATTGTGCTCCCTAACAAATATCTCATTAGAAACAGTCCCTCCCCATGCCCTGTCCCACCCCCACAACAAAAACTTTGGGAGAGGATAACATTTTGTACTTGGGAATTGCACCCATTATAAAAAGAAGTGGGCACAGTAGCCTAGTATAAGCAGCTCTGGAATCAATCAGGTGATTGCTGGAGCATTATTCTTGCCGGTTCTCCTGAGTGCTTTCAGATTAGATTTTACACAGCTCAGCCAGTGAGAGCATCGTCAAGGTTGTAGGGAGCCTCCTCCGTGAGACTCATTTTGATGAAGACAACCTTCTGTTAAAGGAAATCCCAACTGTATTCATCTTTACCTTGCCTCTTGGAACAGCTTAGGAGTGTCAAAGATCACAGGCCTGCATTTCTCAGCCCTGATTGTCCCTTAGAACCACCTGTAGAGCCTTTTCAACATTGCAGCATGCCTCCCCTCCCCTGCCCACAATACATACAGAATTGTGATCAGTATTAGTTTTCAGGCCTGAGAAACCACACATTAACTTATATATGGGTGTTGAGTACATAGCTATATTCTGAAACAGAACCAAAATATTTTCTTGGTATTTATGAAAGTTATACACACCCATATGCAGTAGTTATTTGAGCTTTTCTAATAAAATTTTTTGAAACTGGTATGTGAAGTGACTCATAGATTAAAAATCATTTTTAGCAAGTCAGTTTATTTTGAACTTTAAGTCTTAAGCAACATGGGTACAGTGGGAGGATTTTTTGTTTTTCTTTTTTTAAAACTTTCTCCTAAATTAGGCCCTCTAGGGTAGAGAGGATGTGCAATTTCTTCTGACACCTGGAACATGGCACAAGATAATCTGGTATTGTAATTTCATTTTGACTTGAAGCTTACGATTTTGTCTTAGAAGAGCCAGACCAGGGTGAGAAATTTGGGAAAATGAAAATGATCAGAACAAAAGTTGCTGAGACTTCTAAGGGAAAGTTGGTGTTGCCACCTGAATTTGCTACTTTACCCATAAATAACATTAAAAATGTTTAAGTGTATTCTAGTCTCTTATCTATCAAAAGGCACAATTAATAACCAGCTGTGTAACCAAATACTCAGTAAATTCAGCCACAGACCGCAGGCCCCAGAATTTCAAGTCCTAGAATGGGTTTTAGTGTTAAATTGTATTCATTGGCTCTTTTCTTCAAATGCAGTCTCTTCTGTTATGTGAGAGGTATTAAATGTATACCGCACTAACAGCAAATGCTTCCTAGAACAGTAACATGTTTTAATGACTTGTTTTCTTCCTTCTAAGTCTGTAGATGTGGACTGGCCCCCTGCTCTGGATGACTAACTTTCAAATTTGGAAACAGAAGAGGGTGTTTGTGGTGCGATGTGGACGTCCATGCAGTATACACTGTAAAATGGCTGTTTACCCACCATAACGGTGTCTTGCAAACTATTTGGATCATGTTGATCTATTTATTTTTAAACCTGTAACATCTCAGGATCCATATACAGTATGTATTTATTGTATTTTATATGGTTCTAAGGATGTCTTACAATTGTTCTTGTTTCCTCTCCAACCCCCACAAGCTGAACTATGAATAAGGAAAGTACACCAACAGGATACATTCTCTGATAATCTTAAGAAGCTGTAATTTCTTTCAGCAAAACTTCCCTTCACAAGAGAAATACCACCTCTGAGATCATGCTCTAAATTTTTAAAATGTTGATTAAGTTATATCTATATTGATGCAGCACAGTCATATATGAGATGCAAATCTGACACCATTAATATTTTTCCCAGTAAGCTTCTAGCAAGCTGCTACCAATAGAAGTGCTTTTGGTGTGATCTGTCACAAATGCTAATTACTTCAAGCTACTATTCTGACAATCTAAAATTGTCAATACCTTTCCTGGGGAGGGAAAGTAAAAACTTAGGAATCAAGGCACACCATGGTGAGAGACTTTAATAAATCTTTTAAATAAGGAGACACAAGTGCCTTAATTCAATAACTTCAATGGCAGGGATAAGATTTTGAGAAATTGATATTGCCAAACAAAGGTAAACTGATATTATTCCAGAGTGCTTCAATATATATATTATCTAACCTCAAACATCCTCATCAGGTAGTGAGGATACCATCATCTTCATTCTATAAATATGAAAACCAAAGAATAGAAGTTGAATGATTTATCTAAAGTTGTTTGTTACTTCCGTATCTAAGACTAGAACTTAAGTTTCCTGGTCTGTAGGTCCTTTTTACTAAACCTTATTTCAGTAACTTCGCACATACTGTGTGAAGGAGGCAGTTGAGGATGTCATTTAAATGCACATAACCATGAGAATTGATTTTTGGAATTTAGATGCCAAATCAAGGAGCTTACCCCAAAATATCCCAAGTATACTTCATATGATCTCGTATGATTACCATTTGTTAATAAGTAATCATCAGTTGGTTACCATGGAGAGGCAAAACCTAAAGTAAACGGCTGAGTCATTAAAACTTTCAAAAAGGAGTCTCATTAAAATTTCATGCTTAATTTCCACCACCCTGATTAAACTATCTGAGCTTATTTTAGAACATGTGTGACTTGGATAATAGTGGATTACTGAGTTTCCCATCTCTACATTAAACATAATTCATAGATACTAAGATATAGTATTCACTTCAGAAATCAGAAAAATGGCTTAACTGACATGAAATTTTATTATGTGAATAATAGCAAATAATTTTTTCACTACTTGACATAAAATTTCATCATGTGAATAATAGTATATAATTTTTTCACTATTTTCAATGCCAGAAAATGAGAAAGAGAAAACAGAAATAAACTTTTGATAAAAAGGTAAGAATTTTGTGTGAATTTTTCTCAGTTTCTGGGGAAATTTTGCTATAAAAGATTAAATAATTTGGGAAGCTAGTCTTTTGTGTCTTTCTTTTTGGCTCAACTTTGCATTCAGTGGATCTGCAAAATGGAAGAATTAAGAACCTCCTTAGCCAGCTTAAATTAGAAGACTTCTATTTCTTAAATTTCTATTCCTGAGGTTATGCTAAATTTCAAGAAAAGAGTAAACTTTAGCTGTAAATACTCCTTCCAAATTTATATAATTAAGAGAACAAGTTATCCTGACCAGGCGGTGGCACAGTGGATAGAGCATTGGACTGGAATGCAGAGGACCCAGGTTCGAAACCCTGAGGTCGCCAGCTTGAGTGTAGGTCGCTGGCTTCAGCATGGGATCATAGACATGACCCCATGGTCGTGGCTTCAGCCCAAAGGTTGCTGGCTTGAAGCCCAAGTTCGCTGGCTTGAGGAAGGGGTCACTGGCTCAGCTAGAGCCCCCCAGTCAAGGCACATATGAGAAAGCAATCAATGCATAACTAAGGTGCCACAACAAAGAATTGGTGCTTCTCATCTTTCTCCCTTCCTGTTTGTCCCTCTCTCTGTCTCTGTCACACACACAAACATACAAGTTAAATTAATGTAAGTCTTTGTTCATGCAGAACTGGAAACATTAAGAATACTACAGTTTCACTTTTGCCTATATAAAAATATTTTTAATTAGTTTTTTAAAATTCTTTTAAATAATACTTCGAGGAAGGGTCCTTTGTATTTCTTAACATCTCTTAGTCCCAAATATAGTCTGTGGTTTAGTTTAGGAAAAACATCAACTCTAAATACCTGGAAAGGTGAAAATAAATAAACGCTGGTAAAATTAAAAATCTCCTAAATAACTAGTTTGCAAATTTTGTGAATTAAACTTGTATGTTAAATTTCCATTACTAAGCAAAAAACATCTTAACTTAGGTAGATATTTTCTTTTGGAGCTTTATTTGATTTTTAAGTCCACATAAGAGAATAAACCTTGATGTAAACTTTTCTGAGTTGATTTTTTTTAATTTTAATTTTAATTTTATTTATTCATTTTAGAGAGGAGAGAGAGAGGGAGAGAGACAGAGAGAGACAGGAGGAGAGAGAGACAGGGGGGAGGAGCTGGAAGCATCAACTCCCATATGTACCTTGACCAGGCAAGCCCAGGGTTTTGAACTGGCGACCTCAGCATTTCCAGGTTGACGCTTTGTCCACTGCGCCACCACAGGTCAGGCCCTGAGTTGATTTTTTAAAATGGTATCCTTGTTTATTATGAAAAAAAACCCACAACAAAACCCCAACTTATTTATATTTTAAATTTTTTCGTTTTGAAACAATTTCAATTTTACAAGGAAATTGCAAGAAAAGTACAAAGAAACTTTTTTCTCCAAACCATTGAGCCAGCAATGCCCTATCACCCCAAATAGATTAGTGTGTAATTCCTACAAACAAGGACATTTTTCTACTTTATTCTCCACAACATCACTATCAATCAAAATCAGGAATTAACCTGCTATTACAATCAAGGAGTCACATTTGCATTTACGTAGTTGTCTTTAGTCTCCACCAATCTTGAAACAGTTTGTCTTTCCTTGACTGTCATTACTTTAATTAACAGTTTAAAGATTTCAGGCCATTTATATTATAGATTGTCCCTCAATTTGGGTTTGCCTGGTGTTCCGTTAAGATTCAGGATGTACCCTTCTAGCAAGAATACCACAGAAAAGATAGTTTCTTTTTGCATCTTACAAAGTGTCACACAATTTTGATCTGTGCTGTTACGATTGGGCTTTGGTCAGTTAATGAAGACAGTGTCTTGAAAGCTCTTTCACTGTTTTTCCCTCTGATTAACACATTATCTTACAGAGAGACCATCAAACTTCCACTTACTGGTATTCGCATTCACTGAAGATTTTCAGTGGAATCAATTATTACCACAATGATTGTCAAAACACTCATTTTCTTATCATTTTCATATTATCATTTTCTAATTCCTTTTACATTTATTGGTTGGCATTGGGTAGAACTAAGTAGAACTTTTAGGTAGAACTTTTCCTTCTTGTGGATTCATAGCTTCCTGTTTTACCCGATGGGTTATGTATACTTTGTTACCAATGTTTTAAGTACTGATTTGGTGGGCCAGTGCCCCCTCAAGCTGAGTCCTTATCATCCTTGGAGAATGTTCTTACTTTCTAATACAAAAAGACACTCCAGGCTCATCTTGGATTTCATCTGAACCAGCCCTGAAGTGGGCTATTTTACTAAGAGGACTTGTTCCTTTTAGTGGAAAATGGTATTTAGAAACCAAACTCTGGGTACTAGGCATGCTCATTGCCATTGTTGCATTGTTGCTCCCAAGCCCTCATGGCATGTGATGTGCACACACATGCTTACCTCTATGCATTTATGTATATTGAAAACTGTGATTGATACCAGTACCTCCAATTCCAACCTAATTTGATTTTTCTCTTTCCATAGTCGTCATTTTTCTCTGAAAGTGAGAAATCTAGCTCCCATTAGCTTTATATATATTAACGTATCAGTCCCCCTATCGCTGCATCCTTATTTCAGGTCACTGAGACTCCCCTCCACACCACCCTTTTCCCGTTCTCCTCAGGCTCTACACACTGTCGTCCCACACTGGGCCACCACCTCCAGCCACTGTGGTAATACCTACCTGTACCTTGTGCAGAATAAGTGAGTGACTTTTGTCCTCAGTTATTCAGGAAGGAAGAGAAGTAGGCAGGAAAGAAGCCAGGAATGCAAAAAATAAAAATCTTTTTAAAAATCTTTTTTTATTATTCAGTCTCATACTATTCATCACCAGAACACTGCAGCCCTGTGTAAACAGTTTCAACTTTCTGGGGAAGCAGCATGCAGATTGGGAAATCCTGTCCAAGGGGTCCTATACTACCCCTTCATTTGGAGTTAACCCTCAAGGACCCCTACCAGGACAACTTTGACAAATGGATGTTACTCATATACCTTCATTTGGCAAACAGTCCTATGTCCACATTACAGTGGATACATATTCCAGATCTATAGTAACCTCTGTCAGAACAGGAGAGGCTGCTAAGCATGTTATAGCTCATTGTCTGTATGCATTGTTCTATAATTGGATTTCCTAAACTGGTTAAACTGAAAATGCTCCTGCATATGGAACAAAAGTATTTACTGTATTTTGTCAGTCTTACAATCTTTAAAGTTAAGGTATTATTAAAGTGTACCCAGCAAATATTTTAAGGTCAATTTAAAAGGGGGTAGTCATATCATGGAACTCCTATAGGTCTACCATATCATGCTTTTTACTTAAAATTTTTTTTTTAATTTCTTTTGAATGCTGATGAACAGGAGATGCCAAATCTTTTTCGCCTGCAAACTACTACCTTCTTTATTTGATCCAGCTAATAATACTGTTTTGTCTTTTTCCAAATAGCTCCAGATATATGGAAAAGATTTATATAGGCGGATGGGGATCCTCAAACCCCTCAGTGAGATCTTCTGAGCATGGCTTTTAAGATACCAAGAGGCAGAAAAAGCCCAATTGAGATCAGGGGAACTAACAGCTTTTAGGATACGCCCTTAAAGGCTCCAATGCCCCAAAGGGGTCTCATAGGATGCCATCTGGGTCCTGCTCCAATAGTGGAAAGGAAGGTCATTGAGCTAAAACCTACCAGACTTACATGCCTCTGCTGTGAGGAAACAGGGACACTGGAAGGTAGGCTTCCCCCTCAGTCTCTTCCAGCCCTGCTCCAGCCACCTCTGACCTAACCTTGCCCAGAATGCTGGGGTTAGCCACTGAAGGCTGAAGGTGCCCAGGACCGTCAGCCCCATCTATGACACTGTGGACGAGCCTAGAGTATTTCTTCCAAGAAGCAGATAAACTGATCTCATTTGCACAAGGGCCACTTAACTATGTCTTGCCTGAATAGTCAGGTTTTATTCTTCCCTCGAAGATCTCTGTTGTGGGTGTTGATAGTCCTATTTTCTGCTGCTTTGTTTAATATATAGTGTTTCCTTTATTCCTCCTACCTCAATGCCCCATATTTCAGGCTGGGACCTACTCCTAATTTAGAACTCTCTTTCCCCCTTTTGCCAACTTCTATTATGAATCTACCTTTGCCACCCAGCTTAGTGTATCACAAGGTTCTCTTTACCAAGCCACAGTCACAGAGCTCCAGGAAAAAGCAACCTGGTCTCATCTCTCCAGGCAGAGGAGAACAGAAGCTCCATCTCCACACATGCTGCAGATGGCTTTTCCAGTCTACCTGAATCATTACCAGCTAAAAGCAGCGGTCATTGGGACTCGGACGTGAGCTGCAAAGTATAGAATTGTGACAACAATTCCCGTGGCATGCGGACTTTTCCTGGACTCCTGCTCCTTGTGACAGCTCCTAACAGATTGAATTGGGGTTGGGTTGCATTTTTCAGGGATTTGGCATGGTGTTGGGGCTAACTTGAACTTGGTGAACATGTTAAGGACACTACTCTTTTATGGATTCTTGCTGTATTGGCCAAGAGTTTGCTTAAAGGCTTTAATCACTGTAAAAAAAAATAGAAGACTAGATAAAGAAGATGTGGCATATATACACCATGGTATACTATTCAGCCATAAGAAATGATGACATCGGATCACTTACAACAAAATGGTGGGATCTTGGTAACATTATACAGAGTGAAATAAGTAAATCAGAAAAAAATAAGAACTGCAGGATTCCATACATTGGTGGGACATAAAAACGAGACTAAGAGACATGGACAAGAGTGTGGTGGTTACAGGGGGTGGGGGGAGGGAAGGAGGGAGAGGGGGAGGGGGAGGGGTACAAAGAAAACTAGATAGAAGGTGACGGAAGACAATCTCTCTTTGGGTGATGGGTATGCAACAGAATTGAATGACAAGATAACCTGGACATGTTTTCTTTGAATATATGTACCCTGATTTATTGATGTCATCCCATTAAAATAAAAATTTATTTATAAAAAAAAAATATTTTTTTTTATTGACTGATTTTTTAGGGACAGGAGAGAGAGAGAGAAAGGGGAGAGGCAGGAGCAGAAAGCATCAACTCATAGTAGTTGCTTTTCATATGTGCCTTGACCAGGTAAGCCCGGGGTTTTTAACTGGTGACCTCAGTGTTCCAGGCTGACGCTTCATCAACTGCATCACCATAGGTCAGGCAAAAACCGAAAGTCTTTTAAAAAAGCAGTTCAGTACTCTATAAAATTATGTCATTTCAAAGGACAGTTATATATGCAAGTATATTCAACTACAGCGTTCCATTAAAATGCTAGAGTTCCTAAGCAACCAAACTAGCTTTCCCTGTGAGGAAGATACTATAAATACAAAGAAAATACTGCTGGTATTTTTAAGGTCAAATAGCAACAAAATTTTACTAGGGTTTTAGGATTTTTTGCATTTATTTATATTACCAAGAAAAAAATCACTATATACAAAGATATTACAAAGGCAACATTTTGTACAATAAAAGTGATTTTGACATTTTAAAAACTGTGGCTGGGTGCAACACTTAACAATTAAATAAACAGTACCTGAGAACTTTAAAAATCTTTTCAGTGTCTCCAAATTCATTTGCAACTAAAAGGCATACAAAAATATTAGCACAGTTAAAAAATACAATAGTCCCATTCTGAGAAGATCTGTATTCATCACAGCTAAAAGTATCTTGAAGTACATTCTTTTAAAGCAGAAACCATTTCTAAAGGGCTCACTCATCTGGTCTGAGCTATGCATTTAGGAACACCCATTACCCCACACTGTGTTTTCCTTTCCCTTTCATCTTAAAGTGACCTGACTTGTGTAGCAGTGACCAACATTTCCAGCTCATTATCCAATAAAGTCAAGTGTGTCATCAATGAAATCTCCTGAGATTGAATTCCACAAAGGGGTCCCAAAATACTCCAACCTGACCTAATTCTTACTACATTTTATACAAAGCTGTAATGGTTTGATTAGATAATAAAGTTTAAGAAAATAGGCAAGCTGAATATTTGATACTTTTTACCAATTTATGGTTTATTTACCTGCTGATATCCTTGAAAACTCTATTTGTTAAGGCACTAACACTTTGTACTAATTATTGTGCATTACTGTTCATATAAGTGTTTAATAAACTTTTTGGTAATTTAAAATTTTCAAAGTCTACTAGTAAATTGAAGTCGTAGAAGCAGGTGAAAAGAATATTAATTAGAGTAAGATCAATACTTTTTTTTTTTTTTGAGACAGAGATGAGAAGCATCCACTTGTAGACGCTCACTGATTGCCTCTCATATGTGACTTAATGGGGGGGGGCTCCAGCGGAGCCAGTGACCCCTTGCTCAAGCCAGTGACCTTGGGCTCATGCCAGCAACCATAGGATCACGTCAATGATCATATGTTCAAGTTGGTGAGCCCGTGCCCACGCCCAAGCTGGCAACCACAGGGTTTTGACCTTGGGACCTCGGCGTCTCAGGTTGATGCTCTATCCACTGTGCTACCGCTGGTCAGGCTAAATTCCATTCCTTTTAAACAGAAAATTACTAGCAGGTGGTATTTTTTTCCTGAAGCCATAAACATTTAGGGTAGAAAAAGTATTTGTAAATATTTAGAAAAAATAATTGTTTATTAATTATATCTATATTTTGTTTATTAATGAGTTAGAGAGACATGATGGGATCTTTTTGGGAGTGGGGGCCCTAAATTTTGGTTTTTGCATAAAAAAATTAAAGACATAACCACTTTTGAGATTCAATCTTATCCACTGATGTTAAGTTTGTGTTTTAACTGAATTAAAAGCTGTATTAGTTAAAATATTAATTTGACTAATTCTTAAATAAACATAAAACTGGATACAGATACATTTATCTCTGATGAGCTACCCACTCCTGGACTTATAAATTTTCTATTACATGTGGTACAAAAAAAATCTAATTTTGCCCCTTTCATACTCAATATCTGAAAACAAAACAGATATGAAATCTAACAGTGGCAACTTCATTAGCTATGATGAGTCCCCTTTATAGGAAGACAATTATACTACTCCCAATTCATAATCAACTTTGGCTAAGAAAGGAAGTCATAGACTTCCAGAGTGGGAAGTCATTAACTGACCTATCTCTGCCATATAATTGGAAATGGTTCTGGAAAGAAAAAGGCCAAAAGAAGGTCCTCCAGACCTGTCAACAGTTAGCTACTCGCCTATTTCAGGGTTCCTACTATGGAATCTAATTCACGGCGCTTTCCCTCACTCTGCCATTGGAAGGAGTGCTTGGATTAGAGATTAATCAGGGCTACAAGGCATATACAGATGGTTTATTAACAGTATTTGATTAGCACTATACAATTTACAGTGTTTCTTATGCATTATTTATTTAATACAACATATCTTATGAGGTAAGTAGGCAAGGTATTATCTGCAATTTTGTATCTGAAGAGAGGCCCACAGAAGGTGTAATTTATAAACTATTACACAACCTCTAAGTGGCAGAGCTGAAGATAAAAACCCAGATGTCTCACTAAAAATTCCCTATCCTCTCCATTTCTCCATGCTATTTACAAATCCTATGGAAATTTCTTTAATCCCTCAACAAAGCATTTTATGATAACAATTTAGTTGGTGCAACTAGGCAACCTAGATCACCAATGCCAAGTCATTCATATATATATATGGTCTTCCGGAAAGTTCTGTCCGTTTTTGGAATAAAACAAAATACAAATTTTTCTTACCATTAATAAACTTTATTAAATAATATAATTGCCATTATTAATGATTTCTTGCCAGCATGAGGGCAATTTGTATATCCCATTTTTGAAAAATGTTTTATCTTTTGATGTGAAAAATTGAACCAGTGCTTGTTTGATATCTTCTTCATTTTTGAATATTTTGCCCTTCAAAAAATTTTGTAAGGACAAAAACAAGTGATAGTTGGAGGGTGCTAAGTCCAGGGAATATGGTGGATGTGACAGACATGCTTCTGTAGCATTTCTTCCTTGTTGAAATTTGTAAAAATTACAGTGGCGTAAATGAACTTTTTAGCCATGGGTACACTATCGCTTCACACATAAGCCTAACATGAATCAACTTTGTTTTAGTTAATTTGCTACATCAGTATGTATACATTAAGTGATAAAAATAGGCACACATGCGCCAAATAAACATGTGCTTACGTGTCAAAACTTGTGATAGAAACGGACAGAACTTTCCGGTAGACCTTATATTAATATACATACTATATACACACGCACACACAGACGGAATAATTCGTTTTTCCAAAGTGTTAGGTTAGAAATCGACAATGTAGCTGTTTCTGGTCAGGAAGATTTTGAGCTGAGAAGCCCAATAAACAATTTAAAAGGCTATTAAGATAGGTGCTAATGATAGAAATCAGAATAGGGGTTTTGAGCAGTTGGTAGATTGGCAGTGGGCATGAGGGAAACTTCTGGAGTGCTGGAAATGGTTGTTTATATATGTAAGTATTTATCAAGCTGTGCACTTAAAATTAATCCATTTTATGTCTTTTACTGTAGATACGTTATCCATCAAAAGAAGAAAACTGACATCTTTGAGAAAAAGTGTTTTGTCTCAATCATTTCTGTATCATTTCCAGCACCAGACATAGTGCTTTGCACATTAGACATTAAAAAAATGTGACACTGAGTTGATTACATGAATACTCCCGTGTCTGTGCAAGGGCAAGGTGCCAAGGAAGGGCACGGAGGGGAAACTGAGCTGCCCTGCCTCACACAGTACAGGGGAGTGGCAGAGTCAGACATATGAAACAATCCTAACAACAGAAAATTACCACCTAATACAGCTGACAATGAAGAAGGAAGAGGGTCAAGTATTTCACAAACTTGACAATCTGGGCATCACTGCTTTTCCTCTCCGGTTAAGTACCTTTCCCATTAAGAACTACATCCTTGTCCACATTTTTATAATCATTCCTATGTCAATTTCACCCTTGACTTTCTAATAATAGCTACCATTTATTCAGCACCAACTATGCCAGGGATTGTGCCAGTGGATGGAGCCCCGAAGATGAATGAGACAAACCTTACATGACTATAATTCAGAGAGGAGTTCTCCAGTGGGGGCAGGTGCACAGCTGCACCTCAGCTGCGGAGCAGGACCAGGTTTCCAGAGAAACCCAGTCTTCAAGATGGTGTGCTGAGCTCGTAGAAGAGCCCAAGGAGAGTGGATGATGTGGTACAGGCATGGAGGTCCACTGGCCTGAAAAAGTGTTTTCAAGGAATGATAACTAATAGGGGAAGAGGAGGAAGGTGTGTTACTTTTAACTGGAGCATATAGAAGAGATTCCTGTTGGTGGGGGAGGGGGAACGAGGGTCTACACCAAGAACTCA
The DNA here is from genome assembly GCF_036850995.1 of Saccopteryx leptura. Lineage (NCBI taxonomy): Eukaryota > Metazoa > Chordata > Mammalia > Chiroptera > Emballonuridae > Saccopteryx > Saccopteryx leptura. The sequence continues at coordinate 257,162,578 of NC_089505.1, forward strand.
GCAGAACAGAGGGACAAATGCAAGAGATTTTTTAGGATGCAGACCCAAAAGAACTTGATGAGGTTTCTTTTAAGTATCTTTGATGTCAGGGTCAATGGTAATGTCATTAATGAAAGTATGCAAAATGAGGACCAGTTAAAGGTATTTGGAGAGCATGCGAGAAAGCTGAAGTTGTGGGCACCAATAAGGTCACCCTGGGGAAAAAAATAGCACCAACTGAGGGCTGAGGTTGAGACACTGGGGAAAAAATCAACCTCAGAGAAGAATCCTGTCTACCACCAAAAACTCGGAGGAGTATCCAAGGAGGGAGTGGTCAATGGGATGGAAGATAACAGATGGTTCAAGCATAAAAAGATACTAGATTGATAAAAAGATACTAGATTTAACAAGGAGGGCTGTAGGAATATGCTATGTAAACATGGAGAGTTAGGATTACAATTAGAGACAGGGAGGTGTCCTAGGGCAAAAGCCCTGAGCGGGGTGAGAGTCGGGGCCTCTCTGACCTGTACTGGAAACGGCAAAACAGCAGGATAAGATTCAGTAACAGGAAATGTTCAGGCTCTCAGAACAGAGACTAGGAGTCAGCATGTTCTCTGCACTTTCCTTCAGCCCCCTGAAAACTTGTTCTGTCTGCTTCCCTGAGTCATTTGTACTGGCTAATAAATATCTGAGTACGGCTGGGGACCGGGCTTCAGTCCTTTGGTCTGCCTCCCCTCAGCCCCTTGGAGCATGTCATGTGGTCTCTGAGTAGTTCATTGTCGTGTGACAGAGCATGGTCTGTTGTCACCTTTTAGGAGGTAAGAGTTGACACTAAAAAATGACAGAGAAGTGAGGGAATGGAGGTGGAAAGCATTTGATTTTGTAAGTCTGGATGTGAAGGGAAGGAGTATGAGGGCAGCAGCAAGGGTTGTGTTCTTTCATTTAAAGCTAGAGAAGACATTTACAATGTTTATACCAGAAAAAAAAAAAAGGCCCTAAATGCTGTGGATAAAGAAACAGGACAGGGATGGGAGAGAAAGGAGGGGGACCCAGTGTATAAGTAGAATTTGGAAAGGCATAAGGTCATCTTTCCCTCAGAAACTAAGAGTGGGGTGTTATAAGAACAGGTGAAAGAAGCAGGTTGCAAAATTCTTTTTAAATTGTAAAAGAAATTCTATGATCAATAAATAGCACATGAAAAAATGAAAACTCCATCTCAACACAGATGTAGCAGTAGCTTGCACAGAAAAAAACTGCAAGTCAATTGCTTAATTTTAAAAAATCCATTTAGATTTTCAAACAGTGTTTAAGCTGATCAATGCTAATTAATACAAAATTACAAGATGCAGTCTTTTTTAAAAAGAGCACCAACATATCTCTGGAGATATAACCACTGTCTGGAAATATCTTGGGTTCTTATTTTGAACAGGTAAGAAATTATGCATTCAGATTTTTCTTTCTCCTTGATAAGATCTACTCAAGTATGTTATATACTTATGATTTTAAAAATATAACAGATGTTTCATTTTGAAATCATAATTTCTGAGAAACAATGATGGTACTTAGCTTTAATATTTTTAATTTTTAGTCTTTTTTCTTTTGCTTCCTAGATATCCTCAGCCTAAGCCTTATCTTGTCTCCTTCCAATTTTCCAGTATCATTCAACTCAGAATTTTTATTTATATGACCTTCACACACTCCCTATTTTGACCAAATTGACTAGTTTTAATTGTTCCAGTAAATTTATGGTTTGGTTAGATGCTATATAAGTAAAATGACATGTTTGTAGCTAGGAATATGCTCAACATTTGTGGTAGGTTCTAGTTGTAAAATAAACTAGGTCTTAAATAAGTTACTTACTTAGCATCATGAAAATCCATCAGAATTAAGAATTTGCCCAAATTCTACCATCATTTTTCCACTAGGATTACTTTAGTTTCCAACAACTTGTTTTATCATTATTAATCCCTGTCTTAAATGTACATGATTCTTATATAAACCCAATGTCAAATTAAACAGAACTATAGGAAAATCACAAACATCTAATTATTAAAGCTATTCTATATTTCAGAAAACAAAGTTCTATCAGTACTTTGAATGTTTAATAAATATTTACTGACTGCCAATATGAGGCAGACACTGTTCTACAAACTGTGTATTTAACAAACAAAACACAAATATCTCTGCCCTTGTGGAGCTTGTATTCCAGTATTAAAAAAACCCAAAGAGTAAACAAATGAATGCTTAGATAAGTACCAGGGAAAAATGAAAAGAAGGGGGACATGGAGTATTGATAGACATATAGTGTCAAGGAAGGCTTTGATCAGGTGACAGCTGAGTGAGACGGAAGGATGGAAGGGGTGAGTTCTGTGTGTATCTGAGAAAAAAACACTCCAGGCAGGAATGAACTTGGTGTTTTTGAAGAGGAGCACTAAGGCCACAGTAGCTGGAGCTCAGTGAAGAGGGGAAAACAGTAGTATCGATAGATGAGGTAGGAGAGGGAGTGAGAGCCTCCTAATTTTAAGGACTTTGCTCTTTACTCTGAGAAGGGGAGCCACTGGATAGTTTTAAGCAGATGAATGATAATGATTTGACTTGGAGTAAAAATAATCATTCCTGCTTGACCTGTGGTGGTGCAGTGGATAAAGCATCGACCTGGACTGCTGAAGTTGCTGGTTTGAAACCTGGGCTTGCCCGGTCAATGCACATAAGGGAAACTACTATGAGATGATGCTTTCCGCTTCTCCCCACTCTATCCCTGGCTTGGAAGAGGATGTTAATAATAAAGGTAAAAAAAAGTGGCTGGCTTTGGATATATTTTGAAGGTAGGACCTACCAGATTTTCTGATAGATTTGTATATGAAAAATAGAAAAAAAAGAATCTAGGATGTCCAGGCGGTTTTGGACCTGAGCAACTAGAAGATGGCATTGCCATTTACTGAGTTGGGGGAAGACTAAAAGAGAAGCAAGACTGGGGTAGGGAGGACGATCAAGGACATGTTGAGTTTGAGCTTTAATTAGATATATAGACACTGATGTCAAATAAGCAGTTTAACACACATGGGTAAACTCCAATCAGGAGTTGGGGACAGGTCTAAGCTAAGGATAAAATGTCAGTGAATAGCATGAAATTGGATGAGATCCCAGTGAGTGAGACTACAGGAAGAGGTCTACGGAAATTTCTTCCCCTTAAAGACATGGTGTAAACCGAAAACCCTAAGCAGTTGTAAAGGTGTGGATTAAACACAGTAGTCCCAAGAAGTACAGAACTTCCCTCGCATATCTTGAAAGTGCCCTTCTGCCCAACTTAGCATTTTAGAGAAATTATGATTTATATAAAAGTCTAAGAAACTCCAAAAAGCCTCAGAAAAACCCCTTAGGGGTCACCTTGGCCCATAGGCCTCAAAAATAATAAAGAATTTATCTTTTCAATGGCATAGCCATTACTTACCTTAAATTTGCTTAAAAGCAAATATGAGTTAAATTCATTTAACTAAGAATACATTAATACATAAAAAAGAAATATAAAAAAGAATATTTGGAAAAACTGGAGCTTTACCCTAATGTTCTCTTTACTCTGTTCTAAAGATAGAATTCTCACCACACACAGTGTATGAAGTCACATGTTTCAAAAGAAGAAACACTAAAACCCTTTAAAATTTCTATCTTAAAATGTTCCTTTCCTGAAAGTTTCCAATTTTATATTCTATATACCCAAAGATTTTTTTTAAAATATGGATATACTGATTTTATTCAATATTTAATATGTCAGACTCATTATATACTTCTTATCATCAAATAACGATCAAGGCTAGGTTTAAACATGTACTAGTTTAAGTAACGCTGCAGGGCATGTAGGATTCCACAGGGCATCATAACCTAGAAGTTTAGTTTGTGTTGATTTATCTGTTCTTCTATAAATACTGAACTTTTTCCAGTTCTTACAAATTCTCTGAGGAGCTCCAGAACCAAGATTTCAGTCAGAGAAATATGAAATGCTGCAGCTATACAGGTAAATATCAATCAAAATAGTTGCAATCATTTAAAAGGATTTAAATTGTGAATCACCATTTAAATCTTACAGGTTAACTTTAAAAAATTCAAATGCAAATGAGTCACTCAATTGCTCATTCTGCATAGTGCCAATACCTGAAAATTGACTTTGAACAAAACCATGACTGTTTGGATTAGTACAGTTTGAAGGCCCTGACTCATTTATCATGCCGTTATCTGCACAATTGAAGTCAGATCCATCAAACGCCTCCGACTGTGAAATGAACGCGGTAGTACTGGAGCTGGTGCCCGCCAAAATGCTGGACGAGGACATCTGATGGAACTGTCTCAAGTCTCTTGGGTCTAACACTGAGTTACATGACGGGCTCTCAATATTCATGTTCACGAGTTGTGGATTATCAGTCTCCCTCATGCTGTCATTACTGGGTGTTATCATATTCACAGGGCAGTTAGGCAGCATGCTGGCATCAGAAATACAATATAACTCACTTGACAACATAGACGATGCTTCCATTCTGCCTATGTCATTGGTGTTGTCATAACGGCAAGCACTAGGAGCACTCATATTACTCACAACAGGGTAATTTGATGGGATACCCTGTGAATTAGAGGGAAGTGTTCCTGCTGAAAAACTACTCCGTGGATTTGTATTGACTGAGCATGAGGTGGAGTCGGTCATTGAGGACCAGCTTGAAGATGGTTGTACCATTGGGGGTATGGCTGAAGCGTGATGTGGCAGCGTGCTCGGGATGGACACAGACGGGGAATAGTAGGGTTCTGCTTGACTTGGAATTCTTGAAGGCCTGGACATCTCTGCCAAAATGGTACCATGAGAAAACAAGTTTGATTCTGTGTGTGGGCAGGAGGAAGAAGATATTTTTACAAAACTGAAATAATATTATAAAAAGTACTCTTTCTAAAAAACTGCATAAACACACTAATAAAGAAAAAATTCAAGAACACTGATGTAGCATTTCAAATTAAAGTATTAAATAGCACTAAAATTATTATATCAGCCCAAAACTGAATTCTGTGATATTTTCTGTTTTATAAATACCTATAAATATTTTTATTAAGTTATTCTGGCATACCTAATTTCACTCCAGTTAAAACTGAAAATCTAGCTTCTGAGGCCCTATAAAGGTATTTCTGAAAGTGAAAGATAAATATCAGAATTTCAGTTAATGGGACTCTAGCCAAAAATCATTTCATAGTCTTCACTTTCAAGAAAAAATGAAGCGATGGAGGAGACACCCATTAAGGATATTGAAAGTCCACATAACTTCCTATGCTGTATTGAGATATAACACTGAGGTACTACAAATTCCCAGTCAGAAAAACATTAAGGGTTCTATGTTTACTTACCCATTATGTGACTGCTACACATACTAACCCAGGAAAAAGGATTATTTAAGAATGCAAGGGGGAAAAGACTTCTAATTAACCCTGGATGAATGATTTAAACCAGAAGTTGGCGACTTTTTTCTATAAGGGGCCAGATATTAAATATTTTAGGCTTTGCAGCCTCTATTGGAACTACGACTCTGCTGCTGTGGTGAAAGAGAAGCAGCCACAGAGGCTATGTAATCATTTGAACATGGCTATGTTCCTGTAAAACGCTCTCAAGACAGGTACTGGACAGATCTAAACCATTTCCTGCATGACATACTGTAATTCGTAAAATTATCACATGAATGAATTGTAATTTCTCAAACATTAACTCCTCCAAACCAGTTTCCAATAGGACCTTTGGAAGCCAAAATCAATTCATTCAATATTCAAAATATGAAAAATTGGAGTGGAAAACATCAAAGAAGCTGGCCTTTCTGATTACGCTACAGAGAATAAAATACCTTTCTTAATGAATCTTCCTTCTCCAGTTGATGCTAGGGGACCAGGCCTAGGTCTTTCAGGAAAAGCTGCAATAAAGGTTTTCCATTATTTTTTTTATTTTTATTTATTTTTATTTATTTATTTTTTTCATTTTTCTGAAGCTGGAAACAGGGAGAGACAGTCAGACAGACTCCCGCATGCGCCCAACCGGGATCCACCCGGCACGCCCACCAGGGGGTGACGCTCTGCCCACCAGGGGGCGATGCTCTGCCCATCCTGGGCGTCGCCATGTTGCGACCAGAGCCACTCTAGCGCCTGGGGCAGAGGCCACAGAGCCATCCCCAGCGCCCGGGCCATCTTTTGCTCCAATGGAGCCTTGGCTGCGGGAGGGGAAGAGAGAGAGAGGAAAGCGCGGCGGAGGGGTGGAGAAGCAAATGGGCGCTTCTCCTGTGTGCCCTGGCCGGGAATCGAACCCGGGTCCTCCGCACGCCAGGCCGACGCTCTACCGCTGAGCCAACCGGCCAGGGCCCAGGTTTTCCATTATTACACGTAATTCGCTAAAACAACATTATCAGTTAAAATTTTCAAAACTGAATAAAGCAAAACCCCCCACAAAATCTATTTAAATATGAATCAATCCAAAACATTCTTACCACAATCCTGCCACAGTTTCTGGAAAAGTTGAGTTGTTTTTTGTTTCTTTGCTTTATTGCCATAAGTATCTGGTTAGAAAGAAACCAGAAAAGCATGTGAATGTATCATCATGCTTCTTCTTTAATAAATAGTGTTTTATTCCTATATAGGAAAATGCTTTAAATATATATACATAATATGGATTTAATGAGTGTTGTGGAGTGTGTCCTGAGCCAGTAGTAAAGGCCATTTTTCTCTTACAGAAAATCTACACTGCTCACAAAAATTAGGGGATCAGGGAACGTACAGATACTCCAGTACTTTCAGCCTTTTGTATAGTGCACTTTCACCAATGAAATAAAAGTTGGCTTTGCACCTCATTTGCATAATCAAACAACTTTGACTTGGTGTTTGCTTTTCTGATGTTCTTTTTTAACAATAAAATAAAATAAAATGCTTTTTTTTATCGCTTCATATTCATTTTGAAATATCCCCTAATTTTTGCGAGCAGTATAGTTGGATATTCATCTTGTTTTCTTCCAACACCTAAAAGTCAACAATTTCAACTAATGCAATAAGGGCAGAAAACAGACCAAAATGGAGACCACTTTCTGACTGGCAAGTTTGCTATCTATAAAAAGGACACAATAAGGACCAAAAAATAAACAAAAACAAAAACACCCTCAAATATAAAATAAATTTTGATAAACAGCTTAGTTACTTCAAAATTATTCCAGATTCCTTTCCTGAGGAAGAGATGCAAAGAGCATATAGATCAATCAGTTTAAAAATCAATTGAAAACTATCAGGAATAGAATGGTAAATTATGAAGTAAACAGAACAGTATTTTGATGTATTGACAAAAAAATGTTAATGGGACTGATTTTAAGACATTAAAACATTACCACCAAGAAGTCACACCTTTTTCATCAGGCAGATATCTAAAATCCATAGATTCACTAACTTCCTGGTCAGAAGGTCTTCGCAACTGCATTTTTACAGTGATCGGTTCCGTTATAGCTTTGCCATATGGGGGAGTCTTGAACACAATGGCTACTTGACGGTGTACATCAGCTTGTGAAAAGATACCTTTTGCTTCCCAATCATTCAACACAAACCGAACTTCTATGTCATCTAATGAACATGAAAGCAAAGAACTATCAATGGGAAGACAAAGTAAAATATATCTATTAATTTAAAATATAATCTGAACTCAATGAAACAAATGAACAAAAAAAATAAATACCTTTCTGAACTTTGTCACAGAGTAGAAATATTTCATCTCCTCCTCTTACACTTCCACAGTTCTTATTTACACGACAAATTCTTAATTCTGCAGTATTAGGAGCACCTAAATATGAAGAATTTTTTAATGGGTTGCTACCTTAATATATTTTATTCCTTTTTGATGGAGAAAACTTTAGGAAAACAATTTACAGAATAGGTAAAAAACTGTAATGTATAAGTAAATTAAAAACACTAATGACTAATGTCATCCACATCTATGCCTTTCCCTTCTAACTGCATTGTCGAACCTAGCTTAGAGTGACTTTATTTCTAGGCAACGACATGTCCTCTAATTAAATCTTCCTGCTTCTAAATTCTGATTCTTCCAATCCATCTTACATACCGTCACCAAATAAATCTTTTTAAATCATGACCATATCCCTAAGGCAATGTAATTTTCATGCTTCCCATTATCCGGGCAATATTCTAGTACCTCTCTCCCTGGCATTCAAAGCTCTCCATGATAAGAATACTCTGATCTATCTGTGTAAGTCCTATGTCCCACTATCCTTTTACATGAAAAGCAAGTACATACCACTGGTGATCATTTATAAGAGTACACACACACACACAATATGAGGGCAATTTCATAATCTTTTTAATTATATATATCTGTATCATCTGAGCTAGTATTTGCCAACATTCTACTTCTGGCAAATTTATGAAAGAGACCTATTTACACAAAATATGAATATAGAGGAATATTTACTGCAGTACAATGTGTTAGAGCAAAAAAAAAAAAAAAAATTGAGAAGGAAACAAATCAAATGTCTTATAATAGGGTAGTGATTTAATGACACTATGATACAGCCATAAGGTGATATGTAGTTACTGAAAAAAAAAGGTGTTGGAAAAAGAAAGATTCTAGGCAAAAAAAATGTTTTAAAAATGACCAGTGATGATTTTTTTAAAAGCTGCCAAAAAATATATTGTGTAAATAATGATGATTTGTATATTTATGAAGAAGAAAGTGGAGAAATATGTACCTGAGGACATTGATTATCTTTGGAGAATAAATTAGAGGAGATTTGCTATAGGAGAATAACTCTTGTTATTTATTTCAAAAATATTTGAATTCTTTCTTTTTTTGTTTTTCCTTCTTTTCCAAGTGAGAGGAGGGAAATAGACCCCCGCATGTGCTTCAACTGGGATCCACCCGGCAACCCTCGTCTAGGGCTGATGCTCTGCCCATCTGGGACCATGCTCACAACCAAGCTATTTTTAGCACCTGAGGAGGAGGCTTCATGGAGCCATCCTCAGTGCCTGGGGCTGATGTGCTCAGACCAACTGAGCCATGGTTGTGGGAGGGGAAGAGAAAGAAGAGAAAGAGAAAAGGAGGAGATGGGATGGAGAAGCAGATGGGCACTTCTCCTGTGTGCCCCGGCTGGGAATCGAACCCAGGACTTCCACATGCCCAGCTGACATTATACTTCTGAGCCATTGGCCAGGGCTAAATTTTTTCTATAATTAACATACTGTTTTGCTAATTACCAAAATACTTTTAAAAAATTAAACTATAAAAAACACAAGCTAAGGCTACAAACACAGAATATAAAGTACTCACGGTTGTCATAAATTGGGTTAGAGACAACAGGAGGTAGAGTAGTAGTCAAATTGCCATGTTCATCATGGAGGAAAACTTGAAAACATAATCTCACCACATTGAGGTCATAATCTTCAGTATCAAGAAGCTGTGGTTCAGGGACTGAATGGTACATTAAAAAAAAAAGTAGAATAATTACATGGAACTAAAATCTTGCTAGGTCCTACTCCCTGCCTAGTATATCTAATAAACTTGAATAGCATCCAGATCTGCAATAATAAAAATAGAATTGTACACAATCTTAAGAATGCCTTTCACCATTAGTATATCATGTAGTCACTATCTAAGAGTATTCATTAAGACATGACCATGGTCAGGAAATAACCATCGCAGTCATCTGAGATCCCAAAATGACATTTACTATCCAATTTTTACAAAAATGGTTGGAGGCTATTTACAACAGAGAACAGGCATTCATTCATTACTTAAACAAACATGCATTTAGTCAATTTTGTTAAGAACTCTATAAATTATCTCCTAAAACCGTATAAGAATGACTAACATCCCCATTTTACAGATAAGAAACTGATATTAAAGAGGTGAAATTACTTGTCCCAAGTGTCAGAGCTAAGAAGTAACAGAATAGAAATTCATACTCAGGTAATTGAATCCAGAGCCTAAGCTCTTAAAAACTGAACTCTATTAGAAAATTTTACATACTAGTGCATAAAATGACAAAAGAAGTATCTACTAAAATTTAGATTAATATTTTAGGAATTATGTATAAATACCAAGAGGATACTAGATAAGGTAGTTTAGTTTTCATAAGAAATTTTACCTGTACATTTGTTTTTTTAAAAAATACAAAGAAATCTAATAGCAGAAAAATTTTATAGTTCTAAAAAATATAAAAACCCATTCTTTATAAAAAAATATAATGAGTTTGTTAAATTGATATTGGAAGGCAGCTATGCTTACCACTATACCACTAACGCTCCTAAATTGATATTGGAAAAAAAAAATCCAGTTCCAAAGGAAAATATTACTGTCTTTTTCAAATAATACCATAAGCTGTAGCAATAAATCATAAAACAGTCATATTTTTTAAAAGCATAAAATATACATATTAAATTTTATGAAAATTTTAATTTTTTCTAGACGTATTAAAATTTGAAATACTGCATTTGAAAAGTTAAAACCTAAATTCTTTAGTCTTACAAACTATAAAAATTATAATATAAATTTAACTATTTTTACTTAAACTGAATTCACAGTCTCAGAAGCTATCACAAGACTTAAAATTAACCCATTGTTAGCATTCTTAATTAAGCCTAGTATTTGAAGGTGCCTTTAAGAACACAGCTGTGCCGCTAAAAGGTCAAATGTTACGTATGACACAAACCTCTGTACTGCAGCAGCATGCTCTGCGGGCACAATTATGTAGGCAATGGGAGGTCTACCTCTTCAGAATCAATTTTTGTATAGCCTTATATATTTAGAATTCAAGACATTAAGTTTCTCAAGTCTAAAGATTAGTAATCAATATACAAAAAATAAATTATTAGCTAAGTGCACCTGACAAGTTTAAAAGCAAACCTATATGAATGATATAAATTGTGATAGTCATACATACAAAAGAGAACAAACTATGAATATATACCCTAACATGAATGTACCTCAAAAACATTCTGAGCAAAATGAAACAGATATAAAATATAAATTATGTTTCCATTTATATGAAGTTCTAGAAAAGATTAATCAATGGTGAGAAAAAGCAAATTAATAGCTGACTGAGGCTAGAGGAGAAAGAGAGAATTGACTGGGAAGGGGATCAAGGAAATTCTGAGGTGGTGGGGGTGGTGGTAGAGGAAGCATCCTTATCCTGACTGGGGTGGTGTTATATGGGATTATATATTTGGGTTGATTTAACTGTATAGAAATTAGACCTCAATAAAAGTTTATTTAAAATCTCTTAAAATGGCACATAAAAGAACAATGATCTAGTTAATAAAACAAAGTTTAAAAACATTTGGTCACATAATTGTTCCATCAAAGAGAAAAAAATCCTACCTGGTTCTCCAAAAATCAATTTTTATAAGATTTTACTTTGAATTTTTTCAATGTCTGGGAATACAGTTAGCACCGTATTCAGAATTACTTTTGTCTCTGCAAAACATGGTTAAAAACCACTGGCCAGCAATCATGACTGAAGCCTGTTTTTACCCAATGCTGATTCAGTTTAAAGATAAAAACCCAGCCTGGCCTGTGGTTGGTGCAGTGGATAGATCATGGACCTGGAATGCTGTGGTCGCTGGAAACTGGGCTTGCCTGGTTAAGGCACACACAACTAGCATGCAATGAACAACTGTAATTCTCAGCATTCCCCCAACCCCTATCTCCTCTTTCTGTAAAATCAATAAATAAAATCTTTAAAAATAAATGATTTAAAAAAATGATAAAAACCCAGTGCAAAGCTTCTCCTTTTCTACATAGCCTAACTTCATCCTATAAAGTGGAAAGAATGGTATCTTCCCTCTCTTAAGTTCAGCACCTGACCTCTCTCTCTCACCCACGAGAGTTTTTATATATGTATCTTACATGAGTATTCTCTATGCACGCCTCTTCTACGCAACTAGGCTGAGTTCCATGAAGGCAGACTGGGCATCTGATGCATCTTTGCATCTTCTCTAAACACGAAACATAGTGGCTTACATATAATAAATATTAAATATTTTCTTAGTGAATGACTGAAAATTTAAGGAAAGGCCTGTTGAACAACCAACCATTTAGACATTTTCATAAGTTCCTGAAGAAAACTATTAAGTAAAAATTAACAAAGAGAGGTCCTACTTTTGGTAATGGCCAGTGACATACACAATTGGGACTAACTCAAACGTGAGAACTAAAATGGTGGACAAAATATGAAACAAAAATCCTTTAAAGGCATCAAACAGCTACCAAGATCATGAAGGATCATGGGGCTAAGAGATGAAAGAAAGGAACGGTAGGAAACACATTCCTGTTTCTCTCTACTCACCAACACTTCTGACATTTGTGGTTTTTTTACACATAGCAATTCTCTAACTCTCAGAACACCAACTGTGTGTCCTACAATTTAAATCAATTATGACACTAACCACCTGGGGTTTGCACAGATCCCACAAGTAAAGGCTCAATCCCACAAAACTGCTCCTCCCCATATACTTAAGACACCAACCACAATATCAGGTCGTCACCTATGCCTTTGACTGACTGGCTATAAATTGGGGGTTCTACAACCCACTTTTCAGGTTTGATAATTTGCTAGAATGGCTCACAGAACTCAGGAAAACAAATTACATACTAGATTATCAGTTTATAGTAAAAAGAAACAACTCAGGAACAGCCAGATAAAGAAGAAGCATCAAGAAGAGTATGTGGAAGTAACAATGAGCTTCCATGCCCTCCCTGGGAATGCCACCCTCCTAGAACCTCAGCAGTTCACCAACCCAGAAGCTCTCCGAACCTTCAGTTAGGATTTTTATGAAGACTTCATTTTGTCATGGGACACTGGTGATTAATTCAACCTCAAGCCCCTCCTCTTTCCAGAGGTAAAGGGATGAGGCTGAACAGTCTAACTCTAATAACACAACTGACTGACTTCTCTGGCAACCAGTCTCCCACCCTTAGGGGGTTTTCCAAGTCACCTCATTAACATAAACCCTGATGTGTTTGAAAGGGGCTTGTTATGAATACTAGACACTTTTTTTTACCTTTTCTATTCTTATCATTTAACAAATTCCAAGGGTTTTAGGAGTTCTATGCAAGGAATGGGGATAGAGATCAAATATACCATAAAATCACAATATCACAGAAACCCAGAGAGATCAGTTCAGAACAAGAGAGGTTTCTTTCTTTTTTTTAAGAGGGCTCTTTTCTTCAGATATAGCCTGCCAAATTTGTAAGAGATGACTAAGAGGAGAAGTTGAATAAATCCTCAATAAACTACAAGGAAAAAATAAAGGAGTTTAGGGTCTGCCAGGGATAAAGAATCTAATAAACATCCCATGTTTTGATTGGAGCCCCTGGAGGAGATATACCCCAGAAGTAATGGTGAACTGGAAAGATACCAAAGACTCACAAAATGCAAGCCCAACTTCAAATATCTTAAAATCATTCACTGAATTTAGGTGATCTGGGATGCTAATGTGACCACCCACCAACCACAAGAAAATCTTCTGAAGGGAGGTGACTACATCCTAGGACTAAAATCTCTACAATTTTTCATATACAATGATTGATATTCTATTTTAAATAATCAGGCATATGATAATACAAAATAAATTGATTAAAAAAAGAGGCCCTGCCCAGTGGCTCAATGGATGGAGTATGGGCCCACTATTATGAACATCCTGGGTTTGATTCCCAGTCAGGGCACACAGGAGAAGCAACCATCTGCTTCTCTCCCTCTTCTCCCTCTTTCCCTCCCTCAGCCAGTGGCTCAGCTGGTCCAAGTGCATTGGCATCAGTTGCTAAAAATAGCTCGCTTCTCAAACATTGGTCCCAGATCAGGTTGCCAGGTGGATCCCAGTCAGGGTGCATGCGGGAGTCTATCTCTCCTTCTCTCACAGAAAAAAATAAAAGAGGTATTCTGGTCAAGATGGTGGTGTAGCTAAATGTGATACCTCCTCATGCAACCACACAAAAATTACAACTACACAAAAATCATCATTCAGATTTGCCTAGAATCTAGCTGAACAGAAGTCCTACAATTAGAAATTCAAAGAAAAAGCCACAGCAATACTGATAGGAGAGATGGATATGTGGAACAGACTGTTCCCACACCCATGTGTAGTAGATGAAAATTGGGAAGGATATCTTGGCTGTGGAGGTCCTCTCTGAGGAGCAAGGCATCCCAGTCCCACATCAACACCCCCAGCCCAGGATTCCAGTGCCAGTAAGAGAAGTCCCCATAACTTCTGGCTGTAAAACCCACTGGGGATTGAGACTGAAATGGAGGGCTGCTGGAGTCCCAGATGTTCCTCTTAAAGGGCCCACACATGGACTTAGACTTACTTGCTCTAAGCTCCAGTGCTTGGGCAGTAGCTCAAAAGACTGTAAGGACATATAGAGAAGAACTAAATTGTCTAGCATCAAAGCAAGAGCTGGAAGGGCAGCTTTCTCCCAGACAAAATGCTGACAGAAGCTACTGTTTTCTTTTCTGGGAATTCCCCTTCAGAGTCAATAGGCAGTAGCCATATCTGAGTCTCTATCAACCTGGCTAACACTTGTGGCCCCACTGTGGTGATTCCCTGAGGTCCTGTCCCACCCAACTTGCTGGAACAATCAAGCTGTTTCCAGTTGCTTTTCAATGAATGGCCTGTCTTGGTTCATGCTTCCAACTTTCCTAAAACCTCTCAAACAAGCAGTGTCTGACCTTGGCATGCCCCGTACCTCCTGCTAAGTGGCCCTAGGATCAGCATTAGTGGCAATTAGCTTTGATTGCAGCTTGGCCTCTCATGGACACCTCTAGGCTCAGTATGAGTAGAAGCAATCTGTAGATCGCTTTGTGGTTTAGGCTAGGTGGTCCTGGGCAGGGCACAGGTAGTGGGTGAATTTGGCCTATACCTCCTGGGAGGCCCCAGAGCCAGCGCACCATGTGGACAATTTCAGACCCATTGAAGCTCCATCCAACCACCTCCACAGCAACACATGCAAGGGGAAGATGCAGTGGACACCAGAGCCCAGCTAAAGTAAGTCCTGCTTTGTTGGGTGGATTTCTGCGTAGCTGATCCACCGTGGTGGCTGCAGCCAGTCCTTGCAGCTGATCAACCTGGGGGTAAATCCCTCCCACTAATGTGCCAACAGCAATCAAGGCTCAACTGCAACAGAAGGGTGTACACAGCCCACATAGGGGGTGCACCTGAAGGGCCCAGCTCAGGAGATCCAGGAAGCTGTGCCAATAGACCCTACAGGACACCTACTATATAAGGCCACCTACTACACTACTCACAGGAAACATCATAGCTTTAGCTAATACATAGAAACCAACATAGGGAGGCTGCCAAAGTGAGGAGACAAAGAAACATGTCCCAAATGAAAGACCAGAACAAAACTCTAGAAAAACAACTAAACAAAATGGGGACAATCTACTAGACGCAGATTTCAAAACACTGGTTTTAAGGACGGTCAGTAAACTTAGGGGAAGAGTAGATGAACTTAGTGAGAACTTCAACAGAGACATAAATAGCATAAAAATGGAAACAGAAAACATAAAAAAGAACTAGTAAGAAATAAAGACTACATTAACTGAAATGAAAAAATACATTACAGAGAATCAAGAGTAGAGTAGATGAAACAGAGGATCAAATCAGAGATTTGGAAGGAAGCAGAAAACATTCTATCAGAACAGCAAGAAAAAAAGAATCCAAAAAATGAGAATAGTGTATAGAGCCCCTAGAACAACTTCAAATATATCAACATTCACATCATGACGGTGCCAGAAGGAGAAAAGAGAAAGCAAGAAATCGAGAAAACCTATTTGAAGAAATAATGACAGAAAACTTCCCTCACCTGGTGAAGGAAATTGACATACAAGCCCATGAAGCTCAGAGAGTCCCAAACAAAATAAACCCAAAGAGGCCCACACCAAGGCACTTCATAACTGAAATGCAAAAGGTTAAAGAAAAAGGGAGAATCTTAAAAGCAGCAACAGAAAATCACTTAGGGCCCTGGCCGGTTGGCTCAGTGGATAGAGCATCAGCTTGGTTTTTGGACATCCCAGGTTTGATTCCCATCAGGGCACACAAGAGAAGCGACCATCTTCTTAGCTCTCCCCCCTTCTCCTCCTCCTCCCATAGCCAGTGGCATGTTTGGTTTGAGCATTGGCCCCAGGTACAGAGGATAGCTTGGTTGGTCTGAGTTGGCCTTAGGCACTAAAAATAGTTCAATCGATTAGAGCATCATCCCAAGACAGGGGTTGCCCAGTGGATCCTGGTTGGGGCACATGCAGGAGTCTCTCTCACTATTTCCCCTCCTCTCATTTAAAAAAAAGAAATGAAAAAAGAAAAGCAGTTAGTTACATACATGGGAGCTCCTGTAAGACTTATCAGATGATTTCTCAACAGAAATTTTGCAGGTCAGAAAGGATTGGCAAGAAATATTCAAAGTGATGAAAAGCAAGGACCTACAATCAAAATTACTGTAGCCAGCAATGTTATCATTTAGAATGGAAGGACAGATATTTTCCCAGACAAGAAAAAGTTAAAGGCATTGATCACTACCAAAAGAGTATTATAAAAAATGTTAAAGGGTCTTCTTTACAATCAGAGGGTGGGTGGGAGAATGGGTAAAAGAAGTGAAGGGATTAAGAAGTACAAATTGGTAGTTATAGACATGGGGATGTAAAGTACAGCATAGGGAATATAGTAATATTATATTAACTAGTTATTGTGTCAGGTGGGTACGGGGTGATAACTTAGTAAGATATATATATAATGTCTAATTGCTGTGTTGTACATCTGAAACTAATATAATGTATGTCAATTGTAATTGAAAAAACATTTTTAATTTTTTAAAAAGAAAAGAAAATGACAGACTATTAGGGATCCAAATAATGAAGTTTTTAGATACAATTTAAAATAACTACTTAATGTATGCAAGGAATTAATAAATAAGATCCAGAGTTTAGTAGAGAACTTGAAACTACTAGAAAAGGAATGAACATATTTTAGAATTGTAAAAGACAGTAAGCTGAAATTTAAAATACCATAATTTCCAACTGTTTTATAAAAATGTTGTCTTATCTTTCTATATAACCCAAAGACTAAGATCTATGTACCAACATTTCTACATTAAAAGCGTTGATTTACATTAAAGTCTTCAATCCATTTTCAACTAATTTTTGTATATGGCGAGAGGGTAGGGAACCAAACCTAAAAAAATAATCATTTTTTCCAGTTTCATTACCAAACATCTCCTCCCTTTCATTTGATCTGACATGGTACCTCTGTCATGTATTAAAGTTTCATATTTTCTTAGGTCTGTTTGGGGCCCTCAATTCTACTACACTGGTCAATCTGTCTATTGTAACCCCAATGCTAAACTGCTTTGATTAGTACTTTCTCCATAATAAACCCAACTATATAATAAGGTCAGTTCATCATCACTCTTTCTCTTCTATAAAGGATCCTCCTTTGCCTGTTCAGAATAATTTTATACTTAATAGACAAAAAGTCTTGTTAACAGTTTGTTTGGAATTGCATTGAATCTACGTATTAATATGGGGGAAAATGTCATCATTATAATATTGATATTAAAGAATGATATAACTGTCACCTGACCAGTGGTGGCACAGTGCACAGAGCACTTGGAACACTGAGGTCCCAGGTTCAAAACCCCAAGCACAGGTTCACCAGCTTGAGTGTGAGGTTGCTGGTTTAAGTGTGGGATCTTCAACATGAACCCATGGTCACTGGCTTGAAGCCCAAGGTTGCTAACTTGAGCCCAAGGTCACACTGACTTGGCTAGAGCCCTCTCATCAAGGCACATATGAGAAGCAATCAATGAACAACTAAAACAATTCAACTCCAAGTTGATGCTTATCTCTCTCCCTTCATGTCTGTCTGCCTCTCTTGCTAAAACCAAAACAAAACCAAAAAAAAACCCCAATAAACCACACCATATATTTAGCTGTCCTCCATTATCTCATAATATAATTTTCCCTAAAGATATCTTACCCTGGCTAGTTGGCTTAGTAGTGGTAGAGTGTCAGCCCAGTGTATGGATGTCCTGCGTTAGATTCCCCGTCAGGGCACACAGGAGAAGTGCCCATCTGTTCCTCCACCCCTCTCCCTCTTGCTTCTCTCTTTCTTCCCCTATTGCAGCAATGGCTCGATTGGAATGAGTTGGCCCCAGGCGCTGAGGATTGCTCCATGGCCTCTGTCTCAGGTGCTAAGAAGAGTCTGGTTGCTGAGCAACAAAGCAACGCCCCAGATGGGCAGAGCATCACCCCCTAGTGGGCTTGCTTGCAGGGTGGATCCTGGTCAGGGTGCATGTGGGAGTCTGCCTCCCCTCCTCTCACTGAATTAAAAAAAAAAAAAAGCCTGACCTGTGATGGCACAGTGGGTAAAGTGTAGACCTGGAATGCTGAGGTCAC
Organism: Saccopteryx leptura; assembly: GCF_036850995.1. Taxonomy (NCBI): domain Eukaryota; kingdom Metazoa; phylum Chordata; class Mammalia; order Chiroptera; family Emballonuridae; genus Saccopteryx; species Saccopteryx leptura. Next base: position 257,181,003 of record NC_089505.1, read on the forward strand.
TGGTTCAAAACCCTGCACTTCCCTAGCCAAGGCACATATGGGAGTTGATGCTTCCTGTTCCTCCCCCCCCCCTTTTTTCTCTCTCTTTCTCTCCTCTCTAAAATGAATAAATAAAAAAAGAAAATCTTGACTATCATTTCTTAGATTTGTTGCTATGTACTTTATATAAATATTTTCTAACAATATTTCCTTTAATTATTTGCTGCTGATGCATAGAATTAAAATTGACTTTTGTATATTAATTTTCAATCAGGTCACACTGCACTGGCTACACCCTCCACTACAATGTGTGAATGTTTAAGTAGTTAGGATGGGTAACCTATTGTATACAGATAGGAAACTCATCACCTTGAGGCACTTGACTGTGAAGATAAATTTTAAAATAACAGTAATACAAACACACTGTTTAGGTGCCAAAAGGCAATATAAACACGTTCCATCATAGACCCTGACCACAATGAGCATGAAATTCATCTCAGAAGAAATAAATGTTCCAACAGATGTCACAAAGCTTTTCATGTTAATTGCCAAGTGAATGTTATAATTAGGAGAATATTATTCTTGGCTGAGAGAACTAAAAAGGCTTTCAGAACATTTCAGGTAAGAAAAACAACCTGAATATTTTTGGTGCATAAGTACAAACAACATATGTTCATTCATTCAACTGTTCACTTATTCTTTCAAAATATTTTAATTAAGCCTCTATCATGTGCCAAACATGGGCTAGGTATCAGAGATGCATGCAAGACAGTCCCTGCTCTTCAGGGTCTTATGATTTAGTGAAGGGGAAACATGTAAACAAAGTTATAGCAATCTGTATTAGAAATATATACAGCACCTTTGGAAAACAGACAAAATACTTTATTCTGTTTAGGAAGGTTAAACAAAGCTTGAAAGAGGTGACCCATAAACTTAAACGTGAAGCCTCAGTAGGAAAAAATCACCAGGTAGATCAGGGCACTCCATGCAAGGAAAATGCACATATAATAGCACAGTGGTGAGAAAAATTATGGCTTTTCTAACATGGCAAACAGTTCAGAATGGCAAAAGCAAAGCATGCATGTGTACTCTCAGTGTTTGAGGAGAGGGATAGGAAACTGAAGCACAGGATGAAAGATGAAGGTGAAGTTGGGATGGAAAGCAAGGATCAGGTCATGCAAGGCTTTGAATGCCATGCTTCAGAAGTTGAATTTAGGAAGTAGACAGGGGTTTCTCCAAGTGTGGCCCATGGATCACTCGCATCAGGGCAGATATCAAAGAGTAGTTTTGGGACCCACTAATCATAAAATTAATTTAGTGGACTGAATAAGCATTTTCTTTTTAAAAAGAATGGAATAGGAAGGAATGGAATAGAGAGTAGATTGCATGTAGTAAGAGTATTCATTTTTGTCTTTGTATGCAAGTGTATGTATTGAGAGAAATAAAATATAATTTCTACTCTGAATAGCGGTCAAATAAGAAACGTGGATCCAGATACTTGTTAATGCAGAGTCCAGGCCCACACCACCTATCAAATTAGTGGGAATATAGCCTGGGATCTCCATTTTTAACAAGTACTAAGGGATTCTTATGCACATTCAAACTGAGAACCACAGCTGAAGATTTTTTAGAGCCACTGAAGGATGATAAGCAGAGTTCTGAAATGATTCATACTGGTTTTAGATTTATCTTTTTTGGATGCAGAGTGTATAAACTGCTTGGAAAGTGATCAAGAATAGAAGCAGGAGCCCTTGCCTGTTGGCTCAGTGGATAGTGTTGGCCCAGCGTGCAAATGTCCCAGGTTCGATTCCCAGTCAGGCAGGGAACATGTGTTAAGTGCCCATCTGCTTCTCTTTCCCTTCACCTCCCCTTTTCTCTCTCTTCCCCTCTTGCAACCAGTGCCTTGATTGGTGTGAGTGACTGCCCCAGGTGCTGAGGAAAGTTCGATTGGTCTGAGCATCGGCCTCAGGCGCAGAGGATAGCTCAGTTGATTTGAGCATCAGCTCCAGATGAGGGGTTGCTGGGTGGATCCCAGTAGGGGAATATGCAGTCTATCTCCCATCCTCTCACTTACAAAAAAAAAAAAAAAAGAAAAAGAAAAAAAGAATGGAAGCCAAGGCCCTGACTGAGTGGCTCAGTGAATAAAGGTTTACCCAGAGTGCCAGAGGTTGCAGATTTGACCCTTAGTCAGGGCATGTATGAGAAGCAATCACTGAGTACACAACTAAATGGAACAATTAAGTGAAACAATAAGTTGATGCTTCTCTCTCTCTTTCTCTTTGTTCTCCCATCCCCCCTCTCTCAAATCAATGAAAATGTTAAAAAAAAAAAAAAGTCCAGGCTAAAAATGATGTAGGCTTACGTTCCTACAGTGGTGGAAGGAAAATGGAGAAGCTGGACTGAGCGATGGTCAGGGTAGGTGAACAAAACAATTTTTCTGGAAGAAGGAAGGGTTTGTAAAGAGGAGCAGTGGGAGACAAGGGCAGAGAGATATGCTGCAGCTACATGTGGAAGACTTTGAATTCAGGGCCATTTAGTTTTTAAACTATTTAGGGAGCTATTGCAACTTTTTAATAACAACATGAAATAACACTATTCTAAGCAGAGTATTACAATGAGAGGAAAAACTACAACTCAAATTATGAGATGATAAGCTCCTGAACTAGAGAGATAGCAAAAGGGGTTAGGGAAGGAATGAATGTTAAAAAAAATAAATAAATAAAATAAACAACAAACACAAAATACTGTGAATGATCCCAGGCAGGACTGTTCCTTCCTGGTGTGAATTCATTTAGGCAGTACAGGAGAGATGAGACCATGAGCCTGGGAACCAGCTTACCTGTGTTGAAATCCTGGTTCTGCCCCTTACCAGCTATAAAACCTTTAGCATATGACTTAAATTTCCCATACTTTCATTTCCTAATCTATAAAATGGAGGTAATAATAGGCTGTTATGCCTCATAGGCTGTTATAAGAATTAAATGGAGGAAAATGTGTACAGCACTTACGATGTATTAGGAACTATCCTAAGTGCTATAAGAGGGAAGGTAATTAACATGATGCCCGGTTTGGGACTGATAAAACAACTACCACTTCCCCTTCAACCCCCAAACCTCCCACAGATGCCCATCTGCCTCTGGACTCCTGTGTCTTCTTTTTAACGTCTTCTACAGGAGAGTCAGGAGATCTGAATTGGAACTCTAGCTGTGCCACCACCTGTACGTGGTGAAACTCACATAACCAAAGTTTCGGTTCCCTCTTCTATGAAGCAGTGTCATTGTTAATGATTAAACAGTGCCCATGAAAGCACTTAACATTTATTCCTTGATAATACAAAAAGCACTTAATGGTAGCTATTATTTATAATCTCCTTCTTATGTACGTTATCTCTGTTTTACACTGCGTCTAGACTTAGCCTTTTTAAAGGTCTGGCCTTCTATTTAGCAATGAATTAAATTTTTAATGAATATACTTTTGACCTAGAATAATAATAAATAAAGATAAATTTTCACATAAAAGTTCAAAGTACCTGATCAGAAAAATTAGGGGATATTTTATCACTTCATATTCACTTTGAAATATCCCCTAATTTTTGTGAGCAGTATACATCTTCAATGAAGCTTTTTAATAAAATGAAAATAACCCAGCCTGACCAGGCGATGGTACAGTGGACAGAGTGTCGGACTGGGATTCAGAGGACTCAGGTTCAAAACCTTGAGGTTGTCAGCTTAAGCCCTGGCTCACCAGCTTAAGCGTGGGGACACTGGCTTGAGCGTGGGATCATAGACATGACCCCATGGTCACTGACTTGAGCCCAAAGTTGCTGGCTTGAGCAAGGGGTCACTCATTCTGCTATAGCCCTCCAGTCAAGGCATGTATGAGAAAGCAATCAATGAACTAAGGTGCCACAATGAAGACTGCTTCTCATCTCTTTCCTTTCCTGTCTATCTGTCCCTATCTGTCCCTCTCTCTGTCTCTCTCACAAAAAAACCCCCAAAAAACCAAAAAACCAGAAGTTCCTTAATAGATGTCTAGATAAACAAAGTATGGTCTGCCCCAAACCAGAATACTCTGTTAAAAAGTAAAATAGATTTATAAGTACTAACATGGAAAGAAACTTAAGACATATTGCTGAGTGGGGAAAAAAGAAGCAGAATAGGAAACTAGCGTAATTCCATTTAGTTTTAAAATATATGTAATATACGGTTACACATATATAAAGGGGATTCTAGAAAAATGTACATCAAACTTAACAGTAGTCTCCTCCGGTGAGTTAGGATTGACAGGGAAAAAGGGATCTTTGATTTCCTATTATACTAAATAGTATGAAAACAGACTTAAGAGAAAAAAGATAACAGCATATCCCTTAAATTATCATCATATTCTTTATTTTTTTTCATCCAGGAAAAACATTAAATAAGGATTTCTTAAACATGACAAAGCAATCTATTCTTTCACAGTTCTGTAGGTGTTCAATTCCTGAATTATGCATAGTTAGGTAGCTGCAGAAGAATTTCCAAGGAGACTACCACAGTACAGATTGCTAGCATTTAACTTGGTATCATTTATCTACTCAAAAAATACGCAGTGATTACAATCCACTAAACAGTAAATATCTAGTCATGTACACCAACAGGCTATGAAAATATTTTGTATATTTTCTACTATTTCCATACTTCTTCCACATTGGGATAAAAGTTTTACTGTTAAATATGTCTTTGAGTTAAATGCACTTCAATATCTTTTCACAGTGCCTGTTCAACATTCAGAAAGGGGAGTGTATATTGTTTGCTAAAATAGCAAAAGAAAGGCCACATTCAAAAAGAATCAGAACATTTCTGAGAGGATCCGGAGAATGTCTGTTGTAGTGGCAGTGCACCAACTACAAAGAATGACATTTTGCAGACAAGCTTAATTGGCATTCAAGAGAAAGGATCTTGGTTTCAGGTTAAACATAGTGGAGTTGGAAGATACTGAACTCACCTCTCTCATTGACACCAAAAACTACGACTACATATAGAACAGCTGTCTCTGAGAACAACCTGGAGACGAGCAGAACAGATCTTCTACAACTACACATAGAAAGAAGAGGCCAAACTGAGACGGGTCGGAGGGGCACAGATGCAGTCTAGTCAGGACTCAGCCAATGCCCCACTACCCAGGCAGTGACCCACAAGTGGGAGGGGTATCACCACGACAGAGGTCCCTCCCTGAAGAGCGAGGGGTCTGAGCCTCAGCCGGGGGACCGGCACCAGGAAAAGGAGACACATAACATCTGGCTTAGAAAGCCAGCAGGGCTTACATGTGGGAAAGCCTAAAGGCTGTAGGAAACCAAGGTTGTACTCCTCCTGAATCACAGAGCAGAGGCAGCAGTTTGAAAAGCACCTGGGTCATATGTAAAAGTGATACAATGACTAATTTTAGGGTGCGTGCTAGAGGGACAGGGATCTGTTGGAATTTTCTCCTAAGACAGAAGTGCTGGTGAGTGCCAATTTCTTCCTCCTTTCTCTACTCTCCTACCTAGTTGGTCTGACACTGGCAGGCACCATTTCTGACACTCTCCATCAACCTTGCTAATACAACTCATTCCACTCTGATGTTCTCCCTGAGGGCCCAAACGGGCTGGCACCCCTCTAGAGTGGCTCCTTCCCCGCTATAACTGGCAGGCAGCCTCGTCAACACCAGCCCCCAGCAGTGTGTCTGCATCAGTTTAGGGCGAGGCCTTGCAGCCAGCCACACTAAGACCTGCCCTGCTCATCAGCATGCCCGCAACAGTTGTGGCCAAGCCCCACAGTCAGCTGGGTCAGGAACTGCCTCACCAGCCACTGTGGCCCAACCATCACAAGTGGCCACACTATTCTACACAGGAAAACTCCTGGAGTGGCTGGCTCTGGTGACAAGGGGGGATTTCACTGGGCCCCACAAGACCCCTTCTAAATAAGGCCACTTTTTCAAGACCAGACACATAGCTGATCTACTTAATAGAAACAAACAGGCAAAATGAAGCAACAAAAGAATATGTTGCAAACAGATAAACAAAAAAGACAAAACCCCAGAAAAAGGACTAAACAAAGGGGAGATAAGCTGTCTACTAAAAAGAGTTCAAGTAATAGTCATAAAGATACTCATCAAACTGTCTAGACAAGTGGATAAACTCCGTGAGAACTTCAACAAAGAGATAAAAATAGCAAAAAATAAAATAAATAAAGAAAAGGCCTGACTAGGCAGTAGCACGGTGGATAGAACATTGGACTGGGTCGCAGAGGACCCAGGTTTGAAACCCTGAGGTCGCTGGCTTGAGCACAAGCTCATTTGGTTTGAGTAAGGTGTTGCTGGCTTGAGCAAGGGGTCACTCACTCTGCTGTAGCCCCCCAGTCAAGGCACATATGAGAAAGCAATCAATGAACAACTAAGGTGTCACAGCAAGGAATTGATGCTTTTCATCTCTCTCCCTTCTTGTCTGTCCGTCTTTATCTGTCCCTCTCTCTGGCTCTGTAAAAAACAAAACCAAACCAAAAAAAAAAAAGATCCAAGCTGAAGAATATAACAACTGAAATGAAAAAACACACTAGAAGGAATTAACTAGCAGATTAGATGACTCAAAAGAATGGATCAGTGATCAGGAATACAGGACAGTGTGTTCCTGATGGTATCTTCTGACTGGAAGATGAAAAAGAAAAAAGAATTTAAAAGAATGAGGCTAGCATAAGGGACCTCTAGGACAGCATCAAGAATACTAACATTCACACCTTAGGGGTTCCAGAAGGAGAAGAGAGAAAGGGACAAGAAACCTTTTTGAAGAAATAATGGCTGAAAACTTCCCTAACCTGGCAAAGGAAACAAACATCCAAATCCAGGAAGCATAGAGAATCCCAAAGAAGATGAACCCAAAGAGACCCACATCAAGACATATCATAAAACATTATGGCAATATATATTCAAGGGAATATACCCGATGAAAGGGAAAAAACCTACAATCAAGAATACCTGGTAAGGTTATCATTCAGAATTGAAGAAGATATAGTTTTCCAAACGAAAGCTAAAGGATTTCTTCACCACTAAAATCATTACAAGAAAAGTTAAAAGGAGTTGTTTAAGTGGAAAAGGCCAAAACTAGAAATAAGAAAAAATCTGAAAGAAAAAAAAATCTCACTAGTACAGACACACATATATACTAGTAAAGATAAAAGACCAACCACCTATAAGGCTAGTATGAAAACAATTAAAATGGCAATAATTTCATACCTATCAATAATTACTTTAAATGCATATGAACTAAGTGCTCCATTCAGAAGACGGAGGGTGTCTGAATGGAGTAAAACACATATATGCTGTCTACAAACGACTCACTTCAGAACAAATGACACACACAGACTGAAAATAAAGAGATGGAAAAAAATATTCATGAAAATGGAAACAAAACAAAACAGCTAGGGTAGCAATACTTATTATACCAAACAAAACAGACTTTAAAACAAGTTATAACAAGAGATAAAAAAGGACCCAGCCATTCCACTTCTGGAGAAAATGAAAACACTATTTCGAAAAGATAAATGCAGTGCTATGTTCACTGCAGCATTATCCACAATAACGAAAGCAGCCAAGGTGTCCATCAACAGATAAATATATTTTGAAGATATGGTACATATATACAATAGAATAGATTACTCAGCCATAAAAAGGAATTAAATCTTGCCATTTGTGACCACAGAGATGGACCTAGAGGGTATTAGGCTAAGTAAAACAAGTCAGAGAAAGACAAATACTGAATCATTTTGCTTATCTGTGAATTAAAAAAAAAAAGAACAAATTTGTAAATAGAATTGATAGTTACCAGAGGGTTAGGTGGTAGGGGAAATGGGAAAAAAGGTGAAGGGAACTAGAGTTACTAGCTTATAGTTATAACATAAGTAAGTCATGGGGAGGTAAAGTACAGCACAGTAAATACAGTCAATAATATCTCAGTAACTTTGTATAGCAACAGATATTAAGACTTCTTGTGGTGATCACTTCATAAGGTGTATAAATGTCAAATCACTATGTTGTACACCTGAAACTAATATAATATTGTTTGTCAACAATAATTTAAAAATTCTTTACATTCCAAAATTTTTTTTAAGAGAACATTTCTGAGGTTTTCTTATAGAAGAATGGCATTCTCCACTGAGATGAGAGCATAGGAATTTTTTTCCAGCCTGACCAGTTGATGGTGCAGTGGATAGAGCGTCAGACCAGGATGCAGAAGACCCGGGTTCGAAACCGAAGGTCGCAGGCTTGAGCATGGGCTCATCTGGTTTGAGCAAAGCTCACCAGCTTGAGTCTAAGGTCGCTGGCTTGAGCAAGGGGTCACTCAGTCTGCTGTAGCCCTCCGGTCAAGGCACATATGAGAAAGCAATCAATGAACTAAGGGGCCACAACGAAGAATTGATGCTTCTCATCTCTCTCCCTTCCTGTCTGTCCTTATCAGTCCCTCTCTCTGTCACAAAAAATCTAAAACTGAAAAAATTTAAATATATTCATTACTCAGACACAGGTATAAAAAGTAGTAAAGTGAATACAGAAGTTGAGATAGCTTTTAAAAAATGTTTAAAATACAAATAGAAATCACATAAATAAGTCAATATCATTAATAATAGAAATGATTATATCAAACATACCTTTGAAAGGATTGATTCCTGCTCTTATTCTTGAAATAATAGCTTCTTTTACTTCTTTTTTCTTTACACATCGAATACCCAAATTTTGAAAACTAGAAGGAAAACATAGCTTTCAAATTTCATTACAGTTAAACACATAAATACTAAAGAATACCTCAAGTATCAAGCATATATCCACAGTTAAGAGTCATCATACTGTCAGATGGAGATAGTGAAGCATGTTATAAATGTCCAATTGCTATGATAAAGATGTGAGGGTAAAAAAAGTAGGGTTACATTTCTAAGAGCAGTGTTAAAGGAAAAATGATCTATGTAAGTTTTGCATACAGTATTTCACAAGTATACCTAATATGCCTATGTTAAATAGACCCAAGTAGACAAAGGTGAACAGGAAAGTGCCACCAAAAAGCTAAAACCTCCTAAACAAATTTGTCCTCAAGTCAATAAAATCTGTATCTTTGATAATATAAAGTAAAAGTTGTAAAAAAAAATTCGCACAGGCTGAAGCCCATAGGTACATTTTGCTGAGTACATAAAAGTGTTGTCTACATTTAAAAAAGATGTTCACAGACTACCAACACTTAAAGCTCAGGTAACTGCATCCTAATGCCTGCACGTCTGGCTTCTTGAACATTTTAAGGGTCTGACAGCAGTGGGTCGGCACAGAAACACCGAGCTGCGTGGCAGGGCTCTTCAGATTGCTATGGTGCTTGCGGGTCCTCGCACACTCCGTTCCACAGGCATCTGATTTGAGCCCTGACTTTACTGCTAGTAGCAGTGGAATGTATTTTATGCCATATTTTATGATGTTATAATAATCATGCATCATAAGAAAGCATTGAAATGTGTTTTTTAATTAGAAAGGTGTTTGATGCTAACAATAATATTTAACAAAAGTTTCAAAATGTCATTTATGGAAAACTTCTCAATAGCTACCAATGTTACTAATTTGCATGTGTACTACAGATGATAGCTGGGGGAACTCCCCTACCACCACCAGTCATACTTGTTCCCACATGGAAAAACCATGACATCATTAAAGTTGGGTGGGTGTGAATAAGGAAGCAAGAGTGACTACAATAACATTAGTAGGTGTTCAAATTTCACATGGCACTTTGCAAAAGGAGGCTACCTGCCTTGTGTGCCTCTCTGTGTTCATCTTCACATTCACATCTGTGATTCTGTTTGCACCTAAAATATATTTGACATTTCCTTCCTCTGACTCCACTAATTAAAAAAATGCATCTTGAATTCATAATCCTTTCTTGGAACCCTGAAACCACAATTCTCTTCCTCAAAAGTATTCCGCTTCTTTGAAAGATTCTTAGTTTTTGGTCTCACTTTTTTGCTGACAAAAGATTTTAAAGAATCATCCATTTTAACATATTTATACACTACTTGATTTAGTTTCATCTGAGTCATTATATTTGACACTATTCACAGAATATTAAAAGTAGTAGAGATTCTGAAATTCTAACATGAGGAAAACAAGGATCATAGAGATTATGTGAATCAATTTTTTACTCATCTATAGTCATTCAACAAGTTTTGGGGTTCCTACCATGTACAAAAACTCTGGAAAGTAATAGGGATATATAAAACTTCCCCTCATGGAGCTCACAGTCTAGTGCAGGAGATGGCCAACTACAGTCCATAGACCAAATCTGACCCACCATCTGTTTTTTAAAGTAAAATTTTATTGAAACACAACTAAACGACTATTTATGTATTGTCTATTTATGTATTGTCTATGGGCACTTTCATGCTGAAAGAGCAGAGCTGAGAAGTTACAACAGAGACCACATGGCTAGCAAAGCCTAAAATATTTACTATCTGGCCCTATTCAGGAAAAATTGCTAATATTTAGTCTAGTGAAGCAGATAGATATTAAGTAATCATACACAAAAATCCTAAACTGAAACTATGACAATTTTTATAAAGGAGATGTACATGATGTCATGAAGACGTATGATGGGAAAGAACTGATCAATTCAGGGAGAGCAGCCAGGCTTCTTGTAGGAAGTGGCACTTATGAACAGAAATGAAACGGGAAGACGAGAGTAGAGAGACTTCAGGCAGAGGACATACAAAGGACCATACAGAAGAGCACTGTGCGCACAGGAAACTGAAGGCAGGCCTTTGTGACTGGAGTGTAGATAGCAAGAACACAACTGAGGCTAGAGATACAAGTGGGTCATGTGGGCTTTATAAAGAATGCTGTCCAAATTTCATGTCACATAAAGCCATTCACATGTTTTAAGCAGAGATGTGACCATCAGATTTGTATTTAAAAAGATCACACTGAATAAGTAAATTAATTTTAAAAAAGATAACTTTGGCTAAAGAAGAGGGCACATTGGGAAGGAAGAGGCACAAAAAGAGTTGGTGCGAGAAGACTAGTCAGAAGGCTCTTCTTGCCCTGGCCAGATAGCTTGGTTGTTTAAGCACTGTCCCAAAGTGCAGAGGTTGTCGGTTTGATCCCCGGGCAGGGCACATACAGGAATAGATAGATGTTCCTGTCTCTCTCACTAAAATCAATCAATCAATCAATTTAAAGAAAGGCTCTTCTTTGCAGCCCACATTTAGACCACAGGGATAGTACTGTGGTCATGATGGAGGTCACACAGACAAGTGGATAGATTGAAGAACTATTTAGGAAGTACTATTAGTGAATTCAATATGTGCACCTGTGTGAGAGGTGTCAAAGACACCTAAGTCTGGGGCTTCTATAGCAACCATTAATATACCGTACACTGGAAGACTGATTTTGAGAGGAAAGGAATATGACTATATATGATCATGGTTTTAGGCATATTCTATTTGAGGTTCTTTTGAGATATTTAAGAGAATATGTCAAAAAGGCAATCACACTAAGCATATTCTCCACTGACAAAACTAGGGCTTCCTAGAAAAAAAGTGTTGATTTCAGGGCAGGGGCAAGAAAAGTACAAGTAAGTCTTAAACACTTGTTGCATCAGTAAAGAAGATGCAACTTCACTCAAAGAAAGATAGGGCCATGTCAGAAGGACACGGGAACAGTTCGAAGAGGCTTGTATTAATCAAATTTGGGTCAATTTGAAAATCAAAACAATAATGTCAGTACACTGAATATAGAAATCCACGGGTCTATACAGATATTTTTTACATGGGGAAGTGTAAGAAAGGAAAGTTTTTCTTTATAATAGAATGCCAATTAATATCACAAATGGAAAAAACTAACATGTCTCCTGAAGAGATATTTTGAGAATACAGTATCACCTCTACAGAGTCCTTGTCTAAAATGGTTCATGTTAACATGAAAATATTACTCACATTATTCATGGTAACATAGATATAATTATGAACAACCATTCATTCTAATCCACATTTAACAACAATCGTCAAAAAAACAGCCTAGACTCTTCAAGAATGTTAATGTTGTAAAAGATGAAAAAAAGCTAGGAAACTTTTCTAAATTAAAGGAGACCAAATAAGCATGACAACTAAATACAATGTGTGATCCTAATGGGAACCTAGACTAGCACAGGAGAGCCATAAAGGGCACTACTGGGCATTACTGCATATAATTGAGGAAGTCCAAAAATTAACTGCCTGTAACATTGAGAAGGAACAGTCACAAAAGTACAAAAACAGAAGACTGTTCTCATAGAAATCAAGGAATCAGAATGTATAGGAAGGAGTGATCTACAGTGTAAAATGCTGTTGGGAGGTCAAATATTATAAACAGGAAATGTATCTTGCCAAGTTTGTATTACTAGATAGTTTGTTTTGTGTCCTTATTGTAAGAAAAATAGTTTAAAGTATTATTTTCTAAATGGTTACTATTAATATATTAGGAGGCTACTAATTTTTTCCTGTTGTAATTAGTTTCATTTCCCCCCAAACTCAATACATGATTATAAAACATTAATTATAGAGTAAAAATAAGCTAAAAGACAAACATTAAACCCCACAATCCTACCCACCCAGACACAAGTACTATTAATACCTTAGAGTATATACTACCATGGGTATGTATACATTTATTTTAAACGAAAAAAGTTTATTATATATTGTTTTAAACCCATTTTATTTACCTAGCATATTGTGAATAACTTTCTATACAAAGACATATTTGCAATGTGATTTTTAAGGCTATACAGGAGTACACTGCATGGATGTACCAATTTATTTAACTAATCCCCCTTTATTACAGTGGTACCTTGAGATACGAGCAGACCAACATAGGAATTTTTTTTTTAAGATATGAGCTGCAACTCGGTCCATATTTTTGTTTGAGATCTGAGCGAAATTTCAAGATATGAGTCGTGATTTGGGAAGCTGCTGCTAGTTGGTGCATTGGTGCACGGGTCCAGTATCGGCAGCACAACACCAGCATCTCGTTCTTTCTCACGTGTTACCCACAGAATCAAGTCGAATCTCACGCGCTGTACTCATTCTTGCATCATTTTTGCATTTTTTACTAACTTTTTTTGTGTGCTATCATAGGGCTAAAGAGAGTGTAAAGGACAGTGATGAGAAGAAGAGAATGATGTCGATAGAAGTAAAGCAAGAAATAACAGAAAAACATGAGTGTGGTATACGAGTGATTGAACTGGCAAGGCTGTACAACTGCAATACATCTACAATTTGTACCGTCCTTAAACAAAAGAATGCCATCAAAAGCGCAAATCCAGAGAAAGGAACTACAATTCTGTCCCAATTAAGGAGAAATATCCAAGAAGAAATGAAGAAGCTTTTGCTGGTGTGGGTGAAAGAGAAAGAGCTGGCAGGAGATACAGTGACGGAGACTGTAATATGCGAAAAGGCACGTATTATTTATGGCGATTTGAAGAAGAAAGAACCATCAACCTCAAAAGAGGCAGCAGAAGATACGTTTAAGGCAAGTCACGGCTGGTTTGAAAATTTCAAGAAGAGATCTGGCATCCACTTGGTGGTGAGGCATGGTGAAGCTGCGAGTGCTGACGTTAAGACAGCTGAGGAGTAAGTACATTGCACATTTTGCTGCGCTTATCGCAAAGGCAAACTACATCCCCCAACAAGTGTTCAACTGTGAAGAAACAGGATTGTTTTGGAAAAAAATGCCCTGGAAGACTTTCATTACCACAGAGATCAAGCTGCCAGGCCATAAACCCATGAAGGACTGTCTGACCCTTGCATTGTGTGCAAATGCTAGCGGTGACTATAAAGTAAAGCCACTGCTAGTGTATCATTCCGAAAATCCTGGAGCCTTTAAGATTCACAAGATTCTTAAAGAAAAACTGCAGGTTATGTGGTGCGCCAATGCTAAGGCATGGGTTATGCAGCAGTTTTTTATTGAATGGGTAAATCTTGTCTCTGGTACTGCAGTAAAGAAATATCTTCAAGAAAATAAACTCCCGATGAAAGCATTACTAATCCCTGATAATGCTCCAGCCCTCCCACCTGGTCTTGAAGATGACATTCTCGATGAGTTCAAATTCGTGAAAGTCCTCTACCTCCCACCCAACACGACTTTAATCTTGCAACCTATGGATCAGCAGGTCATTTCCAACTTTAAAAAGCTTTACACAAAGCACTTGTTCTGCCACTGCTTGGAGGTGACTGAGAATACAAATCTAACCCTTCGAGAGTTTTGGAAAGATCACTACAACATTGTGATATGTTTACGCATTATTGACTTGACATGGCAAGAGGTTACAAGAACTTTGATCTTGGCATGGAAAAAGTTATGCCCTGATGTTTTTTCAGACAGGGACTTCAAAGGATTTAAACCAGAGACCGAGACCGAGGTAGAAGAGTTGGATGAGATTGTATCCTTCGGAAAGTTGATGGGTTTGGAGGTAGATGAAGGTAACGTAAAGGAGCTCGTTGAGGAATATAAGGAGGAACTCTCTCAACTGAGGAGTTGAAGGAGCTACAGATGATGCAACATATGGAGCTTCTGCAAGAGATTAGTAGTGAGGAGGAGGTAGAGTCGGAGGAAGTGATTTCTACAAGTGAAATTAAAGACATGCCGGCAATGTGGGAGAAGCTTTCAAGTTTCATTGAAAAGAAACACCCAGAAAAAGTTCCAACTGGTCGTGCTTCAGCACTTTTTAATGACACTTGTCTGTCACATTTCCATAACATTTTAAAAGGCAGGCAAAAGCAAACCTCCTTGGATAGATTTTTATTCAAAAGTCCTGCAAGTGAAAGTGCCGAAAGTGCAGCCAAAAAGGCAAAAACAGATGATGATTAAATGAAAAATACGCACTGTCAAGCTTAGGTTAAGTTTAAAGTTAAGAAAGTGCATTTTTTTTACAATTAAATTTTTGTGGTTTCATTTTAAGTAAAGAAAGTGCAGTTTTAGTTTTGTTTAAAGAAAGTGCAGTTTTAGTTTACAGTTAGTGTTAAGAAAGTGCAGTTTTAGTTTACGTGTCTACAGTGCCTGCATCCCTTCCTCCCTCCCTCCTCCTCTGCAATTCACCTCCGTTAGCCACACTGGTCTGTCTCCAAGGTAAGAATACCGTACTAAATAACACTTTTTTCTTTTATTTAATATATTTTGTTATGCATTGGTAAAGTATACATGTGTGTTTCTTAATTAAAAACATGTCTTTTTTCATAATTTAGGATGGTTTGAGGATGTTTCATAGGGCTGAAACGAATTAAATCTATTTCAGTTATTTTAAATGGGAGAAATTTGTTTGATATACAAGTTGACTGACTTACTTACGAGGTCAGTTATAGAACAAATTAAACTCCTATCTCAAGGTACCACTGTATCTGGATTGCTTCTAACTTTTTGCAATTACAGAGCTACAATGAATATCATCATAACAAAGTGCCTGAACTTGCTTGTTTCCTGAGGACAAATTTCTAGAAGTAGAATTGCTAAAAGACAGTCATATTTTTCTGACTTTCCCTACCAGAAAGGTTTTAATTTACTCTCTCACTGATAGAATGAATGGACCCATTTTCTGGCAGCCTCACCAATGAAGTGATACATTATTTTTAATCTTAGAATTACTGTTCATGTTGATTTTATAGCCTAATCTTTTCTACATAATAATTCCAGTTTTACAGTGAATTTTCTCACATCTGGCAATTTTAAAATTAACTATTAATGAAAATATAGAGTAAGGCCCTGGCTGGTTGGCTCAGTGGCAGAGCATTGGCCCAGAGTGAGGATGTCCCTGGTTCAATTCCTAGTCAGGGCATACAGGAGAATCGGCCATCTGATTCTCCACCCTTCTCCCTCCCCATTCTCTTTCTCTCTCTTCCCATTCTGCAGCCATGGCTCGATTGGTTTGAGCGCATCGGCCCTGAGTGCTGAGGATGGCTCTGTGGAGCCTCCACTTCAGGGGCTAAAATAGCTCAGTTGTGGGTTGCAAGCATGGCCCCAGATGGACAGAGCATCAGTCCCAGACGGGGGTTGCCATATGGATCCTGGTCGGGGCACATATGGGAGTCTGTCTCTTTATTTTCCTTATTCTCAATTGGAGAAGGAAGGAAGGGAGAAGAAAGGAAAAGACAAGAGTAAAAATTTATAAAGTTTTCCATAACTTGTTCAAACTAAGAAAACAAATCAGAGCATAAAATTATCTATGTTGGCCTCCCAGTGCTTACCGCAGGCTATGTTCTTACACTGACTATACAGAAAGAGGAGGCAGAGTAAACCCACCCATCTACACCTCAGCCCTGGCTCTTTGCCTGGTCTGTATTGTGAATGGGGGGACATAGGGCTCAGGAGGCTCGAGATCGGGCTTGTTTTTACTTCCTCCAAGCAAAGAGTAGATGTGGTGAGTAGCTTTTATATGAGTTGTGGCAGCTGGGCCAGGGAGTGATAAAAAAAATTATCTATGTTTACTTTAGGTAACAATAAGTAAGTATTCCTGCTACCATCATGAACTGTGTCTATTAAACACAGAATAAAAGGATATTTCTAATGCAAATGGTAAGAAAATTTAAATGTACACTATAGGAAATAGAAATAGAATGAGGAATTAGTTTATTCTGCTAAAAAATATCAGATGTACATGGATAGGAAACAAAGCGTCCTATGCTTCTCCAATTCCTGAAGAAGTCTGTGATTTCATACTTACAATAAGGGCCTGCGTTCTTGTCCAAATTCTGCTTCATAGTAGCCATCTCTGCAGTCTTTTCCTACTAAATCATGAGGATGAGGTTTAAATGGTTCATTCTTTGTTACTAATGTAATTCTTACTTTTCCTTTTCCATAATAGTTCATAATCTGAAAAGGGGGGAAGAAAATAGATGATCCATAAATATTTCTCATTAAGAACTGACCTACTGCCTGACCTGGCGGTGGCGTAGTGGATAGAGCATCGGACTGGGACGCAGAGGACCCAGGTTTGAAACCCCAAGGTTGACGGCATGAGCGTGGGCTCATCTGGTTTGAGCAAGGCTCACCAGCTTGAACCCAAAGTAGCTGGCTTGAGCAAGGGGTCACTCACTCTGCTGTAGCCCCCTCCCTCACTGCCTGGTCAAGGCACATATGAGAAAGCAATCAATGAACAACTAAGGTGCCACAACAAAGAATTGATGCTTCTCATCTCTCTCCCTTCCTGTCTGTCCCTCTGTCCCTCTCTCTGTCACCAAAAAAAAAAAAAAAAAGAACTGACCTACTAAATGAGTTCAATTTATATAATGTAGTTAGTACTGGATAAATAAAGTCCAATTGGCTGGCAAGTGCAGTTTGGATGATACTAGTAAAGACTTTATCTTCAGTTCCCTGGCATATTAATTCAATTGGTTATCTAATCTGATTCTGCTTATCTTCCTTTTAAAAACAAGTAAAATTATACCAAATATTATCACAGAGTATAAGAAAATACTGAGATGTTAAGTCACTGAATGTCATGCTCTTAGGTTCACTGTCATCCCATCAACATCCTTTCAAAGTACACTGCTCACAAAAATTAGGGGATATTTCAAAATGAATATGAAGCGATAAAATATCCCCTAATTTTTGTAAGCAGTGTATCTATTTAAGCCACACCAATACACAAGACCATTTTATTTAATATGTGAAATTTCATCTCACAAAAAAATTTGTTCCTTAGTAAGCACATCCCAAGTGTTTACTGTACAGTAGACAATAAATCAAGTTGAGTTCCACAAAACTGTTTCCACCCAGTAAGTGCATCTAGAACACTGAGAATAAAGAGGGGAGTTAAGCATGGAAAGAGGACATTCTAAGCATGAGGAGGAGCTAATGTTTAGTTAGGAAGCTAGCAAATATGCAAACACAAAGCAGGGAATATAAAAACCAGCTTACAATAAGGGAGCAAGATAATTAAGTAACAATGGGTACAGGTAAGAGGACATTAAAATCCATAATTTTGAATTTAAACTTAATTTAAAAAGCAAGCAAGAAATATATATTGCCTTTCTGAATAAAAAGAGAGTAACCACTTAAAACTGTAATAGAGGCTGACAGAGAATTCAAATATATATATTTAGGATTTACTGGAATGGTAAGGATACATATCTTAGAAATAGTTTAGAGTATATACAGAATAAGCTGAATTAGGGAGTTAATAATTGCTCTTAAAAAATGAGAAAAACAGTATTTTCTTATTTACCTTTTATTAGCATTTCTCCCATTTTAATATTTAAATAAAAGGACCTAGATAACTCAAATACATATTGCTGCCAAAAAAGGTGACAAAAATTAGGAACTTGGATTCATTAATTTTGCAATTGCCTTGTTCTATAATTTAGCATTCCTTTAAAGTTCAATAGACTATAAACTTTGTAAATAATCTAGCTATAAAACAGTGCATTAAGATTTGTTGATGAAAAACTAAATAACACTTTCCAAAATCTGTTCTGCCATTAAAGTTTTTAATTGGCATTTAAAAGATAAAAGTTCACTAAAAATCAAATGAAGTATAGTATATAAGCATAAATATATTTTATAAATATAGTTATTACCAAAGTCATTTTGGATCAAAAACTACTTTTAAAACTTATATGAATATAAAAAAAAAGATATTTAAAAGTGACTTTATTTCAGATCAGTCAATGAAACCCAGAATATGAGGGACAGGCAATAAATGCAAGGAAAAAGGAGGCAAATATGTTCATTTTCCTTTCCCATAATCCCTAGTTTAGTCAAGTGATTCTAGGAAGAAGAATTCTGAGTTCCCAAATCCAGGTTTTTAATCTACAGAACAATCTTGTTCACTGCTGGAAGGAGAATGCCTTTTCCTCATCAGCTGTTTCATGAAAGGGATGAAAAGCTGCCAATGCATATATACTGAGCACTGTGAATCACTTGACTTAGGTTAACACACAAATAAAGAGTAACTATCTGCAGGGATGAAGAATCCATACTATTTTTAAGAAACGACCCTACACAGCTATTTAGTCCAAATCAGCAAAAAAGAAGAGGAAAAAGAAAGAAAGAAAAGTCCATGGAGATGACTGTAAAGAAATTAGGATTCTAATGTAATTGCTGTAGCTAAAATATGAAGCAGCTGGGAGTGAGACACACACACAGGAGAAGGTCTATTACCTGGATAGACGGGTACGTGCGGTTGTTGTCTGTGCTATGCTCCCCTGGAATGCTGCCTGCTGATCGCCCTTCACATTTGTATCGAAAACGCATTCCCCTCTGCCTGGGTTGTTCAATTATCTCTATATATGGGTTATACCCACCTGAATGTTAAAAAGGAAGGGAGAGGGTGAGATTAGGAGAGCAACAATAATGGATTAACCATTTCATTATTTTTCAAAACAGTAGACTCAAAGATTTTCCCTCCTGATATTAACTAACAAGGTTAAAATACACAATAGTTATTATCTAAGATCAAGTGGTAAAGACATCTTTTTCTCTCATTCAAATTAGACTCCCATACAGTGTTAATACAAGTCATTCAAATAATATTTATTAGTTAGCACTTTATCACTTAATATTGATAGCTAATGCCAATGTGAAGTTCTGAGACAGCCACTTTAGAGATATCCACTCCTCACACGAAACCAAGCAGAAGGGTTTCTCCCCAAGATTCCCCTGGAAGAATCAAAAAGAAAGTCTTTAGAAGTACCATGTTACACTCCAAAAGTGGGTTTAACTGCTTGATTTTACATTAGACTTGTAAGACTACTCACTGAAAATGAAAATACATTTTAATCCTTGCAGAAGGATATGTAAATTTTTATATCTCCACTGGAATGTCAATGGACTTATACATAGTATATCAAAACAAGTTCCAGAAGGGACTTTACAGACTTAACATAATTTTCAACCATTCTCATTTAAATCTTTTCTAAAGTGTAAGATACAATGAAGGAAAAGAATTATTTACTTTCTATAACAAATATAATTCAAAATATGCAACTGTAGAATGAACTACTGATACACACAACATAGATGGATCTCAATATAATTATGCTAAGTGAAAGCAGCCAGACCAAAAGAGCACATACTGTATGATTTTATATATACAAAACTCTAGAACATGTAAGGCCCTGGCCGGTTGGCTCAGCGGTAGAGCGTTGGCCTGGCATGTGGAAGTCCCAGGTTCAATTCCCAGCCAGGGAACACAGGAGAAGTGCCCATCTGCTTCTCCACTCTTCCCCCTCTCCTTCCTCTCTATCTCTCTCTTCCCTTCTGGCAGCCAGGGCTCCATTGGAGCAAAGTTGGCCCAGGCACTGAGAATGGCTCTGTGGCCTCTGCCTCAAGCGCTAGAATGGCTCCTGCCGCAATGGAGCAACGCCCCAGATGGGCAGAGCATCACCCCCTGGTGGGCATGCTGGGTGGATCCTGGTTGGGCACATACAGGAGTCTGTCTGACTGCCTCCCCACTTCTAACTTTTAAAAAATACAAAAAACCCCCACCAAACAAACAAAAAACTCTAGAACATGTAAACTAACCTATAACGAAAGAAAAATTGCGGGTGTGGAGTGGATGGGAAAATTGAAGGGTGAGGGGTATGTTACTTCTCTTGATTATAGTAATGATTTCAAGGTTGTATACATGTCAAAATGTACCAATTGCATACTTTTGACATATATAATTTATTATGTCAAAAAAGCTGTCTAAAACATATACACCTTTACCCCTTCTAATCCAAATTGTGGAAAAAAGTTCAATAATGACACCCAAGGTGCTTTCAATAAGAGCACGTAGCAATGTGTGTCTTTATTTCATGAAGAGAATGTCCACAAGGAAAAAAATAATCAGCTCAGTGATTTCTAAATTGCCACAAGTAAGTATCCTTTTTTGTGTTTGCTTCAGCAGCCTGTATACTAAAATTATATATCTTTTTTTTTTTTTTTTTTGGACTATAGGCTTATCCAGTGTTAGAATGCAAACGAATCTTCAGAAAGGGTAATACAGTGGATCTTATCAGTACATTATGGGAAGAGGCCTTCTGAATCCTATCCAGCCAAATCTTAAGAAGGAAAATGTTGGAAAAGCTACTAAATCTCTCAAATTTCCTACTCTATAAAATTGAGATAGTAATAACAGTACTATTTCATTGGGTTGTTGTGAGGATTAGAAATGAAGTATTGGACCTGGCTCGTTGGCTCAGCAGTAGAGTGTCAGCCTGGTGTGTGGAAGTCCTGGGTTTGATGCCTGGTCAGGGAACACAGGAGAAGTGACCATGTTCTTTCCACCCCTCCCCCTTTCTCTCTTCTTCTCCAGCAGCCATGGCTCGAATGGGTTGAGCAAGTTGGCCCCGGGCACTGAGGATGGATCCATGGCCTCGTCTCAGGTGCTGAAATGGCTCAGTTGCCGAGCAACAGAGCAGCAGCCCCAGATAGGCAGAGTATCACCCTGGAGCAGGCTTGCTGGGTGGATCCCAGTTGGGGCGCATGCGGGAGTCTGTCTCTCTGCCTCCCTGCCTCCCCACCTCTCACTTAACAAAAAAATAAAAGAAATAAAATATTAAGTTCTTCCAAGTGTCCTGTTGATTATTTCAGATGTTTTCTTGAAAACAATGATTTATAGTGATATTATAATGGTATCACAACTCCTACTTTCAAGGATTTTACAGAACAGTGAGGCAAGTAATACAAATTATTTGATTAAAAAAGGGCCAAAAATAACATTTTGTTTATGCTAATAAAATTCTGTATAAAATGATAATAAAAACAAGAGTCAGGAACGCCTGATAAAAGGAGTTAATAAACCAAAAGGCTGGGGAGAGAGGAGGGAGAACAGGGGCAGTTAGGCAATCTAGGGAAAAGAGAACATGTGCTCAAAGCTGTACCAGTATATATAAAAGATACAGCCCCGATGGAAGAGAAGAGTTTAAGAATCACCAATGTAGTCCCAGTGGAAGTGGGTGCATTTCCACCCTCAGAAAGAAAACCAAAGCCAGAGTACATTTGGGAATTCGGATTTCATTATAGTATGAGTGTCAGAGAATCAGTGAATGGTTTTATGCAGGGCAATCGCATGATCAGATCAGAATTTTAGGGTAAGAATTCTGGTGGCAATGAACAGATTGAGAAAGCAAGGTGATCAGTTTTAGAGGCTGTTACAATAACATGAGCAATGATGAGGGTATGTCTGAAACATGGTAGTGATAATAGGAACAAAGGGTTATTTAAAAGATAAAACTGACAGTACTTGGTGACTCACTGAACTTCAGGGTTAAGAAAAATAATCATTGATGGCTCCACAGTTTGTACTTAGGTTGTTAAATAAAGTATTACTGTTATCTTTAACTTTATCCTGTTTGATTCAGACTCCTTGTGTCTGAATTTACTACCTATTTGTTTATTCAAAAGACAAAGAGCCAAAAAAAAACCCCAAAACTGAAATAACCTAATCAAGTTCATAATACTATTTCAACTTTACTGAAAAATGTAAGGCATGCAGATGAGTTATTCCATAATTTTACATTCTTATATATTTTTATTTATTTCAAATAATTCAAATTCACATTTCAGCTTCAAGTATTTCATCTGCTTATATATCTTTGTAGGATATTTAAAAGAATGTACATTTTCCTCACAATAAGTCAAAATACTCAACAGTATTTTTTAAGTGATAATCTTAAATCATGTATGTGGCTGAACTAAAAGGTCAAATAAATCCCTGCCCACTACTTAAAGATGTCTGGGTGGGAAGGTGATATAGAATGACATCATTAATGGTAAGTGGATAACTTCTGAGGGAGGAATATGAACAAAAGTCCTAAGCTCATAGTGAGAATTCAAATAATTTCATTTGTTACATAAGACATCATTAAATTAGAAAGTGTGTTTATGAAAAAGTCTATACACAAAAGACAGTTGTTTAAAATGAAACAAAACAGGCCCTGGCTGGTTGGCTCAGTGGTAGAGTGTTGGCCTGGCGTGCAGAAGTCCCGGGTTTGATTCCCGGCCAGGGCACACAGGAGAAGCGCCCATCTGCTTCTCCACCCCTCCCCCTCTCTTTCCTCTCTGTCTCTCTCTTCCCCTCCTGCAGCTGAGGCTCCATTGGAGCAAAGATGGCCCAGGCGCTGGGGGTGGCTCCTTGGCCTCTGCCCCAGATGCTAGAGTGGCTCTGGTCGCAACAGAGCGACGCCCCGGAGAGGCAGAGCATCGCCCCCTGGTGGGCAGAGCGTCGCCCCCTGGTGGGCATGCCAGGTGGATCCCAGTCGGGCGCATGCAGGAGTCTGTCTGACTGTCTCTCCCTGTTTCCAGCTTCAGAAAAAATACAAAAAAATAAATAAATAAATAAAATAAATAAAACGAAACAAAACATTCTTAAAAGGTGTTTAAGCTATACTGACAAATATTAGTTATATATCAAGTACTTAAAAAGAAACACCTTGAAATCTATTCTTCCTATTGTAGAAGCTTTTTATTGGTAAAACCAGCCCCACAGCTGGAAATAATCTCCCTCTCCTCTAAACTACCACAGTTTTTCATTTATAGCAATTATTCCAAATAACTATAATTTAGGGAAGACACTATTTCTACTTGAAAATAAGTTACTTTAATTTCCAAGCTACTTGAAGGCAGGAATTGTGTCTTACTCATCAGTGCTTTGCACAGATAATCAGTAAACAACTGGTGAATGAATGAATAAAAATCTGAAGATCTTTTTGTTTGTGTAAGTTATGTATTCATAGTAATCAGATTTTCTTCAACAGGTTCTACTACTATGGAAAAAAATAGTGCTTTTTATGTACTAGAATGGCCACATCTTCATACTTCTCATACCCATTTATATTCTGATTTTTTATGTGTATTTACATGTTTAATACTTTTCAGCTCTAAAACATTTATACCATGCATCAGTACAATGTACCAGTTATTCCCTTCCTCAATAACCTGTTTTAAAGTGCAATTCTTCCTGAATATAAAATGTGTTGAAATGTAGTCATCTGTGGAATAGAAGAAGGCAAAATATAAATCAGGGAATTGTAGGGAAAATAAGTACTCTTAGCTAATACTATCTCAAATCATGAAAGTTCTAAAAAGCACTGAGAAGTCTTCAAAATTGGTTCGAAACAAACTGATTACTGTACATGTCTTCAACTAATAAGCTGGGATCGATCCCTGTACTTTGAACATTATAAAAAGCCAATGCTTTGTGGGATATACTTAGGTTATCCGTACGTAGGCAAAAAAAAGTGCTATTTTAAAACATAGTGCCCACCTAATAAAGTATGAGTTTGTTAAGATAAAGATATTACACTGAAATAAGGTTAAAAATAGATCATCAATCATTAGAAACAGACACATTATAAACTAAAACCTTATAGCTAAAACTGAAAACCAGCATTAATTACACAGTAAAAAAAAATAATTATAGGAATTATAACACTACTATAAAGCACTTTATCATTTCTCATATAACCCTTTTAACATAAAAACAGAATAGAAATTATCCTATTTTATAGATGATAAAACTAAACCTCAAAATTATATAAAATAAGAAATTATGACATTAGCAAGTAATGACAGCTGGGATCCCAGGGTGTCAAATTCAAAGAACAACAATCATAGGCCCTGGCTGGGTAGACCAGTTGGTTAGAGTGTCTTTCTGATACACCAAGGTTATGGGTTAGATTATGGACTAGGGCACATATAAGAATCAACCAATGAGGGGCCCGAAGCGTTTACTTTGAAAAAATTAGAGTGTTCAAAGCAGGCCAGAGGGGGGAAAAAAAAAAAAAGAATCAACCAATGAAATGCATAAATAAGTGGAACAACAAATCTATGTTTCTCTCTCTCTCTCCCTGTAAATCTAAAAGAACAAGCTTAATAGTAGGTTGGGATAAATTCACACTAACTCATATAGCAAATAACCTAAAATACTGTAAATGTAACTTAGTTTAAGAAGATACACATCTTGGTATAGGCAAGTAAGTATTTAGATCCAAAGAAATTCCTGGAATAGAGTTCATATTGGGGTTGTATTTCAGAATCACCTAGGTAGCTTTTCAAAACATACATGCCCTGACCCCACCTGAGATCTGCTGAATAGAAATAGAGATCCATCTAAAGCCCAGACATGTTTCTGAAAAAACCTTGCAAGCAATTCTTAACAAATTCCTGATTGAGGACCACTGCCCCAAGCTCTGCCTTTTCTCACACACACACACACACACTCACATGGTAATCTCTCTCCTAAGCCCCAAGGGTACCTTCTTTTGCCTCTGAAACTTGTTTCCTGAGCTCATTTCTCCTACCTCTGTGACTTTACAAACTTTCTCTTATTAAAAACAAACAAAAAACACTGTCCCAAAACATAAAGAAGTGGAAATAGTGATGCACATATCTAGAGAATAAAAAAATTCACATACAAGTATGGGCTGGGTGATAGATGAACTAAGCAGAGGAATTCTGACTCCTTATAGCTCTTCTTTCCTACTCTAAAAAGCCTATGCAAATACAAGGGGAGGGGAATCATTATTATAGGGATAGCCTTTAATCTTAAACTCTGGTTTATTTAAAGAGTAAATCATCTGCAAAATTAATATTTTAACTGTCATCAAAAACATTTCTTGCCTAACCAGGTGGTGGCGCAGTGGATAGAGCACTGGACTGGGATGTGGAAGACTCAGGTTCGAAACCCCGAGGTTGCTGGCTTGAGCGCAGGCTCTCATCTGGTTTGAGCAAGACTCACCAACTTGAGTCCAAGGTCACTGGCTTGAGCAAGGGGTTACTCCGTCTACCATAGCCCCCCAGTCAAGGCACATATGAGAAAGCAATCAATGAACAACTAAGGTGCTGCAACCAAGAATTGATGCTTCTCATCTCTCTCTCCCTTCCTGTCTGCCTGTCCCTATCTGTCTCTCTCTATCTCTGTCACACACACACACACACACACACACACACACACACAAAAAAAAAAAAACAAAAAAACAAAAAAAAAACAAAAACCCACAAAAACATTTCTCAAAATACAGCATACATATGATTACAACATGCCACTGTGTTAACATCACAGTTGAGAATAACTGACTGCAGACTACATCTCCCTCACAGAAGTAACGGATAACAGAGAACCAAAGGAGCAAATGGAGCTAAGAATATATTCTTTTCCAAATTATCACCTCTACTCACTTCAAAGAAAAAGAAAATAACATTTAATTTTCCTTCCTTCAACCTACGAACCCAACTGAATCAGAATAATGATCTTTAGCTTAAGATACAGGTGAGTTATCCTTTTTCTTTCTAGTTATGATCAAAATTTACAGTTACCACCTCTTTCATAGCTTGAACTGCATGCAATTAACAAAGAGGCAAAGAAAATTTAGGGTTTAGTCCTATAAAAAAGGCAAAAACTAACATAAAAAAAAACTAACATGGAAGGTACAAAAGAAATCAAATAGATTGCTTCTCAGCCTTTTTGTCTAAGATCAAAAAATTAAATAGAGGATAAGTTAAATCAATCAACTTGGCAAATGGACACATGGCTTATCTACTAAGCAATTTTTTATATACTTTTTATTTTTTCCAGAATACTTACTATCATTTAAATGGATGAAGTACTGAGTCCAAACATCACTGTCATATTTGACTCTCCTAGTTTAAATCTACACAAAACCATTTCAAATGGGTATTCTTTTCTTGTCTATTCTTGAAAGATATGTTTTCTATCTAGTATCTGACCTAGTTTATTAATACTGGCTTTATGGTTTCACAAAATTCTAGAATCACCAGGATATGTAAATGTGTCAAGGATCCTCATTAGCTGCTGTTTCTACAGGTTTGAATTCCAAAACCGTTCCACTACAAAAGAAAACTAACACTTGTGGGCATGCATAACATTTGTTCCTCACAAGACTCTGCAGACTTCCCATTTTTATATAATAGAGTGATAGAAGTGGAATAAAAACTAATTCAGGTGCATCATGTACTAAAGTCCAGGTTTATTCCAATATATCAGGCTATTGCTTCTCAGCGTTTTGGCTAAGATCAAGTGTAGTATCTGTTCTTATCAGTTTAATATCTGATACAGTCTCTATCCAATATAACAGGCTGATTCTCAACTGGGTCTTAAGAATCCAAGTAAGGGAATTTTCAGATGAGTATCTGACTGGTGTATACATCACAAGGTAAATAAAAGATTTTGGCAACAGAAATTCTATTTCTAGAGATTCCATTGATGTGGGTGTAAAAAGTGTTGAAAAAAAAATTGCCTGACCTGTGGTGGCACAGTGGATAAGCGTTAACCCAGAATGCTGAGGTTGCTGGTTTGAAACCCCAGGCTTGACCAGTCTAGGCACATATGAGAAGCAACTACTGAGATGGTGCTTCTTGTTCCCCTCTTCTGTCTCTCTCTCTCTCCTCTTTCTAAAATCAATAAATAAAATCTTTTTAAAAAAATTAACTTCCAGAGTGAAAAGTAGAGAAATATTTAAAATCTGTCCTACATTTTTCAGGTATTTAACTAAATTAAAAATAGATGGTGGTGACAAATGATCTGTCTTAATTAAGACTGCTAGATTTAAAAATAAAAAATAATAAATGAGGAGGCTCATTTAAATATGAATTAAACAATTTATTTTAGTTTAAGTATATCTAATGCAGTATTAATGAACACTATTTACAAATAGACAAATATTGTCCTGCTAATTTATATGGGTTTTGGGGGAGGGGTATGTGGAACTAGGTGGGTAGAAAAATCACTAGAACATTTACTTTTGTTAACAGTTTTTCTCTTCTATTCTGTTGTATAGTGAGTAATATACACAGTGGTAAAACAAAAGTAAATTGTTTAAAACATGTAATAAAAAAGGTCCCTGCATCTTTCCATTTAACATTTTCTCTATATTGTGTCTAAATTTCTGACATCCAAACTTAGATCCTTGGAAAGCAAAAAAAGTTTTCTTTAAATAAATAAAAATAATCCATGTGATTTACAATTTGCACAATATTTCTTTTGTTGTACTGTATATCTTTACAATAAAGAATATTCCTTGTTATTAAAAGTATATACCATGCCATTACTTAGGTCACGTGCCTACAACCCCAATCATTTGCAGGGAAGAGATGAGAGAGGGACAGATTAAAGGGAATGCCCAGTTCCTCAAATCGTATTTGAGATACAACAATACACACACCCCAGGCACTCCCCAAAATGATTCAGGATCAGATTCCTCACTGGTGATTTCACCCACTCGTTCCCTTTGCTCAACGTCTATCATATATCACCTTCATTCTTTATACCACTATTATCTCTACATTATCTCTACCAAAGGCAGTTAAACAGAGCAACGTGCACAGGAATATTTCACACTTTCTATTGAAACAATGAGAAGCTTTAAACACTTTTAAAATAGCTACTTTTATTTAAATATACAAGTTAATGAGTTAATAAAGGTCTAACGGGTATTGGAACAGTTTTCTTCACAATGCCTATTCTAATTAATCATGTTAAAAGACTGGAATCAAGCCTGACCAGGTGGTGGCACAGCGATAGAGCATTGGACTGGGATGCAGAGAACCCAGGTTCGAGACCCCGAGGTCACCAGCTTGAGCGCAGGCTCATCTGGTTTGAGCAAGGCTCACCAGCTTGAGCCCAACGTTGCTGGCTCAAGCAAGGGGTCACTCAATCTGCAACCAAGAATTGATGCTTCTCATCTCTCTCCCTTCCTATCTGTCCCTATCTGTCCCTCTCTCTGACAATGTCTCTGTCAAAAAAAAAAAAAAAAAGACTGGAATCAAGGTGTAATTAAAAAAGACAACTTAATAGAACACAAGCTGTAAATTCTTAATAATCTGATAAAATTTACTTAAACAAAACTTAGAATTGTGTGTGTGTGTGTATAGTATATGTCAAAGCCCCACTTACCTATGGTACTTATATAATTTGCTTATGAGATTATGATGTTACTTTTTATGTTATACTGATCACATACTCAACTACATATACCTATTTACATATGACATCCGGAGAGAAATGAAGAAATGGTCTTAAAAGCTTGGTAATCAATAAAAATAGCTTTTGAGGTTTCAATACTATTTTACTACAAACAGAATATAAACTAGACAATGATAAAAAAAAAGCACATTTTTTTTCTGTGACTCAGCTAACATTACTGTTTCAAAATAATATGGGAATTTATCATTTTTATATATATAAATTTTTATTAATTTTAATGGGGTGACATCAATAAATCAGGGTACATATATTCAAAGAAAACATGTCCAGGTTATCTTGTCACTCAATTATGTTGCATATCCATCACCCAAAGTCAGATTGTCCTCCATCACCTTCTATCTAGTTTTCTTTGTGCCCCCCCCCCCCCCCAACCACCACACTCTTGTCCATGTCTCTTAGTCTCGTTTTTATGTCCCACCAATGTTTGGAATCATGCAGTTCTTGTTTTTTTCTGATTTACTTATTTCACTCCGTATAATGTTATCAAGATCCCACCATTTTGTTGTAAATGAGGGAATTTATAATTTAGTGACTCTTTTTCTCTAAGGTCTTTACAACTGATTCAGGAAAGTACATTCAGACTCCTTTTTAAAATCTGCTTAGCAGTTTTCAAACAACTGAATTACAATTTAAATAGCTTGTGAAAAGTACTCCCAACTTTCCATTCCTTAAAAAAATTTCCCCTTCAATTTAGGGAATCAGCTCTTACACCAGCACAAAATGTAGTGGCATTACACAGGTTTAAATTGTATCACATTTTTAAATGATGTGGGTCTTACAATACTCTATATCAGCGGTAGTCAACCTGGTCCCTACTGCCCACTAGTGGGCGTTCCAGCTTTCATGGTGGGCGGTAGCAGAGCAACCAAAGTATAAATAAAAAGATAGATTTAACTATAGTAAGTTGTTTTATAAAGATTTATTCTGCCAAAGTTAGTGAAAATCCGACATAAAGTACTTGGTAAGGAATTATTATTATATGCTTTCACTTGCTGTAACTCTGCTTTATAAATTTTATAAAGTAAAGTTACTTCCCTACTTTATAAATCACCATTACTGTGGAAACGGTGGGCGGTTAGAAAATTTTACTACTAACAGATACAAAAGTGGGCGGTAGGTATAAAAAGGTTGACTACCCCCTGCTCTATATAAATGGTTGTTAATTCTCTTTCCTTTGAAAGAATTACAAGTGTTACACGCATTCCATATATTAATAAAGTTTCGTTCAACTGCCAGCAGGCTGACCATTTTTAAACTTATAACGCTCACCATCCTCTACTACTCTCATACAGAATCTCATAACCAATAAATTAACCTAATATTTCAAATCATCTTTGAACTTTTCATCTAAACGCGCTTTTAATTTATGATTTAAAAGATTATCTGAAAGTCTGGGGGTCAGTGAAGTGGGTAAAGAGAAAGTTGAAATATTTTAAACTCCATTTCTATTCTCATATGAAAACCACACACAAACTGAAATCAAATGTCATGTGAACCACCCCAATTTCCTTTTCAGCCTATTGCAATCGTTATGGCATTGTTCTGCTCAACCTCTTTTAAATAGTCCTCTAAGCTTTCAACTTCCTCTTCTCTGCTAGACCTCAGCCTTCTACTGAGGGTCACTGTCCCAGGGGCTTGTGAGCATGCGGGTGAAGTATAAACAAGCGCCCCTCTTCGGGTAACTGCTAATAAAGCGTTACCCAGTAACTTGAAGCTTCCCAGCCTTTGCTCACGCTGCTCCCTCTGCCGGGAAGGCGCCCCTACGAACCTCGCCCGAATCCTGAAAAGGTCGAACTCGAACGCAGTCCACTCGATCCACTTCCCTTCAGTTACGGCCTGACCTAAACCATGGCTGTAAATACGACTCCCTTCTTTGGCCTGTAGGTCAATTCGTTTTCCCCCAAAGCAAGAGATTCACGCATTTATCAACTGAAAATGAATATTTACATAGGTAATACAACGTTGTTTTCATTCCTACCCAAATTTTAAAGCAGGGGGATTCTAAAAATCCTCTTTTCCCTTCTTTCCAGCAAAGTAAACAACTAAAACACACACACACAAAAAAAAAACAACGAAAAAAACCCAAATTCGATTCCTCCGTAAGCTCGAGCGTACGCACTGTACAGTAAAAATTACCCACTTTGTTGAAGTAACATTTCCACTTAGCCCTATTAAAATACCACCTCGCGACTTTAAAAGGCACACATTTTGTACTACTGTCAGCACAACTTGATGGAATTAAACTAAAACAAAGCAAAACAAAACGCAGAGCTCGTCTGAGTTCTAAGGTTCCTCATTCCTGGTCTAAAACAGAAAACCACCATTTCCATATAAATCAATTTTTCATGAACTCTTAGTCTCCCTTTATTGAGATTATAACTTCCCCAACCCCAAAACCAGGTGTTGGGAATTTCTAGGTTCCGGTTAATATAATGGCATCAAATTACAGAGCGTGGCTTTGATTTCGCACGCAAACCCTGAACCTGGTTTTTACAAGGTTGACAATTTGCCAGATAAGACGACTTTAAAGACAGCGCCACAATCAAAACTGAGGCCCCGAAACTGAGCAGCAGGACCCTCGGACGAGCTCCTTCCCCCGAGTCCGGGACCGGCCCGCGGCGCCCTAACACTTACCGGAGGCCATGGCTCCGCTCACCGCGCCGCCCGCTCCGCGCGTCCGGACCCGAGGCTGCCACAGTCAGTCAGCCCGCCACTCAGCCCTCTGCCGGCAGGACCACCCTGTCCCCCAGACCACCCCCCGCGCCCCCTCTTCTTTCCCGCCCTCTTCTGGTTTGCGGCTCACACCTTCCACCCCCTTAATTCTCGCGCTCCAGATCGCCCTGCGTCGCCGGGGCGATCTTCTGTCCAGGGCCAGGGGGCGGAGCGCGTCAAGAGCCGAGCACCGGGGGGACTGAGCGCAAGGCGCCCGGCGGGAGGGGATTTCCCACAGCTGACGTAGGGCGCTCACCACCGCCTTCCCCGGGGGCGGGGGGCGGGGCACCTCGCGGCGGGCGGGCGCGCGCGCACCCGCACCCGAAGGCCCACGCTCCGCCCCGCCCCGCCCCGCCCCGCCCGTGCTCCCTCCCCGGGAGCTGCCTCTGGCTCGCGTCAGGCTCGGGGAGCTGGGGCGCGGCATCTGCGGGAGTGCGGGATCACAGGAGCCGGGTCATGGTCCCGCGTGTGAAAGCCGCCAGCTCCTGAGAAATCCCCCTCCTCCAGGTTGTTCTTCAGAGCGTGTTTTAAAGTTCAGGAGCGAGTAGGAGGGTGCGGTGACGTCGAGAAGGCCGGCCGCCCGGGAGCCCTTGAGGGCGGGTTGGGTGGCGAAGTGGGGCCGGCCCTCCGGCTGGGGCGGGGTGATACTAAAGCCCGGGGTTTTCGTTGGGTGGTTCCCCAGTCTTCCTGATTTCGCACATGCAAATCTCCACCCCCGCGCCGCCGGCTGGTGCAACGCTCTGGTCGCGGTGCGCCCTGTAAGGGAAGTGCGGTACGCGTATTCGTTTGTAGTTCTTGTATTTGCATAGGGGACCCCCGCAGTCTGATTTTCCCTCTTTATATCTAAATTGCGAAGGCTCAGTTAACTTTATGTACTTTAGTAAAGCTTCGTAGTACGTTGTATCATTAGCAGTGTGCTCAAGATTAGTAGCGTGGACACTAATCCTGGGATTTGATAGATTTATTTACTCAGGAGGGAAGGGTGAATGGAAAGAAACTTTAGTATGTTAAAGCAGCGGTTTTCAACCTTTCTCATCTCATGGCACACATAAACTACTGAAATTCTGTGCCACTTATTTTTTGCTAATCTGCCAAAAGAAAGAAGGGAAAAAAAAGGTGTACTTTTGATTCCGTCAGACCAGAAGGCTATTGTGTTGGTTGTTGTCATTTTTTAATTTGACAAGGAAAAGAGGTCAGTGCCCCAGACTAAATAGTTAGGTATCGCATGTTTTAAAATTTTTTTGCGGCACACCGGTTGTAAATCTGAAAATCGCTGAGTTAAAGGAATCTAATGTAACTTTACTTCCTTCATGTGCTAAGAACCTCGTATGTGTCAGTTCCTTTACCTTATTTATAAAGTACTGTTATCCTAATTTTATAGATGAAGTAATCTGGGTTCAGAGAAGTTAAGTTCCTACTTCAGAATGCTAGTAAAAAGAAAGCACAGTTTAAACACACGGTTGTCCGGTTCCAAAAGCTCCGTGCGCTTTCCACTGTCCCTTGCTCTCTAAACAAGGAGAGGGAATGGGGAACATCGCCTGCCATGCAAGTGCCGGAACGGGAGAACCTAGTTGGGGGGAAATACTAAAATTGCCTAGCAACTTAAAAATATCCTTTCAACAAAATGTTGAAAGTAGGAAAGAATTAAATTATTGAATAAGCATTAAATCATACCGTGATGTAATAATAGATTGTGAAGACAAAAAAGGAATCTCAGGTGGTTTCACATGGAAAGCTATTGAGAGTGTGATTGACATGATTATATTTATATTTTAAAATGATTACTCTGGATGATGTGTTAACCTGTTAAGGTACATAAGGACAAGGGTTTGAAGGCAAAGTGGTTAAGAGGTTTTTGGAGTAGTCTGAGAAGTAAACGTGGTTTTAACTACTGTTTTTGTAGTGGAGATGGGGGAGTCAGATTTAGTAAGTTATTTTGATAACAGACCCAGAAGTACTTGATGATGGATTGGATGTAGGTGGGAAAAGAAAAAAAGGAATTAGAAATTCCCATATTTTGGGTCTGAGCAACCAGATAAAAAGGGAGAAAAAGGTGAAGAAGCAGCTTTGAAGGGGAAAATCAGGAGTTGTGTGTTGGACAAGTTATATTATGGATGATTATTAGAGAACCCAGTAGGCAGTTGAATATGCAGAACTAAAACTAACTGGAGAGGGCAGGGCTAGATATAAAGATTTGTAAGTCAACCAGCATTTCACCTAAAGAAAGTATTCAGATAGGAAATAAAAATATAAAAAGAGTCCTTGGATCCTCCAAGTCTTAGGTAACTGGCAGAGAAGAAGTTTCTGTGGTAACAAGAAGGAAGACAGAGCGGATGCAGAAAACCTGGTAGGCTTGATAGTATGAAAATGTGGTAATCAGGTTGCCTTTTATTTTATAGTGAAGTATAATGATGTAAAATGAAGGGCAGTGAGGGAATGGAAGGTTCAAGGAAGAAAAGCTGAAAATGTGGTTTGTGAGTAGACCTATATAAAGTATATCAGGCTGTACTGAATATCCATTTGAAATTTGTAGTCATAAGTGTAATGTTATGTTAGACCAGTAAACAGTATTTCTTTTATGGTTTTTAACCCAGGGGATATTAATGGGTAATATGAAAAAGAGGACAAAGAACTAGGAAAATTAAAATCTGAATGGGAATATGAGGAAGGGATGCATAATACCTCTCAACTCACAGACAGTTCTTGAGTAATCTCATTCATTCTCATGATTTTACCCATGGTCACAGGACCATATATCCAGCCTGGATTTTTCCCTGGGCTTCAGATCTATATATTCCATTATCTGCTACGCACCTCCATGGGCGAACTCATATGTATTCCAAACTCAACCTACTCAACATCCCTCCCAAGTTTACTCTTCCTCCCATATTCCTTATACTACCACCACTGTCTACCCATAAACAGGTTAGAAAATTAGAAACCATCTTTGACTTTTCCTCCCCACCCCCACCAATGCCACAACATCCAATCATCAAATCCTACTGATTTATCTTTTTTTTTTAATTTTTTAAATTTTTTTTATTTATTCATTTTAGAGAGGAGAGAGAGAGAGAGAGAGAGAGAGAGAGAGAGAGGAGAGACAGAGAGAAGGGAGGAGGAGCTGGAAGCATCAACTCCCATATGTGCCTTGACCAGGCAAGCCCAGGGTTTTGAACCGGCGACCTCAGCATTTCCAGGTCGACGCTTTATCCACTGCACCACCACAGGTCAGGCCTACTGATTTATCTTGATTGCCACTGTCCTTGTTCAAATCATAATCATATTTCTCCTTGACTACTAAAATAGTCTCTTATGCCTGTCTACACTTTTGTCTCTTCTGAAAGCCATTCAAACCTATTCAGACCGTTTGCTGATGGAGTCCTCTGTATGAATGCATATCAGCCCATACCATTCTTGTGCTTTAGAATCATCTATTAACCTTAAATCCAAACTCTTGGACGTGTCCAACACATTCCTCCATAATCTGGCCACTGCCTCTTTCTTCAGCCTCATCTTCTGCACTCCATGGCTTGCACTTCACACCTCATTGAATTGTTTTGTAGCTTCTCATATTCCAGAAGCTATGCTATTTCTTTTCTCTCTGTCCTTGTTCATGGTTTCCCATTGCTGAGAATGTTTCTCCCCAGAGATATACCATGTTTATGGATGGAAACACTCAGTATATATATATTTTTTCTTATTGAGTGAGAGGCAGACTCCCACATGCTCCCTGACTGGGATCCACCCGGCAAGCCCCCTACAGGCGATGCTCTGCCCATCTGGGGCTGCTTCTCCGTTGTTCGGCAACTAAAATTTTTTTTAGCACCTGAGGTGAGGCTATGGAGCCATCCTCAGTGCTGGGGCCAGCTTGCTCAAACCGAGCCATTGCTGTGGGAGGAAAAGAGAGAGAGAGTAAGAGAGAAGGAGGAGGGGTAGAGAAGCAGATAGTTGCTTCTCCTGTGTGCCCTGATCAGGGAATTCAATCTGGGATTTCCACACGCTAGGCTGACACTCTACTACTGCAGAGCCAACCGACCAGGACCCAGTATTGTTAAAATATCAGTCATTATAGATAAAACTGACATGGTTACCAGGGGGTGTGGGGGAGGGGAATCAGGGGACAGGGGAGTCAAGGGGACAAATACATGGTAATGAAAAATGAGTTGGCTTTGGGTGATGGGCACACAACACAATTAGCAGTTCAAAGGCCATGGAGATGCTCACCTGAAACCTATGTACTCTTGTTGATCAGTGTCACCCCATTAAATTTAATTTCTAAATTTAAAATAAAGTCCTAATCAACCTTTAAAAAATGTATCAGTTCTCCCCAAATTAATCTGTAAATTTAATGAATCCCAGTTCAAACCTCAGTATATTATTTTGTTGGAAT
Organism: Saccopteryx leptura; assembly: GCF_036850995.1. Lineage (NCBI taxonomy): Eukaryota > Metazoa > Chordata > Mammalia > Chiroptera > Emballonuridae > Saccopteryx > Saccopteryx leptura. The sequence goes on from NC_089505.1 coordinate 257,217,071, forward strand.
TGACAAGGTGATTCTTAAGTGTATGTAGAAATGCCAAGGTTCCAGATGGCCAAGCCAATATTGGAGAATAAAGCTAGAGAATGTACATTACCAAAGATCCAAATTTATTATAAAAGTACAGAAGTTAAGATAAAATGATATTGGCACAAATCTAGACAAGTAGAACAATGAGCTGAATGAGAAACTCCAGAAATAGATGCTTATTTATAATAGTCACCACTGCACTTCCCTTGGGGAAAGGACAGCCTGTTCATTAACTGGTGCTGGAACAGATTTGTTATCTATATGGAAAATAATGAAACCTAACTTTAACCTTACACCATATGCAAAGTTTGATATATTTAAAATAGATCTCTATAAAATATAATCTATTTAAAATAGATCATAGATATAAATGTTAAAAATAAAATAATAGAACTTCTAGAAAACGTTCATAACTTTGGGAAAGGCAGGGGTCTTCAATATTACCTAAATAGCAACAAAAAGAAAAGGTAGGTAAATTGGACTTTATTAAAGTACTTAAAAATGCCACTAAGAGAATAAAAAGGCAGGCCACGCACTGGAAGAAGATGCTTACAATAAATGCATCTGCTAAAGAAGCCTGTGGCATCCATGAAGGTACTCTGCTCAGATCTCAGTGCTAGAAAGGATCTACATCAGCTTTTAAGCCAAGGTCACATATTGCTTGGCTTCACCTAGCCAATTATAAGCACAGTGGTAGTACAAGGGCTCACCATCTCTACTTAGTGCAGGATTTCCCCTACGGCAATATTTGTGTCAGAGGACTGGCTGAGATTCTCAGAGATGCACCCCAATCGGACTCTGTTTCTACTCAACTCTTCTTGGCCCTTTCTTTTCACAAATGTCAGACCTGCATCTGAAGACTTTCCCTGCCAATTCCTTCTCTCCCTTTTATCTTTCATAGGTGTTATCCCCAGTGACTCTCTTGCATTGCATTTGTGCCAATATCACTTTATCATTTCATATTGCCATCTGCTTCCCAGAGGATCCAGTTGATTCACATATGCACTCTACAAAGCAATAAGAAAAAGATAGATAACCCACTTTTTTAAGTCAACAAGAGATTTAAACAAGCACTTTACAAAGAAAGATAGCCAAGTGAATAATAAGTATATAAAATGGTGCTCAGTATCACTAGTCATCAGGGAAATATGTTTAAAAACCACAGTGAGCCTGACCAGGTGGTGGCGCAGTGGATGGAGCGTTGGACTGGGATGTGGAAGACCCAGGTTCGAGACCCTGAGGTCGCCGGCTTAAATGTGGGCTCATCTGATGTGATCAAATAGCTTGCCAGCTTGGCCCCAAGGTCTCTGACTTGAGCAAGGGGTTACTCAGTCTGCTGAAGGCCCAAGGTCAAGGTACATATGAGAAAGCAATCAATGAACAACTAAGGTGTTGCAATGAAAAACTGATGATTGATGCTTCTCATCTCTCTCTGTTCCTGTTTGTCCCTATCTATCCCTCTCTCTGACTCTTGCTCTGTCTCTGAAAAAATAAATAAATAAATAAAAAATAAAAACCACAGTGAAATATTGCTACACCATTCATCAGAATGACTAAAATGAAAAGAACTATTCCAAGGGTTGGTGAGGTTATGGAACAAGTGGGATTGCCATAAATTTTTTGTGGGAATATAAATTGGTACAACCACCTTGGAAAACTGGCAGTATCTACTAAACCTTACAATACCTGACTTCAAACTATATTATAGGGCCACGACAATCAAAACAGCATGTTATTGGAAGAAAAATAGACACTCAGACCAATGGAACAGAATAGAAAGTCCAGAAATAAAACCACATATATATGGTCAAATAATTTTCGATAACGGGGCCAACAACACACAATGGAGAAAAGAAAGTCTCTTCAACAAATGGTGCTGGGAAAACTGGAAAGCCACATGCAAAAGAATGAAACTCGACTATAGTTTGTCCCCTTGTACTAAAATTAATTCAAAATGGATCAAAGACCTAAATAGAAGACCTGAAACAATAAAATACATAGAAGACATAGGTACTAAAGTCATGGACCTTGGTTTTAAAGAGCATTTTATGAATTTGACTCCAAAGGCAAGGGAAGTGAAGGCAAAGATAAATGAATGGGACTACATCAGACTAAGAAGTTTTTGCTCAGCAAGAGAAACTGACAACAAAATAAAGACAGCCAACTAAATGGGAAATGATATTTTCAAACAACAGCTCAGATAAGGGCCTAATATCCAAAATATACAAAGAACTCATAAAACTCAACAACAAACAAACAAACAATCCAATAAAAAAAATGGGAAGAGGACATGAACAGACACTTCTCCCAGGAAGAAATACAAATGGCCAATAGATATATGAAAAAATGCTCATCTTCATTAGTTATTAGACAAATGCAAATCAAAACTACAATGAGCCTGACCGGACGGTGGCGCAGTGGATAGAGCATCGGACTGGGATGCCAAGGACCCAGGTTTGAGACCCCGAGGTTGCCAGCTTGAGCGCAGGCTCATCTGGTTTGAGCAGAAGGCTCACCAGCTTGGACCCAAGGTTGCTGGCTCGAGCAAGGGGTTATTCGGTCTGCTGAAGGCCCGTGGTCAAGGCACATATGAGAAAGCAATCAATGAACAACTAAGGTGTCATAATGCGCAAGGAAAAACTAATGATTGATGCTTCTCATCTCTCTGTTCCTGTCTGTCTGTCCTTGTCTATCCCTCTCTCTGACTCACTCTCTGTCTCTGTAAAAAAAAAAAAAAAAAACTACAATGAGATACCACCTCACACCTGTTAGATTAGCTATTATCAACAAGACAGGTAATAGCAAGTGCTGGAGAGGCTGTGGAGAAAAAGGAACCCTCATTCACTGTTGGTGGGAATGTAAAGTAGTACAACCATTATGGAAACAAGTATGGTGGTTCCTCAAAAAACTGAAAATAGAAGTACCTTATGACCCAGCAATCCCTCTACTGGGTATATACCCCCCAAACTCAGAAACATTGATATGTAAAGACACATGTAGCCCCATGTTCATTGCAGCATTGTTCATAGTGGCCAAGACATGGAAACAACCAAAAAACCCTTCAATAGATGACTGGATAAAGAAGATGTGGCACATATATACTATGGAATACTACTCAGCCATAAGAAATGATGACATCGGATCATTTACAACAAAATGGTTGGATCTTCATAACATTATACGGAGTGAAATAAGTAAATCAGAAAAAAACAAGAACTGCATGATTCCATACATAGGTGGGACATAAAAAAGAGACTAAGAGACATGGACAAGAGTGTGGAGGTTACGGGAGGGAGGGAGGGAGAGGGGGAGGGGGAGGGTAAGGGACGCAAAGAAAACTAGATAGAAAGTGATGGAGGACAATCTGACTTTGGGTGATGGGTATGCAACATAATTGAATGACAAGATAACCTGGACATGTTTTCTTTGAACATATGTACCCTGATTTATGGATGTCACCCCATTAAAATTAATAAAAATTAAAAAACCCTAAAATATAAATACCCTGTGATCCAGCAGTAAAGATGCTCTTCGACTTACAATGGGGTTATGTCCTGATAACTCCATTGTGAGTTTAAAATACCGTAAGTTGAAACGCATTTAACACATCTAACCTAGCACTGTGCTTGAGTGCTCTCTGCAATGAGGAAGTGTCCTCAGCCATTCCACCTTCTGCGTCCATTGTTGGACTGTGCTCCTGCTGCCAATACATCATGATATAGAAAGAAAAGTTCTTCAACCAGAGCCTGGCTGAGTGGAAGCTCTTCATCTACAACCTGACTACCAGAGAGTGCCTGGGGCATACCTGCAAGAGCTGGGAGGTTTTCTTGCTCCTCTCCCTAGTCTTTTATGTGTTCCTGGCAGCACTCTTCATATTCACAGTGTGAATATACTTCAAGTGAGAGGGTTTTTTCTTTATTTTTATTTTTTTAAGATTTTACTTATTGATTTTTAGAGAGGATGGAGAGAGAGAAAGGCAGAGGGAGGAGTATGAAGCATCAACTCGGACTAGTTGCTTCTTGTACTTAACTGGGCAAGACCAGAGTTTTGAACCAGAAACCCCAGCATTCCAGGTTGACTCTGTATCCACTGCGCCACCACAGATCAGGCATGAATATACTTCAGACTCTGAAGAATGAGGTTCCAAAATACTGTGACCAGATTTCTAGTCCAGGACTTGTGATTTTTCCAAAACCAATGTCAGCATTGAAATATTCATCCATATATCTGATCCAGAGTCCTATAGAAGGTATATTGAAGATCTTAAGAAGTTTCTAAAGACATATGCTTTAAAACAGAAGAATCTCACAGTCTGTCCTTGCCGTGAATCAGCACGGCTAGTAATTCCAGGTCATTCATGCACATGGCGTGGAATTAAGAAAACAGACTCACCAAGAAAAGAGAATGGGATCGGAGGCATCTTCAATGCCGATGGCAAGATCAGAGAGAGAGCGAGAGCCCCCAGTCTGCCTCATTTTATAGTGTAGAAATTAAAGCCTTTAAGCCAATTTACAAATAAGGAAATCTCTGATACAAAGCCACTGATCTGAGGCATAAATGGGATTCCTCATAAGAGTGCACCACCCCACATCATGCAACAGTCAAGGGTATGGGGAAAAGCTTAGTCTTGAGAAGATCTTAGTATTATAAGGGTATGTGGAAGATCTTAGTATTAGAAGGGTGTTGAGAAGATCTTAGTTTTAAAAGGGTGTGTGGAAGATCTTAGTATTGGGGGCTGGAGAAGAGTTTAGTCTTAAACTAAGCCCTATGCTGTGAGGATTTTGTCAGTTTACAGCCTGTCTCCCACATGTCCTAATGGAGTACTCTTTGAACAGATAGGTCCAGTTTATGTTGTATGTCAGTTTCCTGTTACCTTACTTTAAGCATGTAGTGGTGTGGATGACCTTGATTTGGCTACTCCAAGGGACATCCTTGTATTCTTGTGAAAATTAATAGAATAACTGGAAGAAAGCTTCAGGGAGAACCAGGAACAGAATGCTCTGGTATTCCTAAGGGCGAAAACACAACAGCTCTATCAGCTTATTCTCCTGAGGGAAACAGAGACGAAATATTTTCCAAATTATGAGGGAAAAACCACATGTGAGCTATGTACAGCCATTAGTTGCTATCCAGCTCAGCTTTGGTGCTAGCAGTACCCTAAAAGAAGTAACAGTCAACTGCAAGATTGTTGGATCACCCAACCTGAAAAACCGTGGTGATCATGACTGGTTTTTAGAATGAGTTGCGTTCAAAATTACAATGTGTGCAAGAAGGAATTAGAATATGTCCACAGAGTAAATGTGTTGTCCATCTTCATTTTCTATCAGCTAGACTGGCCATTCTAGAATTGCGAGACCACCTGAGAGAAAGGTGAGGTGATACATGACACTGGGTTACATTATAATGTGTTTCCCGATCATAGTGTTCAGTGCCTTCTAAAGTAACTGCTTATTGCCTTAAACTGCCTTTTGGAACCATTGTACACTCTCCAGATGGAGACTGTGAACACACAATTCTGAATATGGGTGTTTTGTCCTATTTTTATGTGGTTTAATTGCCAAGTGTCTAAAGCTTAATGTGCTGTGCTGTGTAATTGTTTTGTGTATATATTTAATGCTGGTTAACTCATATTTTCATGCCAGCAAAGTTTTAGGGCTAAGGTTGACTTGACCAACATAAAATATCTTTACAGCTATAAAAAAATGTATGTGGAGAAGTTCTGTATGTAAAAAGGAGAAAATAAAATAAAAGTGGAATTGAAAGGTTGTCTTGGTTTTTTGAAAAATTATTAATTATTATTATTATTGCAGAGAGAGACAGGAAGGGAGAGAGATGAAAAGCATCAATTCGTAGTTGTGGCACTTTAGTTGTTCATTGATTGCTTCTCCTATGTGCCTTCACTGGGGCCTCAAGCTGAGCCAGTGACCCCTTGATGAAGCCAGCAACCTTGGTACCATGTTGATGATTCCACACTCAAGCTGGCAAGCCTGTGCTCAAGCAGGCAACCTCAGGAATTCAAACCTGGGACCTCAGTGTCCTAGGTTGTCACTCTATCCATTGTGCTGCCACCAATCAGGCTTGTAAAGTTATTTTTTACATGCTGTATTAGTCTATGGATCTTTTTGATTAAGAACACAAACTGTTTTTTGTAAAACATATAAAAAAGAAAAAGTAGTGATGGGATTATTGTGCTGGGACTAAATCTCTTATAAAAAAGTATTCTAGACCATAGATGAAATAGCATTTTTGGCCTGGCCTGTGGTGGCACAGTGGATAAAGCGTTGGCCTGGAAATGCTGAGATCGCCGGTTCGAAACCCTGGGCTTGCCTGGTCAAGGCACATATGGGAGTTGATGCTTCCAGCTCCTCCTCCTTCTCTCTCTCTGTCTCTCCTCTCTCTGTCTCTCCCTGTCCTCTCTAAAATGAATAAATAAAAAATTAAAAACAAAAACAAAACAAAACTAAATATTAAAAAGAAATAGCATTTTTAGGTTACCCAGTATGAATATGCACCTAATTTTCTTATGAAATTAAATGCCTAAGATTTAAATTGTACAATAGTTTGTAAAAAAACCTTGTTACTGCTTTTATTTAGCAGACAGGGGACTCTAATAAAAAATATAAATTGTGAAATATAAAAAAGATGCATCTAACCTACAGAACATCATAGCAGCCTAATTTACCTTCAATGTTGTCAGCACTTACTCTAGTCTATAGTTGGGCAAAATAATCTCATAGCCACTGCCCAGCATCACAAAAATATCATACTTCATGTTGCTAGCTCGGGAAATGATCAAAATTCAAAGAAAACAGTTTCTGCTGAATTCATATTGCGTTTGCACATTATTATGTTAAAAAATCAGAAGTTGAATCATTGTAAGTTGGGAACTGTCTCTACTACTCTCAGGTATATACCAAATAAATACATGCTTGTATCCACCAACAGATGGACAAGAATATTTAAGCACCTTTATTCACATTATCCACACAACAACATTGGTAAATTTTATAAGTATAAAAGCCAAATGCAAAAGAGTACATACTATATGAATCCATTTATAGCAAGTTCAAAAAACAGATAAAACTGCTTGACCAGGCCCTGGCCGGTTGGCTCAGCGGTAGAGGGTTGGCCTGGCGTGCGGGGGACCCGGGTTCGATTCCCGGCCAGGGCACATAGGAGAGGCGCCCATTTGCTTCTCCACCCCCCTCCCCCCTTCCTCTCTGTCTCTCTCTTCCCCTCCCGCAGCCAAGGCTCCATTGGAGCAAAGATGGCTAGGGCACTGGGGATGGCTCCTTGGCCTCTGCCCCAGGCGCTAGAGTGGCTCTGGTAGCGGCAGAGCGACGCCCCGGAGGGGCAGAGCATCGCCCCCTGGTGAGCAGAGCTTTGCCCCTGGTGGGCGTGCCGGGTGGATCCCGGTCGGGCGCATGCGGGAGTCTGTCTGACTGTCTCTCCCCATTTCCAGCTTCAGAAAAATACAAAAAAACCAAACAAACAAACAAAAAAAAACTGCTTGACCAGTGGTGGCACAGTGGATAGAATGTTGACCTGTTCAATTTGATGACAGATGTCTTTTTAATTCAAAAACAACAACAAAATATCTTACAGAGTTATTTCCCTTTTTTTGAGTTATTTCACTTTTTATCTCTCATTCTCACTCTTTTGTATTGCCTGTAGGATCTGAGACACAGACACATGCATTTACTAATCAGATTTGTTTGTTTCTTGAAGACCGTAACTTCTTCATTGCTGCATCATTTGAAAAAAGATTTTATATGTTTAAAGCATGTTCTTTAGAATTAAGAGCAATGGTTCTCTGCCTTATCAGATGCGTCCACTTTTTTATAACTTATATTTGTAACATCCCCTTTACTATCCTGAAGTGAAATTCATTGATATAATCTACCATACATGTGTATTTTCAAACAAATTAAAATAATGTGGCCCTGGTTGGTTGGTTGGCTCAGTGAATAGAGCATTGGCCCAGCATGTGGATATCCTGGGTTCATTCCCTGATCAGGGCACAGATGAGAAGCGACCCTCTGCTTCTCTTTCCCTTCCTTTCCCCCTTCTCTCCCTCTTCCTCTCTCACAGCCAATGGCTCTGTTGGTTCTAGTGTTAGCCCTGAGCTCTGAGGATAGGTGGGTTGGTCCGAGCATTGGCCTCAGGTGCCGAGAATAGCTCAGTTGATTTGAGCATCGGCCCAGACAGGGGTTGCCAGGTGGGTCCCGGTTGGGGCGCATGCAGGAGTCTATCTCTCTATCCTCCTCTCGCTTAAAAATAAAATAGCTTTACTGGTGGTGGTGCAGTGTATAAAGTGTCGACCTGGAATATGGAGGTCACTGGTTCAAACCTGGGTTTGCCCCATCAAGGCACATATGGGAGTTGATGTTTACTGCTCCTCCCCCATTCTCTCTCTCTCTCTAAAAATGAATAAATAATACCTAAAAAAATAAAATAAAAAACATGAAAATAATGCGCTAACAGCAATATCACAGAAAGAATAAAAAGAAAGTTATCTATAAAAAAAATACTGATTTCAATATGTACCGTATTTTTCACTCCATAAGACACACCTGACCATAAGATGCACCTAGAGTTTTAAGGAGGAAAATAAGAAAAAAAATATTCTGAACCAAATGGTGTGTTAAAATATTTAATAAAATCGCTGATCCCTTCGGGTGGACTCCGCCATGGAGCCAGTAGAGACCTGGATGCCCGGGAAGGTGGCAGCCTGGCTCAGAGGACTACAGCTTTGAGGACAGGGAGCTGCCTGGCAAGTACTTACTCCAGCTCTGCCCCATCATCTTGAGGCTCTGACTGTGTGGCCTCTGGGCCACCAGGAGCTCATCCTGGAAGGGGTGGAACAGCTCCAGGCCCTGAACTCTGGGCTACAGACAGAGAACCTGCAAAGCCTGACAGAGGGGCTGCTGGAGGGGACCCATGTCTTCCAGAGCTTAGTCCAAGGCCACCTGGGGGGCTGTACTAAGCCCCCTGCCGATGTCCTCAGTGCAGCTGTGGAGCTAGTGCGTGAGGCCTATTCCCTCCTCTTCTGGCTCAACAGGTACCTCTTCTCCCACTTAAATGACTTCTCGACCTGCCAGGAGATTGGGGAGTTGTGCAGGAAGCTGGGCCAGGTCTTGCAGGAGGACTGTCCAGCGGCTGAGAAGGAGAGCCAAGTCCTGACGATTTGCAGCCACGTGGCTGGGATCTGCCATGTGAGCGCGCTCTAGCACGGCCCTCTGCTCCAGCAGTTCCTTGGGGCTGCAGTTCCCCAGCGACAGGACTCTTGTCTTCTAGGGGTCCGAGTCTCTGCTGCCCCTGCTGGGAGTGCGGCTGGGGGAGCAGGGGCAATGGGCAGGGGCTCGGGGTCAAGGAGCAGCTCGGGGTCAAGGGGCAGCTCGGGGTCAAGGGGCAGCAGCCCCTGCCCATTGCCCCTGCTCCCCCAGCCGCACTCCCAGCAGGGGCAGCAGAGACTCGGACCCCTAGAAGACAAGAGTCCTGTCGCTGGGGAGCTGCAGCCCCAAGGAACTGCTGGAGCAGAGGGCCGTGCTAGAGCGCGCTCACATGGACAATCCTTTGGGCCTAGAAATTCACACCACCAGCAACTGCCTGCACGTCATGTTCCAAGTGGGCACCCAGGTCCCCTCCAACTTCCGGCTGCAGATCCTGCCTGGAGATGAGATTGTCCAGGTCAACGAGCAGGTGGTGGTGGGCTGGCCCCATAAGAACATGGCCAGGGAGCTGTTTCAGGAGCCAGCTGGGGTTAACTTAGTGCTGAAGAAAGTCCTGGTGCCAGAGAGACCCCCACAGACACCACCTCAGGCCCTGAGCTCTCCACAGTTGAGGGTCCCATCAGTGGCTCTGGCCCCACCATCTCCCAGGGCTCCACCTGAAGATGTCTTTGCCTTCAAGCCATCCTCAAACCCAAGTCCCAAGCCCAGCCCTGCCTCAATAGACTGTGTCTCCCTTGACCCCGAGCCCCTGCCCATTGCCCCTGCTCCCCCAGCCGCACTCCCAGCAGGGGCAGCAGAGACTCAGACCCCTAGAAGACAAGAGTCCTGTCGCTGGGGAAGAAATCAAAAGGCGTGGTGACGCAGCTGAGCCGCTGGCGGGTGTCATGCTGGGAGTTGGGCCGGCCGGACTGTGACTGTGACGGCTGGCTCCTGCTACGCAAGGTGCCCAGTGGCTTCATGGGCCCTCGCTGGCGCCGCTGCTGGTTTGTGCTCAAGAGACACACGCTCTACTGGTACCGCCAGCCCCAGGATGAGAAAGCTGAGGGCCTCATCAATGTCTCCCAACTACAATCTGGAAAGGGGGCATGATCAGAAGAAAAAATATGTGTTCCAGCTCACCCACAACGTGTATAAACCCTTCATCTTTGCTGCTGACACCCTGGCAGATCTGAGCATGTGGCTGCGGCATCTTATTACCTGTATTTCCAAGTACCAGTCTCCAGGCCGGGCCTCCCTGCCCTGCGAGGAAGACTGCTACAGTGAAACAGAAGCAGAAGACCCTGCTGATGAGGCTGGGTCCCTCCCGCTCAGCCTCGCCCAGCCTTGGCCAAGCTGGGAGTCCTCTCCATGGAGACACTTCACCTGCAGCCACCGCCACGCAGGGCAGCCCACAGACCTCCTTTGGCCTTCTAAAAGATAAAAGTGAAGGGGCACTGGAAGGAATGGTCCAGGGGCTGAGGCGGGGTGGCGTGTCCCTCCTGGGCCAGCCACAGCCCTTCACTCACGAACAATGGCGGAGCTCTTTCATGCGGCGCAACCGCGACCCCCAGCTCAATGAGCGGGCGCACCGAGTGCGGGCGCTGCAGAGCACACTCAAGGCAAAGTTCCAGGAGCTGCAGGCCCTGGAGGAAGTGCTAGGTGACCTGGAGCTGACCGGAGAGAAGTTCCCGAGGTGGAAAGAGCAGAACCAGGAGCTCTACTCAGAGAGCCTGGCAGCCTGCAGAGTGGCACAGGCGGAGGGTGGCTCCCACGTCCTGACCTCTGACTCCAGAGAACAGTCTTCCCGCCCCCTGCCCTCTGACCCTGAGGAACACTCCCATCATTTCCCCCTGACCCCAGAGAGCAACCTCCAGCCTGCTGACCTCTGACTCTAGCCAGTACCTATCTCCTGACACCTGGCCCTGAGGACCACCTCCACCCCCAGCCTCTGACATGTCTAGGACAGAGCATCTCTGGTTTCTCTTTAAGGTTGGAAGTAGAACTGGTCCATAGTTTTACCTCAAGCTGACTCCCCTCTGCCTGAGCATCCGCTATTTCTGCTCCCCTTCCCCTGGAGCAGGGTAAAGTGATACAGACTCTGTGCCACCCTCTCCCCCCTTGCCAGTGAAGGAGTGGAAAAAAACTGGGCCTGACCTGTGATGGCACTGTGGATGGAGTGTCAACTTGGAATGCTGAGGTGGAATGCTGAGGCTGCTGGTTCGAAGCCTTGGGCTTGCCCAGTCAAGGCTCATGCAGGAAGCAAATACCACCTGATGCTTCCCGCTCCTCCCCCTGCCTCTCTCTCTCCTCTCTAACATCAATGAATAAAGTCTTGATTAAAAAAAAATTTAATAAAATATACCGCAATAATATATCAACACTGTAAACTCAACAGCAGTATTAACAACCATTATCACTGGTATTAACAAATGAGAAGAGACTTTAATGTTCAAATACACTTCTAGTTGTCTGGGAACCCCAGGAACTCATCATCGCTAGTGTCAGAATTTAAGAAACTCAGTTTCTCACAATCACTGGTATCACTTTCTTTGCTATTTTCATATATGATACCATCTTCAGTGCCATCTAAGGCATTGCTAATGCCACATTTTTTGAATGACCATACCATGGTTTCATTCTTCACTGACTGCCATGATGTTTTCACCCATTCACAAACTTGAGTGATAGTGGGTCTCTTCATTCGCCCAGTTGGTGTCAGATCATGATTACCAGCAGCCATGCATTTGTTCCACTCTTCCATAAAGACTTTAAATGGTTTGTTGATGGAAATGTCGAGAGGTTGCAACTGGCTGGTAAGACACCTGTGAATTACAGCTGGATGAGACTTCACTTCTTTAAAGTTTTGTGTGTGTGTGTGTGTGGTTTTGCTAATATGTGCTCTAAACTGGTCAAGCACTAATAGGGCAGCAAGTACGTCAGCACTTCACACAGAGCTCCAGCAGCAGCAGCGCAGCCCTCCACTGCTGCAGCTCGCCTCTCACGTCTGCCTCAATGATGCCAGATGAACACGCCCACACATCGCTCACCTTCCCTCCTGCACTGCGTGCAACTGTGGAAACCAGAACCAGGAGATCACTCAGCAGATGCCATGGTGGGTATGATTATGCTCCTGCTGGTGCTCATTCTACATATGTTTACTGGCGCAGCGCCCTGCAGCAGCTAAAAAAAAATGAACATTTGCTTCATAAGATGCATAGGCATTTTCCCCTTCACTTTTGAGGGAAAAAAGTTGTCTTATGTAGCGAAAAATACAGTAAATGCTTGGTAGGAATAATAGAATATATATATATATATATTGATCTCTGTACCTGGGCTCCTAAATTTCTTGGAATTTCCTGGGTGATAGCAGTGTCTTTTATTCTAAGGTGGCAACTCTGAGTGGGCTTCTGAATGGCTCCTGGATGAGGTTTGTCACCAAAAAGACCAAGCCATAATTAAAAGCTTGGCATTTTTATCCCTATTCCTCATTCTCCAGAGAGGGAAAGAGGCTGAAAAATGGAGTTAATAATTTATCATGATTATATAATGAAGCCTCCATAAAAGTCTTTATATTGTAGGGTTTGAACAGCTTCCAGGTTGGTAAACACCTGGGGGTGATGGGAAGTGCTTGCCTGGAGAGGGCAGGAAGCTCTGCGTCCAATCCCACATGCCTGTCCTACGCACCTCTTCATCTGCCTGTCCATCTGTGTCCTCTATCATATTCTTTATTGTGTAGTAAATGGATACACATAAGTATTCCCCTGAGTGCTGTTCTAACAAATACTTAAATCCAAGGGGAAGGTGGTCATGGGAACCTACCTCTGTATCCAAGTTGGGCAGAGGTTGTGGTGACACTGGTCACCTACCGCTTGTGACTGGCATATGAAGTGGGGGGCAATCTTGTGGGGCTGAACCCTTAACCTGTGGGAACTGATGCTATCTCCAGGTAGATAATGTCAGAATTGAGTTATATTGTAAGAGACAATGTCTGATTCCACACTTAGTGTGTGAAAAAAACCCCCCATATTTGGTCTCAGAATGTTGGGAGTTGGATAGTAGTGTGAAAGTAAATGAGAAACATAGAACTGAGTTTTTCCTTACATACTTGGGCATGACTACATTAAAAGGCATAATTAAGTTTTCAAATGTTTATGTCTATACATAAAAGCACTGAACACAAGTACTCCAAGTGCAGCCTGATACTGATGTGTTGTTGTATTGGTGAGTTGTCAGTTGTAATTTAAAAAGTTTTCTAATAAAACAATCTTCCCTAGGTAGTAGTTGAGAAATTTGGTGTGTATTGAAACCACAGAAGAAAAAATTTGTGTTTATATGTAAAATTGAGTTGTGTTTTAGGCTTATGTTATTATAGTAGACTTTTCATCCACATTAATATGAGTGTCTGGTGAGGCATTGGAAAGTCATGTGGATGGCGGGCAACTCTTGGCTGTGCTGGCCTGACCTGTGCAGGGCATCTGGAAGCCCTTACCACCCCTGCCGCAAATACCAGTGGTGACCCCAGATCATTGTGAAACCATCAGTTTGGTCACAGACTTCCAGAATATCCCCAGTGGTTTGGAACAGTGGTTCTTAAATTCTGGTGGTCATAAAAAATCACTTGGAGAGTGTGTTTGGAATGCACATTCCTAGGTTCTACACTCAGAAAGTCTTATTCTGTAGGTAGGGGAAGGCCCAGGAATCTGCATTTTTACAGACTACTCCAAGAGTTTTGTCCCTTAGAACTCACTTTGACAAGCTTTGCTCTGGACTAGAGGGATGATACCCAATTTACAAATATTGATCGATTTACGGCCTATGCAACTTATGACCATTCGACTTTACGACCACAATCGCTAGTCACGACTGCTCCGTGTCTGGCAGTGCAAGTATTGCCCAGCTGGGTGTACAACAGTGCGGACCAGCTTCCGGCAGCACTACCATCTCTGCGTGCACCATTTCAACTGTTATCCCAGACTCGGTACAGCAATTTGTGTTTTGTGTCTTGGATATTTTTCATCAAACCCCTCCCAAGATGTCTACCAAGAGGAAATTGTCTTTGCAGATATTAAACCAGTTGTACTGGTAATGCAGTGTTTTACTTAAACCTGACAAATGCAAAAATAAGAAACAAAATGGTGTAGAGATGATACAAATGGCATAAAATGAACAAAGAAAATTATGATATAGAACAATAATGAAAGAAAATTATGATAAAATATGACTTAAAGATTTTTATAACATCATTTCACAGTACTATACATATAGCCTACTCAACTTACGACCAAATCGTGTTACAACTGGTCCGTCAGAACCAATCGTGGTCGTAAGTCGAGCACTAGCTATACCATGTTCAGGTAAAGAATCTAAGTCATAGTAGGAGACCAATTTACCCCATAAGAACCTTTGTATTTGAGGTATACATTTGGTATATTTATGTTTTAAGGCCACACAAAGTATGGTAGTATTGTTGGCAGTAAATTTTACTGCTGTCATTTGATGACACCAACAAAAGTAAAAATTCTATTAATAGTTGAAGATTGTATTAATACTGTTGTGTATATTCTTACCACTATAATACAATAATTATTTAATACAGAAAGAGATTTTAAAACTCTAGTAGTGATAGGGGAGGGCCAGAAAACAATGACTGGTGTTAGGTGAGGTTAAGGAAGACCCTTGGAGGGAACAGGGGAAGACACAGGTTGATGGTAGCCTACCAAGAACTCCAAATGGACAACAGGGCAGAAAGGAAATGGTGTCCTAACCTCCTAGGTGAACATCACAGCTGAGTGGAGCTCAATTTAGGGATTAATGTGAAAACCTGGCACTTTGCCCAGATGGCATCTGTCTTTCATCACCAACTGAGAAGCAAGTGCATCTCTGGAGTTTGAGCAGAAGCTGTTCTTGTGAGCGAAGTATGTAGTTCACCCATTAGGCCCAGGGCACTCCTTCCCCAGGGGCAGTTGTTTGGGAAGAACTAGGAAGACTGCTTCATGGATTAGGAGTCAGGCAAAGTCAGTGAGAGAACCTTGAATAATGCTTAATGGAGGCTGTGATAGTCTGTTGAATTATCCCTGTGCCATCCCGAGGGATCTGGCTTTGCAAACAGCACAGACCCAGATTTGAATCTTAGGTCAGCAACTTTTTTAGTGTGGGATATTGGGCAAGTCGCTTAACTTCTCTGTGCTTATTTGCTCATCTGTAAAATGGGGATAATATAGTAACTATCTCACAGGCTTGTTATGAGGACCAAATGAGACCATTAATGTAAAGTGTCTGACACATAGAAAGCATTAAAAGATGTTAGCAGGGTCTCACCCACCCCCCTTTTAAATTTTTTCACATACACAGCAATGTTGAAAGCAGGGAACATTTATATATCCACCAATTAGATTCTACCATTAATATTTTACTACATTTGCCTTATCATCTGTCAAGCCATTTTTTATCCCTCTGTCCACCCATTCATTTTTTATGTATTCATGTATTTTTATGTATTTTTAATGTATTTCAAAACAAATTGCAGACACTGGCACACTTCTCCCTAAATACTTCAACATGCATAAACAGTTATTTTTACACTTCTCTAATAACCAGAACAATCCTATTCATCAGATTCACTGTGTATCTCCCTCAGAGAATTCTGGTTGAACATTGCCAAATTGCTTCTCTTTGATAAACCCTTCTCTATCTCTGTCCTCTTCCCTCTGTTACACAGTTTATACAGATATTTTACTTCAATTTAGGCCACCAGGTTATTTTACAAGAAATTAAGCTTGATTGAGACTACAAGCTGGACCCAGTTAGAGTACTGGACAAATAATTGCAATTGCTGGACTCACCCGTTAGGAGTGGATTTTATCTGCATCCTCACTGCTACTCTGCTGTTTGCAGGCACTCCTCGGAGATACTGCAGGTTTTGTTCCAGACAAAATCTGCAACAAAGCAAATTTGCAATAAAGCAAGTCACTTTTTGGGGGGACTTCCCAGTGTATATAAAAGTTATGTTTACCATATACTGTAGTCTGTTAAGTGTGCAATAGCATTATGTCTAAAACAATCTACATACCTTAGTTAAAAAATACTTTATTGCTAAAAAATTCTAATCATCATCTGGGCCTTCAGTGAGTCATAATCTTTTTGCTGGTAGGGCTTACCTTCAGTTTGTAAAAAAACCCTTTATCTGCGAAGCACAATGAAATGACAATGTGCCTATACTTACTACGTGAGTATTGTTTGAAACCTCTGAAATCTACTTCTGTGAATTAAAGACGTTGTAAAAGACAAAAGTAATGGGGAACACAACTCCTAAAGAATAAGAATGAGGATCTATAATTAAGTTTGGAACCATTTCCACTTTCTTCAGTGTACTGAAGCATTCTTTGAAAATAGCTGTAATACTCACAGAAGGAAGTGATACTTGAGCTAGGTGGGTGTCATTTGGTTAAGCGGAGAAAAAGACAGAAAACTGAGTGTAGGAGAGACCAGGACAGTTGAGACAGGATGTGCGGCAGGCAGACAATGCTACCTGACTTCTTTTCCTGTATTAACTGTAGCTTGATAAGTAGTTGCTCAACTGCACTATATCTCCCAGCTTCCTGGGAGTAGAGATATGTGCCCACCCATTCCTAGACAGAGACTTTCAGATGGTGAGCCTGCTTCTTTTTTTTTGCCTTCCCTAGGGCTAAAAAGAGGCCCTGTGATGCATATTCCACTCAATTTTTTTTAAGTGAAAAGAGGGAAGATAGTGAGACAGACTCCCACATGAGTCCTGAATGGGATCCACTCAGCAACCTCTATTTGGGGCTGATGCTTGAATCATCCAAGCTATTTTTAGTGCCTGAGGCTGGTGCTCAGACTGCCCAAGCTATCCTCAGCACCAGAGTCGACACTTGAGGAAGAGAGAGAGAAAGGAGAAAAGGAAGGGAAGAGAAACAGGTGATCGCTCCTTATATGTGCCCTGACTGGGGATTGAACCTGGGATATCTACACACCAGGCCCATGCTCTATCCATTGAGCAAACCAGCCAGGGCCATTCCACTCAATTTTTGAGGACAGTCCTAGAGGTTATGATTGAGAAACAAAAATGGAAATAACCTATATGATTGCATGGAGCAGCTTGGAACTCGGATACTGAATTAAATGGCATTTAGGTCTCTTTGTTATAGCATTATATTAACTAACATGAATATATTCTAGGAAATAGAGAGAAATAAGGTTTAAATATGGTAATGGATAGGCTGTAAGGAGTACTTTGGTTTTATCTCTGAGACAATGGAGATATTTTGCAAGTTCTTAGTGCTGTGATGGAGACAAGTGTTTCAGGACTGGTAGCATAAAAAGCCTCCATTAAGAAATTAACCATATTCCCCCATGTATAAGATGCACTCTTTTTGCCTGACCTGTGGTAGCGCAGTGGATAAAGCGTCGACCTGGAATGCTGAGGTCGCCAGTTCAGAACCCGGGGCTTGCCAAGTCAAGGCACATATGGGAGTTGATGCTTCCTGTTCCTCCCCCCTTCTCTCTCTCTCCCCTCTCTCTAAAAATGAATAAATAAAAATCTAAAAAAAAAATCATCGCACTCTTTTTTGAAAAACTGGGGTCTAAAAACTGGGTGCGTCTTAGACAGTGGTTGTGGCATTTCAAATGCCATAGATGGAATTGAAGACAAGGCAATATATGAAGACAATGATTCATCATCAGACACAGATGAGGACAAGCTAATGGATGGGAGTTTTGACAGTGAAGAGGAGTTGTATGAATTTTATGATGAATAAAACTTGAGTTCAATAACTTTATGTAATACATTTTTCTTTAAATTTTGGGCCCCAAAATTAAGGTGTGTCTTATACATGAGGAAAGACGGTCTTGTGCTCTGGCTGGGTAGTTCAGTTGGTTAGACTAGAGCATCATCCCAGTGTGCCAAGGTTGTGGGTGTAATCCCCAGTTAGGGTACATATAAGAATAAACCAATAAATGTATAAATAAGTGAAACAACAAATTGATGTCTCTCTCTCTTTTCCTCTCTCTCTAAAATCAATAAATAAAAAAATGTTAAAAACAGACCTGGCCAGTGGCACAGTTGATAAACTGTCAGCCTGGAGCACTGAGGTCAACAGTTTGAGCCCTGGTCAGGGCACATGTGAGAAGCAATCAATGGCACAACTTCGTAGAACAATGAATTGATGTTTCTCTCTCCACCCCCTTCTTCTCTGAAAAATATTAAAGCAAAACAAAAATATCTGTTAAAGAAGAAAAAAAAAAGAAACAGAGAGAGAGAGAGATTATTGGAGTGAAACAAATGTGAGCCTGAAACAGACCAGGATATTGAATATGGAAGTGGAGAAGAAGGGAACACGAGTACTACGAAGAGAAGTTAAAGCCCTTGGTGTCCAACTGGATAGAGGGAATTAAGAAGAACCAGGAGTCACAAGTCCCAGATTTCTAATTTGGAAAACTGCTGATGTAGCAGCAATTGCTTTCAGGAAAATGGGAATATATAGATGAATCTAAAAAATTCATAAATAATGTAGAGTATGGCAGCAGACCCAGATCCTTCCATCATCAGTTTTGCTTCTTTTCCTTCCTCCCCATCACCAGCTCATGCTCCCTCATGTCTACAGCAAACTTGAGGGGAAAGGAACAGTCCCCAGTGTGAACTATAGCTGTGAGGAAACCTGCCCTGCTCACCTATTTTCATTTAAGGAACTGAAACACGAGATTTGTGAACACCCAGAGAAATGAAATCTTAGTATGTGAAAACTCTAAGAAGCAGTCATCAAACATTCATTTTTAAAATGCCTCTTTTTTTTTATCTTTATTTTTGTTTATAGTGCATAAGTCCTATAGTACTGTATATGCTAGTTTTCCATGTGTAGCACTACTTGGAAGTATGACACAGTATACTAACTTGGTTTCTGTAACTGTAATAACTGGTGTTTCACAAGCACAAGATCTAGTCATCACTGGTACAGGGTTAGAATTAGCATTTTCCAGAACTGGTAATAAAGTCATCATCTCCTAAACATCATATGATGTTTCTGATATGCTTCAACAAAGGACAGTCGGTTTTAAGGTTGAAAAGAACCCTATAGATTGTTTAGTTCACCCCTTCATTTTACATATGAAATGGAGGCACAGAAAATTTAAGTATTTTGTCCACGTTCATGTAGCTAGTTAGTTCTTGAGCTGGGACTTGAAACTTGACCTCCAAACTCTTAGTTCTCTTTTTTCCCTATACCACATTGTATTTCCAAATATGACCTGAGATATAAAGCAATATAAAAACATTTTGTTAGCTAACTAATAGCCATAATCTTACTAATTAAAATGCTAACATCTGGAGTGCTTAGCATTCCCAGATTCTGTGTCTTTCTTTTAAGCTCTTTTCTCCCAAACCTTCAATTCAACATCTTTGTGGAAAAAGTAAAGATTAGTTCTTCAACTTTTTAAAGAACTGATTATTATTATTATTAAAGGCATTGACTGTGTCTTATTCATCGTTTATTCCCTATAATGGTTAAGTACACTGCCCTGTGTATTGTAGATGCTTAGTAAGTGTCTAATGAAATATAAATTGTTACACTTTGAATTATTCCAGTATTGATGTGTGTGACAATATATTTCCATTGGATATTAGATGCTACTACTACTAAAAAAAGAGAGAGAGAGAGAAAGAGGCACAAGGTCCCCATCCAAAAAGGTAGGTAACTATGGCTGTAGGGACCTATAATATAATTATGTTAAGACAAATACCAAAATCATAAATTTAATAGCATAAGAGCAAGCTGAGCCAACCAGTTAATAAGTTATTTTAAAATATTCAAAATCCTTAATTTTTTGCTAAAATTTTTATTTTAAAATCACAACATCAAAAATATACATATAAAGAAAGATTGGATAAGGAAGAAAGATGACCTATAATTCTGCCTCACTAATACAAATATCATTTATGTGCATGTGTGAATGTGTGTTTATTCCCTTCCAGAGCTTTTTCATATGTAGGCCTTAATTTCTTCCTCCTGCTACCGCTTGATCATGGTAAAAACTTAAAGCAGAGAAAATGAGAGTCAGTTAAAATGACATCATCCCCATCCCTGTGTAAAAAAATATCTATCCTCATGTCATTTTTATTGAATATTTAGTATCTCCAAGCACGAATACTATACAGATATAAAATTTGGTAGCCTGTTTTTATTTTCCACTTGATATTATACTATTCACATTTTCCTGTGTTGCTAATTAGTTTTTATCCTAAGATCTTTTTTAAGGAAGGAAGTTAGCTAGACAATGGATGTCCTAGGAAAGTGGGAATAGTTCCAATGTTTGTAGGCCTTAATGAGGTTAAAAAACTGATTTTATGTTAACATTGTATGGCAAAGTTGGAAAAATGGGATTATGAGCAGCAGGTTATGCTTTCTAAATTACCACATAAAAATATCTTCTTTTATCTAACAACTGAGATTGAGGACAAGCATTTTTTTTTTTTTTTGACAGAGAGAGAGAGAGAGAGGGACAGACAGACAGGAAGAGAGAGAGATGAGAAGCATCAGTTCTTCGTTGTGGTTCCTTAGTTGTTCATTGATTGCTTTCTCATATGTGTCTTGACGGGGGAGGGGGGCTACAGCAGAGTGAGTGACCACTTGCTCAAGCCAGCAACCTTGGGCTCAAGCCAGCAACCTTAGGCTTCAAGCCAGCAACCTTGGGCTCAAGCCAGTGACCATGGGGTCATGTCTATGATCCTACCCTCAAGCCAGCAACCCCATGCTCAAGCTGGTGAGCTAGGGCTCAAGCCAGATGAACCCGCATTCAAGCCAGTGACCTTGGGGTTTCGAACCTGGGTCCTCTGTGTTCCAGATTGGCACTCTATCCCTGACAAGCATAATTTTAATCTAATAATCCAATCTAAATATTTTGTCTAATATTGATAGCAAACTGTCAAAAGCTCTAATGAAGTTCAAAATATATTAAACCTAATTTTGGTTATTCCACATAGAACTATTTCATTTTCATAGCAAGCATATGCACATTTGTTTTTATTTAGTGCTTATTAAAAGTGATAGATCAATATTGTAAACCATAAAATTATACTTTCATATTACTGAGTATATTTTCTAACATTTTTATTTTTGCCTTAAGCTTTTGATGTGATCATAGTCACATCACTCTTCTGAGTGGTTATAAATGAAAATTAAACTTAGAAATGTTGAATTAGGCCCTGGCTGGTGGTTCAGTGGGTAGAGTGTTGGCCTGGCATATGAACATCCCAGGTTTGATACCCAGTCAAGGCACACAGGAGGAGTGACCATCTGCTTCCTCCTCCTGCCTTACTCTTTTCCTCCCACAGCCAGTGACTCAGTTGGTTTGAGCATGGCCCCAGGCACTGAGGGTAGCTTGGTTTGTCTAAGTGCATCAGCCTCAGGTGCTAAAAATATTTTGGTACTCAAGCATCATACTTAAGCATTGACCTCTGACAGGGTTGCCAGGTGGATCCCAGTCAAGGGGCATGCCTGCCTCACTATCACCCCTCCTTTCATCTAAATAAATAAGTAAATAAATAAATGTTGAATTAGTCAGTGATTAAGTACTTGCCACATGTCAAGCCCTGTGTTAGGCACTAGCAATACAAAGGATAGATTATGTCCCAGCATCAATGACCTTACAGTTTAGTGGGACACAGATCTGCCATTCTGATATATATATATTATATATGGTAGTTAGTGCTGAAATAGGAGGGACAGGATACAATGGGTCATGGAATCTTCTCTCCTGCTTTGCTAAGCCAAAAGACCGCCCCTTCTGTCCAACACTATTTCATACTTTGCTGCCTATGCTTCAAAAAGGACTGGTTGTGCCCAAAGTCTCACAGACCCTATCACAAATACACTTCCTTTAGTTTTTGGCTCTAACCCTTTTTCTAACGTCACCAGGCTGATGACAGAAACAGATGGCTATTCCACCTTGCTTTCACATTTGTCTCTTGAACCTCTTTGCACCTGAACTCGTTCATGCTTCTGCAGCCAGGAAACAAATTTCACACGCTGGAGGAAGTAGACAGTGAAAGTAACATCTAATTCCATTTTTAGCATTTGAGCTCCAGTGAGAAAATTCACCAGAGAAATCTTACCCTCTCAACAATGTGGAAGATGGACTGGGGAAAGTGCAAGACTAGAGGCAATAACTAGTAGGGAATGTATTTGGCATAATGGAGAGGAGAGAAGGTAAGTGTTGAATTAAGGCAGTGGCTTTGGGGAATCAATGTTTGGGAGACATGGGTAATGAGAACTGCTAGGTTTCTGCTTTGAACAACTGTATCATAATAATTTGGGGGCCATACAATGATCTAGGAACTCCAGGGGAGGGGAATTTATCTCTGTAGTACAGTAGATCCAAATATTTAAAGACCCCTTGTCTATCATTCTTTTTCCCTTCCTCCTTTTTTTTTTTTCCCTTCCTCCTTTTTAATAGACTGTTGATTTCGTTTGGGTAGTCTACCCTGATCCAGATGCCAGATGTATCTGTTAAGTCAATCATGGTAATCCCATTCTTGAGCCGAGAGTGGTCTAGGAATGGGCAAATGCTATACTTCTTTTTTTTGTATTTTTCCGAAGTTAGAAGGGGAGAGGCAGTCAGACAGACTCTGCATGTGCCTGACTGGGTGTGCCCACCAGGGGGCGATGCTCGGCCCCTGGGGTGTCACTCAGTTGCAGCGGGAGCTATTCTAGTGCCTGAGGTGGAGGCCATGGAGCCATCCTCAGCAGCCTGGGCCAACTTTGCTCCAATGGAGCCTTGGCTGCAGGAGGAGAAGAGAGAGACAGAGAGGAAGGAGAGGGGGAAGAGTGGAAAGCAGATGGGCGCTTCTCCTGTGTGCCCTGACCGGGAATCGAACCTGAGACTTCCACACGCCAGGCCAACACTCTACCACTAAGCCAACCGGCCAAGGCTGCAAATGGTATACTTTTGACCAATGGAACAGAAGGGGAATTTGCTGGGGAGATCCTGGAATATTTTTCATTCATAAAAAGAGACACCCAGGAATTCACTGGACTTTACTGTGTTTACATGTGACAAGAGAACTATAGAAACCATTTTGAGCCCATGAGTTAAAAGTAAGGCCAATATGTAGAAGATAGTAGTACAAAAAGATTTAGAAGGAATCTTGAGTTTTGGATGACATGGTTAGCTGCTGAGTTGGAACCAGTCCACCTCAGACTCCTAGTTATATGAGACAATACATATTTCCTTATAGTTTAAGCCACTTGAGTTGAGGTTACTGTTGTTTGAAGTCCAAAACAATTTAAGAAATATAGAACTGTCTCTAAAAGAAAGAATTCTAGCTAGGCTTCTAATCACTTGGAAGTAAGATCTTTGAGGCTCAATGATCCAAACAATGGCCCAGAGCAATTCACCACAGAGAAGGTGAACTGATTCTTTGAAATCCAAACTCCTGAAAAATGGTCTCTACTAAAATATGTATTTTCTTAAAGAAGGCATTTAATTCTATTAATATTAAGTTAAGATGTATTATTTCAATTTTCACTTCCTGTATAATACTGACATTTACTCTACGCATACGGTTGTTGAAGACCACTGGCAGATTTAGAAATAGACCAGAATTGAAGTTTACAACTTTGACAAACCCTCTGACAAGAGTACAGGAAATAAAAGTCAACCAAACAGGAAATAGCCAGACTAGAACAGAACAGCCGGAAATATTTGGGCCTGGTGCAAGAATTAATCTATTTACAGAACACATAAGTACCCAGAAAAAATATTTAGAGCTGAAATATTTTGTAAACATTTTAAGGGGGTTAGGAAAGAGGGGAACAATTCAAGAAAGTAAAAGGAAAAATGAAATCATGTCTCTCAAAGAAGTAATTATTGCATACACCAAAAATGTCTTCTGCATAGATAACGGCAGTTTTAAAACCTTTCTATAAAGGCTTCCCACGAAGAATTGAATTTCTGTGTCCTCTCTCTTTGAATTTGGGCCAAACCTTAGTGAGTGGTTGACCAGTAAAGTATGGTGAAAGTGACATTATGTGACTTTACAGGCTAGGTCAGAAAAGGTGGTGCAGATTCTGTATGATTTGCTGGATCCTGCATTAGAGTCATAGGCCACAGTGTAAGAAACATTACCACCCTGAGACCACCATGCTGTGAGAAAGCACAAGCTAACCCATGTAGACAGAGCACATGGAGAAGCCTCCAGACATGGAGAAAGAGAGATGCCCAGCTACTGCAAGCTTTTCCTATTCCCACTCTTCTAGCGCCTGCCACTGACTGCAACTGCATGAGGAATCCTAAGGCAGAACCACCCAGTGGAGCTTTTCCTGAATTCCCAACCCATGGAAATCACAGCAATAATAAATTGATTGTTGTTGTTTTAAGCCAGTGAGCTTGGGAGTGGTTTGTTCTGTAGCCATAGATAACCGGAACAATAGATGTGGTAATTTAAATGCTATGGGATTTAATGAGTGAGGAAAGAGCCCAAAAGCCCATTAGAAGTCATTATAGGTAATTACTATGACAAATAAGGTGAAGTGGTGGTTTCCAGTCAGAGGACCTATTATCATTAATAAAAGCAAATCATTAGTGAGTCCAAGTAAGACTTTTTTAAAAGTCTTGATTCTGAAAGAATTTCACCTTAGTGAATATGAAATAGTTAACAAGCCTGATCAGACGGTGGCGCAGTGGATAGAGAATCAAACTGGGATGTGGGATGTGGAGGACACTGATTTGAAACCCCGAGGTCACTGGCTTGAGTGCAGGCTCATCTGGCTTGAGCGCTGGCTCACCAGCTTGAGCGTGCGGTTGCTGGCTTGAGGTGGGATCATAGACATGACCCCATGGTCGCTGGCTTGAGCAAGGGGTCACTTGCTCTGCTATAGCCCCCTGGTCAAGGCACATATGAAAAAGCGGTCAATGAACAACTAAGGTGCTGCAATGAAAAATTGATGCTTCTCATCTCTCTCTCTTTCTGTCTGTCTGTCTATCTGTCCCTCTCTCTGTCTCTGTCACATAAACAAACACATTAACAATTATGCCATATTTCTCAAGGGCAATTTGTATAAGTAATTTTCTTTTTACCAGTTTTTCTTCCTATTTCAGAGAATCACATCACCAACAAACTATGATAGATATTTGGGCTGATTCCTGACATGTTACAATTCAAAAAGCTACACCTTTAAAGGTTTAGGATCCCTGTGCGATGGGTGACTGTTTCCTGACCTCAGAACACTCAGCACTGTAACATTTTTGTAAGGGAAAGTCCAGGAAATTTCTAGTTGATGTAGGACATGTAGCTAGTGGGGCCATATCTGTGGGCTAAATTTCTTGTTGGGAAAGAAACATCAGAGAAGTCTAAGCCTTCTAAAGCTCACACTTCTGGTATTCTTTTTGTTCTTGTAAAATATTGAAAGAAAATTAAGATCAATGAAACCAAATGTAGAAAAGTAACATGGAAAATGTACAGTTGACCCTTGAACAACATGGGTTTAAACTACACAGGTCCACTTACATGTGGATTTTTTAAAATAAAAATTGTATGTGTATTTTCTCTTCCTATGGTTTTCTTAACATTTCATCTAGTTTACTTTATTGTGAGAATACAGTATATAATACATAAAACATACAGAATATATGTCAATTGACTGACTGTTCATTTTATCAGTAAGGCTTCCAGTCAGCAGTAGGCTATTAGTTAAGGTTTTGCGGAGTCAAAAGTTCTATGCAGATTTTCAACTGCATCTCTAAAACCAGGTTGTTCAAGGGTCAACTGTATATGAAAATGTCCAGAATAGACAATTTCATAGACAGAAAGTAAATTAATGGTTGCCTAGGGCTAGAGGGTGTGGGGCTGGAGGAACATGGGCACTAATGAGTAAAGTGAGTATTAAATTTTTTCTTTTTTTTTTTTTTTGACGGAGAGAGAGTCAGAGAGAGGAACATATAGGGACAGACAGACAGGAAGGGAGAGAGATGAGAAACATCAACTCGTAATTGCAGCACTTTTGTTGTTCATTGATTGCTTTCTCACATGTGCCTTGACTGGGGGGCTCCAGGTGAGCCAATGACCTCTTGCTCAAGCCAGCAACATTTGGGCTCATGCCAGCAACCTTGGGGTCATGTCTATGATCCTGCACTCAAGTTGAATGAGCCTGTCCTCAAGCCAGATGAGCCCATGCTCAAGCTGGTGACCTCAGGGTTTCAAACCTGGGTCCTCTGCGCTCAGTCCGATGTGCTATCCACTGTGCCACCTCCTGGTCAGGCTTAAATTTCTTTGTGGGATGCTGAAAGTGTTCGAAAATTGATCATGGTGATGATTGTAAATTTTTTTATTTTTATTTTTTAGTGAGAGTTAGTGGAGGCAGAGAGACAGACTCCCACATGTGCCGAACCGGGATCCACCTGACAAACCCACTATGGAGCAATGCTCTGCTCCATTGCAACCAGACCTATTTCTTAGTGCCTGAGGTGGAGGCCATGGAGCCGTCCTCAGCACCTGGGGCCAACTCACTTGAGCCAATTGAGCCATGGCTGTGGGAGGGGAAAAAAAGAGAGATTGGAGAGAAAGAGAGAAGGGATAGGAGTGGAGAAGCACATGGTCACTTCTCCAATGGAGCCTTGGCTATGGGAGGAGAAGTGAGAGATAGAAAGGAAGGAGAGGGGAAAGGTTGGAGAAGCAGATGGGCGCTTCTCCTGTGTGCCCTGACCTGGAATTGAACCTGGGACTTCCATATGCCAGGCTGATGTTCTACCACTGAGCCAACAGGGCCAAAATTCTTAATATACGATAAAACTATTGAACTATACATTTTAAATGGGTACATTGTATAGTGTGTGAATTATATCTCGGTAAAGCTGTTATTTTTAAAACATGCAAAAAAATTTACATAAAATGAAAACAGATACAAATAAAGCCTCTTTATCATAATTAATATGTTTTCACTGATGCTTAGAAAGTCTCATGGCTGAATGAGAAGATGATGCTGAAATTTCTCCAGGGCAGAGTTTAACAAACTTTTTCTGTAAAAAGTCAGATAGAAAATGTTTAAGCTATGTAGGCCAAGTGGCAAAAGTGTAGCTATAGGTACTCAAGGAACAAGAACAAGTTTCTGCACATTTTAAAATGATGCAATTTATAATAATAATTGAGTATAATTTCTTTGTAATGCAGATCTACTAATGAGAAGAATGCAATTCTTTTTTTGGAAGATAACAGTTCACTTACCTGAATCTCAAAGTTAATATTCTGTATCCTAAAATTGATTTCAAATGTTCTTCTGAGCCTGACCAGGTGGTGGCGCAGGGGATAGAGCGTCAGACTGGGATGCCGATGCCTAGGACCCAGGTTCGAGACCCCGAGGTTGCCAGCTTGAGTGCGGGCTCATCTGGTATGAGCAAGGCTCACCAGCTTGGACCCAAGGTCACTGGCTCGAGCAAGGGGTCACTTGATCTGCTGTAGTCCCTGGTCAAGGCACATATGAGAGAGCAATCAATGAACAACTAAGGTGTCGCAAAGAAAAAACTGATGATTGATGCTTCTCATCTCTCCGTTCCTGTCTGTCCCTGTCTATCCTTCTCTCTGACTCTCTCTCTGTCTCTGTAAAAAAAAAAAAAAATGTTCTTCTGAAAAAAAAAAGTTCATAGATCATGGGCCATGTAAAAACAGGCAGTGGGCGAGCTGTGAGTCTATGGGTCATAGTTTGCCAACCCCTGCTGTAGAGGATTAAATTCCTAAATGCTGGTTTATTCATTTCCTAGGGCTTCTGTAATGAAGAAAAGTACCACAAACTGGATAGCTTAAAACTACAGACATTTATGATCTCCCGGTTTTAGAGGCCAGAAACCTGAAGTCAGGGTTCTGCAGGGCCATGCTCCTTTCAGAGGCTCTTGTGGGGGATCCTTTCTGCCTTTTCTAGCTTTTGGTAATGCTAGGTGTTGCTTGGTTGGTGGCTGGTACCTCTGTCTTCATATGTGTCTGTGTTTCTTCATTTCTTCTTATAAGAACACCAGTCATACATTTATTCAGTATGACCACCTCTTAACTAAATACATTTGTAATGAGCCTATCTCCAAATAAGTCCACATTTATTGGTACTGGGGGGTTATGATTAGACCTTATCTTTTTGGGACACATAATTCAAACCGCAGCAGCAACGGACTTGGGCAGCGAGCCCTGGAGGATCCTTGGGCCAAGGTATCCTCCTTACTACGCACTCCTAGGACAGTCATGCTATTGTTGGCTACCAGGTTTAGCTCAGTCTGCATCCTAGGGAGCACTCGCAAACCTGTAGTAAATGGGGAGCATCACCCTCCATGGTTCCCATGACTCCAAACACTGAGGCTCTTTTTTTTTTTAAATTTTTATTTATTTATTTATTTTTTTACAGAGACAGAGAGTGAGTCAGAGAGAGGGATAGATAGGGACAGACAGACAGGAACGGAGAGAGATGAGAAGCATCAATCATTAATTTTTCATTGTGCATTGCAACACCTTAGCTGTTCATTGATTGCTCTCTCATATGTGCCTTGACCGTGGGCCTCCAGCAGACCAAGGAACCCCTTGCTGGAGCCAGTGACATTGGGTTCAAGCTGGTGGGCTCTTGCTCAAACCAGATGAGCCAACGCTCAAGCTGGCAACCTTGGGGTCCTGAATCCAGGTCCTCTGCATCCCAGTCCGACGCTCTATCCACTGCACCACCGCCTGGTCAGGCTATTTTTTGTTGTTTTAAGGCCTGTAGTTAGGTGCTTTCACTTAAATATGTCACTTCCTCTTAGAAAAAGGTTCAGATTCTAGCCCGTCTAAACTAGAGTAAATGTTTCTTAGCTATTTTAGACTTACTGGAAGCTTCACGATACATCTCAGACTGAGGAAATAGGCTAACTTTTGTCTCTTCAGTTTGTTTTCACCTTAAAACTTTTTAAAAAGCTGTTACTGTGTTCCAGGCAAGAGTTCATGGTGGCTTGTACTGAGGTTGTAGTAGTGTTGGTGGAGACTGGTGAAAGGATTAATCATCTGTTCATAGACAGGCTGTACAATATTTGAAAATATATGTGTGTATATAAAGGTGAAGAAGGAGGCGTCAAGAATGACTTTCATGTTTCTGGCATGAGCAGCCGGGTGGAGAGGGGTACAGCAGAATGTAATAGGGTACACTGGAAGAGATTTAAGTTGGATAATTATCTAAGCAGCTTGAGAAACGACAAGACAGCTGTCTATGTGGTTCTGAAATTGAAGATTTAAATTTGAGAGTGGTTATTGGGATTTAAAGGGGCCAATGATGAATGTCCCCTACCTTCTGAGTTCAGAACCAACTGAGAAATAGATCCTAGGGCTCAAAAATCTTAACTTTTTATTGCTTAAACTGGATTGTAGAATACAGCTTTGAGAACTGTAGACAAAACTGGACTTTTTAATATCTCCCCCCTGAATTTAACATTCTGGGCCCCACCTGCAGACCTCCCTATTGCAGAAACTGAACCCGGCCCAGTCAGACTGTGTCATGTAGAAGAGAGGACTGGGAGCCTGCTACAGGGGGCATGGATCCAGAAAGGAAGAGAGATGAGAGAGAGAGAGGCACTCAAGCTCTTTGTAAGTCACTCCCCTTGGGAGAAGGATTGAGTGTTTCAGCAGAAAACAAATGGTGTAGCCTGACCAGGTGGTGGCGCAGTGGATAGAGCGTCGGATTGGGATGCAGAGGACCCGGGTTCAAGACCCCGAGATCGCCAGCTTGAGTGAGGGCTCATCTGGTTTGAGGAAAAGCCCACCAGCTTGAACCCAAGGTCATTGGCTCCAGCAAGGGGTTACTCGGTCTGCTGAAAGCCCACAGTCAAGGCCCATATGAGAAAGCAATCAATGAACAACTAAGGTGTTGCAACGCGCATTGAAAAAAAACTAATGATTGATGCTTCTCATCTCTCTCTGTTCCTGTCTGTCTGTCCCTGTCTATACTTCTCTCTGACTCACTCTCTGTCTCTGTAAAAAATAAATAAATAAGTTTAAAAAAAAAAAAAAAAAAAAAAGAAAACAAATGGTGTACTCCAAGAGGTCATGGAAGGGACTATATGGCAAAGGGATTATTTGCAAAGGCGGGGGGAAGATTCAGGATGCAGACAAGGGCTGTACAAGCATCCAGGAACTATATACAGGGAAGTTCTGATAGGGGAAGGAGCTCTTACCAGAACTGAACAGGAGCTGTCGCTCAGATAGAGGCACTGCCCAACAGGAATGTGGCTGAGGGAAGGACCTAGTGCCAAAACCGTGGCCCTCACTCCCCGGAGGTAGTGGGAGTAGGTGCGGGTGGGGAAGAGAACTATCCTGCCTACTTGCTCTTCCCACTTTCTGAACTCCCTCCCATGGACCAAACCCTCAGGAAACCAGAGGACTAGAATTACCTAAGAATGCAGCCTGTGGCAGTCAGCCTGCCCAGGTACAGAGCAGGGCAGAAAAGGGTGGGAAATGGGCAATCAGGCAGTGACCAGCACCTGTCTTGGCAGCGAACTCCTGAGGTGAGGATTAGAAGCCTGCTGTCCCCCTCCCACCTTTATGAGGCTAACCTCCACACCCCAGCCCCTACTAAGCACTGCTCCTTAAGTCCCTTTGCTCCAAGAAGGCTCTGAAATGGGAGCAGAGCAGCTCTTTCAATGATCAATGCCCATTGTACCCTAGGGTGAAAACTCTTCACTATCCTCTTTCCTATCTCGTATTTACTCAGCTGTATTGCCAATGGGTTTGCCAGAAGATGGGCAAGGGATCAAATGACAATATAAACATATGATGATACAATGCTTGACAATGATGTTAGTAAAATGGAAATGTCCCATATAACCTCTTTTTAGTATAGTATTTCATTGGTTTTAAGATGTGAATTCTTTTTTTTTTCTTCACATTTTAACCTCTGTAAAATTGGGAGAAATATTACACTCTCATCAGCCAGGCAGCTGTTAGGATGGCGGTATCATTGCCTGCCATGTGCATCAACACTGGCAGGATGGGCGTCAGCAGCTTGGAAGAAAACGGGCCGGTGGAGCAGAGCGCTGTGATAAAATGCTCCATCCCAGCATTCTTGATGACAGAGAGGGTGATACCATTGGCATCACACAGGCCACTCTAGTTTAGAGGTGGTTCAGCCTAACCTATACGAGTAAGAGTGCATCAAACAAGACAGAAGGTGGATTCCTGATTGCGAGGGCTGGAAGAGCGAGAGAAGTCGAGGGCAATGGCTGCTAACGGGGGCAGGGTATTTTGGGGAGGGTGATGAAAGGGTTCTGAGATAGGTGGTGGTGATGGTTGCACATTTTTGTGAATATACTAAAAATCATTTAATTGTATATTTTAAAAGGATGAATTTTATGGTATGTGAATAATACTCAGTTTTTAAAAAGTGATTCAGAACATTGAGGGAAGGTGGGTAATGGATATAGGGGAACATTTTGTACTATTTTTGCAAGTTACTGTTAGGTCCAAAATTACTTCAAAGTAAAAGCTTAAAAACAAAAACAAAACAAAAAACCTTTGTGCCCTGGCCACATGGCCCAGTGTATAAAGTGTCATCCCTGAGTACCAGAGTTTGCGGGTTTGAACCCTCCCCCCCCACCAGTCAGGGTGTAAGGACCAAGAAAAGATCAAAATGTTAGATTCAGGAAAGTGTGCTGGGATTGCCAGAGTGTAGGAGCAGAGACAGGGAGGTAATGATAGGGACCCTGTAAAGCTGAGAACAAAGGAAGACAAACGTTTGCATTCCATTGGTTAGAGACCCTTATCAGAAGTTTATGTTTGAAATTCGCCAATGAGCTAGACCCAGCCCCTGTTGCTATGCTGTGTGCGACCCCCTTAGCGAATAGGTAACTGCCACATCTGCTTCTGTATAATGCTTGCTTACTTAGGATATATAAGGACCTAGCTGTAAGCGCCAGGGGCGATTCCCGTTTGTAGCTCCTTGTGGGTACGGTGTCTCCGGACACCTGGGAATTCGCCCCTGCACAGGTTAAACTGGCCAATAAAGAAACATCTATACTCCTGAAAGTCTCCGACGTCTGTTCTCGTACCCGGTGCATGCTACAAGGGCACATATGAGAAGCAATCAATGAGTACAAACTAAATGGAACAACTAAGTGAAACCAGTTGTACTTTTATTCTCTCCCCCCTTTCATTCTCATCTCTCTCAAATCAATGGAAAAACTAAAAAACAACAATAAACACCTTTTGAAGTACCATTCAAAATGAGAGTCTTATATTTAAAAATCTGTATTCAGAATATGCTATGGACTTATGTGAACTATCTCTTAGGGGAAAAAAGTAAAATGACATTTAATAAAAGCTCTTTTCCAACTCTGAAAACAGACATGGTTTAGAATTTTGGGGTCTGAATATAAAGAGCTTCTTATTTTGCTCTTGTTTTCCTTTTAATGTATGTACGAGAACAACATGTGATAAAAATTTATGTCTAAATTGAAAAGAGCTTGTTAATTAAGTATGAGATAAACATTTGAAGGGACGAACATTGTATCAAAGTTTAGTTGGCAGTTCCTTCTCCTTTCTTGGTGTATGTTAGATATTACAAAATATAGTATTACATTCCCAAGGAGGAATAAAGCTCCCAAACCAAATCTCCTTGTACTTATAAGGTGCAGACACAGAATTAAAGTCCACCATTATCTCCTACCTTAGCCCAGGGCCTCCCTCAGTGTCTGGGAACAGTGTGACCTCAGCAGGTGCGGCAACAGTCTCTTGTTTATTCCACTTTTAAGACTCCAAAGGGTTAAAATGCCCATGCTACCAAAAGCAACATATAGATTCAATGCAAGTCTTATCAAGTTACCACTGGTGCATTTCATAGAACTAGAACAAATATTCCAAAAATTTATATGGACCGACAAAAGACCTTGAATAGCCAAAGCAATCTTGAGAAGGAAGAATAAAATTGGAGGAATCATGCTACCTGATACTGCAAAGCTATAGCAATCAAAACAGCATGGTACTGGCATAAAAACAGACAGATAGATCAATGGAACAGAATAGAGAGCCCAGAAATAAGCCCATGCCTTTATTGGTCAATTAATATTTGACCAATGGGGTAAAGATAGTTTATTCAACAAATGGTGTTGGGAAAATTGGACAGATGTGTGCCAAAAAATAAAATAAAGCTACACTCCTTACACCATACTCAAGAATAAACTCAAAATGGATTAAAGACTTAAATGTTAGACTCAAAACCATAAAAATCCAAGAAGAAAACATTGGCAGCAAAAAGTCGGACATTTTGTGTAGCAATATTTTTTCTGATATATCTTGTCTGGCAAGGTAAACAAAAGAAAAAATAAGCAAATAAGACTGCATCATGCCTGACTTGTGGTGGTGCAGTGGATAAAGCATCGACTTGGAACGCTGAGGTCGCTGGTTCAAAACCCCGGGCTTGCCTGGTCAAGGCACATATGGGAGTTGATACTTCCTGCTCCTTCCCCCTTCTCTCTCTCCTCTCTCTCTCTAAAAATGAATAAATAAATAAAAATTAAAAAAAAGACTGCATCAAACTAAAAAGTTTTTGCATAGTAACAGAAACCATCCACAAAATAGAAATGACAACCCACTGAATGGGAGAACATATTTGTCAAAGATACATGTGATAAAGGGTTAATATTCAAAGTTTATAAAGAACTTATACAACTCAACACCAAAAAACCAAACAATACAATTTAAAAAATGGGCAACAGGTCCTGGCTGGTAGCTCAGTGGATACAGCATCAACCTGGCGTATGGACATTCCGGGTTCAATTTCTGGTCAGGCACACAGAAGAAGTAACCATCTGCTTCTTCCCCAACTCCTCTCTGCCTTCTCTCCTTCTTTCCCTCCCGCAACCAGTGGCTTGATTGGTTCGGGTGTGGCCCTGGGTGCTAAGGATAGCTCCATTGGAGTGCATCAGCCTCAGGTACTAAAAATGGCTCTGTACTGGAGCATCGTCCCAAGATAAGGTTGCCAGGTGGATTCTGGTTGGGGCCCATGAGGGAGTCTGCCTCATTATCTCCCCTCCTCTCACCTAAAAGACAAAACAAAACAGAAAAAAGAAACAAAATGGGCAATGAACTGACTAGACACTTCTCCATAGAGGACATACAGATGGCCAAGAGATATTTGAAAAGATGCTCAACTTCACTAATCATCAGAGAAATGCAAATTAAAACCACAATGAGATATCACCGCACACCTGTCAGATGGCTGTCATTAATAAACCAACAAACAACAAGTGTTGACAAGGATGTGGAAAAAAGGGAACCTTTGTGTACTGTTGGTGGGAATGCAGATTGGTGTAGAGCCCAAGGTTTCTGGCTTGAGCAAGGGGTCTCTCGCTTTGCTGTAGCCCCCTGGTCAAGGCACAGATGAGAAAGCAATCAATGAACAACTAAGGAACTGCAACGAGGAATTGATGCTTCTCATCTCTCTCCCTTTCTGTCTGTCTGTCCCTATCTGTTCCTATCTGTCCCTCTCTCTGTCTCTCTGTCTCTGTCACACACACACACACTGGATAAAAAATCAGTGGTACTGACTGACCTGTGGTGGTGCAGTGGATAAAGTGTCGACCTGGAACACTGAGGTCACCAGTTCAAAACCCTGGGCTTGCCTGGTCAAGGCACATATGGGAGTTAATACTTCCTGCGCGCTTCCACCTTCTCTCTCTCTCTCTCTTTCCTCTCTAAAATGGAAAAAAAAAAAAAAAAAAAAAAAGCAGTGGTACAGTTACACAATGGAATAATACTCAGCCATAAAAAGAAGGAAATCTTACCTTTTGCAGCAGCATAGATAGATCTCGATAGTGTTATACTAAGTGAAATAAGCCAGTCAGAGAAAGACAAGTAGCATATGATTTCACTTACATGTGGAATCCAATGAACAAAACAAACAAAATAGAAACAGACTCATAAATACAGAGAACAGACTGACAGCTACCAGAGTATAGGGGGGTTGGGGGGCTGTATGAAAAAGGCGAATTAAGCAAAAAGAAAAAACCCCATCATAGACAACTAACGGTACGGTGGTTACCAGAGTGGGGTGGGGAAGGCAGAAGAGGGTAAAAGAGGGATAATGGGATGGAAGGAGACTTGACTTGGAGTAGCAAACAACACAATGTACAGAAGATGTATTATAGATTGTACACCTGAAACTTATATGATTTTATTAACCAATGTCACCCCAGTCAATTCAATAAATAGTAAAAAACTAAAACCCTTAGTAATGTATGAGAACAAGATTAAAGTCATTTCAAAGAGTATTTTCTTTTTTTTTTTTAAATTTTTTTTTTAAAATAAATTTTTATTAATGGTAATGGGATGACATTAATAAATCAGGGTACATATATTCAAAGAAAACATGTCTAGGTTATTTTGTCATTAAATTATGTTGCATACCCCTCGCCCAAAGTCAGATTGTCCTTCGCCACCCTCTATCTAGTTCTCTGTGCCCCTCCCCCTCCCCCTAACTCTCCCCCTGTCCTCCCTCCCCCCACCCCTGGTAACCACCACACTCTTGTCCATGTCTTCAAAGAGTATTTTCTTGATAAGAGCCCTCAATTTCCTTTCACCTCTCCACTTTTCCATTACTTCCCTCACCAGAAACACGGGGGGAAAAAAGAGAGAGAGAGAGAGAGAGGAGTCCAAAGGCTTGATAGGACATGAAGATTACCTAGCACCAGCCCCACGCCCAAGAAACTTAGAAAACTAGAACAAATCTGCTGGCTCCTAGGGCATTTAGACCAGATCTACCAGTCCTGATGGTAGGTTGTGAGAGGTAGAAACCAATTCAGCCTGAAGTAAGCAGTGAAGGAATTTATTAATCTTCTTTTGGCAGTTTAGGGACTTGCAGGGAAGTTTGGAAAACCTGGCTTTGAGTCGTGGTCCCATGGAGACACTGCCACCAGCAGCTGAGCTGTGGACCCACTGTCATGAGGAATTTATGCTGGGCTTGTGTCTGTGCATCTCTGACTCTTGATTCAGCAGAGCCGGTGAACCCTCACTCAAGCCAGTGACCTTGGGTTTAAGCCAGTGACTGTGGGCTTCAAGCCAGCGATCTTTGGGCTCAAGCCAGCGACCATGAGGTCGTGTGTATGATCCTATGCTCAAGCCAGTGACCCTGTACTCAAGCTGGTGAGCCCATGCTCAAGCCAGCAACCTTGGGGTTTCAAACTTGGGTCCTCTGCATCCCAGTCTGATGCTCTATCCACTGCACCACTGCCTGATCAGGCAGTTTTCTAAAGTTTTTGATCTGTGAACTTTACAGTGTTGGGAAAAGACTTTTATCAAGGGGTTTATTATGGCTTACATTTACCATCTCAAAATTTAGAAATTTTTAATAGTTCTCAAAGATTTACTGGAGGCTCCTTATTTCCCTGTTCTTCCATTTAAAATCCCTTAATTTCTACTTTCCCTGAACCCCTGTCAAACCAAGAATACACCCCCATTTACTCTGGTGAGCAGTCATTGCAATAGTGTGCTGTCTCTCTGGGCAGGTTGGTGGTGGTGGTGGAGGAAGCCCTGATTTAAAGAATTTGCCAATTTCCTTGGTGTAAATGCTCCCACTGTGGAAGATTTCAAGCAACCAAAATTGTGGCTGAAAACCCCTGAATATTTAACTATCAGATTTTCTGAACCCCCTGCATCCCCACCACCTGCCAAGAGCCATTGCCTCTTTCCCGGAATTTCTTAGGTCTGTAATACCTGCCTCCTAAAGCAGTTTTCTTACTTGTTTAATCTGGAGAATACTCAGTGGATTTCTCAATTAACACTGCAATTGAGTTCATGTTCCATGAAGGCAGAGGTCTTTGCTCACTGCTGTATTATTCCCAGTGCCTAGAGCAAGTACCCAGCATGTAGAAGGTTCTCAGTATGTATTTGTTTGTGGTGGTGTTTGTGAGGCTCTTTCCTGGGGCTGGCGAGGATAATCACCTCTGTCATGTGCTAGTTCACAGAATGCTGCTTTTCTCGTGGGTAGTAACGCTGTGGTAACGACAGCAGAGACTTTCCCTAGATATTGCCTATTTTCCTGGGTGGGTGATCCTTCATGGATGCTGTGTCCTCCTACTGGACCAATATTAACCTAAGCCTGGATTTCACTGCTCTCCTGCCCAGTTCACCTGCAGCTTATTTCATCTTCCTGTGCCTTCCTTGAAAGTCCCCCTCCAAAAGTTTCCTGGGTATGTTCCCTCAAGGCACACCCAGGCCTGCATTGTCTCTTATAGTAATTGCACCACTTGAAAATCATTGGTCATGCTGGAAGCAGTCTATAATACTCATTATCCCTACCTCCCACGTCAAATCTAGCCACAGTTGCATAACTGCGTGTGTAACTGTCAGTGTTTAAAGGGTGATTCCCCATTTAAACTTATTGTTGACCTTTTAAGAGGGTACTTCTCAAAAGCTTCCTGGAACTGCCCTCGCTGGTTGGTGGTAGCAGAGTGTATATTATTCCGAGCTGTTCTCTGAAATCTCATCTTCCTCTGTGGAGTTCTTTGGACCCCAGTCACCCTTTCTGGTCAAGTACTACTACTAACTCAAACAAACACACATCAAGGGCTTCTAAGACCTTCCTTTAGAGCAGTTAGATCCAAGCATATTGGACCTAACATTTTGCCTTTCATATTGGACCAACCTGGCCTTCATGATCAGAACCTGACTCTTAAGGAACTTCTCTCTGGATGGCAGTGGCAGTGAGGCCCAGTCTGGCCAATCAGGATGGGCACTGGCAGAGGTGGGTTAAGGTCGGTTGAGGCCCCAGGCATGGAAGAAAAATTGGGCCCTGTAAAGCCAGTAGCCACAGCCACCATCATAGCCGCCTGGCCCATGCAGGTTCGCATTTGATTCGGACAGAGGGTAATGAAACAATGGAGCCAAGAACTGGTGGGCCATTAGCTTTAATCCTAGCTTGCACCTGGCGGGCAAGAAATACACACAGTGGGAAAACACTTCTCTTTCCATTCAGGGCTCCCAAAGCTACTGATTTATCCAAGTTTTCTAGAATCAAAGGGTTCTACCTCAGCAGCCTTATTCACTTCTGTTCCCCATCTCCTTCTCTCTGCACAAACTCTGCACAAACTGGCTTCTCCTTCAGTACTCTGCCATCTTGGCTGCCTCTCCTCTCCTCCACGTGGCCTTTCTCTGCTCTCCTCTCTAATGCTAATCTCAGGAACCAAGAGAGAGCAAGCTCCCGGTCTGCCCCATTTTATAGTATAGAAATCAAAACCTTTAATCCAATATACAAACAAGGAAGTCTCTGATATAAAGCCACTTAGGGTTGAAAGGTTTAGTCTTAAAACTAAGCCTGGTATAACAACCCTGCCTGCTTACAGCCTGTCCCCCACACCCAATGCAAACTATAAGCGAGCAAACCTATATATCATATTACAAACTTATTTGACAAACAGGCTCCTTAAAAAAAAGAGAGAAACAGGGAAAATAAAAATACATGTTAACCATATTTTTAAATAAATAAAAAATATTATGTACTACTAATGTTAAAATTACACATATGAAACCAAACTTGGTGTCTTTAGAAAAAAGTGTAAAGTTGGGGTTTTGCGGAGCCCTTCAGAAGTCGGGGCCCAGGGCACATGCCTAATGCTTCCCCTTCCCTGTTAAATCTGCCTCTGGGCACTGGCTATAAACAACCAAGGTGTGTCTCTGACTGAGCCCCAGGCCTCCCCTGCTTGACCACCACCCTCCAATGTCAGCCTGTCTCCTTTACTTATCTTTCTCTCTTCCCAACTGCTCCTGTTCTGATTTCAAGATCAATGTTTTTTAAAGAAAACATTATTCGTGGCTCCTGTGAAAACACCATAAGGCAGATTTTATTCAGGATCATTGTGGTAGGAGTAGGGACCCCTGCCATGGGGTTTTGCAACAGGAGAGAGATTGAGCTCAATTCTGAATACAACAAGGAAAAGGGGGAATTTATAACCAAGGAGCAGGGAAGAGGGGGTCAGTGGATGGAAAATTAATGAAACATCAGGGGTTAGGGGTGATTCTGGCTAAACATTCCTAACAGGATTCTTGCTGAAGGCAGGCCTGGGTGATCAGATGTCACCTGGGGGATGGTGGAGAATGAGGAACTTCATTGGATATCAAGGGTAATTGGACAGTGAGGGTGGGTGATTCTGGCTAAAATAACTTAGGATTCATGCTAAAACTAAACAAACACAGAGGTGAACATGGAAGCCCAAAAGTCAGGGCCTAATTGAGAAGAGAGTTCAGAAGAGTCTGCCTAGAGTTTGATCGAGGGAAAAAACCTTTGTTATTTTCTCTTTTTTATTTATTTTTATTATTTTCTTCTTTTTCCAAGTGAGAGGGAGGGAGATAGAGAGACAGGCTCCCACATGCGCCCTGACTGGGATCCACCCAGCAACCTCTGTCTGAGGCTGGTGCTCTGCCCATCTGGGGCCATGCTTGCAACCAAGCTATTTTCTAGTGCCTGAGGCAGAGGGTCTAGGGAGCCATCCTCAGTTCCTGCTGCCAATGTGCTCAAACCAATCGAGCCATGGCTGTGGAAGGAGAAGAGAGAGAGGAATAGAGAGAAGAGGAGGAGGGGGGGGGGTGGAGAAGCAGGTAGTTACTTCTAATGTGTGCAGTGACCAGGAATTGAACCCGGGACATACACATGCCGGGGCCCACGCTCTGCCTCTGAGCCAACTGGCCAAGGTCTCTGTATTATTTTCCAACCAATCCAGCTCCTCTTTGTTTCTCAGAAGGCAGTACATTTCTGGCATAGGCCTTTTACTATTCCTTTTCAACCTTTGGTTCATAACATTTTCATGAATGCCTAAAACGATGGCCTACTATCTATAAAATAAGGGCTCCCTTTCCCCTATGTGTTCATTGATGAAAAACTACAGCCCTCTGTGGCCAAACTTCCAAATATGAGTCTCTCACCAAAGCCATAGCCAGGCATAAGTAAAATGTCTAGAGAGGACTTTGACCCATGTGGTGGGGTTTGAGGGTGATTCTAGGAGTCTGTAGGTAAGTCATAAAAAATCAAGAGGTTAATTCCACTGGAGTTCATTCCTTGTCTCTAAAACTAGATTCAGTTCAACATAACATAAAAAGGAAGAGAGTTTGAGGCCGTTGATTTAATGCATGTAAAGCTAGTACTGCACAGCCTGACCAGGCAGTGGCACAGTGGATGGAGCGTCGGACTGGGATGCAGAGGACCCAGGTTCAAAACTCCAAGGACACTGGCTTGAGTGCGGGCTCATCTGGCTTGAGCATAGGCTCACCAGCTTGGGCGCAGGGTCACTGGCTTGAGTGTGGGATCATACACATGACCCCATGGTCGCTGGCTTGAGCCCAAAGGTCACTGGCTTGAAGCCCGAGGTCATTGGCTTGAGCCCAAGGTCACTGGCTTGAGCAAGGGGTCACTCGCTCTGCTGTAGCCCCCAGTCAAGGCACATGTGAGAAAGTAATCAATGAACAACTAAGGTGTCACAATGAAGAACTGATGCTTCTCATCTCTCTCCCTTCCTGTTTGTTTGTTCCTATCTGTCACTCTCTCTGAGTCTCTCTGTGTCTGACAAAAACAAACAAACAAACAAAACTAGAACTGCACAACTAATATATTCTAACCCAGTAGTTCTAAAATGGTCCTCACATCAGCAGCAGCAGCAGCACCTGGGAATTCGTTAGAAATGCAGATTCGTAGGCCTTCACCCAGACCCATTGAATCTGAGGATGAGAGCCCAGGAAACTATTCTAACAAGCTCACTAGGTGATTCTTGTGAATATGAGAGTCTGAGAACCACAGCTCTCGTGCAGGTGCAGTCTAGCTCTCTACAGGAAGTTTCACCTGAAACTTAGCTTCCTTTGGGTTATTTCTGCCTGAGAAATATGGCAGGAGCAGCAAGAAATTTTCACAACCACTAATGCCTAAGGAATGTGTTTGCTGGAGCTCTGCATGTTTTAATCCCCATGTTGGGCACACCTGCTTAGGTCTATAAGTTGCAAAACCCTACAGAGCCTGTGTATGTTGAAGTTTCAAGGGCCTGGGTTTGCTGAGGCCCTGTGACACCCATCTCATTAAACTGCGGTGTCTTAAAACGGTCAAGGATCTAGAAGTCCTGTGTTTACTCAAGTACTAACACCTTCTATCCCAGCCACACCTGAAACATCTTTCTCTTGGGATATCTCATAAATTTCCAAAGCCCTATCCTTGTGCCTGTTTCTTAAACTTTCCTAGTTTTGTGGGCCACGTGTGGAGTTTGGGGTAGGGAGGAAACAAATCAACCCCCCTCTTCTAAATTCAGAACCAACTGAGAAGTAGGATCAGGCCATTGTTAGGGGTCAATATATCAACTTCATTGCTGATAAAGTTGAACTGGAAAAGGCAGCTGGGAATCTGTAGCCATTATTGGGCTTCCTCATAACTTCCCCTTGCAGTGAACTTCCCCACCCCAGCTTCCAGGCCTCCTGATCTGCTGGGGAGATT
This sequence comes from Saccopteryx leptura, assembly GCF_036850995.1. Lineage (NCBI taxonomy): Eukaryota > Metazoa > Chordata > Mammalia > Chiroptera > Emballonuridae > Saccopteryx > Saccopteryx leptura. The sequence goes on from NC_089505.1 coordinate 257,258,772, forward strand.
GCCGGACTGAGCCATGTTGTCCAGCCTGCCCGATCAGCCTACTGATTTGGTCTTTGCAGAAGAATGGTAAGTTGTGGCAAGACGGCCAGGAGGTGGGCTCTAGTACTGTTTCTTCCTGGGGTAGATGTGAAGAAGGAGGACTGAGGTTTTCCCAGAATGTGGGAATAGAATTTGAGGTCATTGACACCAATGAAAGAGTCTAGAATGGGAAGAGGGGAAGATCAGGACTGAGGGTAGAGAAGGCTCACATCTAAATGTGGTTTCAGGGAGGAAGTCCCAGCCAAAGAAACTGAGAGGAGAGATCAAAGAAGAGGAGGACCAGTAGGAGGACCAGAGGCCAGGGGAAGAGCATTTTAAGGAGAGAGTGATCATCAGGGTCACGGTTTCCCAAGGTAACAGTAAAACAAGGAACAAAAACAGTTTCCTAGTTTTAGCAACTGGGAACCTGCTGGTGACCTTACTGCAGGGTGGGAAGGGGAACCAAGCTTTGGGTAGTCACTGGGGGGTGTCCAGGGGGAGGGTTTTTAAAGGGAGACAAAGCTTGTTTGAAAACTGAAGGGAGAGGACAGCTGCAAATGCCTCTGTAGGTGGTGGCTGGGGCGAGTAGCTTGTGCCCAGCTCGCCAGGCCAGTTGCCACGGGTGCAGAGCTCTGTCTGTCTCACCTTTTCCTAATTTGCACAACGATGCAGTGGGAGCTAACCGCAGCATAGATGGGAGGATAGAGGATAGCAGGTCATATACTCACCTATAAAGCCGGGATGAGAGGCTGACGACTCTGGCTTCAAGTTCAGGGGTGGCTTCAAACCACCCTCAGGGTAGAAACAAGCAAGGTTCTTTTTCACTGCCAACAATTATTTTATTATCAATTGACCAAATATTTAAATCTGGATCTGGTTAGATGACCAGGATCCAATGGTCCTAACCCTCCCCTATTGACAACACTTCAGTTCCCTAGACACCCACACTTTAGAATAATGGTGAGGGTGCCTACAAACTGACTAGGTCTGATTCTGAGGATGGGAGAATGTCTTCCCGGACCAGGTGATGGTCTCTCCCTACTGCCTATCAATAGTCTCAGATCTTATATTCTTTAAGTGCTGACCTTCAGACACAGTTTTTATAACCATGGACTGAAATGAACCCTTATTTACAGTTACCTTACTCTTTTAAATTAGATCATTTTCACTCTGATACCATAGAACTATTACCATCAGAGACTTCTTAAAGATAAGCTTCCCCCCACTAGTACTGCACTCTTTCAGTTTCCTAAACCATTGACCATATGGTCTCACATCTGGAAAGCAAAATAATATAGCCAAAATAAGAGAGGGGCAATTTTGCTAAGGATCTCAAAGGTCTATCATTATTTGTTTCCTTCTTAATGCATTTTCCTGTAATATTAATCAAATTCCATAAATAAAAATGTATTACTACAAAGGTATGTTTAAGATTTTTATATATTGATTTAGAGAGAGAGCAAGGAGGAGAGAGACAGGAACACTGATGTGTTCCTGCTTGTGCCCTGACCAGGAATCGAACTGGCAACCTCTGTGCTTCTGGAAGATGCTCTACCCCAGTGATTTTCAACCTTTTTTGAGCCACGGCACATTTTTTACATTTACAAAATCCTGGGGCACACCACCTACCAAAATGACACAAAATGACACTCTAACACAGTACATATTATACATATAGTTAATAATATAGTTTCTAAATGTATTTATACTCACTTAGTGTGAAACCTGGGCCTGTTTCGATGAACACAAAAGGGATGTCCTGGCAGGAATGGTAGAAAGTCATACATGAAGCTCTTCCTCAACAGTTCTCAGTCTCTCTGTTTTTAGTTTTTATCGCAGTTAAGCTTGAGAAGCTCAGCTCACATAGATATGTGGTTGAAAACGGGAGCAATGTCAAAATAGCTTTGTTGGCCAGAATGGGGAACTCCTTGGCAACAGATAACCAAAAACTGTCCAAAGGAAGATCAGCAAACTTTAGCTTTAAAGTTAGATAACATTGTTATGCATTGTATATTACCCTCTGCGGGGGCCTCTTTTAAAAAGAAAAAGGTCAAATATCTATATACACCATCAGGATAGACATAACCAGCTGAGGCTGAGGCTTCATCTAGTGGTGGCAACATTTACCTCCAGTCCTGACCAGAATTAGAAATCAGGACCATGGGGAGGAGTAGCAGCTTCAACTACTCCCGGCCACACAATGACAAATGTGCAGAGCTGGAGCGGCGACCTTCCTGGGTGTGGATGAGAGGCGGCCTACTATTGGTTCATCACTAGTGGTCGGGATGAATCCTAGAAGGTGATTGGTCAGTGAGTGTTCCCTGTGCCTCCACTCTTCCTGACGCTGATCGCTGGAGGGATTGTGAGGGGAATGTTTATGTTGGATGGAGGCGGCTTGCGGCCGTAGTTTGGGGACCCATGTTTAATTTCTCCACGGCACACTGGTTGAAAAACACTGCTCTAACCAACAGAGCTAGCTGGCCAGGGCTGTTTAAGTTTTTGTTTGTTTGTTTGTTTTGTTTTGTTTTTCTGTTTGGTTTTTATTAAGAGTAAAATCTCCATCACCTCCTCTCTCAGATCCAGTCGGGAAGTCGGCGCCCAGTCTGTCTCTTTGCGGGCCGTGAAGCTAGTTAAGGTTTGAACGCCTCGTGGGAACAGGGCGCTGATCACTAGATTTCTGCTTCATCGCCTCTTATTTCCCGCCTGGATTTGGCGACGTACAGCTGCATCACCTGCCGGGTGCATTCCAGGACCCGGAGATGCAGCGGGCCCACTACAAGACGGATTGGCACCGCTACAACTTGAAGTGAAAAGTGGCTGACCTGGCCCGGGTCACCGCGAGGGCTTCCAGGAGCGCGTGCGGGCACAGCGGGCAGTGGCGGAGCGGGAGAGCAAGGGCACCGCCACCTACTGCATGCACCGCCTGCGGGAAGAAGTTCGCCTGCTCCAACGCCTACGAAAACCACCTCAAGTCCCGGCGGCCTGTGGAGCTGGAGAGAAAGGCGGTAAATCGCAAGGTGGAAATGATGAACGGAAAGAACTTGGAGAAAGGGTTGGGCGTGGGCAATGTGGACAAGGATGCCATGAACGCGGCCATCCAGCAGGCCGTCAAGGCCCAGCTGTCTCCCAAGAAGCCCCCCACCCCCACCCCGCACGCCTAAGGACTCCGGGAGTCCGGTGGCGGCGGTGGCCCGTGGAGGACGTGTGACTGACGACCGGGACCCGCCGAGAAGCCTCCCTGGTTCCAGTGGTTCGAACAGCAGGCCAAGAAGCTGGCAAAGCAGCAGGGGGGGGGGGGGGCTGGATGGAGAGGATTGGGAAGATACTGATTCTGATGAAGAACTGGAATGTGAGGATGCTGAATCGATGGATGAGTTGGAGGAGCAGGATGCAGAGGAGGAAGAGGCTGGGGGAAGCGCACCTCTTGGTGCCATCTCTATAAAGGACTGCTTATTTTGTCCCCATCATTCAAGCTCCCTCATGAAGAATGTGGCGCACATGACTCTTCCTGACATAGAGTACCCTTCGGATCTTAAGGGACTGATTCAGTATTTGGAAGATAAAGTTGGTGTTGGGAAGATTTGCTTGTGGTGCAATGAGAGAGGGAGTCCTACTCCACAGAAGCTGTACAAGCGCACATGAATGACAAAAGCCACTGTCAACTCTTCACAGATGGTGGTGCTGCTTTGGAGTTTTCAGACTTCTATGACTTTAGGAGTAGCTACCCAGATCACAAGGAAGGGGAGGAGCCTGATGAGACCCAGCGGTTTCTCCCAGAAAAGACCTTGAATTTTGATGATGAAACCAGGGAGCTGATTCTACCTTCTGGTGCCAGAGTGGGTCATCGCTCCTTGATGTGATACTACAGACAACGATTTGGCTTGTCGAGAGCTGTGGCAGTTGCCAAGAACCAGAAGGCAGTGGGCCGGGTGCTCCAGCAGTACAGAGCACTGGGGTGGACTGGCGGCACAGGCGCCGCTCTTATGAACAAGCGGGACATGCAGCATGTCCAAAGGATGAAGTCAAAATGGTTACTGAAGACCCAAATGAAGAACAATGCCACCAAGCAGATGCACTTTAGGGCTCAAGTGATGTTCTAAGGATCTGCCCGGGACTGAGCCGTCTGTCTCCTGCTCAGTGTCCTTCCTGCTGGGGACCAGCGGAAGCAGGGCTGTGTGAAGGCCTTTTTGCTGCCAATTCTCCCTGTACTTCATCTGTTCTGACCTCATAATAAAATGCAGAATCAAAAAAACAAAAAGGAATAAAATCTCTTATTGAAGGGAAAAAATTAGGATCGATGCTAAAATGTTACATTTTACACACACAATACTCTCTCTCTCTCTCTCTCTCTCTCTCTCTCACACACACACACACACACACACACACACGCCAATTCTATCAAATGAATTTTTAAAGTCTAAACTTTGGATACTATAATTAATCAACAATTTTAAGTTAATAAAAATCTACCCATGTTTTTGGTGTTCAAAGGTAAGCAAAATGATAACATATAGATTTAGTAGGAAATGATTAGCTAGAGGAGATAACTGAAATATGCAAGAGAAAGTACAGTAATCAAAATTACAGTACATGTGGTAGCCAGAAACTTAAAACAGACTTTTTCCTAAGAATGAATTAGTCCAGAAACATTACTCCATCCACCACATAACATTTATGCCAAACCTTCTTTAGCAGACAAACTATTATTACACTGAGATGTATTAGGCTTCAAACCCCATGATAACAACAAAGTGCCGCAGGGACTCTTTATTGATGAAATAACTTCTGAGATTTTGGCCTTTCTTTTGTATGGGGCTAAAGTGGAGTGATCTTTGCAGAAGTCCTTTCTAGGGCTCCAGGGTCTTCTGGCAGTTCCAATGTGTGTTTGTTCTTCTGAGGCCTAAGAGGGGGCTATGGCTTGTATTGGACATGACGCATGGTCACTTCAAAGACACCTAACAGGAAGATGCAGAGGAGAGATCCCCTGGTTCCGGCTTGGGTGAGACAGAGGGCTACTGCACCCAGAGATGAAAAGGAAGTGCCTGATCTGTGGTGGTGCAGTGGTTGGAGCATCGACCTGGGACCCTGGGATCATGGATTTGAGGCCCAGGCTTGCCTGGTCAAGGCACACGTGGGAAGCAACTACGAATTGATGTTTCTTGCTCCTCCCCCACCTCTCTCTCTCCTCTCTTTGAAATCAGTGAATAAAATCTTTAAAACAAACAAAAGAAGGAGGAACCCAGAGGGCCCTCTCTACATGCAAAATATTCTTTAAAATATTAGAATGATTGCCAGTGTGGTTGGGGGTGGGGTAGTAGGAAATGGAAAGAAAGGAAATAAATATATAAATAAAACAAGAGTGATCTCTTCCCACCCAGTGATATAATAATAATAATGATGACATACCATGAACTGTGAGTAAGATGAATAGTTCAGTAAAGAATGCATCATACTTGTATAAATAAACCCAAGGTTAGTTATAAAGTAGGTTTGTTTTTGGTGACTTTTCACTTTCCACTCACCTCCTTTCCCATTTCTTCTATCCAAACTTTCCTTTCCCCCACTCTTGGGCTGGCCCCCTGTTGCCCAGACACAGTCCTCATTGTGAGCCCCAGCCCAGGCAGCGTCTCATGCTGGCCATACATTCTTCCTTTCTCCCTCTTCCATACCTTTCTGTCTTCTGCTTCACTACCTAGACTGGGAAGCACTCCCTTAGACCTAGGCCAGAGGGATCCCCTTGCTGATTCCTGCACTTTGGAAAGATGCTCCAGTCATACCTCTCTTCATGAGGAGGAGTCAGTCCTTAGGGCCAAGGGGTCATGCCCTCTTGTCCCATCCCAGAGCCTGAGCTCTTCTTGTAGAGCACAATTCTGGAAACCTGGGGCCCCAAAGAGCCCCATTCTTCCTTTAGGCCTATTCCCAGCATTGGTCCTCCTGAGGACTGACTGTGTGTCCCTCGTGCAAGTACCCCAAAGCCTAGGGTGGCCACAGGGCAGCTGTCAGGGGAGGTGAGCAGAGCTTGGAGGCCACGTGCCTGTGCAGGAGGCCCTGTGGTTTGGGATGGAGCCAGGGAAGGAGGAACAAGGAGGCTGGGCATGGGCTGGGGACCATAGCTGGCCCTCCACGTGCCACCCCTTCTGGCACAGAAGTCCAAAGAATCTGAGAATTCTAAATTTGAATCCAGCCCTCCAGGTTGTTTTCAGGGTAAGAGGATGGAACATATTTTATCAGTTCATTGGCTTGATTTATAACTTTTAAATATTTAACACATACTTAGTAGGCCTCCATTTGTACTCTTGCCCAGGCAAGTATAAGATACTGTCTTGAGTTGGATTCTCTGCCTTTGATAGGATCTGGGGCTTTGACAGGCAACCCCTAGAGACATAGTCCCTTAACCCGAGGAAGAGCTGTCCTACTCAGCGCAGGGCAAGTGCTGTGGCAGGTGAGTGGTGCAGCAGTCTCTGGTGCCTCTCAATTCGTGCCAGGTGAGGGGCTGTCTCATCTGCCTTCGCCAGCTGCTCCTGCGGTTGGCCATTCTGTTGTCATTGAAGTATGAGGTTAAGGAAAGCAAACTGCCCCCTCCCTCTCAGGTGCCGGGGCGGTTAGCGTCCCTTCCACCTTCTTCTGCCTCTTGTGGGAGAAATGGTATTTACACTGGCTGTAGACAGTTCTGTAGTTTTTCTTCACATATGCCATTGCATGTTAGAAATTTTTAATGGGGAGGCTGTGATACAACCTACAAGAAGCTTCATTAGTGATACAAGCAGCCAGAAGGACTCTTTGGTTAGGAAGAGTGACAAACCTGGCAGGGCCTAGAGCGCAGAGATGCAGGTAGGGCCCTGCTTCGGGACCTAGCTGAGGCAGAAGAAAGCCAGGGCCTGTCCAGTTCCTGTGGGTCATGCATTCCTCGGCACCCTCTGCCCTTTATTTGTCTTCCTCTCCTCTCCTCCCCCTTTACGCACCCCTCTCTCAGACCCCCATTCTCTATTCTGTGTTCTCACTTTCATTAAAGCATATTAAAGATTAGAAAGGGATTAGAGGGACAGGCAATGACTAGTCTTTCTTAAATAGAACTTTTTGAAATGCAAGGGAAAACAAAAACGATCTCCCCTTCAAATAAGTTATATTTCTTTCATGCCAACCAACTCGTGGGGATTTCTGTCAGGGTCTCTTTCACCAGGGCTGTTGGTTTTGTTTTTTTTATTTCTGAGTAGGTGCTAATTCGTTTATTATACCAATATTTACTAAGCTTGTATTACGAGCAAACACCACTCCAGGTGCTGGAGAAATTGGAGTAAACTGAAATGACAGAAACCCAGCCCTTGTTCCCCATATACTCTACCAGGGAAACCAGGCATTCAACAAGATAAATAACACCCAAAATGTGTGTGTGTGTGTGTGTGTGTGTGTGTGTGTGTGTGTGTGTGTGTGTGTGTGGTGTTTAGTGGTGGTGAGTGTCAGGGAGAAAATAAAGAGGGGTACAGTATAAGGTGGGGTGATCAAGGAAGTCCTCAGTGAGACCGGAAGGAGGAGGGGAGGAGGCACAGGGTAACTGAAGCAGAAGCATTCTTGGCATAGAGAAAAACAAATGCAAAGGCCAGAGGCAGGAATGAGCCTGACAAGTTTAGGGATCAACAAGCAGGCCAGTGCGACTGAACAAGGAACAGAATGAGCACATGAAAGAGTAGAAGAAGATAAGGTCAGGAAGGTATGGGCGCGTGGGTGGGGATCACGGAGGGCCTTTATAAGCACTTTGATTGACTCCAGACAAGACGGGAAACCACTGTATGGTGTAAGCCTAGCAGTGACCTGATCTGACTTGCTGAGTGAAGTCATAAGCTGTGAAGGACAAGAGTGAAACCAATTAGGAGGCTACTGACATAATCTAAGGAAAAGAAGAAAATATCATAGACCAGGGTAGTAATAATAGAGATGGTGAGGAGTGGTGATATTCTGGATATATTTTGAAAATAGAGTTAAGAAAAGATTTGCTAATGGATTGGTTGTGGGGTGTGAAAAAGAAAGCAGTCAAATAGAACATCAAGGTCTTTGATTTCAGCGACTAGAAAAGAGAGATGGTGATGAACTGAGAGGGAAGCCATCATGGGTGTGCTGTTGGGGAGAAAATCAGAAACTCAGTTGTGGGAAATTACATCCCAGATCCCTGCTGAACATCCAGGTGGGAGGCCAGGTAGGCAGTCAGATATATGGGTTTGGAACTCAGGGCAAAGGTCAGGGCTGAAGATAAACTTTTGGGAGTTATCAATGAATGGGTGGCATTTAAAGCCAAGAGATGATGAAATTTTTTGAGGAACTGACAGTAGATGGAAAAGAGAAGTTCAAGACAGGAGTCCTGGAACAGTCGAGTGTTTATGACTAGGGGGGAAGAGGCTTGTAAAGCCAGTAGCCACAGCCACCATCACAGCCATCTGGCCCATGCAGGTTTGCATTAGATTCAGACAGATGGTAATGAAACAATGGAGCCAAAAACTGGTGGGCTATTATCTTTAATCCTAGCTTGCACCTGGCAGGCAAGTAAAAACTCACACTGGGCTCCAAAACCTACTCATTCAGCGTTCACAAAGCTACTGACTTATCCAAGTTTCCTAGAATCAAAAGTGTCTACCTCACCAGCCTCATTCTCCTTTGTTCCCCATCTCCTTCTCTCTGCACAAACTCTGCACTAACTGGCTTCTCTTGCAGCATTCCACCATCTTGGCTGCTTCTCCTCTCCTCCACGTGGCCTTTATCTGCTCTCCTTTCTCTGTTCTCTGCCCTCCTCCTAGAACGCAATCACTCTTCTCCCGGAACAATGTGATCTCTCTTCCTTTTAAAACCTTTTGGCTTGAAAGCCCTCCCCCAACACACATTAATACAATCACGCCCATCCCAAGCAAGAAGGGCAACTAATATCATCACCTGGGCGACGGGCTTCCTCATGGGCAGTGCCATCTTTAACAAAGTGAGCATAATATATTTTATCTGCCCAACAAGGCTAAACATCAAAAAAGACAAAAGGGCCAGCCAGTGAGATAGGAGGAGACAAAAAGAGTGTGGTGCCTGTTCCAGAAGGCAAGTGAAGAAGATACATCAAGGAAGTGGGAGAAATTGACTATGCCCATAGTCGCTGATAAAGCAAGTAAGGTGAAACTGAGAATCTTCCAAAATCAAAGACATTGGTGACCTTGAAAAGAGTCATGCCAGTGGAGTGGGGGAAGGGGTGAAATGTTCAAGAATGAATGAAGAAGAATTGTAGTCAGTGAGTATAATGCTTTGAAGGCCATTCATTTTGAAGTTGGGTATTTTTGGTAATTAAAATTTTTTTTCTCAATTATACCTTACATTCAATATTATTTTGTTAGTTAATATTATTTTATCAATATTATTATTAGTTTCAGGTGTACAGCACAGTGATTACTATTATGTACTTTACAAAGTGTTCCCTTCAATATTTTCAGTGGCCACCTGGTACCATGCATAGTTATATAATATTATTGATTATATGCCCTATGCTGCATTTTACATCCCCATGACTATTCTGTAACTCCCAATTTATTCTCCTTAATTCCTTCACCTTTTTCTTCTCTCCCCTCAGGTCCCCTTTCTCTGGCAACCATTAATCTGTTCTCTGTATCTATGAGAGTTTCAATTTTTTTTTTGGTCATTTATTTTGTTCCTTATCTTCCACATAGAAGTGAAGTCATATGCTACTTGTCTTTCTCTGACTGACTTATTTCACTGAGAATAATACCCTATAGGTCCATCCATGTTGTTACAAATTGTAAGATTTTACTCTTTTTTATGGCTAAGTAATATTCTATCATGTATATGTACCACAGTTTTTTATCCAGTCTTCTATTGATGGGCACTTGAGTTGTGAAGGCCATTGGTTTTATTTTGTTTTTTGGTTTTGTGTTTTTTTTTAAATTCTTATTAATTTTTTTTTTTTTTTTCCATTTTTCTGAAGCTGGAAACGGGGAGAGACAGTCAGACAGACTCCCGCATGCGCCCGACCGGGATCCACCCGGCACGCCCACCATGGGGCGACGCTCTGCCCACCAGGGGGCGATGCTCTGCCCATCCTGGGCGTCTCCATATTGCGACCAGAGCCACTCTAGCGCCTGGGGCAGAGGCCACAGAGCCATCCCCAGCGCCCGGGCCATCTTTGCTCCAATGGAGCCTTGGCTGCGGGAGGGGAAGAGAGAGACAGAGAGGAAAGTGCGGCGGAGGGGTGGAGAAGCAAATGGGCGCTTCTCCTGTGTGCCCTGGCCGGGAATCGAACCCGGGTCCTCCGCACGCTAGGCCGACGCTCTACCGCTGAGCCAACCGGCCAGGGCTAAATTCTTATTAATTTTAATGGGGTGACATCAATAAATCAGGGTACATATATTCAAAGAAAACATGTCCAGGTTATCCTGTCATTCAATTATTTTGCATACCCATCACCCAAAATCAGATTGTCCTCCGTCACCTTCTATCTAGTTTTCTTTGTGCCCCTCCCCCCTCTCCCTTCTTCCCTCCCCCCCCCCCCCCCATAACCACCACACTCTTGTCCATGTCTTTTGGTCTTGTTTTTATGTCCCACCTATGTATGGAATCCTGCAGTTCTTGTTTTTTTCTGATTTAGTTATTTCACTCCGTATAATGTTATCAAGATCCCACCATTTTGTTGTACATGATCTGATGTCATCATTTCTTATGGCTGAGTAGTATTCCATAGTGTATATGTGCCACATCTTCCTTATCCAGTCTTCTATTTTTTTTTTTTACAGTGATTAAGGCCTTTAAGCAAACTCTTGGCCAATACAGCAAGAATCCATAAAAGAGTAGTGTCCTTAACATGTTCACCAAGCCCAAGTTGGCACCAACACCATTCCAATTCCCTGAAAATGCAACCCAACCCCAGTTCAGTCTGTTAGGAGCTGTCAGAAGGAGCAGGAATCCAGGAAAAGTCCACATCCAGGAAAAGTCTGCATGGCACTGGAATTGTTGTCACAATTCTATACTTTGCAGCTCATGTCCAAGTCCCAATGACCACTGCTTCTAGCTGGTAATGATTCAGGTAGACTGGAAAAGCCATCTGCAGCATGTGTGGATATGGAGCTTCTGTTCTCCTCTGCCTGGAGAGATGAGACCAGGTTGCTTTTCCGTGGAGCTCTGCGACTGTGGTGTGGTAAAGAGAACCTTGGGATACACTAAGCTGGGTGGCAAAGGTAGATTCATAATAGAAGTTGGCAAAAGGGGGAAAGAGAGCTCTAAATTAGGAGTAGGTCCCAGCCTGAAATATGAGTGGGGCATTGAGGTAGGAGGGATAAAGGAAACACTATATATTAAACAAAGCAGCAGAAAATAGGACTATCAACACCCACAACAGAGATCTTTGAGGGAAGAATAAAAAACCTGACTATTCAGGCAAGACATAGTTAAGTGTCCCTTGTGCAAGTGAGATCAGTTTACCTGCTTCTTGGAAGAAATACCCTAGGCTCATCACAGTGTTGTAGATGGGGCCGATGGCCCAGGGCACCTTCAGTCTTCAGTGGCAAACCCCAGCATTTGGGCAAGGTTAGGTCATAGGTGGCTGGAGCAGGGCTGGAAGAGACTGAACCCTACCTTAGAGGAGTGAAGGGGAAGCCTACCTTCAAGGCCATTGGTTTTAAATGGGAAAAAGAAATGGGATTCAAGCTAGAGGAGGAAGTATAATAGATCTGAGTTTTTTTGTTTTCCTTTCTATTGAGTTTATTGGAGTACACTGGTTAACAAAATTAGATAGATATCAGGAGCACAGTTCCACAAGACATTACCTGTACACTATATAGTGTGTTCACCATCCCTAAATGAGTTATTAAAAGGTAGGAGAAATGAGCACATATGTACATTGTTGGAAAAGATTCAGTAGAGAGGAAAAAGTTTAAGATTCAGGGCTAAAGCCACAGTCACAGAGCTCCAGGGAAAAGCATCCTGGTCCCATCTCTCCAGGCAGAGGAGAACAGAAGCTCCATATCCACACATGCTGCAAATGGCTTTTCCAATCTACCTGAATCATTACCAGCTAGAAGCAGTGGTCATTGGGACTTGGACGTGAGCTTCAAAGTATAGAATTGTGACAACAATTCCAGTGCCATGCGGACTTTTCCTGGATGTGGACTTTTCCTGGACTCCTGCTCCTTGGACCAGCTCCTAACAGACTGAACTGGGGTTGGGTTGCATTTTTCAGGGATTTGGCATGGTGTTGGTGCCAACTTGGGCTTGGTGAACATGTTAAAGACACTACTCTTTTATGGATTCTTGCTGTATTGGCCAAGAGTTTGCTTAAAGGCTTAAATCACTGTGAAAAAAAATAGAAAACTAGATAAAGAAGATGTGGTGCATATACACCATGGTATACTATTCAGCCATAAGAAATGATGACATCGGATCACTTACAACAAAATGGTGGGATCTTGATAACATTATACGGAGTGAAATAAGTAAATCAGAAAAAAACAAGAACTGCAGGATTCCATAAATTGGTGGGACATAAAAAAGAGACATGGACAAGAGTGTGGTGGTTATGGAGGGCAGGGGGGGGGGGGAGGGAAGGAGGGAGAGGGGGAGGGAGAGGGGGAGGGGTGAAAAGAAAACTAGATAGAAGGTGACGGAGCGCAATCTCTCTTTGGGTGATGGGTATGCAACAGAACTGAATGACAAGATAACCTGGACATGTTTTCTTTGAATATATGTACCCTGATTTATTGATGTCACCCCATTAAAATAAAAATTTATAATAAAAAAAAAGATTCAGGGCTAATGAGCTTTATCCAGTAATATTAAGAATATCTACATCATATTGAATGCTTATATGTATTAGGTTTTTATATATGTTATTCATTCTTTAAAACATGAGTGTATATTATAGGTACCCCCTGCTTTTCTAAAGTTCACATTCTACCATTTCACTTTTATGAAAGACCTATGTTGGTCAAATAAGTTTGTAATATAATATATAGGTTGCTCGCTTATAGTTTGCATTGGGTGTGGGGGACAGGCTGCAGTCAGGGTTGTTATACCCTAAGTGACTTTGTACCAAAGACTTCCTTGTTTATATATTGGATTAAAGGTTTTGAGTTCTACACTATAAAGTGGGGCAGACCAGACACTTGCTCTCTCTCAGTTCCTGAGATTAGCATTAGAAGAGAAAGCAGAGAAAGGAGAATAGAGAAAGGCCATGTGGAGGAGGCCAGGAGAGGCAGCTGAGATGGTAGAGCGCTGAAGGAGAAGCCAGTTTGTGCAGAGTTTGTGCAGAGAGAAGGAGATGGGGAACAGAGGTGAATAAGACTGATGAGGCAGAAACTTTGATTCTAGGAAACTCAGATAAGTCAGTGGCTTTCGGAGCCCTGAATGGAAAGGGAAGTGTTTTCCCACTGTGTGTATTTCTTGCCCACCAGGTGCAAGCTAGGATTAAAGCTAATGGCCCACCAGTTTTTCGCCCCCAGTTCTTGGCCCCATTGTTTCATTACCATCTGTCCGAATCCAATGTGAACCTGCATGGGCCAGGTGGCTGTGATGGTGGCCGTGGCTACTGGCTTTACAACTTACATTAGTACTGTACCTGTTTTTGCTAACCAAAGGAAATCTGAAGAGGATTTTCACTTTTACAAAAAAAAGGGCATTGCACCCAAGCAGTGAGAGTGGCACCACAATGAGCATCCAGCTGCCATAGCTTTGACTGTGTCTGAGCTTTATCTTGACTTATTTTGTGCATTCGTTAGCAAGATGTGACCTAAGTTGTCAGAAAAGCCTATGAGAGTTTGTAAGGGTGTTATGCTTGATATAAAACTGGACATAATTAAGCTTTTCGATCATGGTGAAGGAAATAAAGACATTGGGTGTGCATTGAATTTTGGGTCAGGGGATGCTCAAAAAAGTTTCTGTATAAATTAATGGCATTTGCTGCTTCACTTTATACCATATCAGTTTATAAAAGTTTTCATAGAAATACTCTACTGTAGAAATGCAAGGGAAACCTGTTTGTTCCCCTTTTACCCATGAGGAAATTTAGACTTAGAGAGATTGAGTTCTTTTCAAGGTCATCCAGTGATGATAAGGAAGAGCTGAGTCAGAACGCAGTTGGTCTGAGGGGGATGCTCAGGCCATTCCATTCCCGGAGATACCAGCCACTCTTCCAGCTGTGGAGCTTCCTGAAGGGGCGCAATTACTATTTCACATCCATCCTGGCCTGAAGGAAGACTGTGTGTGCTTCTCGTGACCATGAGCAGAGACTTCAGTTGTGGCAGTTTGAGTCATTCTGTTGTCTTTTCTTTCTTAAACTCTGGGACAGGAGCAATAGAAGGAGGGACTTGGCATTCGGTTTGCTCCAAACTTCTATACTGTGGGTAAAATAAATTTGCAAATATGATGTATATGTTTGCTCATTTATAGTTTGCATTGGGTGTGGGGGACAGGCTGTAAGCAGGCTGGGTCCTTATAACCTAAGGCTTAGTTTTAAGACTAAGCCTTTCTCACCCTTTTAATCCTAAAATCTTCTCAACACTAAGCTTTTCCCCACACCCTTGACTGTTGCATGATGTGGGGTGGTGCACTCTTAAGAGAAATCCCATTTATGCCTCAGATAAGTGACTTTGTATCAGAGACTTCCTTATTTATATACTGGCTTAAAGGTTTTGATTCCTACACTATAAAATGGGGCAGCCTGGGCCTTGGCCGGTAGGCTCAGCGGTAGAGCGTCGGCCTGGCGTGCGGAAGTCCTGGGTTTGATTCCCGGCCAGGGCACATAGGAGAAGCGCCCATTTGCTTCTCCACCCCACCCCCCTCTTCCTCTCTGTCTCTCTCTTCCCCTCCCACAGCCAAGGCTCCATTCGAGCAAAGATGGCCCGGTGTAAAGCCAGAAGCCAGGGCTATCAGGGCCGCCATCACAGCCGCCCGGCCCATGCAGGTTCGCATTGGATTCGGACAGTCGGTAAAGAAACCATGGAGCCAAAAACTGGTGGACCATAACCTTTAATCCTACCTTGCACCCGGCGGGCAAGTAAAAATACACACTGGGCTCCAAAACCCAGTCACACTCAGTGCTCACAAAGCCACTGACTTATCCGAGTTTCCTAGAATCAAAGGTTTCTAGCTCACCAACCTTATTCTCCTCAGTTCCCCATCTCCTTCCTTATCCCAGATACAAACTCTACACAAACTGGCATCTCACTCAGTACTCCGCCATCTTGGCTGCTTCTCCTGGCCTACTCCACGTGGCCTCCTTCTGCTCTCTGCTCTGCTCTCTGCTCTCTCATGCTAACCTCAGGAACCAAAAAGCGCAAACTCTCGTTCCGTCCCCATTTTATAGTGTAGAAATCCAAACCCTTAATCCAATATACATAATAGGGAAGTCTCTAATACAAAGTCACTTCTCTGAGGCATGATAGGATTGTACCACCTCACTCCAAAAAGGGTGGGACAGGCTTAATCCCAAAACCAAGCCTCAGGCTACAACAATTCTCAACACACATTAATATCACCTGGGCAATGGCCTCTTTAACAAAGTGAGCATAATACATTTTATCTGCCCAACAATCCACCCCTATGCTCACTTTACTACCCACAATTTACATCACCGGCATCCCTGTGCAAGGAAATTAGGCACATTACACAAATTACAACAGCACAAATCATACAGTTTCAACAATTACAAGGTACACTTCACCAGTCTCTGAGCACTTTGCCCAAAGCGCAAAATGTCCTCGGCCTTCTTCCTAGCCCCAGGAAAAGCTTCCCGGGGTAGGGGAGTGCTTCCAACAAAGCCACTCCCCACCCCCATCAGGGTATTTCACATTGTCCAAAATCCATAATCCATAAGTCCATCCAACAAAGGAGCCAATGCCCACTCTGGTCGTAGTCCAGGAAATCAGTCCACGCACATGGGGCGTCAGCCACCCCCCTCATCCCTGCCATCCTGGCAGGTCTTACACTGTCCCAAAGAGGAGCACGTGGCAATGGCAGTCAGCATTTCCATCTCTGCTCCGGAGAGTGTGTCCAGCCCTGTGTCCCAAAATCGCAGACCTACCGGGGCCGCAGTAGGTGCTCCTTCCAGCTGGGCTCCCATCTTATGGAGACTGCGGGTTGCAACTCCAGCCCAATTCTCCTCATCCTCCAAAAAGGAACTGAAAACACCAGCTCCAGCTGCCGGGCTCGAGCCTCTGTCCGCTGCCGCCTTCTGCTCCGCAGACCTTGCAGCTCCGGACCCGGCCTCAGCTTCAGCCTCAGCCCCAGCCTTCTGCCGCTGCTGGCTCTCCACAACATCCAGGGCAATCTGCAACTCACGAACCTCTGAATCCTCCTTCAGCGTTTGCTCCATTTCCAGGCGAATCTCGAACACCTGGTTGGCCTCCTCCTCCAGCGCTTCCTCCAGCTCCAGGGTCAGCATCTGTTTCTCCCGCGTTTGCTCCAGCTCCTTCCGCTGCTCGGTTTGCAGGTCCCGGGTGGCGTCTTCCACAGAGCTCTCAGTTTCCTCACGCATGGCTATAAAAGTCAGCCAGCCTAAGATCCCCAAAAGGACAGCCATGGGGAACCCTAACACTAGCCAGTCCTCTACTCCACCGCTCAAAGGCTCCTTGCCGATCTGTATCGAATCCTGCCACAGACTACGCCAAATGTAAAGCCAGGAGCCAAGGCCAGGGCCACCATCTGAGCAGCCCGGCCCATGCAGGTTCGCATTGGATTCGGACAGTCGGTAAAGAAACAGCGGAGCCAAAAACTGATGGGCCATAGCCTTTAATCCTACCTTGCACCCGGCGGGCAAGTAAAAACATACACTGGGCTCCAAAACCCAGTCACACTCAGTGCTCACAAAGCCACTGACTTATCCGAGTTTCCTAGAATCAAAGGTTTCTAGCTCACCAGCCTTCTTCTCCTCAGTTCCCCATCTCCTTCCTTATCCCAGATACAAACTCTACACAAACTGGCATCTCACTCAGCACTCCGCCATCTTGGCTGCTTCTCCTGGCCTCCTCCACGTGGCCTCCTTTAGCTGCTGGCTCTACTCTCTCTGCTCTCCCATGCTAACCTCAGGAACCAAGAGCGCAAACTCTCGTTCCGTCCCCATTTTATAGTGTAGAAATCCAAACCCTTAATCCAATATACATAATAGGGAAGTCTCTAATACAAAGTCACTTCTCTGAGGCATGATAGGATTGTACCACCTCACTCCAAAAAGGGTGGGACAGGCTTAATCCCAAAACCAAGCCTCAGGCTACAACAATTCTCAACACACATTAATATCACCTGGGCAACGGCCTCTTTAACAAAGTGAGCATAATACATTTTATCTGCCCAACACCCGGGCACTGGGGATGGCTCGTTGGCCTCTGCCCCAGGCGCTGGAGTGGCTCTGGTCACGGCAGAGCGTCGCCCCTGGTGGGCGTGCCAGGTGGATCCCGGTCGGGCACATGCGGGAGTCTGTCTGTCTCTCCCCATTTCCAGCTTCAGAAAAATACAAAAATAAAAATAAAAAATAAAAAATAAGAAAATAAAATGGGGCAGCCTGGAGGGCCTACTCTCTCTGGATTCCTGAAATTAGCATTACAAAGAGAGGCAGCCACAATGGTGGAGAGCTTAGGGAGAAGCCAGTTTGTGCAGAGTTTGTGCAGAGAGGAGGAGATGGGGAGCAGAGGCAAATAAGGCTGATGAGGTAGAAATCTTTGATTCTAGGAAACTCGGATGAGTCAGTATCTTTGGGAGCCCTGAATGGAAAGGTAAGTGTTTTCCCACTGTGTGTATTTCTCACTCTCTGGGTACGAACTAGGATTAAAGCTAATGGCCCACCAGTTCTTGGCTCCATTGTTTCATTACCATCTGTCCAAATCAAATGTGAACCAGCACGGGTTAGGCGGCTATGATGGTGGCCATGGCTACTGGCTTTACATATACAGTGGACATCAAATGGATGATAGCATGTTGTATGTTGACATATAAAGGGATGGATTTTAGTGCTGATTGTCACTATATGGTTCTGTTATTTCTGGCAAGTCAATGAACTTTGAGTGTTAGTGTCCTTATTAGCAAAATGGGAATAAAATATCTCTCTCATCTGCTTCTTCAGTGGTTGTGACAACATTTCACTATATCCCTCAGGCCCCCAGTACTCCAACCATATATCATTCCCAAAGTCTATGACATATGATGGCACCAGGGGTTCTCAATTTGAAGCTCAGCAGAGCTCCCAACCAGTGAGCCTTTCAAATACTTCTTTCCTGCTAGGAAGTATAGCAAATAAAATTCACAAACATTGCTAATGGGAATGTAAATTGGCACAACCACTTTAAAAAGCCGTTTGGCAGCATCTGTTGAAGTTGAACCAATACCTGCCTGGGATCAAACGGTTCCACTCCTAGGTTTATACCCAAGAGAAATGTGTGCACATGTGCACCAAGAGACATGTACAAGAATGTTTGCATTAGTTTTATTTGCAATGGCTCAAACTACCAACAATTCAAGTGCCCATCAACAGTAAAAGAGATTAACAAATTGTGGTATTGTCATATAATGGAATGCTGAATAGGATTAAAAGTTTGCAAACTATGGTTCCACCCACATGAATGAATCTCACAAATGTAATGTTCAGTAAAAGGATCCTGACATAAAACATTTTCCTCAAAACATGAGATATCTGCCTTGGCCTGTTGCTCAGTCAGTTAAGAGCATTGTCCCTGCTGCAAACCAGCATGGCTAGTAATTCCAGGTCCTGAGGAAGAACAGCGCAGAATTAAGAAAACAGACTCACCAAGAAAAGAGGATGGGATCAGGAGGCCTCTGCAATGCTGATGACAAGATCAGAGAGAAAATTAAAAAAAAAAAAATAAAATAAATAATAGGCCTGACCTGTGATGGCGCAGTGGGATAAAGCATCGACCTGGAACACTGAGGTTGCCGGTTCAAAACCTTGGGCTTGCCTGGTCAAGGCACATATGGGAGTTGATGCTTCCTGCTCCTCCCCCTTCTCTCTCTCTCCCCTCTCTCTAAAAATCAATAAATAAATTTAAAAAAATTAAAAAAAAAAAAAAAAGATCAGAGAGAGAGAGCCCCTGGTCTTGCTTTATTATATAGTGTAGACCAGGGGTCCCCAAACTAAGGCCCACGGGCCGCATGCGGCCCCCTGAGGCCGTTTATCCGGCCCCCACCGCACTTCCGGATGGGGCACCTCTTTCATTGGTGGTCAGTGAGAGGAGCACATTGACCATCCCATTAGCCAAAAGCAGGCCCATAGTTCCCACTGAAATACTGGTCAGTTGATTTAAATTTACTTGTTCCTTATTTTAAATATTGTATTTGTTCCCGTTTTGTTTTTTTACTTTAAAATAAGATATGTGCAGTGTGCATAGGGATTTGTTCATAGTTTTTTTTATAGTCCGGCCCTCCAACGGTCTGAGGTACAGTGAACTGGCCCCCTGTGTAAAAAGTTTGGGGACCCCTGGTGTAGACAGTTAAAGCCTTTAAGCCAATATACAAATAAGGAAGTCTCTGATACAAAGTCACTTATCTGAGGCATAAATGGGATTCCTCATAAGAGTGCACCACCCCACATCATACAATAGTTAAGGGTATGGGGAAAAGCTTAGTTTTGAGAAAGGTGTTTAAAAGATCTTAGTATTAGAAGGGTAGAGAAGAGCTTAGTCTTAAACTAAGCCCTAGGCTGTAAGGATTTTGTCAGTTTACAGCCTGTCTTCCACAGTCCTGAAAAAACAAGGTTGTGGGTTCAATTATTCCTGGTTAGGGCACACATGGGAAGCAACCAAAAAAAAAAAAAAAAAAAAAAAAAGCACAACTGAGTGGAACAACAAATGCTTCTCCTCTCCCTCCCCCTCTCTTTCTTTTTTTCTCTGTCTCTCTAAAAATCAATAAAAGTTAAACTGTGGCCGGATAGCTCTGGAGTGTCATCTCGAAGTGTGGAGGTTGCCGGTTCAAGTCCCCACTCAGGGCACATGCAGGAGCAGCTCAGTGTTCTTGTCTCTCTCTCTCTCAAAACAAAACAAAAACAAAAAACATGAGATATCATAAAATTAGGAAAATCTTAAATTTCTACAGTATGAAGCCAGGACAAGAATTACCTTTGGAGTGGAGGGAATGGGTAGATATAGGGTGGGCATAAGAAAGTTTCTGGGTTGTTGGTAATGTTTGTGTGTGCATTTACTCCAATGATGGTTATAGCAATAAAAAATATATATACATTTTGGATAGTTCACTGAGTGGCACACTTTTTATCTATGCATTTCACTTCAATTAAAAAACAAAACTGGCCCTGGCCGGTTGGCTCAGTGGTAGAGCGTCGGCCTGGCATGCAGAAGTCCTGGGTTCGATTCCCGGCCAGGGCACACAGGAGAAGCGCCCATCTGCTTCTCCACCCCTCCCCCTCTTCTTCCTCTCTGTCTCTCTCTTCCCCTCCCACAGCCGAGTCTCCATTGGAGCAAAGATGGCCCGGGCGCTGGGGATGGCTCCTTGGCCTCTGCCCCAGGCGCTAGAGTGGCTCTGGTCGCAACAGAGCAACACCCCGGAGGGGCAGAGCGTCGCCCCCTGGTGGGCGTGCCGGGTGGATCCCGGTCAGGCGCATGCGGGAGTCTGTCTGACTGTCTCTCCCCTTTTCCAGCTTCAGAGAAAGGAAAAAGGGGGAAAAAAAAACAAACTGCTGGGGGTTCCAGTCAAGATGGAACCCCCAGAGTAGGTAAATGTGATATCCAGAAGATCCTACAACCACATCAAAATTACAACTAAACTTCAGGACAACCATCATTGAAAACTTCCTGAAATCTAGCTAAACAGAAGTCCTGTAACTAAAGCTATAAGAAGAAGCCACAAGACTGGTAATAGGGGTGGAATCACAAAACTGGCTGGACCCATACCTATGTGTGGTGATTAAAAATCTAGAGGGTTATTTCAGCTGCAGAAGTCCCCCCCGAGGAGCAAGAAGTCCCAGCCCATACCAGGGCCCTCAGAGAAGTGTTCCAGTACCAAGAAGAGAAGTCCTCCTAACTTCTGTCTGTGGAAACCAGCTGGGATTGTGGCTGAGTGAGATGGAGGCTGCTACAGTCCCAGATGTTCCTCTTACAGGGTCCAAATGTATGGACTTATCTGGAATCACTGGCTTTGAGCTCTAGCACTGGGGAAGCAGCTGGAAAGGTGAATCAGGGACCTATGAGGAGGAGCTAAAGTGTCTGGCATCAAGGCAAGAGCTGGAGGGGCAGCTTTCTGCCAAACAGAAGTGCTGGCAGAGACCATTGTTCCTTTGCTGCCCCCCTCCCCCACAGAGCCAGCAGGTGGACACTCTGAGTCTCCATCAACCTAGCTAACATTGTTCACCCTACCCAGGTGGTTCCTTGAGACCCCACCACACCCACTTTGTAGATCCACCCGAGCCATTTCCAGTGGCTTTCATACAAACAGCCCATTTTGGCTCATACTGCAGAATTTCCTAAAAATTTTCAAAGGTTCACAAACCCTAAACAAGCTGTGTTTAGCCTTAATGTGCCCTGTACTTCTTGCCGACCTTGGTTCACAGCTTGGCCTCTCCTGGGCATTTACAAGCCTAGAATAAATAGTAGCCATATGCAGATCACTTTGTAGCTCATGCCAGGTAGCCCCAGGCAGGGCACAGGTGGCAGCTGATCTTGACCACATCCTGGGAGGCCACAGAGCCAGTGCACCTGGTGGCCAGCTTCAGGCCACACAGGAGCACCACCCAGCTATCTCCACCAGCAACACCACTCAAAGGGTGAATACATGGGCCACCAGCCCCCGCTGAAGTGCTCCATGGGGTTGGTCCCTGCACAGAAGCTCCTCTGCTATGGTTGCAGCTAGTCTTCAAAGCTGATGACCTAGGGGTAAATCCCCCCCATTGATGTGCCAACAGCAATCAGGGCTCAACTATAACAGGAGGGTGCATACAGCCTACACAAACCATCCAAATCAGATCAGCGTACCTGGAGCATCCAAAGCAGATGACCTGGGAGGCTGTGCCACTGGGCTCTACAGGACACCTACTACATAAGGCCATTCTACAAGACCAGTAGACATAGCAGCTCTTCTGAATTCATTGAAACAAACACAAACACATATCCCAAGTGAAAGAATAGAACAAAACTCCAGAAAGAGGACTAGACAAAATGGAGACAAGCAGTCTACCAGATGCAGAGTTCAAACACTGGTTATCAGGGGGCTCAATGATCTCAGTGAGAACTTTAACAAAGAGAGAGAAAACATAAAAATGGAGCTAGAAACCATAATAAAAAAAACCCAGACAGAAATGAAGAATGCATTACAGGGAATCAACAGGATAGTAGGAAGCAGAAAACTTCAATTAGAACAGCAAAAACAAAAAAGAATTTTTAAAAATGAGGATAATTTAAGGAGCCTCTGGGAAAACTTCAAGCATACCAACATTCACATCATGGGGGTGCTGGAAAGAGAAGAGAG
Source organism: Saccopteryx leptura (assembly GCF_036850995.1). NCBI lineage: Eukaryota > Metazoa > Chordata > Mammalia > Chiroptera > Emballonuridae > Saccopteryx > Saccopteryx leptura. The sequence goes on from NC_089505.1 coordinate 257,281,239, forward strand.
AGAACAAGGAATTAAAAACCTATGGGAAAAAAATGACAGAAAATTTCCCTAATCTGGTGAAGGAAATAGACATACAAGTCCAGGAAGCATAAAGAGTCCCAAACAAGATAAATCCAAAGAGGCCCACACCAAGCCATATCATAGTTAAAATGCCAAAGGTTAAAGACAAAAACAGCAGCAAGAGGAAAGCAGCTGGTTACTTACAAGGGAGCTCCCATAATTCTCTCTGTTGATTTCTCATTTCACCAGAAGGGACTGGCACAAAATATTCAAAGTTATGAAAAGTAAGGGTCTACAACTTAGATCACTCTATCCAGTAAGGCTATCATTTAGAATTAAAGGTCAGATAATGAGCTTTCCAGACAAGAAAAAGCTTAAAAAGTTTATCACCACCAAGCCATTATAACAAAAACATGTAAAAAATCTTTTTTATTTTATTTATTTATTTTTTAAGCGAGTGGAAGGAAGTTAGAGAGACAGACTCCTGCTCTAACTAACCACCCAGCAGCCCCCATCTGGGGCTGATACTCAAATCAACTGAGCTATCCTCAGTGCCTGGGGTCAACACTTGAACCAGTCAAGCCACTGGCTGCAAGAGGGGAAGGAAGAGAGAAGGGGGAGAGGGAGGGAAGAGAAGTACATGGTCTCTTCTCATGTGTGCCCTGACTGGGGACCAAACCCAGGACTTCCACAAGCTAGGCTGATGCTCTATTGCTCTATTCATTAAGGCAACTGGCCAGAGCCTAAAGGGTGTTGAAGAAGAAGAAGAGGAAGAAGAAGAAGAAGAAGAAGAAGAAGAAGAAGAAGAAGAAGAAGAAGAAGAAGAAGAAGAAGAAGAAGGAGGAGGAGGAGGAGGAGGAGGAGAAGAGAAGAAGAAGAAAAGAAGAAGAAGAAGAAGAAGAAGAAGAAGAAGAAGAAGAAGAAGAAAAAGAAGAAAAAGAAGAAGAAGAAAAAGAAGAAGAAAAAGAAGAAAAGTTTAAAAAGATAATAAATATGAATAATAAAATGGCAATAAATAGATATCTATCAACAATTACAGCCTGACCAGGCGGTGGTGCCGTGGATAGAGCATCAGACTGGGACGTAGAGGGCCCAGGTTCAAAACCCCAAGGTTGTCAGCTTGAGCACAGGCTCATGTGGTTTGAGCAAGGCTCACCAGCTTGAGCCCAACATCGCTGGCTTGAGCAAGGGGTCACTATGTCTGCTGTAGCCCCGGTCAAGGCACATGTGGGAGAGCAATCAATGAACAACTAAGGTGCTGCAACGAAGAATTGATGCTTCTCATCTCTCTCCCTTCCTGTCTGTTACCATCTGTCTCAAGTTGGCCCTGGATGCTCCATGGCCCAGCCTCAGGCACTAAAATAGCTTTGTTGCCAAGCAACAAGCAATGGCTCCAGATGGGCAAAGCATCACCCAGTAGGGGGCTTGTTGGGTGGATCCTGGTTGGGGTACATGCAGGAGTCTCTCTGCCTCTTTGCTTCTCACTTAAGAAAAAAAAAAGTTGCACCTGAGGTGGCTGGCGCAGTGGATAAAGCACCGACCTGGAATGATGACCTCACCGATTCAAAACCCTGGGCTTGCCTGGTCAAGGCACATATTGGAGTTGATGCATCCTGCTCCTTCCCTTTTCTCTCTCTTCTCTCTAAGATGAATAAATAAAATCTTTTTTTAAAAAGTTGTATCAGCTTTTCATGACAATGGCGAATGAGCAAAGTGGCAGAAAAAAACCCACTTCTCAGGCAAAAGAACAGCAAAATGGCCCCTCACAGTGGCAGGCAGGCAGACAGACAGGCAATCTGCAATCCCTCTCCAAACTGCCATCCACCCTCTGCAATCCACACTGAGACAGGCACCCATAGCCTTACATAGGCTTTGCACAGGTGGCCCTTTCACGTGCTCAGGTACTAATCAAGCAAAGTGCTTGCAGCCAGTAAACCAGTGAGCAAGCCTACCACAGCTGTTTTCCCAGCAGGCTGGTTTTCCAACTCTTGTCCCACATGTGAGAGACAAGCAAATTTTAAGTGCATTCCACTCTTAATCTGCTTTTCTTGACTGTAATGCTGGTGGCTGAGGCCAGGCAGCATTATATCTGGAGTAGTCGGCAGGATCAAACACATTCAAGGCCTGTGCTTCCTTGACAGCTCTCTTAGCTGCTGAAAATGCACCTTGTGCCTGCTCAGTCCAATCCCAGTGACCCCCCCTTCTGAAAAGGTGATATAAGGGACACAGTAACTGAGCTAAATGGGGTATGAATGTTCGCCAATGCCCCAACAGACCTAGGAATTCCTGTAACTGCTTTACGTAGTGGGCACAGGGTATGCTTAGATCTTATCTATAACTGTGTCAGGGATAATCTTTGTTTTACCCAACCAGACAACTCCCAAGAACTTAACAGATAACCCAGGTCCTTGTAATTTACCCTCATTGACCGCCCAGCCACATGCTTTCATATGGGATAACAGAGTAGGGACTGCTTGCTCTAATTCTGGAAGAGAGTCACTAGTTAGCATAATGTCATCAATATAATGATACATACTAACTGCCTCTGGTTGTTTCCATTTATCCAGGTCAGCAGCCACTAGCCCATGACACAAGGTGCGGGCTATACAAATAGCCCTGGGGTAAGTAATACTGTAGAGGTCCATTGCTGCCATTCCCAAGTAAAGGAAAATTGGTCTTGATTCTATGCAGCTATATCAATAGAGAAAAAGGCGTTAGCCAAATCTGCCACAGAGTTGTATGCTCCTAATTCATGGCTTAACTGATCCATCAGGTTAGCTATTGAGGGTACAGCTGCATGCAAAGGGGGAACAACTTTATTAAGTTCCCTGTAATCCACTGTTAAATTCGCCAGGTTTCGTCTGGTTTGCGCACAGGCCAAACTGGGGAATTGTAAAGGCTGTGTGCCAGGTGGATGATTCCCACCTTTTCTAGTTCAAGGACTGTCCCAGGGATTTCTTCATAGCCACCTGGCAGTGGTAGTGCTTTGTGCTAGTCACATGCCAGGGAATGGGTAATTGCAAGAGGGAATGTGCTGCTTGTACCCGCAACACTGCCTTCACAACCTGGACTCGCAGCCAGAACACCCCAGCTGTTTCCAACCACAGTCCTTGTAAGACATCTACCCCCAAAATATATTCAGGAATAGGGGATACATACACCTTATATGGCTCAGGAGGCAGTCTTCCTATCCCCAGTGGAATAGTTATTGGCTTCACTTGAACAGTTGGGCCCCCATATCCATCAATGGCCACTGGGGTCCCAGCAAACCGCTCTGGGTTCCCGTAGAGGAGGGAACATTCTGTACTTGTATCCACCAAGGCCAATACCCATTATACATTAGAAAGAGACCAGTGGATAGCCAGTTCCACGTGTGGCCTCCGGTACCACCCGTGCCTGTTAGACAGGTCCCTTGGCCTTCTCCCTATTCAAACTGGAACAGCAGGTCTTGAGGGTCCTCCTCTCCTTCAGTGGTTTCCATCATATAATCTTGTAACCATGCCGCCCACACACCAACTGTTTTATTGGTAGCTGCTGGGGCCATTTGTCTCAAGGGCTGGAATCTCTGTCCTGGTTTAAGCTTCTGCCAAAGCTCCAAAAGAACCTTTTTAGGTTTGCCATCCAATTTCTCCCTCTCTGCCCCAGCCGCAATCAAATGTACCCCCATCTGTGTTTGGGTAACTTTCACAGGCCCATTCCTCCTGCTAGTCAGAGGGGCAGCACGGGCAGCAGCCCTCACAGCTTTGTGATTCCGTGCTACCTCCAGCTCCCCCAAGTCTGCCACCTTCTGTATAACCATGGTGATAGGCTGTCCCACATAGGGGTCCAGGATAGATAGCCACTAGAGACCCAAAAAGTGCTGATGGGCACTGCAGAGGATAAGATCCTACATCCCCACTATAAACACTTTCTTGTCTGGCCCATGGGACCCCAGATGGAAAGCAGCATTTTTCATACCTAGTTCCCGAAGGACCTTTACTAACTCACTATAGCATTGTGACTGACTCACTGTCCCCGGCAAGTCCCCAGCATTCTGCCAGACTGTACGAATGGCAGCCATCACCCATTCTAATAGAGTATGGGGTCCTGGGTTGTCATGGCAATTCTGAAGATGCTACCTTAAGGAGGAGTGTGTGGTAATGGCAGCCAATTTCTCCATCTCTGTTCCAGAGAGCATGACACCATCCACCCCTATGTCCCACAACCGCAGTATCCAGGCTGCCAGCAGCTCCATGGGTTCCTGCCTGAATTGTGCCCCAACTCCATCAGCTCTGCCTGGGTGTAGGGCCGGACCACAGAGTGTTCCACTATCTGTGGATGAGGCTGTGGTTGCCCCTGAGGGACTCTGCTGCTGGGATTTTACTTCTTGGCGACCACCAGCCAGGCTCTGAGTCTGGGGACAGCAGTTGCAACCAAAGCATTCCCCTCAGAAGAGGAGTTGGAAACACATGTTCCTGCTGACTCAGAGTCACTCTGCCAGCAGAAAAGCAGCTCCATTTCTGTGCCGGCTTTGGCTCCTACAGCTGCTGGCTCTCAGCCTGAAGCTGACTCTCGAGCTCCTGAATCTGCAGTTGTTGCTCCAATAGCTGTCACTGCCAATGTTCAGCTTCCAGGTCAAATTGCAACTCGCAAACCCACAATTCTTTCTCCAGAGTCTGCTCCAGTTCCAGATGCCATTGGTGTTCCGCCTGCATCTCACAATGCAACTCTCGAACCCGGTTGGCCTCCTTCTCCAGTGCTGGCTCCAGTTCACGCACCGCTGGTTCTTAGCCTGCAGTCTGACTTGCAGTTCTTGGATCTGCAGCTTTCTTCAGTGACTGTTCCAGCTCGTGCTGTTGTTGCTGCTCCCTCCGCAGTTCACCCTGGAGCTTTCGACCTCAGGCCGCTGAGCACACAGAGCTCTTGGTTTCCCCTCATAGGGTGTAGAAAACACCCAGCCTACGATCCCCAAACGGACAGCCACAGGGAACCATATGCTGGAGAACAGCAACCGCTCCTCTACTCCACCCCTCAAGGGGTCGGGGGCTCCATACCCATCTGTTCTGACCCCTGCCCACTACACCAGATGTAATACTGCCTGGCCTCGGTCACCAGCATTACATCGACTTTACTCAATTGAGAAACGGGTTATAAACAGTGAAAGCCTTTAGTATCTGTTGGGAAAACAGCTGTGTTAGGCTTGCTCGCTTGTACTTTGCCTGATTGGTACATGAGCACGGGGCGGCACCACGTGTGTATAGTCAGTGTAAGGCTACGGGTGCTTGCCCTCAGGGCGGCAGATTGCCTGCCCATCACTGTGAGGGAACATTTTTGCTGTTTATTCCCCTGCTGCCGTGAGAAGCAGTTTCCCCCTTTCGGTTTGTTTGTCTGCTGTCAGCCGTTGGGTGACTTTATTAAATGTTAATGGCTCAATGCCTTCCAACTCCTCAGTTCCGCTACTGTCTGCCTGTATCCAATGTGGACCTGCCTGGCCTCGGCCACCAGCATTACAGTATCTCTTAATCATTACTCTGAGTTTATAAACAGAAAACATATATGTGTCAAGCTCTGCAGTTTGATAGAGGTCCTACTGTAATGCCAGGGGCCAAGGCCAGGCAGCTCCACATTGGATTCAGGCAGATAGTAGAGAAACTGCGGAGCTGGAAAGCGTTGGGCCATTCTGTTTAATAGAGTGTCACAACGGCGGACGAGCACACAGGCAGGGGAAACTGCTTCTCAGGCAAACGAACAGCAAAATAGCCCCTCACAGTGGCGGGCAGGCAGTCCGCCATCTGCAGTCCCCCTGAGCGCAAGCGCCCATGGCCTTACATGAGCCGTGCACACGTGCCTCTGCCAGGCGCTCGCGCACTGATCCAGCAAAGCGCTCGTAGCCAGCACACCAGTGAGCAAGTCTCACACAGCTGCCCCACACCTCCTTTTAACTTTTCTTCAGAGGCTTTACCCAAATAATACCTCTAGAATTCAACACAAATAGCATTTTAACTGGGCTAGTGCTTCTTTAACTTTTATTACAATAGCAGAATATAGCTTTTCTAAAACTGCTTTTATTAAAAATATTCAAGGTATTATCAAAAGAAATAAACTTTGTTGTAGCTCTAAACTCAAAGCAAAATGTATTGTGTAGAGTTTGATCTAAGGGACATTAAAACCTAGGATGCATAAATATCTCTCTAGATGCAAAATGTCCTTTGTGCGACCATCATAATTTTTCAAAGAAATTCTGTACACATACTGTATCTATTGTGTAGGGGGCAAAAGCTGTTCCTTATTGTAGTTTATCATTAGATCATGGGTTATTTCAATGTTTTCATTTTTGTTTGCATGTCTTTGCTTCAGTGAAAAAAACAAAAGCTGAGACAAAGTAGAAAATATGAAATATAGGCATCTTTCTCTACATGTAGTTAAGGTAAAGCAAAGAAACAAAATCTCTGGAACCAGTAGAATCAGCATCACCTGGGAATGAGTTAGAAATGCAAATTCTTTGGCTGACCCCAGACTTGCTAAATTAGAAACTCTAGGGTTGGGGCCCAAAATCTGCTGTTAACAACCCTTCCAGGTGACTCTGATGCACCTGAAATTGGGAAACCACTACTGCTCTAAAGAACAGCACAGAAACCAGTCTGGCCAGCTTGGCAAACCCTCAGGATTCATTCTGAAAATAGGTGTTTTGTTTGGTAAGTTTGATATTTCCCCCCCTCCCCATTCATTTTGCCCCAAATCAAACCTATACTTGTAGTTCTCAACCTCATCTGGGGAGTTTTAAAAAATGTCTCTCTCCAGATAGGTCCTGCATCCAGGTGCTTCTGCTGTGCACCCAGGCTGATAAATTCTATTCTATATTCAGGTACTTTCGTGGTCGAGACACAATTGTTAACACCTGCCCCCAAATTCTTTGGGTTGTTTCCTGCAAGCCCTGTGAAGCAGAACTCAGTAGTGACTACTTGTCCAGATCAAAAGGTGCTTCCTGGGGGCCAGCTTGGCTTGCTTGCAGGGACCTCTGCAGACCACAGCACTGCACAGATATGGGACATGACCTCCTGGCACACACACAGCCTGAGGGCCAGCTCCTGTCTACACATCAAACACCAACTCTGCTGCCCATGCCAGATGCCAAGTGAGAAAATGTGAGTTAAACCCTTAGTTTATTGCACAGAGAAAATGTTAACAAATACCAGTTGTCCTTATCTTCATCATATAAAGCAGATGGATTCATGTAAACCCACAAAATACCTCCTTGGAAGACCTAGTTTCATCTTGAACTACCCCCCCCCTGCACTCCGCCCAACTTTCTTACAAAGTTCAGGAGAGACCACTCACATTCATGAGAAATATTCTAAGCCTTTAACTGTGACAATAGTGGTGGTGGTGGTTGTCAGTAGTGTGAGTATCACCTGGAAACTTTTAGAAATGCAAACTCCTATTAGCCGAAAATTTATATTAAATCGAGGGCAGGAGGAAGCCTTTGAGGTGATGGGTATGTTTATGGCATAGATTGTAGTGATGGGTCCACTGATAACTACTTATCTCCAAACATATTAGGTTATAGAAATTAACTAGCTACAGTTTTTTTATGTCAATCATACCTCCATAAAGTGGTTTTTTTTTTGTTTTTTTTTTTTGTTTTTTTTTAATTACTATAGACATTTTTCAAACATTGCCTTTATTTCTTATTTTTTTAAAGGATTTCATTTATTGATTCTAGAGAGAGAAGAGAGAGAGAGAAAGGCAGCGGAGGAGCAGGAAGCATCAGCATGTAGTTGCTTCTTGTATGTGCCTTGACTGAGCAACCTTGAGGATTTGAACCAGCGACCTCAGCATTCCAGGTCGATGCTTTATCCACTGCGCCACCACAGGTCAGGCCATAAAGTGGTTTTAAAAAGAAAGAAATGCCCACTGTTGAATCCCAACCCAGAACTTTTATATCAGAGCTTGGGAGGTGAGGTGTGATACTGATGCCTGATCACAGTTGAAAACTGCTGTAAGCCCTTGCCTCTCAGCTGTTAGAAATGCAGAACCTCACCCCATGTTTATGGCAGCATTGTTCACAATAGCACAGATCTGGAAACAGCCCAAGTGTCCGTCAGTGGACGAGTGGATTAAAAAGCTGTGGTACATATACACAATGGAATACTATGGGGCCATGAAAAAGAAGGAAATATTACCTTTTGCAACAATATGGAGGGACCTGGAAACTATTATGTTGAGTGAAATAAGCCAGACAGAGAAAGGAAAATATCATATGACCTCACTCATTTGAGGAATCCAAGGAATAATGAGAACTGAGGAATGGAATTGAGACAGGGGAGGGATCAAAGGGACCAGAGGAAAAGAGGCCAGAGGGAAAGGGGATGATAGGAGGGGATAAACCTGAAGGGAAGCGGGGAGGGTGTTTAGGGAGGGGGGCAAGGGAGATGTTGAGGGGAATAGGGGGGAGGCATTCAGGGTGACCCTAGAATCTATGTAAACACAATTATATAAATTAAAAATAAAAAAAGAAACGCAGAACCTCAGGACCCAACCCCGGGCCAGCAGGTGAGAATCCTCAGGTCACTGGGATGCACAAGAGAGTTTGGAAAGTACTGCTCTAGATTCTCTCCCATGATCCTTTTTGAATTAGAAACTCTAGAAAGGTATATTCTTAGATCTCAGCTCTCCACAGAAATGCCATCACAAGACAATAACATAAGAAACAGGTGCATAGAAGACCTTTCTATATCTATCAGTGGAAAGTAATTTCTAATGCCATTCACAACCCCCTCGGTTAAAGATTCGTCCTGTCAATTTTCTTAGAGTTTAGAGCTAGTGCATGTGTTAATAAAAAAGAAGTTGAAGGTATGAAACTCATTCTACTCAAGTTGCCAGGACACTTAGATTTTTTTTACTTCAATTCTAAAAAATAATCTTAGTCTAGATTCTCTCACACAGCTCTCCCTTCTCCTTAAGGTGATCTTTGTGTCTTAACAATTCTTTTGTGGATGCATTTTGTTTTCATCGTTGTAAGTAGCCTTGAACATTGTGTGAGAAGATAAGGGATGGATAAGAAATCAGTGTCTGTATAATGCCATAGACCATCTCTGCCTCTGTAAACACAGTGATTTCCAGGGCTCAGTTGAAATCTCACTGCTCCTGGAAGCTTTCCTGCAGCTCTCCACCGCAGCTGTAATGAACGTGGCCTCAGCTAATGTTGTTTGCTATTTGTCATTATAACATAGATCACGAATATCCCGATATTTTATGAGTTAATATTTGTAAACTGTTTGAACAGTATAGGAACACAGGACATGCTCAAAAAATTATTATCATTACTATTATTATTGTCATTGTTTATATGTACTTAAATGTCATACTGTAAAACTTCTTTGGGGTGAGGAGAGGGCCTTATTTATCGTTGGAGTCCCAAGTAAGCCTGGTTTATGTGGCACTCACAAGAAGTTCTTACATATAATCTTAGTGAGAGTCAATATGAGAGTGCTTTGAGAAGGAAAGTGTGGCTTATTGACATTAGTGGAGCATCGGGTCTCAGCCAATCCTAACCAAAGAGAGAAGCCAAAAATCAGAGTAGCATATCCCTTAGACTCGGTCCCTGCAGGCATCAGAAACAAACAACAGAAAAAAGGAAGTGAAGGATAAATGTCACCAAAGTCGTGAGTGAAACTCAATTCAGAAGAAATTCTGACCAAAACCAAAATGGAACCAACTGGAAATGTTAATGGTCATTTTTAGTAAGTCACAAGAATTTGAAGAAAGGCTATTTTAATAAATAGAACAATTTCATTTTCCATATAGCCTGGGAGATTAAGATTTAGATGGCTTCTTTTACATATCTCGGGTCAACTTTGCACCTCTTGGGGGAGTTAGCGGTATGGTTTCACCTTCAATCACTTCTGGAAAGAAAAAGAAGAAAGAACAGGGACAGTGTCTTAAGTTTTTGTTTACAAGAGAAAAACACATTGGTTGTCATATGTGGGGTCATCGGACATAGTATTCTGGAAAAAAATAGCTCAGGCAAGAGAAGAAAATTGAGCAAAAGAATCAGGTTTGCGTGCTGTGTAGAGAAGCAGGTTCACAGCGAAACTAATAAAGCCTAAGAGTTAAATTAAGGCCCCCTCCCTTAGTGCCCCAGCCTCTTCCAAAACCCCAAGAGGGACCCTAGCAATTTTGTGTTTATAATTTTGCATGCCTAAATGGGCTTCCCATTGTAGTTTTCAGGTTCTATAAAACAAGAACTGCTTCTGATGAAATGCCTCTCTCTCTCTGTAATTCTTGCTTTTCAGATTTACCTTTCTGCAATTATTTAGCTCTGCCTCACCAGGTAAAGGGATGCAACAGCAAGGGGATTTGTTGGCGAGGAGGAAGGGCCCTAGAGAACTGCTAGGAGGCAAGATAGATCACCACAGCAGAGTTCAAAGTGATGAGATGCAGGTAGTAGGTTGTTTCATTTCAAGGACTATCATTGCCCTTCCAGGGTAGTGATTCTCAACCATAGGTCATCCTCCCCACCTCTCGACATTTGGCAATGTTTGGAGACATTTTTGGTGTCATAAGTTGGTAGAGGTGGGGGAGCTGCTACTGGTATCTAGTAGGTAGAGGCCAGGAGTGTTACTAAATATCCTACAATATACTGGACAGCCCCAAACCCCCACCCAACAAAGAATTATCTGGTCCCAAATATCAATAGCGATGATGTTGAGAAATCTTGTTCTTGGGTTGTCAAATGAAATGATGAGCAAACAGTATAAGGTTAAACTTCTCAAAGGCATTTTTAAAAATTATTTATTTATTTATTATTATTTTTTTTACAGAGACAGAGAGTGAGTCAGAGAGAGAGATAGACAGGGACAGACAGACAGGAACGGAGAGAGATGAGAAGCATCAATCATTAGTTTTTCATTGCACGTTGCAACACCTTAGTTGTTCATTGATTGCTTTCTCATATGTGCCTTGACCGCAGGCCTTCAGCAGACTGAGTAACCCCTTGCTGGAGCCAGTGACCTTGGGTTCAAGCCGGTGAGCTTTTGCTCAAACCAGATGAGCCTGCGCTCAAGCTGGCGACCTCAGGGTCTCGAACTTGGGTCCTCTGCATCCCAGTCCGACGCTCTATCCACTGCACCACTGCCTGGTCAGGCTCAAAGGCATTTTATAGTTTGGTCTCCCCCATAAACTATTGTTTAGCACACATCTGGTTCTTTCTTCCTTAGTAACTTCCACTCCCACCTCCTCACACATGCAAAGACTGGCTCTAACTAAAGCAATGGTGAGAACCTGGTTCTAGGGCTGATGTTTGAGAAACAGGGAGCCCCTCCTACAGTGGCAGAGAGGAGGCTGGAAATGGCCTCACCACTACAGGAGAATCAAAGGTACTAAAGTAGACTTCGCTGTCAAATCCCAATAAAAAACCCCAGCTCTGTATCAGCCACTTTCTTCAACAATAGGAATATCAATGCAACCTTGATGCAAATGTAATACCTTGAAAACGTGAATCCCACTCCTGGGTCCCCAAGCCCTACAGGTTCAAGTCCCAGAGTAACCAATACACTGCCCCAAATTCTACCCTCTGACCTCAGCTCATCCCTCACTGACACTTGGTCTTCTAGTCACCCTCTGATTGTGTATCTGTCTCATCCCCACAGTGGCTCCCTTCTCCCAAGGCCCCAAACCATCCTCTTCCTGTTTCCCTTCTGTAGATGCCCTTGCCTCCTGCTTTCCTGAGACGAGTAACCAAATAATCACAGCTGCTATCAGCTATGCACTGGCCACAAACCCTGGGCCAGTGCGATATACACACCAGCGAGTATCAATAACCCTGTTTTGCAGATGATGAAACCAGAGCTTAAAAAGGCCTTTAACTTCTTCCAAGTCACAGTGCAGGCCTTTGGTCCCAGGACTGCCTATCTCCAGATGATCTCTCTTTACTGAAAATTTGCCTCTGTCTTGATCCCTGGGTCTTAGAGGAAGAAGAGATTTTTCAACCCAGTTTTCTCCTCCATCCCGACAGTGGTTTCATCCGGTCTCCCACTGCACTTCACACTATTAGCTATCCCCTCCCTCTCTCATAGAGCTCAGCCTCCCCTCCTTAACAGCCTCCTTCCCCTACAAACACACTTGTTCCTCCCTGCTTCAGCAACACACTCCTGATCCATCTGCCCCTTTTGCTTCACCATCAACTTGTCTAAGGGAAGAGAGTTTCAGTTTCACCATCTCTTCTGCTGCCTCGTAAGGCCTCTCTAGTCACCTACCCGTGAGCAAAGCCTTGCTCCCTTCCTTGGCTGTGTGTCCTTGAATCTCCTCTGCTCTCTGCCACCCTCCTGTCTCTCAGTGCCTGGGACAGTGCCCTGAATAGCAAGGCTGATGACAATGACTTCACATTCAGAACTGGGCAAGAAACAGATGAACAGTTCTCAGGGGTCAGGGAGGTGGCTGCAGCAGGGCTCCCAGGGAAATTCCTTTGGGCTGGAGTTCTGCTCAGCAGAGTGACGACACACTATTGCCATTTTTAGAGTAGTGATTACCAAATGGAAATACCCTATTTACTGGAGCCCGACAGTCAAAGTCACTAGCTTCATCTCTAAATGTCATTCTTCGCTATAATGGAGGCTCTGAGAAACAGAAACAAATGACTACATGCTAGGGGATTCAATTCCTGTTTTCCCTTCCTGTTTGTCCTCTGTTCAAATAATAATAAAAAAAAAACCTAAAAGAAACTTCTTGGTATTTTTACCCTGAGGGCATTTTACTATTACACATGTGGAGATAAAGTTAAATGAAACAATACTTTTTGAGCTGTTGGCATCAAATGCCATCAGTTTTTAAAAAGCAAATAACATCTGAACACTACATCTATATATTTGATGGCAAGGACCTCTTCTCTGTGTAATTCCATTTTCATACCCTCTCCACTGACATGTCTGTAGGAATTTCATAAGTTGGCATTAGTAAACTTTTGTCCCGCTATCTGTTAATATTTATTGGTTCATTCCTTAATTGTCAGGTCTGAAGAAATTTTCCTCTACTTCCAGGTTCTTTAGGCTGGTCTAGGAATCCCCACTCTTACTTCCAACAGATTCTGTAGGCAGAGATCCAGGAGACTGACATGGGAAGAATTTGACCTTCTTACCTAAGGTTAAGTGACTGTGTTAGGTGAAGGTGGAGGAGTGAAGTTGGGAGAAAGGGTTGTCCCGACAAAAGAGAATAGCATTCTAGAAGGCTCATGTCAATGTCAAGGGAGAGCAAGACACAGAGGCAGAGAGGAGAGAGTTTTAGGGAACTAAGAAGAAGTTTGTTCTCATTGGATCAGAGAAAAAGAGAGGAATAGAGACAGATCATCCATCGTCATAGCTAATACCTTTGGTACAATAAGTGGGTGCCACTTTACCCCATCTTGTAGATATGGGAACTGAGGCACAGAGAGGTTAAAGTAACTTTCTCAGGGTCACCCAGTTAGTATCTGTGCCCTTAACTGATACAATATTGCCTCCCATCCTGCCTTGGTGATGATTTTCCAAGCTCCTTCCCAAAAAAGGTTTGGAGGCCCCAGGAGAAAAAAGTACATTGAGGCAGTGATTTTATATGTAGTAGGAAGTCTGAGTGGAAATATTAACCAAAGAAAGCCTACCCTACCCTACCTGTTCCTCACTGTAAATCAGATTAAAGTAAAAGTACTGCTCTTCTGAGAGAGAGGGGACAAGTTTTGAACACCCAAACTATAGTGGGGTGGAGGGAGACATTTTAGGATAGAGGTCCAGTTCTGCCCTCTGGGGGAATAAGTAAGCAGTGTTTAAGAGACTACCTAGTCATATAATCGGAAGCATCTTTTGGGACTAGATGAGTAGGTATGAATCACTAAACTCTTAACTTTCTACCAGGGAATAACTTAGGCTCTTGAAAGTTACATGTTAAAGGGTTTTCCCCTCCTCCAATCACTAATGACATAAATGAAAATTACTCAAGTTGACTCAAGTAGCAAGTTGGTTTATTCAGAGGTAGATGAGTTTTGTTTAATTTAGTGACTGATCTAGAACAAACAACAGTTTTATATCCCATAGGGACAAGTCAGAAAAGGTTTAATGCCAAAACTTTGCAATCAAAGACTTTAAAGTGGTGAAGTGTGTGGACATTTCACCCAAGCATGGTGCATGGTGATAAAACTTCTCAAGACTAGATAATCTCTCATGGACAATTACCTACCAGTTAGATTTAACCTGAGCCAATGAGAAATCTAACATTTGTTCATGACTAATTCTTCCTAGATAAAAATATTTCAGTTTGAAAAATATAGTATCTCTCCCTTCCTGAATTAAATGCTCACTTTTCCTGTTTTCATCCCAGTTTATTTAGTACCTTCTCAAGAGACTAGATAGGTATAGGTGACATTTTAGCTGCTGAGACTGACTTGAGGTAAAATGCCCACCTCTAAGACTTCCTGTAGTGGAACAGATGAGGACTGAGTTATTTTCCATGCTTATTTCCAACACTGGTAAAATTGATAGTTTCTGAGTGTATAATTGGATAGAACTGGAGAAGGAACTTTGGAGAAGCTTATGGGCAGTGATGATCAATGTGAATGTAGAAAGAATATGTGTGATTCATATCCCTTTTTTTTTTTGTATTTTTCTGAAGTTGGAAATGGGGAGGCAGTCAGACAGACTCCCGCATGCACCCGACCGGGATCTACCCGGCATGCCCACCAGGGGGCGATGCTCTGCCCATCTGGGGCATTGCTCTGTTGCAACCAGAGCCATTCTAGCTCCTGAGGCAGAGGCCATGGAGCCATCCTCCGTGCCTGGGCCAACTTTGCTCCAATGGAGCCTTGGCTGTGGGAGGGGAAGAGAGAGACAGAGAGGAAGGAGAGAGGGAGGGGTGGAGAAGCAGATGGGCGCTTCTCCTGTGTGCCCTGGCTGGGAATTGAACCTGGGACTCCTGCACGCCAGGCCAACACTCTACCACTGAGCCAACCGGCCAGGGCTCATATCCTTTTTTATCTAGTACCTAGGTGTTGGGCAAACAAGTGTGTTAGGCTTGCTTGCTTGTACTTTGCCTGATTGGTGCATGAGCACGGGGCAGCACCACCTGTGTATAGTCCATGTAAGGCTGCAGGTGCTTGCCCTCAGGGCAGCAGATTGTAGATGTAAATTGCCTGCTACCATTGGGAGGGGCCATTTTTGCTATTGTTTGCTGGAGAAGGGGTTTCCCCCTCCCTTGCCTGTTTGCTTGTCAGCTCTGAGAGAGAAAAGCAGTTTTCCCTGCCTGCTTGCTCATCTGCCATTGCGAAACTCATGAACCAAATGGCCCACCATTTTCCAGCTCCATAGTTCCTTTATTGTCTTCCCAAATTTAAGGTGTACCTGTATGACCATGGCCACTGGCCTTACATCTGGTGTAGCCAGCAGGATTCAGATTAGGTTGGTATGGAGCTGCCAACACCCTTGTGGCTCTCCTGTTGGGAGCCATAGGCTGGGTGTTTTTTATAGCCCCGTGAGAAGAAACCAAGAGCTCTGTGTGAGAGGCTGCCCAAGGTCAAGAGCTCTAGGATGAGCTGCAGACCAAGTGGAAACAATGGCATGAATTGGAGCAATCACTGGAGAAAGAGCTGCAGGTCCAAGAACTGCAGGTCAGGCTGCAGGCTGAGAACCAGTGACAGCATGAACTGGAGCCAGCACTGGAGAAGGAGGCCGACCACTCTCAAAAGCTGCAGTGTGAGATGCAGGCTGAACACCAAGAGTGCCTGGAACTGGAGTGATCTCTGAAGAAGGAGTTACAGGTTTGTGAGCACCAGTTTGCCCTGGAAGTGGAACGCTGGCACCGACAGTTGGTGAAGAAACAACTGTGGGTTCAAGAGCTTGAATCTCAGCTTCAGGCTGAGAGCCAGCAAGAGCCAAAACCGGTGCTAAAGATGGAGCTGCATTCAAGCAGGTGGAGTGGCTCTGAGCTGGCAGAGAGCAGATGTTTCTGAGGAGGAGGAGGATGTTTGGGCTGAAGCTGCCATCTGCAGACTCAAAGCTAGGCCAGTGGTTTCCCAGAAGGTAAAAACCCAGCAGCCAAGAGTCCCCTAGAAGTAGGCACAACCCCCTCCACAGGTGGTGGAGTACTCTGTGGTCCGTCCTTACACCCAGACCAGTGGGCAGTCATACAGGCTCTGGACCACATGAGTGCTGCATATGGGTGTCTGCTGGCCCTGAAAGTGACAATGGTACCCATTTCACTGGTTCTATGGTGAAGCAATGAGCTCAAGAGCTGGGGGTGGACTGGAAGTACCATGTTCTCTACCACCCACAGGATGCTGGTATCACTGAATGGTATAACGAACTCTTAAAGCAGAGACTGCAACAGTAGAGGGGCATCAGCTCCCTTACTGGATGGACATGCTGCTTATGGATGGTAGTCCGGATTTTGAATGAGAGACCTTGACAGGGGTGCCTAGCTCTGGCAGAGGCCCTCCTGCACTGGGCAGCTGCTCCCATCCAGTTGCAGATATGCACCAAGGACACTTTACTCAAGCCAGGCTTTGGACGGCAGGGCAATGTGCTCCTGCCTGTCCCAACAGCCCTCCTTAAAGGCCAACGGCTTCAATGGACATTGGCCTGGACTATACCAGCCCTCCCACCTACCATGAGGTAGGGGCCTCTAGTTAGCACCTTGAGCAGAGTGCTCAGGGAGACATTGTGAAGGGCACCTTTGTAATTATTGTAATTGTATAACTTGTGCTGTTGCTATAGTCTGTTTATGTAATGTACCTCATTCCTAGCACAGGGACCATCATAGAAGATACCTGTCATGTAGATTGTGAAGTGAACAACCTTAAAGGGGTGGAATGTTGGGCAAATGTTTTAGGCTTGCTCGCTTGTATTTTGCCTGATTAGTGCATGAGCATGGGGCAGCACCACCTGTGTATAGTTTATGTAAGGCTGCAGGTACTTGCCCTCAGGGCAGCAGATTGTAGATTGTGAATTGCCTGCCGCCATTGGGAGGAGCCATTTTTGCTATTGTTTGCTGGAGAAGGGCCCCCCCTCACCCAGTCTGTTTGCTCCTCAGCCCTGAGAGAGAGAAGTGGTTTTCCCTGCCTGCTTGTTCATCTGCCATTGCAAGACTCTAGTAAACAAAATGGCCCACCATCCTCTGGCTCCACAGTTCCTTTACCGTCTGCCTGAATCCAATGTGAACCTGTATGGCAATAGCCACAAGCCTTACACTAGGGCATTGGTCGGCAAACTCATTAGTCAACAGAGCCAAATATCAACAGTACAACAATTGAAATTTCTTTTGAGAGCCAAATTTTTTAAACTTAAACTATATAGGTAGGTACATTCCTTATGGATGTTGCGCCCACACGTGGTATTTTGTGGAAGAGCCACACTCAAGGGGCCAAAGAGCCACATGTGGCTCACGAGCTGTAGTTTGCTGACCACTACACTAGGGAAACTCTAAATCATAAATTGGATGTGGCTTATCATTAGTTCTCTCCTTTAACCACCCCCCTCCCCCCGAAAAAATACAATAGATTAATTTGCTCTTTCCCTGATACTTAAAAGTACTTCTTCCACTTGGCCAGATCTGATTTTGCTATCTCTCTCAGGCACAGGGATAGTAAACTAGGTAAACAACTTCTGTTTGTTGAATTATTGTATAGATAATTAGTTGATTTATCACCCTGAAAATTCAAAAATGTCATTTATATAAAGATTAACACTTTTTTCTTTGGGACATAGGCTGCCCCTGCTCTTAGGAACAGATTGTGGTCAGAACATCATTAGCCATGAGTCTTAATCTTTGTTTGTTTCTTTTTTGCCATTGGGTCTACTTGTCACAGTACTTGAAAATGTATGATGTGGTTCTTCTGCCTTGGGCCATTAAGAGAGTGATTGAGGAGGGGAAGGGAAGTGACTGACTAAACAAACCCAACTCTGACAATGACTAAAGGAACCCTACTCTGACCAAGTCAATGGCTTCAAGAGTGTTGAAACAGTGAGCAATGCCATGGCGGTTCTCATTTTACAAATATTTATTCATTCAAACAAATGGAGCCATTTAAGAGCCACACATCAGGAAGACACAAGATCTGGCCTTGAGAGCTCACGTTTAGAATCACCCACAACTGGGCACAGCAACGGTGCTGAAAGGACCTGAGGTTCACTGACAATCAGCAGCTGCTCCCTCTATTCACAGGATACAGTGAATGGAGTTATTTTCACACTTGTTAGGCCTCAGTTTTCCTGTATTAATAAACTATAAAGGGGCAGAATCAAAAGGACTTAAACAAAAGAGGGGGTTTATTTATTTATTTATTTTTTTATGTGCCACATCTTCTTTATCTAGTCTTCTATTTTTTTTTTTTTTTACAGTGATTAAAGCCTTTAAGCAAACTCTTGGCCGATACAGCAAGAATCCATAAAAGAATAGTGTCCTTAACATGTTCACCAAGTCCAAGTTGGCCCCCAAGCCATGCCAAATCCCTGAAAAATGCAACCCAACCCCAGTTCAGTCTGTTAGGAGCTGTCCCAAGGAGCATGAGTCCAGGAAAAGTCCACATCCAGGAAAAGTTCGCATGGCACAGGAATTCTTGTCACAATTCTATACTTTGCAAGAGGGAGTTCATTGGCAGTCTCATTTAACAGAAAGAAGGTTCAAAAACTCAATCACAGCCCTGGCCGGTTGGCTCAGCGGTAGAGCGTCGGCCTAGCGTGCGGAGGACCTGGGTTCGATTCCCGACCAGGGCACACAGGAGAAGCGCCCATTTGCTTCTCCACCCCTCCGCCGCGCTTTCCTCTCTGTCTCTCTCTTCCCCTCCTGCAGCCAAGGCTCCATTGGAGCAAAGATGGCCCGGGCGCTGGGGATGGCTCTGTGGCCTCTGCCTCAGGCGCTAGAGTGGCTCTGGTCGCAACATGGTGATGCCCAGGATGGGTAGAGCATCGCCCCCTGGTGGGCAGAGCCTCGCCCCTGGTGGGCGTGCCGGGTGGATCCCGGTCGGGCGCATGCGGGAGTCTGTCTGACTGTCTCTCCCTGTTTCCAGCTTCAGAAAAATGAAAAAAAACAAAACAAAACAAAAAAAAACAACTCAATCACAGGAAGGACAGGGTATCAGCTATGAGGGAACCAGTGAATCCATTTTTCCTTCATCCCTTCTTCCCATCCCACAGTCCTCTCCTAACTCTTGGCAATAAGGCTTTCTTCTTCCTCCCAACAGATGGGGGTCTTCCCATGATGGTGGTTCCACGGTCTCACATGTCCCTTTCCATCCTCCCTCTCTTTCTCTTTGGTGCAGTCAGCATCATCAAAGGTTGGACTTTCTTAAGGCTCTACCCTAGACTTCTTACTCTCTCAGAGATCTCATTCATGCCCTCAGCTTTAATCACCATTTCTGCTTAGAGGACTCACAAACTTACTCTCCAACACAGACCTTTCTTTGAGCTCTAGGCCTGTGAATCCAAACGCCTACCTAGCATCTACTCTAGGGTATCTCAAAGGCATCTGGAACTCGCCCCTTCTTTCTCGCTAGCCAAATCCCCATGTTGGAAGTGGCAATGTATCCCGCTGAAAAGGTTACATTTTCCAGCTTCCCTTGCAGCCAAGGATGGACAATGACATTCACAAGAGTAACTAAGATGAGCAACTAGGGAAAGTCTTTCACCAAAGACTGACTCAACTAGAAGCTTGGCTGTTTCGCCCTTCACCTTTCTTCTTCTGCCTGGAATATGGAAGTGACAGTGCTCCTGCGGTCACCTTGAGAGGATGAGGACACCCTAAAGAGGGACACTGGCACTAAAAATGGCAGAGAAATGGTGGAAGGAGCTTGAGATGAAGATGCCTCCTTTCTACCGATGGACAACTTTCAGGTGAGAAATGATAGCTTTCTACCTTATTGAAGCCACTCCTGTTTCAGGGCTCTATAACTAGAACCAAATACAATTTCTACCAGATATAATGGCTTTTTCCTACACCCCCACTCTCCTACCCTTCTCCCTCTTCTTTGGTCACACTGTCCTCTCTTCCTTTACTCACCATGTTCCTCCTATCATTTATTCATCTCCATGCCATTTCCAATGTCTGGATCTCAGCTCAGTTGTCACTTCCTCGGGGACACTATCCTTGACCTACTTCACCAGGTTGATTCCCCCTCACAGGTTCTCGAAACACCACCAGCCTCTCCTTTGTAGTAACTGTCCCTGCTGGAATTTTATAGTCTGGTGTCCCTCCTATCGGGATGTAAGCTCCATGGAGGCAGGGACTCTGTTCTTTCCTTTTATTAACATTGTATCCTTTATACCTAAGCACAGTTTTCTGGAAGTGCTCACCCCTAAAATGAATGAGCCAGAAAAAAGTTACTCAGGACTCTCTGGTCCACATTTTTAAAATCCTAGGAAAGAATTGTGACTGGTTCAGTTTCCAGTTGTCAACATAAAAAGGAAATGTCCAAGCCTGTAGATATTTTTTCTAAGTTTACTCGAGCCAAACTGACAACATGCACAGGAGAGCAAGCTTGTAAGTGTTCTGGAGATGATCAATTTTGCAGTTTCTTTTATGCATTTGAGACTTGTTTGGAGGTTCTAGCAGGGGAGCGCAGCTACTCGTATACCCTTGACTGAAGAACGGTCCTCTTCTCTAGCGGGGAAGGTCGTCTTCTTCGACCAAGCGCGCAGCTTCAGGAGGGATGCACATGGAGCGGTGAGGGAGGAAGGGGACACCCGCCTAGCCAGCCAGATCAGCCGAATCAACCCTGGTGATCAATGGGGTGACAGATGTCGCAGCCAGATCGCCCTCACATCCACTTTTATGCATTTGAAATTAAGGAGGGGACTTAAAATAGATTACATGATCGCCTTACGGCTAAAATCAAGTAAAGATAGATTACATAAAGGGGGGAGAAAGCAAAGGAAGGAGATCAGATTACAGGAAAGTTAAGATTATTCATTCTTTTGAGGGTGATTGAGTCCTATGAGTCTTAGTAGGAGGGATCTAAAAAGATGCATTTTCAAAGGTGTGTTAACCTAAAAGCACAGAAAGAATGGACAGGGCTTACTTAAGGCAAAGATAAGCCTTTTACTAATGGATTCACTGATTCCCTCATTGCTGATACCCTGTCCTTCCTGTGATTGAGTTTTTGAACCTTCTTTCTGTTAAATGAGACTGCCAATAAAAGTTATCCACAATGCCCTGCTCAGTTATCAGTTAGTAGTTTATGATCACATTACCCTATAAGGTTACTTTTCATAGAACTCCCTGTCCCACACCCCCACACCCCCACACCCCCACACACCCCCCACAAACAACTAGGCTCAAGTTTCCAAGAGCAGGGTCTAAGAACATGGCAGCCCCCATTCAAATCACATGACTGAAGCAGGGAAAGAACAGTTCCAGGAGAAGGGAAAGGGGATAGAGTCGTGTAACAAATGTCCGTCTCCTTAAGGCCACCCTTGATGTTTATTGTAATCTGATTCTACCTGGAGGGGAAGGTGGAGGAAGGAGGGTTCACAATATAATTTGGCTCAGGTCCTGCATGCCCTGGGAGAGGACCTGGTGTCCAAACTTGTATATAATAAGAGGATGACCTTGGTACATTTCCTCAGGGTCTGTTCTCCATTTATTGTCAATAGATATTGACAATAAGAATAAAAACGTTTCTACCTCAATACCCCACTCATATTTCAGGCTGGGACCTACTCCTAATTTAGAGCTCTCTTTCCCCCTTTTGCCAACTTCTATTATGAATCTACCTTTGCCACCCAGCTTAGTGTATCCCAAGGTTCTCTTTACCACGCCACAGTCGCAGAGCTCCAGGGAAAAGCACCCTGGTCTCATCTCTCCAGGCAGAGGAGAACAGAAGCTCCATCTCCACACATGCTGCAGATGGCTTTTCCAGTCTACCTGAATCATTACCAACTAGAAGCAGCGGTCATTGGAACTTGGACGTGAGCTGCAAAGTATAGAATTGGGACGACAATTCCAGTGCCATGTGGACTTTTCCTGGACTCCTGCTCCTTGTGACAGCTCCTAACAGACTGAACTGGGGTTGGGTTGCATTTTTTAGGGATTTGGCATGGTGTTGGTGCCAACTTGGACTTGGTGAACATGTTAAGGACACTACTCTTTTATGGATTCTTGCTGTATTGGCCAAGAGTTTGCTTAAAGGCTTTAATCACTGTAAAAAAAAATAGAAGACTAGATAAAGAAGATGTGGCACATATACACCATGGTATACTATTCAGCCATAAGGAATGATGACATCAGATCACTTACAACAAAATGGTGGGATCTTGATAACATTATACGGAGTGAAATAAGTAAATCAGAAAAAAACAAGAACTGCAGGATTCCATACATTGGTGGGACATAAAAACGAGACTAAGAGACACAGACAAGAGTGTGGTGGTTACGGGGGGCAAGGGGAGGGAAGGAGGGAGAGGTGGAGGTGGAGGGGAAGGGGTACAAAGAAAACTAGATAGAAGGTGACGGAGGACAATCTCTCTTTGGGTGATGGGTATGCAACAGAACTGAATGACAAGATAACCTGAACATGTTTTCTTTGAATATATGTACCCTGATTTATTGATGTCACCCCATTAAAATAAAAATTTATTTATAAAAAAAAAAACAACCACAATGAGATACCACTTCACACCAGTCAGAATGGTGCTTATTAACCAAAAAAACACAGAATAAGTGCTGGCAAGGATGTGGAGAAAAGGGAATCCTCCTGCACTGCTGGTGGGAATGCAGACTGGTGCAGCCACTGTGGAAAACAGTATAGAGCAGGGGTTGGGAACCTATGGCTCGCAAGCCAGATGTGGCTCTTTTGATGGCTGCATCTGGCTCGCAGACAAATCTTTAATAAAAAAATGTTAAAAAAAAAAAAAGAATAAAAACGTTTGCCTGACCAGGAGATGGCGCAGTGGATAGAGCGTCAGACTGGGATGCAGAAGATCCAGGTTCAAAAGCCCGAGGTTGCCAACCTGAGCACGGGCTCACCAGCTTGGCTTGAGCGTGGGATCATAGACATGACCCCATGGTTGCTGGCTTGAAGCACAAGGTCGCTGGCTTGACCAAGTAACCTTGCTCTGCTGTAGCCCCCCCCCCCCCCCATCAAAGCACATATGAGAAAGCAATCAATGAACAACTAAGGTGCCAAAACAAATTGATGCTTCTCATCTCTCTCCCTTCCTGTCTGTCTCCCTATCTGTCACTTTCTCTGTAAAAAAAAAAAAAAAAAGAAAAGAAAAAGAAAAACCTTGTTATGACTTCCATTTAATTCAACAAGCACTTAAAATATAAGGTCTTCACTGAACTCAAAGCCCCTCCATTTCTAGTCCCTGTTGTCCTCTCTGACTCCCCCACCCCACCCCTCTCATTTCTTCCTGCCTTCATTAAATTTCAGCCACCCTAGCCTCCCATTTCTCAATGCCTGAGCTCTGTCCTGCCTCAGGGACTTTGCATGGCTATTCCTCTACCTGGAACTCTCTGCTCCTAGGCCTTGGCAAGGCTGGCTCCTGAGGAGGCTGGGCCTCAAGGGCTGCTATGAGCACTTTGGCAGTTTGTGCACTGCATGAGAGTGTTGGACCAATGGTGAGATTTAAATAATTTAACAACCGGTTCTTTGTCCTAGTGACCGTTTTAAGTATAAAAGAATGATATACCAAAAGGTAGTTTATTATTTCATGCATGTAATACTTAAATAAGAACAATAAAAGAGGTACACAAAACTAGATTATAAGAGTTTTAAAATATTAATGAAAAAATATTAACTAATACCTGACAAAAAAACAATATAACTGGGCCCTGGCTGGTTGGCTCAGCAGTACAGTGTCAGCCTGGCATATGGAAGTCCAGGGTTTGATTCCCGGCCAAGGCACACAGGAGAAGCGCCAATTTGCTTCTCCACCCTTCCCCCTCTCCTTTCTTTCTCTCTCTCTTCCCCTCCCACAGCCAAGGCTCCATTGGAGCAAAGTTGGCCCGGGAGCTGAGGATGGCTCCATGGCCTCTGCCTCAGGCGCTAGAATGGCTCCGATTGCAATGGAGCAATGCCCCAGATGGGCAGAGCATCACCCCCTAGTGGGCATGCTGGGTGGATCCGGTCGGGCGCATGTGGGAGTCTGTTTGACTACCTCCTGGCTTCTAACTTTGGAAAAAATACCAAAAACAAACAAACAAACAAACCCCCCAAAACCCCAAAACAGTATAACTATTATTTAAAATATTTCCATATTGTTTCTTGATTGGCATCCTCACTTGCAATTTTTTTTTCACCTATGGATGGAATGAACATTATTACTACAGGCATTTAGAATACACTGTTGTGCAGATGAACCTTAAAAAAGAGTAAGGAATGTAACTTTGTGATTTCCACACGGGCAGCTGCCCAGGCACCCACCTTAGAGAGAACCCTGATTAAAAGTGCTATTTAACAACCAGTTCACCAAACTCAACCAAAACTTAGGTATCGGTTCTGCTGAACCGGTGTGAACTGGCTGAACCCCGCCACTGTGCTGGATGAGGACTGCAGTTCAGTCCCAGGGCTGCCCGCCGAGTGTGCTCTGAGGAAGAGGTGCATTTTCTTCATCAAAGAGTATCCTGTAGCAAAGCTCAGGATCCTTGGGGCTGCGTCTGGCCAAGGGGGAGAGATCTTTACCTAATTTATACATAGATAATGTAAGGCCCATGCCTAGGTGGCCTCATTATACCAGCTGGAAAATTTTCTTCTTTACCACATGATGACCTGGCGGAATTGACTCTGGAGCTGAAAACCTTGAAACTGACTGAAAGTGAAGGAGAGAAAGCACCATGGGTGGGGCGGGGGAGGGGAAGGGGGTGTGGTGGTCCTGAAAGGTAGTTCTGGCTCTGCCCTGTGTCCATGCTCCTTTGGTTTAATCACTTCTTCACGTCATGTACGTCATTGTCCCGCAAGTATATGCTGGGCTGCTATCATGTGCTCAGGAGGGACTAATGGTGATCACGCTCTGCCCTTTGGTAAATGAGTCTAGAAGGAGAGAAATAGAAATTAGTAATCACACCAACATTTAACATTGACTTGTGATAATCCCAGGAAGGAGAGATGGGTGAAACGTGGAGAGCTCATTATAGGAGGATTTGATGAAGGTGGGGGTGTGGTGTTGGAAGACTTCCTTGAAAAAGTAACTCACACTGAGAATGGAGCGATGATGCCTGGGCAGAAAAAGAGCAGGACCTGATGTGGAAGGTAGACTGGTCTGGAAAAAAGTGGAGCCCTGGTTCCTGAGGCCTGGGGCCAGCTCTGAGTGCCTGTCACTCTAGTGATACTCATCCTCTGAGTGCATGCCCATGGTGTTTCAAACACTATTCTCTGGCTTTCAAGAATATGCTGCTGCCCTGGCCGGTTGGCTCAGTGGTAGAGCGTCGGCCTGGTGTGCAGAAGTCCCAGGTTTGATTCCTGGCCAGGGCACATAGGAGAAGCGCCCATTTGCTTCTCCACTCCCCCCCCCTCCTTCCTCTCTGTCTCTCTCTTCCCCTCCCGCAGCCGAGGCTCCATTGGAGCAAAGATGGCCCAGGCGCTGGGGATGGCTCCTTGGCTTCTGCCCCAGGCGCTAGAGTGGCTCTGGTCGCGACAGAGCGACGCCCCAGATGGGCAGAGCATCGCCCCCTGGTGGGCATGCTGGGTGGATCCCAGTCAGGCGCATGCGGGAGTCTGTCTGACTGTCTCTCCCCGTTTCCAGCTTCAGAAAAATACCAAAAAAAAAAAAAAAAAAAAAAAAAAAAAAGAATATGCTGCTATTCATCACTGAGGTAACATCTGTGGATCATTCTGATAAGTCGTCTTTCAGGGTCTAAGTAGAGCATGACTCGTGGTGTGTTGGAGTAGGCTCCTTTCCACTTGCAGGAGCTGACTGTGCACATCTCTTCCCAGCTGCACATCCAGTGACATCACACTGGCAGCTTGAAACTGATCACAGTGGGAGTGTTTATACCAGAGAAATTGTCAAACAAATCAGGGCTTTTTCTTTTTCTTTTTTATTGGAGTGTCACACAGCTCACAACAGGAGGGGATAGTATTAGGGTCCAACTATGATTCTCTGCCTTCCACTAAATATGCTGGAACCATTTTAAACATTTACAAGTATGCCACAGAGCATGAACCAACTCTCAGTGCCCTATAGAAATTCTACAGTTCCACAGAGAGTCACAAGTTTTCTTTAAAAAGGTAAGTGACATGGTGACCTTTGGATCCCGCCTGAGAGAGCTGGGAAGAGATGCATCTGATCTGTCTGAGATGGGAGTGTGATTTCTGTTACTCATGAATGTTTCCTGGCAATGGGCTTTCAAGAAGCGAAACTTTACAAATGATGTAACTCGAGGGTGATAGCGGTGGTTAGACTTGGCTGATCAGCTTGCTGACCCTGCCATGGTCAGAGACTAGTAACAGGTGCTAGGGACAAGTAGTAAAGGCACCAAGACCTCCTCTCTTCCCTCTGAGAACTAGAAGTTGTTTAGCCCCATAGGACAAGTACAAACAATGTATATCATTCTGATTCCCTGCTTTCTACCACCCTAGTGGTTACGGAGGGCTTAACTCAGATGATGAGTCTCCTGAGAACATGGACTGTCGGCCCTGGCCAGTTGGCTCAGTGGTAGAGTGTCGGCCTGGCGTGCGGAAGTCCCAGGTTCAATTCCCGGCCAGGGCACACAGGAGAAGCACCCATCTGCTTTTCCACCCCTCCCCCTCTCCTTCCTCTCTGTCTCTCTCTTCCCCTCCCGCAGCCGAGGCTCCATTGGAGCAAAAGATGGCCCGGGCACTGGGGATGGCTCCTTGGCCTCTGCCCCAGGCGCTAGAGTGGCTCTGGTCGCGACAGAGCGATGCCCCAGATGGGCAGAGCATCGCCCCCTGGTGGGCATGCCGGGTGGATCCCGGTTGGGCGCATGCGGGAGTCTGTCTGACTGCCTCCCTGTTTCCAGCTTCAGAAAAATACAAAAAAAAAAAAAAAAAAAAAAAAAGAACACGGACTGTCTTAGTCCTCCTCATTTTTCTTATGGTCTCTGACCTGGTGCCCAACACATAGCCAAGCTCTCACTCCATGCAGGCTTTTGAATTAATGTGCCCAATGAAAGAGAACCCAGAAAGTTTACACAGTTAGCTTCTCTCCTCACCCAGGCATTCGTTTGTCCTTATACCTTGCCTTTCTGGCAACATCTATTTATTCTGCTAAATTCAGTTTAGAGGAACTCTGAGATGCTGTCCCTAATCTCTGGAGACTGGGAGAATGCCTGCCCTGTGTAGAGTATCCCCAGTACCTGTCCCCCCAGGTAATTTTACCAACCCATCTACTGTGAGGTTGAATATTTCATGCATCCCACCAGCCCCAGCCCCTGACACAATGTTTGACCCAAAATGGATGCCCAGTGAATACGCAATGTGCAAATGAGCTAGTGCAAACAGAAATTTAAATTTCAGGAAAGATTGGAGAAAGCCACATTTGACAAGCTCCTTCTGCATGCCAGACATATGACTGAAGGGTAGCAGAATGTGCCACCTCGAAATATGCTGCTTTGGAATAAGGATTGTTTGAGCTAATAGCAATTGAGACGAAGCAGATAACAAACAAAACAAAACAAAACAAAAATCTTTGTCTCCCCCTATTTGCCTAAAAGCAAGACAGAAATTCCTACAGGTGTCCCCTCTCCCCTCTCTACCAGGAGGGACAGAAGTTAATCACTAGAGACAACTCCAGAACCTTATCAGACCAGAGACGACAGCAGAAGAAACTACACAGCAAGCTTTACTAACAAACCTTTATCTTCTAGCAGTTACCCCATATATTTGCCATTCCTAAAATTTGCTGCCCTAGAAACTCAAAGTCCTTTCCTTGTCACTTCTCTAAAAGCATATTTTTCTTTTGTCAAGATGCTATATAAGCCCAAGTTTTAACCACCCCTTTGAGTTATTCAGCACTAGGTACTCCCATATATATGTACAATGCACACGCTAATAAAATTTTGTTTTTCTCTTGTTAACCTGTCTTTTGTTAGTCTAATTTATAAGGCCCTGGTTATAGAACCTAAGAAGGTAGAAGGAAGATTTTTTTTTCCTCCTCTACATATGGTACAATGTCTGTACATACTTTCAATCCTTAAATCTTTACAACCACCCCAGGAAGTAAATTTTATTATTCCCATTTTACAGAGAAGGAATCAAAGATCGCAGCTGTTTAGTAATTTACCCAAACTCACACGGCTCACAACAGGAGATGGTATTAAGGTCCAGACATGATTCTCTGCCTTCCACTACCTGTGGAAGAACCACAGGATTCAGCTGTGGTGGAACCAGAGTACTCAGTCGACGCAATTCAAAACTGTTTAGTCTACGCATCCCTTTCTTTGCCTCTTTTCCTTGCCTTCAACACTGCAACCTTCATTCTGGGGTCAGTTTGTCGGCACATTGATTCAATTGAAGCTGATAGGACCCCAGGATTTATTTCTGTTGCACTCCACAACTTTTCAGGAACATTTTGCTATGTTTGCTCCACTCATTCCAAGTTCTTGAGGTTTATGGAACGAGAACAGGTACCAAGAAGCTAATGGGGCCAGTGAATACCTTCTGCTGAAACTCTTGACCAGTGTGTCTTAGAGTGTAGTTACAGGACAACTTGCATCAGGGTGACCTGAGGGGATGGAGAAGATTGTTTCTCAGCCCTGCCCCATGGAGTAGGTCTCTGGATGGGACCCTAAAATCAGCATCTTAACCAGGCACCCCAAGCTTAATTATCTTTATTTTTTTTTGAGATTTCAATATCCATAAAATTTAAGATATAATTTACAGAGTTAAGAGCACATATCTTAAGTCTATAGTTAAAATTTTATAAAGTACACACATTTTAATCTGCTGCATAACTATCACTCAGATCAGGATAGAGGAGAAAATTTTCCTCAAAGTATTCCCAGAGATGACTGCTAATCTATCACCATGGACTAATTTTGCCTATTCTTGAAGCTCATAGACATGGAATCACACAGTAAATGCTCTTCTGTGTCTGTTTTCTTTTACTTACATTATGTTTTTGCAGTTGACTCATGCTATGTGCAGCAGTAGTTTGTTCCTCTTTGTTGCTGGTGGTGTTCCATTGTGTGAATACAGACTGATTTATTGATCTATTCCCCTACTGAGATCACTTGTTTCCAGTTTGGGGCTATTATGAATGAAGCAGCTATCAACGTTCTTGTACTGGTCTTTTGGAGGGCATAGGCACTTAACTTTTCTCCGGTATTTAGCTAAGACATGAAGTTGCTTCAGACTTAAGGTTTGACTATGAGAAAAAGATGGGAGTTTATGTACAACCATGAGCAAAAAATGCATTGTTGGGGCAGGATATCAGTAATCCCCACCTCCCAAAAAGAAAGTGCCGGACTGGGGAACGCAGTTGCTGATTCTAGCTCTTGTGTTCTCAACAGGTAACACTGGGTGTGTGAAAAATACCTTAGCTGTGATAAATGGTTTGTGGCCCTGAGATATGCTGATACGTGTATAGTAATGTCCTGAGAAGAGGGGCCATTAGGAAAAGAGTATCTGACAAGTCTCCTTACTGGTGGTGGTGGTGGTGGGTGATATTGAAAACAGCTTGGGAAATGCTAAACCTAGATGTTCTTATATCTCCAAAATTGTGAACCTAAGGTGATTACCTCACTATTTGGTCAAGGAAGGTATCTTGGAAATAAGCAACACTACCAGAGATGCCCATGGGACAGCACAGCTAAGTTCCTGGGTCGTGTTGGGAGGGGCTGGGTCTGGTAGGTACAAGGACACAATCATACCCTGAGAGGACAAGTAAATTACCAGAATCTATAGCGGTCTTATTCTAATCAACCAGTGGCCAACTGGTCCATGAGAGAAAAAGTTTCTTTTATTTGCACCTTTTGTTGAGGGAGGAAGTGATGAATGTCTCCCCTGGCCCTGCTGGGCGTCCTGTCAGATCAGATCTCGCCTGGAGGAAGCTCCGGAACCACAACCAGCCACCACACTCAGGGCTGCCTCGGCACCTCACACCCATTGTTCTCCTTTAACTCATGCGTGATGTTTCCGCCCCAGCAGGCTTTCCCTTGTGAGCAAATGGAAAGAAAGTAAAAAATCTGGAAAGAATGAACACATCAAAGCGGAAGCAGACATCATGAATCAAGCCAGGGGGAGATGCACGCGGCCCTGGGACACCAGGCAGGCGGAACGGGGGCTTTCAGAGAAGGGCCTGCAGTTCTTCTTCACCCGTGTTCGCAGTCACCAGGTCTCTGTGGCAGTCTCCGTTTTCTCCTCCCGGGTCTGGTATGTGGTCAGTGTCTC
Source organism: Saccopteryx leptura (assembly GCF_036850995.1). Lineage (NCBI taxonomy): Eukaryota > Metazoa > Chordata > Mammalia > Chiroptera > Emballonuridae > Saccopteryx > Saccopteryx leptura. Next base: position 257,311,519 of record NC_089505.1, read on the forward strand.
CCAGTAAGCCCCAGGCACTGACTTCAGCCCTGAAGCACTCATACCTACACTGTAATACGGCAGCCAAAACCACTTATAACCTGTGTGGTCTTTTTAAGTTTTATACCCTTTCTCAAGTTTTCTGTGCCTCTGTCTCAGCTGCAAAATGGGGGTGAGAATAACAGCACCTATCTCATTAACTAGACAATGTATGTCGGGGTGCTCAGGACAGAGCTTGGCACACAGCCTCCTCTGAGCATTGGCCTTTACTGTTACCTATATCCGAGACCTGCCCTCAAGGTGCTCCCCCACACCGGGCAGGCTGCAACCTTTTATTTTCCTGTTCAACGAAAAGGGTGACAGGGAAACATAATTGTTGCCCGTTCCTCTCTAGACTTCAGGCAGGGGTATTGCTGCCCCCTTGGGGTTGTCATTTCTTGACTGACTCACTTTCCTCTTCCCTCTTCCCTCCTACTCAGCCGCCAGGCTCCAGAGAGGGGAGGTGGTGATAACCACTATCCCTGGGGTGAGGGTAGGGCTCATAGCTAAGAGGAAATTTTGATTGAGCCAATGACTCATGAGTCACTGTACATCTGGCTCAGCAGGCTGAGGTCACAGTACAGATTGGGAGCCCGAGCTCAGGTCTGCTTGGCCAAGAAATGGAGCTGCTTTTACATGAAGGATTCTCCAGAGCTGTGGAGGTGATCAACGCCACCCACACCACTTTCTCTTCCTTCCTGTTGTGTTAAAAAGCTCATTCCAACACAGGTTAGGTTGGTTCATTGTGCTGTTGGCTTGGGCTTCAGAAGCCCAGCTTACTGTGAGTCCAGTACCCAAAATTCCCTTGACCTTTCCGGAAAGCCACTGGATAATTTATCCCGAGCACCAGGGAGGTCAGGAGGCTCTGCCATAGAGATTTGTTTACACAGGTTTATTGGGGTGTGCTCTCAAGATCAACCCTAAAGGGGGTGAGAAAGGAGAATAGACAAGGGAAAAGGTGCTGTCCCAACAAACACTTCAGCTGATGTCACAAGGAGCTCAGGAGCTGCAACGGCCCTTTAAATTGGAACCTGAGCAGGCTTTCTGCCCCTCACTGGACTACTGGATACAGACTGCTCTGGAAGGGGCCAGCCCTGCTGATACATCTGTGAGCCCCTGGGTGCTCACGCTCCCCAGAGCTAGGTAATGGGCACCACATCCTGATGAAGAGCTAGGCAGCGTACCTCAGCATCTGCCACACTGAGCATGGGCACTAGACCTTTCTGCCTTTTACTACATGTTCAAGTCCTTCCTGTTCTAGAAGATTGGCAGAGTAGATGATTAAGGGCATAGGTTTTGGAGTCTGAGAGGTTCCAGTTCAAATGCTATTTTTGCCATCTGTTTAACAATATTTATAGAGTATCTTTCAGGTGCTGTCCAAGGCACTAAGGGTACAAAAGTGATAACACCGCAGTCTCCGGAGCCTATACTCCATGGGTGGCAGGGGACACTGACAATGATATTATATAATGTTGTATGTAATATATAAGTATAATATATAGTCTATTATGAAACATTTATATATAATAATTAGTGACATGGAAAAAAGGAAGTAGCGTGTGGGGGTAAGGGAATGGTGGAAGGGCTGCTTTGTGTGGAGCTCAGGGAGGGCTTTCCTGAAAAGGTGGCATTTGAGCAGAGATGGGAAGAGGGGAAGGTATGGCTGTGGGTGAGTGGGTTTCAGGTGGAAGGCTCTGGGATGGGAGTGTACTGGGAATGTTGGGGGGCACCAGAAGGCCACGGTGTGGGGTGAGACTGGGGCAGGGAGGAAGATGGAGAAGGGGTGAAGAAGGGGTTTTTAGGAGAGGTTTATAGGAAATATCCACAGCAGGCAAATCTAAGGAGAGCAGGTTGCCTAGGGCTGGGAGGGGGAAGATTGGGGAGTGATGGCTAGGGTGTGCCGGCTCTCTTTCTGAAATGATAAAGTGTTCTCAAATTTGTGGAGATGATGGCGGCACAACTCTGAATATGCTAAAAGCCACACAACTGTACACCCTAGGTGAACTGTATAGCATGTGAATTTTATTTGAAAAGGCTCTTTTAAAAATCAGAGCAGAGGCCCTGCCTGGATAGTTCAGTTGGTCAGAGTGTTTTCCTGATGCACCAAGGTTGCGGGTTTGACCCCAGTCAGGGCTCATGCAAGAATGAATGCATAAATAAATAAGTGGAACAACAAATCGATATTTCCCTCCCTCCCTCCCTCCCTCCCTCCCTCCCTCCCTCCCTCCCTCTTTCTCTCCCTCTCTCCCCATTCCTCTCTCTAAGATCAATAAATAAAAAATTTTAAAAAGAGCAGTGACCAACAGACTGAATCATGTAGGGCCTGGTAGGTCATTGTCAGAGTTTGTGTTTTACTCTGAGGTGGGGCACTACTAGGAGGATTTAATCAGAAGAGTGAAATGATCAGATTTACATTTGACAAGACCCTCTCTGATGCTCTGAGAGTAGGCTGGATGGGGCAGGTGTGGAAGGAGGGAGGTGGTGAGGAGCTTGTGATAATCCAGGTGAGAGAAGCTGGTGGCTCTCAGAAGGTGCTGGGAGCAGGGGAGCAGGTGGTTGAATGTAGACACTCTTTGATGGTGGAGCTAACAGGAAGTGGGTAGGATAACTGGGTGTGTATGTATGAACTAGAGAAGTCAAACTTTTTTAGTTCTAACTGTAGCGTGGACTCACCATTTACTAGGATGAAGACAACTGTGGGAGAAAAACATTTGGAGGAGGATTCAGGAGCTTGGCTAAGTGACGTTTGAGAGGTCTATCAGAGATGCCACATAGGTGCAGAGGCAGGCCCAAGTTGAGTTCAGCATGGGGTCAAGGGAGCTGATGAAATCTGGGAGTAATTAGCATATTTGTAGAATTTAGTCTTGAGACCCAAGACAAAAGTCATGGCCAAGTGTCTGAACCTTTGAACCTAGTTTTCAAAGGGATGCAAGATCCACCTTGTATGATGTGTCGGCACATATGCAGTGGATAAAATGCTCAGTGAATCATAGCTCTTTCCCACTGCCTGCCTTTTTTTTTTAATCTTCAGCTTATTATTTAACTACTTTATCCAGTTCAGTACAGAGCACTGACTGCCAGTCCACCACTCTACTGGGAACATCAGGAACCTAAAGATTCTGGCTCACACTTTCTATCCTCTGAGGATGCACCTTCCAATGAAGAAAACATAAAATTCAATCCTATCAACCTAATGATGACATGTGGCCAGTGACAGGGCTGCAACAGGTGCCATACTGGGCTGGGGGTAAGGAGACATTAATTCAGACTGGGCATATTTGTAAGGACCTCAGTTAGGAAGCAGAACATCAGCTGGAGCCTGAGCATTGAAAGAAAAGTGTTAGGGAAAGAAGGAGGTAGAAAGGAGGGCAACCCGGGCAGATGTGACAAGTGCAGAACCATTGGAGTCCTTCGTGGCTGAGCCATGGTGTTCTTGGTGATGAGACAGAGAGCGCTCAGGCTAACTTGAGTCAGATTGGAGGAGTTGGCAGAAGGCACTTCATGTTAGGAAACTGTGCCCTTGGGCACACTATGAGTCGTCTGGTTACCCAGAACTGCTCCCGTCTGGATATAGGCCTGGGGCCTTTTTGTTCCTCTCACTCTTAAACTCATTACATCAGCTTACCAGTTTAAGTGAGACTGCCATGCTCTGCCCATCCAATCATGACCTTTTAACCACCTCTTGTTCCCTTCCTGTAGCCCAGGGGTCCCCAAACTTTTTACACACGGGGCCAGTTCACTGTCCCTCAGACCATTGGAGGGCTGGACTATAAAAAAAACTATGAACAAATCCCTATGCACACTGCACATATCTTATTTTAAAGTAAAAAAACAAAACAGGAACAAATACAATATTTAAAATAAAAAACAAGTAAATTTAAATCAACAAACTGACCAGTATTTCAATGGGAACTATGGGCCTGCTTTTGGCTAATGAGATGGTCAATGTCCGGTTCCATATTTGTCACTGCTAGCTGTAACAAGTGATATGACGTACTTCCGGAGCCATGACGCGTGCATCCTGCGTGTGTCCCACGTCACTGGAAGTAGTACTGTATGTGAGCGACGCTGCCACATACAGTACTCCAGGAGCACAGGATGTGGATGCATCCTGTACTCCTCTCACTGACCACCAATGAAAGAGGTGCCCCTGGCCCTGGCCGGTTGGCTCAGTGGAAGAATGTCAGCCTGGCGTGCAGGAGTCCTGGGTTCGATTCCCAGCCAGGACACACAGGAGAAGCGCCCATCTGCTTCTCCACCCCTCCCCCTCTCCTTTCTCTATGTCTCTCTCTTCCTCTCCCACAGCCAAGGCTCCATTGGAGCAAAGTTGGCCCGGGCGCTGGGGATGGCTCCATGGCCTCTGCCTCAGGCGCTAGAATGGCTCTGCATGCAACAGAGCAGCGCCCCAGATGGGCAGAGCATCGCCCCCTGGTGGGCATGCCGGGTGGATCCTGGTGGGGCGCATGCGGGAGTCTGTCTGACTGCCTCACTGTTTCCAGCTTCAGAAAAATAAAAAATAAAAAAAAAGAGGTGCCCCTTTTGGAAGTGCAGCAGGGGCCGGATAAATGGCCTCAGGGGGCTGCATGCAGCCTGCGGGCCGTAGTTTGGGGACCCCTGCATAGCCTATCTGTTGCCACTATCCTCAACTGATTTGCCTCTTTGGCTTTCTACTTTATTTTATAATCTCCCAATCCTGGTCATTTCAACAACCTCTTTCTCCTCTATTTCAAGATGTCCAGGTAGTGGACAACAATTTCCTAATGGCATAACGCAGTAGCTTTGACTTTGTTGTCACCAGTCTCAGTTGGGCCTTTAAGAGTACTTACTGGTCCGTTCTTTTATCCATCCCCTTAGCCAACTAAATTACCCATCTCCCCATGTGGCCATGCCAAACCTTTGTTCCTTTTATCAACTTGTTCAAGGGCAAGCACAGAAAATGAAAGGCTTTTGGGCATATGCTTCCTCAAATGTTTGTCTACCACCCATGCAAAGATATCTACTTCTTAGTACTTATCTATTGCTGCATTCAAATTTTAGTGGGTTAGATTAACAAACATTTATTATACAGTTTGTGGACTCTGGCTGTGATTTAGTTGGGTGCCTCTTCTTCAAGGTCTGTCATAACATTGCAATCAAGCCATTGGCTGGGGCAGCAGTGATTTCAAGGCTTGACTGAAGTCGAAAGATGCTTCCGAGGTCACTCACGTGGGCCTTTACATAGGGCTGCCTTACAACATGGCAGCTGGTTTCCACCGGGGGGAGTGAGCCAAGGGATAGCAAAGACAAGAGTGCCTGAGATAGAAGCCTCAGGCCCTGGCCGTGTGGTTTAGTGGATAGTCATCCTGGCTTACCAAGGTCACGGGTTTGATCCCTGGTCAGGTACATATGAGAAACAATTAATGAGTGCACAACTAAATGGAACAAAGAGTTGATGCTTCTCTTCTCTCTCTCTTCCTCTCTCTCTCAATCAATGGAGGAAAAAAGAAAAAAGAGATGGAAGCTTCACTCTTTGTACAACCAAATATCAGAAGTGGCATACCATCACTCCTACAGTATTTTATTTGTTAGAAGTGGGTCAGTAAGTCCAGCCCCCACTTACGAGGAGGCATTACACGAGGGAATAGCAAGAGACAGAGATCACTGAGGCCATCTTCAAAGCTGCCTTCCACCACTTCTCCCCTCCTCCCCATATTCCCACTTCCTGCCTGGGCTCGTTTCTCAACAAGTGCAAACGTTCTTGTCCTCTGGATCTAGTGCTATAAAGCATCTACCGTTGTTCCATTGGGTTCTTCCCCTCAACATTGAGGCATGTTCAGAAATCTCCTAAGTTAAAAATAAACCTTCCCTCCACCTTGATCTATGACCTCCGATCTCTTCCTCCTTCCCCTGTTACTCTTCTTGAGAATGTGACCTTTATTCCTTGCATTCACTTCCGCATCCACTGATCTGCTAAGGTCATCCTAAATGCCAGATCACAGGGCTACCTTTCAATTCTGATCTTAGTTGACCTCTGCAGTATTTAATACTGTTAACTCTCCTCTTTAGCGTCTCTTGCCTTGCTGACTTCACTTTTTTCAGCCCCTTCTTTTTTCACTTATCCTTAAATCTGAGATCGTCCAGGCTTTGCTCACACCCCTCAGCTTCTCTGAATTCCCATGCTCGGTACTCCCTGCACCTCAACTATTGTTGGAATTATGAAACTTAGCCTTCCAAATCTGAAGTGAAGAAAATAATCCATTTCTTGACTTCATTAAAATCAACTTCAGTCTAACAAGGAAGCCCCATTCTACTGAGCTGGCAGGAAATTAATCTGAGGAATTGTTGAATGTCCCCCCTTCCATCAGGAATAAGCCAATGCTGGCTCCTCCTTGCAGGCCCCTCTAGGCAAAACCTTGGTCTGAACACATGATCCTTCAGGTGTAATGGCCTTGCTGCTTGGAGCAAAGGCATCTCTAGCAAAGTTAGTGCTCCTGTGCCTGGTGTCCAACCTTCCCAACTATCCTGATCAACTGCCCTCTTTGAGGACATGTCGCCTCCCCAGCGAGTTGACACGGAGCAGCATCCAGAGCGCAGTCCTCAGGGACCTGCTGACCTTTCCCCTCTTCTCAGTCCTAAAGCCGAGTATCTTCTCTCTCCTCTCGCAGCTCTGAAAGCCAAGGCCCCAGAACATCACGCACAGACAGCCAGCGACTGCTTATTTCACCTTGTAAAATCATTTCAGGAAAGGAACTATAATACTTACAGGCCTGACCACCTGCTTGGAATGCAGAGGAGGGAAAATTACAACAAAGCTTATGTTAACATTGTTCGAAGTTTGGCAGTGGTTTCAATAAGGAACACTTTCTCCCTTGTGTGTTTGTAGGAGACACTTGGAGGTCAAAACATTCGCTTTATTGCTGACAAAACTGTCTGGGGACCACGACTTGGGGTCTGCCCCAAGTGGTCCACTCTAAAGACCAACCTACAGCTCTCCTGGGAAGTGGCTCAGCCCACAGCAGGACGATGAAGAGGAGGGTGAGACCATCTACGCATGCTCAGTTCCTTCCTCAAGCTGACCAATCAGACAAGCCGCCCCCTCCCAGTTCTCTAGTAGAACCCCTCTCTTGAGCCTAGTTTTGCCCAACATATATCTAAAAAGACAACCTTGCCACATTGTGAAATCAGGACTTCCAGCCAAAGCCTCTCTCCTGAGCCAAAGACCCTATTTCCCACTGTCAGCAGCACATCTCCACGTGAATTGGAGGTAGCCCCAATTCAACACCGCCAAATCTGAATTCTGATCCTTTAACCCCAACCCTCCCCCCTGTATTTTCAGAATTAATGACAACACGATCTGGCCCCTCAACCCAAGGGAACTATCTTCTACTCTTTGCCAGAACCCGGTTTGTCAGCAGACCCCATCCACTCTCCCTCAGAAACCCTTCTCTGCTGCCTCGTGTCCTCTCTCCCCATTTCCCAGGTGAGCCACAGCAGGAACCCCATTCTTCCTCAGCAGCTGCCTCTTCCTCTCCCATCCACAGGTGCTGGGGATCTGCCTACATTTCCAGCCTCTTCTTATACCTGCCCCCAAAATACATCCATACTCCTTGCACACGCCCTTACGACAACATCTCACCTACCCCAACTATTTGGAAAATTCCTTATTGCTCTACAACATTCAACCCTGAGGTTATTCTTCCCTAACACCTCCCCTGATGAAGGCAGACACAACCAAGCTGTCAGCGAACTTCCCAGCAGTCTTGTAGAGCCAAGTTTAATTTTTGTTTGTGTCCTGGGTACCTGCCTCAACGCCTGGTGAATGTTAGGGGCTTGATAAACATTTATAAAAGGAATGGCCTCATGGCTAGTCTTTTGCTCTGGCCCCATTTACTTAGCTTAGTCAAACTGAGCTCATCCTTCCTTCCCTCTTTCCCTCCTCCCTCCCTTCCCCCCTTCCCCATCCCCTTCACCTGGTGACCTGGGTGCAGCAGACTGGCTTAGAGCTCACAGGGAATTTAATGGTGCTTTCCCTCTGGTGTGCTCAGCTGGAGGCAGGCAAAACAGGCGTCTCTGCAGGCAGTGAGTGGGCCTTGCTGGAGGAGTGGCTGCTTTGTGCAACCTCAGGGCCTCCTGCAAATCAGGCTCAATCGCCTTTATTTCCTGTGTTCAGGGAGATTAGATACTGCCTAATCAACGCCGACTTTTTTTTCTTTTCTTAATATTTGAAACTATCAAGTAGCAGTTGTCATCCTAGTGGGTGGCTTTCAGAAATCCCCTCTTTTCTGGTGTTTGACTTCTTTTGAGTTTCAAGAAACCAATCTATTTGGAAAGAACCTGCACTTAGAAGTTCTTTGAATTGCTGTGAAGCCCTGGCAGGAAGTGACCCGGGATCTGGGTTAGACAGTCTGGTCTCACTCCCAGGAAAGGTGGGAGTAATGAGGTACAGGTGCCTCTGGGAATGGGTGTGGCTTCAGATGATTCCTGGGGCTGTTCCTCCATGTGTGGAGTTTTACAGAAGTAGGCTGGTCTGAAGTCAGAGGATGTGTCTACTGCACAGTGGTGCTACATCTGCTCTAGGTGCTCTGGGAGTCCTGGGCTGGCAGGCGCAACATTGATAGGCTTTCTCATCTCAGTAACCTTTAAGTAGACTGAAGAACAAGCCAGTGAAATCCTGTAAGAATTAAATGAACTTTACACACTTTTTTCAAATAATACAAGTGTTGTGAGAATTATGTCTGGAGAGAGCTTGATGGCAGGGCAAGAAACATAATCTTCACATCCTTCTGTGGGAAGTAGCGATCTATTACTTCTCTCCGGCTGGACAGACAAATGCTGACCTTTTTCTCTAATTTTTCTGTTATGTTTTTAGGAGAAGGGGATGCCCATTATGGGTCAAGCACCATGCATAGTGCATGTGCTCTTTTGTTTAAACTTCATAATGCCTCAAAATTATTTATTGAACTCCACTGTGTGTCAGGAGTTTGGATTCTCTCTTTTAATCCACTCAGCAGCTCCTTGAGGTTAGGTTCTGTTATTATGATCACCATTTTTTAGCATAAAAAATTGAGGCACAATGAAATTAAGTACTTTTCAGTTTCTTGTAGTAAGAGCTGGAATCATAGCCTACAAGGGGTAAGAGATGTACCTGAGGGCATTCTGTTACACAGTCTACAATACTCTAACTGCATACTGCTTAGGTAGTGGCTACTTTTAAAAGTCAATGTCCTGCAATTCTCCTTAAAAAAAAAAAAAAAAAGTTGGCCCTGGCTGGTGGCTCAGTGAGTAGAGCATTGACTGGGCCTATGAATATCCCAGGTTTGATTCTTGGTCAGGCCACACAGAAGTGACTATCTGCTTCTTCCCCCTTTTTCTCTTCCTTCTCTCCCTCTTCCTCTCCTGCAGCCAGTGGTTCAACTGGTTTGAGTGTGGCCTGGGTGGTGCTGAGGATAGCTCCATTGGTGCACATCAGCCTCAGGTGCTAAAAATAGCTTGGTACAGCTCCAGATGGGATTGCTGGGTGGATACTGGGCATGTGTCTGCCTCACTATCTCGCCTCTTCTCACAAAAAAAAAAAAAAAAAAAAAGTTGTCTCTTTCCTTTCTCCTTCCATTCCCGATTTCTTCTCCCTAGGGGCAATTATTTTTGTTTTATGACTTTTTCTCTTATTAGTTACTCATAGTTTTCTATTTGCTTTTACAGTTTTAGATTTTTTTCCACTACTGCCACTGAAGATGAGGATTTCCTCTCCCCATTCCCACCTTCTCTGTCTAGTTACTATTTGGGGCTAGTTCAATATTCTCTACTTATATTACAACTATATGGATTGTCACAGCTGAGACATGTGACATACTGTAGTTATAGTTCCTTTTTTATTTAGTCTTTTGATTTTCCTAAAATTAATGTCATTTTAAAACATTTACTTGGTTATTCTCAAACTCTGACAGAAATGTTTATTTCCTTTATGATCAAGCTTATCAGGTAAACCTTCATTTTCATTTTATTTTTCTTGACAATATTGCTCTTGAATCCCTTTCTTTCTGCTCCAATCAAGACTGATGGCAAAGGAATGTTACATAGCTGTTATTCTGGGAGGTTAACTGTCTCCATCCTATCTGTAGAACTTGGCTCATCTTTCGGAATACTTTCATGTCACACCTTCTCTGTTAAGTTTCAGGGGCAAGTATCAATATTTCAGATGGAGGAAAACAATGCACAGTGGAGGCTCACTGTCTGAAGTTACTCAGATGTAAGTGGCAGTGCTGGGCTAAGCGTGGGCTTTCCTGACTCTTAGCCTTGGGCTCTCTGCAGGAACCTACAAGTGCCCCCCGCAGCCAAAACAAATGACCATTGTTGCTGCTGACCAGGTTTACCTCAAAAGTTCCAGATGCCAAGGAAGAATGCAGGGTGGCAGGGATTTGATCCACACTTATGTTAAGCATCTTTGCTAAGTGGGAAGTACAGCTAAGCACTAGGTTTTGGATCATACTTCCTGAGTCTGCCAACTAATAGTTATGCAATTTTGAGCTGGTCACAAAATCTAAGCCTCAATTCCCTCATTTGTAAAATAACAACTGCTACCTCATTAGATCATTGTAATAATTAAGTAAGTGCCAGAATGTTTCAAAAGGCACATCCTGGCCCTGGCCGGTTGGCTCAGTGGTAGAACGTCAGCCTGGAGTGCATGAGTCCCGGGTTTGATTCCCGGCCAGGACACACAGAAGTGCCCATCTGCTTCTCCACCCCTCCCCCTCTCCTTCCTCTCTGTCTCTCTCTTCCCCTCCCGCAGCCAAGGCTCCATTGGAGCAAAGTTGGCCAGGGCGCTAAGGATGGCTCTGTGGCCTCTGCCTCAGGCACTAGAATGGCTCTGGTTGTGGCAGAGCAACGCCCCCTGGTGGGCATGCCAGGTGGATCCCGGTCGGGCGCATGCAGGAGTCTGTCTGACTGCTTCCCGGTTTCCAACTTCAGGGGAAAAAAAAAAAAAAAAAAGGGCACACCCTAAATGCTTAGTCAATGTTAAAAACTTTTATAACTATGGCCTAGAATTTCTCAGGAAAGAGTAATAGTTTTACTATTGGACCTACTATCCTTTAGTTGCTGGATCATGCTGGGGTATTACATGAGAGCTGTGTAAAATAGAATTTTCTAAGTAATTTATGCATTTCACACGACTCTTGGTTAATACGTCTGTCATTCTCAGTTAAACTCAGTCCACTCTCCAAATATCCCAACATTTTTGCTCTTAGGTGATTTTTGGCTTTTAGTTTTCAAAATTACCAATTGATACAAAGATGTTGTTTCCTGGGTAACTTTTCCTTGGGAGAAAGGACTATCTATGGATACTACTACTTCTTCCACATGATCATACTGTCTAGTATTATTGCCTGTTCCAGCTTGCATTCTAGAACTGACTGAATAAAGAATGATGATTCAAGTTTGAGGTGAACTTTTGGGGAAAGAACTTCTAGTGCCATGTGTTCAACATGTATTTCAACTACAATATTTCAAACTGTAGGCCACGACTTAGGAGAGGTTGTGAAATCACAACTAGCAAGTAAAAAAAAAACACATAGTAAGAAAAGCACTGTTTTGTGAAACTTGTTTTAATTTTGTGTATATGCAAATGTTATGTATACAAACACATTCATGTATGTATATATGTGCTACCTTACAATGTAAATATACTTTTTACTCAGTGTTAAAGCTAAAAAAAGTTTGAAAAACATGTCTTAATGATTTTCAATAAGTTTTGTTTGCCTCTGCATCTTATTTCCTTTATCAGGCCTCTCTTCTAGATAATCCTATTCAAATAAAATTAAAAAACTGCCAACTGGACAGAACTCCTGCATTTTTTGGGCACCCACCAAGTAAACATTCTTGGATAAAGGTTACTCCTCTCAAACCTACAACCTCATTGGGGCAAACAAATAGGTAGACTGAACATTACACAAGTTAGAATAATTAAAATGTTGAAAAGTACAAGTAACATGGTTAGGGAAGGTAGGCTGATTCCCTCTGGCCAAGTTATCATGGAAGGCTTTGTTCAGCCATTAGGCCCAAAGTATCAATAATCAGATTGTTAAGGGTTGAAGTATGTCTTTTTAAGGACTAATATGTAAGTTTGGCTGGATCATATGGTTTGAGATTGTTTTACCATGTGCTTTAAAATAATTTCTATTTTGCCCTTGATGCTTTCATGCATTTGTATCCACAAAGAACCTGTAGGATGTCAACTTACTTTAAAATGTTTCATCATGCCTGACCAGGTGGTGGCACAGTGGATAGAGCGTCGGACTGGGAAACAGAAGACCCAGGTTCAAAACCCCGAGGTTGCCAGCTTGAGTGCGGGTTCATCTGGCTTGAGCAAAAAGCTCACCAGCTTGGACTCAAGGTTGCTGGCTCGAGCAAGGGGTTACTCGGTCTGCTGAAGGCCCTCGGTCAAGGCACATACAAGAAAGCAATCAATGGACAATTAAGGTGTTGCAACGAAAAACTGATGATTGATGCTTCTCATCTCTCTCTGTTCCTGTCTGTCTGTCCCTATCTATCCCTTTCTCGGACTCTCTTAGTCTCTGGAAAAAAAAAAAAAGTTTCATCATAGTGAGACCATTGTGTTATATCCTGGGAGCAGTGAGTTGCCCTAAGCAGAAAGTCACACTCCAGGGATAGTTGCTGGACATCTAATCAGGAACACCACGCTTCATAAATGAGTACTGGAGGCCCTTGTTATTCCTTGCTTCATCAATACAAGCAGTCTTGCTATTTAGTGTAATAAATGTCAAATGTGTGCCCACTGGTGCTATGAGTGGCTAGCCACTAGTTCTTGTGTGCGTGTCAGAGACAAAGAGTGAGAGAGAGGGACAGACAGACAGGGAAGGAGAGAGATGAGAAACATTAATTCTTTGTTGCGGCTCCTTAGTTGTTCATTGATTGATTTCTCATATGTGCCTTGACCGGGGAGGCTACAGCAGACCGAGCGATCCCTTGCTCAAGCCAGATGAACCCGCGCTCAAGTTGGCAACCTCAGGGTCTTGAACCTGGGTCCTCCACATCCCACTCCGATGCTCTATCCACTGCGTCACCACCTGGTCAGGCAAGCCACAAGTTTTTATATGCGAATTCAGTACTAGTATTCAAGATATGTAAACTGACTAAAAATAAGTCACTTTTCATTAGCAACAATATAATAAACTCTGTAATGTGTACTTCTTTAGACAGTACCAAAGGCATGATTGCTTAATGTACCTCTGTTCAGCCATTTAGTAGAGGACTCTGCCTCCTGATGTTGAACACATGGCTGATAGAATTTTGTCCTCAATATATGAGGCAGATGCTACTGCTTACTAATGTTTAATAAGTTAATAAGTTAATACGATTCTTGTGAGGCAAATTGAGTATAATCAAATTGGTCATCAGTTTGAAAAATAAGTAAATGTCTGGTACATTTAAGTTACTCTCAAATATATGATAATATCAATCATCAACACCTATTTATCAAAGCGAGTTTATTTGATTACTTATTCTAGACAAATAATGAGGCTCACGTGTACAACTAATAAAGACAATCCAAATAAAAGGCAGGAAAAATTACTATGAACCACACAAACAGCTCCTGAAAAGGAAAAGCAGCTGCACTCATTTTACAGAACAATGGAGTGATGTAGTACCACTTACCTCAAACGTACCATAAGTCCTTTATAATTATGTGGGTCTTTCTAAAATGTAGCCATAGCTTAAAATTTATAGCAAGTCTGATGATAGTCTTATATTCAACAACCTTCAAATATAAAATTATATCAGAAAAATTATTTCAGAAAAAATAGGGAATTTGGGAAGGATCTGATTTTGTACAATTCTTCTGAAAAAATCCTAAGGAAGTATGTAGTTACCATCACTGAGACTGGTTTTCTTCCATCCTCTGCACCATTCATCACTACTATCATGACCTAAATTCTAAGCTTTGGAAAATTTAATAGTTATTTTTATAAACACATACATACAATTTTATTTATAAAAAAATTTTTTTAAACTAAAGTTCTATTTTGTTCAGTATGTTGTGGTCTGAACCACAAAAATGGAGGAGCAAGAGAACTTTAATGCTACTGAAATAAAAGGATTAGGATCTTTAATGATTAATTGTACCTTTTACCATTTCTAATGGTTATTCTAAGTTACTCTAAACCAGTGTTTCCCAACCTTTTTTGTGCCATGCCCCCTTAACCTTTCTAAAATTTTTATGTCCCCCCCTATGTAACATACATAATTTTTAACATTTAAAAAATTGATTTGTTCACTTAATAAACATAAATGATAGGTTCTAGGAAGAAATCACTATGAAATTGTTAACAAAACACAGTAAGTAAAATTTCAAAACATATAATGAAAAACAGAAATTTAAAATCCAAATAATTTTAATACAGATTTTTCTATATTAATTTATTATTTTAATTTAGTGTGATCCTTGCGCTTGATGCTTGCTGCACAGAGATTTTCTTTTCTTCTTTTTTTTTTTTTTAGAGAGGAGAGGGAGAGACAGAGAGAGAGAGGAGAGACAGAGAGAGAAGGGGGGAGGAGCTGGAAGCATCAACTCCCATATGTGCCTTGACCAGGCTGCACAGAGATTTTATATTAGGTTCCAATTTGGTTAGCTTTAGTCTCAAGTCTCCACGTTGTGTTATATCCAGCCGATTTCTTTTTTTTACCAGTAAATCATTTACAGCACTAAATCCACATTCACCTAAAAATGAAGATGGAAACGGTTGCAATAGTTTTCTTGCACATTTGGTTGAATTTGGGTATTTGATTTCTGTTTCCTCACAAAGCCATGCCATCGCTCCTTTGATATTAAATAAAGCTTTAACTGACTCATCATTTTGCAATTCTGCGAGTTCTTCTTGATACTGCATATTTGATATATCAGACAAATCCACTAACATTGGCTGCATCATCCATGTTGGGAAATCAATTTGTTTTAAATCAGAAAATCTTTCTTTTAAATCAGCCGATAGAATATTCAAATGATTGACAATAACAAGTAAAGCGGTACCAGTTACTTCACATTTTTGGAGCCAATGAAACTGTTTAAAGTTTTTGTTGTTAATATGTTTCTGACATAACTCAATATTGGCAATGAAACCAAATATCTTTGCTTTTGCATCGACAAGAGTTTTATTTGTTCTTTGAAGTTGCTTATTTAATATATTTAGTTTTTCAAAGATATCGGCTAAATAACTCACAAATGCTTTACCATCTATTGTTAACAGATACTTCATTTCAGGTTTGTCGCTTAAAAAATCACTTAAGAGTATCAAATAGTTCCATAAATCTTTTCAGTTTCCTTTAGATAGCCATCTTACTTCAGTATGAAGTAAAAGTCTCACATGGTCTTCATTTTGTTCTTCACAAAATAGCTTGAAAAGACGCTCACATTTGGCACTAGCTTTAATAGCATTAACACACTTTATTACTGTATGTATACTTCATTCAGAACAGGCGAGATGTTTTTAGCTACCAAGTTTTCCCTATGAATAACACAATGCACAAGAATCATTTCTGGATTCGCATCTTTCATCAATTTTAAGCAGCCATTTTTCTTGCCCATCATATTGGGAGCACCATCTGCAGCACAAGATGTTATATTTTTCATTGGTATATCATTGACATCTAAGTAGTTTTTTAGCTTATTATATATATCTTTGGAGGTAGTGGTGCTTTCTAATCTTTTACAGAACATTTCTTCAGCAAAATGTCCTTTATCAATATATCTTACGTAAGTTATCAATACTGCCTCACTGTCTCTCAAAGTTGATTCATCCATTTGCAAGAATTTTCTTGTTTTCAGCTTTTCAATAAGTTTTCAATATCCTCACTCATTTCATCTATTCTTCTGCTAACAGAATTGTTACTGAGTGGCATAGCTTTACATCTTTGTCATCTTTTTCAAGAACCGTTTTAAGAAATGCTGATATTGACAGTTTTATTAAATTCTCTCCTATAGTGTGACTTTCTCCAGTTTTAGTGATGAATAAAGAAATTTGATAACTAGCCTCGAGTTTAATATTGATAAAAATAAAATCAAATACTTACCAATTATATCTATACAATATATATATGTATATTTATTAAATCAACGAGCTTTTACAACAGTTTTGACTGACACTTATTTAAATTAACACCAACTGAATGATGTGAAACACTACAGAAGTTGCGATGGGCCAATTAGGTGAGAATAACTGCGTTGTTTAGCGAGTTTTTAAAACGTCCGGGGTTCCCCGCAGCAGACGGCACGCTCAGCGGTGAACCCAGGATGAAGTTTACTTGATGACGCCAATCACCCAGTTGATAGTTTGGTCTCGTCAAACGAAATTATACTTAATAATTATTTACCGCAATTATTTAAGAATTGCATTTTTTGTTAAATTTGGCACCAATATCTAGCATTGCATTTAAATGGCCCAGGGCGAAGGAGTTAAAGTCGTGTCGAGTCCATTTTCAAATTGTCCCCCTTAACTATCGAATTGCCCCCCTGTGGGGCGTGGGCCCCACGTTGGGAAACACTGCTCTAAACAATCTTAGGTTGAAATTTGTTGAACCTAAGTTTGATGCTTTGATGAATCCATATTAACATAAGGACATTCAAAAATCCAATAGGAGGGAACTTTCTAAATATTGAAGAAGTTTCATCTGAAATATGTAAAGAAACTTGGAAATTTGGTGTTCTGGCATCCTCCATCCGCCCACTTTACTAGTTAAGAGCCCCAGTACATTTTCAGATCTATACCACAGAAAAATCTTACGGAAAAAATTTCCTAAGTGTCCGGGATTATTCAATTCTGGACAACTAAGTTTCTAACTGCCAGTTTTTGGGTCCACTCCTTTTAGGGTCATGAACCACTTTGAGAAGGTGATAAAAGCTATAAATTTCCCCCCAGAAAAATGCATATAAACAAAACTTCTTATGAATATTTGCTAAGAATACCCTAGGATTCTTGACACCCTAGGGTCCATGACACCAAATTAGGAATTCTGATTTCAAAGCTGTGGGACAGTGGAAAGTAGGATTAGCCCATCTCAACAATGCCCATCTTCACTTCAGTGCTTCTGTAGTAAGCATTTAAATATTATTACTGAACTGCTGCCTTAAGACAAACTTAATTTTTATTGTAAGCACCTACACAATCTTTTAATATTCATTCTCCTTCCCCAATTTTATATGGTTTTAAACCATGAACTCGTTTCTTAAATTATCCCTATGGTTAATCTAGCAGATAACTGTTTTCCTTTGATGTGTATTATTTTTCAGGGCCAATCACTGAAATATGAACAGATTAAAATTTAATACCCTTGCCTGACCAGGCAGTGGTGCAGTGGATAGAGCATTGACATGGGATGCTGAGGATCCAGGTTGGGAACCCTGAGGTCGCTGGCTTGAGTGCAGGCTCATAGAGATGACTCCATGATCACTGGCTTGAGCCCAAGGTTGCTGGCTTGAGCAAGGGGTCACTGGCTTGGCTGGAGCTCCTTGGTCAAGGCATGTATGAGACAGGAATCAATGAATAGCTTAGGAGCTGCAACGAAGAACTGATGCTTTTCATCTCTCTCCCTTCCTGTCTGTCCCTGTCCCTTGCCTCATATTCTTGCTTAAAAAAAAAAAGTTAATACCCTTGTTAAAATGCACATGTGTCTACATAATGAACAGACTGATTTTAAAAAGTGTATTTCTAGGTACAGTTTCACACTTGAAATCAAATTATCTACTTGATTTTAACATTAACCCCCACCCCCAAATCATACTTTCCCTTTACTTACTTGGAATCAGTATAATGGAGGTCTCCTACAATGGTAACACAACGTATTGAACATTCAGGATAAAAAAGTACTTCATGTCTGACCAAACACATCATCTTAAAAGCATCTCATCAACTCCCCAGTTAACAAATAGGCTGAAGAATGCTATCTTTGAGAGATCCAACCTGTCTTAACCCCATGTTAAATGGACCCTTAAAACAAGAGAAATGACTATACTATAGTACAAGGGTTAGGTCTACTGCTTTTTCATGAAAGGAAAACTCTACCAGTCAATCCAAAAAATCTGTTTATATAACACAGGTAAACATGGATATATAGGGGATTCTTGAAAACTCTGAAGACTGATAATAGAAGGGGATTGTAGGTAGATAATAAATACAAAAAATAACATCATATAAAATTCAATTAAATCCCTTACTAAAGGATTTTTCAAAGTTTGAAGTCAAGTGAGTACTTAATCCTTTTATAATCATTCCTTTTGCTCAAATAAAATATCTGTAAAACAAATCTCAAAATACTTCAATAAAGGAAAAGGTTCAGCTAAGAGAACAGCTTTGCCAAGGAAGCTATAACTTGGTTGTGAGATTTCATTCTTTTTTGTTATATAACAAAATAATAATATTTTGAATAATAAGCCCTGGCCAGTTGGCTCAGCAGTAGAGCGCTGGCCTAGCATGTGGAAGTCCTGGGTTCGATTCCCAGCCAGGGAACATAGGAGAAGCACCCATCTGCTTCCCCACCCTTCCCCATCTCCTTTTTTCTCTCTCTCTCTCTTCCCTTCCCACAGCCAAGGCTCCATTGAAGCAAAGTTGGCCCAGGCTCTGAGGATGGCTCCATGACCTCTGCCTCAGGAGCTAGAATCTAGGCTCTGGTTGCAGCGAAGCAACACTCCAGATGGGCAGAGCATCGCCCCCTGGTGGGCATGCCAGGTGGATCCTTGTTGGGCTCATGCGGGAGTCTGTCTGCCTCCCCACCACTTCTCACTTCCAGAAAAAAACAAAAAACAAACAAAAAACAATAATAGAACCACCATTATTTTTTCCTTGCTCTTTAGTTATAAATTTTCCTTTGTGCAAGTTAAGCCGTGTTCATTTCAGAGAGCCAGCAGTCATAAAACAGGGGTGGTAGGAGAAGGATACTGCTCTCTGACAGTAAGAATTCAAGTATTTCAACCAATGGCAAAGGGTTCAGAAGAGAAAATGGACTACTATTACACTGCTGGCTAAAAGGTGTCCCTTAAGTCCTATAAAATACACAACCAAGTATTTTCCCAGCACTATTCAAATGTACCATTTTGTGTTTTTCCTACTGGACCTACTAAATGCAGAGTGAAAGGCAAAGAAGGTAATATATGTCAGCATTCTTGGCTGTAATTTGTATGTTTTCATTTTAAGAATAATTGAAGCATAATCCATATTTAAAAAATTAGACTAAAGAGAGACAGTACAGGTTTTAAAGTTTTCTCTTTGAAAAGATGGTATCTTACAGTACATACAAAAATACTCTGAAAATACATACAACTTCATTTACAAAACACTGAATCAACATATTACAAGAATTACATGGTTATGGATTTTAATAAACTGAGCATGCATTCATGAAACTTAAAAAATATTACGAAATGCATTGAAAAAAAGCAGTGTAAAAAAAGACAACTCACCTAGTTAAATAAAAATTACAAAGATCCTGAGCCAATTAATGGTTGGTAACAATGTCAGTCAAAAATGCCTTTAGGTTTCACTAAAATCCACTGCTTATTTCTGCATGCCTAGTCCACGAAGAAAATGTTTGAACTTGTGGGGTAATGGTCAGGAATTATCATGCCAATTTAATTTTACACCTCAAAAATACAACTTTGCCATACTTAAAGGTATCTTATTGTTGATGGCTGGAACGAGTTGCTTCTCAGTAAAAAATACCAGCCAGCTAACAAAAATGGTATGACACAGGCTATGTAACAATTTCACCATTCATACACTGACTTTTAGTATCTGGGTTCTATTTTGATTCTTAATAAAGATGCATTTTGAAGACCTCCACGGGAGGCAAAATATAGAGAACTTATGGTGCCCAACTCTTATGTAATCACTAGATTAATTCTCCCTGGTAACTATGCAACATTTGGACAGAAAGGCACACAAAAAAATAAAAATTTAAATATTCCATGTGCCAAATCTAGAAAAAAATAATTTAAATCAACAGAAGAGACAATAAGTACATCTATACAAATGAGGAAAGCAGAATAGATACCTCACTTTCAATTATCTCAGGTTTTACAAAGTGGTTTCAATGCTAAAGGAAAAGTGTTAACATTTGGAAAATTACAAGACAATTTTTTTTGTTTTGTTTTCAACTTTTTCAATTCTATACAATGATTACAACAAAAAACAAAAAAAGGAAAAAAGGGGGGGCATTTGGGACTTGTTTTATCCGTGTCCAAAGAGCTAAGAACTGGTTCCCATAATAGACAAGCATCAGAAGTTAAGGCAGTAAAACCTCCAACACAAAGCCATCATATTGCAGATGACAATCTGACAGCAGGTGATCCTCAGAGAAGTGTGCGTAGCAATCAATGAGAGAATGCTATAGCATCTGTAGGTCAAAGTGTGAGAGTTCAAAAACCACTTCAAGGTTGTTAGGTGGGGACTGTAACTTTCACCTTATTTTATATATGACAGCCACTTCTACTTTTAAAAAAGTGGCTGCATCTGTGTTACTAATGATTGCATATTCACCTAAATAAGGAGGCACTGCTTTTACCGATTAAGGGTCAGTCGGATGGAATTTTTGATGACACGAATATTATTTGCTGGAATCGGAGATGATGAATCTGGTAGTTCTTTACTCGGCAGTCTCTATTAGAAAGAAACAGAAACAAAGAAGGAAAAGCTAAGGCCCAACTAATAAATCAGTCATAAAATTGAGTTTTTTCCCCCAAATCCCTTAAGCTCCTAAACAATCAAATATGTGTTGAATTTTTCTCCCAATGTTCATAGGCATTTCTTACCCTGGGGGCTTCTCTGTTCCTTACAGTCAGAGGTGAAAAGCAGAGGGATAGCAAAGGGTGAAAGTACAAGTGTGATGTATAGGAAAGAGGACTTTGTTAAATCAATCACTAATTCTAGACTGAGAAATACATACAGAACACAGTCCTCTTCAAAGTCAGAGTCAACAGTAAAGAGAAATAGGAAGAGCTTGGTCACTAAACAGGAAACTTTTGGGGTGTGAGGTGTAAAATGAATGTGTGCTACAAAGAAAAATTTGATGTGCGGTTACATTCCTCAATTAGTTTCTGTAATACAGTCATGAAGAACACTGAGATACCTAAGTTTTCAGAAAAACTGACTTAGTAGCCAGGCAAGGTAACTTCAATGATAGTTAAATTCCGGGACACCTATATGAGGGCTTTTGAGAATACTAAAGATTATTATATAATAAAAGCAAAGTCTAAGAAATTGGGAGACAAAGATACCTAAAATACAGATGGTGTGTGATGGAAACAGAATGTTAGCTTCTTGTGAAAATGTGACTGCAAGAGTTAATTTTCTCACATTTCCTAGGCTAAACAAATATCTATGATATCCACATCCATTCAAAATAATGTGAAAAACTTCTAACATATTGTATATAAAAGTAGAAAATAGGACAATGAAGACTTAGATGCTACAACCAAGGCTCAGATATTATTAACATTTTGCTACATTTGTTTGTTTTATGTCCCTACCTTTATACATGAAATATTTTAAAGTACGACCCAGACAAGTCATTTCATGCTTTCATACTTTAATGTCCATTTCAAAGCTTTTTTCCATTATTACACCCATATTTTAATTATACACCCATACTTTTTATAACCCACTCTTAAGTTAAAAGAACCTTTACAAATTCTACAACTAATAGAAAATGAGGACACTTTCTATTTTGCTTTAGAATGTCCAATACATGCTGGGGAACCTGCCACGGTGATAGTTGATTGTGATGAGAAGCATTTTATTCTTTAATGGGGGGAGTGTGTGTGAAAATAAGCCATTTTGTTCTTTGTTCATTATAAACTCTCAGAGAAGGGGCTTCTCTGATTTACACAAGGCTGAGTTTGGCGGACCTATTTACCAGTTAGTTTACTATGCTTAATAATGCTATATTAGTTTCAATGGTCATTCTTTGAAAAGTAAAATTTTAAACTGAGATTTAGGGGCTCTTTGGCTCATGTTTTAAGGTGCTTAGTAGGGAATAAGGACACTTGGTTCCTTCAAAATATTTATTGTTTAGCAAGAGAGAGGGGAAAAAGGGGGAAGGGAGTGAAAGCTGATGCTTCTCATTAATTCATAGTTGCATCACTTTAGTTGTTCACTAATTGCTTTCTCATGTGCCTTGACGGGGGGGGGGGGGGGGGGGGGGGCTCAAGACGAACCAGTGATCCCTTGCTCAAGCCAGAGACCTTTGGGCTCAAGCCAGCATCTATATCGATGACCTCACAATCAAGCTGGTGAGCCTGTGCTCAAGCTGGATGAGCCTGCGCTCAAACAGGCGACCTTGGGCTTTTGAACCTAGGACTTCCGAGTCCCAGGATGACGCTCTAATCGCTGCACTACCACTGGTCAGCCTCCTTCAAAATATTAATAAATATAGTTCCTAACTATTAAACCTAAATTTTGATAGTAAGCAGTGGTGCACAACAAAAGATATATACTATCAAGCACTGGTAAGAAATTACTCTGCTGGGCACTAAACTGCTTCTTTAAAAATAAATATAGAACAAAGGTTAAACATCTCAATAAATCATGAAGTCTTAAATGATTCCGTCTTTCCTAGACTTTTGCAGTACAGTACATATATTTAGGATCATATACTTTGTTTGCTCTCAACTATACTGCTGGTCTTTGAGGATAGGGACAAAATCTTATTACTCTCTTCCTTTACCCAGTGCTAGGCTCTTAATAAGCCTTTTGTTCTTATACATTAACTATGCATTTTTAACCTATGTATATTACCTTTGAATAAGACTGTTACCTTTTTGCGTGAAGTATCAATAGTTGGAATAGGCATACATTCTCCCCCAATGGCATCCTAAAAACAGAATTACATACAAGTGTAAACTCTCCTATATGCAAATGCTTATTTCTACATGAAATAAAATATATCATCTTGACAAGACAGATCTGACCCAATTTCAAATATAGTACTTTTCCAGACACACGACTCACTGAAAGTTAAGTATTTTGAAGCACACTATTAATATATTTACCACTGGTTTTCTTTTTCTGTTTTCTGCAGCACGTGATTCCTTAAACTTTGATTCAAGTCGAATAAACTAAAATATAAACATTAAAATTATTGTCATTATTACCTACAAAAAACATGAAGTCTATATAAACTGAGAAACTATCATCAAAACTACAGAAGAGAATTTGAATTTGTGTGATCTTTTGGTTAAAGCAATTCCATTTATAACAGAATAGTTTTACCACCCTCTACTGGAGGCAGAGGAGATCACATTGTTTAATTACCAATAATGACTTCTGTGTAAGTCAAGGAGAAACTTTTATTAATCATTCAAGTTCTCAGACACATTAGTAATTTCAATTTAGGATGAACAACTAGAATTATTCTTTTAGGGTTAGGATATTCTTTTTAAACAGTAAAATATTAATAGAACATTGAGATAGCTATGGAAAATTGTGAGTTTCTTCAGTACCATTTTAAAGTAACTTTTAAAAAATCAACTACTGAATCACCCCTAAAGTTGTAACTTTACCTTTTCTATATCTTTCAACCTCTTTGAAGACCCATCTATAGATGGGGAATGGGATCTTTTGGGTACCACATTCTTAGTTAAATTTGACATTCCGTTTAGATGTAGTTGTCCCTGGACAGGGCTGTGCGGTGTTGTGATCCTAGGAATCACGTTTCGTCCTACTACAGTAGGAATGGTGCACACAGCGGGGGGTGATACAGCTTTTACTACAGAGTCAACTTCTGAAAAGGAAAAAGGAGATGATTTTAGTAATTAAATATAAATGTGGTAGAATCATTACTAACAAAAGTATAGATACCTACTTGCACCAATGACTGGAATAGATAGTCCCTGAGCTGGTGGAACACTTGGTGGCTTTTCTGCAATTACAGCAGCAGGCTCAATGTTATTCCTGTTAAAAGTGTTATCATTAAGTGAATAAAATTTTGCTTATTTAAAATGGTTTTAATATCTAGGATCACTTCTTTCAAGTACATCTACTTTAATATTTCATTAAAGAACTAGAAAGGGGGAGAAAAATGGCAGAGGATCCAGTGAGAATTAAGAGAAAAAAATTTAAAAATGTACATTTCTGTGTACTAATCTAGTCCCACATATTCATAAACCTATAGTGTCCAAAAACTGTCCAGTATTTAAAAATTTTTTAAAAAAAATTCAGTGAGAGGAGGGGAGGCAGAGAGACTCCTGCATGCACCCCAACTGGGATCCACTCAGCAAGCCCACTGGGGGAAATGCTCTGCCCAGCTGGGGCATTGCTCTGTTGCTCAGCAACCGAGCACTTCTCAGCACCTGAGGTGGAGGCCATGGAGCCATCTCAGTGCCTGGGGCCAACTTGTTCCAATTGAGCCATGGCTACAGGAGGAGAAGGAAGGAAGGAAAAAGAAAGAGAGAGAGAGAGAGAGAGAGAGAGAGAGAGAGAAGTGAGAGGGAGGGGGTGGAGAAGCAGATGGGTGCTTTTCCTGTGTGCCCCGACTGGGAATCGAACCTGGGACATTCGCATGCCAGGCTAACACTCTACCACTGAGCCAACTGGCCAGGGCCCAGTATTTCTAAACAAACTGACTAGTAACTGGTAAAATAATATAATTTAACAATTAAAAAAGGTATTTAGCAAAGGTATAGAAAAGTTTACAATATCCTCAAACTGAAGACTGAAAGGACAATTTTGAAATACAGACCTTTCTTTTTCTCCTGAAGAAGAAATATCAGGTTTGGAAGGTTTGTTTATAGACATTGGGGAATTAAAAGGTGTTCCATTATCAGTGTCTCTGGAGCTATCCAAACAACTGCTATCCAGAGATGATCTTTTGGATTGAGGTCCACTTGAACTTCGATTGACATCAGAAAGACTTTGCTGAAAAGAAGAAAAGCTTTTAGGATTTCAAAAAGCAAATGGGAATAATGACTTTTCAACAGTGAAGTACCTATAAAACAAGTTATCTTTTGTGATTAATGAAGGTGAGATCTTAGACTGAATTGTCTGTACTGCCCCTCTTTCTTCTCAGTAGGTTTAGGAACCATATTGGAGATTAAGATTACAAACTCACCTTTTTCTTCTTTTGCAGAATCTCTGCTGGAAGATAGTGATGAAGTTGTTTCTTTTTAACATGAGTTGCTTCAATTTTCATTCCCTCCTTTAGCATGTTTATATTATTTGCCTGTCTGTACACTGTAACAATGTCAGTATGTTAAATGAAAACTTCTTTCTGAACCAAGGGCTCTGTTTTCTTTTTCTGAAATGCATACTCCCCATCACTACACAAACACACACCCCCTCTTAAAGAACAAATATTTTAAAACATTTTCACCAGACCTATTCAACAACTGACTAGTTTTCTCATGTCCTATTTCTAAGACTTCCCATAATCAAATCTCATTAATATAAATGTATGTAAAAAAGGTTTATCCAAATCTTGTTTTCTGCTATTTCTCTAAAAGGAAATCTCATATTTGCCCAAGTCTAGGCTAATCCTTATACCAAATATCCAAGATGCAATTCAAGCCCTCCCCCTTCATAAAGTTTCTTTTACTACCTCAATCATAGAATGTCAAATGTCAGAAACCATCTAGAAGTACATTCTATTGTACAGGTAGGAAAATGAAGCTCAAAAGCTTTGAATGTTTTTGCCAGGATCAGACTACACACAGCTCTAGAATCCCAGCCTAGTGCTTTTCATATCTTATAAACAGTTTTATTAACTACCACATAAATTATATAGTGTATGTTAATTGTGAGTAACCAATTAGATTGTATGTCTACTTAAAATGGGATGGAAAGCTTCTTTTGTACAGTAACTACTATGAAATGTAGTAATGTAAATTATTTAATCTCTTAGAGTCTCAGCTCTTCCTGTAAAACATTTTATAAGTATTATATATACTAGTTTCCATACCTACTGTTTTGAAAACTGAGCCCAAATTAGAATGAAAAACATATATGTTTTCATTCCAGATTGCTGATAAAAGAATTACCAGGAATGCTTGTTCAATTTGCAGATTCTCTGGCTCTACTCCCAGAGTGTGATTCAGTAGCACAGGAATCTGTACTTTCATGATAAACATGAGGGCAAGTTCAAAAGAATTTAAAAATCTCAGATTCTGAGTCAAATCCAGATTAAGACAGCTCCAAATTTATAAGATAATATTGAGATATTTCAGAGATGTGTTATTATGGAGCTAAATGTGAAAGATACCCTTTCCACTGATTCTGAAACCTTTAGCAAGCCCATATTGACTGATATTTATTTCATGTAAAAAAGAACAATGTAAAAATCAAGTCATTTTATGACTGATTACAAACCCTGGTTTGTGCACATTAAAAATCACCTATACAGTTTCTTTAGTCTTCTGTTTTAAAACAGGTAATATATTCACATGGTAGAGAACTCAAATAGTTCAAGTACTCAGTAAAATGTCCTCACCCCTGACCCCTGAACACACCTGGTTCCTTGACCTAGAAGCAACCTGTTCTGTCAGCTTTTTTAAAAAAACAAAACTATATATCCTTCCAGAAACATTCTATTCATTAGCATGCATACACATGTTCTTTACTTATATAAATAGTAGCATATTATACACACTGTTCTGCAATTTTTCTAATTAATATATGTAGGAAACTGTTTCATCATGCCTTTAATAGCAGCAAAGATTTTTCACAATATGGATGTGCCATGTTCACTTAATCAATGGTAGAACTTTAAAAATATAGCCAGCCAGATCATAGGCAGACAATACTGCAAAAGTTGAGAACCATAGCTCTATGATGACAAAGACTTACCTGTATCAGTAAATGATTGTATATCATATGTCAAATCTATGTTAACACTTTCTGCATTTTCTACTCTCCGAAAAATTATTCCGAGGAACCACATAGATATGTAATTATTGCTATAAAATAAAATTTAAGAATTTCCATTAATTTTTTTACAATTTTACAGATGCTATTTGGTAATTAAAACTTGGTTGTTATGAAAGCATAAATATAAATTTTAATGGTTTGGTCAAATTCTTAAAACCGACACCAAGAATATTAGTAAGTTATACTATAATGTCATAAAAAGGATTAAAGGCCTTTGAAAATGACTTACTGAATATATACTAAAAGATGCTCCAAATATTGTGATGGAGTTTTTGCTAGGGTCTGTGGGCTACCAACATAACATGTACTTTAATGCATGACTCCTTATAAACATAACTTATCATCCTCCATCAATGCTTGTTAAACAGTCTCATAACTAATTTTAATGCATCCATTAACATTATTTAAGAAATATAATATTAAAAAATAATTAACTTACTCTTTATAATGTTCCTTATTTCCTGGGAATGACTGGGGATTTACATGTGCAAGAGTGATAAATTCATTCCGTTCCAAGTTTCCAACAAGTACACGGATTTTAGATTCTACTAATCCAACCCTAAAATAAAACAATAGAGAAGATTTTTCCATATTAAATTTGGAAACTATATCCAAGTAAACCAAGCAGCATATCAGTTATACATATTCATTTAAAAAGTTCAGTTCAACATTAGTGACTCTTTAAAATAATGAATTTTCAAAAAAAGTTACTTAATGAATTTTCCCCCTTCTTTTAAAAGAAAAACTGATCTATTTAATGCATTCCTGATCTAAAATAACTGTCTGTAAAGACCATAAAATAGTCATGATTTGAGCATGATTAATCTGTTTCTAAATCTTTTTCCACTTTCAAATTTTATGTCTAAACTCTAAGGCTAAGATATGTGTAACCAATGTTACCCAAAAAGCTAGTAAGTGGCATTTAATTTATAAAATACACAAGCTCTGATGTTCACAAAATTGATACTAAATATTGCATTTAAAAATTTACTGAAATTAAATTAGATACCACTAAAATATCAAGTCTCATCAGATTTCTGCCACTTTTCTTCATTTAAGAAATGTGACTGTCAGCTATTCTATTAACTTAATGATTTTATAAATTAGAAAGAATAACTACAAGAACATTTTTACATTAAACACTGGCAAAGCTTACACACTATAACTGTGTGTGCTTCAACAGCAAATACACAAAACATTGAATTATTTCTCAGGGTAATCTAAATGAGAGACTGGCAAACTTTCTCTGTAAAAGGCCAGATAATAAATGTTTTAGGCTTGGTGGACCATTCTGCTTCTGTTGCAACTGTTCAACTCTGCAGGAAAGTAGCCACGGACAATAATACATAATCAGTGGGTTTGGCTATGTTCCAATAAAACTGTATTTATAAAAACGGGTAGCAGATTGGATTTGGCCCAGACCGTAATTTCCTGATCCCTGAGCCTCTGTTTTAGTGAAAGGTTCTTTTCAGGATCTCTTTAATCATCAGTGAAATACTGTAAGCATTAAACTCTTGAAGCAAAAATAAGAGAGTACTGTTCTGTTCTCCTTTTACAGTTGTAAGACCTGAGGAAAGCACCATCCTTTCTGATGGCCTAACAGCTTCTGCCTGATGGAGCTGTGGGTGTCCGAACACTAGAGTAAAGGCAGAGGAGATGTATTTAGATACACTACAAGGCATACACTGCTCCTTGACCACAATACCTCCTCTCTGTTGACGGAAGTTTAAAATTTTGTAACTTTTCATGCCACCATCTCCTAAATTAAAATAATGTATGTATATAAAATGTCTCTTACTTCTAGTTTTTTTTTTATTATTATTCTTTTATTCATTTTAGAGACAAGAGGGAGAGACAGAGAGAGAGAGAAAGAGGAGAGACAGAGAGAGAGAAGGGGGGAGGAGCTGGAAACATCAACTCCCATATGTGCCTTGACCAGGCAAGCCCAGGGTTTCGAACCGGCGACCTCAGCACTTTCAGGTTGACGCTTTATCCCACTGCGCCACCACAGGTCAGGCCCTTACTTCTAGTTTTGATGGGGAAAACATGATGGCTTTGACAGAAAACTCAGTAAGAAGCTATCAGAATCATTTAAGCTGCCTTACAATTTTGCTTTAACTGACTTTGAGAAGCAACAAAAGACAAAGATCTGTACATATATCATTATCTGGTGTCACTTCTGATTCTGAAACATTAATTTGATGAAATTTCTTAAACATGATGCTCTATGGTCATATCTAACAATCATCAGTAAGATTTAATAATTCAGAAAATAGAGGTAGTATTTTATAAATAGTGAAGCATACGATAAATATGTTATCACCCTATAGTAGGCAGAGAACATGACATATGAGTCTTACCACTCTAGATGGTTTTCTTCTGTTGATGCACTGGCAGTCAGTACTATATAATGCCTATGAAGAATTTTCAGCAATAATCAGGGAAAAAAGCCATAAATATTGTTAGTGTCTGCTTTTCCATCATTACTTTTTCCTTCTCTTTCTCAATGAACAAAAGAGCTAAGGCAGGCATACAGCTTATGAAAATCAAAACATGCTCTGATTTTTACAAAATTAATTCCAGACCCTGCAATTAAAACACTAAAAACAAAACCCAAAACCCTAATAACACTGGGTTATATACTACTACAATATAGAAACTCTCATCACTTAGGATATCTGTTAACTTATTCTCTACCTTATCTGAAATATGTGACAATTGTCACCTATCATACATTAACTCTTAAGTTTAACATTCTTTTTTACACAAACATACAAAATGGAAAATTTCATATACCTATACTTTTGAAAAAAATTTGGTGGCTCAAGTAGTTTGGACCAGTCTGATTTCCCTTGAAGAATTTCACCTGTGACTGCGAGACCTAAGTTTAAAGAGAAAAAAAGAGACTGAAAAACTGATTGATTTTGAACACTGACCATCATATTAACAGCTCCTGTGTTACTGTTTTGCCCTACTCCCAAACCTCTAATCCCACCAAATTCCTGAGTTAAAAAAAAAAAAAGTTAAATTTATTATGTTCTTTCTCAGACCACAAAAATCAATTTCAACCAGATTGGGCTGGCTCCATTTGGCCTTACTATTATCATATATTTTGGAAAATCAGTTAACTGAAAGAATAAATATATATTTGAAAGAATTTTAAGAAACAGCAGGCACAACTGCAGAATAAAATTGTTGTCAACCAAAAACTTGTGGAAATATGTAAAGGGCAATATAGCCAACAGGTTTACCTTGTTTAAATTCTTCTACCATTACTGTTCGAGTTGATGTGGACACATTATACGTAGAATTCTGTTGTGGGTAGGCAGGGGTGATTATGGGCATGAGATGGTACCTATCTGATGGATTTACCTGTGAAATTAGAAGCAGAATAATTGATCTATTCTCCTATTTCAGTTGTCCTCACTGCATTTCCCCAAAAGTCTGAAGAATATGAAATATAAATTTAATACTATAGTTCCTCGATTCTAAGGAGTACAGTTTCCCTCCTTCACTACATTTATTTCTGAAGTCAGATGTGACTGTCAAAGGAAACTGTAGAAGTTTATTTTTCTCCTGAAAAGCTGTTAAATTAATGGTGCATCACATAAACAATGGTATATTAGAACGAAGAAATACAGTATCATAGCTGCAAAATACACTATCTGGTCCCATGGTTCTCAATCCTCTTTTGGCACCTACTCAGTGGGTGATTTTCCCTAGGATACTGAGAGAAATGAGTACCCATTCTAAAAGGCAAATTAAAATGCAAGGTGAGTGAGAGTTACGCTATCTTGGAACCATGGATCTGCTTTAAATTGACTATAAAGCAAATCTTTATATACTTCAGTTCCTTATTATTAGAAACTATTATAAGACAATTTTAAACAACAGATTATGATATTTTGGTTGATACACCCACTTACCTAGTATCATATGGATGATTTTTAATGATATAACATTTGGATTATCATTGGAGAGACACATTATCTGCTCCAAAAAACACAGCAGAGGAAGGAAAAGAACTATAGTTATACAGAAGGAAGATAAGCAGGCATAGAGGAATTATCATTAGATTACAATTCAAAGAATCATTCTTTTCATAAAAGATTTAATAAAATTCTATAATTAGTCACATACCCGAGGATCCCAAACAGGCAAATTCAAACTGCTTTCTTCTGGTTGCTTCAGCAGCACAGGATTTGGCCATTCCCTAACATGAATAAGAAAATTAACTCACATAGGACCTCATTCAGCAACTAGATGAAATGTTAAAATGATTAGATTTTGTTCCAACTTTTATACAGCAAATGTTTTGGATATTTGGTATTAAAATATGGGAGCCCGACCAGGAGGTGGTGCAGTGGATAGAGCGTCGGACTGGGATGTGGAAGGACCCAGGTTCGAGACCCCGAGGTCACCAGCTTGAGTGCAGACTCATCTGGTTTGAGCAAAGCTCACCAGCTTGGATCCAAGGTTGCTGGCTCAAGCAAGGGGTTACTCGGTCTGCTGAAGGCCCGCGGTCAAGGCACATATGAGAAAGCAATCAATGAACAACTAAGGTGTTGCAACGCGCAATGAAGAACTAATGATTGATGCTTCTCATCTCTCTCCATCCCTGTCTGTCTGTCCCTGTCTATCCTTCTCTCTGACTCACTCTCTGTCTCTGTAAAAAATAAATAAATAAATAATTAAAAAATAATAATAAAATAAAATATGGGAAAGGTAAGAAAGTACACAAAGGAAAAAGCTGCTTATTTTAAAGCAGTGTTGTCTAAAAAGGACAAATACTGCTCTCCTCATTGCCTGTATCTAATTTAAATCTGAATTTTCCCCTTTCTTCTCATTTACTTTCATGGATTTAGCTCTGATAATAACAGCAACAGCTAATATTTACTAAAAATACTCCTAACAAATCTATGCAGTAGCTCTGATCATCATCTCTATTTTACATATGAAATTTTAAACAACCTCCACAAAGCTAGTATTGGCTAGTATTGTGACCACCCTCAAGCTAAAGGTGCATGTTCACAACCCCCTGGAAAGCATCATGTGGTGTCCCACCATTGTCTCAAATTTGATGTTTTTAAACTTTTAGCTTAAAAAAGAAATGTAAGCCTGACTAGGTGGTGGTGCAATGGATATAATGCCGTGCTGGGATGCAGAAGGACCCAGGTTCAAGACCCCAAGGTTGCTGGCTTGAGTGCGAGCTCATCTTGTTTGAGCAAGGCTTACCAGCTTGGACCCAAGGTTGCTGGCTCGAGCAAGGGGTCACTCGGTCTGCTGTAGCCCTCAAATCAAGGCACATATGAGAGAAAGCAATCATTGAACAACTAAGGAGACTAAGGAGCCGCAACAAAGAATTGATGTGTCTCATCTCTCCCCCTTCCTGTCTGTCTGTCCCTATCTGTCCCTTTTTCTGTCACACACACACATACAAAATGTAAGACAGCAGATGTCTGTGCATAGCTCTTAAATTTCCAAACAAATTTATATATAGAGAGAGGTTAGTAAATAGTGAAAAGTATGCATATGAATACTTACCACTTGGAAAAAACTAAAAAGAACTTATGAACTAAAGTAGAAGCTGCTGCATTTGGATATAATTGGCAAGTTCTTGCAACCAGCATTGCCCAAGAGACACCACCAAGGAATCCAAGCATGTTGGAATAAATACCACGTCCTATAAAATTAATATATTTGTTAATTATTCTTAGGACCTACTATACATGTCATTCAACCATAAAGAACAGAATTCCTTCCTTCCTAAGACTGTTTGTTACTTAGAACTCTCTTCCCCTATAGAAGCACTAAAATCAACAAGCAGACCTTCATGCGAGGCCCATGGTCTTATTAGTAAACCATAAGCTGCTCACCTTACCCCCACTCCCGCTATTTTGCTCTCCAATACTGTCACCCCCTGTTCTCTGCCTCAGTTCTGACTGCCCACTGGGGTCCACTGATATAACACTGGAATCTCCCACATTTCAATATTTACAGTTGAGAAAGAAATAAAAAGAAGGAGGCAAAATATCTGGTGGGTCTACAAATAGAGAAGAATAAACATTTCATTAGTAATCATATTGATGGACATTTTAAAATCAAGTGTAAACTTGGGGGCTAATTTCAGTATTTTGTGTAATTTGGATACTTTTCCACTAGTATAGCACACCACTGATATTACTCATTTCTCACGATTGTTTCTTATAACAATCTATAAAAAAGCATTACCATATTTCATCAAACCTAAGACCCCTTAATTTATATAATGTAGCATGATTTTATATCTCATTAAGCAAGATAAAAAATACAAAATATCAATTTCAGATATGTTAAATGTGAAAAATATATATCAAGAATTAATAAAACATGGTATTTAATTTAATCTGTAAGGAAAGACAAATTGCAATATCCTTTCACTGCCAATTACTTTATCCTGACTATACAAGATAACTAAGCCAAAGGACAAATTCTACTTGCTTAAGTCTTTTTAAATGTGCACTATCTAAAATGATGGTGGCCACAAGTTACAATATGGCTAAAAATCATCCATTTAAAAGTATAAAATTTAATGGCTTTTAACATATTCTTCAGAGTTGTATAACCATCACTATAATCAATTCTGCAACATTTTTTATCACCCCCAAAAGAAACCTTTAACAGTCACACCCTTCTAATGTCCCAGTCAATCCTCCCAGATCTAGGCAACCTATAATCTACTTTTTGTCTCTATAGATTTGCCTATTCTGGACATATCAGATAAATGGAATTGTACAATATGTGGTCCTTTTTGACTCAACATAATGGTTGCAATGTTAATATATGTTGTAACATATATCAATATTTCATTTTTTAAATTGCCAAATAATACTCCACGTTATGGCTATACCACTTTCTGTTTATCAGTTTATGAACATATGGTTGTTCATACTTTTTGACTATTATGAATAATGCTATGAGCATTTCTGCATAAGTTTTTGTGTGAACATATCTCTTCACTTCTTTTAGATACTGTTTAACTTTAAAATTCAGTTTCTTACTTGCACGTTTCAAAGGCTTGGTAGCCACATGGTTACTGTACTGAATAGCATAGAGAGGAAATATTTCCATCACCACAGAAAGTTTGGAGAACAATGTTTTAGACTATGTAAAACTCGCTGCCAGAAGTATAGCACTACTTAAATGTAGTCACAAATAATACAAAATGTGCGGTGCCAGCTCAGGATTGGTCCTTTGATCAACCATATCCTACACTTATAAACTAGTACAGTTCCAGGTTTTGTTAGAAGTGTTATAATATAAAAACAAGTTAAAACTATCATTATAGGCTCCTCATTTAAGACATTTACTGAATACCTACTATGCACTTGGTTGGAGACAGGGAGACAAAGTTAAGGAAGATGGTCCTGCCCATAGAGAGCTTAAAGACCAGTGAGGGTTTCATTCCAAGTCCTAACTCATTCTGCCTGCGTGGCTAAAACTTTAGATGGAAAGTCAGGGCTTTTCAGTTTTCACCCAAGGCAGAAGGAGGTAGTCACACATTATAGCACCATAACCACTGCACCTGAAAAAGAAACAGCTTCTTCAAACTTACTGGACCTCAATCTTCCAATATCATAGGCTCAGAAATTTTCATGTATGCTTCTACCATTAGCAACTGAAAATTATAATTTTATAATGCAAACATAAAATATAAGAGTTGGGATACTTACGTTTTGCCCATAATTTGACTGCTCTTAGGGTGAGTCTAAAAGTTTCTTTATTTGGCACTAAATGCAAAATTTCATCAGTAACTCGACATCCTGAAAAAGATAAAGCATTCATTTTTCATTATGCAACAAAACCTAGTAAATTCAAATGCCCTTCTAACTTCCAGACCCTCAAATGCTAAAAAAATATCAGATAATAAAATGTGAGGGGCCTGACCAGGCAGTGGCGCAGAGGATAGAGCATCGAACTGGGATGCGGAAAACCCAGGTTCGAGACCCTGAGGTCACCAGCTTGAGCCCAGCTCATCTGGTTTGAGCAAAGCTCACCAGCTCGAGCCCAAGGTCGCGCTGGCTTGAGCAAGGGGTTACTCAGTCTGCTGAAGGCCCGCGGTCAAGGCACATATGAGAGAGCAATCAATGAACAACTAAGGTGTCACAATGAAAAACTGATGATTGTTGCTTCTCACCTCTCTGCGTTTGTCTGTCTGTCCCTATCTATCCCTCTCTCTGTCTCTAAATAAAATAAAATAAAATGTGAGGGTTTATTTTCTCTGTCTTTGAAATTTAGCACTTATGTATGAAAAATCACTTTGCTTTTGAATAATTCAAAAGCACACAGGTAAATCAACCCACTACTAAAATAAAAGATGGGTCGGACTATCTTTTTAGCTTTCTTCCACATTTGACTTTACTGCTAATCAAATGCCCCCAAGTTATAAAACTGTTATTACTTTAATGCAAACCTTATCCACATTGTGATTTACTATTGTGCTCTGCAAGTACAACAAAACACAATTCAGTTAAACAAAAGATACTGTAAACCAGTGGTTCTCAAAGTATAGTCTGCGGATCCCTGGGAATCTGTTAGGTCAAGTCTATTTTTATTATTACACTAAGGCTTATTTGCCTGTTTTACTGTGTTAACATTTGCACTGATGGTGCAAGAGTGGTAAAACTGCTGATACCTTAGCAGTGAATCAAAGCTGTGGCAACACTGTAGTAAGCACACAATATATATTTACTGCCAGGCATTTGTATAATATATGATAGTTAGTAGAAAAGGAACCTGTGTGGAACATGTCTGAGGTAAGCTGAACAACCTGTTTTTTCAAGGAATCCATTTTACTTGAAATAATGATTGACAAACTATGGTTAGTAATACTTGGGTATTTAGCAGATTATTTCCTGTAAACAGAACAAAGTGAGCCTGCCATCTACGAAAACAAATGACAAAATTTATTGCCAATATTAAAATTTGAGCTCCTAAGTAGAAATTAAAATTTTGGACAACTAGCACGTGCTACTGTGAGATTTGACAGCTCTGCAATAAAGACTTTTCTGAGGAGCTTGATGATAATATTAATGAATGTGATTTTCTTTGATATTTTATAATGAAATGTAAATTAACATTGAGATGAGCCAAATAACTCTGTGAACCAGTATTTTCTAAATGATCAAGGAATGACAGTACAAAATCATGCATGGGTAAAGATCCAGTCAAAGAACAAGACAGACCAATGGATTTTTTAATGAAACAGAGTACAAAAAGCTAAGTTATATGGTTTTAGATTCAATATTTTAACTAACCTTTAAAAAAAGATTACTTTTACTCAGCAATAAAAAGGAATAACCTATTGCTATATGCTACAAATGAAGATAAACTTTACAAACATTATGCTAAGAGAAAAAAGCCAGACACAAAAGACCACATATTGTATAATCTCATTTATACGAAATGTCCAGAAAAGGCAAATCTATAGAAAGTATATTAGTGGTTGCTTGGGACTGGGGTTTGGAAAGGGGAATGACTGCAAATAAATTGACGGTTCTTTTGGAGTTGATAAAAATGTTACAGAATTGAACTGCTTTGTACAACTCTGAATATACTAAAGATTACTAAATTGTAATCTCTTAGGATGAATCCTATGGTACGTGATCAGACCTCAATAAAGCTGTGGGAAAGGGAAAAAAGTTATCACTGGTCAAGTTTGGGTTAATATCATAGAATATACACAATTATCTGAAGTGGCTATTAAAAGACTTCTCCCTATTCCAATAACATGTCTTTAAGAGGTTGGATTCTCTTCCTACACTTCAATCAAAACAGTGGAGGCACAGTGAACAGAGCATTGGCCTGGGATGCTGAGGACCCAAGTTTGAAGTCCCGAAGTAGCTGATTTGGGCGCCAGCTCACCAGCTTGAGTGTGGGGTCGCTGGCTTCAGCAAGGGGTCACTCGCTCTGCTCTAGTCGTCAAGGAACATATGAGAAAGCAATCAATGAACAACTAAGATGCAGCAACGAAGAATTGATGCTTCTCATCTCTTTCCCTTCCTGTCTGTCCCTGTCTGTCTCTCTCGCTAAAAAATAATAAGAAAACCTAGCTGTCTTCTATAAAATATTAAAAAGATTTGTAAACATTAATAAAAGCCATTGCTAATGCAAAAATGTATTTGTATTCACTTATAATGGGTTTACTATTGTTATTTTAAAATGAACCAATAAAAACTTTAAAGTTTTCTGTTTTTATTTCTGATATGGAAAATATTGATGAGATTTGATGGTCAATATTAAGTATAATGCACATAAACAGAAGATCTTTGGGGTCCTCAATACATTTTTAGAGTGTAAAGGAGTCTTAAGACCAATACATTTTAGAACCATTACTACAAACATACACTGAAACAAACTTCTTTCAAAGATGCTTAAATGTAGTTAGATTACCTGTATAAAAAAAATTACATCGTTGGTTTTAAACTGAGTTAGTTAGTCCAATCCCTTAAAAAGCCCATTATCAGTTCTGCAAAAAGATCTCCATTTGTTTTTTTTTTTTTTTTTTCAGAGAGGGCGGTTGAGATTTCTTTTAAGAAGCTTACCATTTAGGCTGCGAATACACCTTATATCAAGGCTTCTCAGTCGAGAGTCATCTCTTAGATCTAAATTATCTGATATGGTTTGTATTGCCAGTCTTGCAAAGACTAGATCAATCTTTGGAAAGATGCAAAAAAAGAGAAAAATATTATTTTCCTCCTTCTCATTCATTCTTCCCCTCTACCCACCTCAAAAAAGTAAAAAGGTTGTAATTATTAGTTTTGGAAGTTCTACCAAAACTTCAAAAGGCCTATGTAAGCAATCTCTTACAGTATAATCACTGAAAAGTTTTGTAAGGGCAATAAAACCTTCAAATTAAGGGAAAGTGCCTGACCAGGCGGTGGCGCATGGATAGAGTGTCGGACTGGGATGCGGAGGACCCAGGTTCAAGACCCCAAGGTCACCAGGTTGAGCGCGGGCTCAACTAGTTTGAGCAAAGCTCACCAGCTTGGACCCAAGGTCGCTGGCTTGAGCAAGGGGTTACTCGGTCTGCTGAAGCCCCATGGTCAAGGCACATATGAGAAAGCAATCAATGAACAACTAAGGTGTCGCAACGAGAAACTAATGATTGATGCTTCTCATCTCTCTTCATTCCTGTCTGTCCCTCTCTCTGATTCTCTCTCTCTGTCTCTGTAAAAAAATAAAAATAAAAATAAAGTTCTTAACAGAAAATATGTTTAAAAAAAAATTAAGGGAAAGCATTTTAATTTTTACATATGTGCCAAGCAGTAAAAAATTAATACCTTATGAGTAAGCCTGACCAGGTGGTAGCACAGTGGATGAAGCGTCCGACTTGGAAATGCTGAAAACCCAGGTTCAAAATCCTGAGGTTGCCAGCTTGAGTGCTGGCTCAACCAACTTGAGTGCAGGGTCGCCAGCTTGAGCGTGGGATCATAGGCATGACCCCATAGTCGCTGGCTTGAAGCCCAAGGTCACTGGCTTGAACAAGGGGTCAGTGGCTCACCTGGAGCGCCCCACCCAGGCACATATGAGAAAGAAATCAATGAACTAAAGTGACACAACTATGAGTTGACACTTCTCATCTCTCTCCCTGTCTGTCCCTCTGTCTCTCTCTAAAAACAAAAAAACTTTATGAATTTCTAAACAAAGATGGCAGATCCAATACACATTTACATTTACTCCCTTCTTGACCCCTCTAAAATTACCAGTAAAATTTTTTGTTTTCGTTTAGCCTTATTTTGTTTTGAAAGATATAAGTCATTGGGAAGAAGAAAAATAAAAGACAACAGCAAAAATTATGAAAGCTGGAAAGTAGATGGGGAAGTGGAACAGACTCAGCAGATCTGAGAAGGCAAAGATAAAAAATGTAACCAGGAAATAAGGGCAGGAGGCTCTAAATAAATACACACATAAATAAAAATGACTATTTAGAGAATAAAAAGGTATTCTTAGAAATTAAAAATATGAGAGAAGAAATGGAAAACAACAGAAAATTTGAAAGATGAGAAAACCACAAAAAGCAGAATGAAAATATAAAGATGTAGCCAGTAGTGGAAGGGAAAAGATTAAAAGGGTGGAGGGCAGTCCTGGAGATTCAACATATGAATATCAGGAACTCCAGAAAGGAAAAGAGGAAACAAGGGCAGGAAATTCAGTGAAATCCTATACAACTTCTAAGAACTGAAGGACAGAAGTTTCTAAATTTAAAGAGGATTACTGAATACCTAGCATATCTGATGAAAAGATATAGACTAATGCATATTATCATGAATTTCACAACTGTGAAGACTAGGGGGAAAAAATCATATAAGTGTCCAAAGAGACAAACCAGATCACATACAGAAGAAAAGGAATCAAATGGCATTACACTTCTCAACACAGCATGGAAGCTAAAAGACAATGAGGCAAGCAAGGCCTTCAAAATTGAGAACCATTATTTCCATCTAGAACACTAAACTTAACCAAACTACCTACTCTTCTTCTCTGAGAAGAGAATAAAGACATTTTTAAACATGTAATAGTTTAAAAATGTGATCTTTCTCAGAAAACTAGTGGATGAATGCCACTAATATGAAAGTCAAGAAAGAAAACTCTATGAAGAGGCAAAAGGAAATCCCAGAATAATAGCAAAAAAAAAAAAAAAAAAAAAGATGTCAGGATGACAGCTGTATGCCAGCCATGGAGGGTAATCAATGAGGACTGAAATAGATAAGAAACTCAGGTATTTTTTCAGGATTATGACAGAATACCTGAGGAACATAAATCTCTATTTAAAAGAGATTTAGACAAATAGAGCAGGGTGGGTTTGAAGTAATCTCAATTTGTGGCTCAAGCAAACAAATTGCAAAGCAACTCCCAAGAAAACAAAATGTTACACAGCAAAGAATGGTAATCTAGATACTTTGTGCTCAGTTCTGAACATTATTTATAAGATCATAATAAAGTAAATAATAAATACTGCTTCCACCAAAATGATAATAATATAATAATGTCAGGCAATTATGGAAATTAAAAGAATAGGGTAGGAATAAAAATTAGTTCATGTGCCATGTTGAGAAGTCAACAGATATGAAAGAAGTAGAGGGACAAAAGACTATTTGGTTCTTTAACCCTTTGAGTAGTACGAACGTTCATGTACGTCCTTGTGCCTCCTGACTATTCAGAGAACAATCGATTTATTTTAAAACTGTGTAAGGCAACATTAAAAAAAGGCAAATGTATGTTCTTATTTTATAAATGGGTTATCAAACAAACGATTTTAAGTTAATAAAACTGTAACTGGAACTAATTTCATTTTTTTTTTTTTTTGCATTTTTCTGAAGCTGGAAATGGGGAGAGACAGTCAGACAGACTCCCGCATACGCCCGACTGGGATCTACCCAGCACGCCCACCAGGGGGCGATGCTCTGCCCCTCCGGGGCGTCGCTCTGTTGCGACCAGAGCCACTCTAGCGCCTGGGGCAGAGGCCAAGGAGCCATCCCCAGCGCCCCCCGGGCCATCTTTGCTCCAATGGAGCCTTGGCTGTGGGAGGGGGAGAGACAGAGAGGAAGGAGAGGGGGAGGGGTGGAGAAGCAGATGGGCGCTTCTCCTGTGTGCCCTGGCCGGGAATCGAACCCGGGACTTCTGCACGCCAAGCTGACACTCTACCACTGAGCCAACCAGCCAGGGCTAATTTCATTTTTTGAAAAAAATCGCATTGGGGGGGGGGGGTCAGCGAGCATGAAAAAAAACTCACTACTCAAAGGGTTAAAATATGTTCTTAATTCTGTTAAAAAAAAACAACTAAAAAAAAAATCCTATGTGTTAAATAGTTTAACTGAAAGTCAGAAAAATATAACACTTACTTCAATTCCATCAAATTCAAATTTTATAACAGGTACAAAGGCATCCTCTACAGCCTACAAACGAAAACAATTATATATAAGGTATAATCCTTTCTACATCCTTCCTAACTGCTAATAATGTGAATATCTTTGCTCCCACCCAATTTATATTTTAACAGAAAAAGTGAAAATGTTCTTGGTATCACATTGTAGGTAAGCACTTCT
This sequence comes from Saccopteryx leptura, assembly GCF_036850995.1. Lineage (NCBI taxonomy): Eukaryota > Metazoa > Chordata > Mammalia > Chiroptera > Emballonuridae > Saccopteryx > Saccopteryx leptura. The sequence goes on from NC_089505.1 coordinate 257,352,521, forward strand.
ACTTTGTGACTGTGTTATTTAAGATACAAAAAGTGTCTATGATAAAGAGTTACTACTAATTGAACTTTATATTTATGTAAATTATTTCATCAATCCTCAGAAAAACCTTATAAAAATGTTATTTATTACTCTGCCTCCATTTTACAAGCTAGAAAACTAAGGCTCAGAGAGAATAGGTAACTTAACCAAAATCTAAGAGCTAATGTGTGGTAGATTTCTAGATTCAAATCCAGATCTGTAAACTATAAAGCCCATGTTCTTAATTATTATTCATTATTTTAATTAGATATAGCAACTTCTTAAATAATTCAACAATCATAAGCTCTAGCCTTTACAACTATTTGTTAAGAAGTTCAAATAGTCAACCAGAGGATACTTACTCTTAAATTTCTAATGCCATCTTGATGTTTCAATTTTTCAAAAAAAGACTGAAAAAAATCAGCTCTCTCCACATGTCTTGGAGCTACACAAAGCGCATCAATGTCAGCTCCTGCAGATCAAAGTATTTATCAAGAAGAGTACACTGTGTATACTTTTGTTAAGTACACACAAACATATCTATGTAACAAAGTATGTAATGACTATAGGAAAATGTTAGTAATTAGCTCTGAACAGTAAGATAATGGGAATATTTTTCTTCTGTATTTTTAATTTTTTTTATTTTTTATTTATTCATTTTTAGAGAGGAGAGAGAGAGGGAGAGAGAGAGACAGAGAGGAGAGAGAGACAGAGAGAGAAGGGGGAGGAGCTGGAAGCATCAACTCCCATATGTGCCTTGACCAGGCAAGCCCAGGGTTTTGAACCGGCGACCTCAGCATTTCCAGGTCGACGCTTTATCCACTGCACCACCACAGGTCAGGCTCTTCTGTATTTTTAAATTATGAACAAATAAACATTTGTTATTGAAAGTCCTTACTAGTAGAATATAGAAAAATAGTTACCTTTGGTGTGTACTCCAAGCCTGTAGGAGCCAAATGTGAAAATTTTACCACCAACAGTAGCCACAACAGAAGGTGGGAGATTCTAAAATAAAGTTAAACAAAAGGCATTCAACTGTTCAAGTTATTTAGCATAAATATTACCTAAATGCTACAGATATATACAGGGGGTCCTTGGGTTATGACATTCTCAACATACATTTCGAGTTTATGATGTTCACTGCCATAAACTTTAAAAAATTGACATGAGTGTTTTGGCTTATGCTGTTAGTGTCATACTTACGAACTATGTGGGCAAACACTCATTCTTTGTCACTTTTTCTGTTACTACAGTACAATGTACAGTAGAGTATATTTCAGTCTTTTTCTGTGGCTTAGTTGTGTTTTTATGTTCTAAATCTGGTAGTCAACCTGGTCCCTATCACCCACTAGTGGGCGTTCCAGCTTTCATGGTGGGCGGTAGCGGAGCAACCAAAGTATAAATAGATAGATTTAACTATAGTAAGTTGTTTTATAAAGATTTATTCTGCCAAACTTAGCAAAAATCCAACATAAAGTACGTGGTAAGTAATTATTATTATATGCTTTAACTTGCTGTAACTCTGCTTTATAAATTTTATAAAGTAAAGTTACTTCCCTACTTTATAAATCACCATTACTGTGGAACCGGTGGGCAGTTAGGAGTCTTATGGTTGGCCCCTGCAGTAAGGAGGGTATCCCCAGAGGTAAGACAAAACAAATGCATGCCCATTACACATACACACATCTCTATCTGAAGAAAAACACTTTTTATCACTTGACCCTACTTGTCCCTTCCAATTGCCTGTCTTTGGTTCCATCATGCTCAATCACAAGGAACATTTCCAAACTAATGCACTTTCAGCTCTCTACATTATCATCCTCTTGACTAATTCCATCTCTCCTTCGGTTTTTGTGACAGATTAATTTCTTGATTCTGGCTCAGCCACGTTTCTGCAAGCAAGGGGGTCATCTTGACATGATTTCCTTATGAAAGCTAATCTAATAGCTTTAATTAACATCTCTTTGATTATACTAGAATTATAATGCTTCTTTTCACTTCCCTCTAGAGTCAATTCTATTTGCCCATCAGATATTTTCACTTGGACATTATGATACACTTCAATATCCATGCCTGAAACTAGCAAAAGATTCTATGATAAACCAGGTATCCTTGCTGATTTCTCTATTTCTTTCTTTCTTTTTTTTGTGACAAAGATATAGAGAGACAGATAGGAACAGACAGGAACGGAGAGAGATGAGAAGTATCAATCATCAGTTTTTCGTAGCGACACCTTAGTTGTTCATTGATTGCTTTCTCATATGTGCCCTGACCATGGGGCTACAGCAGACCGAGAGACCCCTTGCTCAAGCCAGCGGCCTTGGGTCCAAGCTGGTGAGCCTTGCTCAAACCAGATGAGCCCACGCTCAAGCTGGCGACCTCGGGGTTTCGAAACTGGGTCCTCTGCAACCCAGTCCGACATTCTCTCCACTGCACTACGACTTGGTCAGGCTGATTTCTCTTTCTATGCCTCAGTTTCTTTACCTATAGTCATTATCTTCTTGGTTTACAGATTTTTGTTGTGTGTGTGTTTTTTTTTTTACAGAGAGAGAGAGTCAGAGAGAGGGATAGACAGGGACAGACAGACAGGAATGGAGAGATGAGAAGCATCAATCATTAGTTTTTCATTGTGCATTGCGACACCTTAGCTCAGGGATCCCCAAACTTTTTACACAGAGGGCCAGTTCACTGTCCCTCAGACCGCTGGAGGGCCGGAGTATAAAAAAAAACTATGAACAAATCCCTATGCAATCCTGCATATATCTTATTTTAAAGTAAAAAACCAAAACGGGAACAAATACAATATTTAAAATAAAGAACAAGTAAATTTAAATCAACAAACTGACCAGTATTTCAATGGGAACTATGCTCCTCTCACTGACCACCAATGAAAGAGGTGCCCCTTCTGGAAGTGAGGCGGGGGCTGGATAAATGGCCTCAGGGGACCGCATGTGGCCTGCGGGCCGTAGTTTGGGGACCCCTGCCTTAGCTGTTCATTGATTGCTTTCTCATATGTGCCTTGACCGCAGGCCTTCAGCAGACTGAGTAATTAATCCCTTGCTCGAGCCAGCGACCTTGGGGTCTCGAACCTGGGTCCTCGGCATCCCAGTCTGACGCTCTATCCACTGCACCACCACCTGGTCAGGCTGGCTTACAGTTCTTAGTTTATATCCCTCATGTCGTCTCCTTTCTATTCAACTACCACCCCTAATTCTAGGCTATTTAGTGGTATCACAAAGCTATCCTCTTGCCCTTAGTTTTTATTTTCCCTTACTCCATTTTGTACAAAATTCTCTAATGTTCTTAAACTACTCTATTAGAACTGTTCTACTTAAAAACTTGCCAATGCATTCTTCCCTGACTACTGAGGTAAGGATCCTTGGATCCTAAGAATTTTCACTTTCTTGCCTTGTCTCCTGAATCTTCCCTTCTGAAGCTCCAACTGTCAACCTGTCAATAATCTGGTCTCTTTCTCACTGCATTTGCCATTTTCCACTGCCTTGAATGCTTGCCCATCTTTCTTGGGTCTCTTAACACCATCTACACTGCTCACAAAAATTAGGGGATATTTTATTGTTTCATATTTGTTTTTGAAATATCCCCTAATTTTTGTGAGCAGTATAGTTTTCAAAGTTCACTTCAAGTTTCACCTTTCATGAAGACTTCTCTATTATCTTTCCCTCCATAATGAGCTCTTTATTACCCCCCACTGTGCTTCTATTATCTTTAACCCCTTTTACACTGTATTTAATGACCTTTCTTTTTTTCTGCATGGACGTCCCATCTCTTCAACTATATTTAAACTCCTTGGAAGGTGAGAACTTTGTCTCTGACTTATTTCCCCACAGTGCCTAGTGCAAGTTCCAAAGAATATCTGCTGATTAACTTGGATAAAATTATATGTATAATAGGATATTGTTTGCTACTTCCTCTGCTTAATGGATATTAATGTTTCAAGAGTATTACAAATAATATTATAGCTATAAAGGAGTCAGTAAATTTACTGATGATTAAAATGTGAACCAATAGAACAGAGAAGCCAGGACTTTTTAATTTACCTTACTCCTTCATACCTTCCTACTTTGAAAAACATGATTTTTTTTTTAAGGTGAGAGGAGAGGAGATAGTGAGGCAGTCTCCTGCATGAGCCCTGACTGGGATCAACCCTGCACCCTGTCTGGGGCCAATGCTCAAATCAACAGAGCTATCCTCAGCACCCAGGGCCAACACTGGAACCAATCCAGCCACTGGCTGTGGGAGGGGAAGAGACAGAGAAGGGAGGGGTTAGGGGAGAAGCAGATGGCCACCTCTCCTGTGTGCCCTGACCAGGAATTGAACCCAGGATGTCCATATGCAGGGCCAATGCTCTATCTACTGAGCCACCGGCCAAGGCCAAAAAACATGATTCTTGTATGATTTTGAGAAAGTAACATACTGTATCTCAGAATAAAATATTTTTGCCATAAACCTAGTAACTAAAATTTTAGATTTGTAAAAGAAAAAAATGCTTTGATCTGGAGTTATAGACTGTTTATCCCAAATGTGGAAAGAATATTCAAATAATCTTTGATCTAATTCAAATCCTTCAGGTTTCCCAAACTAAAACATGCATAAATGAAAGGGAATTATAATCACCTTATCCACACAATGGAAAATGTTAAAACAAATTTAAATTAAAAAAATTTTTAAGTGAAAACCAGCTACCAGTTTTTGCAGATTAAAGCACTAATATGATTAAAGTAAAATAAAAAGCAATCCTATTAATTAAAAAAAACAACACAAAAAAAACCTTTGACCTTGGAACAGAATTCTACTAGATTTTTCTTTTAAATACAAAGAAACCATGCAGTAGAAAATTAAGGTGCAGTTCTCAACAAACTAATCTAGCTCTTTTTGCAAATAATAACACATGACTTATCTTGAATGCATCTTTGAATAGGGCTGGAAGCAAAGGCTCAGCACAGCTGCAATGGTTGACATAAAGACCAAACACAACAGCCTGGCCAGTTGGCTCAGTGGTAGAGTGTTGGCCTGGCATGTGGAAGTCCCGGGTTCGATTCCTGGCCAGGGCACACAGGAGAAGTGCCTATCTGCTTCTCCTCCCTTCCCCCTCTTCTTCCTGTCTGTCTCTCTCTTCCCCTCCTGCAGCCAAGGCTCCACTGGAGCAAAGCTGGCCTGGGTGCTGAGGATGGCTCCATGGCCTCCGCCTCAGGCGCTAGAATGGCTCTGGTTGCAATAGAACAATGCCCCAGATGGGCAGAGCATCGCCCGTTAGTGGGCTTGCCCAGTGGATCCCAGTCGGGTGCATGCCGGAGTCTGTCTCTCTGCCTCCTTACATCTCACTTCAGAAAAATACAAATTAATAAATTCATTAATTAAATAAAAAAGACCATACACAAATTATGAAGCTTGTTACTCTAATTTTAATATAATTCTCACAAGTTGAACATTTGGTTTGCATACCCATTGCAATTATGGACTGATTAGAGGGGGACAACAGGTTCCCCACACATTTATTTATAATGCCTGAGCCCTGCCCTGGGCCTGTGCAGGTAAATGAGACAGTTCTTTTTCTTAAGGAGCTAATCACCTAGTAGCAGAGAAATAAATTTTTTGTGTGACAGAAACAGAGAGAGACAGAGAGAGGGACAGATAGGGACAGACAGACAAGAAGGGAGAGAGATGAGAAGCATCAATTCTTTGTTGCGGCACATTAGTTATTCATTGATTGCTTTATCATATGTGCCTTGACTGGGAAGGGGGGGGCTACAGCAGACCGAGTAACTCCTTGCTCAAGCCAGCGACCTTGGGTCCAAGCTGGTGAGCCTTGCTCAAACCAGATGAGCCCACACTCAAGCTGGTGACCTTGGGGTTTGGAATCTGGGTCCTCCACGTCCCAGTCCAACGCTCTATCCACTGCGTCACCACCTGGTCAGGAACAAATTTTTTTTATTACTCATGACTACCATTTAACCTGCTCAGAATTCAACTTATCTGAACACTTTGATAACCCTGCTGAGAGCTCAGAAATGAGCCAACAGCCATTTGGCAGCAAAACGTAAACAGCATAAAGACCATTTATTTAAACTCAATGACTATAGATTTAGCAGAGTTCCTCATAACCTTAGTCATAGTTTTGTTTAAAAGAACCAATTTTAAATATGTCATAGGTACAGAAAGAAATAATAAAAGTTGTAAAGGAAAGAAGTCTAACAGGTGTTTAGGTAATTTCTGAACCCATGCGGATTAAAGAGTAGAAAGGGACTTTGCAGAGAGACACATTAACTTTCAGCTGACTGCTGTTAAGGGTAAAATGGGAAAACTATTAAAAAACAAGCAAAAATCTTAAACACAACAGTTTGAGCCACTTTAATCAAAGAGCTAATAGTGTCATTCAGTTGAACATGCCCTACTTTATTTTTGTACAGCCAGTAAAATAATATTCATAGTGATAATTCTCAAACAAAAATTCAATTATATTAAAAATACTCCAAGAGAGCAAGAAAAATGCTATTGGTTTTAGAAGAAAAATTTGTATAACTATAAATTAGGATTTGCAAACTCCAATGTCTCAGGGTCCAGGCAGGTATGCAAATAAGGGAAGTACCCATAAGAAACACAGACACTGACTGATAAATGACAGCTGCTGCTTCAGAGCGGGCAGGGGTGGTGGAAGCTGTGAGCCATCCCTGGAGGGCAGGAGCCCAATTCCATTCTAGCCTCTTCCCACCTTCCACAAAGGCGGGCCCAGTATTGCTAGATCTGGTATTTCCCAAGAAGTCTGATATCTGGCTTTTTTTTTTTTTTTTTACACAGAGACAGAGATAGAGTCAGAGAGAGGAATAGATAGGGACAGACAGGAACGGAGAGAGATGAAAAGCATCAATCATTAGTTTTTTGTTGCGACACCTTAGTTGTTCATTGATTGATTTCTCATATGTGCCTTGGCCAGGAGGCTACAGCAGACTGAGTAACCCCTTGCTTGAGCCAGCAACCTTGGGTCCAAGCTGGTGAGCTCTGCTCAAACCAGATGAGCCCGCGCTCAAGCTGGCAACCTCGGGGTCTTGAACCTGGGACCTCTGCATCTCAGTCGACACTCTATCCACTGCACCACCACCTGGTCAGGCTGATATCTGGCTTTTTAAGTACAATCCCTTGATATTTAAGTTGTGGTCACGCAAAACATTTATGTGGAATTTTACCTAGCATTGGCTATCTCTGGGGTAAATCCTCCTTTATTATTATTTTTTTAAGATACTCAACTGTCCAAGTATACCATAGAGCCAGTTTAAATGTATTTCAAATTATCATATTTCCCCATGTATAAGATGCACTCCTTTCCAAAATATTTGGGGTCTAAAAACTGGGTGCGTCCTATACAGTGGTTGTAGATATTTTTTTTACTTGCATTTCCCACTTTTTTACACTTATTGCTGAAGACAGTGATTCGTCATCTGACACAGATGAGGACAAGCTAATGGATGGAAGTTGACAGTGATGAGGAATTAAATGAATTTTATGATAAATAAAAGTTGAGTTCAATAACTTTATGTAATACATTTCTTTTTCAAATTTCAGGACCCAAAATTAAGGTGCGTCTTATATATGCAGGCATCTTACATGTGGGGAAACAGTATTCTCAAATCCTGTATCTTAATACCATGACTAAAAGACTAGGAAGTAATGAAACTATGAATTCACTGTAGTTTAAAAGTCTTACCTTACTCTCACTAACATCGGAAATCCATTCTTTTACTAAATTGTTCAATTTACCAAGAACAACCAGCCTACAATAAAAAATAACATGCTTTAGATGAAAACAAAAACACAAACAGTATTTTAAAAATTAAACATATAGTCAGTACCTCTGTGTTGGTGTTAGGGTAAAAACATATTATATACATGTTAATACTATAACATCTGTTGATACATGGCACATCTCTTTGGCATTCTTAGGTCCCTAAGAGTTCTAAAGAGATGATAAATGATAATAGTTTTTGTTCTTTAAGCTATTTTAAAAATTCAGAAAGCCTAATAAAGTCAAAGTTACTTTCAATAAGGCTGCAAAGACCAAATGAGTTGTCAACTTTTTTTGTTTTACTATAGAATAAAATCAACTCAATGTGATAAGAGATTAGCATTCGATTATTGAAAATCATAGGTCTTTGGATAATTAAAATGGGTAAAATAATTATTGGCTAATTTTTATGAAATAATATTCTTAATAAAAGCAACTTGAAAAAAAAAGTTTGATATTAAAACAAACTTGCAACCAATGGCATATCCAAATCCATATATCTTAAAAAAGAGAGAAGTAGATTTTAGGCATCTCAAAGATAACATGAAAACTGAATTCCTAGTTCTGTCCAAACTTGCAACTCCTTCAGTCTAACCCAGGTAATGAAATTCCATCCTTCAAATGCTGAGATCAAAAACCTTGGCATCATCCTCAATCCCCTCTCTCCTTTTTCTCTCACACATTCCACGGCCATCAGACAACCCTAACTTTAAAACATATCCAAAATTCTACTACTTATCACCATCACTGCCTCCCCACGCCCTCAGTTCAGGCCACCATCATTTCCTCCCTGGATTATAACAGCCTTCTAACTAGTTTCCCCAGGTCAAAAATTTGATCCCCCTTCAGTCTATTCTCAACATAGGCAGCCAGAGACTGTTAAAACATGAGTAAATCATATAAACCTTCTGGTCAAAACCCTAATAGCTTCCTATTTCACTTGAGTAAAAGCCAAAACTTTTCTAACGGCTTACATTGTCCTAAGTGACCGTCCCCTACAGACTCCTTTCCACCTTTCTTTAAGCCCATATTCTCCTGTTTATTCATTTTGCTTCAAACACTGAGGCCACCTTGCTATATATTCCTTAAACAAAGCAGGTACACTCTCACCTCCAGTCATCTACCTAGAATGCTCTTCCCTTAACAGTCCACATAACTCCCTCATCCCCAAATTTTCCCTGAAATGTCAAGGAACTTCACTGACAACCTCCACTCCCAGCTTTATTTTTCTCAGTAGCATTTGTTACATGTAACATGTATTTTTATTTATTTTTTACTTATTTGCTAATTGTTAGTCTCCTTCCCTAACCTCCACCCTAAAATGTAAGTTCCAGAAGAACCAAGATTTCTCTTCATTTTTTCCTTTATTTAAATCCCTTGGCAGGGACATAGGAGGTACCCTGATATATGTATGTAAAATTAATGACTAAAAAGCATACTATAAAATATTTTGCATTTTTAAGTGACATACCTGTGGTTCAATTCTTCCTCATCTTCAAACACTCCAAATGGTTTCATGGCATCAATTAGTTTCTGTGTGTAAATGTGATCAATTTCTTTAGGACATGCCAAGCTAATTGGAGAGGTGATTCCATAATGCTTTTGTTGACGCTGACTGTCCAGCACAGTATTTCTGTTCAAGAAAAACAAAACAGCAGAAAAAAGTTAAAGCATATCATACTGATACACTGAATTTCTCAATCCACTCATTAATTTAGCTACCTTAAAAGTTTACTTATTAATACTAACAGTCACAGCAGGGACCTTTATTTTAAAAGGAAAAACGGGTATTTTGTGTTTATTTTGATGAAAGGCTATTCATACTGTCTCCAACCTTCATAATTATGATGTCTTTTTAAGCCAAAAGCAGCATGTGTTGGCATTAGGACAACTGTGCCAACACCACTCAGCTCAAACACAAAAGGCCTGAATGGGAGTTGGGCCAGGGCCACCTCCACTACACCCCATAGACTTAGTCAAGTACCATCTAGATTCAATCTCTGAAAAGCAGTCAGCCACTTGAAAGAAAGCTCTAAATAAAAAGAATGCCCCCCTCCCAAGAAATAAAAATATCACATTAGAAGGTCCTTGTGAAATATTATGGCTTTTAAAAAGAAATCAGTTAGAGTCCTAACATTTCGTGACTCGAGTTAATTATTCCTTCATTTAGACTGGTACTCGGACCATTTTCACACTGAATAATTATCAAATGCTTTACATTAAATGGTAACCTTTTATGGAATATAAGTTACCCTTGAAAACATCCTAGCCATCAGGAAATTATAGTCTTGAAGTTAGCACAACAGAATTTCTGAGATTTTTGGATTTACACATATTAATAATTTCAAAATAAAATTTGGGACTAATGTGGGTTGCTATGCTAAACTTTTAACAATGCTACAAAATAAAAGTAAAAACAAACATATACAACTAACTAAACCTATCATCCATCTTAGCCATCCTTTCATGGAGGACCATTAACACCTATAGTAAGAATGTAAACTTAAAGAGCAGTCTTTTAAATGAATAAACTAGTGCTGTAAACAATAACACACAAAAATACAATAGTGACTGTTTCTGAATTTTAACTGGTCAATACATTAGCTTATCATATGCTCTTTGGTTAAAATTTCTTTAGAGAGAATCAAATGGAAGATAAAATAGTCTATATACCTGAAATGACTCAAAGAAACAAAAGGGAAACATCATTACTGGTAATTTTAGTTTCTTTCTAGTATTTATTTTGCCATAGAACAAAATTTCAATTAGTTATTTCAAGTTGTAACTTCTTTAAAGATTTAGCTCTTTTACCTCTAACAGAGCTAGAGAGGTGTTTTGGTATTGTTTGTGTGTGTTTATAAGTATACGGTAAATGGGTGGGAACCGATTAATTATATATGATCATTCAATTAATCTCAACAATAAACCTGAGAGGAAGGTATTGAATAGTGCCACTTTACAGGCAAGTACCTAAGATCCAAAAATATAGAAGAGTCAGGATTTGAACTCCAAAACCCATGATCTTTCCACCATTCCATTCTCCCTTTCATAACTACTTCAGTTTTGACACTAATTATCATCTTGGTTCCACTTATATGTATGCTAAAAAAGTCGGCTGTCTAAGGCCCCACAAGCACGGAAATTACAAATCTGTGGTTTTGAACTTCCATCCTCTAGATGGGGGGTGGGGGGGTGGACAACCAAAAAACCAAAAGAGCAAAACATCAAGCAACAGAATCCCACATTCCCTTCAACTCATGAATTTCACTTACAGGTAAACATGTAAGAGAAATTTCTGTATATATGTACAAGAAGATGCATACAAGAATGTTCACTGCCACACTGTATGTAACATTAAAAACTAGAAACAACCCAAAATAGTCTCTAGCAGGAAAAGAACTAAATTAGGGCATAGCCCTACAATGGAATACAACACACCAGTTAATATGAATTATCTAGAGCTAAAAATATTAACGTGGACAAAGCTCAAAGAAGCTATGCTACACTAAAGAAGCGAGTTGTGGAATGACAAGTGTGATAATGGTCATATAAAGCTTAAAAACAAAGCCAGTTATTATGTACATTTAGGTAGTATGTAGTAATGGCATCAAAAAAACATGCAGCAATAACCATCAAAGTCAGGACTGTGGGGAACTCGGAAGAGAGGCGAATGGGACCAGATTAGGCGGTACAAGAATCCTTCAGATGTATTTGGAACGATTTCTTTTAAATAAAGATATGTCAGCACACACTACTTTGCTTTTTGGGAGAGATGAATGTTTATGTCATTCTCTGCATTTTCTCATTTTTCCTAATGACCCAAAATATGAGAAAGTACAACAAAATCTTCCGCCAAGCACGGAAACGATTTGTGACTTATCGAAGCGTGTGTGAGCAGGCGGTACAGTCCGGTAGGTGTGTTATGGGCAGGTGGGGAGGGCTGGGGAGGGCGAGAAGACCACGGCCTTTATTAAAGAGAAAGGAGTAGATCATTCACTCCTGAAGAACTGGAGACAGCGGGTCGGGAAGAGAGGAGGGGGAGGTAGGGGGATGGTGTCTGCGCCAATGCAGACAGGAGAAGAGACCGGTTCAGACAGTACTGGGGGCAGGAGAGTGACCGACAATTTCTCTTCACGGACACACTCGTCTCTCTCCCGCCGCATCTTCGTCTGGGGTCGTCCTCGGAGGCGGGACAGCTGGGGGCAGATGGGGACTCCCGGAGTCCCCGAGTCCGTGCAATGCGCAGGACTGTGGCCAGGTGAGCCGCCGGCTGTAGGGGTGGTACCCCTGCCGACCGACCGGAGCGGGGAAGGAGACCACCCGGGCTAGCTCCAGCCAGAGCACGGCAACCGAGTTCCGGGCCGACCACCTCAGCCCACCTCTCACCGCCTCATCCCCCGACCGCCGACCCCCACCACTTACGCAGACGTTTCTTTCATCGCTTCCTGCGTCTCCCTCACAAGCGAGGGTCTCTCGCTCTGGAGTCCCGTTCTTGCCCTTCCCTTCTCCCCCTGTCCACTTTCTTCTGTCGCTTGCAGCTCGCTTGCTCGCTCACTTTCTCACTCACTACGGCCGAGGTACCCAACCGGGTAGTGAAAACACTACATAACCGGCTCTATTTATGACAATACAGCGCGGCCGACGCCAATATGGCGCCGCTTCCCAGCCTGCCCCTCGTCTCGCGGCCCCGCCCCTAGGAAGCCTGGCCCCGCCCTCGATCCCGCCCCCTCCTCCTTCGGGTCTTGGGAGGCTCTGCTGGCCCCGCTCACAGGAGCGCGGGAGCTGGCTGAGAATGTTCGTGGGCAAGAGCTTTTGGTCTGCTTCTTTGTCTGTGGGACTGTTAATCCAGGCAAACTGCTTGGAAGGTAATTTGAAACGTATTTTTTTTGTTTCTCTAATGAGAGCCTATATCATATTTTTAAAAAGATCTTACCTAGCAAATACTGTTTTAACTCTTCTGTTATTCCACACCTTTAGTCATAGTCCTACCTCATTAGTCCACTCGTTGAGGAGATTCGGTCGTTAGCGGGTCACAACCACGAACGTGTAACTTTGCAGTTTTCCCAAGGAAAAGCAAGTTTGTAAATGGGAAGTTAATTGTTCACCTCTCAGTTCTTGCCCGGCGCCCCTCATTCATGACATCCTGGTAGTTAAGTGAGGGAGGCAGAAAGGAATCGCTAGCAGTTTGCAATAGGATAAACGTCAAGCAAAATCAAAGTCAAGCACTTCCAGAGAGTAGAGATCATGTTCTACCAGAGTGTGAAGATGGAGACGGGAAAATAATGACGAATTTCAAAATGTTGAAGTGTAGAAATAATGTGAAATACTAGATCATTACCAGGAAAAGGACGTCAAGAAGCTGCTCTTTCTCGGAATGTGACTCAAGAGTCACAGTACGTAAAGAAGATTACGTATAGAATTATTCATTTATTCAGGATATTTATTGAAAGCCTAGTCTGTGCGAAGCATGTGTTAGGTGGCAGTGATTTAATGGTACACAAAACCAGATGTATTCTTTAACCTCGTGAAGTTTAGTGAGGAAACAATTAAATATAGGTAATATTTGTCACCTGATTAGGCAGTGGCACAGTGGATAGTGTCAGCCTGGGATGCTGAGGACTGTTTGAAACTCCGAAGTCTCAGGCTTGAGTGCGGGCTCACCCAGCTTGAGCATGAGATCATAGACATGACACTATAGTGGCTGGCTTGAGCAAGGGGTCACTGGCTCTGCTGGAGCCCCACAGTCAAGGCACATATGAGAAAGCAATCAATGAACAACTAAGGTGCCACAACGAAGAACTGATGTGTCTCATCTTTCTCCCTTCTTGCCTGTCTGTCCCCTCCTCTAAAAAAACGTGATATTCTTTTGTTGCAGGACTAAAGCACCTACTATGTGTCAAGTATGGGCGAAACTTATTTCTGCCCTCAAGAGTTTACAGTCTAGTGGAGGATAAAAATCTTATACTGAAAAAAAAAAATCTTGTACTGAGATCATTAAACTACATTATGGTCTATGATACAGATAGGATCAGGAGATTTAGGGAGGCCTAAAGAGGGCCACTTAAACTTAGGGGAGGGGCTGCTCAATAGTGCCTTTCTAGAGAAGGGGTTGCTGCCTAAATTAGCAAGATTTGGGAGTAGGGATTGTGTGCAGGTGGTAGGAAGAAAGCAAAACCTATTCCAGGCAGCAAAGAGTTGTAGTTAGCATGGGCTTCAAGGCAAAGGAGACCCAAATTTGAGTTCTAGTTTTGCTACATACTAGTTATGTGACCTCAGGAAAATTAACCTTAAAAAGCCCTTTCCTTCGTCTGTAAAATGAAGATACAGGTGGTACCGGGGTTCCAAAGGAGATAGGTTCTGTAGGTTTGTTTTTAAGTTGAATTTGTATATAAGTTGTAACAGATACATTTACCTATTAAATACAACTTAGGTGTTTGTCTTAATGTAGTATTTATTTTCAGAGCCCCTTCTTCTGAGCTGGCAAAGACAGACACTTTTAGATGTCCTGTTTTCCTCCCTCCCCAATGTTCAATATTGCCAAGATAGTGTTTTTAGTTGTTTTTTTTTCCTTATTTTTTCTGCATATAAATATTTAAACATTTTCAAATACCACCGTAAACAACCTTGCATGATGCAGAAGATGAGGGACTTGTTAGGATGGGACTGATGTTAAGAGAGTCAGGGTTTGATTCTGCTGCTGGGGATGGTTTCTTGAAGTAGGCATCAAGGGAGGTTTGTAGAGAACTTTCTTTTCTCATCATAAATCTCATGTCTTGAGTAACTGTACGGTAAACTTTGATGAACTTCTCTGTACTAGAATCTTGCTCCTCTAACTTTGCCATTCCTGCTTCAATGAGATGAAAAGCATCAGCTAACTTGTGTAGAAAACATTTTTAATTCAGGTGTTTCTACATCCCTGGTTTCTTCACTAAATGCTATCACCTGCAATTCTAATTGCATATGGTCTTCATTAGTTAGTTCTTTGCCACGGAGTTGAGTAACTCTATAATATCATTTTCACTGATGTGCAACTGCAGTTGCTCATCAATAGCCCTTATGGCACTTGTTCATGAGTACGAGTTATATATAAGTCAGGTGTTTGTAACTTGGGAACTTATTGTAGCAGGATTGCAAGAGAATTAAATAAGCATATACATAACCATATGAATCTCAAAATTCCGATATGGAAGAAATATCACTTTATTTTCTAACTCTTCATTTTGTATTCTGAGCCCCTTCTTCTGAGCTGGCAAAGACAGACACTTTTAGATGTCCTGTTTTTCTCCCTCCCCAATGTTCAATATTGCCAAGATAGTGTTTTTAGTTGTTTTTTTTCCTTATTCTCTTCTCTTTGTGAATCCACCTGGGGTTGAATGCCAGACCCAACCCCCATTTCAGTAAGGACACTTTCTTCAAGGAAGAACACACTTTCCTTTTTGGGGGTTGAGGGGTGTTGACATTGTATATTTGTTTAAGCTGAACTTTTCCAATTACAAAAGTAACCCATGCTTGTAAAAGAAGAGTGGAAATCTGTTCCTCCTCCCTTCATCATTTTATTCCTCAGGGAACTCTTATTAACTGTTGGGTATCTATCCTTCCAGAATGTTTTCAGTATACCCCAAACTGCATGTAAACATGTACCAAAGGGTTTGCTTTTATTAATTAAAAAGGGGGGGATCATACTGTATGTGTTGTTCTCCTTGATTTTTTTTAACCTAAAAATCATGAATATCTCCCCATGGCTGTCAATGTTATAGACTGAATTGTGTCCCCCTAAATTTCACATGTTCAAGTCCTAATTCCCAATACCTAATGTGACTGTATTTGGAGATAGGATCTTTGAAGGGATAATTTAGTTTAAATGAGGCCATTATTGTGTCTCCTATTCCAATAAGACTGGTATCCTTTTTTTTTTTTTTTTTTTTTTTTTTTTTGCATTTTTCCGAAGCTGGAAACAGGGAGGCAGTCAGACAGACTCCCGCATGCGCCCGACTGGGATCCACCCGGCACACCCACTAGGGGGTGATGCTCTGCCCATCCGGGGTGTTGCTCTGTTGCATCCAGAGCCATTCCAGCGCCTGAGGCAGAGGCCACAGAGCCATCCTCAGTGCCCCGGCCATCTTTGCTCCAATGGAGCCTCGGCTGCGGGAGGGGAAGAGAGAGACAGAGAGGAAGGAGGGGGAAGGGGTGGAGAAGCAGATGGGTGCTTCTCCTGTGTGCCCTGGCCAGGAATCGAACCCGGGACTCCTGCACGCCAGGCCGACGCTCTGCCACTGAGCCAACTGGCCAGGGCCAAGACTGGTATCCTTTTAACAAGAGGCGATTAGGACACAGATGGGTAGAGAGGGAAGATCATATGAAGGCATAAGGGGAAGATGGCCACCTACAAGCCAAGGAGAAAGGCTTTCAAAGAAACCAACCCTTCTGACACCTTGTCTCAGAATTCTAGTCTCCAGAACTGTGAGAAAATAAATTTGTGTTGTTTTAAGCTGTCCACCCAGTCTGTGGTACTTTCTTATGGCAGCCTACTTTGTTCTTTTTAACAGTACATGGTATTCTTTGTCATAGATAATATATCATATATTATCAAAATATATTTAACCATTTCCATATTGTTTCAGATTTGTTTACATCATAAATAAGGCTAAAATAAATATCCTTACAGATATAACCTCTATACTTGTGTCACAAGTCATTGAATAGATTCTTTTTTTTTTTTTTTTTTTTGTATTTTTCTGAAGCTGGAAACGGGGAGAGACAGTCATACAGACTCCCGCATGCGCCCGACCGGGATCCACCCGGCACGCCCACCAGGGGCGAAGCTCTGCCCATCAGGGGGCGATGCTCTGCCCCTCCGGGGCGTCGCTCTGCCACGACCAGAGCCACTCTAGCGCCTGGGGCAGAGGCCAAGAAGCCATCCCCAGCACCCGGGCCATCTTTGCTCCAATGGAGCCTTGGCTGCGGGAGGGGAAGAGAGAGACAGAGAGGAAGGAGAGGGGGAGGGGTGGAGAAGCAAATGGGCGCTTCTCCTGTGTGCCCTGGCTGGGAATCAAACCCGGGACTTCTGCACGCCAGGCTGACACTCTACCACTGAGCCAACCGGCCAGGGCCTGAATAGATTCTTAATAATGGAATTACTATGAGAAAGGGTATGTATATTTTGTTTTAAAATTTTTATTTGTTGATTTTAGAGAGAGAGGAAGGGAGAAATAGAGAGAATTATCAATTTGTTGTTCCACTTATTTATGCATTTATTGGTTGATTTTTTTTTTTTTGAGAGGGTGGGAGAGAGACAGGAAGAGAGAGACATGAGAAGCATCAACTCATAGTTGCAGCACCTTAGTTGTTCATTAATTGCTTCTCGTATGTGCCTTGACTGGGGACCTCCAGCTGAGCCAGTGACCCCTTGCTCAAGCTAGCAACCTTTGGGCTCAAGTCAGTGACCATGGAACCATCTCTATGATCCCAAGCTCAAGCTGGTGACCATATGTTCACACTGGTGACCCCATGACATTGGGGTTTCAAACCCGGGACCTCAGTGTCCCAAGTCAATGCTCTGTCCATTGTGCCACCACCGGTCAGGTTCACTGGTTGATTCTTGTATGTGTCCTGACTGGGAATCAAACCTGCAACCTTGCCATATGGGGATGATGCTTTAACCAGCATAGCTACCCGGCCAGGGCAAAGGGTATGTATATTTTAAAAAAAATTTATATATACCGTGCTCGCTTCTGCAGCACATATACTAAAATTGGAACGATACAGAGATTAGCATGGCCCCTGCACAAGGATGACATGCAAATTCGTGAAGCGTTCCATATTTTTTTAAATAAAAATATTAAAAAAAAAATTTAGCTCTGGCCGTTTGGCTCAGTGGTAGAGCATCGGCCTGGCGTGCAGGAGACCTGGGTTCGATTCCCAGCCAGGCACACAGGAGAAGTGCCCATCTGCTTCTCCACCCCTCCCCCTCTCCTTCCTCTCTGTCTCTCTCTTCCCCTCCTGCAGCCAAGGAGCAAAGTTGGCCCCGGGCGCTGAGGGTGGCTCTATGGCCTCTGCCTCAGGCACTAGAATGGCTCTGGTTGCAACAGAGCAACGCCCCGGATGGGCAGAGCATCGCCCCCTGGTGGGCATGCCAGGTGGATCCCGGTCGGGCGCATGCGGGAGTCTGACTGCCTCCCTGTTTCCAACTTCAGGAAAAAAAAAATTTATATATACCAAATTGTTTGCTATGAATGTTATACCAATTTATAGTTCAACCAACAACATGTATGGAATAATATTTCCTCAAACCCTCACAAATACTAGGTATTAAAAGTACTTTTAAAAATATTATGAAAATTATAAATGTACAAAAAAGTAGAGAATAGTATAAAAACGTATATCTATCACTTAGATTTAATAATTACTGTAGCATTTGTCATGTTTCACCTATTTTTTGAAGTCTTTTAAAGTAAATAGAGATATTATGACATTTTACTCCTGAATATTTTAATATTCATGTCTAAATAAAAACACTTTCCTACATAACCACAATAATATCAACACACCCAAGTCTCCCTCACTTGTCCCCAAAATGTCTTTTGCAGTGAGTTTGTTTAGTATTAGGATCCAGTCAAGAACCATGATTGCATTTGGTTGTTGGGTCTCTGAAGTATATTTTAATCTAGAACAGACACTTGCTTTCTTGTCCCTCCTCATCTCCTTCTCACACCCACCTCAGCGTTTTATTTTTCCTGTGACATTGACTTGCAAAGACCAGGACAGTTGTTCCCTAGAATGTCCCAATTTCTGGATTTTTCTGGTTGCTTCCTTGTGGTATCATTTAACAATAACCACTGTATTTTCTGTTATTGGATATTGGATCTGAAGGCTTGATTAAATTCAGGCTAACCAGTGCATTAAACCAGAAGTCACATAATGAAGCTCTGGTAATGCTATTATTGCTGATATAAAGATTGACTGCCGGGTTTATGTGGTGACAATCACTTGGAACTAGCTAGTAACCTGCAGGCTGATAACTTGGGCACCAGGTGAATATATAGTTCTCCACTAACATTTCACCTAATGATTTCAGCATTCGTTGATAATTCTTGGCTTACTTAATCATTTCCTTAGGGGTGGCAAATTGTCACATTTATAGCTGGCATTTTTCTGGAAAGAAGGGCTCTTCCACATTGACTAGGACTGTTAGTTTACTCTGTGATGCAATTCCTACGGCAAAGGGAAAATATTCCTTTCCTTTTCAGAATAAGAACTGGCATAATAGCCGCTTGCAAAGAAGTTTTTCTTTATTTGCTTGCTTGTTTTATCCTCTTTTTAAAATATATGGACTCGCCTGACCAGGCGGTGGCGCAGTGGATAGAGTGTCCGACTGGGATGTGGAGGACCCAGGTTCAAGACCCCGAGGTTGCCAGCTTGAGTGCGGGCTCATCTGGTTTGAGCAAGGCTCACCAGCTTGGACCCAAGATCACTGGCTCGAGCAAGGGGTCACTCGGTCTGCTGTAGCCCCCCGGTCAAGGCACATATGAGAAATCAATCAATGAACAACTAAGGAGCTGCAACGAAGAATTGTTTCTCATCTCTCTCCCTTCCTGTCTGTCTGTGCCTCTCTCTGACTCTGTCTCTGCCACAAAAAACATACAATACAATAAAATAAAATATATGGACTCATGTGTTTTATATAGTTAGCATGTTTCAATCAATTACAGTCCTTGTTCTTTTGATGCTAAAATTGTCCCAACTTTGGCTAGTGGTGGGTTCCTCTGTCAGACTGATTCCTCTGTTAAAAATTTATTTTTATTTTTTAAAAGATTTTATTGATTGATTTTAGAA
The DNA here is from genome assembly GCF_036850995.1 of Saccopteryx leptura. Taxonomy (NCBI): domain Eukaryota; kingdom Metazoa; phylum Chordata; class Mammalia; order Chiroptera; family Emballonuridae; genus Saccopteryx; species Saccopteryx leptura. The sequence continues at coordinate 257,372,169 of NC_089505.1, forward strand.
AGAAGGGAGAGAGAGAGAGAAAGGAAGGGAAGGAACAGGAAGCATCATCTCATAGTAGTTGCTTCTCATATGTACCTTGACCAGGCAAGCCCAGAATTTCAAACTGGTGACTTCAGCATTCCAGGTCACTGCTTTATCCACTACACCATCACAGGTCAGGCAAAAAAAAAAAAAAAAAAAAAGGATGTTTTTAATCAGTATGATAGGTTGGAAAGTGATATTTCTTTGTGGTTTTAATTTGCATATCTCTAATTAGTGGTAAAGTGATTATCTTTCATATTTTACCAGCAATTTATATTTCTTACCCTGTAAATTAGATGGCCTCTTCATGTTCATTTTTATTTTTGGCATAACTGCATTTACCCCAAGTATCAAAATTCATCTCTACAAATGAAATGTTTCAGTGCTTACTGCCAGTCTCTTCCAGAGACAAATTCGTTAAAATTTTTTTTAATGTTTATTTATTGATTTTAGCAAGAGAGGAAGGGAGAGATAGATAGAGAGAGAGAGAGAGAGAGAGAGAGACAGGAACATTGACTTGCTCTTGTGTGTGCCTTGACCAGGGATCGAACTGGCAACCTCTGTACTTTAGAATGATTCTCTAAACAATTGATCTATCCGGCTAAGGCTGATTCCTCATCTTGAAAATTTTCTTTTAATCTCCTGCTCTGGAATATGTCTTGAAATAACTTATTCAAAAAGGGGGTAGCCTGACCTGTGGTGGCGCAGTGGATAAAGCGTCAACCTGGAATGCTGAGGTCGCCGGTTCAAAACCCTGGGCTTGCCTGGTCAAGGCACATATAGGAGTTGATGCTTCCAGCTCCTTCCCCCTCCCTCTCCCTCTCCTCTCTAAAATGAATAAATAAAATGAATAAATAAAAAATATATACAGTGGTACCTTGAGATACAAATTTAATTCATTCTGTAACCGAGCTTGTAAGTCAGTCAACTCGTATATCAAACTGCCGATACTGGACCCGTGCACCAATGCGCCAACTAGCAGCAGCTTCCCGAATCACGACTCGTATCTCAGAATTTCGCTCAGATCTCAAACAAAAACACGGACCAAGTCGCAGCTCGTATCGTAAAAAAAAAATTTGTATGTTGGTCTGTTCATATCTCAAGGTACCACTATATTAAAAATCAGAGAATTGCATGCCTGACTTATGGTGATACAGTGGAGCGTTGACCTGGAATGTTGGGGTCACTGGTTGGAAACCCTGGGCTTGCCTGGTCAAGGCACATATGGAAGCAACTATGAGTTGATGCTTCCAGGTCCTCATACCCTGTCCTCCTCTCTAAAAATCAATAAATAAAATATTTTTTTAAAACCCCCCAAAACAAAAAGGGAGTAGATTTTCTTAGTTCTGGTATCTTTGAAAATGCAATTCTACTAAATTGTAACATTTTCCTCAAAGCTTGGTAGACGTTAGTTTATTGTTACTCTAAGAGTCTTAGACGTTCCTAAGACTCTTATTTTTGAAGTTCAAAATTTTCCCCAAACAGGCTTTTTTGTGATGGTCTTTTTCTAAAATGAGTCTAGAACAAAATAAACATTTTAATTTTTCTGAGTATTTTAAAAAATATTTGGTAAATCCTTTATATATATTATCTACCTAAAATTTTTTATTGCTTTTGTTCCATCAGTCAGCATTTTGTTTTTGTTTTGTTTTTTGTTTGTTTGTTTAGGTAAACAGAATTGCAATTTGGGAGAGTGTTAAAATGTTAGTGCAAGTAATTAAGGAAAAAGCCACCTTTAAAAATTATTATTTTGTGCCCTGCGGTGGTATAGTCATAGTGGATGGGGATATTGAGGTCGCTGGTTTGGAACCCCAGGCTTGCCTGGTTAAGGCACATACGAGAAGCAACTACTACAAGTTGATGCTACTTGTTCCTCCTCCCTTCTCTCTTTCTCTCTCTCTCTTCTCTAAAATTGATAAATGAAATCTTTAAAAAAATTATCATTTTAGATTTTTAAGATTTAATGGGCTGTTGACTTGTCTGTAGGAAAGGAGATACCATATCTATCTTGTTCACCAGCTCGTCCTCATAACTTAGCTCATGTGTTCAATAAATATTTGTTGAATGAATTTATTTCAAATACTATTCTCATGTATTTCTTTTTTTCTTTTTTTTTTTTTGTATTTTTCTGAAGCTAGAAACGGGGAAAGACAGTCAGACAGACTCCCACACGCGCCCCACTGGGATCCACCCGGCACGCCCATCAGGGGGCAACACTCTGCCCACCAGGGGGCGATGCTCTGCCCCTCCGGGGCGTCGCTCTGCCTCGACCAGAGCCACTCTAGCGCCTGGGGCAGAGGCCAAGGAGCCATCCCCAGCGCCCGGGCCATCTTTGCTCCAATGGAGCCTCAGCTGCGGGAGGGGAAGAGAGAGACAGAGAGGAAGGAGAGGGGGAGGGGTGGAGAAGCAGATGGGCGCTTCTCCTGTGTGCCCTGGCCGGGAATCGAACCCGGGACTTCTGCACGCCAGGCCGATGCTCTACCATTGAGCCAACCGGCCAGGGCCGCTCATGTATTTCTTTATCTCATTGTCTCTCCGTCTTTTCCCTCAATTGATTGGCTATCTCCATGATGCCTTTTTCCTCTAACTTAATATTCTGATGTGTCTGAATGTTATACCGATACTTCATTGAAACTCATTTCTGAACATTTTATTAATTCAAAACATTTTGTTTTCTTGGCAGATTGTTGTAACACAGTATTATTCACACTGGTCATTAGCAGGTAATGAATAACACTTTTTAAAGAATGATTAGAAGACTATGGTGCCTCAGGAAGAATCATCCAAAGATGACTTTGGGAGCTAATGCTGGGGTTGTCAACATATTGTGCTAGGAGGAATTAGGGTCTTCCCTTCTGCAGTCAGGAGAAGTTGTGCCCAAATTTAGCTTTCCACCCTTTGCAAAAGGGGCTGCAACTTCCTAAGGGCTCCTGGGATTCCTCAGATGTTTGGCAGCTGGTACCTAAATTCAGTCACCCTGGCTCTAAGTACTCTTTTCATTTACGTTTTGAAAAGGCTCCTTTCTTACAATTTTATTCTAAGAAGGTATCAATTTTGGAGGACATATCCTTCCACTGGAACACACACAACACCTAGCCATAGCATCCCTGTCTCTGAGATGGTGGGAAGATCCAAGACCAAGACATCTTCTCCTGCTTGTACGTTTCCCCATAAATGCCTGTTTCTTAACTCAAGCTGAATGACCATGTGGAATTCATCCCACATTCTCTGGCACGATTGGTGGCGATTATGTGGGGACTCCCTACATGCTTTGAAAAACAAAACTAGAGTGGTTGAATGTGGTGCTGTCAATAGATTCATGTCCAATCTTGTTCAGTTGATTTTTTTTAATTTTTAATTTTTTTATTTTTTAGAGAGGGAGGGAAAGAGAGACAGGAACATCGAGCTACTCCTGGATGTGCCCTGACTGAGGAATTGAACACTGTTAATTTTGAAGAAATATAGTAGAAGTTGGGTGTTGTCAGAAATTGATATAGGTTCTATTATGGACTGCATGTTTGTGTGTACTTCCCCACCCCAAATTCATATGTTGGAATTCTCATCTGGAGGTAGGGCTTTTGAGAAGTAATTAGTTCATAAAGATAGAGTCCTCATGATAGGATTAGTATCTTTATAAGATTAGACAGGAGAGAGCTTTCTTCTTGTTCTCTGCCTGTGTGGAGACAGATAGAGGACAGCCATTGCAGACTAGCACAAGGGCTTTCACTATATACTCTCATCATGCACTGAATTGACTGGCACCCTGATCTTGGACTTCTTACCTTGCAGAACTGTGAGAAATAAATTTCTGAGGTTTAAGCCACCTGGTCTCTGGTGTCTTGTTATAGCAGCCCAACCTGACTCAGACAGATCCCCAACCAAATTTTTAATAATGGGACCTCAATCCAGATAAAATAAAGAAGGAAAAAAGCTGACAATATGACATTTCAGAAATATAGTAATAGTTTATTACAGAGTTGTGTGTGTGTGTGGGGGGGAGCAGAGCGTAATGGGGGAGGTTGTTATAGTGAAGCCGCAATGTGTGGGGTCTCTGGGAAAAAGACCTCACTCTTTAGGGCTTTATGCTTGTGTTATAAAGTACTGCACCCCAGATTCTGAAAGGCACTGTACCTTACTTCATTGAGTCCATGTAGAGACATCCAGTCCAGATAAATTTTGAAGAGTTTTATTAAAGGAGGAAATTTTAATATGCCGGCCGCATATGGCTGACACGGGGCATCTGCAGGCCCAAATCTTGCAGCCCCCAAGATAGTTCAGGGGCTGCTTATGGTTGGAATCCATGGGAGTCCGAAAAAACCAGAGTAACAGGCTTTACTGAAAGGAAGAAAGGAACCCTGAAAGGCACTTTTCCGGGGGAGAAGGGCACCGGTTACAGGTTATGAGGCGAATTTTATAGTGTTTGGGAGAGCCTGAGAGGGTACTGAGTCAAAAGTTCTGGTATGGCCTGACCAGGCGGTGGTGCAGTGGATAGAGCGTCGGACTGGGATGTGGAAGACCCAGGTTTGAGACCCTGAGGTCGCCAGCTTGAGCGTGGGCTTATCTGGTTTGAGCAAAAGCTCACCAGCTTGGACCCAATGTCGTTGGCTCGAGCAAGGGATTACTCGGTCTGCTGAAGGCCCGCGGTCAAGGCACATATGAGAAAGCAATCAATGAACAACTAATGTGTCGCAACGTGCAATGAAAAACTAATGATTGATGCTTCTCATCTCTCCGTTCCTGTCTGTCTGTCCCTGTCTATCCCTCTCTCTGACTCTCTCTCTGTCTCTGTAAAAAAAGAAAAGGCAGTTGGAATTTCATATATCTATCACTTATATACCCTTGATCACATGTGGGCGGGGGAGAGCATGACATTATGGCACAATCATTAACAAGAGTATAACATTTGTCTAGGGGATACACAGAAACATTAAGACTTTCAAGGTAACACAATCAAAGATATTTACAAATCTTTCAGGGTTCCTCTTTCCTCACTAGACTAGTGGTATTTTACTCTCAAGATTCCAGGAAGGGAGGAACTACAATCAATGCAAGGTGGTATGTAAATTCTGCCTCCTATTGAAAGGGAAGAAGTTTCTCAGTTAACCTTAATCTTTTGAGAGAATTTAAGAGGAAATGATCCTAATCGTTCTTGTAAGCCAGGAGACTTCTACATTCCTTTTCCTCCATTTTCCAAGGAAAGGACAGGAAAGCCTGACCTTTTCTTCCTAGAATATCAATATTAATTTGCAACTTTTCGGTACCTTACAACATTTCCCACTGGCTTTATGTCCTAAGTCAAATCTTTGACTTAATTTACTGAAAAGCATGAGGCTGTTGTGTAGGGATATTAACTTATAATGTAACAGATATTTAATAGATAGCATTAATAGCAATACAGTTCACTAAAGAAACAAGTGTTACTGATTAATTTTCTATAGACTGTACAATTTCCTTTTGCAACTTGTATAAAATTAATTGGCTTTTATAACAATTTACCTTTAGTCAGAACTCTTAATTTTAAAACTTTTAACTTTTAGTGACAATTAAGCTGGCTTTTGTTTTTACCCTAGTTTCCCTTTTCCCAAAGTCTGATTAAAAAGAGTCCTTAGTGAGTTTCTTTATACATTCGCCATACATAGACCAATCAGCTTCTGGTTTGTGGTTGGAGTAGGGCACGCCATTTTTCTACCTTAGCAGCAGTGGGAGTTGTCAGGATCAGGGTGTGTGGACCCATCCATGTGAGAGTCAGTCCTGGGGTGATGTACTGGATTTCCTGGTAATGTTGGAAGCGCCTCTCAGACAGTCTTTTGAACAGTTTGCTGAGTAATCTATAGATCCTGCAAGTAGTTAGGGAAGGGTCGTTACGTTTCCTTTTATAATTTCCTTATTTTGCTTAGTATTCATTTGGACATAAACTAAATACTCAGATATTATGCCCTCTATAATAGATTCTAAGTTTGGCTTTTAAAATTATTTCTTTTCTGTTTGCAAAATCTTTTTCTAATTGGTTTTGAATAAACCTTTGGCCATAAGGGTCCCAAGATCCCACTGGTTTTGGGTGGCATCTATTCATTTGAATTACTATGTTCCGATTTTGAGGCAGACTGGAAAAATATACAATTAACAATAAAATTCAAATAGCTAATGTTAACAAACATAACAAGCATCTTAATACAATAAAGTGACTAAAGCCTACTAGATTATTAAACAAAATAAAATTCTAACTAATATAGCCCTGGCCGGTTGGCTCAGTGGTAGAGCATTGGCCCCGCATGCAGGAGTCCTGGGTTCGATTCACAGCCAGGGCACACAGGAGAAGCGCCCATCTGCTTCTCCACCTCTCCCCCTCTCCTTCCTCTCTGTCTCTCTCTTCCCCTCCCACAGTTGAGGCTCCATTGGAACAAAAGTTGGCCTGGGCGCTGAGGATGGCTACATGGCCTCGCCTCAGGCACTAGAATGGCTCTGGTCGCAACAGAGCAACGCCCCAGGTGGGCAGAGCATCGCCCCCTGGTGGGCATGCTGGGTGGATCCCATTTGGGCACATGTGGGAGTCTGTCTGACTGTCTCCCCGTTTCCAACTTCAGAAAAATACAATATATATAAAACAGGATCCAAAATAAAATTCTTATAGTCACAAATGTTCTTAACATGTTAACGTAATTTCACTAAGTCTATGTTGACACCGTTGCTGCTTTATATTATTTACAAATGTAACCTAATTTCTATTTCAGTCTGAGAAATGTCCTAAAAAGTATGAGTCCTATATATTCAGGGAAAGTCCACAAGGCAGTGGAATTGTGGTCACTTTTCTACACTTTGTAGCTAAAGTCTAAGTTCTAATGATTAGTGTTTCTAGCTGGAATAAGGAGCAGGTCCCAGCCTACAATAAGCATGGGGCATTGAGACAAGAAGAATAAAGGAGACACTATACATTAAATAAAGCAACAAAAATCAGACTGTTATTACCCCCAGTACAGATCTTCAAGGGATAAAAAAAACTTAAATATTCAAGCAAGGCATAGTAAATGGCCCTCGTGTTTACAAGAAATGAGATCAGTTTACCTGCTACTTGGAAGAAATACCTTAGGCCAGCGGTTCTCAACCTGTGGGTCGCAACCCCGGCGGGGGTCGAACGACCAAAACACAGGGGTCGCCTAAAGCCATCGGAAATACATATTTTATTTAAAAATGTATTGTATAATAAATATGTATTTTCTGATGGCTTTAGGCAACCCCTGTGTTTTGGTCATTCAACCCCTGCTGGGGTCGTAACGCACAGGTTGAGAAATGCTGCCTTAGGCTCATAAACAATGTTGTGAGATGAGGCCATCAACCTTGGGCACCTTTTATCCTTCAGTGGCGGCAAGTCTCAGGAGACTGGGCAAGGTCAGGTCTCAGGTAGCTGGAAAGGGTTGGAAGAGACTGAGTCCTCCCTCCATGGAGCAAGGGGACAGCTTACCTTCTCATGTCCCTTTTTCTTACAGCAGAGATACGTCCCCTGGTGGGGCTGAGAAGCCTGGCAGGCCTCCACTTAATGACCTTTCTTTCCACTCTTGAAGCAGGGCCTGATGGAATCCTATGAAGCCCCTTTGGGGCGCTGGAGCCTTTAAGGGTATATGCCAAAAGCTGGTATTTTCCTGATCTCTTTTGGGCCTATTTGCCTTTTCTGTTACTATTTTGGTCATTATAGACCTTAAAAGCCATGCTCAGAAGATCTCACTGAGGGGCTTGAGGGTCCTTATTTGTTTATAGAAAGACAAAAGCAGCATTATTAGCTGGATCAAATCAAGAAAAACAGGTTTTTGGTGTCTCCTTTAGGATTCCAGAGTCTCTTCCCTGCTGGATAATTCAGTATATTAGCATTCAAAAGAATTTTAAACAAAGAGCATGAAAAAGATAGATTTGTAGGAGTTCCAGGATACGACTCCTTTTCTTTCTTTTTTTTTTTTTAATTTTTATTTATTTTTTATTTATTCATTTTAGAGTGGAGAGGGAAAGACAGAGAGAGAGAGAGAGAGAGAGACAGAGAGACAGAGAGAGAGGAGAGACAGAGAGAGAGAAGGGGAGAGGAGCTGGAAGCATCAACTCCCATATGTGCCTTGACCAGGCAAGCCCAGGGTTTTGAACCGGCAACCTCAGCATTTCCAGGTCGACGCTTTATCCACTGCACCACCACAGGTCAGGCCACGACTCCTTTTCTTACATTACTTAGCATTGAACAATATTGTTTCAAAATGATAATAAACTAAGCATTACATAAAAAGACATTATTAACAATTCCTAATGTTTAAACCAAGATTTCAGTATTACAGGGCTATAAAACAGCAAATAGAAGAATTAACAAAAGACCTTTGAAATGACATATTACATTTTTAACATGGAAAAGATTTTTTACACATCAGTGGGGACAATAAGTCACTACTCCTAACCCAGTGGTCAGAAAACCTATTAGTCAATATAGCCAATTATTAACAGTACAATAACTGAAGTTTGTTTTGAAAGCCAAATTCTAAACCTAAACTATACAGGTAGGCACATTTCCTACCAAGGCAGTGCCCACATATGACACTTCATTGGGGAGCTACACCCAAAAAGGCCCCATGTGGTCCACAAGCTGTTTGCGAGTGGCAGTTTGCCGACCAGGGTTCTTAGGGAAGGGGGAAGAGGCAGAGGCATCCGGCGGGCCTGTCCCTTCTTGCACAACCCAGCATTTCCAAGAACTGAGCCGACTTTCAGCCCCTTTCCCCAGCAGCTGTTTATTTTTACTTCTTACAACAAAAGCAGCAAATTAAAAAATATAAATTTTACAAATTTACCTTCCTAACAGTGAGCTGTTTTAACCTATATGAGGTTTCTAATTTCTCGCATTTCCCTTCTATAACTTCCTACACATCAGTGGAGGGCAATAAGCCATTAATCCTAATCTATGGAGGGCTCATAGGACCCCTACATCCTAGGGAAGGGAAGGGAGAAGCAGCTGGAGGGCCTGTCTCTAATAATCCCATCCCCTATAATCCTGTTACTTATGATCCCATCACTCAGTCTAGACTGTTGTGATAATTCTATTTTTATAATCCTATTACTTATGATCCCATCACTTGCAATTCATTTCAACGAACTGATAACCAGCAAGGTCCACACCCATGATTTGTTAATTTCTAAATCCTTTTACCTAATCTTGTTCTTTTCCTTTTCTAAGATTTTTCTAAAGCAAGGTTCTAATCTTTAATACTATTCCTACCCTGTATTTTCAAAATAGGTAAAACTGAGACTAGTTTCTATTCTATCCTTTATCTAGTCACTTCCCCCTTAGTTGTCCCTGCCAATTTACTCTAGCTCCCTTTCCCCGCTGTTCTGCACACAGCAAGTCCTGGCCCTGCTTTCTGCTCTTTTCTCACCCAAACTTGTCAGCTTACTTGTCAGCCCTTCTCCCAGAGGCTGGGGAAACACTTCAAACTGTCCAGAGAGAAGGCAGGAATTAGCACACTAATAAAAAGCAAGAAAAATAAGACAGACAATTAACTCGCACCCGGAATAAAGAGTGTTTGACTATAGAAGACACAAGACAAGAAGTAGGAGCCAACAGAAGAGAATAATTTCTTCAGGGGAGAAATCAGAGCCTTGGGTCTCGGATCCAAGAGATTTTATATTTTTTGGGCTGGTTTTACAAATTTTCTTTTACTTTTGCCTAGAAATTTCTAATTTTGCATGCAAAAATTCAATTTAGGTCTTACAAACAGACACAGTTACACATTAAACAAAGACTTCACATACACAAATTTAAGAAATTTAAATGAGCGTGCTTTACTTATTCCAGTTAAAATTACACTATGCCTGACCTGTGGTGGCGCAGCAGATAAAACATCAACCTGGAATGCTGAGGTTGCCGGTTCAAAACCCTGGGCATGCGTGGTCAAGGCACATATGAGAAGCAAGTACTATGAGTTAATTAATGCTTCCTGCTCCTTCCCTCCCCCATTTCTCTCTCTTTCTCTCTCTGAAATCAATGAATATAATCTTTTTTTTTTTTTTTTGTATTTTTCTGAAGCTGGAAATGGGGAGAGACAGTCAGACAGACTCCCGCATGTGCCCGACCGGGATCCACCCGGCACGCCCACCAGGGGCGACGCTCTGCCCACCAGGGGGCGATGCTCTGCCCCTCTGGGGCGTCGCTCTGCTGTGACCAGAGCCACTCCAGCGCCTGGGGCAGAGGCCAAGGAGCCATCCCCAGCGCCCGGGCCATCTTTGCTCCAATGGAGCCTTGACTGCGGGAGGGGAAGAGAGAGACAGAGAGGAAGGAGGGGGGGAGTGGAGAAGCAAATGGGTGCTTCTCCTATGTGCCCTGGCTGGGAATTGAATCCGGGTTCCCCGCACGCCAGGCCGAAGCTCTACCGCTGAGCCAACCGGCCAGGGCCAATGAATATAATCTTAAAAAAAAATTACACTAGAGGTATTTTTTGACAAAGAGACAAAACAGTTTACGACTCACACAGCTCAATAGACAAAGGAATGGGTTCCACTTTCAGGGGCATCTCAGGTGTTCTCCTAGCTGTGTTCCCATACTTCGGCTTAGGCACCATAAATCCCCACTCACACACGGATCACTCAGGCCTCTCAGGTGTTCTCCTAGCCACGTTCCTGGAACTTCAGCTTAGGCACCAGAGATCTCTTAACCAGGGGTTTTAGACAGAAACATTAAAACAAAGAGTGAGATCTCGACAAGCACAGAGAAGTCTCCGGAAGTCCAAGGTGAGATTAATCAATTCAGGTTAGCTCAGTCTCCACTGATTCAGTGCGATGCTAGACTGACTAATCCTGGATGGACTCAATATCCACTCTGCCTTCCTAGAGCACAAAGTCCCCACTATATTTCTCTAGAGAACCCGATGCCTCTGAAGGCCCGAGGCAGAACTGGTGGACCTGGTCCACTCAGTTCTCACTAATGTCCCTCCAGAGTACAAGCAGATATCCCCTAGAGCAGCGGTTCTCAATCTGTGGGTTGCGACCCTGGTGGGGGGGTCGAACGACCAAAACACAGGGGTCGCTGTAAAGCCAGTAGCCAGGGCTACCATCAGAGCAGCCTGGCCCATGCAGGTTCACATTTGATTTGGACAGTCGGTAAAGAAACAACGGAGCCAAAAGCTGGTGGGCCATAGTCTTTAATCCTAGCTTGCACCCGGCGGGCAAGTAAAAATACACACTGGGCTCCAAAACCCACTCGCATTCAGTGCTCACAAAGCTACTGACTTATCCGAGTTTCCTTGAATCAAGGGTTTCTAGCTCACCAGACTTTATTCACCTCTGTTCCCCATCTCCTTCCTTCTCCCTGCACAAACTCTGCACTAACTGGCTTCTCACTCAACACTTCATCATCTTGGCTGCTTCTCCTGGCCTCCTCCACATGGCCTCCTTCTGCTCTCTGCTCTGCTCTCTCCTCTAATGATAATCTCAGGAACCAAGAGAGCAAACTCCCGTTCTGCCCAACAGTCGCCTAAAGCCATCGGAAATACATATTTTATTTAAAAATGTATTGTATAATAAATATGTATTTTTCGATGGCTTTAGGCAACCCCTGTGTTTTGGTTGTTTGACCCCCACCAGGGTCACAACCCCACAGGTTGAGAACCGCTGCCCTAGAGTCTGAGGCAGGACCTAGGAACTCTCCACTAACGTCTCGGTCTTGGAGAGGATACTGCAAACATGCTGACCACGTCTGATCTATTTTGCCATACCCCAAAACATAGAGAAGCGAAAGCAAGAGTTCAGAGGAACGCTAGAAGATTCAGTAAAGCAAAAAGAGTTGCTTGACCTACCTCCTCGATTTTTCTGCTGAATTGTCCAAATTGTTGAATTTGGGAACCAGGGGTATCTACCGGAGAACTGTCTGGACCCCACAGGAAGACCGGGAGCCCTGAAACATCTCAGGTGGCGCCTCTCCTTGAGATTCAAGCGGGGCTGGGCAGCTCAGCGGAGAGTCCATCCAATTTGGGGTGTCTCAATTCAGTGATGTGAAACACCGGATCCCGAACAAGCCCCCAAATGTTATAAAGTACTGCAACCCATATTCTGAAAAGCACCGTACCTCACTTCATTGAGTCCACGTAGAGACACCCAGTCCAGATAAATTTTGAAGAGTTTTATTAAAGGAGGAAATTTTAAATATGCCGGCCACATATGGCTGATACGGGGCATCTGCAGGCCCAAATCTTGCAGCCCCCAAAATAGTTCAGGGGCTGCTTATATACCCTTGATCACACGTGGGCAGGGGAGAGCATGACATTATGGCACAATCATTAACAAGAGTATAACATTTGTCTAGGGAGGGGTCCCCAAACTTTTTACACAGGGGGCCAGTTCACTGTCTCTCAGACCATTGGAGGGCCAACACATACAGTGCTCCTCTTACTGACCACCAATGAAAGAGGTGCCCCTTCTGGAAGTGCGGCGGGGGCTGGATAAATGGCCTCAGGGGGCCACATGCGGCCCACGGGACATAGTTTGGGGATGCCTGGTTAGGGGATACACAGAAACATTAAGACTTTCAAGGTAACACAATCAAAGATATTTACAAATCTTTCAAGGTTCCTCTTTCCTCACTAGCCTAGAAGTATTTTATTCTCAAGATTTCAGGAAAGGGAGGAACTACAATCAATGCAAGGTGGTATGTAAATTCTGCCTCCTATTGAAAGGGAAGAAGTTTCTCAGTTAACCTTAATCCTTTGAGAGAACTTAAGACCAAATGACCCTAATCGTCCTTGTAAGTCAGGAGACTTCTACATTCCTTTTCCTCCATTTTCCAAGGAAAGGACAGGAAAGCCTGACCTTTTTTTCCTAGAATATCAATATTAATTTGCAACTTTTGGTACCCTACAACACTTGGATGGCTAGTTTGTGCCCCACTGGGGTCTCAGCCCATCTCTCAGTGTGGAAAAGGTAGAGGCACCCAAGTGTTACAATTCCTAACAGGCATCTCAACCCGCTTTTCTTTCAGCCCTTTGCAATGGAGTGGCCTCTACCACTCCATGTTAGGGTGTCAGAGGGCACCTTCTAGCACCGCCTATGAATTGTTGTCTCCTCTTAGAAGAAGGGCTATCTTCTTGTGGTTCGGCTTTATTTTGCTACCCAGTTCATTCAGCATTGAATTTTAGCACAAAATGGGAAAAGCATTCCTGTTTCTAATGTGAAATTTCTATTGCTGATGCAGATATTTTGTTTGCATACTTTATTGCTTTTTAAAAAATATAAAATTGGCCTGACTTGTGCTGGCGCAGTGGATAAAACGTCGACTGGAAACGCTGAGGTCGCAGGTTCAAAACCCTGGGCTTGCCTGGTTAAGGCACATACAGGAGTTGATGCTTCCTGCTCCCCCCTTCTCTCTCTCTCTCTCTCTCTCTCTCTCTCTCTCCTCTCTATCTCTAGAAATGAATAAATAAATTAAAAAATATGTAATTGGTGCAAAGGAGGGACAAGGCATGTGCCTATTCATTTTTCTGTATCTAGAATAATATGTAAAGTCCTGCATATGCTTTAAGCCAGTGGTCCCCAACCCCCGGGCCGCAGACCAGTACCGGTCTGCAGAGAAAGAATAAATAACTTACATTATTTCCGTTTTATTTATATTTAAGTCTGAACAATGTTTTATTTTTTAAAAATGACCAGATTCCCTCTGTTACATCCATCTAAGACTCACTCTTGACGCTTGTCTCATAAGTTCAACAATTATATTTAAAAATACCACAGTTTTTACGCCGGTCACATAATTTATTTTGTGTATTTATCCGTCCCACCCTAAAGGCCGGTCTGTGAAAATATTTTCTGGCATTAAACCAGTCCATGGCCCAAAAGAGGTTGGAGACCACTGCTTTAAGCAATTCAAGAGACCATTGATTAGATGAGTTTGCCCCTGAGAGCAACTCCAGTTTCAAATACGTAGATTTTTACAGTTTATGTTTGTGGGGAAAGCCCCCTACATCTCTGAGTATTTTCTTGCATTAAAACAAACTTGCTAGCTTCATCGTAAGAGCCTTTGTTCTGTGAGCTGAGATAGGTGGCAATCAACAGCTTTCTGGGGAGGTGTCTTAACTGCCTGCAGTTAGGGAACTCAGCAACCCTCCCAACCACTTCTTCTTGACACTTTCAGAAGGGCAGAAAAAGTCTTTATGCCAATTTAAAAACTTTTCCCCCAGAGCTCAGGGGATTAATATAAACTCAGTGGACAGGGCAGGTAGGTTCCCCGCTTCCCTCCAAATTGAAGCCAAGATTCATTACGGTATTCACCTGTTCTTGAAACGGGCTGGGTAATGGATCCTGGCTGTGCGCTCCGGAAAGCAGCACTAATCCCACAGTTCTCCACGGACTCACGGGCTTTGATCAACTCATTCCCGCTCAGCAGGCCAACACAGTAGCCACAGGGCGCAAGTGCTTAGTTTACAATCATGTTAATTTTGCTTTCTGTTTGTCTTTAGCTGTTGGAGATTAATGAGTAAAAAGGGTGTTTAAATTTTCAACCAGCCTTCTTCTAATCACTTGGCCTCACTGTTGCTGGCAGTTTTATTCCTTTGATTTCCTGAATCAATCAGGTATACCGTTTCCTTGTCCAATATAGGTTATGGTGCAGGAAAAGACAGTCCTACTAGGAATTGTTGCTATCTCTCTGAATTCCACGAAAGGCTCTTGTGAAAATACTTTAGCACCTTTGTAATAACTTCATAGGATTTTGTTGCTGAGTGCATCCCTGGCATTTTTACTAAACCAGAAACAATTCCAAAGTATTTTACAAAAGATGTTGCTCTGTCCATTTTTCTTTCTTTCTTTTTGGTATTTTTCTGAAGTTTGAAGCCTGGAGGCAATCAGACAGACTCCTGCATGTGCCGGACTGGGATCCTCCCGGCAAGCCCACTAGGGGGCGATGCTCCTTTGTGGCTGGAGCCATCCTAGAGCCTGAGGCAGAGGCCATGGAGCCATCCTCAGTGCCCGGGCCAATTCTACTCTAATGGAGCCTTGGCTGCAGGAAGGGAAGAGAGAGACAGAGAGGAAGAAGGGGAAGGGTGGAGACACAGATGGGCGCTTCTTCTGTTTGCCCTGACTGGGAATCGAACCTGGGACTTCTACACACGAGGCCAACGCTCTACCACTGAGCCAATCAGCCAGGGCCGCTCTGTCCATTTTTCATAGCTCGGGAATCAAATTAGCCTATAAGTAAGGTGAAGATTAATCCAGAATTTGAGTAACTTCATTAGAAGATGAGGTCATTGTTACTCCTACTCCTAATTCTGTCTTCTGAACTGGGGAAAGCAAATTCTATCCCATTGCAGTTATCTTTAGTTTGTGCTTCCTGGCATGTACATGAAAAAGCTAGGCCTTGATGAATCTCTCCCAAACATACTTCATATCAAAGACATCCTCTCAGGTTTAAACAATGAAATGGAGATTCCTGGCAGTAAGGGACAAGAATAGCTTTGCTTTAATGTAGTGATGATT
Source organism: Saccopteryx leptura (assembly GCF_036850995.1). Classification (NCBI taxonomy): domain Eukaryota; kingdom Metazoa; phylum Chordata; class Mammalia; order Chiroptera; family Emballonuridae; genus Saccopteryx; species Saccopteryx leptura. The sequence continues at coordinate 257,387,670 of NC_089505.1, forward strand.
TTTCTAAGGTACAAACCTATGATACTTTTTGACTTGACATCCTTTAATGTTCCCTCTGTCCTCTGGGTCATGCTCTGACAAGGTTATAGATGCAGCTTACCATGTGAGTCCCTTCTTCCTTTGTCATTGTGCTACCAGCTCCTAACACAGGAGGGTCCCTCACTGAGGAGATGTTTGAAGCATTACGGAAAGAATTTCATCTTGACAAATTGGCATGAAGATGCATTCAGGGGTCTGTCCCAGTTGTCCCAAGTGCACAATGGCATTTCTCAGGACCTTTAGCTTGGGTGACATGGGATACCTATTTCTCCAGCCCATTGGGGTTTTCCTTATCCTCCAAAACTCTAGGGAAGCTATTTGAGAGACTGGCCTTAGGAGTGAGTTTGTGGGACTCCAGCATGTGGCTCTGCCTAAAGGACAATGAAGTCAAGATGGGCCGTATTCCTGAGGCCACAGATAGGAAAGGAGGTGTGGGGCCCAATGCAGGCAGGCTGGAGCTGGGTATAGTGGCAGACATGACTATGTAAGCTGGCTGTGGGACTTCTGGGATGCTGCTATGGCAGGACGCATTTTCTAGAGATGACCTCACCAATGTGTATGTGGTCCATATATTCTCCGTCCAGTGTGAACTGACACTCCTCCTTTGAGAGATGGGACTATGTTCCCAATCCTTGAACCTGCTGGGCTTGTGTAACTGCTCCAGTCAGTAGTATGGTGAAATGATGCTGTGTAACCTCTAAGGCTAAGTCATAAAAGTCAACACAGCTTCCCCCTGGCTCACTCTCTTAGGACACAGGCATGGGAACCCTGAGCTGCTATATATTTGGTACCCTGAGTCCTGCTATCCTGAAGCTGCTATACTAGAGATACCATGCAGAGCTAGAGAGAGGGGGACGTTTGTGGAACTTCCACAAGGTGTGCCAATAGCCAGCTGTTGGGGTCTCCCCAGCCTAAGGCCTCAGGGACATGAGAGAGAGAGCCTTTGATATAACTCTAATTTCAACCAATCTGACTTGTGACCTCATGAGAAACCTTGAGCAGAAATGCCCAGCTGAGTTGCTCTGGAATTCTTGACACACAGAATCCATAGAGATAAAAATGATTTTTGCTGGTCTAAGCCATTAAGTTTTGGTGATTTGTTACATAGCCAGTGTCTGGAAATAGGAGCCTGAATGGTTGGGATTTTTAAAAACCATGTGGGGTAACTACAATTTAGTCTTAAAAATAAGTACCCAACAAAGACCATAGTAATTGTGTATGACTAGGTTGGGTTTATAACAGAAATGCAGCCTGACCTGTGGTGGCGCAGTGGATAAAGTGTCGACCTGGAAATGCTGAGGTCCCTGGTTCGAAACCCTGGGCTTGCCTGGTCAAGGCACATATGGGAGTTGATGCTTTCAGCTCCTCCCCCCTTCTCTCTCTCTGTCTCTCCTCTCTCTCTCCCTCTCCTCTCTAAAATGAAAAAAAAAAAATAAAAAAAAAATCAATGTATAACAGAAATGCAAGATGGATTTAACATTAAAAAGTTAATGTAATTAATTATATTTACAAAATAAAGGGAAATATTATCAATTTAATAGAGAAAAAAGGAAAAAAATAGAGAAAAAAGGCATTTGGTAAAATTCTACATATATTTATGATTGAAAAAAAAATCTAGTACCAATGGTAGAAAAGATCTTCACTAACATGATTTATAGCAAATATCATATTCAAAAAATAAAATATCAAGACCTTTTCCCTGAAATTGGGAACAAGACAAGGATGCCCACTATCACCATTTTTATTTAATATTGTCCTAGCCAGTACAAAAGGCAAGAAAGTAAAATGTGTAAGGCTTAGAACAACAACAACAAAAAGTCATTATATACATCTGACATATTTGTACATATAGAAAATTTATAAATAATTTACTAATAAATTATTAGAATGAAAAGAATTAACAGATTTAAAGCATTAAAAGTATAAGAAGTTAGAATCTAGCAAGATTATTGAATACAAGGTAATACATCAAGTAAATTTCTATATACCATCAACAGTCAGAAAATGACAGCTTAAAAATAGCATTAAAATAGTATCAAACCCACCCCCCAAACACATCAAATGGGGAAAATAGTTAACTTTACAGTTGAGAAACCTGGCAGATACTAGTGTAACCAAGTGAGCAAAGTTAACATTAATTGCAAAGGGAAAAATTGACATTATACTCCTCCTAAAATAGTACACCAAGAAAGAGACAATGTCACTTTTATGATTGATCTGCCCAAAATGCATAACCTAATCTAATCATGAAGAAATAACAGAAAACTCAGAGGGATGTTCTACACACTGGCCTACATTCTTAAAAAAAAAAGAAAAAAAGCAAAGCAAAGAAAGACAGGAACTGCTCCAGATTAAAGATGCCTAAAGAGATGTGACAACTTAATGCAATACATGGGCTTGGATGCGATTTTGGATCAGTAAAAAAAACAACTACAAAACCCAAAACATTTTTTTGTTACATGGGATATTAGTGAAAGAATTGATGGAATTTAAATAAGGCATGCATATTAGGTAATAGTAGTATATCAGTGTTAATTTCCTGATTTTGATATGTTTTGATATGTATACTGTGGTTTTGTAAAAGAGTATCATTGCTTTTACAAAATACAGATTGAGTTATTTAGAGGTAAAATAAAATCATGTCTTCAATTTACTCTGAAATGTATAAATAGAGGAAAATACCATGTTCATATACTTGATACAGTTCTCCTTAAATTGATCTTAATATTCATGTAGCCCTAATAAAAATTTTAGTAAGCTTTCTGTTTCCTTGTTTTGAAAAAATGATTAAAAAATTTATATGCAAATGCAAAAAGCCAAAAATAGTTAATACAATTTTGAAAAAGAAGAACAAAGTGGAAGGACTTGCTGAGTATCAAAACTTATTATAAATCTGCAGTTAAGACAGCATAGTATCATGCAAGAAAGGATATATACACCAATTGGACAGAATAGAGTGACTGGCAATAGATACATACATGGACATTTGATTTATGACAAGGGTGACATTTAAGAGGGGTGGGGAAAGATGATATTTTCAATAAATAGTGATGGTACAATTGGATATCTGTATAGAAAAAAATAAAGCCTGACCCCTACATCACATTATATAGAACATTAAATTCCAAGAAATTACAGATCTAAATATATGGTATCTAAAAGTGACATAGGAAACAATTTTTATGGTCATGATGAAAAGGATTTTATAAACAGAACACAAAAATTACACTAACCTTGAAGGAAAGATTGATAAATTAGATCAAGATAACATTAATAGCCTGACCTGTGGTGGTGCAGTGGATAAAGCGTCGACCTGGAAATGCTGAGGTCGCCGGTTCGAAACCCTGGGCTTGCCTGGTCAAGGCACATATGGGAATTGATGCTTCCAGCCCCTCCTCCTTCTCTCTCTCTCTGTCTCTCTCCTTGCTCTCTCTCTCTCTGTCTCTCTCTATCCCTCTCCTCTCTAAAAAAAAAAAAAAAAAAAAAAAAAGAATAAATAAAGATAACATTAATAACATCTGTTTACCTAAAAGACACCATTAAGAGGGTAAAAAGGCAAGCCATAAGATTTATACGTGGATTATATAAAGGACTCTTTCAAATCTGTAAGACAAATTACAGACATACTATTTAGAAAATGGACAAAAGGTATGAGGACATATTATAAAATGACTACTGACATATGAAAAAGTACACAAACTCATTAGTAGTCAAGGAGATTAAAATGAAAACAACAATAAAATTCACTATACTCCTATCAGAATGACTAGAATTATCAAAACTGACAATACCAATTATTTGTGAGGATGAGGAGCTAGTGAGAATTCTCATCCATAGATGGTAGAGATGTAAATTGGTAGGACTGCATTGGAAAAAACTGTTTAGCGGTATATCCAATTGACATACATACACCTTAAGATCCATCAGTTTCACTCCTAAATATATGCCCTGCAGAAATGAAAACATATATATACCAAAAGACAGGTACAGAAATATTATTTATATCAGTCCCAAACTGGATATAACCCAAAGTAGAATGGATAAGTAAACGGTGGCATATTTGTACAATTGAACACTATTGGTAATGAAAATGAATGAACTGCAACTATTGTATATTCAACCACATGGATGAATTTCTCAAACATGATGCTGAACAAGATACAAAAGAACACACAAAAAATATGACCTCATCTACATGCAGTTAAAAAACAGGCAAAACCAATCCTTTAAGAAAATTTATTTTTTATTGCATTACAAGTAGAGAAAAATGTATGAATTTTAAAAGTACTGGATGATCTTAAATATGTCATGATACCCATTATTCAGCTCAAGATGTGGTATGCCCTCCCAGACGATAACTCCCCATGTCAATCCTTGTTCTTTTTTTTCTTTTTACAGAGACAGAGAGAGAGTCAGAGAGAGGGATAGACAGGGACAGACAGACAGGAACAGAGAGATGAGAAGCATCAACCATTAGTTTTTTGTTGCGCATTGCGACACCTTAGTTGTTCATTGATTGCTTTCTCATATGTGCCTTGACCACGGGCCTTCAGCAGACTGAGTAACCCCTTGCTTGAGCCAGTGACCTTGGGTCCAAGCTGGTGAGCTTTGCTCAAACCAGATGAGCCCACGCTCAAGCTGGCGACCTCGGGGTCTCGAACCTGGGTCCTCGACATCACAGTCTGACGCTTTATCCACTGCGCCACCGCCTGGTCAGGCAATCCTTATTCTTACCTGAATTAGTTTTTTCATGGATTTCTATTTCTTGACCTGATTGTTGGCTACACAGATGTGGTCACTTTTTATTATTTACCCATCTGTATGCTTAGGCCTTGTGTACTTTTCTGTATGTTATACTTCAATAAATTAAAACAAAAATTAGGTGATTCTATGACCTATGGCCCCTCAAACCCTGCATAGGGACTGTAGGCATGTTCTAAGCACTAGTTTCTTCCATTTCTGATAGTACAGGCACAGTTCATGATTTTTATGATGATTAGCATTTTATGAGCCTGTTTAAAGACTCACATTAAAATTGAAAGGGTGAATAACATTTAAAAAGATACTGTACTATAAAAGTCATTGTTTGTCTGTGAGGAGAGGTGATGAATACATGAACTTCTTTTTTGCCTTTGGTTGTCCTGGTCTTCTAAAGAACAACCTGAAAAACACCCTGAAGAGGTGGGAAATGGGGCTTAGTAATGAGCAAACAAAAGCATCTTGTTTGGAATCAGAGTCCAACTGGACGTGCCATCTCCCTGTTAGTCCCATTTAAATTAAGGTATGGCCCCAAGTCTGGTCTTCAACATTCATGTCTGACACTAACACTTAGATGTCCAGTGGTATTCTTGTCATGGGTTCATTAATTTCATGCTGGGACTGTGTGTATTTCTGCCTGCTGCTTTCTGAGAAAACTTACAGGAGGAGTGGATACTAATAATTATTGAAACCATGGAATGTTGTGTAGAAATTGAGTTTTTGTTGTTTTACCTCTTCCTCTACCCTCCTCATGTTGCACAGTCTTCTAATTGAGATAATATTGAGCTGTTCTTACGACTAATGTTAAAGAATATTATTTTATCTGAGTTAATTTCAATACAATCTCCATTTCATAAAGTTATCTCAAAATGAATTGATGGCTTTAAAAAATAATCACTTTTATGAAACAATTAGTTTGAGACATTGTGTTTCTATTATTAGGTGAACATCAAGTAGAATTTTATGTTTGAAAAATTAGAAGCAGTTAATTGCAGTCAAATTATGACTCTCTCTTGAGAAAAGCAAATAGTATACTAGAATTATTAATCCCACTTTGTAAATGAAATAGCAAGCATTGTAGAAATTAAGTGCTCTGTGTAAAATTAGAACCAGGAATGAGACTTGGAATTTCTGATTCTTGTACCAAACATTTGACCTCAGGCAACTTTTAGACGTTAGCTAAGAATAAAAGATTTGTTTAGGTAACCTTAATAAATTAATGAGCAGTAGTAAAAGGAAGTTTTTAATCTATGCAATTCTCTTTCACATTAAATTTATGACATCATATTTAATGGATTCTGTAAGATACAAAACCTTACATGGATGTTGTGGTACTTGATATAGGAGTGAAATTTTGAAGTGGCGAAGTTGATGTTGTGCTGTGATTTCATGTTCACAAGATTTCAATTATTTAATTTATATATTAATTTTAGTGAGAGAGCATCCTCCTGATGTGCAGAGGTTTCTAGTTTGATCCTTGGTCAGGGGTCAGGCACATACAGAAACAGATTGATGTTTCTGTTTCTCACTCTCTAAAAAAAAAAAATCAATAAAAAAATAATTTAGAAGTTTTACACTGATTTTATATCTAAAATAGCATCACAATCATCATTGATTATTGTAGCATTTTAGTCATGCAGTACTGAAAATTTATGCATATTTCATCCGACAGATAAAATTCCCACTAATAAAACACAAGAAAATTTTACTCATTCCCCAAAATTATACCTAAATGCTCATTTGTTTTATTTTTTTAAAATATTTATTTATTTAATTTTTTTCTGAAGTTGGAAACGGAGAGGCAGTCAGACTCCCTCATGCACCCAACCGGGATCCACCCGGCATGCCCACCAGGGGGCGATGCTCTGCCCATCTTGGGGCATCACTCTGCCACAATCAGAGCCATTCTAGCGCTTGAGGCAGAGGCCACAGAGCCATCCTCAGTGCCCGGGCCAACTTTGCTCCAATGGAGCCTTGGCTGCGGGAGGGGAAGAGAGAGACAGAGAGGAAGGAGAGGGGGAGGGGTGGAGAAGCAGATGGGCGCTTCTCCTGTGTGCCCTGGTCTGGAATCGAACCCTGGACTTCTGCACACCAGGCCAACGCTCTATCACTGAGCCAACCCGCCAGGGCCTCGTTTTATTTTATTTTTACTTTTATTAGCATTTTATTTTATGCTGAATTTATTCCTGGCTCATAAGTTTTTATTCAGTTTATTCTGGGATATCTTTTTCTTTTGTACAACCTCCTCTTCTGGTTTAGGAACAACCTGCTCTTTTCAGTAGGATCATCTCAGTGTGGCAGGGAGAGCTCATGTGTGGGTCAACCCGCCCATGAGCTGTGTAAATTCTGAGGTACATCTTGGGAGCTTTGTGCACCTGGATGTGTTCATGACCAGAAAAATCTACATCTAAACCCTTCGGTTCAGCATTACTATCTGCATTTTTAAGCATATGCAGCAAAATTTTAGCACTCTACCAGCCCTGTGTCCAGCCCTACTGTTTGGCTTGGGCACACCTACCAACTCCACCATTGTAACAACGGAATGTTGCTTCTGTAAAGTGACATCCTTCAGATGCTTGGTGGCTTTTTGAATTTGTAAACTCTTGATGGCCTGGGCAGTTTCATAGGTGTTCTCTTAATTTGCATGATTTTGTGAGGTTTTCTGGGTCAAGTGAATAGTGAACTATTTTCAAAGGTCACCTCAGGCTGTTTACTAGAAAAGAATGGGCCCTGGATGGATGGCTCAATGGATAGAACATCAGTCCAGTGTGCAGATGTTCTAGGTTCAGTCTCCACCAGGGCACACATGAGAAGTGAGCATCTGCTTCTCTTTCCTTCCCTCTACCCCTTCTCTCTCTCTTCCCCTCTTGCAGCCAGTGGCTTGATTGGTCCGAGTGTCGGCCCCAGGCACTGAGGATAGCTCAGTTGATTCGAGCATCAGTGCCAGATGGGGGTTGCCAGGTGGATCCTGGTCGAGGCACATGTGGGAGTCTCTATTTCCCCTCCTTTCACTTAAAAAGAAAAGAATGCTCACACATTTTAGAAAACATTTTTTTTTTTTCATTTTTCTGAAGCTGGAAACAGGGAGAGACAGTCAGACAGACTCCCGCATGCGCCCGACCGGGATCCACCCGGCACGCCCACCAGGGGCGACGCTCTGCCCACCAGGGGGCGATGCTCTGCCCATCCTGGGCGTCGCCATGTTGCAACCAGAGCCACTCTAGCGCCTGAGGCAGAGGCCACAGAGCCATCCCCAGCGCCCGGGCCATCTTTGCTCCAATGGAGCCTTGGCTGTGGGAGGGGAAGAGATAGACAGAGAGGAAAGCGCGGCGGAGGGGTGGAGAAGCAAATGGGCGTCTCTCCTGTGTGCCCTGGCCGGGAATCGAACCCGGGTCCTCCACACGCTAGGCCGACACTCTACCGCTGAGCCAACTGGCCAGGGCCTTTAGAAAACATTTTAACAATGAAACCAAATCATGTGCCTCTTTTATGTAATTGTTGCTGTTACATTAACTAGATAGGATGGTGATTTATGCTTTTACAAATTCACTGATTACAGAGGCTTGGGGATGTCAGAAATGACATGAGAGTGGGCACTTGGTCAGAGTCAAAGCTAATTGGCAGATTCTGGTTGAATTCTGACGTTGAACTGAAACTTCAGGGTATGCATAATATTTTTGGTTTATTATATAACATGTCTTATGACACTAGTAACATTGTAAACCATACACAAAAATAAAATAATTAAAGCATAAAAGTTCTAACATTTTCTTCCTGTATTCTAGTGAATGTTCTTGTGTACATCTGGGGGGGTGTGCACCTCCCCATTGAGGACCACTGATCAATGAGATAAGTTCAAATTCCTTAACCTGATGTAATAGAGCCCTCCCAGATCTGGTCCCTGTTTCATCTGTCCCCTCTCTCTGTCTTGAACCTACACTCCAACAACACTGAATGGCCTGTAGTCTCCTATACACCCTGCTACTTGCTTCTGTGCCTTTGCTATACCCTGTGCCTAGCATGCTGTTTTCTTTCTTTCTCTGGTTGGCTACCTTCATTCATCCTATTGTTTCATTTTACACATCATATTCCCCAGATGGTTCCCTGACCATCCTTTTTTCCTCCTTTGAGGCTGTTAGGTATCTTGCTCTTGGCCCCCAAATTCCTAGTATCTAGTTCTATTCTTACATTTATTAATTGGACTTTAATTGTCAGGGGTGACCCTGAACTGATTTAGCTTATGTTTCTGCCACCTTGGAGGATTGAGGCTGAAACAGAAATTAAGTTGGGTTACAGAAAAGTAGAAAAAGTTGTATTTTCAGTACACTTGCACTTTTGATGGCATCCTTTTGTTTAAGGATGATACAAATTGTAGATGTATTGTGGTAGTACAGCCTTGCCAGTTCAATCACTCATACACCATGCTCATGTTTTTCTATTATTTCTTGCTTTATTTCTATTGATATCATTCTCTTCTTCTTCTCACCACTGTCCTACACTCACTTTCTTCAGCCCCATGATAGCACACAAAAAAAGTTGTAAAAATTGCAAATATGATACAAGAACAAGTACAGTGCACGAGATTCGACTTGATTCTGCAGGTAACACGTGAGAAAGAACGAGATGCTAGTGGTGTGCTGCTGATACTGGACCCGTGCGCCAACTAGCAGCAGATTCCCGAGTCATGACTCGTATCTCGGAATTTTGCTTGGATCTTGAATAAAAATATGGACCGAGTTGCATCTTAAAAAATTCGTGCCTGACCTGTGGTGGCGCAGTGGATAAAGCGTCGACCTGGAAATGCTGAGGTCGCTGGTTCGAAACCCTAGGCTTGCCTGGTCAAGGCACATATGGGAGTTGATGCTTCCAGCTCCTCCCCCCCCTTCTCTCTCTGTCTCTCCTTGCTCTCTCTCTCTGTCTCTCCCTCTCCTCTCTTAAAAAAAATGAATAATAAAAAAAAAAACCTTAAAAAACAACCAAAAAAAAACAACCACCACAAACTATTTAAAAAAAAAAATTCGTATGTTGGTCTGCTCATATCTCAAGGTACCAAGGAGAGTGAACGAGGGCATCTGACACAGCAGATAACCCAAAGTACCTCTGAAATTCCCTAAAACCCACCCAGTCCTTTCTCCATTTAGTCTTGAGGTTGCACATATGCAACTTTTAAATAAGTGTCTTATCATAAAGTGATAGGAAGTGCTAAAATCTTTCCTTTGTTTCTTTTCCTCTGAGAGGACTGCTCTTTCTCAGCCATTCAACTGTGGCTGTTTGGCTGAAGTGATGGGCTTCCTAGAATATAGAAGATTAACAAAATATCAGATATCACAAACTCAAATGCCTCAGTGGTCCAGGCAGGTGATGAAAATCAGACAAAAAAACAAAACCAAAACCAAAATAAACAGCAAACAAAAACCCCATTGCCCTGGCCAGATAGCTTGGTTGGTTAAAGCGTTGTCCTGATGTGCTAAGGCTGTGAGTTAGATCCCTGATCATGGCTCATATAGAAACAGATTGATGTTTTTTCTTCTCTTCTCTCTCTCTCTCTCTCTCTCTCTCCATCTCCCTCTCCCCTTCTCTCCCTTCCTTTCTCTCTAAAATCAGTAAATAAAAATTAAGAAAAAACTCCACTGATGCATGCAGTTGCAGGCAGTAAGTGGGCCATCTCTGTCTTGCTCTCCAAATGATCTCCTTTGCATCAGCCTTTAGTCAGGAGCAACGAGCATCCACAGTATTGGCTGATCATTTCTGGAAGCAGAGTGGGATTTATAGAAAGCAGTCTTTCAAAGGATTTTTCCATGTCTTTTGAAAGACTGACACCCCCCCCCCTCAAAAAAAAAACAACCATGGGCAGAGGCTGGGAGCCCACAACTCAAGCCAGTCATTTCAGGGTTTTGAACCTGGGTCCTCTGCATCCCAGTCCAATGCTCTATCCACTGTACCACCGCCTGGTCAGGGCTTTATATGTTTAATTAACAGCTTCATTGAGGTATAATTTATATACAAAAAAATTGCATGTATTTAGTAGATACAATTTGATGAGTTTGGATTTGAGCATATACTCATGAAACCACTACCACAATTAAGGTAATAAACATATCTTTCACCTCCAAAAGTTTCTCCATGCCCTTACCCCTTTTTGTGGTGATAAAAACACAATATGAAAGGTACCCTCTTAACAAAATTTTTAAGTGTATAATATAGTATTATTAACTATATGCTATGTTATGTAACAGATCTCTAGAGCTTATTAATCTTGCATAACAAACTTTTTACCCACTGAAAAATTTCTCATTTTTCTCTCCCTTTAATCCCTGGCAACTACTGCTGTAAGGCCAGGAGGCAAGGCCAGAGCCACCATCAGAGCTGCCAGGCCTATGCAGGTTCGCATTGGATTCGGACAGTCGGTAAAGAAACCATGGAGCCAAAAACTGGTGGGCCATAACCTTTAATCCTACCTTGCACCCGGCGGGCAAGTAAAAATACACACTGGGCTCCAAAACCCAGTCACACTCAGTGCTCACAAAGCCACTGACTTATCCGAGTTTCCTAGAATCAAAGGTTTCTAGCTCACCAACCTTATTCTCCTCAGTTCCCCATTTCCTTCCTTATCCCAGATACAAACTCTACACAAACTGGCATCTCACTCAGCACTCCGCCATCTTGGCTGCTTCTCCTGGCCTCCTCCACATGGCCTCCTTTAGCTGCTGGCTCTACTCTCTCCGCTCTCTCATGCTAACCTCAGGAACCAAGCGGCAAGTTCCCGTTCTACCCCTATTTTATAGTGTAGCTTCACAACCTTTAATCCAATATACAAAATAGGGTAGTCTCTAATACAAAGTCACTTCTCTGAGGCATGATTGGATTGTACCACCTTACACCAAAAAGGGTAGGAAAGGCTTAATCCCAAAACCAAGCCCCAGGCTACAAGGATTCTGCCTGCCTTTAGCCCACCCCAACACACATTAATATCACCTGGGCAACGGCCTCTTTAACAAAGTGAGCATAATACATTTTATCTGCCCAACAACTGCTAAACTCTATACTTCTATGAGTTTGCATGTCTCAGATACCTCATATAAGTATGTTGTAAAGTACTGTAACTTACTTCCTTGGGTTTATGTAGAAACATCAAGTTCAAATGAATTTTTAGGAGGAGATTTATTAAGCCAGCTGCATATGACATACACGGGGTAAAGCTGACCCAAATCGTGCAGTGTCAAATATATCTCTGAGGTTGATATACCCTTGACCACATACAGGTTGGGGGGTGTTGGGCAGATAAAATATATTATGCTCACTTTGTTAAAGATGGCACTGCCCACATGGAAGCCCATCACCCAGGTGATATTAATGTGTGTTGGGGGCAGGCTGTGGGCAGGCAGGATCCTTGTAGCCTGGGGCTTGGTTTTGGGACTAAGCCTTTCCCACCCTTTTTGATGTGGGGTGGTACAATCCCATCATGCCTCAGGTAAGTGACTTTGTACTAGAGACTTTCCTATTTTGTATATTGGATTAAAGGTTTTGATTTCTGCACTATAAAGTGGGGCAGACCAGGAGCTTACTCTCTCGGTTCCTGAGATTAGCATTAGAGAAGATAGCAGAGAGGAGAGCAGAGTAAGGCCACGTGGAGGAGGCCAGAAGAAGCAGCCAAGATGGTGGAGTGATGAGTGAGAATCCAGTTTGTGCAGAGTTTGTGCAGGGAGAAGGAAGGAGATGGGGAACAGAGGTGAATAAGTCTGGTGAGCTAGAAACCTTTGATTCTAGGAAACTCAGATAAGTCAGTAGCTTTGTGAGCGCTGAATGAGTGGGTTTTGGAGCCCAGTGTGTGTTTTTACTTTCCCACTGGGTGCAAGCTAGGATTGAAGATGATGGCCCACCAGTTTTTGGCTAAGTTGTTTCTTTACCAACTGTCCAAATCTAATGCGAACCTGCATGGGCCAGGTTGCTGTGATGGTGGCCTTGGCCACTGGCTTTACAGGGGGGCATGACAGCATGACACAATCATTAACAAGCTTATAACATTTGTCTAGGGCAGGGGTAGTCAACCTTTTTATATCTACCGCCCACTTTTGTATTGCTGTTAGTAGTAAAATTTTCTAACCGCCCACCGGTTCCACAGTAATGGTGATTTATAAAGTAGGGAAGTAACTTTACTTTATAAAATTTATAAAGCAGAGTTACAGCAAGTTAAAGCATATAATAATAATTACTTACCAAGTACTTTGTGTCGAATTTTCGCTAAGTTTGGCAGAATAAATCTTTATGAAACAACTATAGTTAAATCTATCTTTTATTTATACTTTGGTTGCTCTGCTACTGCTTACCATGAAAGCTGGAACGCCCACTAGTGGGTGGTAGGGACCAGGTTGACTACCACTGGTCTAGAGGATCTATGGAAAACGTTAAAACTTTCAAGGTAACACAATGGTGATATCATTTTACAAATCAAAGACATTTATAAACCTAGTGTCTATCTCTCCTCCATTGCTAAGAGGTATATGTTACTCTCAGGATTCCAGGAAGGGAGGGAGAGTTAAAAACAGTGTAGGGTGGTATGTAAATTTTGTCTCTTATTGAAAGGGAAAGGAAGTTCTTCAGATAACCTTAATTCTTTCAGAGAACTAAAACTAAATGACCCAGTTGTCCTTGTAAGTCAGGAGATTTCTATATTCTTTTTTTCTCCATTTTCCAAAGAAAGGACAGGTCAGAAAGCCTGACTTTTCCTCTTTAAACTGGCATTGCCAATACTAAGTTTTACAGTTCTTTAGTACCTTATCACAGTGGGCTATTGCAGTATTTGTATTTGTCCTGTAAGTGGGTTATTTTACTTAGCACAGTGTCCTCCCGATGCATCCATGTTGTCACATGTGGCAAAATTTCCTTTTTAAAGGCTGAATAATATTTCATTATATGTGTTGGGCAGATAAAATATATTATGCTCACTGTTGGTCAAATAAGTTTGTAAATATGGTATATATGTTTGCTCGCTTGTGACTTATATTGGGTGTGGGGGACAGGCTATAAGCAGGCCAGGTCGTTGTAGCCTAAGGTTTGGTTTTAGGACTAAGCTTTTCCCCACACCCTTGACTGATTGTATGATCTGGGTGGTTCACTCTCATGAGGAATCCAATTATGCCTTGGATAAGTGACTTTGTATCAGAGACTTCCTTGTTTGTATTTGGATTAAAGGATTTTGGTTTTCTACACTATAAAGTGGGACAGACCAGGAGCTTGCTCACTCAGTTCCTGCTATCACGATTGCAGGGGCTTCCCTGATCCCTTGCCCTTCATGGGAAAAGCTGGTTTTCTGCTTTTCCCTTGTCTTCTTTTGTGGTTTGCCTGTCTTGGTGAGACACCAATAAATAGGATGGCCCACCATCCTCCGACTCCGCCGTTTCTTTACCATCTGCCCGAATCCAATGGGAACCTGCATGGGCCAGGCAGCTGCTTTGATAGTGACAGCCATGGCTCCTGGCCTTACACTCACTTTGTTAAAGATGGCGCTGCCCACGAAAAGCTGTCGCCCAGGTGATATTAATGTGTGTTGGGGGTAGGCTGTGGGCAGGCAGAATCGTTGTAGCCTGGGGCTTGGTTTTGGGATTAAGCCTTTCCCACCCTTTTTGATGTGGGGTGGTACAATCCCATCATGCCTCAGAGAAGTGACTTTGTATTAGAGACTTCCCTATTTTGTATATTAGATTAAAGGTTTGGATTTCTACACTATAAAACTATGGGCAGAATAGGAGCTTGCTCTTGGTTCCTGAGATTATCATTAGAGGAGAGAGCAGAGAGGAAAGCAGAAGAGGCTACATGGAGGGGGCCAGGAGAAGCAGCCAAGATGGCGGAGTGTTGAGTGAGAAGCCAGTTTGTGCAGAGTTTGTGCAGGGAGAAGGAAGAAGATGGGGAACAGAGGTGAATAAGTCTGGTGAGCTGGAAACCTTTGATTCTAGAAAACTCAGATAAGTCAGTAGGTTTGTGAGCACTGAATGTGAGTGGGTTTTGGAGCCCAGTGTGTGTTTTTACTTGCCCGCCGGGTGCAAGCTAGAATTAAAGATGACAGCCCATCAGTTTTTGGCTCTGTTGTTTCTTTACCGACTCTCCGAATCCAATGCGAACCTGCATGGGCCGGGCTGCTCTGATGGTGGCCCTGGCCCTGGCTTTTGGCTTTACAATATGTATATACCATATTTTCTTTATCCATTCATCTGTCAATAGACATTGAGATTGTTTCCATATCTTGGCTATTGTAAAGCATGCTGCAGTGACACAGGAATGTAGACAGCTGTTTGAAATTCTGATTTTAATTATTTTGTATATAGACCCAGAAGTGGGATTGCTGAGTTGTATGATGTGAAGCCAGTATCCACGGCCACCATCACAGCCGCCTGGCCCAAACACACACTGGGATCCAAAACCCATTCATTCAGTGCTCACAAAGCTACTGACTTATCTGAGTTTCCTAGAATCAAAGGTTTCTAGCTCACCAGACTTATTCACCTCTGTTCCCCATCTCCTTCCTTCTCCCTGCATGAACTCTGCACAAACTGGCTTCTCACTCAGCACTCCACCATCTTGGCTGCTTCTTCTGGCCTCTTCCACGTGGTCTTACTCTGCTCTCTGCTTTAATGCTAATCTCAGGAACTGAGAGAGCAAGCTCCTGGTCTGCCCCACTTTATAGTGCAGAAATCCAAACCTTTAATCCAATATACAAAATAGGAAAGTCTCTAATACAAAGTCACTTATCTGAGGCATGATGGGATTGTACCACCCCACATCAAAAAGGGTGGAAAAGGCTTAGTCCCAAAACCAAGCCCCAGGGTACAAGGATCCTGCCTGCCCACAGCCTGCCCCCAACACACATTAATATCACCAGGGCGACGGCTTCCACGTGGGCAGCGCCATCTTTAACACATTGAGCATAATATATTTTATCTGCCCAACATATAGTAACTTTATTTTTAACTTTTCAACTTGCTAACTTGAGTATTTAGGTCATTAATTTTTAATCTTTCTTCTTTTCTGGTACAGATTTAAGTATCACTTTTGCTGCACCTCAGAAGTTTTGTGATGTTGTATATTTATTATACAACATATGCTTTTCATTTTTCTTATAACTTCTCCTATGACCAATTAATGAATTTTTAAAAATTTTTCAAATGTAAGAGGATGTTTACTTTTTTTTTTTTTTTTGTAATTAAGTCTTAGTTTAACTCTCCATTGTGGGTAGAGACTGTGGTCTGGATTATTGGTATCTATTTTTTTCAATTTGCTGAGACTTGCCTAATTCAGCATTACTGTTCTCAAAAAGTGTAGTCTGCCAATCCCTGGGGATTCTCAAGAGCCTTTTTAGGAGTTCTATGAAGTCAAAACTATTTTCATAACAGCACCGGGACATTATTTGCTTTTTTATTGTGTTGCTATTTGTGCCGGTGGTGGGTAAAACTGCTGGTGTCCTAGTGTGAATCCAGGCAGCACAATCGAACTACTATGAGTATAGAGCTTGAGGGAGAAAGCAACGGGCCACGTGTCACAGGAGAGAAAACACAGGGACTTTCCATTGGAAGCACTGGCCAAGGATGAGAAGGGTGTGAGGCATGCGGGGATTGGCTGGCTGTAAGTTTTCAAATAACATTCTAGATAATGAGGCTCAGATTGGGGCTCAAGATAGCATCAGTTTCTTAATGATTTAGTCAAGGAGGGCAATTACAGATAGATTAACAAGAAAGACAACTTTTTCAATAAGAATGATGCCCAACTGTAGGATAGTCTGTTCCATAACGTAGTGAGTTCTCCATTGTAATTTTTTTGTTGTTGTTCAAAAAGAATTTAGATGACATTTTTTTCAGGGAAACAGGAGGATTGGTTTGCAGGGCTTCTAAAATTCAAACAGAAAAATCTTAGAATTTGAGATTGTAGTATTTGGCTATGTCTCCCTCTAGCGACCATTATGTAGAATTAGCTAAAATGAATTTTAAATCTTATATCCCTAAATCTAGGGTTTGTGACTTTCAGAGTATGTACATTTTGTTTTATGGTCAATTCTGCATGAAATCCATATAGGCACAGGACATTTATTGTTTGAATAGCACTGATGTTATTTTTAAATCTGAGGTGGTGGCATTAGGAAGATGTCATTAGATAGTAGACTTCTGGGTCAGACACAAAAGGTGTGGGGGTCGAGCATAAGAAATTTTAGATTTCTGTCATCATGGGGCTTGCATTCTAGTGTAGGAAAACAGACCATCGATAATTAGTAAGTATGAAAACTACAGCCTCTGATTAGTGCTATGCAGGAAATAAACAGTGTGTTGTGACAGGTACTAAGGAGGATGAACTCTTTGGATAGGGCTGTCAAAAGAAGATAGTTTTGAAGATGTGATAGTCAAGATGAAGACAGGCAGAAGAATATTCTGGGCATGGAAAACAACAAGTAAAAAGGCTCAGTGATGGGAAAGAGTTTGGCCAGCTCTAGTTGCTAACAGAAGACTGGCACAACTAACACAAAATTAGCAAGTGGCATAAGGCATGAGTTGTGGTTGGAGGAGGTGGCAGGGGCCATGTTATGCTAGCCCTTGTAGACCATGGGCAACTTCAAAAGCCATGGAAAATTCACCAATGACAATTCTATCTCAACAGATTGTATTTATTTTAAAAAATAATTTTGTAAAATTATCTGTACCTATACTTTGCTTCTAAACAAATAGAAGAAATATTTTAAAATGAGAATTTGATTTCATAATAAATGATTTAATCTATTGGCTTACCAGACCATAGTCTTCCTTGACACTAAACGTTTTTCTGTATTGGCATTTAGTAGGGAATTAAAACGGTATATTGAATTAGAACACCCAATTCTTTGTTGAAAAACAGTTTTACTTACATAAGATATTGTTCTTTTAAAGGAAATAAACATCACATTCAAGGACTGGCTTCCTCCTCGGAAGAAACTGGAGGGAGCTTTCTCTTTTCATGAAAATGACTTCCATATTTGAACTGCCTCATGCAAAAAGAAGACTTGCCAGAATTAGTCAAGCCCTAAAATATGATAGTTCTTCTGCAATGTGAAAATGTGATAAACTTAACACCACTTGTATTTTGTCAAAAAATCCCAGAAGCAAGTTTCAAATTTAAAGCTCGATGTTGTCAGCCTTTTTTTGATCTGAATACTTCTTACTTTAGAAGAAGCACTATGAGAAATGAGGAAGATGAATGTTATACAAAGGCAACACTGTTAAGTTAATAAGAGGAAAATTCAGTGTTTAGTAAGACCCTATAGTTGGCAGAAGACTTGCATACAGCCAGTGAGCCTACTGTGTTGTGCTATGTTAGACACACGGTGTGGTTGTACCAAGGAGAGTGCCTTACCTAACTGTGCATCAGCACCCTGATCACTAGGGAAGTAACAGTCTAACAGAATAATGTTAAAGCTCACTTCATTAGATAATGCAAGATGTGTGAACATGTTAGTTTTCAAGTCAGAAAATACAATACTAGACCCTGGTTCAAAACAGGCAGCTGTAAGAATGGCACTTAGTTAGAAGGAAGCAGTGAAGAGGAAGAGAAGAGGCATAAATGGACTGACTCATCAAAGGTGATGTGGCATGAGGAAAAAAACATCAGGGTTGTCTATTACTACTGCCACCCAAAATGCTTTCCTACCTCTTGGGAGTGAGGGCAGTAGTTAACTAGGGATCTTCAGATTTAACCGGGATTAATTTTTTTGATGTTGTAAGTTAAATCATATTCTAAGACATATTAGTAAAAGCACAGCTTGGAGTATCTGAATCCTCTATGATACATTTTTGTAAATGAGTGTTGGCTCATGATTTTAATGCTGAAGTATGCATTTTTATCAAATTAAGATGGTGGTAAGTGATGAAATTTAAATGTTCTGTTTATATTTATAGGATTATTTTATTACTTTCCATAAAGAATATGATTAATACTAAAAATACAATTTGCATTTTGGCCCTGGCTGGTGGCTCAGTGGATAGAGCATCAGCCTGGCATATGGATGTCCCAGGTTCGATTCCTGTTAGGGCACACAGGAGAAGCAACTATTTGTTTCTCTCCCACTCCCTCTCCCCCTTTTCTCCTTCTTCTCCCACAGCTAGTGGCTCAATTGGTTCAAGCATGGCCCAGGGTGCTGAGGATAGCTCCACTGGAGCTAAAATATCTGGGTACTTGAGCATTTGCCCAGATGGGGTTGCCAGCTTAATCCCTGTCAGGGTGCATGCAGAAGTCTGCATCACTATCTCTCATCCTCTCACCTAAAAATAATTTTGCAGTTTGTTATTAACAACAATCTGCAGTCTGTTGCTCATCAGCTCACATTTATCCTTGGGATATATTATGGCTGAACTGACCTAATGGAAGTAGGGCTGTTGATGTCACTTACTCTGAATGTGTACATCTATTATTACTTCTGTATATGCACTACTCAGTGATGCCAAGACGTGGCCACTCAAAAGTTCTCTGCATCACACTGTTCACATTGTAAACTTAGGTAATGAGCTGATGGATATAGTACCAAAAGCCTCTAAATTTAGCTAACATGTTGGGGTGTTTTTAATTAGCAGTACTTATAAGATAGGTCAAGTTGAAAATAAATGCTGGTTAAGGTGCAGACAGTTTCAGGAAAAAATTATGGTGTCAAGTTACCAAAAGCATTCTTTCACCTAGAATGCTCTCTGAACACCTGCCATTTTACAACCTAAATATCATCTCCTCAAAAGGATAAATTAAGGAACAATATCCATTTAAACAACAAACAGAAATAAAAACATAATTCTATAAAAAGAAGTCAAGAGCTGGACAAACTCTAGATTAGAAAGAATTATAGAATTAGTAAATTGGGAAATAGTAGCAAGAAATTCACCCAGACTCCAATATAAAGAAAAATATCAAGAACTAGTTAAAGATGTGCCTGACCAGGCAGTGGTGCAGTGGATAGAGAGGTGGACCGGGATGCGGAGGACCTAGGTTTGAGACCCCAAGGTTGCCAGTTTGAGCACGGGCTCATCTGGTTTGAGCAAAAGCTCACCAGTACCCAAGGTCACTGGCTTGAGCAAGGGGTTACTTAGTCTGCTGAAGGCCTAGGGTCAAGGCACATAAGAGAAAGCAATCAATGAACAACTAAGGTGTCGCAATGAAAAACTAATGATTGATGCTTCTCATCTCTCTCCGTTCCTGTCTGTGTGTCCCTATCTATCCCTCTCTCTGACTTTCTCTCTGTCTCTGTAAACAAAACAAAACAAAACAAAACAAAAAAACCCAAACTAGTTAAAGATGTGAAGGATACATTTTGGAGTCTTTAGGCATATCTAGGAAGAGTTCCAAAAAAAAAAATAAAGGAGGGGGGGCAGCAAGATGGCAATGGAGTAGGCAGACGCACCAACTTCTACCTCCCAGAACCAAAGTGGATTACAACTTAATTTGAAGAACCATCATCTGGAAAAACCAACTTTGGACTAAACTAAGAGGACTCTTTAACCAAGGAACACTGAGAAGCCACATTGAGACTGCAATACCAGCAAAGGGAAGCAGGACACCAGCCAAACAAGCTCTCCTGTGGCACTCAGAGCAGAGTCACTTAGAAGGAGGGAGCCTTCAGGAATACAGTATTGAGTGTTGAGATCTGAGCAGCAGTGCCCCCACCTACACAGCTGAGGGCTTGCAGAAGGGTAGATGATGGCTGGATATGAAAGCACAGTCCCATCAGTGTGGGCAGAAGCCGAGCTAGCCATGACTGAGACCTGGTATGAGCTTAGTCTCACCAGTCAAGAGTGGAAGGGGTGCACGAAAGTGGTCTAACCTGGCTGCGGGTCGGGTGAGCAAGAGTGGTCCTGTCTACAATCCCACCCACAGGGGAAGCCCCATAGGGCCTGGGCTTCTGGCCAGTGTGCAAGCACAGCTTGGCCTGCAGGGGTGGGTGAAAGCCGTGGAACAGGCAAAGGCCCGTGGCTGAGCATAGGTGCGCAGCACTGCCTAATTAGGCTTGCGGCCCTGGCACAGCACGCAGCCCCACCTGTGGGGGTGGGGTGAAGGCTGAGGCTGGCCGAGACTTGTATACTGGGCACATGAACACAGCCCCTCCCATGGAGGAGAGGTGGAAACTGCAGCAACTGCCACAGCAGGCTAGCACCAGCAATGCCCATACCCAAATGCCCAAGGCAGTGGCAGGGGGAGTGGTGAGCCTGCAGACAGACCACACCTCAGAAACACAAAGGCTACACCCATTGGACTCCAGTGGCCACACACTTCTTATACACAGACAGAATGGGAAGGCAGAGAAATACAGCCCAAATGAATCAAGAGAAATCCCCAGAAAAGGACTTGAACGAGTCAGATATAACCAAATTAACAGACGAAGAGTTTAAAATAATGATTGTTAAGATGCTCAAACATCTTAGAACAACAATAGATGGACATAACAAACACCTAAATGAAGAGATAGCAAATATAAAAAAGGACATTGAAATAATAAAAAAGAATCAGTCAGAAATGACAAATACAGTATCAGAAATAAAGACCACAATGGAAGGAATTAAAAGAAGGATGAATGAAGCTGAGAATCGAATCAGCGAGTTAGAGGACAAGATAAATGAAGGCATGGAAGCAGAGCAAAAAAAAAAAAAAAAAAAAAAAAAGAGACTCAAAAAGTCTGAGGAAACTCTAAGAGAGCTCTGTAACAACATGAAAAGAAATAAAATCTGCATCATAGGGGTTCCTGAAGAAGAAGAGAAAGAACAAGGGATAGAGATTTTGTTTAATCAAATCATAGCTGAAAACTTTCCTAAATTGATGCAGGAAAAAGTCTCACAAGTTCAAGAAGCACAGAGAACTCTATTAAAGAGAAACTCAAAGAAATCTACACCAAGACACACCATAATTAAAATACCAAAGCTGAGAGATAAAGAGAAAATATTAAAAGCTGCTCGAGGAAAAAAGGCTATCATCTACAAAGGAGCCCTCATAAGGATGACATTCGACTTCTCAACAGACACACTTGAGGCCAGAATGGAATGGCAAGAAATATTCAAAGTAATGCAGAACAAGAGCCTACAACCAAGACTACTTTATCCAGTAAGGCTATTGTTTAAAATTGAAGGAGAAATAAAAAGCTTCCCAGACCAAAAAAACCCCAACAACAACAACAAAAAAAAAAACCTCAAGGAATTTATTACAACCAAACCAATGCTGCAAGAAATGTTAAGGGACCTATTGTAAACAGATCGGGGGGGGGGGGAATATAGCAAAAAAGGAATACAGCTTTAAAGAATAAAATGGCAATAAACAACTACATATCAATAATAACCTTAAATGTAAATGGATTAAATTATCCAAACAAAAGACATAGGGTAGCTGCATGGATAAGAACACAGGACCAATATATACGCTGTCTACAAGAGACACACCTCAAAACCAAAGATGCAAATAGACTGAAGGTAAAACTATGGAAAAAAGTATTTCATGCAAATGGAAATGAAAAAATGTTGAGGTAGCAATACTTATATCAGACAAAATGAACTTTAAAACAAAGACTATAGTAAGAGATAAAAAAGGTCACTACATAATGTTAAAGGGAGCAATCCAACAGGAAGATATAACTGTTACAAATATCTATGCACCTAATATAGGAGCACCTAAATATATAAAGCAGACTTTGATGGATTTAAAGGGCAAGATCAACAGCAATACTATAATAGTAGGGGATTTCAATACCCCACTACATCACTAGATAGATCCTCAAGAAAGAAAATTAACAAAGAAATAGCAGACTTAAAGGAAACACTAAATCAATTCGATTTAATAGATATCTTCAGAACCTTTCACCCTAAAACAGCAGAATATACATTCTTTTCAAGTGCTCATGGTACATTCTTGAGGACAGACCACATGTTAGGGCACAAAAGCAGTCTCAACAAATTTAAGAAGATTGAAATTATATCAAGCATTTTCTCTGATCACAATGTCATGAAACTAGAAATCAACCACAACAGAAAAACTGAAAAATACTTAAACACTTGAAAACTAAATAGCATGTTATTAAATAACAAATGGGTTAACAATGAGATCAAAGAAGAAATAAAAAAGTTTCTAGAAACAAATGATAACGAGCATACAACAACTCAAAATTTATGGGACACAGCAAAAGCAGTCCTGAGAGGGAAGTTCATAGCATTACAGAAATACCTTAAGAAGCTAGAAAAAGCTCAAATAAACAACTTAACCCTGCATTTAAAAGAACTAGAAAAAGAACAGCAAGTAAAGCCCAGAGGTAGTAGACGGAAGGAAATAATAAAGATCAGAGTGGAAATAAATGACATAGAGGCTAAAGAAACAATACAGAGGATCAATAAAACCAGGAACTGGTTCTTTGAAAAGGTAAACAAGATCCATGAACTTTTAGCCAGACTCACCGAGAAAAAAAGAGAGAGGATTCAAATAAATAAAATTAGAAATGAGAGTGGAGAAATAACAACTGACACCACAGAAATACAAAATATTGTAAGAAAATACTATGAAGAACTGTATGCCAAAAAATTAGACAACCTAGATGAAATGGACAAATTTCTTGAAACATATACTCGTTTAAAACTCAATTAAGAAGAATCAGAAAACATAAACAGACCTATTACAACAAATGAGATTGAAACAGTTATCAAAAACTCCCAACAAACAAAAGCCCAGGGCCAGATGGCTTCACAAGTGAATTCTACCAAATATTCAAAGAAGAACTAACTCCTATCCTTCTCAAGCTATTTCAAAAAATTCAAGAGAAAGGAAGACTTCCAAGCTCCTTTTATGAGGCAAGCATTATTCTGATTCCAAATTTGGGCAAAGAGAATACAAAGAAAGAAAAGTATAGGCCAATATCCCTGATGAATTTAGATGCAAAAATCCTCAACAAAATATTAGCAAACCGGATCCAGCAATATATGAAAAAAATCATACACCATGATCAAGTGGGATTTATTCTGGGAAGGCAAGGCTGGTACAATACAGTATTTGCAAATCAATCAATGTGATTCATCACATAAACAAAAGGAAGGAGAAAAACCACATGATAATTTCAATAGATGCAGAAAAAGCATTTGATAAAATCCAGCACTCATTCATGATCAAAACTCTCAGCAAAGTGGGAATACAGGGAACATACCTCAACATGATAAAGGCCATCTATGACAAACCCACAGCCAACATCATACTCAATGGGCAAAAATTAAAAGCAATCCCCCCCTTAAGATCAGGAACAAGGCAAGGGTGCCCCCTTTCACCACTTATTCAACATAGTCCTGGAAGTCCTAGCCACAGCAATCAGACAAGAAAAAAAAATAAAAGGCATCCAAATTGGAAAAGAAGTAAAACTATCATTATTTGCAGATGATATGATACTGTATATAGAAAATCCTAAAGTCTCAGTCAAAAACTACTCGACCTAATAAATGAATTCAGCAAGGTGGCAGGATATAAAATCAATATTCAGAAACCAGAGGCATTTTTACACACCAACAATGAGCTGTCAGAAAGAGAAATTAAGGAATCAATCCCCTTCACTATTGCAACCAAAAAATAAAGTACCTAGGAGTAAATTTAACTAAGGAGATGAAAGACTTGTACTCGGAAAATTATAAAACATTGATAAAAGAAATCAAGGAAGATACAAACAAGTGGAAGCATATACCGTGCTCATGGTTAGGAAGAATAAACATCATTAAAAGTCTATATTACCCAAAGCAATTTATAAATTCAATGCAATACCAATTAAAATATCAATGACATACTTCAAAGATATAGAACACATATTCCAAAAATTTATATGGAACCAAAAAAGAACACGAATAGCCTCAGCAATCTTGAAAAGAAAGAATAAAGTGGGAGGCATCACACTGCCTGATATAAGTTATACTACAAGGCCATTGTACTCAAAACAGCGTGGTACTGGCATAAGAATAGGCATATGGATCAATGGAACAGAACAGAGAACCCAGAAATAAACCCACAGCTTTATGGACAACTGATATTTGACAAAGGAGGTAAGAGCATACAATGGAGTAAAGACAGCCTCTTCAACAAATGGTTTTGGGAAAATTCGACAGTTACCTGCAAAAAAAATGAAACTGGATCACCAACTTACACCATTCACAAAAATAAACTCAAAATGGATAAAAGACTTAAATGTAAGCTGTGAAACCATAAGCATCTTAGAAGAAAACATAGGCAGTAAGCTCTCCAACATCTCTTGCAGCAATATATTTGCTGGTTTATCTCCACAGGCAAGTGAAATAAAAGACACAATAAAAATGGGATTATATCAAACTAAAAGCTTTTGCACAGCTAAAGACAGTAAGAACAGAATAAAAAGACAAACTACACAATGGGAGACCATATTTGACAATACATCTGATAAGGGTTGTTTTTTTTTAAAGAGTACTTTATTTTTATTATTATTATTTACAGAGACAGAGCGAGAGTCAGAGAAGGGATACATAGGGACAGACATACAGGAACACAGAGAGATGAGAAGCATCAATCATCAGTTTTTTGTTGTGGCACTTTAGTTCATTGATTGCTTTCTCATACGTGCCTTGACTGTGGGGCTACAGCAGACTGAGTAACCCCTTGCTCAAGCCAGCAACCAAGCTGGTGAGCTTTGCTCAAACTAGATGAGCCCGTGCTCAAGCTGGTGACCTTGGGGTCTTGAACCTGGGTCCTCCGCGTCCCAGTTCAATGCTCTATCCATTGCGCCACCACCTGGTCAGGCTGATAAGGGATTAATAACCAAAATTTATAAAGAACTTGTAAAACTCAACACCAGGAAGACAAACAATCCAATCAAAAACTGGGCAAAAGAAATGAGTAGACACTCCTCCAAAGAGGACATACAGATGGCCAATAGGCAGATGAAAAAATGGTCAACATCACTAATCATTAGAGAAATGAAAATGAAAACCACAATGAGGCCTGACCTGTGGTGGTGTAGTGGATGAAGCATAGACTTGGAATGCTGAGGTTGCCGGTTCAAAACCCTGGGCTTGCCTGGTCAAGGCACATATGGCAGTTGATGCTTCCTGCTCCTCCCCCTGTTCTCTCTATCTCTTTCCTCTCTCTCTCTCTCTCTTTCTGTCTTTCTCTCTCTCTCCAATAAAAATGGATAAATATAACCTTTAAAAAATAATAAAACCACAATGAGATATCACCTCACACCAGTCAGAATGGTGCTCATCAACAAAACAATACAGAAGAAGTGCTGGCAAGGATGTGGAGAAAAGGGAACTCTCCTGCATTGCTGGTGGGAATGCAGACTGGAGCAGCCACTGTGGAAAATAGTATGGAGATTCCTCAAAAAATTAAAAATTGAACTGCCTTTTGATGCAGCTATCCCACTTTTAGGAATATACCCCAAGAACACCACAGCACTGTTACAAAAGGAGAAATGCACCCCCATGTTTATGGCAGCATTGTTCACAATAGCAAAGATCTAGAAACAACCCAAGTGTCCATCAGTGGACGAGTGGATTAAAAAGCTTTGATACATATATACAATGGAATACTATGGGGCCATGAAAAAGAAATAAATCTTACCTTTTGTGACAACATGGATGGACCTGGAAACTATTATGTTAAGTGAAATAAGCCAGGCAGAAAAAGAAATATATATGACTTCACTCATTTGAGGAATCCAATGAACAATGTGAACTGAGGAACGGAATTGAGACAGAGGAGAGATCAAAGGGACCAGAGGAAAAGAGGACCGAGGGAAAGCAAATGATAGGATGGGATAAACCTGAAGGGAAGGGCAGAGGGCGCTATGGGGAGGGAGGGGGAAGGAGATGTTGAGGGGAATATGGGGGAGGGTGATGCATTCAGGGCAATACTAGAATCTATGTAAACAATAAATTGAAATCAATAAAAAAAGAAAATAAAGGAGGAAATTATGAACAAACAATATTTGGTGAGACAATAATTTAAAGATTTCTCAAATTAAAGAAAGATGTACACTCTTAAATGAAAGTGAGTTCCAAATACCAAGCAGTATATATGTGAATAAATCCACACAGTGAGCACATTGCATCATAGATAATGAGAAAGTCTTATAGCAGCCAGAGAGAAAAGACATATTATCTATAAAGGAATTACAATTTAATGGAAAGATGGCTTCTCATCAATAATAATAGATGTCAGAAGACAGAGTAACATTACAAAATTACTGAAGAAAAATACAATCAATGTAGAATTTCATATCCAGTTAAACTATCACTTAACAAAAAAAGAGAGTAAAACTTGCCACAGACTCATATTGAAAAACGTAAGAATCTTTTTTTTAATCAAGGAGAGCTGAACCTAGAAGAAAAGCATGTGGTAAAAAATAAACAACTGACCAGAAAACAATGAGGATAAGGTGGAGATAAAATATACTGGGAAATGTATTTATGTGATTTAAAAATCCCTCATAAAACAAAATTTGTCATGTTTTAATTAAAAAGATAAAAACTAAAACTCTCCTTAATAAGATTGTATTCTTTTGTGTTTATAAATGTGTGTGAGTGTGTGTATGTTCAATGGGTAGATAAGTATAAGTCTTTTAAAACAGTTTACCATCACCTAGCTTTAACATAATCAATATTTTGCTAATTTTGTTTCATGCATTGCTAAAATCCATAAGGGATGCAAATGTGGAATAATTTTAGAGTATATTAAAACTTCTTCATTAAAATACACGCTAATTTTTTAAAATTAAATGAGAGCAGAGGAAGCAGAGAGACAGATTCCTGCATGCACCCGGACCAGGATTCACTTGGCAAGCACCCTATGGGGTGAAGCTCTGCCCATCTGGGGTATTGTTCCATTGCTTGGCAACCGAACTATTTTTAGCACCTGAGGCAGAGGCCCTAGAGCCATCCTAAGTGCCCAGGGCCAACTTGCTCAAATCAATACAGCCATGGTTGTAGGAGGAGGGTAGGGAGAGGGGGGAGAGAGAGAGAAGGGGGAGGGGTGCAGAAGCAGATGGTCTCTTCTTTTGTGTGCCCTGACTGGGAATCAAATCTAGGACATCCACATGCCACCAATGCTCAACCACTGAGCCAACCATCCAGGGCCACATAATAAATTTAAGACAACCTAACAAATAGGTATACAATCCTAAATTCTAAAATTACAGGAAATTTATAAAGAATTATCAATCCAACAGAAGACAGGAGAGGAAAAGAACTGATGGAAAAAATTCCAAGTAGTAAATTAAAAAGTAAAATGGTAGAAATGCCTAAATACATCACTAATAGCAACAAATATAAACAAATTAGATACATATTAAAAGATAAGAAGTGGACTAAACTAAGAGGACTCTTCAACCAAGGAACACTGAAGAAGCCACACTGAGACTGGTAGGAAAAGTGGAAATGTGGAGAGGGCTTCCCAGCTCCCCAGAGCGAACGGCAGCTGGGAGAGACTCACGTGGTGGGAAGTGAGTTTAGCAGAGAGGGGAGGGTCCTGAGTCCTAGGAACAAAGCTCCAGTCTGCAGCCCCAGAGCCTAGAAGAGGTGTAAGGACAGTATTTAGCTGGAAACAAGTCAGGATACTGTTTGTGAGAAAGAGTCTGATTTCTCAGACCCAGGATTCTTCTTAAAGTGACCGCGCAGAAAACCTCTTTCACAACCACTCATCCGGGGCTTCGGGGGATGGGGAGAGAGGAGAAGACCAGAGTAGCAGGAAGAGAGTGTAATCTAGGAGGCACAGGGAGAAACATTTTGGGAGACAGCCACCTTAACTCCTGGGACAAGTCACTCCCCAAATCTGAAGTGAATATTTCCCCTGGAAACAGCAATACCAGCAAAGGGAAACAGGAGAGCAGCTAAACAAGCTCTTCCACGGCACTCAGAGCAGAGTTGCTTAGAAGGAGGGAGCTTTCAGGTCTACAGTAGTGAGTGTTAGGGTCTGAGCTGCAGCGCCCACACCCACACAGCTGAAGGATCCCCGGAGGGTGGGCGGCAGCAGGACGTGGAGGCGTGGTTCTGTCGGCAGGGGCGGAAGCCTGCTGGCCACCACTGGGCTCACATGTGAGCTCAGTCTTGCCCGGCTGGGGAGGAGTAGGTGTGCAAAAGTGGTCAAGCCCAGCTGCTGGCAGCCTGTAATCCAGCCTGTGAGAGAAGGGCGGGAACCCCGGAAGGGGTGGAGACCAACCCTTGAGCAAGGGCACAGGAGCCCAGCCTTGCCCTGCCCGTGCAACCAAGACTTGTGGCCTGACTTGGGAGCCGGCTTCTCCAGCGGGGGTGGAGCCAAAAGCCCAGAACAGGCGGAGTTCCACTACTGAGCTGAGCATGGGCACGCAGTCCTGCCCAACTGGTAGAGCCAAGGATAGCAGCCATTGTGGGGTGAAAGCCCGGAAACAGGCAGAGACCTGCAGCTGAGCAAAGGTGCTCACCACTGCCCCCAGGGCCGAGTATAACACCACCCACAGGGGTGGGGCAAGGGCCAAGGCCACCAAGGCTTGTGCACCCGAGCACATGATCACAGCCACTCCCATGAAGGAGAGGTAGAAACCACAGCAACAGCCCCAGTGGACAGGCACCGGCAATGCCCAAACCCAAAAGCCCTAGGCAGCAACAGAAGAGGAGGTGGCGGGCTTGCAGACAGACCATACCTAGGGAACAGAGGCCATACCCAGTGGACTCCAGAGGCCAAAACCTTCCTTTACACAGAGAAAATGCGAAGGCAAAGAAATGCAACACAAATGAACCAAGAGAAATCCCCAGAAAAGGACCTAAATGAATCAGATATAACCAAATTACCAGATGCAGAGTTTAAAATAACGATTGTTAGGATGCTCAAAGATATTAGAACAACAATAGATGGTCATTATGAACACCTAAATAAAGAGATAGCAAATATAAAAAAGGACATTGAAATAATAAAAAAGAATCAATCAGAAATGACAAACACAATAGCTGAAATAAAGAACACAATGAAAGGAATTAAAAGCAGGATGGATGAAGCAAAGAATCGAATCAGCGAGTTAGAAGACATGATAAATAAAGGCACGGAAGCAGAGCAGAAAAAAGAAAAGAGACTCAGAAAGTCTGAGGAAACTCTAAGAGAGCTCTATGACAACATGAAGAGAAATAACATCTGCATCATAGGGGTTCCTGAAGAAGAAGAGAAAGAACAAGGGATAGAGACTTTTTAAAATAAAATCATAGCTGAAAACTTCCCTCAGTTAAGGTAGGAAAACATCTCACATGTTCAGGAAGCTCGGAGAACTCCATTAAGGAGAAACCCAAAGAAATCAACACCAAGACACATCATAATTAAAATACCAAAGCTAAGTGATAAAGAGAAAATATTAAAAGCTGCTAGACAAAAAGAGACTATCATCTACAAAGGAGCCCCCATAATGATGAATTCTGACTTCTCAACAGACACACTTGAGGCCAGAATGGAATGGCAAGAAATATTCAAAGTAATGCAGAACAAGAGCCTGCAACCAAGACTACTTTATCCAGCAAGGCTATCATTTAAAATTGAAGGAGAGGCCTGACCTGTGGTGGTGCAGTGGATAAAGCATCGACCTGGAAATGCTGAGGTCGCCGGTTCGAAACCCTGGGCTTGCCTGGTCAAGGCACATATGGGAGTTGATGCTTCCAGCTCCTCCCCCCCTTCTCTCTCTCTGTCTCTCCTCTCTCTCTCTCCTTCTCCTCTCTAAAATGAGTAAATAAAATAAAAATTAAAAAAAAAAGATTAGAATTGCTTTGTGCAAATGCTCAACACTTTGCCTACCCTACGTTATATTCAAGAATTAAACATGCAAATTTAAAAAAAAAAAATTGAAGGAGAAATAAAAAGCTTTCCAGACAAAAAAAAAAAAAAAAAAAAGGAATTCACTACAACTAAACCAAGGCTGCAAGAAATGCTAAGGGACCTGTTGTAAACAGATCAAAGGAGAAAAAAAAATATAGCAAAAGAGGAATACAGTTTTAAAGAATAAAATGGCAATAAACAATGACATCAATAATAACCTTAAATGTAAATGATTAAATGATCCGATCAAAAGACATAGGGTAGCTGCATGGATAAGAAAACAGGACCCATACATATGCTGTCTACAAGAGACACACCTTAAATCAAAGATGCACATAGACTGAAGATAAAGGGACGGAAAAAAATATTTCATGCAAATGGAAATGAAAAAAAAAAAAAGCTGGGGTAGCAATACTTATATCAGACAAAATGAACTTTAAAACAAAGACTATAGTTAGAGATAAAGAAGGTCACTACATAATGATAAAGGGAGCAATCCAAAAGGAAGATATAACCGTTATAAATATCTACGCACCTAATATAGGAGCACCTAAATATATAAAGCAGACTTTGATGGATTTAAAGGGCAAGATCAACAGCAATACTATAATAGTAGGGGATTTCAATACCCCATTAACATCATTAGATTAATCCTCAAGAAATAAAATTAACAAAGAAATAGCAGACTTAAAGGACATATTAGATCAACTCGATTTAATAGATATCTTCAGAACCCTTCACCCTAAAACAGCAGAATATACATTCTTTTCAAGCACTCATGGTACATTCTCTAGAATAGACCACATGTTAGGGCACAAAAGCAGTCTCAACAAATTTAAGAAGATTGAAATAATATCGAGCACTTTCTCTGATCACAATGGCATTAAACTAGAAATCAACACAACAGAAAAACTGAAAAATACTCAAAGACTTGGAAACTAAATAGCATGTCATTAAATAACGATTGGGTAAACAATAAGATCAAAGAAGAAATTAAAAAATTTCTAGAAACAAACAATAATGAGCATACATCAACTCAAAATTTATGGGACACAGCAAAAGCAGTCCTGAGAGGGAAGTTGATAGCATTACAGGCATACCTCAAGAAGCTAGAAAAAGCTCAAATAAACAACTTGACCCTACATCTAAAAGAACTAGAAAAAGAACAGCAAGAAAAGCCCAGAGGTAGTAGAAGGAAGGAAATAATAAAGATCAGAGCAGAAATAAATGACATAGAGGCTAAAGAAACAATACAGAGGATCAATGAAACCAGGAGCTGGTTCTTTGAAAAGGTAAACAAGATTGATGAACCTTTAACCAGACTCACCAAGAAAAAAAGAGAGAGGACTCAAATAAAATTAGAAACGAGAATGGAGAAATAACAACGGACACAACAGAAATACAAAATATTGTAAGAAAATACTATGAAGAACTGTACGCCAAAAAACTAGACAACCTAGATGAAATGGACAAATTGATTGAAACATATAATCTTCCAAAAATTAATCTGGAAGAATCAGAAAACCTAAACTGACCAATTACAACAAATGAGATAGAAACAGTTATAAAAAAAAACTCCCAAAGGCCCTGGCTGGTTGGCTCAGCGGTAGAGCGTCAGCCTGGCGTGTGGGGGACCCAGGTTCAATTCCCGGCCAGGGCACATAGGAGAAGCGCCCATTTGCTTCTCCACCCCCCCTCCTTCCTCTCTGTCTCTCTCTTCCCCTCCCTCAGCCGAGGCTCCATTGGAGCAAAGATGGCCTGGGCACTGGGGGTGGCTCCTTGGCCTCTGCCCCAGGCGCTAGAGTGGCTCTGGTTGTGGCGGAGCGATGCCCCGGAGGGGCAGAGCATCGCCCCCTGGTGGGCAGAGCTTTGCCCCTGGTGGGCGTGCTGGGTGGATTCCGGTTGGGCGCATGCGGGAGTCTGTCTGACTGTCTCTCCCCGTTTCCAGCTTCAGAAAAATACAAAAAAACCAAAACAAACAAACAAAAAAACCTCCCAAAAAAGAAAAGTCCTGGGCCTGATGGCTTCACAAGTGAATTCTACCAAATATTCAAAGAAGAACTAACTCTTATCCTTCTCAAGCTATTTCAAAAAATTCAAGAGGAAGGAAGACTTCCAAGCTCCTTTTATGAGGTGAGCATAATTCTGATTCCAAAACCAGGCAAAGACAACACACAAAAAAGAAAATTATAGGCCAATATCCCTGATGAATTTAGATGCAAAAATCCTCAACAAAATATTAGCAAACCGGATCCAGCAATATATGAAAAAAATCATACACCATGATCAAGTGGAATTTATTCTGGGGAGGCAAGGCTGGTACAATATTCATAAATCAATCAATGTGATTCATCACATAAACAAAAGGAAGGAGAAAAACCACATGATAATTTCAATAGATGCAGAAAAAGCATTAGATAAAATCCAGCACCCATTCATGATCAAAACTCTCAGCAAAGTGGGAATACAGGGAACATACCTCAACATGATAAAGGCCATCTATGACAAACCCACAGCCAACATTATACTCAATGGGCAAAAATTAAAAGCAGTCCCCTTAAGATCAGGAACAAGGCAAGGGTGCCCCCTTTCACCACTTATTCAACATAGTCCTGGAAGTCCTAGCCACAGCAATCAGACAAGAAAAAAAAATAAAAGGCATCCAAATTGGAAAAGAAGAAGTAAAACTATCATTATTTGCAGATGATATGATATTGTATATAGAAAATCCTAAAGTTGCAGTGAAAAAACTACTAGACCTGATAAATGAATTCAGCAAGGTGGCAGGATATAAAATCAATACTCAGAAATCAGAAGCGTTTTTATACACTAACAATGAACTGTCAGAAAGAGAAATTAAGGAATCAATCCCCTTTATCATTGCAACCAAAAAAATAAAGTACCTAGGAATAAATTTAACCAGGGAGATTAAAGACTTGTACTCAGAAAATTATAAAACATTGATAAAAGAAATCAAGGAAGGTGCAAACAAGTGGAGGCATATACCGTGCTCATGGTTAGGAAGAATAAACATCATTAAAAGTCTATATTACCCAAAGCAATTTATAAATTCAATGCAATACTGATTAAAATACCATTGACTTACTTCAAAGATATAGAACA
The DNA here is from genome assembly GCF_036850995.1 of Saccopteryx leptura. Classification (NCBI taxonomy): domain Eukaryota; kingdom Metazoa; phylum Chordata; class Mammalia; order Chiroptera; family Emballonuridae; genus Saccopteryx; species Saccopteryx leptura. The sequence goes on from NC_089505.1 coordinate 257,421,390, forward strand.
CATATTCCAAAACTTTATATGGAACCAAAAGAGAACACGAATAGCCTCAGCAATCTTGAAAAGGAAGAATAAAGCAGGAGGTATCACACTTCTGGATATCAAGTTATATTATAAGGCCATTGTACTCAGAACAGCCTGGTACTGGCATAAGAACAGGCATATGGATCAATGGAACAGAACTGAAAACCCAGAAATGAACCCACACTTTTATGGACAACTGATATTTGACAAAGGAGATTAAGTGCATACAATGGAGTAAAGACAGCCTCTTCAACAAATGGTTTTCGGAAAATTGGTCAGCTACCTGCAAAAATATGAAACTAGACCACCAACTTACACCATTCACAAAATTAAACTCAAAATGGATAAAAGACTTAAATGTAAGCCATAAAACCATAAGCATCTTAGAAGAAAACATAGGCAGTAAGCTCTCTGACATCTGTCGCAGCAATATATTTGCCGATTTGTCTCCACAGGCAAGTGAAACAAAAGACAGGATAAACAAATGGGACTTCATCAAACTAAAAAGCTTCTGCACAGCTAAAGACAATAAGAACAGAATAAAAAGACAAACTACACAATGGGAGAATATATTTGATAATGCATCTGATAAGGGGTTAATAACCAAAATTTATAAAGAACTTGTAAATCTCAACACCAGAAAGACAAACAGTCCAATCCAAAACTGGGCAAAAGAAATGAATAGACACTTCTCCAAAGAGGACATACAGATGGCCAATAGGCATATGAAAAAATGCTCAACATCACTAATCATTAGAGAAATGCAAATTAAAACCACAATGAGATATCACCTCACACCAGTCAGAATGGCGCTCATCAATAAAACAACACAGAATAAGTGCTGGCGAGGATGTGGAGAAAAGGGAACCCTCCTGCACTGCTGGTGGGAATGCAGACTGGTGCAGCCACTGTGGAAAATAGTATGGAGATTCCTCAAGAAATTAAAAATCGAACTGCCTTTTGACCCAGCTATACCACTGTTAGGAATATACCCAAAGAACACCCTAGCACTGTTTGAAAAGAAGAAATGCACCACCATGTTTATGGCAGCATTGTTCACAATAGCAAAGATCTGGAAACAGCCAAGTGTCCGTCAGAGGACGAGTGGATTAAAAAGCTTTGGTATATATATACTATGGAATACTACTCAGCCATAAGAAATGATGACATCGGATCATTTACAACAACATGGATGGACCTTGATAACATTATACTGAGCGAAATAAGTAAATCAGAAAAAACTAAGAGGTATATGATTCCATACATAGGTGGGACATAAAAATGAGACTCAGAGACATGAACAACATTGTTGGAGTTACAGGGTGGGGGGAAGGAGAGGGAGGGGGCTGGGGGAGGGGAGGGGCACAAAGAAAACCAGTTAGAAGGTGACGGAAGACAATTTTATCAATGTCACCCAATAAAATTAATAAAAAAAAAGCATTCGTCTCATGGCTAATTCAGGCAGTTAGAAGAATAGTATAAGGATGCTAATTCTGCTTCTCAGGCCACATCCTGCAAAAGGGGCCCCAAGCAAATTGGTGATTTGGCTCCTCTGATTTTGCCAATTGGATTAAAAAAATAGGTCAGGAATTCCCTGAAATGGAACTAACAATACATGAGCATAAATTTAAAGGACTTTTAGATACTGGAGCTGATATATCTGTTATTGCTAAGCTACATTGGCCTCCTTCCTGGCCTACTCATGCAGCAGCCACAGAATTACAAGGTATAGGGCAGAGTAAATCCCCTCAACAAAGTTCTAGTTTTCTAAATTGAGAAGATTAAGAAGGTCATTCTGGATTTTTTAAGCCTTATGTGCTCCCTGGATGGCCAGTTAATTTGTGGGGTAGAGATGTTTTGAAAAATATGGGAGTGTTGCTTGTCAGTCCTAATGGTTTAGTCAGTACTCAAATGCTTGATCGGGTATTTTTGCCCACCAAGGGACTAGGGAAAGAACAACAAGGAATTCTCAACCCCAGAGAAGTGGCACCCAATACCAGAAGGTGTGGATTAGGATATCAAAATTTAGCATAGGGGCCTTGGTAGCTCCTGCTACCTCAAAAATGCATTGTGCAGACCCAATTACTTGGAAATCAGATAATCCTGTATGGGTAGACCAACAGCCCCTTTCTCAGGAGAAACTTAGGGCAGCTGCTCAATTGGTACAAGAGCAGCTACCAGCTTGGGCACATTGAACCATCTAATAGCCCATGGAATACACTTCTGTATTTTGATCTTGTTGCCTCCTGGATTACCAAGGGGCATAGGCAACCCTTACAGCTTATAGGTTTTGAGCCTCAAAATTATTGTTGTTCCTTTTTTCAAAGGATCAACAACAGTGGCTCTGGGAAACTTCCACTAAATGGCAAATCACTCTTGCAAATCAATGGAAAACTTTATACTGAAACTGTCAACTTAAAATCAGCTCAAAGACTAGAATTATATGCCATTATCATGGCTTTTCAGCATTTGCCATATTCCCCCTTTAATCTATATACAGAGAGCAAATATTTACTTATGGTATTTCCACTATAAAGACTGTGGTCTTAGGGACAAAATGAAATGAACTATTTCAGCACTTCCTCCTTCTTCAAAGACTTGTATGTCAACATAGAGCTCCATGTTTTATAGGACATACTCGAGCTCACTCCATGCTCCCTGGAGCTTTAGCACAAGGGAATGCCCTTGTTGATCAAGCTACCCAAAAGAAAATTATTTGGAGCAACCATGATAGATCGAGCAATTCAGTCTCATACTATTCATCACCAGAACGCTGCAGCCCTGTGTAAACAGTTTCAACTTTCTAGGGAAGCAGCATGGCAGATTGGGAAATCCTGTCCAAGGGGTCCTATACTACCATCTGTCCCTTCATTTGGAGTTAACCCTCAAGGACCCCTACCAGGACAACTTTGGCAAATGGATGTTACTCATATACCTTCATTTGGCAAACAGTTTTATGTCCACGTTACAGTGGATACATATTCTGGATTTATAGTAACCTCTGTCAGAACAGGAGAGGCTGCTATGCATGCTATGCTATGCTCATTGTCTGTATGCATTGTTCTATTATTGGATTTCCTAAACAGGTTAAACTAACAATGCTCCTGAATATAGAGCAAAAGCATTTACTGTATATTGTCAAAATTTTTGAATTATATGTATTTCTTACAATCTTTAAAGTCAAGGTATTATTAAAGTGTACCCAGCAAATATTTTAAGGTCAATTTAAAAAAATTTAAAAGAGGGGAGTCATATCCTGGAACTCCTACGGGTCTACCATACCATGCTTTTTACTTAAAAAATTTACATTTCTTTTGAATGATGATGAACAGGAGATGCCAAATCTTTTTCTCCTGCAAACTACTACCTTCTTTATTTGATCCAGCTAATAACACTGTTTTGTCTTTTTCTAAATAGCCCCAGATATATGGAAAAGATTTATATAGGTGGAAGGGGATCCTCAAACCCCTCAGCGAGATCTTCTGAGCATGACTTTTAAGATACCAAGAGGCAGAAAAAGCCCACTAGAGATCAGGGGAACTACCAGCTTTTAGGATATGCCCTTAACGGCTCCAACACCCCAAAGGGGTCTCATAGGATGCCATCTGGATTCTGCTTCAATAGTGGAAAGGAAGGTCATTGAGCTAAAGCCTGCCATACTTACATGCCTCTGCTGTGAGGAAACAGGGACACTGGAAGGTAGGCTTCCCTCTTGCTCCTCTAAGGGAGGGTTCAGTCTCTTCCAGCCCTGCTCCAGCCACCTATGACCTAACCTTGCCCAGAATGCTGGGGTTTGCCACTGAAGGCTGAAGGTGCCCAGGGCCATCGGCCCCATCTACGACACTGTGAACGAGCCTAGGGCATTTCTTCCAAGAAGCAGGTAAACTGATCTCATTTGCACAAAGGCCACTTAACTATGTCTTGCCTGAATAGTCAGGTTTTTTATTCTTCCCTCGAAGATCTCTGTTGTGGGTGTTGATAGTTCCATTTTCTGCTGCTTTGTTTAATATATAGTGTTTCCTTTATTCCTCCTACCTCAATGCCCCACTCATATTTCAGGCTGGGACCTACTCTTAATTTAGAGCTCTCTTTCCCCCTTTTGACAACTTCTATTATGAATTTACCTTTGTCACTCAGCTTAGTGTATCCCAAGATTCTCTTTACCACTCCACAGTCACAGAGCTCCAGGGAAAAGCAACCTGGTCTCATCTCTCCAGGCAGAGGAGAACAGAAGCTCCATCTCCACACATGCTGTAGATGATTTTTCCAGTCTACCTGAATCATTACCAGCTAGAAGCAGCGGTCATTGGGACTTGGACATGAGCTGCAAAGTATAGAATTGTGACAACAATTCCAGTGCCATGCGGACTTTTCCTGGATGTGGACTTTTCCTGGACTCCTGCTCCTTGGGACAGCTCCTAACAGACTGAACTGGGGTTGGGTTGCATTTATCAGGGACTTGGCATGGTGTTGGGGCCAACTTGGACTTGGTGAACTTGTTAAGGACACTACTCTTTTATGGATTCTTGCTGTATTGGCCAAGAGTTTGCTTAAAGGCTTTAATCACTGTAAAAAAAAATAGAAGACCGGATAAAGAAGATGTGGCACATATACACCATGGTATACTATTCAGCCATAAGAAATGATGACATCAGATCACTTAAAACAAAATGGTGGGATCTTGATAACATTATACAGAGTGAAATAAGTAAATCATAAAAAACAAGAACTGCAGAATTCCACACATTGGTGAGACATAAAAACGAGACTAAGAGACATGGACAAGAGTGTGGTGGTTACGGGGGGAGGGGGAGGGGCACAAAGAAAACTAGATAGAAGGTGACGGAGGACAATCTGACTTTGGGTGATGGGTATGCAACATAATTGAATGACAAGATAACCTGGACATGTTTTCTTTGAATATATGTACCCTGATTTATTGATGTCACCCCATTAAAATTAATAAAAATTTATTTATTAAAAAAATAAAAAAATAAAAGATAAGAAGCTATTAGATTTGATTATGCTTCTTACAAGCATATTTTTGCTGGTATGCTTGTTACACAAAAAGGTTTAAATTAAAGGAAGGTAATAAACTTAAAAAAGCATAACCAAAAGGAAAAGTTAAGCAAAGCAAATTATATTAAATTTAGGAGCTTGTTTTCATCAAGTATCAGCATAAAGAGAATAAAAAGAGTAACCAAAAACTAGGAGAAGCTACTTGTCACATGTTTACAGAATATATAAAGAAAACCTATGAGTTAATAAGAAAGAGATAATTAATCCATTTAAATCTAGGCAAAATACACATATAGACATTTTAATGAAGAGGAACTACGAATAGAGAATACACATATAAAAAGGTGTTCAGCATCATTTGTTATCAGGGAAATACAAAATAAGAACAGATTTTTGCCTGACCAGGTGGTGGCGCAGTGGATAGGGCATAAAACTGGGATGCAGAGGACCCCAAGGTTGCCAGCTTGAGCTCAGGCTCATCTGGCTTGAGTGTGGGCTCATCTGCCTTGAGCATGGGATCATGAATGTGACCCCATGGTGGTTGGCTTGAAGCCCAGGGTCACTGGCTTGAGAAAGGGGTTGCTTGTTCTGCTGTAGCCTCCCAGTCAGGGCACATATGAGAAAGCAATCAATGAACAACTAAGGTGCCACAACGAAGAATTGATGCTTCTCATCTCTCTCTCTTCCTGTCTGTCTGTCCCTACCTGTCTCTCTCTCTGTCTCTGTCACAAAAAAAAGAAAGAAAGAAGAAAGAAGAAAGAAAGGAAGAAAAAGAAAAGAAGGAAGGAAGGAAGGAAGGAAGGAAGGAAGGAAGGAAGGAAGGAAAGAAAGAGAAAGAAAGAAAGAAAGAAAGAAAGAAAGAAAGAAAGAAAGAAAGAAAGAAAGAAAAAGAAAGAGAAAGAAAGAAAGAAAGAAAGAGAGGAAAGAGATTTTATTTCACACTTGCCATACTGGCAAAAAATTTAAAAAGTCTTATCATTTTTATTTTTTCATTTTTCTGAAGCTGGAAACAGGGAGAGACAGACAGACTCCCGCATGCGCCCGACCGGGATCCATCTGGCACGCCCACCAGGGGCGACGCTCTGCCCACCAGGGGGCGATGCTCTGCCCATCCGGGGCGTTGCCATGTTGCGACCAGAGCCACTCTAGCGCCTGAGGCAGAGGCCACAGAGCCATCCCCAGCGCCCAGGCCATCTTTGCTCCAATGGAGCCTTGGCTGCGGGAGGGGAAGAGAGAGACAGAGAGGAAGGAGAGGGGGAGGGGTGGAGAAGCAAATGGGCGCTTCTCCTGGGTGCCCTGGGCGGGAATCGAACCCGGGTCCTCAGCACGCTAGGCCGACGCTCTACCGCTGAGCCAACCGGCCAGGGCAAGTCTTATCATTTTTAAATGGAACAAAAGGAACAGGGTCACATATTCTGATGATTGCTTAAAAATTGGTACAACCTCTATGGTAAATATATAGTTTGATATAACCTAGAAAAGTTTCCTCATTAGAAAAATGGGCTTAATTATATCAACCTAATAGAGATGTTTTGAGGATTTAAATGATTTAACATGTTTTTTAGGAAGGTAATATTATGCTCATTTAAAAAAATTTTTTGTATAAGTGATGCATCCATAGATTTAGTAATCTATGAACTGGGAGAAGCTATTTACAATGCATATAAGTGACAAAACATGAGTGCCCAGAATGTGTAAATATATCTTATAGATGACGAAAAGGCAAATCATTTAATTAAAAAGGGCACATTCACATAAGAGGAAATGGAAATGGCCAATAAACATATGCCAAGATATTTAACCATTTTAATAATCAGGGAAAAACAAAGCAAACAAAAAACCAATGCCAATGAAAAATAAAAATATATGTTGAAATATATGTTTACTACTCCTGTGAGAGTGTAAACTGATTCTACTTCTTTAGAAGCAGTTGTCAATATCTAGTAAAGCTGAAAATGTACACATAGCTTGTGACTCCTCTCTTAATATATACCCTAGAATAGTGGTCTTCAAACTAAGCTGTGTATATCCTTGTGATTACAATATGTAGATTTTGCCAGGGTACTGTGGTAGTGATAGTTAAGAGAATCTTCAACTTGCACGTATACAGTCGTCCCTTGCCATATTGTGGTCCACTTTTCACAGTCTCACTGTATCGCGAATTTTTAAATTGTATGTATCTAATTTTGTATCATGGATTTTTCACTGTATAGTGGGATTTTGTGGTATATAGGTATTTTTATATATTTATTATTTTAGTTATTTTTGCAGTAAAATAAGCGAAATAAGTGTGGGAAAGGTTAATAACAGTGTGGGAAAGGTTTATAAGAGTGTGGGGAGGGCTTATAAAGCCTTGAAATATATATAAATAATAAAAGAAATATAAGGTCGCTACTTTGCAGATTTTCACCTATTGTGGGGGGTTCTGGAAGCTAGCCCCAGTGATAGACAAAGGACCGCTATACTTTTCTCCAGTGACTACTGTGTGCTTCTTGCCTACCTCATCGTTCAGAATTGCTCTTCTTCCACTCTTCAAAAAGAAAAAAAGGTACAATTTTTCTTTAATGAACTTTTCCTTAATTTCACTCTTCTATCCCCTAGTAATTATCAAAGAATGCATTGACTGAGAGAGGGAGAGAGACAGAGAGAGAGAGACAGAGAGAGAGACAGAGAGAAAGAGAAAGAGAGAGATTAGTGAGAATAAAGCAAAGAGAATGCTGAAAGGAAATGAATGCTAAAAATGGTTTTTATCTCCAACTTTTCAGCTATTCTTAATATTTATCCCAAGATGGAAAGAACACCATCCTGGAAAATACAAGGACCTTAAAGCACTGAGTATACTATTAAAGTAAATTGCCCCAGCCTGACCTGTGGATAAGGTGTTGACCTGGAATGCTAAGGTCACTGGTTTGAAACCCTGGGCTTGCCCAGTCAAGGCATGAGAAGCAACTACGAGTTGATACTTCCTGCCCCTACCCCCCACCCCCTTTCTCTCTCTTTCTAAAATCAATAAATAAACTATTATTTTAAAAAAGTAAATTGTCCCAGCAACCAGCATATTAGTATCTTTTTTTGCTAATAGGAAGTAGAATATATTTATTTATTTATTTTTTTATTTACGAGAGAGAAAGATAGAGAGAGGGACAAATAAGGACAGGCAGACAGGAAGGGAGAGAGATGAGGAGCATCGATTCTTCGCTGAGGCACCTCAGTTGTTCATTGATTGCTTTCTCATACATACCTTGACCAGGGGGCCACAGTAGAGCGAGTGACTCCTTGCTCAAGCCAGCGACCTTGAGCTTCAAGCCAGCAGCCTTTGGGCTCAAACCAGTGATGCCACGCTCAAGCTAGTGACCTCAAGTTTTGAACATGGGTCTTCTGCATCCCAGGCTGACACTCTATCCACTGTACCACCAACTGCTCAGGCTATTTAAATGTTTTATACAGTGAAATAAAATAAGGAATGACTGTAATCGAAATGTTTAGAAAATAATTTTGTATAATAGCAGGTTTATTGAATGATACAAGACAATGTAAAAGAAGTCACATAAAATTTTATTTGCAGGTGTTAGTCAGTGCAACTTGAAAAATTTGGTAGTCCCAGAGTACATTGCAATGGCCAGGATCAGTGTCATCAACTTAAACTGCTTTGGTTGCTCAAAGGGTCTTTTTGTTCTACTATGTACATACACAGTGTTTAATTCTAATATATATGGAATTATTTTTGAATTTTAAATATTTTTAAAAGCACATATGTCCAAAAGCTCTCACTGCAATACATATACATGCACATATTTACTGAAAGAATATCCTCCTCCTTGCTTTAGAAAGCTCTGTTATTTTACCTATATTTACATTTCATTTTTATAAATTAAAAAATGAGAAACAGTATATAGATTTACTTATTTTTAAATTATTAAGAAATAATTATATTAGATCTATATAGTTTTGATCTTGACTTTCATTAATTTATTACAAATATGTATTTGATTATGTATTTCTGATAATAATTTATTTTCTGATATTCCTTGAAGTGATTGAACACATTTATTTTAATTAAAACACTTAAATTCCTTTTAGCTCCCCCTTCTGCCTCATGTGCTGTTGTCTCTATTTCAATCTACCACCAAAGATATTTGTTTAATGAGACAGCTAATCTTCATATACATTTATCCACATACTTACCCTTTCTAATGCAACCTCATTCCTTCCTGCATCTTTGTGCCTCCATGGGGGATTATTTTCCTTTTTAAAGAAACTAAGCCTTTACAAAGATAATAAATTGTAGAGGTAAGGAGAAGGCGAGAAGAGTCTATAGAAGCAGCAGTAGGAGTGGAGAAATGTGACAATAATTAGATTCAAGGTAATTGCCGAAGTCTGAGAACTTTGGTGCCAACCATAGGTCCTATAAGATGGCTTAGAAACAGACAACACATGCCCCAGGATGAAAAAATAAAGGAGTTAATCAAGATTACAACAGCTATTTAGAGCTGTTCACAGTAGAAGAGTTTACTAATCTGTAAGGAAGGCATGGTCAAATAAGAATACATTCATGTAATGTACATATTATAATCGGCTGAGGTTAAGTAAACCAGAGTGTGATATGTATAATGAATCAGGCATTCTTGTTTTGATTTCAGTTATGTGACCTTGGCACATCATATCCCCTCTGGGTCCTTAGCTTATGTAAAATGGAGATAATAATAACTTACTTTGCCTTCCTCACAGGGCAGCAGTGAGTAGTCTGTGAACTAGTGAAGAGCATGGGCTCTGGAGTCAGGTGGGTCTGGGTGTAAATCTCAATGTAATACTTACCTGGGTATATTGGGTACATTTCAATGTCTTTATGCTTTAGTATCTTCATTAGCAAAATGGAGTTAATGATGATAACATAATAATGATAGTTAGGATTCACCAGAGTACGCTGAGATTTTTGCATAATGCCTGAAATATGATAAATAGTATTTTCTATTATTAGATAATTGAGAAATGAGTAATGTAAATAGAAACACTTAAAAATTTTTATAACATAGTTATATATTTATTAACAATTATTATCAAAAGTCTTATTTTGATTCTTTATACTGATTCTCTTTATTCTTTCCAAAGTCCTGAGTAAAAGAACCCCTCCATGAATTGTGACTATAGGTAGCATGGTTTGTCAGAGGGGGATTGAACAAACCATTCAGACATGAGCTTCCTTTGATAAAGTGTACTTCACTCTGGTTACATGGCTGATTATTTATGCTGATTACATATAGGTCATAAGAGAGACTAGTTTTCTTAGGGTATTCTAAGTGTATTGTATTTAAAGTCTTATGTAGCCCCCCAAATGGGATTCTTTGATGGAGGATGTTAGAAAGAACAACAGCCAAAGGCACATGAGAACCAATATATTAGCGTTGTGTACTTTTGCCCAGGGCTGATTCTAGGAAGAGAAACTATATAAGTTCCCCTTTCTCCCTAACTTGAAAGTAGTGACATGCAAAGCTTTACAAATATAGAAAGCAAATCTTACCTTATTTAAAGACATAGAAACAGAGTAAATATTTCTGTATCTCAACATGCAAATACAAGGAAGATAATTTAAGAAATTTTTAAACATTTCAAATGTTTATTTTTTAAACAAGTAAGAGAGTCATATGGTGCAACACTTAAAAACACAAATGTTATGCTTTCCTTCCCCTTTCCTAATCACCCTATTTCTTTTCTATCTTCAACTACTATGCCCAATTTCTTACTTGTCCTAGACATTACATATGAGTATGAGTATATATATATATGTGTGTGTGTGTGTGTGTGTGTGTATGTGTTTACACACATTTGTTATAGGGATTTAATCTTAATGCAATTGCAGAAGTTGGCTAAACAATCCTTGTTAGGCTGTTATCTTTATGTCTAGTGCTAGAGCTTATAATCTCTTCTGCAGGACAGATAGTTGAGGGAAGGTGGATATAAAAGAGAAGGAAGCAAACTGTAGATTCCATGAGCATGAGCTGGAATCTACAAGGATAAATGGGAATATCTATCTGTTCTTACTGCCTCTAAGTTGGTGTGGTATCCTGCAGAAGAAGCTGGTACCCTTCACAGAATTAAACGCTCACCTGGTCCCAGAGTTGGAGAAGCTGCAGGGGAACCCAGAGGAAGGTGAAGCAGTTGCACCACTTGTAAGTATAAAAATTAAAAGACTGCTGCTATACTTCTGCTTTCTTTTTTTTTTTTTAATTCAGTGAGAGGAGGGGAGGCAAAAGCAGACTCCCACATGCACCCTGGCTGGGCTCCACATGGCAAGCCCACTAGGGGGCGATGCCCTGCCCATCTGGGGCACTGCTCTGTTGCTCAGCAACAGAGCTTTTCCTAGCACCTGAGGCGGAGGCCATGGAGCCATCCTCAGCACCTGGGGCCAACTCACTCTAATCAGGAGGCTGCAGGAGGCGAAGAGAGAAAGAGTTATATAGAGAGAAGCAAGAGGGGGAGGGGTGAAGAAGCAGATGGGTGCCTCTCTTGTGTACCCTGACTAGGAACTGAACCTGGGACATACACATGCCAGGCTGAAGCTCTACCACTGAGCCAACTGGTAGAATGGCTAGGGCCATTCTTCTGCTTTCCAAATCTCATACAAAAATGTCTCTGAAGGCTCACAAGGAAATGTACAAGGAAGGAATTCTAGGAAATGTAATGAGGCTAGTCAAGTCAACATACTGTAGTGGTCTCCCTGAATCTGTGTGGTTTCGTGGCTTTGCTTCCTGAGGTTTCAGTTACCACGGTCAATGTGGTCCAAAAATATTAAATGGGAAATTCCTGAAATAAACAATAGTTTTAAATCACACACCATTCTGAGTACTGTAGTGAAATCTCATGTTGTCTCACCTGGGACATGAATCATTCCTTTGTCTGTCTCCACACTGTGGTCACTTAGTTGTGGCCTGGGTTATCAGCTCATCTGTCGTAGTATTGTAGTGCTTGTGTTCAAGTAACTCTTATTTTATTTAATAATGACCTCAAAGTGCAAGATTAGGATGCTGGAATTAGGTTATGCCAAAGAGAAGTCATAAAGTGCTTCCTTTAAGTGAAAAGGTGAAAGTTCTTGACTTAATAAGAAAAGAAAAAAAAATCATCCCAGAGGTTAAGATCTACGATAAGAAATGACTCTTGTAACTCTGAAATTTCAAAGAAGGTAAAAGAAATTTGTACTAGTTTTGCTGTCACACCTCAAACTGCAAAAGTTATGGCCATGGTGCATGATAATTTCTTGGTTAAGATGGGAAAGGCATTAAATTTGTGAGTGGAAAATATGAAAACATATATGCAGGGATGGACAAAAGTAGGTTTACAGTTGTATGTGCAAAAATGTTTATTTTTGTATTATTAATTAATTATTGTATTATTTATTACAAATAAATATAAACCTATTTTTTCCCACTGCTGTATAAAGAAAATATATACAGAAAACATATGTATGATTCAATACTATCTGAGGTTTCAGGCATTCACTGGGGTTCTTGGAAGTATCCCCCACAGATAAAGGAGGACTACTGTATAAAGGTACTATACAGGGGTGGGGAGAAGTAGACTTACAATGTGAGTACATGAACAGACTTTATTCTTATATTATTATTTATTTATTAATTATATAATAATTACTTATGCCCACCCTTGTATATAGGTACCATTTAAAAATTCTCACACAAATGCTATCATACAATGTATACTCCTTTGCACCTTGCTTAGAGGTCCTACCATTTCTTCTTAATAGTGGTACAACATTGCGGTTGTTCCAATCCTTTGTTATTTCAAACAATGTTTCAATGTAAAACCTGTGCACATGTCATGTTGCATATGTGCAAGTATGATAAGTTCCTAGAAGCCAAAGGGTTTTCTCATTTAAAAATCCGATGTATTGCCTAATTGCTCTGTGTAGAGGTTGCATCAATTTGCTCTTGTATTAAGCAAATATGGTGGTGTCTGTTTTAATGTGCTTTGGTAATACAGTGTCTTTTCAAATCTGTTTATTTTTGCAAATAGTATAGGTAAAAAAATGTATTACAGCATGGTAGTTTGATTATAATTTGCTCTTTTATTACTACAAATGGGTTTGATCCCTTGGGGATGTTTTTGAAAAAAGGGAAGAAAGGAAAAAGTTAAGAAATGTCAATTTATGTTGAACTCAATATCCATTTTAAAAGTTATCTTTAAAATACTGGCTCCTCCTTTTCCAAAATACATTGAACATTAAAGAACCTCTTCCTGGTAACAAATGATAATACTGATGAGAAATAGTGTACAACTGCACTCTAAGGCTCCATTATTTTAGCAAGAAGCAAGAGAGTACAAACTAGAAGTTGCTAAACCTGCTGTTTTTCTAGTTTACAGCAGATACATAATATATTCAGAATTAACCCAGACCAATGTCTTATAAATATGTCTTAATGTAATTATAAATCTTTTAGAATAATCTTGGGTTGTATTAGCCTAAGAAAAAGGAAACAAATTTCTCCCCTAAACTTTCCTGGCCTTACCAGGTGGTGGCACAGTAGATAGAGCATTGGACTGGGACACAGAGGGCCCAGGTTTAAAACCCTAAGGTCACCAGCTTGAGTGTGGGGTCACTGGCTTGAGCGAGGGATCATAGACACGACCCCTTGGTTGCTGGCTTGAGCCCAAAGGTCACTGGCTTGAAGCCCAGGGTTGCTGGCTTGAGGTCAAGGTTGCTGGCTTGAGCAAGGAGTCAATCACTCTGTTGTAGCCCCCCCAAGGCACATATGAGAAAGCAATCACCGAACAACTAAGTAGCTGTAATGAAGAATTGATGCTTCTCGTCTCTCTCCCTTCCTGTCTGTCTGTCCCTATCTGTCCCTCTCTCCAACTCTCTCTCTATCTCTGTCAAAATAAAAACTCTCCTGGAAGGTCATTAATAGCAAAATAGTAAATATTTATATTTACATTCTAGGTGTCCTGTGGAGCTCAAAGTTATCTAACACAAGTTTGTGAGTCATATAAAAATTTATTTACTTTTGGAGATGGTCAGATTCTACTATGTTTTGTTTTCTTAATTCTTTTATTCTTAGAAAAACATTATCACTTTACATGGGGAGTAATTTTTTTAAAAAATTACAGGATGTCCTTAGGAATGGATGGCATGGTATTAGTGGTCCATTTTACAACTCAGATATATGCATATGGCTTTTAAGTATTTTATTGTTTTTAGGTTGAGGGTTATTTGATTTAGTAGGAGTTTTTCAACTTCTCAGGTTTCATTCTCTCTATTTTAAAAAATAATATTAAGAACTTTTATGCATAGATTTGGTGATATCTGTTTTGGTTGCTTGCAGTTTAAAATATTTTTGCTGTTTTTTAATTTTATTTTTTCTTTTTACCTTTTGGCCCCCTTTACTCACTTCCCACACCCACCAATCTGGCAACCACCAATCTGTTCTGTGTATCTGTGGGCTCGCTGGTTGTTGTTTTTTGTTTTGTTTTTAGATTCCACATATAAGAGCGATTGTATGGTATTTGTCTTTCTGTCTGACTTATTTCACTTAGCATAATGCCCTTGAGGTCTATCTATGTTGTCATAAATGGCAAGATTTCATTATTTTTTATGGCTGAATAATATTTTATTGTGCATATATACCACAATTTCTTTATCCATTCATCCATCAGTAGACACTTAGGTTGTTTCCATATCTTGGCTATTGTAAATAATGCTGCAATAAACGTGGGGTGCACATATCTTTTCATTTTCTCTGGATACATGCCCAGAATTGGAATTGCTGGTTTATATTGTAGTTCTATATTTAATTTTTGAGAAGCCGTCATGCTGTTTTCCAGCTTCCATAGTGGCTGTACCAATTTATATTCCCACCAACAGTGCACAAAAGGGTTCCCTTTCCTTCACATCCTTGCCAACACTTATTATTTCTTGTCTTTTTGATAATGTCCATTTAAACAGATATAACATGATATCTCATTGTGGTTTTGATTAGCATTTCTCTGATGATTAGTGATGTTAAGCATCTTTTCATGTACCTGTTGCCCATGTGATAGCTTCTTTAGATAATATCTGTTCAGATCTTCTTCCCATTTTTAATTGAATTATTTATTATTAAGTTGTATGAGTTCTTCATATATTTTGGATATTAGTCCCTTATTTAGATACATGATTTGCAAATATTTTCTCATTCATTAAATTACTTTTATGTTTTGTTGATGGTTTCCTTTGCTGTGTAGAAGCTTTTTAGTATAATGTAGTCCCACTTAATTTATACTTTCTTTTCTTCTTCTTTTTTTTAGAGGGAGAGAGAGAGAGAGAGAGAGAGAGAGAGAGAGAGAGAGAGAGAGAAAGGTGGGAGTAGGAGCAGGAAGCATCAACTTGTAGTAGTTGCTTCTCATATGGGCCTTGACCGGGCAAGCCCAGGGTATTGAACCAGTGACCTCAGTGTTCCAGGTCAATGCTTTACCCACTGTGCCACCACAGGTCAGGCTTAATTTATATATGTATTTTGTTACTTGTGCTTATGGTGTCAGATTTTAAAAACTTTTCACTAAGACCTATATCAAGTAGCTTACTATGTTTTTTTTGTTTGAGGTTTATGGTTTCAGATTCAAGTCTTAATCCACTTGACTTATTTTTTGTGCGTGGTGTAAGATAATGGTCGAGTTTCATTCATTTGCAAATGTCTGTCCAATTTACCCCACATTATTTATTAAAGAGACTGTCTTTGTTCTTAGCTTCTTTGTTGTAAATTAATTGACCATATATGCAAGTTTATCGCTGGGATTTCTATTCTGTTCCATTGATCAATGTGTCTGTTTTAATGCCAGTACCATTATTATTTTAATTATTTAAACTTTATAATATAGTTTAAAGTCAGGGAACATGGTGCTTCCAGCTTTGTTATTTCTCAAGATTGCTTTGGCTGCTCAAGTTTTGTGTGTGTATGTGTGTGTGTGGTTTCTTATAAATATTAAGATTATTTGTTCTATTTCTTTGAACAATATCATTGGAATTTTTATAAGGATTGATTTGAATGTGTAGAATGCTTTGGGTATTATTTACATTTTAACAATATTGATTCTTCCAATCAATGAGCATACAATATCTTTCTATTTATTTGTCTTCTTCAATTTATTTCATTAATGTCTTCTAGTTTTCAATATACAAATGTTTCACCTCTTTGGTTAAATTTACTCCCAGATATTATACTCCTTTTGATGCAATGATTGTTTTGTAAATGGATTGTTTTATGTCTCACTATTAGAGTATAGACACACAACAGATTTTTTGTGTATTGATTTTGTATCCTTCAACTTAACTTATTAGTTCTAAGAGTTTTGGATGGATTCTTTAGGATTTTCTATATATAATATCATGACATCTGCAATTAGTAACAATTTTACTTCTTTCTTTACAATTTGGATGCCTTTTATTTCTTTTTCTTGTCTAATTGCCTTGACTTGGTCTTCCAATACTATGTTGAATAGAAGTGGCAAGAGTGAACACCTTCATCTTGTTCCTGATCTTAGAGGAAAGGCTTTCAGCTTTGAGTATGATGTTAGCTGTGGACTTGTCATATATGGCCTTTATTATGTTGAGATGCACTCCCTCTATACTTTGTGGAGTGTTTTTAAAATCATAATTGGATGCTGAATTTTCTCAAATGCTGTTTCTGTGTCTATGGAGATGATCATCTGATTTTAATCCTTTGTTAATATGGCAGATCACATTGATGATTTGCAGATGTTGAACCATTCTTGCATCCCTGGAAAATGGGTTCCATTATTTTTTGAAGTATCATCTTTTCTTGGAGAAACTCTGATCTATTTGATGAGTATAAAACCAGGTCCCTCGGGGGAAATCTTCTTTAAAAAGTAAGTGTGTAGCCAGTCCACATTGCTGGTATGTATAGTGGTATTACATTTGTTAAAGACACTCAAGGAACCCTATAATATAGCTCTGTGGAGTTAATATTAATTACATCCTTTGGTAAATGTAGGGAATGTCTTTTTACAGCAAGTCATCATAGATAAGTACATATGAGTGAAAGACACACATTAATACTTGATAAGTACATATGAGTGAAAGACACACATTAATACTTGGTCATCATATATACCTATTTGTTTTGACTGTGAAATTAAAATATCCTTTCTACTTTGATTAAGGAGAGTCTTCATCCTAACAGTGGACTACCTCTTATTAGAAGAGTCAAGAATGGTGAAAGGTTTCATGTTTTATTCTACTTTCAAGTTAGCAAGTTAGTCTGCCAGCTTCCTGGATGTGGAAAAAAGACATGAGGCTTCTGGGTCAAAAACAAAGGACTTCAGCCTGAGTGGTGGTGGCACAGTGGATAAAGTGTTGGCCCAGAATGCTGGAGTCGCTGGTTTGAAACCCCGAGATCGCTGGCTCTGAGCATGGGCTCATCAGCGCAGGCAAGCAATTAATGCAAAGCTAAAGTGAAAACAACTGCAAGTTGATGCTTTTTATGCTCTTTTGTTCTTCCTGTCTCTCTTTCACTTTCTCTCTCAAAAAATGAAACAAACAAAACAAAAAACAAAGACAACAAAGACATTCATTGTCTAGGCCACATGATCTTCATGTTTTCAACCATTCCCCTTGCCCCTGAGTCCCACAGGGCATGCCGAACACACAGTGGGTTTGCATTACAGCTAAGGGATCATGAGCTTAGGAAACCACCAGTCTACAAGGGGGTTGCTTGCAAACCTGTTCAAACTTTGCCTGAGAAGAGCACATTAATTTTACTGTCCTGGACAGCACCAAATCTTTACTTTGTCCTTGAGGGAGACACTATCTGTATCTTCTAAGACTGTACACTTGAACGGATAATCTGGAATAAAAGCTGTCACAAGTCAAGCAGCAGCAACACAAAGGACTCATGGAGAATTGTCTGCCAACAAGAAGTACGGACATTTTCCTGACCCATTGTTATGTGTGAATTCCTATCTTTTCTTCTGCATATTTTTTTTTTTATAATCAAGACAGAGTTATTCATCCTACATATCATTTTCTCCTAGTGGTGACTTCCATATATGCAAAGGATTTGTTGGAAATAAATACCAAATTATGAACACAGAATATGGAGCACTATAATAATTCTCTGCATATGTCTCACCTTAAAATAGCAGAATAAATGAGGGAGAGAGCCCTGAATGCCTTACTTGGCCTCTTGGGGGAGCTTCAGATGCCCCTAAGTCTTCCTGCATGTGAAATTACATCTGTGTAGGTGAGGTAAGGACCCCCTAGCACCTACTACAACCATAAAAACAAATATTTTAATAAACATAAGAGATCATGGGCTTGGATTCAAGTGACACTTTTTGATACTGATAAACTTAAGAATCTCAAGGATATTCAGACCGTTTGAAAGACCTGGCAGAAAAGAAAGTGATTTGCAGGGACAGGATTATGTTGTCCATAAGAAAACACATCACATACACCAGCCCCCTGAAATGGCTCATGTTTGCCTAGGGATGCAAAGCAGACTTTCTTGGAGTTCTCAGTAATTCCCCGAGGTCAGAGGGAACACTGAACACAGTGAATATTTAAAGAAAGGATCTCTTTGGAGCTTCTGCCAATCAAATATTCTCTAAGTCAAAGAGTACCTTCACCTCTCAGCTTCTTAATAATGAAAGTGCCGGTCAGGGGAGTAGGCTTCGGGCATTCTTGGTGTTTGGAAAAGACTGACCAGTGTGTGTATATCCTCTAGGAAAGTGTTCTTTTGTCAGTCTTTAAAAAATTAATTTCCCTCTGTTCTTAGCTGGGAATTTTTATTTTTTTTTAGAGTCCTTTACTTTACTTTAAAACTACTCACTCTGCCATACTAGGTAGAAATGTTTCTCCTTGAAGAATGGAAGGCTTGTTACAGTTGTAGTAAGGACAGAAAAGGATTCTTCCTCTCCTTTTTTTTTTTTTTTGCAAAAAAAATAAATTGATACTATGACATAAAATATTACAGAAAAATTTGAAAAGAGAAAAAAATTGCCCATAATCATATTGTCTGAATGTAGCAGTTACTCTTTTCAATTTTGAATACTGCCTGTTGGTACTTATTTAAATATGTATTGTTGGCATAGTTGCAAGCGGTGTATTTATAGCAAGTACCAACTAAATTTATGGATATATCATGCTAGATTTTTAAAGAATGGGATTTTTCTTTAAAAATCATCATATGATGCTAATGTATTTTAAAAGCTGCACTTTAATTTATCTTAAAGCTTAACCATTATCTTACTTCACTGGAGGGAATGAATATATCTTTAGGTCTGACAATAGAGATGCAGCCCAATTGCTTTCTCAGGGCATCCCTAGTCTTGATAGAGAGACTCCAGTACCATCCCCTTTTTATTTGATATGAGATATAAACATGTATTTAGTTAACCTGAAAGTCATACCAGACTATTATAGTATGAAGAAACAGAGAAGGGGCTAAAATCATATCCCTGCTCCTGCAGGTTGAGATCGCGATCTTATTTGTTGGAAGATAATGTTTGCCCACAATAGTGTTAAAATACAAGCTTCACAAAAATGTTGATAGCTGGGGAATATGTTTGGTTATATTATCAGACTTTAACTAATACCTCTCAATGGAAACAATCAGTGAAAGCTGTCCTATGTTACTTGTGGTTTTAAAACCTATCAGGTTAAAAGAGGCATATGGGTAGGTAATAATAGATGTAGTCAAGAGCAGGATTAGGGAAAATCTTCACTTTTTGGTGTGGTCTATCCCAGTGGTTGGTAAACTCAGTCAACAGAGCCAAATATCAACAGTACAATGATAGAAATTTCTTTTGAGAGCCAAATTTTTAGAACTCAAACTATATAGGTAGATACATTCCTTATCGAGGTAGCACCCACACATGGTATTTTGTGGAAGAGCCACACTCAAGGGGCCAAAGCGCCGCATGTGGCTCACGAGCCGCAGTTTGCCAAGCCGACCAGGGGTCTATAGTATTTGCTTGTGTCACTTTGCAATGACTCAAATCTCTGGCTCAGGAGAGCTGTATAAACATTGACAATAAAAATGCATTATTGGGTGTGATAACTATTAGGGCAGAGACTGCCATATGTTCACCTCAAACATATTTTCTCATTTCCCCGGGTACACAGCTGGTTGAAATTTCCCAGCCTTCTTTGTGGTTAGATGTGGCCATATGATTGAGTTGTAGCCAATGGCTCATATAATGTGTGCCACTTCCAGGCCTGGCCCATGATGACTTCTAACAGATGAGCCTCCCTGCTCTTTCTCTTTCCTGCTTGGTGGTGACCCTAGAAGCCGTGAATTTCCAAGATGGTGGAGCCATAAGATGGAAGTCGTTTGCAAGAGTTATCATCTGACTAAGAACATCTATTTTGCACTTTACTTTATTAAGAATTAAACTTCCATTGTGTTAGGAAAATAAACCTTTGGGGTTGTATCCATAATAGCTGCTAATGTTACCCTAATTAATATAATTATAATATAGAAAATTATTTGACTTCAAATATCACACACAGATATGCACATTATTTTTGTTCCTTTGTAAACAACCCATGATGATAGCAGAGAGGGTGCTAGTTAAAAAATATTTTGAAGTTAAAGCACAGTAGAAGACTCAGGTGCTACCCAGAGGAAACAATTATCTATGGGATCTAAGAAGCAGCATAAAGTCATGGTTAAGTAGTAGGGATATGGGGCCAGAGGGTCTGAGTTCCAGTCTTGGCTTTTGCCACTTGTTATCTGTATGACCTTGGACAGATCATCAAAACTATTCTTTGCCCCAATTTTCTCCTCTATAAAGTGGAAAGAATAATAATATGGATGTACCTGACAGTGATCTTATAAGGTTTAAATGAGGTAATATGTGTAAAATGCTTCAAGCAGTGCCTGGCAAAGCAAGCAATTGACAAATGTTAGCTTATTATTTTTAGCATGTAAGAACCGTGTGTCAGCAGGGAAGTAGAACCCAGAGATGAGGAGAGAGCCTCTGAGCATAGAGATTCAGGCCATGATGGCCACTGTGGCTAATGCTGCCCCTCATTGATGTGCTTCCCAAAGGGCAAGACAGCCTCAAATGGAGGAGCATTCAAACTTCTGTAAAGAGTATCTCTCCTTGTTCATTGGCCATGGTCATGCCCTACCTCAGAAGGGACTCCTTTCTTCGTCACCATCAAGTGGCAAGTTGTGCCCATCTGTCTTCCAAATCTTCAAGGTGGAGAAGCAAAACAGTACTTAGGGAGCCACAATCCTCTGCCTTTATTATTGGCTCTATCTCTAGTTTGCCTCGGGGTAAAACGGAGCTGCCTTGAAGCACTCAAGGTGTTGAGTGGCTTTCCAACAGAAGGAGGGATACTCAACTGTAGATAAAAATAATTAAATGATAATTAAAATTGGGAGGTTTGGCAATAACAGTACAGAATAGAATTAGAATTTTATTTAAAATTTGTAGTGTATTGAACCTTTAAGCAAAATGCAGAACTGAGATCTAGACTTGCAATTTGTTAAGTAAAAAATAGGCATAATTTTTTTTTTTTTCAGTAAGAGGGATAGATAGGGACAGACAAGGGAAGAGAGAGCAGGAAGGGAAGGGAGAGAGATGAGAAACATCAATTCTTTGTTGCAGTTCCTTAGTTGTTCATTGATTGCTTTCTCATATGTCTCTTGACCAGAGGGCTGCAGCTGAGCCAGTGACCTTTGGGCTCAAGCCAGCGACCATGGGGTCATGTCTATGATCCCATGCTCAAGCCAGTGCCTCCCCACTCAATCTGGTGAGCCTACGGTCAAACCAGGTGAACCTGTGCTCAAGCCAGTAACCTCGGGGTTCTGAACCTGGGTGCTCTGCATTCCAGGCTAATGCTCTATCCACTGTGCCACCATCTGGTCATGTGGCATAAAATTTTTTAATTCATATATATATAACATAAAATTTAACACTTTAACAATTTAAAGTATTCAATTCAGTAGCATTAAGTACATTCACAGTGTTGTGTTACCACCACCACTTTCCATCTCTAGAACTTGTTTATCATCTCCAATATAAACTCTGTATTCATCAAACAACTCCTCACTCCCCTTGCCCCCAGCTCCTGGTCAATTCTGTTCTGTTTTCCACCTCTATGCCTTTGCCTATTCTAGGTACTTAATACAATATTGTCCTTTTGTGTCTGGCTCATTTCACTTAGCAGAATGTTTCCAGGTTCATCCCTGTTGTAGCACGCTTTAGACTTCATTCCTTTTATGGCCGGCTAATATATATTTCATTGTGTGCATACATCAAATTTTGTTATCATTTATTGATGGAAAATAGGATTGTTTCCACCCCTTGGCTACTGTGAATAATGCTGCTATAAACATGAGTATACAGGCATCTATTTGAGCCCCTGCTTTCAATTCTTTTGGGTCTATACATAAGAGTGGAAATACTGGTACTTTATGTTTTAAATGGGAGATTTCTACATATCTCTCATTGGCCAAAACTGTGTCCCCTCACTGCAAGGGGGTGAATGGGGCTGAGAACATGAGGTGTTTCCCCCCCCCCCAGCCTTTGTAGTAGGGAAAGGCAAGAAAGAGGGTTGAGTGAATCCATCTGTAGTATCTGCCACAATATACATCCTAGACGATGAATCTGGAGTTGAGACTCCATACTCCCACGGCAATCAATATGGATAAGAATTGATTTCCTATGATAACTATAATGTTGTTGGCTCTTTAACTTCAAATTCAATGCTTTCATTTTTTTCCTGGATTGAATTTTGAGTGATTTTATGACTTACAGGAACTGTCTCATCTAGTTTCAGTGGGAATTTAGATAAATCTGCTTTTGATAGGTAATTATCCATGATTTGGTTTACATAAAAAAGGCTTTCTAACAGAAGGGGGGGCACTCAACTGTAGATAAATATAATTAAATGATAAAATTGGGAGGTTTAGCAATAACATTACAAATGGGGAAGGGGCAAGATGGCTTCTTGAAAAGAAGATAATTTCTACTAGAATGCTCAGAATGAAGCACAACTGTTTAAAGATTACTATTCAAAGAGTATTGCTTAATTACTTCAATATTTGCTATTTGA
This sequence comes from Saccopteryx leptura, assembly GCF_036850995.1. Taxonomy (NCBI): domain Eukaryota; kingdom Metazoa; phylum Chordata; class Mammalia; order Chiroptera; family Emballonuridae; genus Saccopteryx; species Saccopteryx leptura. The sequence continues at coordinate 257,444,500 of NC_089505.1, forward strand.
CATACCTAAAGACATTCATTACTCACCAGAAGCTTGTGAATAGAATCTAGCCATTGCATTCATAGACATAAGACATTCAGAAAGAAAACTTGTCCTTATCTTAGATATAGTTTCAAAATTTCCATTATTATGGAGCAAGTCACCAAAGTGACAATTTTATCAATGATGGATTCAAGAATGGAATGAAGGATTGGAAGATCAAAGCACGGATTAGGCATTTTGTACATGTTTGACACATACATGGCTAAAGAAAGAGAAGGATAAGGCTGTTAGGATACAATTTCAGATGTATGTAACAGAGCCCCAAAATAACAGTGGGTTGAATAAGAGAGAAGTATATTTCTCCTTGTGAAGAGGGTCCAGGACATGTAGAGTTGTTCTGCTCCACAGGATCATCCAAGGAACTTGGCTCCTTTTCTCCTGTTTCTTTGACATTCCAAGCAGCAGGGTGGAAGCAGGGGAAAGGATGAAGGGATGGCACATCCCCTACCTTCAGGAGTGTGACCAGAAGTCATTTACCATTGTGCTCAGAATTTAGACATATGTCCACACCTTGCTGCAAAGGAGTCTGGGAAACAATAGTTTTTATTCCAATAAATGGTCTTTGCTAAAATAAAAGTGTTGCTATTATAAAAATGTAATAATTACTTTAAAGCAAATTAAAAACAAAAATTGGAGCCAGAGGAGATCTTGGGTTTGTGCAGAAACAAATCCCTCCCATCCTCTTGACAGGTTAGTAATCCATTCTTCCTTATGAAGTTGGGGCTTTTAATTAATGGCCAGAGCCAGCTATTTCCCTGCACTGGCCATCCTCCTGAGCAAGACAGGCACCCAAGTAATTATACTATCATAGGAAATGCGCAAAGAACAAGGCTTTCTCTCTCTAACTGCATGTGCTGTCACAGACAGATTTAGTTCTATATTATTGCCAATTATTTCTGGTGATGAGGATGGCAGCCACATCCTTCCCCTATAAACTTTATTTGTACCGGCTTATCATTCTAATTTGATGCACAGGAAAATAGTCAACAGAAAAAATAGGACACACCTGGGGATTAGGAGGCACCATAAGGAAAGGAGTCAGGTTAGAGGGTTGGTTAGAGAAGAAAAGTTTCTGCTGGGCCTCAGGTGGTCCATGAGATAGGGTGACGTAAGGGAGGGAGGTTACCGAGAGAGCGGAAGAAGAATGATCAGGAGCAAAAGGAAATACGTTTCTCTTTCCCTAGTGAAAGTGAGCTAGGTCTGAGGATCTACGGATCTCACCTACAGAGGAATTGAGGCAGGCATACCTCCAAGGTGGCAGAGACTACTAACCTAACTGCAGTTTGACCTAACAGACAGGTAGGAAGTGGAGCAATGTGAAGGAGCCACAGCAAGACCAGCAGGAACAAGTGTGCCACTGTGTGGAGGGAATCTGTGGAGAGCCCCGCAGAGTCCGTCTTCATGAGGCTCAGCAGTCTCAGCCTCGCTGGGACTGCGGCCCCTCCGACCTCACCTCGCTTTCCCACTTCCCTACGGCCCTCCTTGCGTCCTTACTTCCCACCTTGCTCAGTTTGGATTCTGCAGTTCATCTCTAGAACAACATTCTTACATAATATTCAATTTGCCTGCTCTTCTCTGCCTCTACATTTCTCTCACAAACCCTCAGCTCTGATTAAACTTGCCATTCCCCCTCCCCACCCCCCGCCCCGCTCCCTGCCTGCCCTCGAGCAGCTGGACGTGGCTGAAGAAAAGCCCACAACTGAGCCAACACTGCTGAATCTCGAGAGCTCTCAGCCTTGCCCAGCAGCCCTGCCCATTGCCGCGGTTAAGTTAGTCTTCTGAAATGACTATTTTACACCTTTTCCTCTACCATCAAGCTAGCAACACCTGTTCTCTCCTTCTCGCTCTTACCTGTTGGTCTAGCTTCTTCTTCTTCTTCTTTTTCACTGAATGAATAAAACAATCAGCAGAGAATGGCCTCAAGATCTTCAAGCATACCTGCATTGGTGGCCGTGCATGCTCTGCTTCCTGGTAGTCACCGTGGAGGTCCCACGCTGCCACAGGCACCGCTTATGCACTGGTCCCTCACTCCTCACCTCTTCAAGCTCTCGCTCCTGCAGTGATTCTTTTCCTCTGTATTATGACTGTCCCCTCTCTCCTGGGGTGTGCTTCTCAGCGTACAGGCATGCTAACTGGTAATATTTCCTAGTTAAGGAAATACCTCCTTGAACCCACATTCTCCTCCAGCAATAGCCCATGTTGCTTCTCTCCTGAACAACAATATTTCAGGAAAGGTGTATCTTTGACATTCCATATTGGCTGAGACTTATCCTGTGCTCCTGTAACTAAGGACTAGGGACCAAGATGGGGACAAAGAAGAACGGGTTGAGAGGTGGTTTAACTGTCTTTGTTGTCCCAGCTATCATTTTACTTTTCCTATTAATTCTTAGCCTATTTTAAAAAAGAAGAAGAAGAAGACAGGATTACACTGGTTGAGTTGTGACCTCCTAGTGAGGAGGTCTACCCGCCATTACCTTCCAAATATATATCTTCACTTCCACTCTCTGTCACACCCTAGAGCTCCATACTTTCATGAATCCATCTGTCTACTGGACATTTCCAACTGGAATCCAGGAGGCATCTCAAATTGGACCTCTTCAATATAGAACTTCATTTCATCCCTCAAGTCTGCTCCTTCCTCCATCTTCCTCAACTCAGTTTATTTGCCTAGATTTTGCTCATGTTGAACACCCAGGATTTGCCATTGATTATATAATCTAACCACAAGTTATAGCAATTCAATTTTCAAAATATATCTTGGTTAAACAACCTCTCATCACTTCCACTTGCTGATCCAAGTCACTCCCATCTCTTTTGGACCTCTGTAATATCCTCCTATCTCCTGGTCTTTCTGCCATAATTCTTACTTTCCTCCTACACCTACAGTCTATTTTTCATATAGCGGTGAGAGTGCTCTATATAAAGAGCAAGTCTGCAATGTCACCCTCTACTCATGACCATCCAATGGCATTTATCATACTTTGAATTAAGTTTCTTCCTTAACAGAGCCTACGAGGCTTACATGAACTGGTCTCCTCCTCCTTCTTGACCTTACACTCACTCAGTCCTGGCTTTCTCTGGCAATCCCATCAAGGATAAACCCTCTTCCCCCATCACTCTCCATCCCCTTCCGAAGCCACCTACTTTTTAAGGTCCCCACGCCCCTGGAGACAACTCTTCTCCATGCTGACCACTGTTGGGCTTGCCATGGGGGAGGGAGTGGCTCTAACACCTGGCACCAAATATCGCACCAGACAGAAGGGAGAGTGGCTAGAAAAATCAATATGGCATTTCTTACATCCTGAGTTTATAGAGCAAAAATCACATCTGCTGATTAATGGAGCACTGTGGTGAGGATATATTGCACAGATCCATTTATGAGTTATGGATCTGTGCAATATATATATATATATCAGTGCTATTCAATGGGTATAACCATGGCACTCTGGGCAGGAGTCATGACTGTCATTCCAGGGAGGTAAAAGCCCCAAGCTTGAGAAGAACCCCAGAAATGTTGGGAATCCAGCCCCAGGACATCACCCTTATAACTGGGCTACAAGCTGACGCCAAAGTTGTAAGGGGCAGTGTTGACCAGTGCCACTCATCAGCAGATTTCTTCCTGGTCTTTGAACCCCAGGAAGAGTCTTCTGGGGATGCCACCCCTTACTTCCACTTTTGCAAACACCAAGACTCTCATTCGGAGCCTGGGAAGTTAGAGTTAGGACCATTTGCAACAGCAGTGATGAGAATCAGAAAATTCCAAGGCCTCACTGTCTAGCCCGTCTCCACATGCCAGTGTTCAGGGCACTGACTTGTTAGGACTTGGTTCACCCTGACACAATCTCGGGAGGCTCGGGGCAAGGAGCCCTGGATCCCTCCCCAGGTCAGTTACTGAGGCTCTGTGTGACATGATGACTTCTGCTGGGCCACACAGCAAATTGTTCCCCAGTGTAGCTGCCTCCTCTCGACAGTCTGTCAGCCACATTCACTGGGAACCCGCTAGCAATGTGAATCGGTAGGTGATCCAGGCATTGAAGCTGCAGTTCCCAAGAGTTGAGGACTAAGTTATCTATCTATCAAATCCTGTCTCTCTGCTGACATCTGGGAAAACTAGGTGACACCCACACACCTGAGGCCTCGGCAGCAGCCCAATTAAAGGTTGCAGTTTTTCTTTAGTTACTTTCTGACCTTGGAGTTTAAGAGTGTGGGTCTTAGGCTTTGCTTTTGATTAAACTGCATGAATGTTCCAAGGTCTAAGCATTTGGAAGTTAATATGCTGAATATGCGTACATGTGTGTTGCACATTTTGTTGGGTCACTTTCAGTATGACCTAAGATTGATCCCTGGACAATGACTGATCACTGAGCGCTCACTTATTTCCACAGGCAGAAGCAACCTGTCCAGGAAAAACCCAAACATGCCACTGGATAAAGGTTTAAATGGGCTTTCTGCCAGTGAATTGCATTTGATAGTTGAGTAGGTGCAGCCCATGGCAGGAATCCATATAGCTCACAGGAGATCTGTGGGGCCCTGGGGTGTTGCAATGTCACTCTGTCTGGGTAAGTGACAGCCAGGATGTGGGATTTGGTGATTATTTTTGGTTTGGTTTGTTTCTAGCTCAGAAGAAAGACTATATATAACATTGAGAGAGGCATAACTTCTAGATTGTCAAGGTTGGTGCTAATAGTGAATGATATACTAATATATGTTACATGGAACCACAAGCTTGCAAGAGCAATGCTCAAGCACTAGATGAAAGGATAAATCTTCTGTTGTGTAATGGGAAAGGAAAGCTGGCAATGTAAATGCAGTCTTAATATTTTTTTTCCCAGCATTGGATGTGTAATTAGGCATTCAGTGACTTCCTCATCTAAGGAAATTTGACTTTAATGGGTGCTATGTGGCTAACTATGGAAGGAGTCTTTTGAAAATGCAGGAGTGAGGATGAGAAGGCACTAACTGTGAAGATAGAGTATTTCCTTGGCCTTGAAACAAACAGAATAAACAAACAACCCCCCCCCCCCCCACACACACACAGTCAGCATATAAGGTATATAGATAGATGCTAGACACATTCTAAGCCTTGGCAATTAAGCCAGGAACAGAATGGTCAGATAATTTTTACCTCCTAATGTATATGTCATGTTTTGTCATTTAAGGTCCCCTCCAGAAGGGCTTCTGCTTAATAAACACAATTTCATTGTCTAGAAATTGCACAGCTTATGATGCAGTCTCACAATGTCTGGGGAAATTAAAGTATAACTTTGGGTAAATCCAAACTTCACAGTAAGAATGAGAAAGTTTAAATACACGGTTTAACCAAGGCCAATGCAGGAGAGGTGCTCCCCCCTCCCTCTCCCCCCTCAACTTTCAGAGAGTCACAGGGAACAGCCAGGAGCAGTAAGGGCTGGACCAGGAGTGCCAGGTCACGCAGCACTAAAAATGCTTGCTGGGTGCCAAGGAGGAAAGGGTTAAGAAATAGTTTAAAGACAGGAGGCTAGGGACAGTCTTCAAAGGCAGCCATGCACATCCGTGCCCCAGCCCTGCCGAGTGGTTCATTCTAAGGGGGATCTTTCAGAGGGCACAGTCTCAGAGAGTGCCCCTGGGACCCCCCGTCATAGCTTCAGCTTAACTGGCCGGGGTCCTTTCATGGTTTCAATACACAGGGATTAATAGTCTGTCAGGGAAGGGAATTCTTTCTAACCAATAGTAATTAAAATTTTTTTGTTGTTGTTTTAGAGGAAAATATACCTACTGTTTCTCTCCTGGCATTTTACAGAAAATATTTTGAGCTGTCAAAAGAGGGCATCCTTGCTTTTCCAGACAAATAACAATTTGAGTTTGCTTTCTGCAGACGCCTCAGTGGGAGTGTTAGGTAGCAGCAGCGCTCGTAGAGATTCTAAACAGAACAGGTGTGCTATTATGGGTACACTGTGGGGGCACAGACCCCGAGTATCCACAGCCTCACTCCTGGAAGCGTGGCCATGGGCGAGGAGCGTGTTCCAAGTGTAGGCTCTCAGGCCCTAGCCCAGGCCTTCTGGAACAGAACCTGCATTTAACAGGTCCTAGGTGGTCAGTGAGTGTTTTTGAGTTGAGAAGCCCTGCTCCACAACTATACTTCTCGCACTTTCTGGGGGAAAAGAATCACCTGGGGTGCTTGTTCAAAACAGACTCCTGAGCTTCCAACTCCAACTACTTACCCGGCATTCCCAGTAGAGAGGTTTGGTAACCTGCATATTAAGCAGACGTCCCAGGTGATATTAATTCTGAGTGAAGTGTGAGGAATACAAGATATTTTTTTTGTAGGACATATATAATGATCTTAAAAGCAAACAAACAAAACCCCCTGCATTCTCCAGAATACATCTTCCTTTTCAAAAGGTAGAGTCTCTCTTTTTCTTCCCATTCCTACTCTTGAAAACAACGCTAAGGAGAGGGAAGTGGGGAGCGGAGGAGAAGCCCCAGGACGGTGAGGATAGCAGGAGAGGTCAGAGGGAGCCCAGCCTGGAGACTCCGCGGGAACCGGATGTTTCCAGCAGAGGGCAGCAAAGCTTGCTCTGCCGCGGGGACTTGCATGTGCGACTGTGGCCGGACCGGAGACAGTGGAAGGGGTCTGCTACTTGCTTCTGGGACTTTCTGGAGCTTTTGGTGGATCTCAGGTTGACACTATGTTGGTCAAGTCAGCAGGGTCACCATTAGACTGGCCAGTTTGGGAGCCAGGTAAGGAGGTCTGAGTCAGTGCTGTCCTGTAGAAATACAATGTGAGCCACATGGATCATTTTAACTTTTTTTAGAAGGTACATTTTTAAAAAAATAAATAAGTGACATTAACTTTAATGGTATATTTTATTTAACCCTATATATCCAAAATATGATCATTTCAACATGGAATCAATATAAAAACTACTAATGAGATAGTTCACATTCTTTTTTGGCACTAACTCTTTGAAATCCAGTGTGTATTTTAACACTTTCGCACATTTCCGTTCAGACTAGCCACATTCCAAGTGCTCCGTGGCCACACGTGACAGTGGCTACTGTATTGGACAGAGTGGGTCTGAGTAGTGAAAGAGCAGAGGGCAGATGGTAAGGCTGGGGTGCCGGGGAGATTAGGACCAGAAACAGGGAAAGATAAAAATCTGGCCGATGGGCTGGTTCTGGTGTTTTCAGACATGAACAGATACTCACCAAGGGGCTGCATTTCTGTTCATTATTGAGCGCCTACTATATGCCAGGGGCTGGGCTGGAGGCTGGAGGTACGCAAATTCTCAAACACAACTTCTGAGGCTGAGGACCTGGGTCCAGACCAGCGGGGAGATGGCCAGGAAGCGGAACCTTTCAGGTCTGCATGGCACATGGCGCAGCAGGCTCATGAGCAGGCTCTGGGTGGACCCTGAGACAGATCATTTAACACCCTGGGGGAGAGGCTCTGAATGACAACTGAGTCAGAGTCCGTTTGGTTTGGCTATTTCCTTCGCACAACCATTTCCAGGTTTACTCAGAAGTTGTTCGAAACACCTTTGTTCAGTCTGAGGGGGAAATCTGGCTGAGGTGAAAATCCGAGCTGGCTCTAAGCCTCCCTCGAAGAAAAGCAGGTGCATTATCATCTAACTGCTGCACAGGCGTTTGGGCTGGGGCATCCCCTTGACCTTTCTCCAGAGGCTGAGCCCACCACATCCAAGGTCTTTCTCCCCCCACCAGTGCTCTTCTAGGTTAGTATTTTGGGAGTGTGGTTCTTCATTTCAGTGTGAATTTCCTCATCTTTCTGCACAAATTGAGTGAAATTCTTAGTGCATTTTTTTCATATATGGATGGAAGCTACAAGAGAATGGAAGGCCTCCAGCTGTTTGAGGCTCTGTCCTGAGCTACAATCAAAATTCTCCATCTTTTCTTGTTCTTGGCACTTTCTGATTGAAATAAGATTCCAGCATTTATCTGCACCTGCAATTTTGACAAGAAAGGAAAATTCAAAAGACAAGCGAAAGAATTCTCTGAGGGAAGTCAATGATTCGACAGTAGTCAGACGCCTGTGAATTTTTTGCATTCCCTCCATCAATTAAGCTGCAGTCACATATTGGAGAGCAGAACTTAAGTCTGTGAGTAGAAATGCAAAAATGTGCATTGATCAGTAGCAGGAACCTTCCTTTGGAGTGAATATGACTTGGAGAGCAGCTGATGATCCATTTGGCATTGAAATGGAGAGGATTTTCAGTCACAGGGGCCACTTTAAATTATAGATTCGAGTTTAGTTGAAGGTCAACTTATCTTGCATGAATAAAATCTTCAGAGAATTTTGGAATAATATTCAGAAAATGCAGGCTGTCTTGAGCACATAAACATTTTCTTCAGGGGATAAAAGCCATTTAATATTATTACCCTCTTCATAATTATTGATCACATTAGCGTAGGAAATACTGAAAAGGAAGGCAGAATAACAATCTGATGACCACTTTGATTCTCAGCAGTTACAACCATGAGTTTAGACAGGAAGTTGTTTGGAGACTGGGAGGATTGTTAAGGAAATTTGGAAGTGGCTGGTAATTTCGTTGTTGTTCTTCTTTTTGTTTGTTTTAAATAAACTTTAATTTTTAAAGACTTTATTCATTTTAGAGAGGCGAGAGAGAGAAAGAGAGAGAGAGAGAGAGAGAAAGGGAGGAGCGGGAAGCATCAACTCCCCTATGTGCCTTGACCAGGCAAGCCCAGGGTTTTGAACCGGCGACCTCAGCATTTCCAGGTCGACGCTTTATCCACTGTGCCACCAGGGGTCAGGCCTGGTAATTTCACTTTGACTCAACAGATGGCAAAAATGACCTATAGAGAGGTGAAAGATTATACAGCTAACTCCATGTGATATAAGTAATTTCCCACCTCCAAGAATTTGGGAACCATCTGTGGGATCAGAATGTTGATTTGGTTATCTGGGTGCATATGTTACCTGACTCAAAGCTTCCTGGCAGCCAAGAAGAAGAGGGAAATAAAGTGAGTTACAAACCTCATTTAGGAGGGAGTAATGTACTCAGCTCTCCAAGGAAACTAGGACATCCATATGGAAGCCTTCTAAACATTAAAACTTTGATTCATGGCTGTAAGATTCTTTCCAAAGCTACTGGTTTACCTCACAGATTAATGATTAGGGTTTAGGAAAGTGTAAATGCACTTCATTCTCCAACCTGTTAATAGGAATTAACTTCTTTTCCCAACTCCTCCCTCCACTGCTAATCTAAAGCCTATGTTTTCTCCACGGCTTGCTGAGTTAATTGGATTACAGAGGTAATCCCCTCCCAATAAAAAGTAATCTCTGCAGGTTTTGGAACCTACATTCTGTTACATTTTGTAGGATTATCTCTCAAAGGCAACCGATTAGAAGCACTGGTTGGTGCAAGTAAACTGAAGTTGATTCTGTAATCCATTCCAGTGAAGGTGGGGCCTGGGAAGGCCTTGGGGTAGTAATGGAGGAAAGAAGGCTAGATTCACAGTCTGAACACCTGAGTCCTAATTTCAGTATTGCTACTAATTGGTAGTGTAATGTACGTCAGTCGCTTCACTTCTTTGAGACTCAGTTTCCTGTGCAAAATGAGGAGATAGTACTAAGCCAACATTTCTCAAAGTGTGGTCCAAAAAAACTGGTTCTTCACAATGTTAATAAATATTCCATGAACAAAGAATTGGAGATCAAGTACATTTGGGGAAATCTGCACACCATTATCTCCCTCTAAAGCATCATGATGTCCATTAGCATATAATAGGGTTCTTGAGGGTTCTACCATAAAGAGACACATATGCATGCATATAGATATTATATTTTACATATATACATGTACTTTTTATTTTATTTTATTTTATTTTTTTACATGTATTTTTTAAATGCAGGAGTTTTCAAACTTATTTTAGTCATATAACACTTTTACTTTTTTCTAAAGAAAACTTAACTCTGGAATAGGGTTGGTAAATGTTGAGCTAGATCAGAGGGGTTCAAACTTTTGGTTTCAGGACTCTTAAAAATTGTTGAAAATTCCAGGCAGCATTTATTTATGTGAATTATTTTGTTATTTATCATATTAGACATTAAAAAGAATACATTTAAAAATACTAATTCAGTGAAAATAAAATAATAATAAACACATTGATTGCATATTAATAACTTTTTTTCAAAAACCAAAAAGTTTTGGGAGGAATAACAGTGTTCTACATGTTTGTAAGTAGCTTTCATTTCTGCTTAGGCAGAAGACATCTGGATTTTTATATCTGCTTTGAATTCAATCTATGTGATATGTTGTTTTGCTAAAGTATATGAAGGAAAGCCAACTTCAGAGAGATATGTAAGTGAGAAAAGGGGGAGAATTCTAGTAAATGTGGAATATGAAATGATATCAGTAAATTTTTCAGACTGTTTCATAAAATCCATCAGTCTACTTGCATTTTGAATGGATTGTTTATTCTTGCATGACTTTGTAACATCATGAATTAGAGAATGTTGGCTCACTGAGTTATGTAGATCTTCCAATTATTGACATATCCCATTATATACTATTGAGTATACAATATCAAAAAGATCACATGTGCTGATATTACCACAAAACTCTCAGAAAAAGTCTCTAAGTATTGGGAAGCTGGTAAGCTCACTGTGGTACAAGTTTTCCAAACTTCGACATTTGATTTGAAAGTCTGAATTTTATCATTCGCATCAAATATGTCAATTGCTTTGCCTGAAGTAATAGACTCAGTTGTTTTTGAGAAGATGTCTACCTCATACCCAAGTCTGAAGAGCCACAGCCTGTCAGGTGTTCTCTCAGACTGAGACGACGCTGCATGATAAAATCAGCTGGTTTGGCTCACAGCCCCTCAGTCGTCCACGTGCTTTTGCTCAGGACCATTGTACTAGGAATTCTGCAGAGGTACCGTGTGGACTTCCCATGTCACCCCGTTGTGTGTTAACTCAGAGGTCGAGATTTAATAAAAGTAATAACTTTTACTGTTTCATTAGGGACATTTGTAAGGGACATTGGCTCTTTTCTTTTTCAATACAATGACTATCACTGATGTCTGGTGCCACTGCTTTGGTTCACGCTAAGGCACCAGCAGTTTTATCCACTATTGGATTTGTATCATTAATGCAAATGTTATCACAGTGAGAAAAGACAAATAGTATCTTATGAAATAAGTTTTGACCTCACAGATGACCCCAAAATGGTCTTGGGGACCATCAGAGTTCTGTGGACTTCATTGTGAGAACCACTGGACTAGATTATCTTGAAGGTCCTGCTCAGCTTTAAGAATCTAAGATGGCCTTGGCCAGTTGGCTCAGTGGTAGAGCATCCCCCAGTGTGTGGATGTCCTGGGTTTGATTCCCAGTCAGGGTACACAGAAGTGCCCATCTGCTTCTCTACCCCTGTACCTCTCACTTCTCTCTCTCTCTTCCCCTCCTGTAGCCATGTCTCGATTGGAGCAAGTTAGCCCCGGGGTCTGAGGATGGCTCCATGGCCTCTGCCTCAAGTGCTAAGAAGAGCTCAGTTGCTGAGCAATGGAGCAATACCCAGATGGGCAGAGCACTGCCCCCTAGTGGGCTTGCAGGGTTGATCTCAGTCGGGATGCATGCAGGAGTCTCTCTGCCTCTCCTCCTCTTGCTAAAAACAAACAAACAAACAAACAAACAAATAAAAAGATTCTAAGATAAGGACAAATATAGGTTCATTTATATTTCACACCTTGTTCCTCTTTGTGTACATTTTTATGCAGTTGCCTGGAATGCAAGGTTCAGTTTGTGACCCTGGATCAAGTAAAACAAAGCCCAGTGATTAAAAGCATGTACTCTGGAACCGAACTGTTTTGGTTTGAATCCTGGCTCCACCACTTCCAATTGTGTAACTCTGGGCAAATTATTTAACTTCTCAGTGCCTTGGTCTTCTTATCTCTACAAGGGACATAATAAAACTCTACTTCATAGGTTGTTGTGAAAATCAAATGAACTGATATAAAGTGACTAGTACAGTCTCTGACATGCAGCCAGCCCTCAATAAATGCTCCGTTTATCATGATTACTGAACCAGGGGAAGCCGTAGACCTCCAATCTCATAAGAACATAAATGGAGACTGGTTACCCCTGCCCTGAGGTTTGCCTATGAGGTTCTATGAATGCTGGCAGTCATTTGGTTGGGCAGCATCTCTGTACGATGACTGCCGTCTACCATTTTATATCCAAGCCAGCTTGGGGGGGGGGGGAGTTTCTATTCTTAACACCCAGAACAGCCTTCATAAGATGAGAGCCCATCCTGTAGTAAAAAACAGCTCTTTGCTATGACTTGACAGATCAGCCACTTTAGTTTACAAGGAAGCCCCTCTATCCTCTTCCGGTGTAGAGGAGGTTGTTGAAATAAAGTCTAGAGTCTTTACTTTCTTGTTAACACCTCCTTGTGGTTTGATTTCTGGTTGATTGGGGTTATGAGAGCCACTGATCTCTCTGGTGAACACTTGGTAGTTGGGTACCTAATTAGGAACTTCCTTGTATCTGATAAAGAAAAGCATTTGGATTTTTTTCTATATTAAGAAAAATTTACAAAAATATTTTCCACATTCTGCTTCCAACAGTTCCTAGTGCATACCTGAAGATGGCGTTTGCCTCTTCTGCTTTGTTTTTTCTTCCTATCAGTTTCTTCCCCTTCTGTCTACAAAACCATAACTCCCCAGTGGTAACCCTGAGATGCCCTTAACAAGTCAGCATGAATTATGGGATATACCATTCCTTTAGTTCCAGCTTTTGGGTATGGAGGGAAAAGAAACTCACACTCATATTGTTAACAAAATTATTTCAGTGCCATAAAGATAGTAAAAAAAAAAATCTTGAGATTTAGAAACAAGGAAACAGTGCAAGGGGAAGGAGATTGAATGCTTCAATATTTTAGTCAGTGGCATTTACATGAAAAGAATGTATACCTGATAAGTGGACTGTGTCTACAGTATGTAAAGAACTCTTACAACTCATTAATAATAAGACAAATAACTCAATTTAAAAATTACTTGAATAGACATGTCCCCAAAGAAGATACTCTCATGGCCCATAATTGCATGAAGACGCTCAATATCAGGGAAATGCAAGTCATGAAACACCACTTCATAATCAGCACGATGACTATAATCAGAAAGTCTAACGAGTGCTGGCAAGAATGTGGGAAATGGGGACTCACACACTGCTGGTGGGAATGTGAAATGGTGCAGCTACTTTGGAAAACAGACTGGCAGTTTTTCAAAAAGTTAAAAATAAAGTCATGATTTGACCCAGCTCCGCTTCTATCTCACCATGCAACCTTCAGGTGATTAACTCAGCATGACGCAGAGCTGAGTGGAACTTGGGTTAGGGAACTGGAACTCTCTGGTGTCTGGAGATGACCCCTGTAAAAAGAATAAACTGGTGTTCTGATTTATATTTTTGTCTTTTGTCAGTTTAATTAGCTGGAGTTTTGTACTGAAAGTCTGATCATCTCTGGGTTTGCTGATTGAGTCCATTTTCAAATACTTGAGGTTGAAAGTCTGATGTTAGACAGTGAAATATTCATCAAGACCCATCCAAACCATGAGGTCTCTTGAAGGCCTAGCAGCTGACTTTCCCTCGATGACACCCATGACCTTTCTGCTCACACATCTTTCTAGCTATAACCAATCTGGCATCATGATACATATGCTGACATTGATCTTCAGTAGCCCGAGCAAGAATCCTGCCAGTTCTGTGGACCAACCAGCCAGTTTTTAAGCGAGACCTTTAATTGCTATTGACTGATCTGACATTGTGAGTGTGGACCTGTGGTCATTTGTTTGGCTGCTTTGACTTGGGAGGGTGAAAAATGCACTCAGAAGGGGAATAGTGTTTGACCTTGCCGGGAGATTCAGTGGCCTAGAACTTGTTACTCAGGCAATTTTGTGAATGTCTCTTCTGCTCTCTGACCTGCTTTTTTCAGAGGGTTAGAACATGGGGCAGTAGGCAGAGGAAGGCACATTCTCCGTACCAGCGATGAAGAGGGAGATGGGTGGACTCTCTAGGAAGTGGGATGAATTATGTGAGCAAGGATGATGAAGGCACATTTTGAGGTCATGCTATCTCATTGGGTTTTCATTTAAGCAACAAAACATTTCATTTGTTTCAGTAGACAGCAAAGAAAACAAACTAGGCACTTCCCTCAAGGAGTTTATATCCTGAACTATGGGTAAGGTGACTGTATTAACTAATCTGCTCATGGGGATACCTAATTGGTTGCCTGTTGGACAGATGGTCATTGGTGTTAAACAGTTAAGTCGTGTATCTCCAGCAGGTTCAGAAGGTATGGTCTGGGGAGGGTGAAAGGGCACAGATAATGATAAAGTTTGTGTGCTTCAATACTGGGGATGGGTACCCAGGGCAAGCTTGAGCAGCAGGGTCTGGGATGAGACTTGCATATTGACCTGCCTATGCAGTTAAAATGCATATACACGTTATATGTGGACTATACCTCTCTGCTTCCTTCCCTAGCACCCATCCCAAAGGGCCCCACGTTTGGGAAACCCTGTAGTAATTGTCGGCTTGCTAGAACGTACAGTGATTGCCACATTGAGAAGACAAAGCTTGATTTTGGCAGAAAGACAGGACCCGGGGCAGTGTCTTTAGGCCTGTCAGAGGCTAAGTGAAAAGAGTTAGAGGGAAAGTAAATTAGCAGAAAGTTTGGGGACAGAAGGCAAAAGGAAAAGAAGAATGCCAGGGAGAGGAGAAGCCGGTTGGAGGTCGGGCAGCAAGGGGCAGAGAGGGCCTTGCAGGGGCTCTGTGCCAGCACAGGACCCTGCCACATGCTGGGTGGGTCTGTACCCCGTTCTCCTACTTCTGTTACTCTGCTGTTCGTGGTGCTTTAGAACATGAGGTGCCGCACAGAGGGGGGAATGGTGTGAAATGCAGCAGAAGTTTGACAGTAACAAATATAACTAGGTGGCAAGATAAAAACAAGCAGGTAAGAATAGATTAGGATACTTAAGAAAAACAAGGTATTTCTCTTAAAAAAAAAAAGAGGAAGAGAAACTAAAGTCAAATGAGGAATTTAAAGATGAATTTTACTAACACGCTGGGAATTGGAAGCTGGCACAAAAACAATTACTATTCACTGGGAGTAGATCAAGGTTTGGGGACCAGGAGCTTAAGTGGTTGTAGGAGGAGGCTTTATAAGAAGAAGGCTACAAAATTATGAGGACAGAACTGGAAACAGGCCCTGGAAGAGGACTCTGCTGGGGGTGGGTCACAGCAAATCCCCCTGCCATTGCGTGGTGAGGGCTCACTGATCTCCCCAGCACTGCCTTGGACTTCTCCATCTTCCAGATGGCCTTCAGCCCAGTCTGTAGAAGGGCCCTGTCTGCCATCCTTTCCAAACAGGCATCATCTCCTGGGCCCAGGCAAAGCTCCTCGGCAGGCACACCAGCCCCTCTGTGGGCCAGCCTGGTCCCTCCCCTTATCATTTGCATGTTACAGGTCACTAACTCCACATTACTTGTCACTCCCCTAATACTCTATCAATAACTAAATACTTATTCTATTGCCTCTGCCTAGACTGACCCCTCACTCACAGTCTCCACCTCCTCTTTCTCCTTATCTTTAAGAACCCCCAACCCCCCCCCCCCCCCCATCCTAAGCCTCGGCGCTGTCACTGCACTGCATACTTTTATCATCGGCTTTTCCGTGCACTATTGCACTTCCCTATTTCTGCCTGCCGCTTGCCCCCAGCCCTGACACTTCAGCTGGTAGTTAGGAGCAGACTGCCTGGCTTAAAATTTTGGTTGTGCAACCTTGAGCAAGTAGCTTAACCCCTCTGATATGTCCTCACTTATACAAGGGGGACAATGACAGTGCTTACCTTTCAGAGTTATGAGGTTTAAGGGAGATAAGGCAGGCAAGGTGACTAGCCGGGTACATGAACAGTGGTCAGTGGCGCCAAGCTGTGCAGCTGGGGGGATGGAGAATGAACCCGTTCTTGGATCCCCTGTGCTTTGCACATAGCCCAGTGTTTAGGGGGCATTCCTGAATTCAGCCAAAACATGTACTTA
This sequence comes from Saccopteryx leptura, assembly GCF_036850995.1. NCBI lineage: Eukaryota > Metazoa > Chordata > Mammalia > Chiroptera > Emballonuridae > Saccopteryx > Saccopteryx leptura. The sequence goes on from NC_089505.1 coordinate 257,460,592, forward strand.
AATTAACCTGGGGATGATCAGTTTAAACAAATGAGAAATGAGCATGATAAAATACTTTCTCCCCCAAAATGAAAATAGCTATTTTCTTGATCATAAGAAGAAAAGTATGCTAAATGCAAAATACAAGAATTAAGTAAAATTTTAATAGCTAGTATGGCCACATAATTTATCATATAAATAGGAATACTTCTGAGAGTAAACAGGAGTGCTCTTATAACTAGACTATCCCAGGCAAACCAGAAAATATGGTCACCCCACCTATAAGTTCTATTCTTCAAAGATGGCCGTGGTTAGCATTTTTTGTTACATAGCCTTCTAGTCTGTCTTTATTTTTTCTTGTACTTATATTGTAAATTCTACTTTATAACCTGCTTTTCTTTTACTCAACACTATAATAAAATTATTTTCATGTCAATAAATATAGATCTTTACCATTATTTTTAATGACTGCATACTACTCCATTCAGATGTATCATAATTTATTTCAATCATCCTATATCAGTGGATATTTAGATTGTTTACAATTTTTGAGAATTATAAAATATTTATAAAGAAATTTCAAGTTGCTTGTTATCACTCTGTGATTTGAATTTTGCAGGGACAATATCCAGGTAACCAATTATTTTCTCAAAGGTACATGGCTCTCTGTGGTGGATGTGCCTGTCACCTCCAGGGTCTTAGTTACGATCTTGTGGAATGGCTAGCTATTCTCTATGGGCATAAGTAGAGAAAAGTTAGCATATCTTCCCTCTCAGTTAATTGAGATTTTAAAAAAGAGTCCTTTTATTGAAACAACTAAGCATAAACTAATATTACTGACAATTGTATTCAAATGAGTGATACACAATTCAGTCAAGAGGTAAAGAACTGTGAATATTGATGCTTAATTAGGTACCATTCTTACTGACCCATAATTCCATTGCTGCTTGAATAAAACATTTCTTTCATTCATTTATTCATTCACTCAGACATTCATTCATTTACAAATTATTAATCACACTCTTGTGCCAGTCATAGAGAAGCTTTCTGCAAATAACTATAATAAATATAGTAAAACCTCATTTATGTAAATGCCACTGGTTCATTAGAAGACATTTAATGTATTGTGTATGGTGTCATTCATTCAAAAGATATTCATTTAAAACCCTCCTTAGAGTGCTCAAGACTTCACTTTAATTGAGAATATCAGTTACAATTTCTGCCAATTATATTCTATGTGGAACTCAGAGGCACAGTAGCCCCAGGATATCCTTAAGAAATATAGCCAAGAGAGCTTTGCAATCTCCAAATTTGGGGACTCCATAATAGTCTTTTTTGGGGAGTGTGGCGGGGATGAAGACAAGTAAAAGAAAACAAAGCTGTGTGGAGACACAGATGCTGGTGCTGATGCTAAGTTACCACGCAGAGAGATGAGCAGGGCACTGTGGTGTGGGCCACTGAGGATTTCTGCATGAACTGAACATATTTAGCAATTGTTTCAAAGTAGGATAATGAGGTAAGACTTGACAGCATACTGGTAAAATGACAAAGATATGCTCAAAGGCAAAATGAAGAGATATGTGAGAAGTGTGTGTGTGTGTGTGTGTGTGTGTGTGTGTGTGTGTGTGTGTGTGTAGGCTAAAGATGATCGAGCTAATCAGAAACAGACCCACATTAGGCCTTACCTTAAAAGTGGTGTGATATGAAGAAGCCCAAGGGTGTGTGTATTAGTTTTCTATTGCTGTGGAACAAGTCACCTCAACCTTTGTGACTTAAAACAACACCCATTTCTTACCTCAGAGTTTCTATAGGTTAGAAGTCTGGGCATAGACTAGCTGGGTTCTCTGCTCAAGGTCTGACAAGGCTGAAATCAAGATGCCACATTCTCCTCTGGAGCTCATGGTTCTCTTCCACACACATTCAGGGTTTTTTGTGTTTTTTATTTTGGCAGAAGTCAACTCCTTGTGGTTGTAGGACTGACCCCATTTTTCTTGCTGGCTATTTGTAGGGGTTGCTCTCAGTCCCTAAGGCTGCTCCCAAGTCCACATGGCCCACTCCATAGGCAGTTCCCAAGAGAGCTGTTTGCTCTCTACCCAAGCCAAAAGGAGAGTGTCTGTCGCTGCTTCTTGTCTCATTGCCAGGGCTCAGTTGATTAGGTGAGGCCTATCGAAGACAATCTCCTTTTTTGTTAACTCAAAGCAGAGTCAGCTGATTAAGGCCTTTATTACATCTGCAAGATCCCTTGTGCCATACATATAGTGTGACACATTCGCAGGAATAAGTCGCCATCATACATCATATTCATAGGTCCCGCCTACACTGAGGGGAGGGTGTTTTATAGGACATGTACACTAGGGGGCAGAAATCTTGAGGGACATCTTAGAATTGTTTGCCACAATGAGCTAAACCAAACCACTAGAAAAAGCATTTTTGTTGTGGGCCATAAAGTCACTTGGGTTCTTAAACAAGAATTCAGTGAGCACAGTGCCTGCTCATGCAATGTTTTGGTGATAACAACAACAAACTTTTGAACAGCAGAACAGAAACCTCTAGGAACCATATCACTGGGCTATACCCTTGGTTAGGGTCCCAACCTGAGAGAGAAGTAGAGGTGGGGGAATGTGGCAGGGTTTGAATAGGGACAGCATTCCAATTCTTTCTTTTGAGGCCCAGTGAGCTAATTATATATAAGACTACCAGTTTAGTCCTGAGTAACCATTCGGATGAAAGGCCACTGGCAATACCCAGGGCCCCTAAAAGAAAGTCTTCAGGGAGTCAGCTCCTAGCAGAAGCATGTCGGGATGGTGTGTGGTTTCTGGAGCCACGCATGTGTGGGAGTGGGGGTGATGGGAGAGTATGGAGAGTTCAATTTAACCTTTAATACTCAAGATACCAAATATAGGGGTGCCCCTCTTTAACTTCCACACTCATCCTTAATGGACAGACATTTAAGAGTTGTATTTTTCAAATGCCGCTGGTGGGAGCCTGCTCTATCTCAGACCTGCTCCCCTCTTATGGCGGAGGTTCGTGTGATGAGTCAATGTAGGATCCTCGTACATTTTATCTCACAAATCTCAAGCTGCTAAGTACTCCATCGTCACAAACTTCAACGTTCCTTCAGTGGTCAGAATTAGTGGAGAGGGGAGATAGGGGGTTATCAAGGCCCTTCTGGTTCTAAATAGATGCTCTGTTCTGCCAGACTAGAGCAGGGCTGACAGGCGGGGGGTGGATCAGAAATCCTCATGATGATAGAAACCAATGAGATAAATCCAGATATAAAGACTGGGGCTTTGAGTTAATCACATTTGGGGTTCTAGCCTCTGAGACTGTCCCTCACAGCCACTATCCTGTACTCTGGGGTGAATCAGTTAAACTCGTTTTCACGAAGCTGATGAGCAGAATGCCACAAACATCAGGAAAAGGTCTAGGTGGAACCAAAAAGCAACACCAGAGTCTCCGAAACACCAGAGCCTGCAGAAGCCACCTGCAATGGGGAGTTTACAAAATGGAGGACCAGTGGAGACGGCTGCTGGAGGTATTGGCCTCTGAGTCTGTGGACAACCTAACGCTGGCCGGGAGGCTAAGCTCACTCACTAGCGATAGCGATATGAAGCACCCTCCTTGCAGTGCACAGACTTAGATCAATGCCTCGGTAGAGTGGCAGCTTGCACAGCTCATGGCCTTCAAAGTTACTCATGAAGAGTGCTATGTCTTGGTGAACAGTGAAGGTCAACTGCTTTCTCTGCATGCAGGCTGGGGCTTAAAAATTAGAAAGGAGAAGGAGCTCAGCTCTACGCCCGTCCCCTACTGTTCTTCTCTCTGCCAGAAACTATTCTAAGTAATGTATGCAGGTATGATTATTCCTTTTTACAGATGGGGGCACTAAGGCATAGAGAGGTCAATTATTTGAGACCATATGAATAATAAGTGGCAAGAATTGGGATCTGAATCAAGTCAGCACAGGGTAAGAGTGTTCGTGGTTATGAACCAGGCTGTTGGGGCCTCCTGGTATGCCATTCTGCTTTATACAACCAGGAGAGAGCACTCGCAGAATCAGGCACTATTTTTCAGGCAGGTAACACTCACAAATTGGGTAAAAATGTTTAGTGCATGGGAGGCAGTCAAGGGGAGTATGGGTGCCTAGGTGGTAATGATGGGCCTAAGGAGGTGTTCTTTTCTCTCTCCACTGCTCATGGCCTGCAGGATTATTGATTGCAGTATTACAGAAATGCCACTCTCCACTTCAGGGCTATTGGTACTTGTAGCGCCAGATGGCTGTCGTTAGGGTTCACTGCAGCTGAGCATAAATATAAAACCCTCCATTTCTAAGGGGGGAGGCCCGATGATGCCCAGGTGTGTGGTTCCAGAGTAATTTTGTCTTCAGTAAATCAGTAGGTCCATATTAGAAGACATGTGTTAATTTATTGCAGCAAGATTTTATGTCTCAGTCAGTCATTAGCAAAATTTCGTACCAGAAATTCTTTCCTCTTTAATCTTGGTGGGATTGGTATTACACATAGCTCGACTATTAAGACAAGAATATCTTGCAGATAGGGAGGTCGTTAATCTGAAGGGTTTTTGCACTGTGAAATGCAAATGCTTGGTGACAGGTAAGCTGGGATCCCCAAAGTCTTCTTAATCTGCCATAAAGGGACCTAAGCAAAGGTTTGATTGTTTTGTTAACACAAATAAGAAGCCTTTCTGCAGCTCCAATTCCTTTACCATTTGTTCAAATAAACTTTTCAGCCCCTAGAGGGGTCAGTTCATCAACACCTTCTTCTCCTCTGTGTTCCCAATGACAGGCCTGGGGTTTGAGGTTCACATCCACGGAAGGGGAGGGTAAAGCAAGGATGTGCTCTCTCCAGCATCTCCTCTGTGGGCCTCTGTGACCAGCTCTTTCCCGTGGACTCTTCCTCCCGCTGGGGCAGCGCCCCTGGACATTTCCAGACACCGTCTTCTGGGTTGGTGGTGCCACTGGTCATTTCTGGGAGATGAAGAATGTGGACGTATAGTTGCACAAACCAGGAAGTAGGAGGTTCTGATTCTAACCCAGCTCTGCCACAAAGTAGTTGTGTAACCTGGGGCAAGTCAACCCTGTTGCCTCAGTTTCCCCAAGTGGGACTAATGATTGCTCAAGTCCCTCCAGCTATAAGTATGATTCTGCAACGATTGCTTCACAATGTGCAAAGACCCTGAGTAAAGAATCTCACAATTATCTCTCTTTATTCAGTATATTATGTCTCATGCTTTCACAATAGCCCAAACAATGGTCTGGTAAGTGTCAAAGGGGTATGGTCTGGTGTCGGACTACGTGGTTCAAATCCTGGCTCTGAATGACTTGGGGCAAATTTTGTAACCTATATATGTCTTTGTTCTCTCATCTAACAGTACCAACCTCACAGGGAACTTGTGAGATTTAAATAAGCTAATATGCATATACTACTTAACTCAATTCTTGGCATACCTAAATACTATATTATTAATTTTATTCTTTATAACTTGGAAAAACTATGGGCTTAAATTTCTGTTGCAACTATAACCAGCAAACCACTTCCCCCTTAAAAAAAAATAGTCTCTATTTAGAGACTGGTGTAGGAAGATACCAACAACCTCCTCCACCCACCCCACCACCACTCATACCCCAAGTTTTGAAGAGAGTGTTGGCTTCGCTTGGGAAGATGCAGATGAGGACAGGACCTTCTTTGGAAGTCCCTGCAGCAAGCCGCCCTGAGGCCGCCCCATGATTTGCTCCTGCCTTGCCTTTCTGGAATCCATAGACACTCTGTCCCCCCAGTGCCTGACTGTGTGCAGCTCTTTGGCTTGCCTGCAGAGAACCTGTGGAGCACTGGTAGAACCTCCCCTGGCCTTGTGGCAGCGAGGGGTCTTCATGTCTTTCTCTCGCGCTCACCGTTTTCTCTGTCTCCTCTTTGGCTCACCCCCACCCCATGTTTTCCTCCCCAGGGAGCCCCATCTTTTTCTCTTCATTCCCCACAGAGTCCTCCAAGGACTCATCTGCAATGGTCTCGGCTTAGTGCCTCGCAAAGAAAATTCTGTCCCTCTGCACCTTTCAAGGAAAACGATCAGCCCAAAAAGTTTAGGAAAAAAATTCATTATCTTTAATGGGATTTCGTTACCAGCCCCAGCCAGGAGGGACTAGAGTTCCCAAGAAATCCAAATTAATAAATGCCCTACCAAGGGGGAGAGGGGGGCAACCAAACTGAAATATAATTTCTTTCTGAGCTTTGCAATGAAGGGTGAGAGTCTTAAACGGAAAACCTAAAATGCCATCTAGCTAGGAAAGAAGATTTAAAGCATCTGCGAGAACCCCAGGACTGTTTGGAATCCATTTTGAGCAAAGTGGAAATATTTGGATGAGTGAAACGGCTGCTCCCTTTTAATGGGCATCTGGTTGATCAGGGACTGCTATGTACGACCATGAGAGGGTTGTCAGGAAAATCAGCGTAAAGAACATTTCACTAACAAATTCCTAATTTCATCTGCGCCAGCCACAAAACTTATTGTGCTCATTTTGGCTTTCGAACGAAAGAGCAACTGGCGGGTACCTTTGGGGTCTTGGAAGAAGATTTAGAGAGGTTTGTTAGTCTATTAGAAAGCAGAGGGAGCGGCTCTTCCCTTCAGCTCTAAAGTCTGGAGAAGTCTATTAGAAACTCTCCATATAGAGCGCGAATCTCCTTCCTCTTTGATTCAATCACCCTGAGTCATTAGGGCTGGTTGAACACCATTTAGATTGTGCACTATAAATAATTAAAATGTAGAAACATGTGTGGTCACCTGATTTAGCCCCAAGAGGAAGTGGTAATGCAGAGGATGTCTGATTTTGTGCAGAGCTCCTTGCTACTGGACAGGATTTTAAAACTGCATCTCTGGTCCCAGCCTAGTCCTCTAGGCAGCCGCCCCTCCTTTCAAACCAGCACCTACAAGCTCCACAGAGGGAATCCTGAAACTAGAGCCTCCCGTCTAGGCTTGCTGCTCCTCCTGATGTTATATTTCAAGGCTGTACCTCCAATCTTCAAGCCACTGAGTGTGGCAGGTGGTATTCTCCAAAAAGGGCCATATATCAGTTTCCTAGGGCTGCCATATCTAAATACTGCAAACCTGGTGGATTCAAACTACAGAAGTGTATTCTCTCACAGTTCTAGAGGCCAGGAGCCCAAAATCAAGGTGTCAGCAGCCCCGTCTAAGGCTCTAGTGGCGGGTCCTTCCTTGCCTTTTCCAGATCCTATGACTCCTGGTGTTCCTTGGCTTGTGGCAGCCTACCTCCAATCTCTGCTCTGTCTTCATATGGCCTTTGTGTCTGTGTGTTCATCTCATCTTTTTATGAGGATATCAGTCATTGGATTTAGGGCCCACTCTAATCTAGTATAACCTCAACTTGATTACATCTGCAAAGACCCTATTTCCAAATAAGGTCACATTCTGAGATCTTGGGTAGACATGATTTTTGGGGGTGGGGTGGGGATGAGGAGAACACTCTTTAACCCAATATAGGCTACAACAATATTTCCTATCCCACATGCACTTCCAGAACCTTCCCTCTATCCCTTTAAGAGGTGAAGTTTATGCCCTCTCCCCTTGAACTGGATGGGCTTTTCTGATGGCTTTAATTAACAGAGAACAGCCAAAATGACACTGTGAGACATATGAGGCTAGGTCATTAAAGATATACAGTTTCTGCCTGCTTCTCTGTCTTGTGATACTTTTCCTTGGAATGAGCCACCATGCTGCGAGGAGCCCGGGCACGTGGAGGAGACTACATGGAGAAAAACTGAGGGCTCCCACCCTGCAGCCCCGCCAAGCTCCCAGTGACCATCACTACCAAGGCGCCAGCTGTGTGAGCCAGCCATCTGGGAAGAGACTCCTTTAGCCCTCAGCCAGCTTCCTGATGCTACATGGAGCACAGAAGAGCCTTCCTTGCTGAGCTCTGCCCAAATTGCAGTTTATAAGCAAAAGAAATGATTGTTGTTTTAAGCCACCAAGTTTTGAAGTCTTTTGTTGTTGTTGTTGTTTTTTCTTCTTTTCCAAGTGAGAGGAGGGAAGACAGAGAGACAGACTCCCGCATGTGCCCCAACTGGGATCCACCCACAACCCCTGTTTGGGGCCGATCCTCTGCCTATTTGAAGCCATGCTTGCAACTGAGCTATTTTTAGCACCTGAGGCAGAGGCTACACAGAGCCATCCTCAGAGCATGGGACTGATCACTGAAACCATTCGAGCCATGGCTGCGGGAGGAGAAGAGAGAGAGAAAGAGAGAGACAGAGAGAGAGAGAGAGAGAGAGAGAGAGAGAGAGAGAGAAGGGGAAGGGATAGAGAAGCAGGTGGTCGCTTCTCCTGTGTGCCCTGACTGGGAATTGAACCCAGGACTTCCACAGGCTAGGCTGACACTCTACCACTGACCCAACCAGCCAGGGCTTTGCAGTGGTTTTTAATGTTATGTTAGATCTCTGGAACACGGAGCCTAAAACCTTCAGAGCACTGTAACTCCTCTCTCTCACCTCAGTGCCCTCTTTCTGCCTCCAACTGTTTAGTCCAGAAGTCTCTTCCTGTTCTGCTGCCCCCACGTAGCTGGGCGACTAGTTATTTCTCTTTGTATATCCTCAGCATATTAACTGGTATCTGGACTCAGTCTTCCCTTTCTCCATCCTACCAAATGATCTCTGCAGCACGTTTTGGCTTTGCCACTTTCTTGCCCAAAATTCATTGATGGCTCTCCATTGCTTATACTTTCCCCACATTTCTGAACTGAAAGATAAGACTTATTTAATACAGCCTCAGTTTACCTTTCTTGCCTATCTCCTATGCCTTCTCCATAAGGATTTTGTCCTTCCAACAAATCAGACTATTCACTGTTCCAAACACACCTCCTCCAAGGGGCCTCCCCAGATCCCTTAGCCAAAAATGATCTTCGCTTATCTCTGAACTCTTCTCACTTCTTCTCCAATCAAACCAAGTGACTTGCAGCTCTGTGATCACATCAAGCTTTCGCAAGCCCTGACCCTCGTGCATGCTACATGTTTTTCCTTTACCCTTTTCCAGTGAGCTCATTTGCATTAAACTTTATATTTCTCAATATCATTTTTTTGAGAAATTTTCAGTGATCTACTTGATCGCCTTAATTTGAGTAGTGAGTTTTTGTCATGTTTGCTGACCCCTGGGAGTGAGTTCTTTTTCAAAACATGAAATTAGTTTCAGTTTTATTAACTTAAAATCATGTTTGTTTTATAACCAATTTATGGAAACAAGAAGAACATACGTTTGTCTTTTTTTAATGTTGCCTTACACATGTATGATCGTACTCTGGATGGTCAGGAGGCATGAGGACGTACATGAACGTTCATACTACTCAAAGGGTTAATTATCCTAATGTATGATTACCCTGGGCTCTGAATAGATTCCATACCTATCTCTGTGCTTGTGGGAGGGCATGGACTGGGTCCTTGACTCCTGTATCCTATGTATGCAGTCCACAGAAAATGTTTCATAAATGATTGTTGAATGACTGAATGTTGAATACACAAGGAACTCACTAGAAACATCTCAAAAGCCTTTCAACATGACTTTATAGGAAAAGAATTTGGAAATGAGTTTTTGCTCAGCCATTAAAGGTTTGTGGCTGTGTTTTGGGTTCCTTGGGATGATTTTCAAGCTTAGCTTCAGGTAAAAGAATTTCATAAACCACCCTTTCATAAACTCCCAAGTATATTTTGGTAATGAAGAAACATTTTAACCAGAAGACAATCAATTTAGCATTTTGTCAGTTATTCTTTGTGTAAAAGTCTTATTCAACAAAATTATAAACTTTCAAGTATAGGGTCTGCATATTTTATTGCTTTGATTCTCTCACAACCCCTATTTAGTATTGGGATCATATAAGCCTCTCAATATTTATTCAACAGTTTTTGTGGTGAGATATAACTAACCCCCCAAATTTCTGTCAGCTTGTTCTGAAAAATGACTGCTTCTCTGCGTACCAGTCTATGAAGCTGCTTTCTTCCCTTCAATGGATAATGATGCTCTTAGACTTGGACTATTGGAAGAAGTGAATTCTAAAGAGAATTGCATTCTGGGAGGAATTCCCCACTCCACACTCTTTAACTTGTCTTTCCTTTTGGGGATAGAATTGTGAGCCCTGAGTTTCCTGGGATGTCATTATACATCCTGGGGTTTAATCATCCAAGACTTGCCTCTTCTCAACCCCTAACGTGTCCTCTGGGACTATGAAGACATTACTGTGAGAGAGAGGTAAGCTCTTTAAAAAAATCTGTTTTAAGCTATATAGTTAGATGACCTCTTGGGCTCTAGTATTAAATCTGAGACTCTTGAGAGCATTTGCTGAGGGAATCCATCATCCTTTTATTTTGTATTTCCTGGGTCTTACTCAATGTTATGACTCTAGGGGAAAAAAATACCATGACTAGTACTTGAAATGTTGGCACCTATAGTATCTTAAGTTAATGTTACTTGCAGCTTTATCCAGGAACAATTCTGTCGTGAAATACTCAGCTGTAAAAGAAATGAGACTACTGAGAAGAATTCTTTTGAGTGTCTCTGGCATGCAGAGAGGCGATGGGGATCTGTGTGTACGTGTGGGAAAGTGAGGGGGGATGATAAATAGTGTGCTACCTCTCCTTTAAGAGCACGTCCTTTTATTCCTGACACTTAAAAAGACACTGTCAAAAAGATGTTTTACTGATTTGACTTTCTGTGCAGGAAAACGTGCAACAGTTACCTAGTAAGTGGTTTTATAGGGAGTTTCACCCACACGTTATAATAAACTGAGCCCGAAGATAACATATCTTTTGTGCTTTTACAGTGCTTGGATGATAACTGTGAAAAATTATCTAGTGGAGGTTAGCAAACTGTACCTGTGGTCTTTTTCTCATGACCTCTGTATGATAAAGTTTACTATCTTGGAGCATGATGCATTGTCAAATAATAGGTTTGCTTGTCTGGCCAACAAGAAGTAATTGAGGAGTGTTATAGTTTTACAATCCATGTTTCAATGACTCTGCTGCCTTTGAGTTGTTAGACCCGAACAAAATAGGTCAATGTTGAAAGAACAAAGTTTTTTTCTCTCTCTCTCCCTCCCCCATCTCCCACCTTCTTAATGGAGGCGTTTTGAAAGGGGGAATAGATGGGATATGGGCCTTGACCATGATGATTCTCTGCCTTAGCTTCCCCTGCTTTCAGTGTGGGGCTTGAGGTGGGGAGATCTTGGTCCTGGTTTAATGACAAGAGCAAATTTGGATTTCACTTACTGACAAATATCTACTGAGTACCCTTGTAGTCCTTCTGTCCTTAGATAGAAAACAAGCTTACTTTGGATTAAAGATTCTTCAGACCTCATATCTATGTCTTTAAGAAATTATTTTCCTTGCACATTCTTAAGACTTGTTGGGAGCGAATCAAAGCCTGGATGCTCTAAGACAGGTAGCACATTAAAGAATGTTTGATTTTGCTGCAACCCATTTTGGAGGGCTAAGTCTTGCCCAGCATTTTATAAAGTGTGTTCCATATAACACTAGTTTCATGAGAGGCTTTGTGGTGAAGTGAGTTTGGAAAACATTGCACACTCAATCTACTCCCTTATTTTAGTGCCTCATGATGAATATTAATTAGTATGTTAAAGGCCTGAGAATGACAGTAGCAGAGAAGCACATCAGTGGTAGCCCTCTCCCCCCCCCCCGCCACCCCCCACCCCCCCGCAGCATCCTACAGAGCTGATGTGCTCTACATTGAATTCAGGAGAATTGGGAAACACCAAGGTTTTGGTGATTGATAAGTATAGCCATCATTCTTTCTAGAAAAAGATCATTGAGAGGTCAATCATTGCTTAGCAATGCCCCCTCCCACACACACAACATATACACATGTGTACTTGTCTTAAAATTTTTTTCTTTTAAAGTTTTAAAAATTTATTTATTGACTTTATAGAGAGAGTAGGGGACAGAAAGAAGCATCAATTTGTTGTTGCACTTATACATTCATTGGTTGATGCTTGTATGTGTCCTGACCAGGATGGAACCTGCAACTTTGGCATTTCGGGATGATGCTCTAGCCAAGTGAGTTATTTGGCCAGGGCCAGATTTTTTTTTCATTATGGCTATTAAGATTAAAAATTAAGAACTTTCCCCATGTATAGAAAGAGTCATTTCACTGTTATGGGGACCATGGAGCTTCTTAGGAAAATACATAAGATAAATGACTAGGATTCATATTTGTGCAGAAATGTTTGATGGACTTATTTGTGTTTGCTGATGGTGGTGATTACTAAAAATTCAGGGAAGGGATAAAGAATTGGTATACAAAATATACAAAGAACTCATAAAACTTAACAATAAGAAAACAAACAACTCAATTGAAAAACAGACCAAAGACTTTAATAGACATCTTATAGTCATCAGGGAAATGAAAGTTAAAACAACAAGATATCACTATATACCTATCAGAATGGCCACAATCTGGAACACTGACAACACCAAATGTAGACAAGGATATGGAGCGACATGAACTCTCATTCATTGCTGGTGGGAATGCAAAATGTTACAACCCTTTGGAAGACAGTTTGGTGACTTCTTAAAAACTAAACATGCTCTTATCATACAATAGAGCAATTCTGTTCCATGGTATTTACCCAAAGGAGCAGAAAACTTATGCTCATGAAAAAAAAATCTGCATGTGGAAGTTTATAGATGCTTTATTCATAATCACCAAAACCTAGAAGCAACCAAGATGTACTTCAGTAGGTGAATGGATAAATAAACTGTATACATTTAAACAATGGACTGTTATTCAGCACTAAAATAAAATATGCTCTCAAGCCATGAAAAGACATGGAGGAATCTTTTTTTTAAATAATTTTATTTTTAATGGGGCAACATCAATAAATCAGGATACATATATTCAAAGACAACAACTCCAGGTTATCTTGTCGTTCACTTATGTTGCATACCCATCACCCAAAGTCAGATTGTCCTCTGTCACCTTCTATCTAGTTTTCTTTGTGCCCCTCCCCCTCCCCCTTTCCCTCTCCCTCTCCCCCCTCCCCCCGTAACCACCACACTCTTATCAATGTCTCTTAGTTTCACTTTTATGTCCCACCTACGTATGGAATAATGCAGTTCCTGTTTTTTTTCTGATTTACTTATTTCACTTCGTGTAATGTTATCAAGATCCCACCATTTTGCTGTAAATGATCCGATGTCATCATTTCTTATGGCTGAGTAGTATTCCATAGTGTATATGTGCCACATCTTCTTTATCCAGTCATCTATTGACGGGCTTTTTGGTTGTTTCCATGTCCTGGCCACTGTGAACAATGCTGCAATGAACATGGGGCTGCATGTGTCTTTACGTATCAATGTTTCTGAGTTTTTGGGGTATATACCCAGTAGAGGGATTGCTGGGTCATAAGGTAATTCTATTTTCAGTTTTTTGAGGAACCACCATACTTTCTTCCATAATGGTTGTACTACTTTACATTCCCACCAACAGTGTATGAGGGTTCCTTTTTCTCCACAGCCTCTCCAACATTTGTTATTACCTGTCTTGTTAATAATAGCTAAACTAACAGGTGTGAGGTGGTATCTCATTGCAGTTTTGATTTGCATTTCTCTAATAGCTAACGAAGATGAGCATCTTTTCATATATCTGTTGGCCATTTGTATTTCTTCCTGGGAGAAGTGTCTGATCAAGACATGGAGGAATCTTAAGTGCGCATTACTAGATGGAAGAAACCAATCTGAAAAGGCTACATACTCCTATGTTCAATTATATGATATTATGGAAAAGGCAAAACTAGGGAGACAGTAAAAAGATCAGTGGTTGCCGGGGATTGGAGATAAGGGAAAGGGATACATAAAAGATGCCCAGAAGGTCTTTAGGGCAGTGAAAATGCTCTGTATGACGCTATAATAATGGATACATGGTGTTATACATTTGTCCAGACTGTTAGAATGTGTAACTCTGTAAACTGTGGACTTTGGGTGATAATAATGTGTCAGTGCAAGTTCCTCAGTTGTAACAATTCTACCCCTCAGGAGGGGGTGTTGCATGCGTGGAGGCGGGGGGTATGTGGGAAATCCCTCTACCTTTCCCTCTATTTGCTGGGAACCTAAAATTGCTCTAAAAAAATAAAGTCTCAGAAAAAAAAATGCAAGGAGGGGCCTGATGGTTTTGGGTGAAAGGGGAGCAGTGGTCCTTCTCTGGTGTGCTAGTCATTGCCTGCATGTGGCCTCCTAGTGGTGGCATCCTCCCTGGAGAAGGAAGGCTGTGTGTGTAAAATTCAGGGAGCCCTTTGGGACACCTTTAAGAGATACTAACAGAGAGGAGGGAGGACATTTGTTAGATAGTCCAGCATACAGTGACAACAACAGGTTCCCAGGGAGTCTGACTGAGAAGCCGAGAAGTGGGTAATGATGGCTTCTTTGGCGTGGTCTAGGGAAGCATGAAGGTGGGTCTTGGAGTTGAGTGAGGGTAGCTTATGGCTGTGGGAAGCAGACAAGGAGTTGGGAATCTTGAAAGGAGGCCTTGGGGTAACCAAAGATAGCTCTACTACATTAATAGGACTTAGCTTTACTCACAGGGATGCCCCTGGGTACCTTTCCCATTACCTAAGAAATTATACTCCTGGCCAATCCAGCCTGAGTGTTTCAGACAGAAGAGGGAGTGCCTTTGGGGCATTTGACAAGAACACAGAGGATGGCTGTTATTATTTATCTATTGCTGTATAACAAATCACTCCAAACCTTAATGGATTAAAACAATAGTAAACATTTATACCTCACACGGTAGCTCAGGAATTTGGGAGCAGTTTAGCTGGGTGATTTTGTCTCAGAGGTTCTCAAGAAGCTGGCTAAGGCTGGAGTCTTTGTAAGGCTTGACTGGGGCTGGATGATCCACTTCCAAGATGGCTTCCTCACCAGGCTGTGGGCAAATGCCTCAGTTCCTGGCTGGCCATTGGCAAAAGGCCTCAGTTCCTCAACATGTGCATGTTTCCATAGATCTGCTTGAGTGTCTTCATGATGAAGCAGCTGGTCTTCCCTAGAGAGAGTGGCCCAAATAAAGAGGCCACAGTGCCTCTTATAGCCCGGCCTTAAAGTTCACACACCACCGTTTCACTATATTCCTGTTGTTGGAATTGAGTCACTAAGTCTAGCCCACATTCAGGAGAAAGGGTATTAAGCTTCACCTTGTGAGGAGAGGTGTCAAAGAAATTGTGGACATAATTTAAAACCACTACAATGGTGGCCAGCTTGGATTTAATCACCTCAAGAGCTTAAAGGGTTAACAACAGTGTCAGAAGGTCTTTATTAGGAGAAAAGTGTGACTAAGCTTACTGGCCTGCCCAGAGGTGAAATTTATTGTGTCATAGAAATTCTTTTTCATTTATTTTGAAATCAAAAGATGGGCTCCAGACATGACTGCTTGTTAACTCGGATGAAATTAAAAATAGCTTGAACGTTTGGGAAGAGGGGGGAGAGATGATTAGTTTTCAGGATATATTAAATGTCCTCACATGAGAAGGGAGTCAGCCATTGGGAAGGGCTGCTTTGGAAAACATATGCTGTGTCAAACTCCGCCAGCAGATGCAGAATCTGCTGCTAAAGTTAGCTCCCCGAGAACGGAGCTGGATGGGCTGCCATCACAGATGTCTCGGCAACCAGCCCCCGAGACAAATATAATTCTTACCACTGGAAAGCAAGGCCCCCCACAAGAACCTCTCACCCTGGTGGAGGGTGCAAGGAGGTGCAAAGGCAGATTTATGACCCCACATGCTGACTCTTCTGTGATTCTTGAGGATAACAGATGATTTTTAAGCCATGAGGTGTCCTGGTATTTTGCATTTCTAAATTTGGGACTCCCTCATAAGGTGAATTCCCGTCACTTTAAGCGGAACCCAGGATATGTAAAATTCAAGGCCTGATTGGAAAGGTTTTGAAATGTGTATTTTGAGATTTATAGTCCTGAAATGTTAGAAGCAGAGGAGATGAGATAAGTGTTCCAAATGCCTAAAACAGTAGAAGAAGAGTTAGAAAACTACAATAATGAGAAGTGATTTAAATTATTTCATTAATGCAGGAGCCAAACAAGAAGGGGACCTAGTTTTGCGGCAGATGACAGATGATGTCCACATGCTAATCTCCCAGTACATTGCAGAGCAAGATTTCCTCAAAGGGGGTCTCATGGACATTAGTCCACAGGGATGCCTCACTGAGGACGGATTCTCCAATAAATCAAACTGGGAAACAGTTGCCCTCTGGGAGTGTCACACACCAGCATTTTAATGCCTCTAAGAACCCCTTAAGTGAAGAAATCTGTTAAATTTTGTTTAGCTCCTTAGTCCCTGTGTAACCACGGATCCCACCCCCTTCCAAATTCTATTAATCTCCAGCTCCGATTTCTATCCCTTCAGAATGTCAGCTTCCCAAGGGCAGGCCTCTGTCTGCTTTACGCATAATTGTCACTCCACAGCCCAGGACCATTCACAAGGTCTCCAGGAACTAATGGTGCTTAAGCTTCAGGACGCCCCTTCCAAGGCCCTGTACTTAATTTTGTATTCACAGTTTTGTATTCTTTCCCTTAAAGAGGTTCTCCATGGTTGCTGTAAGCCTTAGGCTCCACACGACCTGGATTTGCCCCTATGTGGAACACACACAAGGTGCTCAACAAATAATTATTGAACAAATGAACCAACGAATGAATGGATACTATGAAACCAGTGTTCCTTGGAATACATAATGGGAAACACCATCGCAGAGAAGGGAGACTCCCAGACAGGAGAGCCTAAGCGTTGATGTTCACTGTAGACTGGGGAGGTATGAGAGAGGAATAAAATCTCACCCGGGAAAGAAAATATATGCAAAATATTGGAGTTGGGAATAAAATCTTGCTGATATGTGATTGATGATTAGGGCTTACCAGTCTTGTGTTCTCACCAGTTAGGATTGACCTGATATGTTAGAGAATTTCATTATGAGGGTTTAAAGGGCAAACAAAAATCTCAATGCGATAGTTAGTCATCTCACTTCATCGCAGAGGTTCCTGAGAAGCTAAGTGCCGGTGCTCTTGCAACAGAGAGCCCCAGCTACCTGGCTGGTTGTGCTCTGCCAGCCTAGCTTGTGGTCTACAGTAGACGGGGCAGAGTGGCTTCTGATAGTGTCGGATGAGCAGAGTTTCATAGTACTCAGGGGCTGTCCTGACCCCTTCCCACCCATTTCCCCCCTTTCACTTCTAAATGCGGGTTTGACCCTTAAGTAATGAGGTAGCTTTTTAATAGTCCCACCAGACCTCACACGTCCAGATGAACATTGCCTTTTAAAGACGATACTTTGGGGAGCAGCACAAGGGCTCCATACAGCTGTTACTAATAAAAACGGGGCCCTCTTTCGGAATTGTCTTTTGTGTCAATTATGAGGCACATGAGAGAAATCCATCCCCTTTGGCCATATGTTGTTTTTGACCAAAAATGGTCTAACCCAGCTTATCCTGCAAAACAGCCCAGTGTATTTAGCGGGCTTGATTTTAGAACCACTTTAGGATTTTTATTCAAACTCAAATCCACTGTCAAAAGATAGACATTTTCCAGTATTGAAATTGTTCCAAAATAGATGCCATGTGATCCAAAAACAACTCCCCAAGAGGAGACCAAACCCATTCTGAGCACGGACGGCACCTCCAGAGAGCGTGGAGGTGTTGGGAAGGCTGCCTTCCATGGGATCGTCTTCGCTGCTGTTTGTCAAGTTCTGTTAGAGTCTTGAAAGTTCCGTTTTTGAATCCCGGCTACTCATCACAATCACCTGGGAAGCTTTAAAAACTCTCTAGGCTCAGATGGCCTCCCTAGAGGTTCATATCCAACTGGTTTGGGGTGGGGACCAGCCATTAATTTTCTATTTGTGTGTGCGTGTGCATGTGTGTGTACAATTTGAGTGTGTAGCCAGGATTAATCTTTATGTTAAAGAATCAACCTTATTATCTTTTGCCACAGTTGTTCCTGTTTAATTTTTCTGTTTAGATTAAAATCTGTTGTGACTAGGCCACACTGAAGGTTAATCTAATACAGATAAGGGAAATGTTTTAGGGCTGGAATTGTCAGAAGCAAAACTGGCACTGTATGCCACAACCACTAGGGGGCACACTCTAACACTTATTAATAAGTGTGCAAAGATAGTAGTAGCTTTCAAGAAAAAAAAAAAAAAAAAGAATCCTAGGAAGTGAAAGGAAAAGTGGTAGGAGATTTTATTTGTGATCACATTACCCAGCCCCAGGTGCCTCATTTTACTGTCTCCCGGATACCACAATTTCTTGAAAGGTGCCAGTCACAGAACTGCCAGTGCTACAAGGAAGTGATTGAGTTGCTGATGTATTTTGAGCTCTGTGGTGTGCATTGCATCCATTATCTCATTTAATCCTGTATAAGCTTATGAAACAGAATTATTACCTATTACCTCCTTTTATATATGAGTAAATCTTTTAAAGATGTCTGAGGCCCAGAGAGGTGAAGTCACTTACACAGCATTACACAGCCAGTAAGTATTAACAGTAGATCAGAGTTTCAAGTCCAGGTCTATTTGGGGTGGAGAGGAGGGGGAGGGGAAAGAGAGAGAGAGAGAGAGAAGCATCAACTCTTTTTTTCACTTAGTTGTTCCATTTTCTTGTGTCTTCATTGATTGCTTCTTATAGGTGCTCTGACTGGGGTCAAACCTGCAACCTTTGGTGCACCAGGTCGACTCTTTATTCATTGACCATCCTAGCCAGGGCCCCATGCTCTCTCTTTCTTTATTTTTATTATTTTAAATATTTTATCTATTGATTTTTAGAGAGGGGAGAGAGAGAGAAAGTGCAGGGGGGAGGAGCCGGAAGCATCAACTCATAGTTGTTTCTCGGGTAAGCCTGGGGTTTTGAACCAGAGACCTCAGCATTCCAGGTCAATTCTTTATCCACGGTGCCACATTAGGTCAGGCCCCATTCTCTTTATTTATGTACTCAATCTTTCTGGAGAAGGATGGTGTTTTGAGTTGTGAACTTTTGTTTTATTTTGGTCATCACAGATCAGATAGATTAAAGCGAGTGGTTTGGTACTAGTCTGTCCTTCTGGTCAGAATGATAAGTTATGTGTATCTCAACTGCAGAAGTACCAACTTCTATGTAAGAAGAGAGTCAGATTCTTTGTCCAAATACAGCTGTGAGGTTTAGGGGAAAGAGTTATGGGCTAAAAAAATCTATGTGGAAATGGTCCATTTACTGCTTATGTCTCCTAAGAGAATAAAAGCTGTGTGAGGGCAGAGCTCCATCTATCTCACTTATCTAGAGCTTGGTATATCATAGCTATGCAAAAAAAATTTTTGTCAAATACCCTAGTTAAATGAATGCAGGCATGCATACCTAAGAGTCTTGAGATCTAAATTACATTCTTGGGTCTGAAACCTCAGCCACTACAGTTTTGTCTAAGTCCTGTCTCCTCTTTGGACCACGCTTCCTTATTGGTAAGTTGAAGTCATAATTCCAGATGATATTAAGATTCCCTCCCGATCCAACACTTTTAGGACTCAGCTTTTCCCTCCTCGTTGGACGGATGAATGTGAGGAGCGGCTCTGGGGTTGAGCTCTGGTGTGATCTACAGACAGAGGAAACAGTGGGAGAGACCCTCAGAGCCTGACGTGACTATGAAGGAGCCCAAGGAGAAGAAAGCCCCGCTGTGGCTCACAGGGAGGAGAGCTGCGGCTCACCGGGAGGAAGCAACAAGAGAAGAACTGGGGACGCATACTCACAACTTTAAATGGATCTTTGCTGCTCTATCTCTTAAAGTAAAAAAGGGATGGTGGGGCTTGCGAGTGAATTATTTCTATGAATTAAATATAATTTCAGCAAAGCATGCAACACATGCGGTGCCTTCATCATGCTCAGAGAGTCTGCATGAATACACACTGATCGCCAATGGAAACTTCTGAAAAATTAATTTTAGTGCTTATGGACTTTCTGATTTGTCTCCAGACACACCAAAAATAACTTCATTCCTCATTCTGTTAATCAGCAAAATTACAAAAGCACGTGGGGCATGGCTTTGCATCATCAAGAAAGGAGTCTCCCAGGGAGATCCCCAGGCCCAGATAGAACGGAACTGAGGAGGCATATTGGTCATTTTTTTCACCTGTGAGGGAGGAGCTTTATAATTTAAAACCAGCTTCTCGAATTCAGCCCTTGTGTCTGCCACAACTGGCTCAACTTTCGTTCATTCACAGTGTGGGTAATGCCAGGGGAAAGTTATCTCCTGACTCTGTGCCAAGTGTGTTCTAAGCACTCTACATCTATTAATGAATTTAAGCTTCACGACAACTTTCTGAGTAAGGTACTATTATTGTCTTCATTATACGGATAAGGACACAGGGGAAGAGAGATGTCAAGTAACTTAGCCAAGGGCACACTCTAAGTTGGGAAGCTAACTGGCTTTAGGGTTTGTACTTTAAACCCTTCACACTATACCCCCTCTCAAAAAACAGTTAGTAAGCACCATTGTACAACGGACCAGGACCATGCCAGGAAAAGAGGCTTCAGGGTGTCAGGCCAAACGGGCTGGAATTTGGGCCAGTGTCCCAAGTAGGCTGGAGTCTAGGGAGCAAACCAAGAGTAGAAGTAGAAGCCCAGCAGTGTGGACTAGCCAGAGGAGATGGCTGTGAGAAGTCACAGCTCCCCAGACATGCAGGTCCTCAGAGGAGCAAGGCACAGACTACCCCAGACCCTGCGGATAGAGACGGTCCCTCCCTCACTGCCAGCCATTTTCTCACTGGCTCAGGGCTTGGGGCGGAGGCTGGGAGGTGAAGGTCTTGGTAAGGTCTAACTGGCTGGTTGGGATAGGCAGAGACAGTTTTCTGCCCATAAGAAATTAGGGCTGCCCAGAGTTCCTGGGCCTCCGTGCCATCTTGACCCTCTGGAGGCCACGTCCTTCTGCTGCTGGAGACTATGAGTAGGTAGAAAATTCAGCAGCACTCCTTTACCTGCAGTTCTGCAGGGATAGAAGTTCCCGAGAATTAGGGTCCCTCCCAAGAGCCGTCAGTGTGGCTGGGCTAGATACTCTGTTTATTTCTCCAGACCTCTTCTACCTTCCTCTGTGCCCTGGAGGCGGACCTGCACAGACTGATCACCTGCCTCCTCTGTGCTCTGTGCTCTGGATCAGCCAAGAGCAGGCACCAGCAGGAGGCCAGAAGGTGGCAGGTCTGGCAGGGGTTGTGACCCTCTGTGACTTTAGTTTCTGTTTCCTCACAGGGGCGAGGGCTCAGATCTCACTGACTTCCAGCAATACAATTGCTCCTCCAGCCCCTCAGGCCAATAGATGGGTATTGCCATCCTTTTGCTGGTCTCTGGGGCCTCGGTACCCCCTAGGGTTCACTTAACCCTGACCACATTTTTGTAAATAGCCCCTTTACTAAACTCTCTGTCGGCCCCCTCTGAATGGGTCCTGATTCCTGCCAGGGCCCGGCCTGGTATCTCGCTCCTTGCTTCTGCCACAGATTTCTCACCTCTGGGTCTGCACCCTGATCTGCTGAAGCTGCATGGCTCTCTCCTGGCTGCTGGTCCTCTCTGGGGAAGGCCTGCACTCTTGTTCTGGGACTTCTCTCCTCTGGCCTGCCGCACGCACTTCCGTCGGTCTCCTCTGCCTCACCTGTCTCTGGACCAGGCCATCACCCACTGGTCTCCTGCTTCCAAGTTCCTGCTCTAGTTCTCAACTCTGTCATAAACACTATAATGGATCCACTGTATCTATTAGGCTCCTGCTATGTGCCTGGCAGTATACTAAGTGCATTCATACACGTTATCTCATTTAATCCCCCTAATTATCTGATGAGGTCAGTATTATACTGAGATTAAAAAATGAGCTTCTGTTGTTTGTGTCTGACCAGCCTAATGCCCCCCCTTTTCTGTTAAGAGCGCCCTGAGTTTATGTTGGGAAAGCACTCCTTCTCCATTCTCAACCCCTGTGATTCAGGCGAGGTCAGCTCCGCCCAGCTCCTGGCCAATTAGAGGCACTGTGGCAACTGATGGAGCTGGGAGTTGATCTCAGGTGGTTTGCCTAAGGAACCTGGGTTAGATCCTGAAGGCCTCCGCGGACACTAAGACCGTGAGAGCTGTACGTGCTTGGCATTCCTCCCGGGTGGGTTCCCTTCGGGCTGGAAGGACAGTGCGTGAGACAACTTGTTTCCAAGTTGCAGCATAATCACTACAGTAGTCCCCCTTATCTATGGGTTTGCTTTCTGTTGTTTTAGTTACCTGTGGTCAACTGCAGTCCAAAAATATTAAACGGAAAATTCCAGAAATAAACAAGCCATAAGTTTAAATCACACACCATTCGGAGTAACATGATGAAATCTCGCGTTGTCCTACTCTGTCCCACCCAAGATGTGAGCCACCCCTTTGTCCAGCATATCTACGCTGCATAGGTTACCTGCCTGTTAGTCACATAGTCACTGTCCCAGTTATCAGATCAACTGTTGCAGTATCACAGTGCTTATGTTCAAGTAATGCTTATTTTACGTAATGATGGCCCCAAAGTGCAAGAGTAGTGATGCTGGCCATTTGGACATGTCGAAGAGCAGCCAAAAAGTACTTCCTTGAAGTGAAAGGGTAAGTACAATACAAGATATTTTGAGAGAGAAAGAGAAAGAGGAGTCTACATTCATGTAAGTTTTATTATAGTATATTGTTATGTTTTATTATTAGTTATTGTTGTTCATCTCTTACTGTGCCTAGTTTATAAATTAAACTTTATCATATGTATGTATGCATATATAGGAAAAAGCATACTATTCATAGAAGTCTGTATCTTGGAATGTATCCCCCATAGAAAAGGGGGTACTACTGTGTCATGTCCATTTTTAGTGACCTCACTGGGAGTTCCACAGTCTTTCTCAAAAGAACTTGAATTCTGTGGCTTAATATACATTTCCCTTTCTTCTTGACTAGTTTCTTTTCTTTTTTTTTTTTCTTCTTCTTTTTTTTTCTTTTAAGATTTTATTTATTCATTTTAGAGAGGAGAGAGAGAAGGGGGGGAGGAACAGGAAGCGTCAACTCCTACATGTGCCTTGACCAGGGAAGCCTAGGGATTCGAACCAGCAACCTCAGCATTTCCAGGTCGATGCTTTATCCACTGTGCCACCACAGGTCTCCCTTTCTTCTTTATTAATCGACCCCTTTATGTTTATCTGTTTCTATGGTTATCTAAAATAAGGACCATATTTCTTGGGGTGACCATGTGATTAAATTCTAACCAATGGGATGCAAGCAGAAGAGGTGTGTGCAACTCTCAGGCAGTATACTTAAAGAAAAAGTATGTATGTCCTCTACAAATTTCTCCTTTGTGTTGGCTCGAATATAGATGATTGCTGGACTCAAACAGCCATTTTGGACCATGAGGTAGAATCCATGTGTTAAGGATGATGGAACAACAAGATACAAGGAGCTTGGATCGCTGGTAATCATTACCTTGCCATGTAAACCTCAAATGCTATCCATTTGTGTTAGAAGGGATAACCTGCTCTTTCATTTATGCCACTGATTTATGCCATCATCAAACAGTGCTGTTATTGTCATCACTGGCAGCTGACATTAATCCTAATACAGGTCCTTTCTATAAATGAGGTCCTGGGGAAGAGACCTCATTTCACAGCTTTGGAGGAAGATCAGCAGATAGGTTCTGAATGGAGTTTGGGGGGCTTATGAATATCAGAGTGACTGACCAGAAGTGGGTTTATGAGATGCTAAAGATTTGTAGAGAACTATTCCAGGGAGCCTGAGATGATTTTGTATTTATAATTTGTGTTCTTTGTCTTTAATTTTACAAACTTCCAACTGCACAAACCTAGATCTAGCAATGACACAGATGACTGTTTTTGTTTTGACTTTCAAGGGCATGACTCGAGAACACATCAGGACGTCTCAGGGAGCCCGGTCTGACCTTGAGCTTAAAGACATCCTGTTCCCTCTCTCTTACTTCCATCCACCCTGTAGGATCTCCCTCAACTCTCGTATCCTTTAGGAAGTATTCCTTGAATGTCAGGAACCAACTTGTGTCTTTTCCTCCCCAACTAAAGGTCCATAGGACTCGCCTCATTTCCTTTTCTGTGTTCAGCTGGGTATGACAGAGACAGCCCTGGCCTTGGAATTAGAGTACCTGGACTTGAGGCCAGGCTTGACTTCTAACTAGACATGAGACTTTGACCAAATAACTTAGGCCTCTCTGAACTTCAGGGATTTTTAAAATCTATAATGAGAGGATAATAGCCCTTGCTTACTAGTAAGCCAGAGGATTAAATTAGATAAAATATATGTAATTGCTTGATTGATGATGAAGTGTGATAAAATTACACATATTATGATTACTAGTATCACAGCCCTACTCCCCAAGGGTTGTGCTCCTCTTTTAGCTTCAATGCCATCTGATAAGCCCCACAGACACTCAGTCCCCTGCTAGTGTATGTTGTTGTTCTCTAATTGTTTTGTTTGTCAAGTTTTAAGTAAATTGGCAGGTCCTAGAAGGCAAGGACCATGTTTTATAATCTCTGAGCACCTAGAACAGGGCTAGACATACAGAAAACATTGTAAGGGGAATAGAGGTGGTTAGAGTTGCTATCCAACAAAGGAAAGTTTGTTGGTAAATGCACTATTGCCTTGAGTCTAGCCCTTTGACATATTATTAGGAACTGATGGGACTTGGGGAGACAGACTCACCTCAGACAAGCTCAGAGCAGATTGATGTATAACAGTCAGACATCAGCTTATTATTTTAGTGTGGGGAACTATTTTCTGATCACTGAAGGGCATGCTTCCTGCCTACCCCCTTCTTGGCATCTGTATGCCTGGGAGGCCATAGTTGTATTGAGAAGGTTGGTTGGTGATCTTGGTGTGGAAAAGGGGACCATTTTGAGGAATACTCAATCTTGTGCACCATGCGATGTTATAAGTCACCTCTGCCCCACAACAGAGTCCATTTTTGCAGGGAACAGAAAGTTCACAGTCTCCGGACTCAGTGCCTCTCCAACTGGAACACTAATGAATAAACAGGGTCAACTTCCCACTCCGCAGACTTCCCCTTCTATGTTCAAGGCTTTCTCCATCAGGATACAGTATAATTGATTTTGTGTCTGCTTTTTAAATTACAATCACATTCAATTCTGCTTCCCCAACTGTCTTAATCAGCTCAAGTTGCTATAACAAAATACCATAGATCGAGAGACTTAACAGAAATTTATTTCTCCTAGTTCTAGAGGCTGGGGGGTCTAAGATCACAGTGTCAAGGTGGTTCCTGGTGAAAACCCTCTTTTGGCTGGCAGCCTGTCCTCTTCCTGTAACCTTACATGATGCCCGGCGAGAGAGAGCTCTGGGGATCTGTCTCTTTTTCTTCTTATAAAGACAACCTCAGGCCTTCATCTAAATCTAATTATCTCCCAAAGGGCCCACCTCCTAATATCATCACATTGGGGAGTGACGGCTTCAATGTATCAGTTGAGGGGCGGGGGCCACAAACATTCAGTCCATAGCACTAAGATTATATTCTACTTCATCATCTTGGTTGGTGCTCTATCTATCTATCTATCTATCTATCTATCTATCTATCTGTCTGTCTGTCTGTCTGTCTGTCCGTCCGTCCGTCCGTCCGTCCGTCCATCCATCCATCCATCCATCCATCCAACTAAAGGCAATTTGGTCTCCAAATTTTGCACAAGGCACAGCTTATGTTGCTTTACTAATGCTCGCCTTATGGATCTCTGTGGCTTTCAGAGGATGCAAGCGAAGATTCTGGGTTAGGAGCTGCCATTACCAACTGAGGTTTGAGACTCCCCAAGCTTCTCAATCTCTTGGCTTTTTTTTTCCACAGATGGGAATCACATCCAATGTGTGGGAATTAAAAATATATTTTGACGGGTTTAACTCTTACTGAGAAACCCGATTTTAAGTTCTTGAGGACACCTCGCTGTTGTCCCTTCCAGAATCAGGAATTCTGGTACTACCTGTAGACTGAATAATTGAATGTTTATGGCAATGGTCACTGGATGCTGTCCTATGTCTTCCAACCTTACTGGCAGGAACTGTCTTGTTGATTTTTATTGCCACCTGTGTTCAGCCCACCTGAAACAGATCATTTGAATATTCACCCAGCCTTGAGCCATAATCTAATGCAGTTAAAAGGCACTTTCTTTCCTGCTGAGAAATTAACACCTTTTCCTTTGTCCCAACTTTCTGGGATCATTTCCAATATGTCCTGGCTGGGAGTTAATTAAATCCATGTTGACACATACTCAATTTCAAGTGGCTTTCCACATACAGGAAACCTGTTGAGATTTTTCCCTTTGGGGTCCAAAACCACTGTTCCATCTCTTTACCCCAGTTTTTAGGGTAAGTTTTCCACTTGCCAAGAAAGGATGGAATTTAAAAGGGGAAATTGATGGGCTTCCCGGCTCTAAGAAAATCATCGTCTCCCACTTTTCAATAAAGCTTTCTAAATTTCAAGACCTGTCTTCTGCACGAAACTTCACCTTGGCTATTAAAACAACTGGATTTATGATTCCAGGAAGCTTCCAGAGGCAGGGCAGAGGCACATAACAAGCAAGGTTAGAATTCTACACTCCACAGCAGCTGTTTTAAGAACACTGTGCTCAAAACCAGAGTCAGAAGATGTAAATGTAGGTCAAGTAATTTCTAATTCCGATTGGATATTGCATGTGCACAGCCTGGAGCTTTTTTCCTCCCCTCAATCAAGAGTTAGAAAGATTTGGGTGGGTTACAGGAAAAGTCATTAGCAGCAACATTGAGAGTCTTTAGCTCACCCCAAGAGGCACATGTGAGCCTCATCCGATGCTATGTGCTTATTTTAGTGTCCAGAGAGCTAGTCATGAACATCTGGGGAGAGCATTCCACCTTGCTGAGCTGTGGCCTCGGTGCTGAAATTCCATCATATTTTGGTCCTCACTTAGCTGGGTCTGTCCATGCTGTGCTGTGGAGCCAAGGTTGCAAACCAGCAGTTGTGTATTTGAGCCACAGGTATGTCTTATTTAGTCTGCACAGTACTCACTCATGTATTGATTTTTTTAAATGAACCAAACTTTAAAAAAATTAGAACATTTCATACAAAAATCAGGATTTTGTGGTTTTTCTTGAAGATTTGGTGCTATAGCAACACTGGCATCCCTGCTTGGTCACTCTGGGCTGTCGCTGAACAGTGCTGCCCGTAAAGATGGGACATGTGTCTCCAGTTTGCCAGTTCCCAAATAGCTTGTTTCATTCATTTACATTTCCTGCTCTATTACGAGAACTTGCCACTTCGCCATCAAGAAATGTCCTACACAGGTAGCCTGATACTCTTCAGCAGCATAGGATAAGTGCTTATAGCTTCTGTTTGAGGTAAAAGACACAAGTTATTCTCAGTTATTTATGTGTAAGTTCAGAACAAGTGTATCAGGACAGTTGGCCTTGAGAAAAATGAGTCATGGGCTATGGAGTAGGGTTTTTGATGAGATGATGGGGAAGGAAGGTCTGGAGCAAGGGTGGCAAAGACAGGATGTGCTCTGCGACCTGGAGAAGGGTATACCAGGAAGAGGCTGATACCTTTGCAAATAGGACTCTGGAGATGTGACGGGCATGGAACGTTGTACATGACTATGTGAACCAGTCCCTTCTCCTCAGGAGACTACGTTTCCTCAGGTACAGAACCATGCGAAGGGGCTGTTTCATTCACCCACCTCTGTGTTATAGAGATGTCCATACTAGGGGCTCAGTAAATGGCCTTGAAACGGGACAGAAAGGTGTACCTGTGTGTGTATGTGCACGTGCATGTGTGTGCATGTGTATATGTGTGTGTGTACATCCTTAGTATGGGATGGGAATGGGCAGGACAGGGCAGTGGCTGAAGGTGGACATTGACAGGAAGACAGGAGAGAAAGCATCTTGGGGGTATATAACACATGCCAAGAAATACAGGGCTTTGTCATCAGATGACAATGGTTCATTTAGAAATATTTCCCCTCTCTTCCCAAGGACAAGGAGTGCTGATAGTTAGTGGATTGCATTCTTGCCCCCAAGGCCCAGGAATCTACAGTGACAGCTCTGAGTAATGAAGGCTGGGGTGAGCAGCCTCATTTAGTGAATCATTGGATACTCACCAACCTTCCTCTGACATCTATTTCCTTAAAATCTGTCTGTTTCTAACTAGAATATGCTCAGCACATGGCATGGCACAGACAGAGAAGTGAAAGGAAGGTGACAGAGCGGGTAAGAACATTGGAGGTGAGCTCAGTCTCGGGATCAAGTCTTCTCTCTCTGCCCCTCCCTACCTTAGCTGTGTAACCACAGGCAAGCTGCTTAATCTCTCTGAGCTTTGACTTCTTTGCTGAAAGTGGGGATAATTATAAACCTCTTAGAGTTTATGTGAAGAGTAAACACTGCCCGGCAAATGTTCTCTGTTATTATATAAAAGTTCAAAGCTAAATGGACTTTCCAATTTCTGACTTTCTTTTAAGATTTTTTTCTTGACATTGTGTTCTGCACAACCAGAGGGCGACGGGCAGAGATGTTTTAAGATGAGTGCAGTGCTCGTCCCCGATACTGCAGCTGCTCTCCATGCTTTGGGGTGTGGACACGGAATGGCAGCCCCGGGGGATAGAGAGCAGACTTCTATTTGTGTGCTGTGACCCTCTTTATTTTGCAGTAAGGAGCTGGCTCTGGTCCCTGCTGCGTCACACCAACTCTCAGATCACTTATCCTTGTTAAAAAATGCCATCTGCCTCAGTCGTCTTTGCAGAAAGCCTCCCTGAATCCCATCAGGGTGTCCCAGGAAGCTTCCTGACCACACCCCTCCAACGCTCCAACTTAACCATGCAGGCTGCCCACATCACAGCAGGCGGGCTTGGCTCAAAACCTCACACCAATTTTCCCCTCCTCCTCCTTTGGAAGCCTGGAACATCTCCCAAGTGTAGATAGATACCCGCTTTGGACCCGAACTAGAGCAAATTCCTTCTACCCCAATGTATGAAACTGAAGATTCTTTCATGCTTCTCTCATCTCCTCCTCTCTCCCTCCCCTTTCCATTTGTAAAGGGGAAGATGAAATGCAGCATTAGCCCTTGTTCCTACAGCCCCGCTCCTCGATGAGCATGTCAGGCTGGATACTGTAGCTAAACATAAATGAACGGTTATTAATGATGGTCATAATGTTTTCTAGCAGTTAGCTGGCTGTGATTCTAGGGGTTTTTTTTTCTCCACTGTGTTTTGAAGGGTTAGGTTATTTAAACTTACCATCAAATAGAATCAAATCAAAGTGAGCTAATTTTTCTTAAACACTAATCATTTTAAGGCTATTGAACTAAATATAGAGGCAGTTCATTAAATCATTAAAACAGCCTGCAATAATGCTCACAAAGTCATTATGGAGCTATTCCCTAGCCAGAGAGGTAGTGTTGCCTTAAGCACAGTTTAATCAAATTAGATGGTGGGCTATGTCATGGGGTTTCTTCTATTGATATTCATTAAAAATACATGATTTATCACTAATCTCTGTGAGGTAGATCCCACTCTTCCAAATGAATTTTGTAAATGTCAAGGGGAAGAAAACAGAATGGCGTATTGTTATAATAATTTAAGAGTGGTGTGATCACATTTACATTTTATATACTATGCAATTTAGGAGCAGATAATAGCTGTAACAAGGCTAAACTTTTTTCCTTAGTTAAAGTTAGACCAGAAAGGCTGAACCCTAAGGATTAGCCATTATGCTTTGTCCCAGAATGGGCCCCAATGTTTGAGTTATCTTTTAGTAGAACGGTAGCTCGTTCCATTGTTCAGCCAGTACTTTTCTCAGATTTCTTTGGTGGAGGAATTTCTACATAAATTTATACTGTCTTGATCGGTCAGAATAAATTTCCGTTTTTAGAGTCTGTCATGATGGGGGGGTGGGGGTGGCAGGTTGTTTTCTGGGCCCGAGAACTCTCCTTCTGGACTCATACTTCCTCCTCCATTGCTCTGTGGCTCCAGAGCTCGCCCCCGCTGCCCTAATGGAACTTGCCCAGTGCCCTCCTTCTCAGTGGGCTGGAAAGGGCTGATAACAGCTTAAAAGTATTACCCCACCCAGAGGTATTTGCATTTTGGGGATCAAAGCTGAAACTAAAGGGATTAAGTCCTAATAGTGGAATTTTAAGCATCAAACAGTGGGTGAAAGAGGATTTTCTGCTGCCAGAGGGACCCTCCCTCGGGCCTTGATGGGAGAGGAGGGCTGTCCACTGTGGCCAAGGTCAGACCAGAGGTGGGTGCAGGGAAACTTGGTAGCAGGTAGACCAATGCTGCTTTTTCCTTTTCCACATTGTGCCTTTTTTTTTTTTAAACTGGGAAATAAGCTTTCTCTTTGTCAAGAACTCCCTTCCTAAACAGGTATCTTTCTAGGGGGTATACTTAGAAATATTGATATTCTGATTTGTCCTCTAAACATTCCCTCTCCGCACAGCCCCCCGCCCCATCCAAACTACGGACTAATGTTTGAAACTCAAATTTACAGTTTGGTTTAAAAGTCTTGGTCTTGCCTTTAAAATACTCCTGAAGGAAGAAAGACACTTAAAGAAGGAGCAGTCGCTTTCGATATGAAAATGTGCCCATTCTTAGCAAGACACATGAGATGTCTCCCTACACTTAAGACACTTATCAAAAGCTTTTCAGAATGTGACTTACAGCCAGAATGGTCAAAATCAGCAGACAGAGGCACTCGATTTGTGCAAGATAGAGGCTTTTAGCATCTTGGCCATTTAACCTAATCTAAAAGAGAAACACAGCTTAAATGAAATCCTACTTATTTTACTCTGCTATATTGCAGACTAATGGAATGCCCACCCTTTTCTGCACAGGAGATCTCTAACTTGACTCTTGGCTCAGTGGGAAGCTCTCAGAACCATTTCCAATGCCAATAGTTCTGGCCATTAGCCATGGAATCTCCTGCCCGGGAAATAATGGAGAAAAGAACAGGACGGTACTGAATTATTGGCAGGAACTGACTTAAGTTCTCAACATAACAAATGAGGGTCCTAGCAAAGCCTCTTGTTAAGTAGCTAAATGTCTAATTCACCTGGGATATTGTTTCAAAATTCATTTCATCTTCGGTAATTTGATGAAAGGAAGTGCTGTACTGGTGGTTTCTCTCATGCAAGGCTGCACACACCTAAGGGCAGGGCGTATTCATTTTGATGATTAATACCTGCGTGTTTCGTGGCTTAATGGGAAAATGCTAGTTATATTTGAAATGATACCGCCTTCTCCCCCCTCTTCATTCATCAGGTAAACACCTTGATTACGTGCCTTCCAAGTTTGTGCTCGGTAGAACTTACGTTATCCACTGACACTCTGGAAACATTATTCTTGCATATTTGTGGTTGGAGAAGCCTGGCCGTCTCACGGTGACTGATTTCAGGTGGGCAGTGTTGGGTGTGCATTGTTTAACTCACAGCTCTTTTCAAAGATGGGTAACAGGAGGCTGGGAGAATAAATGGAATGAAATAGAATATTTTTCCTTCTCTTCCCCTGACACTCTTAAATGTCACCAAGAAACACAGGAACAGCTTTGCTGCCATTCACTTAAAGGATATTGTCTTTATTTTTTATAAGTTTATTAGAATTCTGTTATAAATGAGAGGACTAAAATTAGAAGTCGTGGAATTAATGGGGTTGAACAGGAAGGACTAGGGCAAACGAATCTGCCCAGTTTTCCTGGGTCTGTCCCAGTTTTAGCATCGAAAGTTCTACATCCTGGGAAACCCTTCAGTCTTGGGAAGGGTTTCCCAGGATGCAGCATGAATAGTGACCTTAAGACCTCTTTTGCCTTTGTCCTCCTTAAACCTCATTTAAGTCACCTGGGTGAGCGAAGAGTCACTTGAATTTTACATATATGTATATACATATCTGTATGTATATGTTATAGGGAGAGCAATGACACCTTGGTTCTTATCTTCAGAGAGAAAGAACTCAATCAAGAGACAAAGTGCAGCAATTAAAGAAAGAATATATTGGCTGTGCAGGAAGAAAGAGGAAAGGGGGCCTTGGAGACAGGTCCAGGGGTTAGCCCGGGGCGAGCTGCTGCTGCCCACTGCTCCCCTGGTTGCAAGTCTTGTGGGTTCCCTTGACTTAGGAGAAAGAGAGGGGCAGGGAAAATGCATCTGGGGGCAAGACAAGGAGGAGGGGAAGGGAAAGGCACAGGCATACTCCCAGAAGGGAAAGACCTGGGACCTCAGACCTAAGGGATTTTAGGGGAGATCCAGGGAAGGATGTCACAGAATATTTGTCAGCTTTCTAGGTATGTTCTTTTGGGGTCATGGTCTCCACTGACTGGTCAGTGCCAAGGCAGGGGGCCAGTGCAGCTGGTCCTGAGGTCACTTTCCTTTGTCAAGTTTTGCTGTTTTTCTGGGTCTGGAACTAAAACACAACTGTGGCCTTAATGTTACCTCTAGGGGGTTAATGCAGGGGTCAGGAACCTATGGCTCGTGAGCCAGATGTGGCTCTTTTGATGACTGCATCTGGCTCGCAGACAAATCTTTAATAAAAAAATAATAACGTTAAAAATATAAAACATTCTCATATATTACAATCCATTCATTTCACACCTTTCATGTTCATGGTTGTGGGTGGCTGGAGCCAATCACAGCTGTCCTCTGGGACAACACCAAATTTTTATTGGATAATGCGTAAAGTACACGGGTTGTTATACGGCTCTCATGGAATTACATTTTAAAATACGTGGCGTTCATGGCTCTCTCAACCAAAAGAGTTCCACCCCCCGTTAATGCTTAAGTGCTATTTTCTGGCTTTCTTGTTTGTTCCTCCTCTAAAGGGGTCTAGAACCACATGACTAATAATATGCCAGGGGAGGGTTTGAATCCCATGACCAGTGATATGAAATCAGGGGGTCTAAACTGCATGACCAGCTAAAGCAGGAAAGGTCACCTTGGGCAGTGAGGTCCTTGTTTTCCCAGTTTTGCCCATTGCTAGGCACCCAGGGCTTTTCCCCCTGGTGGCCTTCTGTGCCTGGCCTATAGTCCTTGCTCTGCTAGTCTGTCTAATGGCCTAACACACACACACACACACACACACACACACACACACACACACACACACATCTCCAGACTGAGAACTCTTAAAGCATTATACTCTCATTGTTAGTAAGTTGAAACATTTAAACAGATATATAACCTATTAACAAATAGAATTTTTTTTTTCTGAAGTAAGAAGCAGGGAGGCAGAGAGACAGACTCCTGCATGAGCCCGACCGGGATCCACCTGGCATGCCCACCAGGGGGTGATGTTCTGCCCATCTGGGCCATTGCTCCTTTGGAACTGGAGCCATTCTAGCGCCTGAGGCAGAGACCATGGATCCATCCTCAGCACCAGGCCAACTTTGCTCCAATGGAGCCTTGGCTGTGGGAGGGGAAGAGAGAGACATAGAAAAAGGAGAGGGGAAAGGGTGGAGAAGCAGATGAGTGCTTCTCCTGTGTGCCCTGGCCAGAATTTGAACCCAGGACTTCCACATGCCAGGCTGATGCTCTACAGCTGAGCCAACTGGCCAGGGAAACAAATATAATTTTTTACATCAATAATCCTCTCAATAATTAAAAGTTATTTTCAGAGTTATTGTCCCATGCAATCCTCAAAATTAGGGAAGTGGTTCCATTGTAGAGAAAAGAAAACTGAGGCTAAATACAATCGTTTCCTGTCTTCACTCTTGTCCTGCCCTAGGGCAATGGAAAGCAGCCTTGCCCACCTTTCTCAAATTTGAAGAGTCTTCATTTAACAAGCATTCAAAGTACTTACTCCACACCCAGGAGGTGGTGAGGAGGACACAGTTTTCCCCAGGTCCAATTCAGAAACTGTTTTATCACCTTACAACCCTGCTCTAAGAGAATCTTACACTCTCCCCATGCTAAGATTTCATATTTTGGTATCACCCAACAACCAAAAGAGTAATTAAGTTCTGGTTTTAACTGATGACATGAACTCAAAGACAGTGGACTGAGTCTCTCTGGCACAGTGCTCAGGGTATGCACGTGTGGGTGTATGTGTGTATGTGTCTTCTAATAACGACCCATGTTTTCACTGCTCTATCTCAGTGCACCAGAGGAGTGGTTATGGTCAATTATGTCATTGTTAAAAAGAGGTCTATCTTTTTATTGACACAATATAGATTCTTTCAATATATAATAGTGCCATTAACCTTCATGTGGTCACCAGGCACCCCCTCTCCACAATATCTCTAAGAGTGTGAGTTCCTGGGGATATAATTAACCTTAGACATGTATCTGCCTCTTTTTTCACACACTTCAAGTCTCATCCAAGGCCCTGACCTCACACTCACTATAAGCCTTCGAGCTGCAGTTTCCTGTTAAGTTTGGTGTGTGCCAAGGTCCTG
This sequence comes from Saccopteryx leptura, assembly GCF_036850995.1. Classification (NCBI taxonomy): domain Eukaryota; kingdom Metazoa; phylum Chordata; class Mammalia; order Chiroptera; family Emballonuridae; genus Saccopteryx; species Saccopteryx leptura. The sequence goes on from NC_089505.1 coordinate 257,495,008, forward strand.
CAGGGAGAAGAAACACACACATGTTATTAGCAAGAGCGTCCTGCACAGGGCTATGTACAGGTGGCAGCTTAATAAGTACTCTTGGGTGACAGAATTGAGTTGTCAGGCCCTCTGTTCTCCTGGCTATTAATCCTTTTCTGTCATGGTTTAAAAGACAGGATGAGACAGCCAGAAAAATAAAAAGCCAAATCTCTTAAAGCCTGACCAGAATAGAAAAGAGTGTTTCAAAAAGAGGAATAGGGTGAGAATCATTTGCATGGAGCAGATGACCACTGGACCCCAAAACTCTAGGCGTGGGCTCTGAAAGCTTTTTTTTAAATCGAAAGACAGTGGAAGATTTTCTTTCTTTTCCAAAATTTATTTCTTCTTTTTTTCCTTGCATGTAATAATCAGCTTTTGTGGTCAACAGCTCATGCCCCTCCAGAATAGCAAATCTGTCTTTTTCGTGCTTATTCTCAGTGCTAAACACAGTGCCTAGCACATGGGAGGTGCTCAATATCTCATGATATTCATTCATATTTGTTGAATGAATGAATACCATAAGCCCTGGCCAAAAAAAGGGGGGGGGGAGGTGTAAAGGTAACATCTATTGTTTAACTATCTTTGCAATCCTACACCTAATAGTAGGCGGTAGTCTTACTTACAGACCATCCTGTGCTAGAGTTGATGATATAAGCTACATCTGTATGACTCATGTTTCAAACTGGCAACCTCAGCGTTCCAGGTCAACGTTTTATCCACTGCACCACCACAGGGCTGTATGAAGCATGTTTAGTGAAGTCTTGACTGTTGGATGATCACACTAAGCATTGTTCACCCTTCTTTATCTGCTCTCATTATGCCTTGAAATTTCTCCTTCTACTGAATAAATACCACTGAATGTCTGGGGCGCCGTGTATAAATTATGTTTAGCATTTGACCTGTGATACAAAGACTTAATGATGGACATGACATGGTATATGGTCCCAGAACATCGAGGAATAGGGTAAGATGGGGGATGAGTAACCCTAGGACCACACTTGCTTAGACAGGTGAGAAATACTTAGCCAGGCGAATGTCAGCTTCCTGGAATGAGGCACAAAGCCAAGCTTTCTGCATATGTCTATCAAAAACAAGGACAATTTTTGCTTAATTGGGGCTCTCTTTATATCCTCCTGAACTGTTTTGACTTCTAGATCAGAATCAATGTATCCCAGGAGGAGCCCTGATGAGAGGCATCTGTACTTGTGCCAGTGGGAAGGGGGTGGGAGAATCCCCAGGGACCACGGCTTTCCAACATCAAGTGCAAGAGAGGTCTTGTTACTGTGCCTGGCCTGACTCCTTTTAGAACACAGCCTTTCAGGGTTTCTGTTTTCATTAGATGGAGGCATAAGATGCAGTGAGGAGGAGATATGATGTTGAATATTCAAGAGAAAGAGTAGTTGCAAAATGAAGGTAGAAAGAGAAATTAAATTTAGCTTAAATAATAGAGGGAACCCAACCCAGAGGGTTCAACTTCTGTAAAATTGAAGAGACAGAAAATACAGTTGACTCAAAACAGACAAGGTCAACTTGGAGTTGTCTTCAACTACAGTGTGTCCAGTGGCATTCTGAATCACACTCTTTTTTTTTTTTTTTATCACCAACATTCCCATGCAGGTTATAAAGGCTACTCCCAGCTTTGGGACTTGGCAAGATCTGCCTACAAACAAAGTGTTACTTTTGTCTTTCAACTAATGAGACAGCAATGTCAGGGGATGTGAAGATGAATTCCTTTACCCAAAGGCACATACGCACAAGAGAATCATGGCACCCTCAAGAGGGCACCAGATTGTGCCTGCGAAAAGTCACCCTTCTCAAAAGAGAAACAAGGTACCATGATGGAACTAAACTTAAACCTTTCTAGAAAGTCTCAAACATTTCTCTCTTATCCCTTCCAATATAAATGCAAGAGAACAGAGAGCTGACATGTTCCAAGTTCAGATCTTTGAAGGTTGGACAATATTTCTTGATCGTCACAAGTGATAAGCAGGTGAACCAGTGAATCTTCATGTCAGTTTGGAGAGAAATTCTGTACTAGGTGTGCTTTGTGCCATGCATAGAAGGAAAAATTTTTAACATCTTTTGAACATTTGAATTTTTACTCAGTGAAAGCTCATGGCCTGGTGAGAACAGATTTTTTTTTTTTTTTTTTTTTTTTTTTTACAGAGACAGAGAGAGAGTCAGAGGAGAGGGGGACAGACAAGTAGGAACGGAGAGAGATGAGAAGCATCAATCATCAGTTTTTCGTTGCGACACCTTAGTTGTTCATTGATTGCTTTCTCATATGTGCCTTGACTGTGGGGCTACAGCAGACTGAGTAACCCCTTGCTCGAGCCAGCGACCTTGGGTCCAAGCTGGTGAGCTTTGCTCAAACCAGATGAGCCCGTGCTCAAGCTGGTGACCTCGGGGTCTTGAACCTGGGTCCTCGCATCCCAGTTTGATGCTCTATCCACTGTGCCACCGCCCGGTCAGGTGAGAACAGATTTCTTTATACCCTTAATTCAAAAGGTTGGAAACAATTTTTTAAAGTGATGGAGCTCCTTTATGGCATATGGAGAAGATCAATCTTAAGAAGCAAGCAGATAAAATTTTTGTAATCATTAGAGCACTGTCCCAACATGCCGAGGTTGTGGGTTTGATCCCCAGTCAGGGCACATACAGGAGTCAACCAGTTATGCCATGAATAAGTGGAGCAGAGGGTTGGTCTCTCTTTTCCTATCTCCCTCTCTCTCTCTCTCTCTCTCTCTCCTGTCCTCTATCTCCAAAAGTCAATAAATAAAAATTTTTTTAAAGTTTTTTAGTTCATAATTCTTTTTTCCTCCTGACCCTCAAAACTGAACAAGAATCAATGTGATAAGGTCCACAATTCTTGGAACTTTGACACAAAAACAATGCATACACTATAGCCTTTTCATAGTATGTTTCTTTTCTTTTTTTTCCTAAATACATTTCCTTGAAGGTAGGAGCAAAATGTGTCATCCGTTGAAATAGACTCTTGTTTGCTTTGCAAGGTTGGTCATTCAGAGTAATTAAAACATACTAATTTAGAAAAGTTAACACAAAAGAACTATTTTTTATTAATGCATCTAAAATATAAATTTTACATAGGCTGAACAAACAAGTGTTAGAACAATAAGAATAGTATAACCCTACCTTTGTGGATTGAAAAAACTACACGTGTTTCTAAAATGAGGGGAAGGGCCTACACCAACACAGGTGTTGTGAACAGTTGCCTAGGTACAGGGGATCAACAGCGCCTTCTGGCTTCCTGTCTTCTCCTTCTCTAATAAACATGAATTGCTCTTGTCATAAAAAGAAATAAGGTATGGCCCTGGCTGGCTGGCTCAGTGGTAGAGCATCGGCCTGGCGTGCGGGAGTCCCAGGTTCGATTCCCGGCCAGGACACACAGGAGAGGCGCCCATCTGCTTCTCCAACCCTCCCCATCTCCTTCCTCTCTGTCTCTCTCTTCCCCTCCCGCAGCCAAGGCTCCATTGGAGCAAAGTTTGCCCGGGCGCTGAGGATGGCTCTGTGGCCTCTGCCTCAGGCACTAGAATGGCTCTGGATGCAACACAGCGACGCCCCAGAGGGGCAGAGCATCGCCCCCTGGTGGCATGCCGGGTGGATCCCAGTCGGGCGCATGCGGGAGTCTATCTGACTGCCTCCCTGTTTCCAACTTAAGCAAAAATACAAAAAAGTAAAAAAAAAAAAAAATAAGGTATATTAAAAAGAAAAATATACATAAGTAAAATAAAATAATACTCACAAAAACAAAAAATAATACATCATAGATTTGATATGCATGTCTTTTATTAACTTACCTTCTGAAGTTTTTTGAGCATCATCCAGCCTTTCCCCCGGCCTCATGTCCAGTTATAGCTGACTCCAGTGTTCAAATGTTTCTCTGGAAGGTGAAGAGGAAGGTCTTCAGAAATGGGAAGCAGAGGCAGGTCTGGGATATGGGACACGGGACAGCAGAGTCTACTTTGTGCCTGCCTTTTGGTTGATACAAAATGATTAAGGAATTAAATCCTTTCTCCTTTTCAAAGCTTAACTTACACCAGTCCTCTTTTCCTTTCCTTCTTCTCTTTCTCCTTTTCTCCCTCCCTTTCTTTTCTCCTAGTAAATTTGAAGTTTCTTTAGGATAAGGGCCTTCTTCACTATCACAGTTCATGATATAAGGTAGATGCCCAATAACTGTTTGTTGAATAAAGGCACAAAGATGCTAAGTGACTTACCCAAGGCCACACAGCGGGTTCACAAGGTCAAGACTCAAATTCAGGCTAAATCCGGAAGCCCACTCGCTACGGAAAGTGTACTATGCTAAATCAAAATGAATTTTGGTGTCTCAAGCAGGAGGGCTATGTTAATACACTGACAAGGACTTGGGTGATATGTAACACATGTCATCAGGCTATGGACAGAGACAAAGAGTGTGAAGGCAGAAATTAAGCTGATATACTTTGGTTTATGTTTGCTAAAGCTCTCTTTATTATTATAATTGTTCCTTTATGGAATAACTACTTTTAACCATTGTTTTCAACTTCCCATAGGTAAGAAGGTATATAGCTTTGTGGGGGAAAAATGCAGGCACAACAAACATATTTTTGCAGAGACCATTCATGATAAATTTATTCAGCAAAGGAAAAAATAAATCTACATCAGAATCGCAATGGACCTGTTTCTATCAAAGGCCCCCAAGAGACAAAGCGCCCGGTGCGAAAGCAGCGAGCGCAGACGAGAGATTTCTCCCCACTGACCGGCCTACTCCATGAGGCAGCCAGGGCAGCTCCGACCCTGGAGGTTAGAAAGAAAATAATTTTGTTGGGTAAAAGTTACATTTCTATGTAACTGCCTTTTTATTTTTGGAAGTGGAAGAATTTCATTTTTTTTTCCATCTGACAAATCAAGAAGAACCTGTTTTCAGTGAAGACACTGAAGTTAATCGTCCCAGGATAATGGCTACCTTGGACCAAAGACGCAGCCCCAGGAGTTGTGACTGCATTCCCTTCAAGTGTTGATCAAGTCTCAATCTTCGGGATGGTTGTGACACATTCTATTTCTGTAACTCCCTTTGAGAAAAGCATCCTATAATTTTTATCCACTTCTTGTACTTGTTGCTGATGGTGATTTGTATCTCCACTAGAACCACGCTGGGCAGATTGACCCTTTGCAAGCATCCCTTCATGACATGATGAATAAAAAGATAGAGGGGTGGGAAAGGAGAAAGCAAGCCAGAAAAGGGGTGGGAGACGGAACTGGGGTGAAGGAGCCGAGAGGAATCAGGATCTCTCAACAATCTGATCCTCACATGCCTTTGCACCCACATCCAAGTTGTTTTATTAAAGACCTACTGTTTTGAAAGCCTCTAAGTACTTCTAGTCCTGGGTTTAGAAGCATGAAAGCACCCAGGCATGTCAGTAATTTGCCTTCCCTTTAAAACAATATTTTAAAAAGAAATTGCTTACCTGGAATTTAATAGGATTCGAAAGACTGATTTTCTAGAAACAAAAATAGTAGTCACAGGTCAATTTTCTTACTAATTCACTTCTACTGGCGGAAGTAGGATCAATGTTCTGGAAGGAATCCAGCATCATGTTTTCTACCTTTTTGTTCTTGTTCTTTTTCCATTTCCTTGGGTAGCGATTTTCTGAAACTGATCATGTTCTGGAGGAGTATTAGAGTGTTTAAAAGTTAAATAAAATGCATCATTTGTTTCTGAGTGCAGCTCTGTGCTACTTATGTAGCCTCAGAATTTCAGTGGCTGCCACCATCAGCTGGTTGACGTCGGGCGTGTGTCTCTGTTGTTGTGTACCTTGTCGGGAGGGTGGAGGTAGTACAGAAACACTCAATATCAGGAAGGCAGCATTGATAAGGAATGGAATTAAAATTTTTTTTCAAAACTTTTTATTTTTAAATAATTATAGACTCACAAGAATGAACAAAAACAGTATAAGAGTCCTGTATACCCTTCACCCAGCTTTTCCCAAAGGTGACATCTTGTGTAGCTGTTGTAGAATAACCAAACCAGAAAATTGACATTGGTATATTTTTGTTAACTAGACACTGACCTTTAGTTGTCACCACTTAAAAGAAAAAAACACTTGCACTTATTTGAGAGTGTGTGTGGTTCTATTCAATTTTATTCCATGTATAACCCCCACCACAATCAAGATGCAGAACTGGTCATCCCCACAAACACTAAGCAGCTGGTCTCCAGTCACCTCGACCTGCCTTCTCTTGCTTTGGGGTGACTATGCAGGGTGTTCCTTCTGTTTGAATTCCTCTAAATCCCCTCCACCCACGTGGTGGGCTTGCCCCACCTACGTCAGCTTAGATCTCACTTCCTCCTGAGAGCTTGGCTCTCCTTCCCAAGGCAGGGTAGGTAGTCCCTGTAGCTGTTCCCAAGTACCTTGTTGCTCTGCTCAGACCATGATTACCCATTCCTTTTTCTGTATCTTTCACAAGAATGCAAGCACTCTGTTGTGCTTGCCTGGCACACAGTAGGCCCTCAAATATACATAAGCTGCAAGAATTTGTGATAACTTTTCTAGCATTGAGTTGGGCCTCCTGTTCTGGAACTTGATGGAGAAAACTATATTGGAGGTTTAGATTGAAAGTTGAGAACTAACTGCATGCAGGAGACAGTTGGAACATTAAAATATATTCATTGTTTATTGAATCTGAATGTATATCTTATTAAAAATAAGTATGTAGGCCCTGGCCGGTTGGCTCAGTGGTAGAGCGTCGGCCTGACGTGCAGAGGTCCCATGTTCGATTCCCGGCCAGGGCACACAAGAGAAGCGCCCATCTGCTTCTCCACCCCTTCCCCTCTCCTTCCTCTCTGTCTCTCTCTTCCCCTCCCGCAGCCAAGGCTCCATTGGAGCAGGGATGGCCCGGGCGCTGGGGATGGCTCCTTGGCCTCTGCCCCAGGCACTAGAGTGGCTCTGGTCGCAGCAGAGCGACGCCCTGGAGGGGCAGAGCATCGCCCCCTGGTGGGCAGAGCATCGCCCCTGGTGGGCGTGCCTGGTGGATCCAGGTCGGGCGCATGCAGGAGTCTGTCTGTCTCTCCCCGTTTCCAGCTTCAGAAAAATACAAAAAAAAAAAATAATAAGTATGTAAATATACTATTAGTATATATATTGGTAGGATATAAAATATGGAGTGGGGCAAAGGTAGGTTAACAGCTTTTCATATGGAAAATAATACAATAATTAATAAATAATAATATAAGAATAAACTGTATTTCATGTACTTACAACTGTAAACCAACTTTTGCCCCACCCAGTAAATGCTATAAATGAGTATACATATTAAAATAAGTATATGTGTATTTACTAAAAATCTGAATATATATACTTCACTGCATATTTTTATTTTATTTTATTTTTTGTGACAGAGACGGAGAGAGGGACAGAGAAGGACAAACAGACAGGAAGAGAAAGAGATGAGAAGCATCAATTCTTTGTTGCAGCACCTTAGTTGTTCATTGATTGCTCTCTCATATGTGCCTTGAGCAGGGGGCTACAGCACCGAGCGACCTTGGGTTCAACCTGGTGAGCTGTGCTCAAACCAGATGAGCCCGCGCTCAAGCCGATGACCTCAGGTTTTCAAACCTGGGTCCTCTGTGTCCCAGTCCAATGCTCTATCCACTGCACCACCACCTGGTTAGGCATACTTCACTACAGATTTTTAAAGCCATTGCAAATAAATCTCAATTCTTTCTGTTTCCAAAATTTCTATATTTGTGTTTTAAGTCCAGAGTCATTAATAACTATTTGGGCAGATCCAGATGATCCCATCTTTCACTTAAACTGCACAGATTTGCTCTGTGCTGGAACTTTTGGAGTTCATTCCATTAGGCTGGATGTCCTGCAAATCGCCTCTGCCCATTATCCTAGCTTTCCTGAGGAACCTATGGCTTTTGGAGGGAAGTGGCTAATTTCCAAGTTGAATACTATCTGAATTCTTTGGATAACAAGATCAGGAAACAGTTGACATTTTGGCGTCCAATTATTTCACACCTACTCATGGGTGAACTACTAAAACACAATCAGGGACCAGAAGAGTAGGCTTGGGACATAATAGTGACAATTTAATTCCACAAAAGAATACCTTCTTGCCTGACATGTGGTGGCACAGTGGATAAAGCGTCAACCTGGAATGCTGATGTCGCCGGTTTAAAACCCTAGGCTTGCCTGGTCAAGGCACATACAGGAAGCAAATACTATGAGTTGATGCTTCAAGCCTCTCTCTCTCTCTCTCTCTGTGTGTGTGTGTGTCCTCTCTCTAGAAATCAATAAATAAAATCTAAAACAAAACAAAAAACACCTTCTTAAATGCCTGGCCCTGAGAAGTCTGATGATGGCATTAATAAGCCCTCACTGTGTGTATTTAGTCTCCATGATGCACTTAGGCCTCATAACAACCCAAGGAGGTAGGTATCATTTGTCCATTTTATAGATGCAGTTAGTTACTGAGAGTTTGAGAAATTATGTAGTTTACCCGGTCACTGAGCTTATAAACAGTGAAACCAGGATTCAAGCGTCAGGCTGGTCAGACTGGAGGTGCTCACAGTTCCTACACGGAGTGGCTCTGAGGTGGCCTGAAGCAAAGCCAGGCTGTCTGGTGTCTGAAGGCAGCATGGGTAAAACCATGCGATGGCAAACACATGGCAAATGCGCTGTGCTCCTAATGCACAAAAGGTTTCCACTTCCGTCACTCTTTCCATCTTTACAAGAACCCCAGGTAGCAAGGACAGGGCTATTATCCCCATTGTAGAGATGAAGGGACTGAGACAGAGGCAGGTTAAGTGACTTGCCCACTGTCTCACAGTGAGGCAGTGGCACAGCTGATGTTGGAACCCAGGTCTTCTGGCTTTTAATTAAAAAGCTTTTCCCTTTTACAGCTCAACCTTATGGCCTTCAGCTTTCAGACTCTGATCGAACAGCAGCATACAAATTAACTGAGGTTACTATATTATCTCCTAAAATGATGGATTCCTATTTTTAAAAAAGAGATAACAACAAGAATTCACCAATAAAACATGTACAAAAGACATTTCCGCATGGTCATTCTTACCCAGAGCTGTTTTTTAAAAATTATTATTCTCCATTTGGGCTTTTGGACCATGATGCCATGGCATGTGCATTTATGCACATGAGAGTTTAAAATTTTAAACAAACAACGTTTCAGAATTAATTTCTGGTTAATAGGCCTGATTTGGGAAGATGGTCGAGTTGGAAGATGTATGTTAACAGGAACTAAGAACTTGGTTGACTAGCAGAGTTAAGGAATTTAAAGGTGTTGATTTGGATAAGAACAGCCCAAAGAGTACTGTCAGCATTTGGGTTTGGTGGGCCCACAATACAGCATGATTAGCACTACGTGTTGGTAACATGTCTTCCATAGTATGTGCATACATGATGGATTGCAGTGGGTCCAGCAGTATTTGGTTACAAAGTATCTAATGTGCACACTTAGTTCACTTGTTGGGATTTGTGTTGGTTTTACCTAAAGAACATCTTTGTCTGTGGAAAGTATATGTCTTTAAAATACCTACAGATATATGTGTTCAATTGCAATTCAACAGATATTGATGGGGGCCCTATTTTGTTCGAGACAAAATACCATATTTCCCCATGTATAAGATGCATCTTCTTTCGAAAAATTTGGCGTCTAAAAACTGGGTGCATCTTATACAGGGGAGCGTCTTATACACGGGGAAATATGGTATAAGGTCTTGTATTAGGATTTTTGACATTATGTGAGTCTGTGAGCTTCAAGGATATAGGAGCAGGCCAGGAGCTGCTGTGCCCATCTCTTGCCCTCTACTTCTTTGGGAGAGCCCAAGTTTTCACTCCATTCTTAAAGGTGCTTGGGGGATTTCCAGTTTCTGTGCTCCCAGCAATCCAAAAGCAGATGTTGGAAGGGGAAGCCCCACCTACCTTTCAGCTTTGTTCCCAGGCCAAATAAAACCAGAAAACTCTTTCTATTTTGAGAAAAGCAATTTATTCTGGACTCATGTTTTCTCCCACACTTGGGCAGGTGAGATAATCTTAATGCAGTTTTATCAGCCTTAACTCTTGAATTCTTGGCTGCAAAACTTAAAAAAAAAAAAAAAACTCAAAGAAGTATAACCCTCTTCTCCCCCATTTCCATACCAAAGAGCACCAGGCTCCTCTTGGAAGCCTTTATCTCCTCAGTGGCAGTGCTCTTCTCATATTTTGTCACTGAATGGTGAGAAAATCAGCTATAAGAAGAGAAAACACTGCCACGACAGAAACTTAAAACTCACTTGCCGATAACAACAGAGCAATAAGCATATGTTCTCCCCCCCCCCCTTTCTTTGGCAAATATGTGGAGAAGAAAACATGTCCCACATAACACATCCTTTCACATCTCCCTGCATGAAGACTCAACAACGCAGACAGCCTTGACTTCGCAACGTATAGCTTCAGGGTTGCTTTTGTTTTCAGTTGTCTCTTAAGTTCTTAAGAAATGCCTCTCAAGATGGGTTAACATACAAAACAAGAAAAATTAAAAGATGCATCTGAGAAAGTGAAACACCAACTGGGGTTCATCTCCAACCAGAAATACATGGGGTTTTGCGTGTGGCGGACGTTTTATGGGCGCTCCGAAGGTCACCCAGATGTTAAGGGAAGTCTGCAGTTATAATTTCACGTCTGTGCTTATGTGCTGTATGATAAATCACATTTATCTCTCTAAACATTTCAGCCACTTGTTATCATTTTTCAATTATTTTTACTCTGTTCTAGGGGGCTTTCTTGGGGATAATTTGTCTCTTAAATCTCCTGTATTTTATTTGCCCCCAGTGAGAGCAGCAGGAAGTACACAGCAGATCTTGGAAATGAAGAAGTTGGCTGTTCCCTACGAAACTCTGAGCAACTCTTAACCCCTCTCCCCCCAAGAGGTTGCTTTTTTAAAGTTGAGGAGAGAATAGCCAGAAATTGAATGAATCAAAGGACAGGAATATGAGTTCAAAAACTAGGGAACTTTCCAGAAGAAAATAGTTTATACTTAGGGAAGAATCAAGCCCCATCAAAACCCCCAATTCAATAAAACAAAAAACATATTAAGAGCTTATTTAAAATTTATATGTATGCTTTTCTGTAGGTTCAGAGGATTTAATTTCTATTTTAAAATATTTAAACAGAACTCTTTTCTTTCCCCTATGATTTGTGAATATAAATTTCATCACACTTAATATGTAGCAGATTAGCCAACTCTATTGAAAGTGGTAAAGTAAGGATAAAAATAGGACCTCTGTGGTACTGTTGTGAGGATTAAAACTTGTAAAATGCTTATCACAGAGTAGCATAGAGTGTTCAGTATTTGTTTATGATTATTGTGGTTATTACATCTAAATGTATCTCCAAATTTATTTTCCACACAATTGGGATCAAGTTATACTCTTATGCCACTTACTATTTTTTTTTTAGCATAATGCATAGCTTTCAACTTTCTGGATTAATAACTATAAATCTATATATTTCTTTAAAAAGTAAGAACAAAAGAAATGGCCTGTACTGGATAGTTGTTGGACTCAACCAGTCTTGAAAATGAGCGCCACAAATTCACCACGCGTTCTCCTCTGATTCCTATCACATGATTCAGTATTGCAAAGAGAGCAAAATGACTGACATCTGGGTTCTGTGAGCAACCAGCCCCCAAGCAGACAGAGGGCAGTTGGTCTGTAGGAGCATGTGAGTGGCTCAGATACATTGGGGCAGGCCCAAGTGTCCCCTGGAAGTCCAGTGATATTGTAGGGTGACAAGATGGTGAGATTACTTTTTAAGCACACTCAACGTTTCATTATTGTCTGGGGGACTTGATGCCCAACTCAGGTCCCAGTTGGTTCTGAGTTGTGGAACCAAGGTAATCTGGCCCTGATGCCTGCTCTGACCTTAACACTGGTCTTGATCTGAAAGGACTCTGGAGGGAGCCTATGGCAATGAGAAAGGGAACTGACTGCCTGCTTGATGGTAGTCATCCTCAGCAGTGGGTTGAATAGTGTCCCCCAAAACTTAGTTCATGTCTACCTGAAACCTGTGAATGTAACCTTATTTGGAAATAAAGACTTTACAGATGTAATCAAGTTAAGATGAGGTCATACCAAAATTAGGTTGGACCTTAAATCCAGTATGACTGATGTCCTTATAAGAAGAGGGAAATTTGGACAGAAAGACTCACAGAAGAGAATGCCATGTGACCAGTAAGGCAGAAATTTTTTTTTTTTTTTTTTTTTTTTTTTTCATTTTTCTGAAGCTGGAAACGGGGAGAGACAGTCAGACAGACTCCCGCATGCGCCCGACCGGGATCCACCCGGCACGCCCATCAGGGGCGAAGCTCTGCCCACCAGGGGGCGATGCTCTGCCCATCCTGGGCGTCGCCATGTTGCGACCAGAGCCACTCTAGCGCCTGAGGCAGAGGCCACAGAGCCATCCCCAGCGCCCGGGCCATTTTTGCTCCAATGGAGCCTTGGCTGCGGGAGGGGAAGAGAGAGAGACAGAGAGGAAGGCGCGGCGGAGGGGTGGAGAAGCAAATGGGCGCTTCTCCTGTGTGCCCTGGCCGGGAAAAGGCAGAAATTTGAGTGATGTTGCCACAAGCCAAGGAATGCTTGGGATTGCTGGCAACCACCTGAAGCTATGAGAGAGACATTGAACAAGTTCTCCTTCTGTGCCCCCGAGAAGGCATCAACCCTAATGACACCTTGATTTGAGACTTCTGGCCTCCAGAACTGCAAGTGAATAAATTTCTGTTGTTTTATGCCACCAAGTTTGTGGTAATTTGTAATGGCAGCCCTCAGAAACTAATATACCTTCTTATGAATATATGCATATCAGCATGAAAATATGTAAAACATGTGCCCTGAATAGACAGTAATATAAGAAAGGGAGGAAGGAGGGAAGGGTAGAAAAAGACCAAGTATCTAGTTGGCCAACACTGTTTAATCAGAGGATATCAGATATTGCTTTGTTAAAGTGTTAAGGCTCAACAAGCTCATACAATAATCTGGCCCTGAATCCACAGCTGATGGAACATACACTCTGTTGGAAACACTAGACAGTGACAGTCATATGTTTTAGTAGTTGGGGATTTATTTATAAGCAGCATACTACTAAGAAGCCATAGGTAAGTCATTCTTACATTGTTCACCCATGGTCCCCTGACTTGAAGACCCAAACCCAAGTCTGGTAGGCAGGAGGAAAATTTGAGTGTCCCTCTGGGTGCTGACTCTAAAGTTACAAGAAGCTATTCTCCTTTAAGCAAATGTGAGTGACAGGCGAATGTGTTCTGGGGACCTCCACAATCCAGTCTCAGTGGAGTCCCAGGCTTCCGCTGGGCCCTGCTTGCTGATGCACAGAATCTGGGTGCATATTACTCAAGCTTGCTTGCATGAGAATAAATAAATCCCTGTTAGCTCAGACCTTGCCTACCTAAGATAGAAGAGTATCTGAATGAACCCCCACCAGGTTCAAATAATTGTATTGAAAGAGAAACCAAAAGTTTTGGCTAAATTAATTTTAGAGTGTGTTTGCTTTTCAATAAGGACCAGTGACTGTATTATTTTTCTAGGACTGCTGTGACAAAGTACCACAAACCGGGGGACTTCAACAACAGAAATGTATTGTCTTGCAGTTCTGGAGGCTAGAATTCTGAAATTCAGGTGTTGATAGGATTGGTTCCCTCTGAGGACTGTGAGAAAGGTCTGTTCTAGGCCTCTCTGCTTGGCTTGTAGGTGGCCGTCTTCTCCCTCTGTCTCTTTATATCATCTTCCCCCTGTGCATGTCTGTGTCTGTGTCCAAATTTTCCTTTTTTATAAGAGTACCAGTCGCATTGGATTAGGGACCACCCCAATGAACTCAGTTTAACTTGGTGACCCAAGAAAAGACCTTATCTCCAAAAAAAGGTCATATTCTGAGATACTAAAGGGTGAACACCCACATATCATTTTGAAGGGACACAATTCAACCCAGAATACTAACTAAACTGCGCTAAGAGCCTGAACTCTGAGCCTCAGTGCCTGAGTTCGCATCCTAACTCTTCTCTTTACTCACTTTGTATCTGTAGGTAAGTTATTTAAGCTCACTGGGTCTCAGTCCTCATTGTAAATGGGAATGGTAAACAGAACCTCCCTTTTAGGGTGATGATAAAAAGGACATGTGATAACACTTGTCACATTCTTAACTCAGTCCAGATAGCTAGTAAGCACTCAGTAAGCAGATAACATTATTATTATAAGGGAGGTGACACACTGAACTGAGAAACAAGACATCAGTATGATGGTATTGTATCAGCCCTTTGAGAGCTGACTTACTATGTGACTGGCTACTTTGAGTGGGACCCGTAGGGTCATCCTGGAGTTCTCATGGCCCCAAGTCCCTCGATGCTGTCTGCATTTCCAGAAGATTTCAAAAAATATTCACATTCACTTCCTTGAAAGACTGACGTGAGTCTTAGCTTTAGCAAAGCTGAGTCTGAGTTTTGGGCTGTCATTGACCATCTCAAGGAACTAAAATCCCCATCAAAATCAACTGATTCATTGGAGGAAAGGTTACGAGAGAGAGAGTGTGTGTGTGTGTGTGTGTGTGTGTGTGTGTGTGTGTGTGTGTGTGTGTGTGTTTCTTTTCTGTCTCTGGGAATTGGCAGAGTGACCTACATTGAAATTAGCAGAGACTTCTCTAGATTCCTGCACCACAAGGCACTCACTCTACATTCCCGTCCCCCACTTCTTTAAAATATATATAAACAGACAACACTTTAGATTCTAGGAAATGATGTGACCTAGAAAGTGAGATGACAGAATTAAGGAAGGATCTCTAGGAACAATCTTGTCGAGGTGGATCTTGTCAGAGCAGATTTTCTGTGACCATAATAAAGGGCTTTTAACACAAACCAGGTTGCTTCATTTCTGAAGAGTAGAGGCTAGAGAGATTCTTAAAAAGGAAAAATAAATATTGCTCTAATTGGAGCCAGAGGTGAGGCAGGGTGGGACAATGAGCGAACAGGGCTATTTATGTTGGAAAAAGGGAAGCGTTAGAAACGGTTTCGCTGAAAAATTCAGGAAGATGAAGGGCTTGGTCAAAACCAAAGCAGGCCCTCTTATTTGAGAAGAAAGGACAGAGTCCAGGAATGAAGAGGAAGAATCAAATTACAGGGCAGTGAATGTAAGCGAAATGAAAAGAGAAACCACCGCTTTCCACAGGTATTGAGGCTGGGAATTTAATGTTAGAACAGGGTATGCTGGCTGACTTTCAAAAGCTTTGGGAAAATTTCATGCTAATGAAAAATGTTCATGGTTAATGATGATTAGATTATAGTTACCTGAGCAGAGGTTGAGGGATACTTAAGAAGATTATTGTAGACAATAGTGTCCCCCACCAGACTGGAAATTTCTAGAAAGTTGATCCAATGTCCTATATTTTTCTTTTGTATTTTCCCATTATTGCATGACACATTGGTCGTGGTTACTTTTCTTTTTTGAAGCAGACACTTTACATGTTTTATTTTTGTTTTTTGTTTTTTTACAGAGACAGAGAGAGAGTCAGAGAGAGGGATAGATTGGGACAGATAGGAATGGAGAGAGATGAGAAGCATCAATCATTAGTTTTTCGTTGCGACACCTTAGTTGTTTATTGATTGCTTTCTCATATGTGCCTTGACCGTGGGCCTTCAGCAGACCGAGTAATCCCTTGCTTGAGCCGCAACCTTGGGTCCAAACTGGTGAGTTTTGTTCAAACCAGATGAGCCCGCGCTCGAGCTGGCAACCTCCGCGTCTCGAACCTGGGTCCTCCGCATCCCAGTCCGATGCTCTATCCACTGCGCCACTGCCTGGTCAGACATGTTTTATTTCTAATTTTTACCAACAACCTCCTTTTATACTTAGAGATACTGAAGGTCACAGAACCAAAATGAGTTACTCAAGATCACTGGGAAGCAGAACTGAGATTCAAACCCAAGTCTGCCGTAGGTCTAAATGTGCACAATTTTCTAGTGCATTTCATAGAACTCCTAGAACTTGGGACGTGAAGTAGAAATTAGAAACTATGTAATCTAACCATCTTTTCTCTTATTTAACAAAGGTGAGAAGGAATTTGTCCAGGGTCCCATAAGAAGCAATGAAATAGGGAATCACTTGCTAAATAAGTTAATTCTTGAATCTGTGCAATTTCTGTAGCAGTCAGAAGAAAGAATACTTGTACACCTTCTAATTCCAAGTTCTCTCGAAATGTCTAGGTATTTTTACACTTCCCATATTTTAAACAGTACATATCTAGGCAAATAAATAAAGAAATTATACTCTCATACTTTTAACAAATCTCAAATAATAGCACTGGAGGAAGTAAAATTTTTCTTATTAATTCTTTCTGCCTCTGCTAGTCTCAGTTTACCAGGACTCAATTTATATCAAGATTCCTCCTGAGAGTAGAACTAAATTAATGATGGCATGTTTGAATTAAACAAAAGTGTGAATGATAGAAATTTTGAAAATATTCAATAACTAGAATCTCATTCAACCAACACTTTGTCACCACCGACTCTACATGTCACACTGAATGTTAGGAATACTCAGTTGAATGGAAGATTTCTGTCTTCAAAGATCTTACAGCTTAATGTAGAGACAGACATCTGAAGAAATAAGTCATCACATGGGGAAAGTGTTATAATAGTAGAGAATATACACAAATAAGAATCAACTCTAGAAGAGGATCTTAGGGAACCTGTCAAATGAATACATAAATACATAATACTTAACAAATCTATATTTATCAATTAGTGCTCCCGAAGTTCTTCAAATGTGCTTGAAAGTTTTCTTTTCTTATTCTTCATGAATATAACCCTATCTTGTTTATTGAGTTGGCTGACTATTGCTGTGTAACGAATTACCACAAAATGTGGCGGCTTCTCGCAGCAGCACTTACTATCTCACCCACCCTGCAGGGCAGGAAGCTGGATGGGGCCGAGTCTTCTGGCCCCAGTTTCTCACAAGGCTGCAAGGTATTGGCCGAGGCTATAGTCATTTGAAGGCTCAGCTGGGCTGGATATGCTGGAAAACTCACTCAGGTGATTGTTGGCAGGATTCAGTTGCTCCTCGGTCCCTTGCCATGTAGGCTATTTGTCGGGCAACCCACAGCATGGCAGCCGAGTGAGTGGGAGGGCGAGAAAGAGACAGTGAGTGACAAGACTAACGTCACAGTCTTTTATAACCCAATGTTGGAAGCGACGATCCATAACCTTTGTCATATTTTATTTATTAGAAACAAAGTCACGAAGTTCAGCCCTCACTCAGGAGGGGGGGAGTACACAGCGCATCAGTGCCAGGAAGCGATCATTGGAGACCACCTTAGAAAACTGCCTACTCCACTTACCCTGTGGATTTGTTTTCTCTGTGAATAGAGTTCACAACACCATCTTCCCACTGAACCACACTAGAAACACAAAATTCACCCTTTACTCCACCCAACTCCCCACCTCAGTGAGTCCATCACCATGCCTTGCTATTTCTAGTCTAATTCCTAAATATCTGGCAAGGACACATATCTGGGGGCCTCTTCTCCCCATTTTCAGGCCCTCATTACTTTGCCTGGATTTAGGATTGAAACCAAAACAATGTTCTCTCTGGCTCCCATTTGGGTCCCTTTCAGCCACTGTGCATATGGCACTGGCACAGTCTTTCTAAGGCACAGATCTGAGTAGGCCAGTCCCTTGGTGGCCTCCATAGTCTTCAGGGTAAAGCCAGAATGCCCCAGCAGGGATGACAAGGCCCTCTGTGGTCTGGCCCTGCTGACGTCTCTAAGGGCTCCTCTTCACTGTACTCCAGCTCCCTGGACCAACTGGCATCCTCCAGACTGGTCGTGTATTCCATGCCTCCTTGGAAGAGCAGCTCCCTCTTCTTCCTCTGAGTAATGCTCATTCAGGACTCTGCTCCAAAGAGATGTTCTCTCAGAAGCTTTCTGAGACTTCCAAAGGCTGGTTGGAGCTCTGCCTAGAGCTCCGTTAGACCACGGGCTAACCTCCTCATAGTTGCCACAACGGCCACAACGACAGCTCTTGTATATGGCCACTCAGCCCTCACCAGCCCTGAAGCTCACTGAACTCAGGAACTGTGTCTGTGTGCCCAGGGTCAGTGAAGTGCTTGATAACTAAGAGAAATAGTGATGGAAACTCTGCCTCTCGATTCTCTCAGCTTCTTTTATACCAGAGATCAGGGACAGCTATCTAACGGTGGGCCCAGTGCAAAATGAAAATGAGAGCCCCTTGTAGAAAAAGCAGGAAAAGAGCCATTCCCTTTATTCTTCTCTCTCTTGACCCAGGATGGTTTTTTTCCTCTGCTATTGAACACTGTATACCTTAAGCATGGAGGCAGGCGCAAGGAGAGTGAAAACCCTCACAGGCACTCGAGGGTGTGCACCCACCCCTGATGGTCCCGTGCCTGTGCCCTCTCACTCACTCCTTGCAAGCGGGGCAGCCATTTCTGGGTGGGGATCAGAGAGCAAGAGGACAAGACCACACCCTGGGGAGGCCATGGGAGGAGGACAGAATGGGAGCCAAGGCTCCAAGCCCTTGGTGCTTTCTTCACTGCCCTATCAAGCCTCACTTACAAAAAAAAATTTCAAAGATAAAATTATTGGCAATTTTAAGATGGGACCGCAGAGCATTAAACCCTAGCACGGTGCTCCCCTTCTGAGCACAGGGAAGTGTGTGACTGAATTGGTCACACACCCAGGAAGCCAGCCCAGCCAGTTATCCAGGAGCTATTGACCCCCTTGCTATGGAACTTGGGTCATTCTCACTGCTTTTGTTTCTGCATCCATCAGCCTTGGCAGGACCTGACTTTTGGAAACTTCCTAAAGCAGATCTTCAATGCCCGAGGACTGATGAAAAGCAGAGGACACCGGAAGCCTTCCTGAGATGATGCTCTCATCATAGCTTTGAAGATGTCCGGGAGGCTCAGGGTGCCACCACATTAATCACTATTAGCACATATTATCCTCAAGGTATAATAAAATGAGATTAAGGCAGAAGAGAGTGGAAAAACTTATTCCTTCTGAAAGTCACCTTCCATTAATGTCTTCTGCCTTCCTCCTTATGTCTAAGCTCATCTCTCTATGCCAGGCTCGGGACCCCCCCACCAGTACCCCCCTCCCCGATGTTACTCAGTATCTTCAGCCTCACCTCTCTCCTGACTCCTGGCCTTCCTCCACCCTATGTCTTCCTGCAGCTCTCCATGCATTTCACGCTTCCTCTCCCCAGTGAATGTCTTTTAAGCATTTTCTGCTCCAGAGTCCTCTGCCTCCTCCATCTCAGTCAGACTGCCGTCTTACTCTGTCCCCCCACCTCCCCATCCTTGGGCCAGTGGAGCTGCTGTCCTCATGGCCACTCAGCAACATCCTTGTCACTGGGTTCCACGAGCCCTGTACAGAGTTCTTGCTCAGGCTCCTTGTGCAGTGGGATCTGTGGATCTCTCCCTAGTGAGGCCCCTCTTCGGCTGGCCTTGGAGATGACATCCTCTCTGGTCTCCTGTTTCCTCCCCAGCACCTCCCGCCCGCCCTCTTTGTCTCTTGCCCCTGTATCTTAGAACATGCTCCCTCTAGGGTTCTTGCTAGGCGGAATCTCTTCTTCCTCACTCTGGGCCAATAGCCCGGATCCCGGGTCCAGTTGTGCCCTAATGTTGTTAGTGATCTTGCAAATTACTTAAACCTGATGGGCTTCAGTTTCTGTATCTTTTAAAGAGGATTTCTCCATTTTGGCACTATTTGATCTCAAGCCAGAGACTTCTTAGTTGTGGGAGACTGTTCTGTGCACTGCAGGATGTTTAGCAGCATCCTTGGCTTCTCATGCACCGGGTGCTTGTAGCACCTCCCAGCGGCACAACCAACAATGTGACCAGACGTTGCCAGAAGCTCCCGGTGGGGGCAAAGTCCCCCTGTTGAGAACTGCTGATCTAAAACAAGGCGCCGAACCAGGTCATCTGCATTCATTTGCTGGGGCTGCTGTACCAAAGCAACATAGTCTGGGGACTTAAAACAGTAGAAATGTATTGTCTCACAGTTCTAGAGGCTTCTAGAAGTCCAAGATCAAGGTATCAGCAAGACTGGTTCTTTCTGAGGGCTCTGAGAAAACCTCTATTTTATGCTTCTCTGTTAGTTTCTGCTGGTTTGCCGGGAATTTTTGATATTCCTCAGCCGATCTCTGACTCCATGTTCAAATGGCATTCTTCCTGTGTGTATGTGTCTGTGTCCAAATCTCCCCTTTTGATAAGGACACATATCAAAGTAGATTAGGGGCCTTCCCTTCTTCAGTGTGATCTTACTAATCACATCTGCAATGACCCTGTTTCCAAATAATGTTGTAGTCTGAGATACTGTGAGTTGGACTCCATATAAACTGGGGGTGGTGGGGAGGAGGGTGGAGGGTACTATCCAACCCATAACACCATCTCTTATGCCCCCGTGAGCTCTAACATTCTATAAACCTAATAAAAAGAAAGGAAATATGGTCTTCGTGGACCTCAATGTAGATTCAGATTCTTTCTCCTGAGTGTCTTCTTGTACCAGCCACACCTCTGGACACTGCTCTCATTTTGAGATTGGGTAAGTCTCAGAGGAAGTGATGAGGGAATGAGAATTTCAGCTGCAGTGAGAGAGTCAGAGTCCCTGGCAGAAAGGGAGCCGAGGACCTCGAGGGATGTGATGGGCCATCCTTACCAGGCGCGTCTTCCCGTCCTTAGGATACCAAAAGCACACGTGGTGAACTTAACAGTATGATTCAGTCTGTACGATTACAGAAGTCGTGTTATTTGGGAATTACTCAATGACCCTCACCACAAAATGGACGTGGCCATGGCTCTGCCCAGCCTGTCCGAAGAGACAGTTTCCAGAACAGAATGA
This sequence comes from Saccopteryx leptura, assembly GCF_036850995.1. NCBI lineage: Eukaryota > Metazoa > Chordata > Mammalia > Chiroptera > Emballonuridae > Saccopteryx > Saccopteryx leptura. The sequence continues at coordinate 257,515,941 of NC_089505.1, forward strand.
CCAGCAGCTTGGTTGGCTGCTCATTACGCTTGTTTACTCACCTCTTCTCTCTGCTTAGTCTGCCAGGGACTGACCCCAGGAGGTGCTGACTAAACACCTGCAGAGGTCTGGATAGGCCTTGTGCCAACCTCAGTCTCAGACGGACCGGATGTGGTTGTGGAAGGAAGCACAGTGTCTCCAAACAACGAGGCCTTGTTCAGGTGACTCTTCAGGCTGATGGAGCTCCGACAGCTCCTGCTTAGATGTCAAAGGCATCAGGATGTCAGATCTACAGCCATGTCTCAGAGACCTGGTTCTTTGTGAACACAGGAGTTCCCGAAATAGAGTAGCAGCTCCTCCCCGCACCCCTAATCTGCTCAGCTTGCCGCCTCTATTCAGCAAATAGTGTTTTGAAGGACTACGAGCTGTGAGCTCATAGCCATGTCTTGAAGGATGTAAAACAAAAACACTTGTGCTGTTACATTCTGAAGTATGCAGTTGAGCAATTATTTGAGAAGTTTAAGTCAGAAATAATAGTGCTTTTGCCCTGAGTTGTCTGGAGAGTGCCCAAGTCCTCAGCTCTCCACCCTCTGTTGCCTTTTTATAAACCAGAACACAAGTCACATTAAAGGGGAGTAGAGAAGCAGGTGTTCAAAGGGTAGCCCAGACATCAGGTGCTGGCACCGTTCACAAGAGTAGGCATTAACTGAGGGCTCCAGCAGTTCCTGAGAACACGAGGGAGGAAGTGGGACTGGCAGAATCTTGCTGGAGGAAAAAACTAAAGTGTGAAATGGCAAAAGGGCTCTGTCTAGTTAAAGCAGAAGGAGAGAAGGAAATACAAGCCTGAATGAGTGTAAGAGATCACATAAAGGAAGCTGGGCACACTGGAAATCTCTGGAACTCAGTCCTTATCTGTTCATTTATACCAGGCTCCTTCCCACATCTACACGTCCCGAATCACCTCTACCCATTTTAGAGTTGCAGGAACTGAGGTCCCCAAAAGGCCACTAGCTCAGAGCTCAGCCTAGAATTCTGTCTGTCTGGTCCATTGCTCTTAGACACTCTGTAAAAGCAAAGAGAGCAAAGCCAAGAGAAAAGAGAGAACTTCATGGAGGCAGGGGGCGGAGAGGGCCACCAGCAATGATGTCTTTGTTACCCCCCCACACACTCTTTCCATGATGAGCTTATTTGAGAACCTATCACCCATGTTCCTAGCCAGGTGCTTGGCACTGTGGAAAACACTGAAAATGGTTTTGATTCCTAAGGTTATGTGAACTATCATTGGAGGGGTAAAATGATTGAGCCAATTAGAGAACAAAATAAGATATAGTCAGTTCCCAGGTATTTATTAGGCTCCTATGTGAGGTCTGTTTCTGGCTTTCAGAGTGCATCAGTGACGAGGCAGAGTGCCAGCCTTCAGAGACCTTACATCCCAGAGAGGGATGATGCTCCAGAAATACACAGGCAGGAATACCTCAGCGAGATAATGCCACGTACAGGGCAGTCCTATGAAGACAAACGAGGGTGATGCGGGAGAGTGGGGGTGGAGAGCACCTCTCCGTGAAGGTGACATAGGAGTGGAAGCCTGGGCGGTGAGAGGAGGAAGCCACGTGAGGCTATGGGGAAAGAACATTCCAAGCAGGAGGAAGGGCTGGTGCCTAGGCTCCGGGGTGCGCACCAGCATGTTCGGGAGTGGCAGGCACCTACGATAGAGAATAAGTGGGCAAGCATGGGGAAATGAGGCCCAAGAAGCACCAGGGACCAAGATATGCAGGGTCTTGTAGGATTCTGGATTTCTATTTTGATTGCAATGGGTAGCTGTTGGGCTTTTTAATGAGGGAAAGGAAGGGTTGTGATTGAAGCTGTAGGAAGATTCTCCAGTCACTGTGTGGAGGCTGGACTGCCATGAATGGAGCTCAGAGTGCAGCTGAGGGGCTACTGCAGATGAGAGATGGCGGTGGCTGAAACCAGGGTTTTAGCAGTCAGATTGGCAAGGTAGTTTGGAAATAGAGCTAATAGAACCAACTGATGGATTTGTTTTGTGATTTGCCTTTTGCTATTGAGTTGTATGGGAGCAGATTGGGAGGGGCCATGGAATTATTCTGTTTGGGTCGCATGATATTCGAGGTGACTTTTGGACATCTGTATCACTCAGAGTTTAACCAGAGAAGCAGAATCACTAGAGCATCCACACACGTACACATGTTGATATATAACAATAACGAGATAATGCCATGTACAGGGCAGTCCTATGAAGACAAACGAGGGTGGTGTGGGGAGAGTGGGGTGGAGAGCACCTCTCTGTGAAGGTGACACGGGAGTGGAAGTATGGGCATCCCGTGGAAGCTGGGGCCCTTGGTCACGGCGCTAAACACACTCCTGACTTGGGACTCAGACAAGGTAAGGGAAAATCGAGGGGAAGGTAAAGCAGCTGCAGGCCTTGCTGTTGCTCCATGCCAGGAAGTGAGTCAACAGATCAGCAACAATACCTGTGAGCTACAACAGAGATATTGCTCCTTTCCCAGACTCTCTCTTGAGGTCCACCCTCACTGAATCCTGGAAAATGGAGCTCAGTCTAGTCTAGCTGACACATTACAAAGCTACCAAAACATTCATGTAGAGCTAGTGAGTGAGTGGTTGGAACTGTGAGTCTGCAACTCAAGGAAAAAGTCCAGGCCAGAGGTAGGCCTTTGGCACTCATCAGAAAGCCATGGTTCAAAAGCCATGCAAGTGGATAGAGAATTTGGACAGAGGATGAAAAGAACAAAAGACAGACCCCTGAGGTACTTCAACATTTATAGGTTTTTTAGAGAAAGACGAATCAGCAAAGGAAAGTGAGAAGAAGCCAGTGAGGTGTGGAGAGAACGAGGGAAGTGTGGCGGCACAGAGGTCAGGGAAGAAAGGAGGAGGATGTGGTCAACCACATCAAACATCCCTGAAAGCTCAAGACTGTGTCATTATGACTCTGCAAAGGTAATATCCAAGTGCTACTTAGGATGGCATCTGCTGGGGTCTGAATGTTTATCCCCCCCCCCCCCCAATTCCTGTGTTGAAATCCAAACCCTCCAAGATGATGGTATTAGGATGCGGGACTTGTAGGAGGTGCTTACATCATGAAGTGGAGCCCTCAGGAGTGAGATTAGTGCCTTACAAAAGAGGCTCTCGAAAGATCCCTATGCCCTTCCACCATCTGAGAATGAAGAAGAGGACCAACGATGAACTAGGAAGATAGCCTTCACCAGAACGCAACTGTGCTGATGCCATGATCTTGGACTCCCCGACCTCCAGAACTATGAGAAGTAAGTTTCTGTTGTCTATGGGCTACCCACTCTGCAGTATTTTGTTATAGCAGCCTGAATGGACTAAATCATTATCCAAGTATGCAGGAATGAACACAGGGATCTCAGTGGTCAGGGAGGATCAATCCACATTGATCCTTGAGTTACCGGGGAAGACCTCAGAAACTGGTTGATATTCAAGAAGTACACTGAGGGTCAGGTAGAATTAAAACATCTGCGATGAATGGAATTGGCGGGGGCTTGTTCACCTCCAAATATTTTCAGGAGCCACTTAAAAGTTGCAAGTTTCTAATCACTTCCCAACAACCCAACAGAGAGCTCTCCGCCTCCTGTGCCCATCCAAGAACAGCCCGATTGGCTGCAGTTGACCTGGAAGTTTTGTTTTTTCTGTCAAAACACTTGGCCACAATTTTCAGGCTGACACTCCCTTCTACAAATGAGAAGAGGTGCCACTGTGCGTTGGAAGCATTCTCACTTCTTTGCTGTTGGCAAAGGAATGTGTCAGAACCTGGACAGTAAGTCAAAGAGTTTGCTGAACGGAATCACTTTGGTTCTATGCCTGCGGGAGAGTCTTGATGTCAGTGGCTCAAGAACAGGCAGCATTTTTTTGAAACTTTATGTTTGTTTAACTTCCATGTAACCCAGAAATCTCCAAAGAGGCTTTTCAAACAAAAAGAATCCTCACTTAAAAATGGAAACACCACTAATTTTCAGGGAAGCCCATTTCTGTACAATAGAAGACTGTATGAGAGAGAAGAAGGCAGACTCAGCCTCTCTTATTATAAATAAATCATTGGCTGTATTTTGGTAAATAAATTTAGCACACTTTTTAAAAACACTTATTTAAAAATACTGGTTTTTGAAGGACTTAAAATCTGCAGCCAGAATGGCTGTTTGAAGATTGGTGGACAAATGGATTGTTTGGTTCTACATCAGATCTCTTCCTTCCTTTCCCTCCCTCCCTCCCTCCCTCCCTCCCTCCCTCCCTCCCTCCCTCCCTCCCTCCCTCCCTCCCTCCCTCCTTCCTTCCTTCCTTCCTTCCTTCCTTCCTTCCTTCCTTCCTTCCTTCCTTCCTTCCTTCCTTCCTTCCTTCCTTCTTCCCTCCCTTCCCTCCCTCCCTCCCTCCTTTTCTCTCTTTCTCCTTCCCTTCCTGCCTTCCTTCCTTTCTTTTAAGATTTTATTTATTGATTTTACAGAGAGAGGAGGGGTAGGGGAACGAAAAATATCAACTCATAGTTGCTTCACTTGAGCTGTTCACTACTTGCTTGTCGTATGTGCCTTGACCAGGCAAGCCCAGGACTTCCAATTGGTGACCTCAGTGTTCCAGGTTGATGCTCAAGCCGCTGCACCACCACAGACCAAAATAACCTGTGCTTTCTGATCCTTCTAGAATTGCTAAAGGCAGGGAGGTCCTCACTATCATTGTTACTTAAAGCAGGGTCTTGTGACTTTTGGGGACCCTTGGCACTTTTGCTGTAGTGAGCCCCTTCCTTTATCAAAAAAAGAAAAATTCTACTTTTATAACTGTATCAATATAAAAACAGCTATAATCAGATATGTCAAAAATCTTTTTAGCAACCTAAAAGTTCATTTTCTTTCCCTGAAATGAAAACATTTTTTGTGGGCCTAGTGTTAGTTTCCTATCACTGCTGTAACAAATTATCATAAATTTAGCAGTTTCAAACAACACAAATTTATTATCTTACAGTTCTGCAGGTCAGACATCCAAAATCCATCTCAAGGTGTTGGCAGGTCTGGTCTGTCCTGGAGGCTCTAAGGGAGAATCCATTTCCACCTTTCTGAGCTTTTAGAGGCGGCCCGCAGGCCTTTGCTCAGGGCCCCTTCTTCCATCTTCAAAGCCAGCAGATTGACACCTTCAAACCTCTCTCTGACTCTCTGAACTCTGCTTCCATGATCACATCTCCTTTTCTGACCCTCACCCTCCTACCTGTCTCTTACAAGGACCCTTGTGATTATTTTGGGCCCACCCAGATAATCCAGGATCATTCTGCCATCCCAAGATCCTTAATGTAATCACATCTGCAAAGGCCCCTTTTGCCATGTGACATGCCAGGGTTCTGGGAATTAGAATGTGGCCATCCTGGCGAAGGGGCATATTCAGTCTGCCACAGTCCCTGAAAGTATCGCAGCTCAGAGGCGCTGTGCCTACCGTGACTAATGGAGAAGTTGATCTTGACTCACAGTGCCAATCTAGGAGCAGTTCGCGTCAGAACATAAAATCGCACCGCTTCCTTCATTGGGAAAGTCTTGCTATGAAAAAACTGTGCTCAGTGATGCAGTGTGTTGGCACGCTGGTGCCAGTTCCTCATCTCCTAGCAAACCAGTGACAGGAGTTTGACAACACTGTGGAATAAGTTGGTGACAGTGTCCTACAGGAATCTTTCCATTGTTTTATTTATTCTCTTTATTTACTTTGGTTTGGGCTATTCTTGGGTGCTCCTGTGGGCACTTGGTCTTCTCCAAGGCAGATCCTCTTGGTGATAATTCAGAACACTGTGGAGCAGGCCTGGTCTCTGGTCAGGGCTGGGCAGCAGTGTGGGCTCCACCTGAGGCTTGCCGAATGACTGGGTGTGTCAATGAATGGATGACTAAATGGATGGATCCAAATTAGTTGAATTCAACTATTCAGTGATTCTGGGACCGCCAAGTAAGTGGTCTGTTTACAGGTTGGTCCACAGTGGTCTTTAAAGAAAGTAAACAAATTCTCAAGCTCTGAGCAAATGCCGTAGAAGCCATGTGTGTGGAAGAGGACAAACTTCTCAGTCACCTAGTATAGAGTCCTCAGTGCAGCTGGTGGTCCAGTGCAACGGTCCTTGTAGTCCCTTGCCTCCTGGGTTCTCTCTCCACGTGGGTGGGAAAGGGCTCTTCAGATTTTGGAGGCAAGTGGCAGCGGCCTGAAATGCGGTGGGGAGTAGGGAGGAGCAGGGACGATGGCGGCGGAGGTGGCGGCCGGGCCGACGAAGGCCTAACAAACGTGTGATTCTCTTCTCACTTCACTCATCCCTCTCCATCCGACGTGGCAGGTGTGCTGAGAAGGAACGGTGTGTGAATCGATTCGGAGAGGATCAGTGACACGGCAGAGAGCCGGGGCCGCGCCCCGAGCCATTGATCGCCTCCAAATCAATTTGCACAACGCTCCCACTTAGGTCACCTGCCATTTCAGACAGGGAAGGGAACAGTGAAGTGAGAAGGAAATTATTCTGGGAAGTCTGGGGACCCTCTCTCAACAATGTGGGGGTCAGCCGTCAGCTGCCCTCGCCTCGGCAGCCTTTGGAGGGGACAATGCTCCCTCGCCTAGGCCCCTCTCGGTCTTGCTCACCCCCAGCCCTGAAGGGAGGGGAAACGTAAAGCCCGTATCAAAATGGGGCCACGCTGAAAATCTATCAGCCTTGAGCTCACCTCTGGGGTTTGGGCTGCCACAGTCATATCCTAAGAGCTATTTCAGAAAACCCAAATTGCCAACAGTAATAATCTTTCTGCCATGGGACTGGTTTTCATTTGTGCCTCTCAATGCACTTTACAATTAATTCTCACCAACCTTTGCCTCCCACGAGCCAGGAGCCCACGGGGAGCACAAGGCAAGGCCTGGAAGTCTTGTGGCTCCCCACTGAGAGGGCAAAGGGTTTCCCCACTGGGGAGACAGGCTGGGAGGCCCAGGTCTTCCTCAACGAGCCAATGACAGCCATCTTTTTTGAGGCGAGAAGGGAAGATGGGGTGGATGTGGTTAAGAAGCTAGAGGATGTCTATGGCACCTGACATGTCCAGTCAGCCTCAGGTGAGGCAAGAGGCACCTTAAGGACCTACCAAGGCCAAAGATCTGACTAGTAAGCAATTTCCAAGGACACCATCCACCTAAACCCTGACTGTGCTGTGGAAATGCTGTCTTTTCTGGAGCTATGGAGAAAGTAGGGTCGACTGTCACCCTTGTTATGTCACAGAGATCCCAATAAAACATAATGGAAGATGATAACCTGCTTGCAAGCCCTCAGCATGGTATAGGACACTGAGTAGGTACTCAAGATATGGGTGTTAAATCTGACCACACTGCATGTTGACTCAGGTCCCCTTTCCCAAGTGATGGTTTAGATTATAAGCACATCCCAGTTGGCTGGGCAGATTTTCCAGAGTGGGCTCCTGACTGTTACTAACTCCTTTCGTCTACCCCACTGGAAGTAGGACCAAGACAGGTGCAAGAGAGACCTTGTGGCAGGAGCAGGGAATGTGGAAGGAGGCACCCACCCTGTGTTCTAAGAGAACAGCAAAGCCAGCTGACCCACCTTATACCCCATGCAGTTCCTGGATACACCTGTAGTGCCTTCTTCCCTCACGGCGAAGGGAGTGCTGGTCACGTTCTACTGTCCCACCAAGTCCCTGCAGCCTGTGCTTCAGAGATTTGTCAGAGCTCCAGGAGAAGGATGGGGGTTAGGTTTTGCATACTTGAAACTTGTGTCTGGGGATGGAAATAAAGCAGTAGGGACTGTGACTCAAGAAGCTCTCACTCACCTACTCCCCAAATCAGACCATCTGCTCCAAGCAGGTTGGTGAAGCAGGGCTCCTGAATGCTCACTGCCCAGACCCAGCCACAGATGCATGCTTCTCTCTCACACATACGCATGTGCGCGCGTGCGCACACACACACACACACACACACACACACACACACACACACAGTCCTTTCTTCTCATCCGAAGGCCACGCCCTTCCCGCCTAGTGGGATTCTCTCCTGGGTGAGGTCTTCCCAGGCTCCCTGTTCTCCCTGCTCTCAGGACTCTAGCCATTCCCAGGTAGCACGCAGACTGAGTATTCCTGGCCCTAAGGCCTGCCCTGCTATCCATACTCTTTCCAGTCCAACTGCAATAACCCTGCTTCTTCTGTCCCCTCATTTTCTGTGATCCCACAGAGCACTTCCAGGGTAAGTAAATAACAAGTTTCAAGTTCAATTCAACAAAGTTGAGCCAGGCCCGGCTCTCACAAGGAGGGTGATGGTGTGGTCTCCGCCTGGAGGGCCTCCACCGCTGTGCTATTGTACATCTGCCTTGGCTCCATGTAATGCTCTTGGGGGTCAGCCATGACTGGGTCCCGCTCACAAGGCCCAGTGCTGCAAACATGTCACAGGATCGAGGCTGGGGGGATTAGAACGAAGTTAACTGTAACCAATTCTAACCTGGTAGGTTAATTTTTTGGAATACATGCAGGAAAAAGAAGGGGTTGATGTTAAGGAGAGGAGATTGGGTGGGAAGGAGAGGGAGCATCATTTCTGAGAGCTTCAACTCTACTCCCACCTTTGAAAGTAAGCTCTTTTCTGCTTCTCTTTACTAGGTGAGCATTTTCTGAGGAAAAAGCCACTTAGGGAGTTTGGTCAACAAATGAGAGCATCAGATGCATTTTGCATCCTCACTAAAACTAGAACTGCCTCACCTGCTGAACAGGGTCATTCAGACTGAATAACCTCCACCCCACCAAGCATCATAGGAAACGTGGGTGAATTCTGTTTCTGTGACTGGTTGGGTAGTAGTCTGTGTAGACTCAGGGTCCCCAGAGAGCAGGGACCTGGAATGTTTAACTATGTACTTATCTTTGGTTCCAGCAACATATGCACACGATGCATGCCATGGACACATTTTATTAAATATATCTTTAAATTTTATATGCTTTAGTTTTGAACAGGAGCTATGTGCAAATAGTACAAAAGTACAAAGAATCACCAACGTCTCACACTGTCCCCTAGACAACTCGGATCTCTTAGGTCTCGAGGGCAAGTACTGTAACCAGTTTCTTTTGTGAAGGTCCAGAGATATTCTACGCATATGCAAGTAACTATAGCTATGTGGATATTTTTTATTCATTATACCTAGACAAGTATGTCTACTTCTGCTTTTTCTGCTGGCGTTGGCTCACTTGCCTTTATTAGAAGTGGTAATATGAAGTGTCTTCATAACACATAGCATGCATAATGGAATGTACCGTGGCAGTTAAAGCAGTCGCCGCCACAATGACACCGCCATTCGGATTCCGGCCAAGCTCGGCTTTTCTGGCCACATGAGGGTCGCGCCGCGCCTCCGGGGCGCGCAGTGCCCAGCTCCGGCCGCACGATGGCGCCCGCTTCCTATGGACTCGGCCCTCGGCAGCGGCGCAGACAAAGGCGGCCGCCCGGCCTCCCCCGCGGGGACGCGGAGGCGGCGGGCGCCCCGGGTGGCCGCAGCCGCCCCTGTGCGCGAGCCCAGCAGCTGCCGCCCGAGCCTTTGTCCTGCCGGGCCTGCCCTTGTGCTGAAGGATGAGGCGAGAGGACGCTGGGCGCAGGCAGAGCCAGCAGGGCATCCCCACCCCCCACCCACACCCCCAAGCGCGGCCCCACGCCGTGCCTAGCGCGGGGTAAGGGCGAGGAGCTGGGCGTGCGGCAGCAGAAACAGCCGCTAAATGCCTTCCCAGGAAGCTTCCCTCCCCTTTCACCCCCTTCGCAAAGAATTTATCCCCAAAGTCCGCACTGTGGAGGTTCTCCACCACTGCCCGGCTCCCCAGTCGAAACGCTGCAGGGCCTGGGTGTCCTGTCTGCGGGGTGCCCTGGCAGCTAGACTTGGGCGGAGAGCAGGGAGCGCCTGGGCCTGGCTCTCTCTCCCAAGAGGGTCTCTGCAGGGCCCTGGAAAACTTCTCTTCTGTCCTCGCGCCCCCAGTGCTGCGGTCCAACAGAACTTTCCGTGATGATGGAAATGTTCTGTATCTTCACTGCGCAGTATCCGTTAGTCGTTAGCTACAGGTTAACTTACCGAGTTCTTGAAGTGTGGCTGAAGAACTGAAATCTTAGCCGTATTTAATTTTAACGAACTTGAAGTAGCCACGTGTGCTTGCAAATGTCCGTGGTTACCCTCCTGGACCATAGAGATTTAAGGGCTCAAGTTGATCAGGGCAGTTGGAATGCATAGTTATGTTGTTAACAGCACAGTTTTATGAAGATTCCCGTAAAGCCTGGATGGAGCACGTGCCTGCAGCACCTGAAAAGATGCCTGGAAGTTGCTGGTGGGAGAAAGAAGTGGTGTCAGCTGACTTTATTTTGGCTGTTTGGGGTGATAAGTGAGGGGATGAGTTGTGGGCGGGGTTAGGTGGCATGGAAAAGAGGGTGAAGAGGACATGCTACTCTTGCAAATGGGACTGCATCAGCTTTAGTTGATGTTTAGAGAAACTCTGGGTGCATAATCACCATCAACTCTTCATTGAATAAGTATACACATCACACACACCAGGCTTCTTGTGTCAAGACTTAGAAACACCCTGGCAGAACTTGGGTTCTTCTGTGGTTCTGTGTGCTTATGCCGAGGTGCAAAGGAGGCCCGTGTCTGCCTCGCTGGCTCGTGGAAGGTTGAGTGATGTCACTGTTGTCTTCCCGGACCTTGGGAAATATTAAGCAAAGACAGGAAGTATAGTTGTGGGTTAGGAGGGCGTGTATCTGTGGGATTCAAGACAGTCCTGGGTAGGAGGCAAACCAGTGGATTGGAGGTGTGTTTCCTGGTCCAGAATGTCTAAGGTAACAAGCTGATTTCTTACTCATTAGAGCGTAAAGTACACAAGTTACCTACAGCAGAATTCCTCAGGGTTTTGGTCCTTCAAGAATGCTTAATCACCAATCTCTTTCCAAGGGTGTAAACCAATCAACAACTTCCATTTATTTTTATTGAAGATAAACATGTATATTTTAGTAGATTTCCTGGTTTAGTTGATTGAACGTTTCCAATAAGCAATTCATTTATGTGACTATTTTTAAAGTCTGAGATGGAAGCTCCCTTTTGATTTTTTAAACAATGTGTGTGTGATGAACCAAGAAATCTTATATTATCTTTGAAGAGTCAGTGTGCCCTTCAGCCTATTCTAAAGAATCCAGAAATAAACTTGTAAACACTGACATCTTTAGCTCAGACGGCTAAAGCTGACTAAGGTGGCCTGGCAGGGCTCGTTGCCCATAGTAAGCATTCAATAAATATTTGGTAAATTTTTAGTGAGAAAGGAATGGGCCATGATTCCATATCCAAACTGTCTTTGCAGGTTGTCCATCCCTTTTTGTTTTGTTTTGGGTTTTTGCCCCCTGGAGATGTTCCCAACCACAAATAAAGAACAAGGGGGAAAATAGTTAAGCACACCTAGAGCTGCGTCCAAACAAAAGAGGAAAGAAGACTAAACAAACCCAAGGTTTTCTATTTCTCCCTGAGCCAAGTAATCCCTTTGATTACATCTAATACCTGCCAAAACCCAGATGGTGTGCCCACCCATCTCCCGTGTGATAATGCCACATTGTGAAATCTACCCATTAATATTAATTGTCAGCCAGAGAATCTGTCTGAACTACTAAAGCTTGAGATTGCCTTGAGAAAGCAGGCAATGCCTTAGCAGGGATTTTAAGATAATTCTCATGCTTTCATTCTGTATCTCACATATGTAGAATGTGAAATAATAGCCTGGAATGCTTTCCTAATTTCAGCACAGGTCTGCCTCTCACAATCTGGGTCTTAAACCACTGTTAATTTGGGGTCTATACCTGCTGACCAAAATATTACCTTAAATTGCGGTGGGCTTGCCAGCTACATGCAGGCCCCCACTGTTCACCATATAGAGAGAATTTTAACTCCCTGGGAGCTGTTTGCATTGAGTGTGCCCTAGCTTGCGACACTCAACTATTTCCCTTTTATTTTTCCCCCTCTTAGTAATTGACTTGGTAATCCTTGAAAAGTATTACAGAATCTCAGGGTTTTTGTTGTTGTTGTTGTTTTTCAATTATGTTGTGGGCCTTCCTGAGGAAAGGCAGAGGCAGAAGAGAAGGCCTGGGAAGAGGAGCTGAGGTGCAGGCACCTTTGGGGCGCTGCTCCTGGCTGATAGTCCCATCTGGTGTTTGACTTGGACTCCGATCATGAACACGCCCAGGTGGGCGCCACAATCGGACCTGTGCTTCCACATTTCTGCATCGAAAGGTCTCAGCATTGCAATTTCTTCCACCTTTACTGAACTTTTGTCTTAAAGCCACACAATTTTTAAGTCCATTTATGCCCAAACATATTATAGATATGAAAATTTAGTAGGTATGAGACTGAGTTTTTACTCTGAAGTCTCCCCCTTTATTCTCATGGGTTATGATACAATTGCTGGCCCCGACACTGTCTTTGTTTTTGCCAGGAGTATACGGGGTGGTGAAATGAGTTAATTTAATACTCCAGACCTCTTGTTCAAGGAGAGGGCTCTCCCTGGTCTTAAGCTCAATGCCCGGCTGTGGCCAGAACTACGGCCATGCTGTAGCACTCACTGGGCAGTGGGGCACCATGCAAGTGAAAACTGGAAATGTTCTGCTCTTTTGGGTGCATGAATGAATGTTTACTTCAAAGTCATGTCTGTTCTTTTGTTAGCAAATATGAATTTCAACTGAAAAAAAACAACAACCAGAAGACCTTCCTGGAGCAGCATGTCTAAATAGACATGGAGATAATTTAAAAAGTAACTACTGGTATGTAAAGCAACCTTCCTCATGAAAAGAAGTAACTAGTGGCAGAAACCAGTTTACATGGCTAAATATTTTGATTACTTAATTTATTGCCATTATTTTACAAAATGAAATAAAAGCATTTGAATTGCAATTTTGTTCCCATTCTAGGCCAATACTTTGCAATTCTGGTTTACGTGAATGCTGCTTTGGGGAAGAGATGAGGAATGAGACAGCAGATGGCTTTTTATAGAGAGAGGTGAGTCCTCTTACCTACTTAGTCATCTGTTTCTACAGGGCTGGTAAAGGCAAGCTAAGGTCCTCATGCGCATGTGCAAGGTGGCCTCGCTGGGTGTTCCTTGGAAGGAATTAAGTAGGGGTGCACCTCCACTTCCATCCTATCTGTGGAGAATTGCAAAGGGTTTTTCTCTGCTTCTGTCATGGGCAGTGTTAGAGGGGAGGCATGTCTACAAGTGAAGGGAGATGGCTCTCTCCTCTCCTGCCCCTGTAAAGTTGCTTTCTGATGCCTGAGATTGGGACGCATTGATGTTATAAAGGCACCCAGAAGGCAGGAAGTAGTGCTTTTAAATGGAAGGTGAATTCACAGGCCCATTTCTGCCTTAAGTGCTGCTGTTCCACCATTTAAAAGGACCAAAACTAACTTTTAGACACATTTCTTTGTACGAATAAGAGTGGGAGGCACACCACATTACTTTGTAAAAGAGAAGCCCTCTCGGAGAGTTTGTTCCACATGTATATATTTTCAAATGACCAAAATTCAGGTTATTACAATGTCTGAAGTAATTCACTTGCAGGATCAGACCCTAACATTCCAAGCTTAGTTCTGAGCAAACTTTTGGACTGGCTTAAAGACCTTTGAAAAACACACTTAATTATATAACAAAGCAGCATTGTGCAAACATGCTAAAGTGATGTTTGCACTATCCTGTTATCAGTTAGAAGAAACACAACAAAAATATTAAAGAGCAAACGAGCCAAAATCAATGTGAAAAGAGATAAAAGTATGATTAATTGAAAAGAAATGTATGTAAAAATAGTGTAAAAATTGTAAGGTATCACCACATATAAAGTAATATCCTATTATCATCATGATCTTTAAGCCTTAAGACAGACATAGCCCAGCCCAGCCCGAATGCAGCCTGTTTTCCAATGTGCTGGAGCTCTCTGACATCCTGTATATTTATATATTTAAGTTGCAGGGCAGTGAGCCATTTAACCTCTTTGCAAATCAATTTGTACCTTTGTTTTTTGCTGTGCCTTCTCAAAGGAATTTCCAGAAACCTGCAAACATTTCAGATGTTCCTCATGAGAACTCTGGATGGTAAAGTCAAAGCGGAAGCCTAAGCAGTTCCCACTAAACACTTGTTTTTAGGGAATAGCATCTCTTGAGATGAGACGGTCAGTTTGAAAAAGTGTGGGGATGTCTTAGAGGAGCATTAGGTCTGAGTCTGTGGATGTCATTCAAACCCCACATGTCACTGCAGGCCCGTTTGTTTGATTTCCCTGGTAGCCGTCACCTACTGAGGGGCTATGCTAACCTTGGCCCACACTGACCCACCGCCCCAAGCCTGAGCCCAGGAGGCAAAATTCAAATGTCCTGGAGACCTTGGAATTTTAAAATATTTGCTTGCAATTCCTATTCTAGTTGGAACAGAACCCACCCAAGGGTCTCTGAGGTGATGTTCTAGGAGCTCCAGGGGCCCCCTCCTCCAGCATGGGGCTGCTGGTATGTTCTTATAAACACAAATGAAAAGAAATCTTTTTGGTGTCTAATCTTTAGTATCTGAAATCAAGTTTCCTTTTGCATAAGTAAATTGAAGGTTGAAACTTTGAAAATAACCTACTTCCTCCCAAATCAGAAAAACAAACAGACATGAAACAGACTTCTATATTTCATTACCTAGGACCTTGAATTTTTAATTGGCTAGCAGAAAGTTATTTAAAAATAATGGGCAGGGCAAAATAAACATGTAATTTGATAGTCCGTTAGCAACTCCTTTTACTTATTGCATGCAGAACATTTTCTAATTTTCCCTTTGATTGTAAATAGAAATCTACTTTATTAAGCAGAAACATAGATTATTAATAAATAAACCATTTGATGCCTGTAAAGCACTTTGAGGGTGAAAAGCCCCTACTAAATGGCAAATATTATTTTTATTGCAAACTAACGGGAGGAACTAAGCTAATGAATGCTTACAGAGCTTAGAAATACTCATCACACTCAAATTGCCACATACTGTAAATCTTTAAACTTGTTTCTTAAATAGAGATACGTTTAAATTTTAAGTCAATGCTTTTTCATTTTTTTTGCCAAGGATGAAAAGCAACATTTATGGGCCTGTAATTTAAATAAGAATAACTCAAGGGTTTAATCATTTCTTTACATTTAGATAGAAGTTGCCTAAAATACATAACACTTCTGAAGGTCCAGCTAGCAAAAATAGAAAAAGAAAGGCCTAGACTAATTTTCTGAATTAAATTGTTACCAAGGGATATAGCTTCTTATAAGTATCGCTTCTTTTGAAAAATATTATATTCATACACCAATCTACTTTAAAATGATACCCTATACAGATAAAGTGAAACCTGATGTTTTAGGGTTCAATCTGAAAGCTTTCTCATGCTTTTGCATTTGGCCTTGATACTGTGGTGTATATGATATGTAAGAAAAATGAAATCTTTTACTCTCTGATATTTGAAGTAGGGGAACCATATAAAGATAATACCAAGCCACAATAGATTGAAAATGGAATTATGGATGTAAATTTGATTTTCTTAACATTTTTCTAAAGTGAGACCATAAGTGTTCACTTGTGCTGTTGGTTAAAGTGGACATACTGTATATTTCTATGGGTTATGTTAAATTTGCCAATACACATGTGAATATGTGTTTACGTAACCGGGACCCACACATTTGACTCCTTCTTAGTGAGAGTAGACTTCATTTAAACCCCAAACAAATAATTTAGCAAAGAAACAATAATTGTAACTGTTTATACTGAGAAGCTACTTTGCTTAAATCTCATATAAATATATATTTTGGCTAAATCCTGGATGAGAGATCCGTATGGGTCACTTGAGACTTTCCTCACTAAAAATGTTCAAGCTGCTTCATTCTCAAGAGAGCGAGGTTCCGAGCTGAGATCACAGCGAAGGTGTGCTGAGAGGGAAACATTCAAAGACAATTTTCTTGTCTCCCCCCACCACCTCCCCACGCACACATTCCAGGCATTTTAAAAATGACACCATTATGCTCTGTGTCCAGGACTGGAAAACAAAGTCTCCTCCTGTTTGACAAGATTCAGCCTGCAGTGATTTTAGCAGCCAAGATACAAGATTTTTAAATTAGGGCCTTCAGAATGGAGTATTAGCAGAGCCATATTAAAACAATGCTGGCAGCCCTGATGATGATACAGGGTAATTTTCTAATTAGCAGAAAGTTATTTGAAATGCAGCCTGGTGTCCCATTTTTCATACTGTTACTTTCTGCTGGGTGGAACTGGAGAAGTCAAACAAAAGCCACGAAGCCTCCCAGTCAAAGTTCCATGGATTGGTCTCTCCAGCCCTGTGAAGACAGAATCTAATTTTAAAGGGTTTTTAATTTACAGAACTTAGCTTTGCTACACTAGGAGGGTTGTGCTAAAAAGCAGCAGATCACCACCCAACCAGTTAACAAATCACAATCGCTGCTCTTCAGTTATTTGATTTTAGGGTTTTTTTTTTAATTTATAATTTCATCCTTGTATTATTCATATATTATTACCATCCTTGTTCCCTTAGTACCTGTGTTTAGGTTTATTTTTTTATAGCAGATTCAGCGAGGGTTGTGCATATAGTGGGTGCTGGATAAATATGATTGTATTGTAGGAAGGGTTCGAAGGGTTAGATATCTTCAAGTAGCTATTCTTAAAGATGCCTTCATGAGTTTGGGTCTTACCTTTTGCAAAATTGGATCAGGGGGATGGGTAAGAATTGGGGGTAAAAATTACTGGGACTCCCAAAGGGAAAGACAAATTAGATGTTTTGACATAAAGATTTCAAATATAGAAACATTCAAAGAACGTATTTTTTATATGTGAAGATTCTGAAGGTGTCATCCTGTGCATGGAAACAGAAATCTCCATCGCTAACATTATCTTCCGTTGTGAGGGAGAAACGATGGATATTCCTCTCCTAGTCAGGTCTGAGCTGCCTCATTTGCATGGGGACAGCTTCTATGGCGGGATGGAAAAGCAGGTTCAACCGCAGAGAACAACTTGCTTCCAGCCATCCTCCAAGTTGCCTCTGGGTTCTATTTTTTTTTTCAAAGAGCCTCCAAAGGTGTTTCACTGCTTATGGAATTTGGTCAAGACTATGAAGCATGGTATTTAGTGCCCTTCCCAAACTTGCCCAGCCTCTCTTTCCAGACATCTTCCTGCCACTGCTCTCCATGCTTTAGCTACCCCTGGCGAACTACAGCCATCACACTCTCCAAGCCCGTTAGTGTGCCTGATCTTGGTTCAGGCCAGTTCTTCTACCTTGAATGCTCTTCTCACATCTCCCCACCTCACGGAGTCCTCCTCACCCTTCCCCAGCAGTTGAGAGACTTCCTGCTTTAGGGTGCCCCTTCACCTCTTCTTTTTTGTCCTATTCTTAGTCTGACTTGTTCTGTAGCAAGATGTGAATACATACAGACTGTGAACTGCTTGACCTGGGGACATGGAACTATTTTTAAACCTTCAGTCCCTTCCATACCTGGTACAGGTCCCTGGGTGTGGCAGACACTCAAAAACACCTGGTATTACATTGGCTCTAAATGAGGGGACTTCCTCCTTCACATTATACACAGTATTTGATATTCTATAAATTGGATAGATTGGTTATAAATGAAAAGGAAAACAAAAGGAATAGCTGCCATGTTCAAAGAATTACGCTTTGAGTAGAAGGAGTGAAAGAGACTGATGTATAGGGTAGTCCGGAAGCATTTTTCAGCCAGTTTTTCATTTGTGTGTACCCCTTTCCAACATGATGAAAGCAACTTTCACATCCTTCCCAGGGACTGGGAATTCACACCCTGGCTTTACTTGCGCTGAGAAGTGGTGGACATGAGCGTTTGGCATGATTTGGCCCACTGTTTTCTATCCATGACACAACCTGATCAATGCAGGCACATCCTAGGGCTTTTTGATCGTAGTGTAAATGTCTCTACAAACAAACAAACAAACAAAAACCCAACAAGGCACTTCTCTCTCCCCACCCCACCCCCAAAGCAGTCAGGCTTTTAAAAAAGAAAAAAAAAAAAAAAAAGGAAAGAAAAAGGCACCATATTAGTCTATGTTTAAATAAAAGAATTGGAATTCTTTATTCTTATGATGATTGAAAGTCAATGGACTCATCTGAAATGTCTGAACCAAGGATATAGTTTACAAAGCAGGACGTTCAGCTCTGCAGTGGATCTCCTGTTAGACTCCTTACAGTGATGATTCCTGGCTTAGCCTCTTCCTTGCTTGAATGCCAACAACTTGCTGCCTCCTAGATGATTTTTCACTATTTCTGCTTGAGGAATAGTAAATTCCATAACATCCTGTTTGCCAGGCCATCAACAACTGCTTTCAATAGCCACGGAGGTAGGTAAGTAGGTAGGCAGGTAGGCAGGCAGATCTACCTACCTACTTTCTTTCCCACAAATAATCAGCTGCATTGTTTATAATACTTCTTTATGTCTATGCATCTATTTGATGGGTTGTGCTTTTTCCTCCAGTCTGGGTGCATGGAATTAAAAAAAATTTTTTCCCATCCCCAGAAGATACTGTGAGAGTTCTCATAGGTCTTTGACATAGTTGACAGCTACGGCCATGTTGGAGTCACTGCACACTACAGGCTACTTTATCATATTAATCCAGGGGGCTGATAGTCCAGTAGGCAGAGCTAAACAAATTTACACAATACACAGGAAAAGCACTCGAACCTGCCTCTTCTGATAGAACATATGTAAGTAATTAAGAAAAAAAAATAATTGCACATTTGAGAAGGTGGACTCACCAAGCAGTTGTTGAACTATAAAAATGCATTAAGTGTAGTCAGTTTCTTTTTTTAATTATTCAGGAATGTTGTTTATGTTATCATGAAAAAAAGAGGTGAGAAAATATATTCGGCAATTTTTGGTTTTCCCCCATTTGAGCAGATGGCGATTTGTAGTTCAAAATTTGTAACTCAAATTATTTCACATTTTTATTAATCAGTACAATATGTTTTTAAAACAACAAACTGCACTTAGAAATATCAGTGTAAGTCCCCCAATTTGCCTCGTTTCATTAGAGAGCAGTTTCAGAATTAGAGATTTTTGTTACCAATATTGGGAAACATGGCATTCTAGTTCAGTATTTCAACTATAATTATTTTTATTCCTATGTTCTGAGTATCTCCTGCGGAGGAGGGGGCAATAGAAATAGTACAGAAAATTGCAATGGGGAGCTGTAAAAAGCTGGGAGAATCTGTTTCAAGATGTTTGCTTTTTTTGGTAGAACAAAAAGTGCATTTTGTTAGAGACAAATATTTTTGTGATGAAAAAACATTTTATGTGAAGTGTAGATTGGACTTTTAATATAAAAAAGAAATGTTAAGCTATTCTATTTTAGGAAGGTTTGGCGTCTTAGAATGAAAGCTGTTAGAACTGCATATATTGGAATGTTCTCACAACTGTTGTCATCCCATGTTCCTCTGCAAACCTGTTAAATTGCACAAGTGTAGAAATAAGGGAGCTTTTTTGTTATTAATTGACACTCATCTTTAGCTGGCATGTGCTGGCAGGTCTTTCCAGACAAACCTCAGACGGTACAAGGCAGAGCTTCAATCTGAAAGTTTGGGGAGGATTCTAAAGCTCTGTAATATGGAAGCTAGGAAGTGTAATATTAAAGTGATAAACATCTTATATTCAGTGTAATTCACAGTTTCTTTCATTCTTTCTACTATCTATAGATCTAAATCAAAACAAATTCCATAAAAGAGGGGGTTATTTTCAAGCACATTTTCCTTCAGAGAGTTCTTGAATATTTTATCATATCTATTTCTATACATATGCTATACATTTCTAGATCCCTGTTGAACAAAATCCAAGGTGCTGATTAAAAAAAAAAAACAACCCTTTGACATTAGAATTCCTAGGAGATATAAGTTAGCCCTTGTAAATGCAATAAACTTTGTTTTGGCAATTAAAGAACACACAGAGATATTAAGTCAAAGAACAACATGTCTGAACTATTAAATTGTGTTTTTTTTTCCAGGAGGTTATTAAAAATGTATTTCAAATTACCAGAGTGGCAGGAAAAAATAAAAAATAATAACTTAAAAACGGTTACATTTTCCTTTGCTCTTGAGAAAGCATATTGGATTTCATATAAGATGATTTCCAAGTAGAATATTTCTAAGCGCCAAATATCCACTGAAGGAAGCCTTAGAGCCCCCCCCCCCCCAATAGTGAGACTATTTGAGCAGTCACTGCAACAAACTGTGAATGGCTGGGCACTCAACTGTCATCTGGCAATGGGAATATATGAATTTTCTGGATGTCCCTCAAATTTTGCAGATCCCCCGGATTTAGACAAGCTCTTCACAAGGTCAAACAAAAAACCAGACCCAGATCGCGGTGCCTGCCCAGAATCAAACGGGGCAGGAAGTAAAAGCTTATGATGGGAGGGAGGGGATCTCTGGTGTCTGAACAGCGTCTGCATCCTCAAATGGTTAATTCCCGCAGGCTGTCATATTGCATAAACAGATCCTCCTTTAATAAAATTAATTAGGTTCTGAGCTTTATAGGGTGATGCCCACTGACCCTTTACATGCCTATTGTTCCCAGATTCGAGCGAAAGAAAAAAAGAGAGGCTGCCCAGTCGACAGGAGAGAGAGAGAGAGAGAGAGAGAGAGAGAGAGAGAAAGAGACCCAAGTTGAAAGATTAGGAATCTCAAGTAGGAGCTGGAAGAGGGGGGTGGAGGAAGCTAGTTAATGTTTGCTTCTGCAACGAACTTAAAAATAAAATAAAATAAAAATAATAAAACCAACAGCACTGTGAAGGTGGTTTGTTAATTTCGCTTTTGCACGCGCCACGAAATTTAGGCTGCGTTGAGCTCCAGAGAAATATCCAGAGTAATTGCAAATTGCGAGGACGCGCAGATTTAGTTCAAAAAAGATCTGAGGCATAAGGGGCAGGGTTAGGTGGAGGGCACCAGAGCATCTGCAGAAGAAAAGCAGGAACCTGCAAAAACACTTAGATTCCCACTACATCCCTCCCTTTTCTTCTCGCTACCCACCCAGAGCTATCCCGGGCATTTCATGGCACAAGTTGCTTCTGATAATTCTTTTAAGTTTGCTAAGGGAACTCCTGGATGTGGGAACAGGAGGTGGGATAAGGAAAGGTGAGCCGAGGATAGTGGTCTTTTTATTTTCATCTTCTTCATCAGGAGGGGCTTGAGGTACCCGTCCTGGGGATTAAGAGGGCGCATCCCGGGTGCCTCTGGTCGAAGGAAATCTGAGGCACGACAGCAAACATTGCCCGATTCTGTTAGAAAAAAAAATTGTGAAGGGAAAGAAAAGAATCGTCGACCGGATGTTTCCAATTACAGGGGAGCCAGAGAACAGAAAGGGGGAGGGCGTTTGGCATGGATGGGGCAAGATTTGGAGAGGCGGAGGGGGTGGAGGTGGGAAGAGACGCAGCAGGGTAAAATGCGAGAAATGAGGCTTCTGTGAGGAGAAGAGGAAAATAGGAAAATGAAGCAGAACTACAAAAATGACAAAGTGTTGAGTACTGATTTATTGCAGAAGCCTCTGGTCATTTCCATATATTGAAATGCGCCCAAGCGGCCAGTCAGTCAATTTCTTTTGAGCTGCTGCTGCCGCTGCCCACGGGCTGCCCACGTGACTCCCCCTCAGTCAGCCTCTTTACCACCCAGCCCTTGAAACCAACAGAAGAGGAGGAAAGAAAGAGAGTGAGGCAGAGGAGGAGGCATCTGTGTACTGTAGTGGGTGATGTGGAAAAGGAGACATTTGTGTGGGTCTTTGGGACAGGAGGAATGTGGTCTGGGGAGGGGAGAGGTAGGTTTCATGCTCTGTTAAAGTGTTACATCCAGTTACCTCCCTCTGGAATCTTTCTGTCTGTCTTTCTCTTTTTCCTCACTCTTCTTTTTCTCTTTCTCTCCCCTCTTAAGCCATTAAGAAAAGGGACAGAATACAGAGATAGAGAAATCTATCTACAAATACATAATGGGGATGGGTGTGGAGATGTGGGATATTCAAGTCAGATTTGATTTTGGTGTCTTTGATACTATCCGTTGCTTTGGTAGATTTTTCTTAAAGAAAGGCGCGCGCGCGCGCGCGCGCGCGTGTGTGTGTGCGCGCGCACACACACACACCACACACACACCCTACATAAAAGCCAGTGAGTTGTTAAAAAATGAATTTGCAGCATTAGAGCTGTTAGCATCATTCAGCAAGCAGCAAGCTTGATAATTTCCAGGTGTTGGGAAAAGCCGTTGTCCGGGAGTTCTTACAGAGCTTATAAATCCCTGTTGGGAGGGAGAAAAAAAAATCTTTGGAGGTGAATGAAATATCAAATCACAAGACTCCTATGTAGATTTATGATTGCATAAGAAGCTTGATCATTTCCATATACTGAAATGTGCTGTCCTCCTGAGCCTGCCCAGTCCTTCCAGGAGACGAGGCGCTCCGTTCTGCCTTGATCAATGTTGACTATGAAGCAAGAAAGGAGGAGGGTGGGGGTAGAAAGCAGGCTGGCACCAGATGGAGCAGGGTCTCGGGAAAGGTCAAGGTTAGCCCAGGCTGCTATTGAGTCGGTAGCAGCCTCACAGATAGATCTCTGCCTCCAAGGCACCCACTGGGGCTTCTCAAAATCAAATCTAATAGAAAAGGCAGTCACAGAATGAAATCGCTTCATCTGAATGCTAAAATTGTTATTAGGCTACATTAGAGAGATATCAGGCACGTGGTTACCAAAAAAGGGAGCATGCCTAGCAGTTTGTATCTGAAAGAAAAGCTATGAATATGTTGATAACATCAGTAATAGGCAAGTAGAAGAGATGGGTATCTTTATTTATTTGGTTTTTTTTGTCTGAAGACAAGATTAACATATTAAATGAACATTTTTTTCTCTCTTTTTAACAGGACAACCTTGGAATTCTTCTTGGGCCATGGGGGGTGGGGGGTGGAGTGTGTGTGAAACTAATCATTCAGTCCAGAAATAGGTGACCCTTATTGATTAAGAAGTTTGACTCACTTCAGGAATTTTGTTAGCATCTTTTGCCAGGTGTGTGCCTTTGGAAATTTATTCCTCAGGCATTACTTTGGAAGTTGACACTGCTGTGGAAATCAGTCTTTCTGGCTTTGGACCATTGAAAATATATCAGAGGTCTTTCTCTCCTCTCCCTCGTCTTCCCCCCTCCTCTTTGTCCATTTGCATTCTTTTTTGGAGAGAGAAGTGTTTCTGGAGGAAATGACCTCTCCCAGGCAAACCCCAGACTAGGAGAATGCCTGGGACAAGACATACATAGCCTGTTGGTATAGCCACACTAGTAGTTTTCAGACAGTCTCTCCTCCCAATTATCATAATGAAACCCACATTAGCTATTTTTAACCTACAGCATAGCCATATCTTAAAGAAGGATTTAGTCTTGTAAAATAAATGCGGGCTACACTAGATTAAACATGATGACTGTACTCCAAGGGTTAATAAATTTAGAATTAACAGATCATCTCAGCTTGATACAGCTACTATAGATGATTTAATATGCAGCCTAAGCAGGTTGACAGTCAGCTCACAGATGCAGATAAGATCAAACAGTCTCTTGATTCAGTAGATTGAATGGTTGTACTGAGTGTCTAGAAGGTGAGTGACAGAGCATATAGGCAGGGGTTCTAGTAAAGAGGAGCTTCAATTCCCAACTGCTGTTTTGTGCACTTGTTTTCTTTCCCTAACAGTTCACCTTCTGTGGGGATAAAACCCAGAGCGGGAGCTTCAAAATTCTCATCATCTAGAGTAATGGGAGCTTGTTTAAGTTTTGAGCAAGGAAAAGATGGATAACTTTAATATCAAGATCTATTTCTAATTATTTCTGCCCGGTAACTAACACCCCCTAGTTCCTCTCCCTCTCTGTCCCCGTGGTCTCCCAGGTCAGGGCTCTACAAACAGGTACAAGATTCCAGATGATGCGGGTAAAGGCAGGCTCAGGGCTGAACTCACGTAGGTAATTTCCTCAGTCCTCTACTTTGCTCTCAGTGTGAGGACCTGAATATGTAAAAGAAGTGCAGAACTACACTGAAATTCAAACTTCGGTCCATGGCCACTGTGAGGTGTTTACACCAGGAAAGAGCTTACATTTCTGAAACTGATGTTAAAAGATTGGAAGATTGAGGCAGAGCTAACAGAAGAAATTGAGTATCTTTGTCATCAGGGCTCACCTTGATGGCTCTAGCCAGAGTTTCTAATACCTGAATGTTTTTTAAAAAGGTCTAATTCTCTTTATCTGTTCCAACTCTAGTATTTAAACAAGACGAAAACAATCTTAATAGAAATGTATGTGCTCTGATGTGATAGACAAGTTTATAACAGTTTTTATGATTTGATCAAGAGCAAGGGTTCCTTCTAAACCCATTAGATTCTGTCATGTGAATATATATCCAGGCAATTTAAAAATGCATATTATGTATTCAATAGACCGGCAAAGGTCTGAATTGTATCGTGTTATTCTTTTCTGTCAACCCCCCTTCCCAAGTCTTAATATGAAAATCTGTAATAGAGTGACTATAGAGCTATGGCAATCAGTTTTCCAATGTTCCTAACTTGGTTGTTTCATTTATTTATTTCATTTCATTTTATTTTTGAATATCAAACTGTCCAGTCCACACTATGAGCTAATGGCCCACAAAATTTTCCTTTAATAAATAAAACCATTTAAAACTGAATAATAGCTCTACATTCTGTTAACACTTCAACCTTTGCCTTCCAGCCTTAATGTCCTAGTGAGTAGCATGATATTCTTCTAATTTGGAATTTATTATCATTAGAGATAACCTCTAGAAAATTCTTAAAATATTTCATTCTTTAAATATGCTGTTTTGAATTGTGGTGTGCTGTGGTGCTTTTTTGTTTGTCTGTTCTTGAGAAGTAAAAATCTTTCTCGATGTAACCTGCATATTTAAAGGAATAGAAGCAAATCTTTCAAATTTTAGGCTGAAGAAAGTATTTCAAGTGAATTTGTAATGGGCAGGAAGAAATCTGAACTCAGGTATGGCTGTTCCTGGAGCAGGGGGTGTGGGCATTGATTTCACCTCTTAACCAGACCTACATGCTTCTGAATTTTATCCTCCTTTTCTTGGACAACCTGTGATTGCAGCAGGGGGCACTACCAACATATGAATTACTTGGAAGTAGGAAGCTCTGGCTCTCCTGTTTCCCAGACTACTTGGAGGCATAGCCACTGAAAACAGTTATCTCTCAGAAATTTGCATATTTATGGTGCCTCCTGCAGGTTCCTGTGATTGCTTTACAGTGAGGAAAGGTAACAGAAAAATATATATCCTCCTTTAAAACATGAAAAAGGATCATATAAGAACAGTGACTCTAATAGGAGACTAATCCTTGCAAAGCCTTTAGCATGAAATTTGTTTGTGGAACATTTTTTGTTTTGTTTTTGTTTTAGGATTTGAAGGGCATATTTTGGAAGTTTCAGGGTCTAAGTCTCTGATTCCTTGAAAATAGATATAGAAAACATACTTTACATTTTGAGGGAAAAATTAGCATAGGCTTACTTATTCACTGAATGAATACCTCTAAGGAACAGAAAATTCCTTACAGACACAGAAAAGCCACCCAATAGATCATTGAAAAGCCTGGTTCCATGGCACATATATTTTTTTGGTCCTAGTCATAAGCAATGAACAAATGTGCAGTGTAGCTTTGGATATAAAAGTTAATTAGGTCTCAGAAGAGAATAGTTTCATTTTTATTGGCTCTGAGTTCCAAGGATACCTTTGATGCACCTTTTCCTTCAGCCCTTTTTGACCTTCTTTGTGGAAACTGTACATGGGCCAGACTCTGGCTTGTTTGGTTCTGGATGCCAGATTTCTGTTACTCTGCTTGCTCTCTGGAAAAGCATTCCACGAAAGTAAGCATCATCATTGAAATTACACCCAGAAACCTCTAATCTTATCTCCACCTCAGGACCAAGGTGCAGTTAAATGTGATGTTTTATCAGGGTTTTAGTTCAGCGAGAGATTTCCAACACTCTTCAGTTGACAATACTTGAACACAGGAGTATGGGGGCTGACGCTTTAATTCTGAGTTGTCCAGCTTCTGTGTATCCTCATCAGAACCTCATCCTTATTCTATCGCAACTTTATTGTACTTAATTCCCTTCCTTCTTAAAAGGCCAGTTCACGGTACTCATAGAACTGTTATCAGTAATCATCAGCAAACATCCTTACTGAGGGTGGAATTTCACAATACACAGCCTTCTCTGCATCCCATCCTTTCTATGGAAACACCTATCAAAATCAAGGGGATGAAAATAATTTTTCCTGCAATTAGACTTTACACAATAAAGACACCATGTAGTAAAAATAATACATGCTATCAATAATACATGGTGATATAACTGCCCAAACGGCAAAGCAGAAGGATTCTCTTATCACACATTAGTTTCCACAGCAGTGTGTATACTTATGTACTACCTTTCTGTGTAATGTTAGGCAATGTATCTGTTTGTTATTCTGGCTAGGGAAATTCTCCTTAAAATGCTTATTGCCATCATATTATTATTTCAGTGCAAGTTTATCCACAATGTTTGAGCATTTGCTGTTATGTTGAAAAAATATATATACTTCGCCAGTAATATTTATTTCCTTTTGCTGCCGGTCAATCTCTGGTCCCTAAAAAATGAAGAATAGACGCCACCCAACATCAAGGGCTGTTTTGCCCCTTTCTGCTTCCATAGTGAAAAGCATCTTCCTTCTAGAATATTTAAAAATTGGAAGTAATGAATCACAACTTTTTACCATCGTCAGAAATGGATTAATTCTGAACATTTCCACAAACCAGATATCATGTCAATCTCACTGAAGGTAAAGTAGCTGAAAACACAAGCCTGAGCTCAGCGTTTAAAATTTTCTCTTGTCACATTATTTTAAAGAGGTTGAAACATTTAAATGCAAAGATCAGTGGAAATAAAATAATCCAGCTTGGAATTCTAAAGATGTTACTAAACCTAAGTCATATAATTTTTATTTTTTAAAAGAAGTTGTTCCTTTTTGGTTTGAGGCTGCTTTTCAGTTTGATTTATTTATGCTGAAATAAAAGGAAAAATTGAAAGTTGCTAGTTCCCATTAAGGAAAATTAACTTCCTGTAAAGCATATGTTTTAAAATGAGAATATTTTTTAACTCTGTAGAATCTTTAAATCAACACACCCAAGAATCTAAAATCTTCATCAAAATCTTTTATGTGTATAATATTCAAATAGTTAATTTATATACTTCCCCCCCCATATGTTTACTATTAGAACCCAAGTTTATTTTAAAAATTCACTAATCTTTTTTTTTTTCTCCTACAAATTGAGCTTGGAGTTCAAGATTGACTATTTCGAGAAAAGAGGGTCATGATTCTTTCACCATTGTATTTGAAGAGCACATACTGATATTTCTCTTACTTCCTGAGCAAGGCCACAAAAATCACTACTTGAGGATGGGTAGTGGGCAATTGCCAATATAAGGCCCTGTGAGCTTTGCTTTTTTCAAATTAGAACCATCTAGAACAGGCTTTGATATTTAAAGAAGGTAGTATCCAGAGAATCAGGCTCCAGATTAATCTCTCAGAGTTACTCTGTGTTACAATGCACTTGGATTTTGGCTGTTTAAATATTTTATTGCATTTCAAAACCTGAGACTTGAGAACAATAAAAAGAACATTTTATCTATGGTACATAGGAATTTGAAGTTTCTGGGAATCTAAGTGGTTGACTTTGTACCCTCTATTCACATATTAGACATTTGCTAGAGTCCTACTGTGTGCTGAGCGAGGAAAATGATGAAAATGGCAGAGGCTCTGCCCTATAAGCACTGACAACCCAGGACTTGAGTCATGTGGTAACTTTTGTGATGTAAGTTATTATATAACATATACACAGAAATACATGCAATTGTTTCCACCTGACACAAATGGGTTTACAGTTTATAATGTGTAGGTTAGATAGCAGTGCAAATGACCTATACTTAACTATTTAAAAAGTGAAATAATATAATTTTCCACTATATGCATATTTAATTTCTTAGTGAGCAGACACAAATACCTGTTTTTATTTTTACCTGCAGTAGCAACTGAAATACAGTAGATCTGTGGAATTCATTCTTTGAGTCAACAAATGTGTTAAATGCCTACTATGTGTTAGGGAAGTGAAACAATGTCATTAAAAATGATACATTTACAAATGCATGCTAGAAATATTCTATAATATTGTCTACAAAACAAATGTAGTACAGAAAGCTCATTTCTCAAAAGTAACTAGTTAAGCTATTTAATAACATCTTAAGGAGTGGAAAAAAAACCCCCAATAACAATAGATTATCACAGATATTCATGATCAAACCTCATTAATTTACCATTCTAATTTCTGGTAAATCAAACTCTTTTCCTAAAAAGTAGAAATCTGTTGTCAGAACTGACCAGAGCTGTTCCTTCAAACAGGTCCTAGTTAAATGTTTAAAATCAGCAATGTGAAGCCAGGGCTGTATGAAGCAGGGATAATAGTGTGCATCTATCTGTATGGCTTTGGCATGTGTGACTCGTGAACTTTATGTGACATAAAGGCTTGTGCCTGTGTATGTGTATCTTAGTGCCTTAAAAATAAAAGCCATCCAAGAGCAGGAGCCACGTCTCATGTCTGCTCAGTGCAGTGCTCCATAAAGAAAGAAAGAATAACAATTCTTAGGACTGGATTCTCCATTTTATAGGAAACTGGAGGCTCAGATAGCTGACCTTGTGCAAGACATTTTTTTTTTAAAGAGAAAGAGAGAGAAAACAGGCAAATTGTATACAATCAGTAATGGGAGGCTAGAGAGATTTATCCAATACCATGCTGCCAAAGAAAGATGCAATAGGAACAGAAATTTTCTAACAGAAAAGTTCCCTTTGTTAAACTTGGCAGGAAAAAAAAATACTGATGATTAACTATCAGAGGAAAAAAACATGCCTTAATTTCTGGAAAAGGGACCAGAATAGTCCCAGCTATTCAGTGATCTCTGGGTATGATATTTGTGGGGTTTATGAGAAACTGGCAGAGAAGGAACTTAAGCCTGGTGACATGTTCTGATGACTGCTTCCCTTTTGTCACCTAGCTAAATCTAGAGAAGACCAACAAAAGCTATCGTGAAGTGAGAATTATCAAGGCCATATGGTAACTTCATGGCCTGATTTGGTGGTTTGATTCTAGTCAGAGAGAACAGAGAAAAGAACTGCTCTTCTTCTGCAAGTGAAAAGGTTGCAGATATGGTTGCTGCACAGGTCTTGGTGGTCTTGCTGTATGAAGTCAGTGACCTTGGGGCAGGGCAACAAAACCCAGGCAAGGCCAAATTTTGGTGAATGTGTGGAAGACACAGAGCAACTTGCCTTTGAAAACTATTTTAACTCGTCTAGCCACCTGATCTTTATGGAATAGCTTTTCTAAAGCAAGAAGAGTTGGAAAAGCCAGGGCTTGAGCCTTTTGCCTTCATCTCCATCCTTTTTCTATTCTCCTCTGGTAGATTTGTTAACTAGAGAAACCATTATCACCGCCATCATCATCTCCACCACCCATGCTACCATTGCCATCTTCACCACCATCACCATCAGTGCCATCCTGTCTTCCTTATGATATAATCAGCACCAGCCGCATCATTACTAACAAACATTAATGACATATTATGGTGGTGGTAGACCAGGTTAATAGAACATATTTCAAAAAAATCCAGTCCGTTCGGTAATCCTAGACAAATTCTTCATCAATCTGTCAATAGTCAAAGTCAAGCACATAAATATAGAGTGCTTGTGTACAGTCCTTGGGTAATTCGGTGCTGATTGCACGTGCTAGCTGTTGCTTTCTAAACAAAACAAGTGGTACCAAGAATTACAACTATCTGAAATACCTCTTTCATTTTTACCATACCTGTTGGTAGACAAGGTAGAGAAGATCTGAGGGTGCTTTATTTCTCCTTTTCAGTAAATTTATACATTTTCATCAGAATGTAACACAAAATGAATACCTCTGTGTATGTATATGAGGTTGCAACATTTCTTGACATATAGTCTTGATTTTTTAGTTGTTTCACTCTGGCTCGCTCTCTCTGTATATATATTTTAATATATATTTTTCCATATATGTCTTTTCTAGGATAATAAAATAATAAAAGCTTAAAATAATGGTAAAGACTACTTGTCCAAATAAAGGACTAACTGCCTATAAAATTTCTTTTTAGACAGTGAAGTCATAGTTAGAAGTTGGCAATAAGACCATCTGAAACTACTAAAATTCATTTCCATGATGCTTTCTTAGAAATAAAGAAAGGGAAGGAAGAGAGAGAGAGAGAGAGAGAGAGAGAGATTGATTTCACCTTCCTCAGCTGAGTTATTCTATCTTTATAAAATAACTTCACATCTGGACTGATAACTTGAATTCCACCCAGTGCCATTTAAATAGCCCAGGTTATAACGCTCTTAAACTTGGGGTTTATAACAGAAACACTGACAGACCCGTAACTATAGCGCCTCTACAGTAATGAGAGCACAGCTATTTCATTACACCAGTGTCTGGCAGCGCTGCTATAATTAAGAGTCTGTCAGCGTTTCCATTAAAAACCCAAATTTTAAGAGATTTTTAAACTCACATTGTTTTAAATAACATTGGGCTGAAATTTACTATACAAAAGGTCAGACCAGATGTGTATGTGTGTGTAAATGTTTGTTGCTTTTTCTTTTATTTATACCCCCCCCCCCCCAAAAAAAGGCAAATAGGTGGAGCTTGTTTTTAAGGTTAGGTGTGGAAAACATGTGTTGAAAAAATTACTCCCTTATTAAAAGCAAAAGATTCATGGAGGGGGTGCACAGAGTCTGAAGATTGAGGTGTTTTTTATTTTTGTTTTATCATATTATATTTTTTCCTTTGGAAGTGCTCTCATTTGGGTAACTATATTTGTACATATCCAAAAAGCAATGTTAAAGAAATAGATCTAGTTAAAGAAATTGATAGTAGTTTACTTGGAAGATATTTGATAATATAGTCTGCTTGGGTTGATAAAAATATCTTGCATTGTATTCTTAATTGTTTAGCTGCTCTGATATTTGGGATAATCTTTTTGATCTTACCATCCTTGGTGGGAATCACTTTTAGGCTAAAATGCACTCTTAATAGGATTGCCTGAGCCAAGCCTTATAGATCTCTGGGGGGGAACTAATAGAATTTGGATGGTTATGTTGGTTGCATTTATGTAGTGATATGATTTATTCAATATTCACTAAAAAATCCATTTATTGAGCAACTACTTTGTGCTAAGTATTGCACTAGGATGTTTCTTTTTTTTTTATTTATTCATTTTAGAGAGGAGAGAGAGGGAGAGAGAGAGACAGAGAGAAGAGAGAGGCAGGGGGGAGAAGCTAGAACCATCAACTCCCATTTGTGCCTTGACCAGGCAAGCCCAGGGTTTCGAACTGGCGACCTCAGCATTTCCAGGTCGACGCTTTATCCACTGCGCCACCACAGGTCAGGCCACTAGGATGTTTTTAACACAAGTACATTGGAATGGCTTCATTGTCTAGCAGCTGTGTGTCTTTGGTGTCCATGTTAGAGAGCTAAATTGAGTGTTTCACCTAGCAGTGCTCTAAACAGAACTCCTTGTCTTCAAAGGAGCCTCTTAAGTGGTGAGAGGACTGTTCCCCTCTCCCCACACATTATTGACTCAGCATACAGCTGACCAGTCTAGAGGCAAGTATAGACTTACTTAGAGCAGATTCAGCCTTTCCTTCTTCCACTTCCTCCCGTCTCCCCCTCCCTTCCTTCTCTTATTTTTTGGATAGGTTCATCCAGGTATGTGAAGTGGCCTGCCTGCCAGCCAACCAGTCAAAGGCCCAGGGAGCCTCTGCAGAAATAACTGACTGTAGCTCCCTGGGGGTAGTCTGTGCCTTTGCAGGTGTAGACACTGCCCTCCAGGGGCCTCCTTAGGTCACAGGCTCTGGATTACACTGGAAGTAGAGGAGAAAGAAATGTGGCCCTTCTGCTCACCTTTCAATTTAGGGTGCTCACATTAAACCCACATCCTTCCTCACATGTAACTCCATTCCCCTATTTAATTAACTCTCCTTTGTCCTAACAACACCCTAGCACTGCCACCCACAAGAACCCCCTATGCAAACCTATGTTACGTGTACAATCCATACCTAAAATTTATTTTCATGAAGACAACTGCTCATTCTCTATTTTCTGAACTGCCTTGAGGGGGGAAAAAAAAGGGAAAAGCAAGGTGGGATCGATTGTATTTTTAACCATTCAGTTAGTCATTCATTTATTTATCTTTAAGTCTCTTAAGGTATTTCCCCCTAAAGGCAGGCAGTGAATATTTTATTTTAATTTTGTAGTTTCCATCGAGACAGACCTTTTAACCCTTCACTCTCCGGCTCAGCCGGAATCCCCAGCGCCAGGCGATCCATGGCACGAAGGCTGGGGACTGTATTAAGTCTCCCTCTTGGAGCTGTTTGTTGACCACATTCACGTTCAGAGCCCTGGAGCTAAAAGCACTTTACACCATAAAATAAAAGCACTGTCTTTTTTTCTAAAAGGTTACGTCTGGAGGCCACAAGGCTCATACTTCATACCGAAAACTACTGAAAGGACTATGAAATCCTCTATGATTTACATTCTCTCACTGCATTAGGGTATAGATCTACTTGACTCTAAAAATACGGTGGGTTTCTAACCGACGTGAATATATGTGCATTATTTCAGAAAGTCTGTTAGAAAACTTGTCAACACATTATAAAGCATAAACCAGGACTTGGCTATTAAGTACGGAGATCAGAGGCAGAATATATACTGCAGGAAGTCCTGGGGAATCTCCTCCGCGGGCAAGATAAAAAGGGGGCGGAGGGGCGGGGAGGGGTCGTCTGCTGGCCTGGAGTTTAGATGCAATGTCGTCACCCAAGGTTTGGGAAAGAACCCACGGAGCGTGTTACCCCCTTAGAGGACTCAGCAAAGGTTTTACAGCTCAAAATGAAATTAACTGAACGGTCAGAAAATAATTTTAACATTGTCATAATTTATTACTTTCTAAAAGCCACTTTTGGAACGGTAAATATACTTACTGTGTATCCAAGTGTGCTCGTTTAAAGTGACCTTTCACCTCTCTACAAAACCACCTGCATCATTAATCAATACTTACGTAAGGTTTTAAAACCTCTTAAAACAACACATTTTTATTTCTTTAAATACACATACAAACCCTCCCCCTCCCCCACTTTGGGCGCTTTAGCAAGCATCCAGCCATCCAGCAGCAATAAGGGAGGGGCCATCACTCGTAGGGGGAGCCCGAGGTACCGTGAGTGGGGGTCCGCGACCATAAGGGACCAAATGCTTAAACACAGCCTTGGCTTTCTGGACTGGGTGAAATCAAGCTGTGGGAGGGGCAGGAATAGAGGGCAGTTCCTATTTCACTCTGGACATTTTATGATGGTGAAATTAAATATATGTTAATGATAGAAACGGCGCTGCTTACCTCTCCATTGGCACCCAGGGAAAGCAACTGCAAAACTGGGTTTTTAATGTATGTTTTAAGATGTGGTTTCGGAAGGAACCCCCTAGAATCTGAAACAAGTGCAATAACATAGCAGACCTACTTGTAACTAAGTGCTTAATATCCTATTTTTTTTAAAAAGGAAAATCAATAAAACGTTGCTAGTTATTTATTGGAAATAACCACAGTTAGCGTCCCTGATAGGGTCCCGGTTTTAGAGAGAACACAAATGTGTAATGAATTGTAATTCAGAACACTGTTAAATGTGAACCACAGAACCTTTCAAAGGTAATAAAGTCTTTACTTTTTACACTACAGCTAACCCTGAAAAACTCTATACACACCATTATATGTCATACATATATATTTCCACAACACACATTCGCCCATTTATAGACCTTCCCTATATGAACATTTATGGATGGATGGGGAAAATATTTAAATTTGAAAAGCTTGGTTCCGAAAGAATCTGACTCACTATTGTTACCTGAAGGGGTTATTTGTTTTTCAGAGGCCTCGCAGTTGCATTTTCTTTTTCCCTCTCCTCACCTTCCTCCCAACTATTCTTGCCCTATTTCTCCCTTCCAACCTCCAGCAAGGACATTCTTTCGGTTGCTCTAAAGCTAGTTTAAACACGACAAAAAATAGTAGTGGAAGAGAGATGCTGACCTACTCTGAAGAACTCATGAAAAAGGAGAAATGGTGTAATGTACATGCTACAGAGCTTTACTGAAAGTGAATCTTCCTGCTTCTTAAACAGGATTTGAACCTACCCCCCAAAAACAAACAAAAAAAAAAATTCGAGGGAAACAATAAACCACATTTGCAAAAATGCAGCCCATTCTACATCTCTCTTAATGTTGAGCATCAAAACCTCTTTTTCTTTCTTAGAAGAACCCGAAGCTTCGAGCTAGACAAACCAGTCATTTTCTAATAGGTTTGAAACTTTACCAAAACAACACAGGAATAAACACCCGCTTGCCGGCAGGGCTGGGAGGTGGGTGCGCCCGTGCAAACCCGGGCTCTTGCTTAAAACAATAAAAGCCCCCGCCGGGTGGGCGAATTTACGAAAACAACGTCCCTTTAGGCTGAGGGGGTAGAGAAGCCACGAGGGGTTGTGGAACCGCTTGGAGGAGATGAAGGAGGCTCTTCGCTCTGCACACGTCCACTCACACACGTCCACCTGCAGCTCGGAGTCTCGTGGGCCGCGGCAACCCGCCTCCACCCAGCACGCTCCGCGCCTCCCTGGGACTTGAGTCCCTTTCCCTCGCCCCCCCGTCCTTCCGGATTTGCGATTGCAGCGTGGTCTCCGCAGCAGCGGCTACAGGGTGGCGCAGGCCGGCAGGGAGGCTGGGAGGCGGGAGACGCCGGGGGACTTTGTAGGCACGTTTCCGAATAAACTTTCCAATCGTAGGGGGTGCTGTTGCTGTACATTTTACGTAAAACTGAAAGTATCCCACGCCAGAGTGAAGCCCGCTTTTTGACAGCGGCAGCGTGAGTGTGTGTGTGTGTGTGTGTGTGTGTGTGTGTGTGTAGGCGCGCGCGCGTGCGCGCGTGTGTACATTAAAGAGACAGGGGTTTATTTCCAACAGGTCTTCCCTAATTTCCAGGGAACGTCGGCAGAAAGGCCGGGCGGTGGGGGAGGACTGCGGGCTCCAGCCTTGGCCCGGGTAGCGTGAGGAGCATGGCGCTGACTTGGGGCGGTCACCCCACCACCATGGCCTCCTCGCTGCTCCTGCGAGTCAGTCGTTCTCTCCATTCCGCATTTTCTCTACTCGGGTAACAGCACAGTAATAGTTGTGCTCCGTCCGAGAGAAACATTTTCTTGTCATTCCTCTGTGCTTTTGCAGTTGATCAGGAGTGCGAGGGGGTGTGTCCATCCTTGGGACCCGGCTCCGGGACCTCCCGCGGCGCCAGGAGCAAGTTCCCAGGGATTGGAACTCCGAGGACTGTCCGTGCTTTGTCCTCTGGCCCGCGGTCGCTCGGAGAGGTGGACGCCTCGGCGCCTCCCTCGCCCTGGGCTCCAGCGCTCCCCTCCGGGGGCCGGA
This sequence comes from Saccopteryx leptura, assembly GCF_036850995.1. Lineage (NCBI taxonomy): Eukaryota > Metazoa > Chordata > Mammalia > Chiroptera > Emballonuridae > Saccopteryx > Saccopteryx leptura. The sequence goes on from NC_089505.1 coordinate 257,551,562, forward strand.
GCGTGCCCTGACTTAGGCTCCTTGTTCTTTATCTCTCGGCTTCCCTCTCTTTCCGTGACTCTTGGGAGCCTCGATTTGGTGCCTCCGGTTGCAACCGGACCCAATCAGCTGTCGGGGTGCTCAGTACCTCCCAGCTCGGCCTTGGGGGTGCCCTCCCGGCCGGGGCCTGCACCTCCTCCCTCGCCCTCGCCCCCTCTCCCCAGGCCTTCGGGGTTCCAGGAGGCCCCAGCGCTGCCCTTCCGAACCTGCCACCCTCCAAACTTGGGCTGGACTCCGCTTAGCCGCGCGCTCCCTCCCGCCTCCCCTTGCCCGCTGCGTATCTGTAACTTGGAGGCTCAGCTCTCAACTTCGGGTGATTTTTCTTTGCTATTTTCTCCTTGGGTAAAGTTTCCTGAGCGTAGTCTCGGGCTCAGGGCTTTCACTTCGGCCCCCGGCGTCCGCACGCGGGGAGCTAGCGCGGCGGCGGCGGTGAAGGGAAGTGGGTGTGCGCACGGAGGAGGGTGTCCGGGAGCAACTCTACCTGGTTTCCCTCCGCCCGCGCTTCCCCGGCCCCAGGCTGCAGCCTCTCTGTACACTCCAGCCCTTTTTTTTTTTTTTTTTAATAATCTTTCATTTTGGGGTGCGCATGCGGGGGGCGCGGAGGGTGTACGTCTTGCTGCCCCCACCCCCCACCCCTGCGCCCCTTTCTTCTCCCGCGGCCACGCTGCCGCTTCGGTGCAAGCTGCGGCCACTGGTGAGCTCGCGGCCCCTGCGCCCCCTCCCCTCCGCCTGCCCCTCCCCCGGGGGCCGCGTCTGGCGTCTGCTGAGCCCCCCGCCCCGCACCTCCCCCGCCCCGCACTGGCCATTGGCTTGTCCTGGTCTCTTTTTCATGTCCAGCCCCTGATGTGTGTCCATTGGTGTGAGCTTCCCCTTCCCTCCTCCCCTTCTCTCCTGCTCGCCCTGCCCATGTTTTGTGTGTCTCTGTCCATCCAGACTCCTGACGTTCAAGTTCGCAGGGACGTCACGTCCGCACTTGAACTTGCAGCTCAGGGGGGCTTTTGCCATTTTTTTCATCTCTCTCTCTCCCTCTATCTCTCCTCTCCTCTCTCTCTCTCTCTTTTTTTCTCTTAAAAAAAAAAAAAAAGCCATGACGGCTCTCCCACAATTCATCTTCCCTGCGCCATCTTTGTATTATTTCTAATTTATTTTGGATGTCAAAAGGCACTGATGAAGATATTTTCTCTGGAGTCTCCTTTCTAACCCGGCTCTCCCGATGTGAACCGAGCCGTCGTCCGCCCGCCGCCGCCGCCGCCGCCGCCGCCACCCGCCCCGCAGCCCACCATGTCTCGCCGCAAGCAAGGCAAACCCCAGCACTTAAGCAAACGGGAATTCTCGCGTAAGTAACCCAATAATAGTAATAATAATTACTAATAATCACGAGAGCGCGCAGGACGAAAAGCAAGAGCGAGGGGGAGAGAGGGGTGTGTGCATGCATTAAATTTTTTTTTTTTTTTTTTTTTTACAAGAAAAACCTCCGAGAGTTGGGAAAAAAGAGATTAAAGGAATGGAAAAGAACCTCATTCCATCCCGAACCATAGCCGTATGTACTTTTGGGACGGCACGCACCTTTTAATTTTATTTAATTTTACAAAAAATTGACTCCTCCTCTTTCCTGCTTTCCGTTGCTTTATTTCGTTTTTTGAATAGGAATGCAATGATTTCCCCTCCAATTTTGCAAAATAATGAACAATGCTCTGTGTGGATGCGAACTACTCTCCTGCAAACCTAGGGGAGGGAACTGGGGGGAAAGAGGGGTTGCTTCCACTCCTCGAAGGAAGGAAAACTGGGGGGGGGGTGATGCTTAAAAAAACAATTCTCAGGTTGAAAAGAGGTGGAACTGGCCCTCGGACATCCGCGCGCTTACGGTTAAGTCTGCGCTAGGAGAAAAGTAGTCACCTCCACAATAGTGAGAAAGTGGGGTTGTGGGAGGGGGCCCCCGGCGCTCTGGAGTCTGTCGGATGTGGAGCGGGGCCGCGGCGGCGGGAGAGCCGGGCGCCCGGGAAGGAACCGAGACGCGGTCCGCGCCTCGCCTTTTGTTCCGGCCCGAGGTGGGTGTTTGTCCCGCTGCCTTTTGTGCCGGCTCCTCGAGCTTGCCCTCCCGCGCCGCCGCCGCCGAAAGGCAGGAGCAAGGGCCGGGGAGAAACTGAAGAGGGAGGGAGGGCTCCCGGGCCGCCGCCGCCCGGGTTGCGGCTGCCCGCCCCTCCCGGCCGAACCTCAGTGGCGAGAAGACGTGCAAAATAAAATAAAATTAGATGAAAAGATTAAATAAAACAGGGCAAGAGAATGTAAAATTTCTTGTCCCCAAACCGAGAAGCCAAACGTTCCGCGGGCCGTTTTCTGCAACGCTCTCCTCTTACTATCCCCCCCCCCCCGAAAAAATCTCACACTCTTTAAATAGAGAGGAAAAAATTACGATTACCCCTTCCCCAAAACCCCTTTAGTTACAAACTTAGAGCACTAGCGGCAAGGAGAGAGAGTGAGGAACTCCCTCCTCTTACTATTTTTTGGAAGATTTTCAAAAAAAGTGGAAGTGGATTTTGATTGGGAAAAATCTCGTGTCTGAATGTTTACAAGCACCGCGTGTGCGGGAGCCTCCTGCCAACAAACAGACAGAGAACCGAGCGCAGCGCGGCAGCCTGGGAGCGGGCGGCGGCGGCGGCCGGGCCTCGCTGGGGCCTCGCCGAGCCTCGCCGCACCCCCGCCCTGCCTGGGATCGCCCACCCGGCTCTCGGCGCCCGCCCGCCGGCACTGCAGCAGGCCGTACCGCGACTCCGCGCCGGCGGAGTCCACAGTCCCTTCTCACTCCCAGCACAATGCCCAGACCTACTCCCGGCCAACGAGACTTCGAAAGCGGCCGGGGAGAAACTTGGCTTTGCAAAGCATTTTTATTTTGCAAAGCAACTAAAAAAACGCGTTCTGTCCATCCTCCCAACCTCCCGCATATCTTGTATACACCACAGCTCGGTTCGGCGGGGAGGTCACCACGTGCTTTCCCTACCCCCCTCCCACCTGGTCTGGTCACCAGCCCCCTGGCTCTTGAGTACTGACCAGCCAGGTAGAGGTTGGTAGGGTGGGGGTGGGTGAATGTCAGCAGGGGAGTAGTGTATTTGAATAGCGCCCTGGAAGTGCTGGATCCCGGGACTTCGCGCACCCCACCCTTGAGTTTTTGCCCTCTATCCTGGGCCTGGCTTGGTCTTGGGGGTGTGAGAACCTTATGAGCCTATAAGGGGTGGGTGGGTGGCTGACTGTCTCCCGGCTAGTAGAGTGTGTCTGGAAAGGTGGGCGGTGGGCACTTAGGAAAGTTTTGTCAGTGAGGGAAAGAAAGGCATGAGAGGGCCCACATCCTTTTCCCTCCTCATTCATGACCCTTATTTTAATTTTTGATGCAATTTTAAAAGACCACCTATACCCAGTTATGTATTTTTTTTAAAAAGGGGTGGCCGTGCGCACAGGGAATTGAATTTTTCTCTGAGCCCTGGAACTTGTCACATACTTTGGAAGCTCCCCCGCCCGGGCACGTTGCGGGGCCCTCCCTCTCCCCACCTCCGCTCTTCCCTCCCTCGCCGCTCTCCCCCGCCCCCCACTCCCCCGGCTGCGCCGGATGCGGAGCAGACGCGGCGCGCGGCGGTGTGAAGTTACAGCCCGGCCAGGTACCGGCGGGAAGGAAGGGCAGTGTTCGCAAGACTCGGGAAAGCCGGGCCCTTCTTTGGAAGGATGCTTTGGGGGCTGGAAGGACAGACTGAGACCTGCAGTCCTGGCTGCACCCCCACCCCCCAATCCCGGGTCCATCCCAGGATACTCCTGGCTGGGTGGGTTAACCCCCTTCTCTCCCTCATCCCCGTTCCATTGCAGGCTTTAGGTTACGGGACTGTCTTGGAGGGGGTGGGTTGGGGGTCGCTCCTTTTACTGGGTGCGAAGAGGGGGCGGGAGCCACTCGGGTATTCAGGACCCCCCCCCCCTCCTCCACTTCATGGGCTGAATGAAAGCCATTCGGTCGCTAGGAGGCAGAACAAGATCAAGAAAGCTCAGCGAACTTGAACCTGTACCAAAGCCTCCCCCACCCCCTGCTCAGCGTTTCTCTGCCAGGGAGGGTAGAGCTTTGCGAGGGTGGGGGTTGGGGAAACGGACGGTTAGGCAGAATTCCCTTTCTCCCACCCCCCCATCACCCCTTATGTCTTTGTTCTTCATTTCATTTCGACTTTAAAAATGCTTCAGGCCAGGGCTACGTAGAAGCATCCCGGTGCGTCGACACCCACAGGCGCGGAAAGCAGAGTGGGGTGCAGTTCTCCTTTTCTTTCGGGGCGGGCATTTTTAGTAGGGAGGAAAGGGGAGTGCGCGCTCTCAGGCTTCTGGCTGGGCAAGGCCAAAGGGCGGGATCCCGCAAATTTGCACTTAGGCTCCAGGTTCACTTTTTCCACCCCCCCACCCCCCCACTCAAAGCACGGACCGTCGCGGCCACCGCGGGCTTGCAGAGCGGCTCTGCAGCCAGACCCCTGGCTCCCCCGCCTCCTGCAGCTCTCACTTCGGAGCCCGAAATCACAACAATAGTAATAGTTATCATCATAATGATGCGGGCAAGCAGCGTCATTAATAATGAATAACCGCAGCCGCAGCGCGCTGCGCACCGCAGTGCCCGGAATTGCGGGAGAAATGCATTTGCAGAGATTCCCCCAAAGTAAAGTGTGAGCTTGTGGACACAAAATGAATTTCAGGAGCCGCACTGGGGTATGTGCGGTGATATCGAGACAGCACCAGGTTAACCAGATGAGATTTTAAAGCTTCATGTGCCATTTTTACCACTGGCCGGCCCGGAGAACCTCGTCTCCCGGTGGTCGGGCTGGATGGACGTAGAGGCGGCAGTCGGGGGCCCCGGCCGCCCGCCGCCTCTCGGCCCCTGGCCCCCGGGCCCCACTGCCCCGCGGCCGCTGCTGCACGTGTTCGCAGCGAGCGCGGCCGGAGCCTGCAGCCAGCACGCTGCTCGCTTTGTGCCTCCGAGTCTGGGCGCTCAACTTCACTTTCTGCACAGCCCGCCCCCGCCGGGCCCCCTTGCCCTGGGCCTATCGCCCCTGCCTTCGCTTTTGTTTCTTGCTTTTCCTTTCGGCAATTCAGCCTCGGTTTGCTTCCTTACCCTGTTAAGACAATCAAAGGGAAGGACTTGGAAAGCAAACTTGAAGGCAGATCTCCTTTCCCCTCCCCCTCCTCCAGCAGCCCTCTTTCCCCTTGCTCCTTCCCTACATTTCTTCTAAGGATTTTTTTTTTTTTTAATTTATTCCTTTGCCACAGCAGAGAGAGGAAAGAGATCTCAGTCGCCGCTGGGGCATTGAGGCATTTCAGTCTTCTTGCTGTTTGAACGCAGAAGCATTTTATTTTCTATTTTTTTTCTCTTGTAGAGAATTCGCGGCTAATTATTATGATTATTTGCCCACTCCCTTCCACTTCAATCCTGGACTCCCCGCTTTGTAGCCGGAGCTTAGGCCGGAGCTTAGAAACGATGGTATTGTGGGGGCGAAGGAGGATGGAGTTGAATTGAAGGAGGGGGTAAAATGGCTGAGGTTAGGAATATTTTTAGGGAAAGAGGAATTTGCATTAAAATACAGAGAAATTATCTGATGCCCAGAAAGGAAATGTTGATTGCCACTGAGAAAAGATGTCAATGCAAATCAGTAGTCTACACCAAGAGAATTATATTTTCATATTTTCTTTGTGCCCCACTTTTTCTGATTTTAAATAATACAGCAGCAATAATAAGAACACGTTTTGATGTTTCTCTGAACACTACTAGCCAAATGTTTTGCAGGGAGCCCGATGTTAAACGTATTTCATACATTGGGATATAGTTCTTGTTAATTAGCAATAATTTACGTTAAGAGCATAGAAAATGTTGAGGTTACAGGTTTTATATCTGTACATTTGATCATCTTGTTATTTTCAAGAACTTTGCCTCCTATAAAATTAATTAGGTGAAATGTGGAGGTGTAATCAGCAACCTCTGAATTACCACTTCATTTCCTGGTTTTGATTGTAAATCAGTTTAGTCACTACATTTGGAAGACTTTAACCAAGTCTGTTTTGAACTGTATTACTTTTAACTATTTGATACCTAGGAGAATATTTCCACTTACTCTTAAATGTTTCCGCTTTCAGAAATGTGACAGGCCTTGGGAATAAAAAACAAATCTTAACAGTGGAGTTTTTAAAAAATGGTGGTGTTGTTTTTTTTCTGTATTGGGTCTACGTACTATTAACTTTGGTAAAATAAAATATTTTTTCTGAATCTTTCTTCATTCTATAAGCCTCAGAACTTGTAGTTAAAGCTGAACACCCCCCCCCCCATTTGTTAATGTGTACTTAAAATCCTTAATTCTTATAGCAAGGATCTGGGAGAATGACTTCCATATTCAGTTCCTCACTTGGTCAAAATGAAAGCAAATGTAGGAGAAAAATGACATAGAGGCATAATGCATAACTACTTCCGTTTATCTCCTTTTATTTGAAAAGCATTCATGTGTATTCTGTATTTATCTTTTGGTCAGTGTGTTGGGCAAAGAAACATAAGTGCTTACCCTGCTGTCTTTTCTAGTAGGAATATAACCTTCATATTCCTGTGGTGACCTTATGTTAAATTAGGAGGAGTACCAGAGGCTAGAAATTATGACATGTCCTACTTGAGCACAGGTGCAGCTAGGCAGGGCTCTCTCAATATTATTTCACCTAGCACATCTGGGAGTTACTCCAGATCTTCCCCCTCAATATTCAGCCTGGGTAGGGTTGAAATAAATTTAACCTGAGTTCACTGGATTTTTGCACTTTATCAAAATCTGTTCCAATATTCTACACTCAAATTAAAATCTATTTTTTGATTCTCTGTGGCTTTAAGTTCATTAAATGTGAAATTGGCAGCTTGCTAAAGAAGGTCAGACTGATTAACTGTTTAAGACTTGTACATTTTCTGCTTCAGTTTTATTAACTGGCAACATCCTGAATGTTTTTTGTATTTTGTGCTTTTTTTTCCCTTCTAATAGAGTAAGCATAAGGTTTCAGGAGCAGAGACTTACCAACTCTCTTTTCCTCTTTGGAAGGTTAAACAATGGTAGGAACTGTTCAAATAGATGCTGGAATATTTTAGTGCAAAGTTAAAAAAAGGAAACAAGAATGAAAGACATATCTACCTTGTTATACCATTGCCGGTGATTATGTGTGCAGAAATAACCCCATAATGAAGCGTTTTAGAGCTCATTCAGAAAATTAGTCAACTTTGACAACATTAGGCAAAGTATTTCAAGTCCGAAGAAAGGACTCCTCAGCCTCGTTCTGAAATGTGGCGTTTGCTTGACCATTTTGATTTTTATATGATGGGAGCCATCAAGTGCAAACATGTTTAGAATATTTTAGGCTTTCTTTCTTCAGAATGAAAAAAATGACTAATTGGCTTATTTTCTTAAGTACTCAAAAGTATCCCATTTAGCTAATGTGTCTGAGAAGAATTGCCAGTGAATTTGGTATTTCTTTGATTTTGTGGCATTGCTGAGAGCGAGATCAGAAAGGTTTTTGGCAGTGTGAATTATGCTGTGTTCTGATTATTATTTAGATCTGTTTCGCAGGTGAATGCAGTCGTTTTCTTATTACGGCAGTATAAATGTGGCACGTTTTCTGTGTGATGCAGTAGCTTTCTAATTTATGAAGCTATGTCTCTGTGTAACTTAGAAGTATGTATATTCACACAGAAAGGCTGTATGTGTTTATTCACCTCTCCTTTTATTATTTGGCACAATAGACAACTTAGTCTACAGGAAAAAAGGAACTTGGTTTCAATTCATGTTTTTACAAATTATTTGGGGAGGAAGTTATTTAAGCTTTCTTTATGTTTCTTGATTTAACTTTATTTAATAGTTACATTCTTCCCAAACTCACCAATCAGACACATTTATAGTGTGTAGTAGTAGTGTGTGTGTGTGTCTGTCTGTCTGTCTGTCTGTCTTTGTATGGGTGTATATTTCTGGAGTTTTGCAAGTTAGACTTTAAATATATAATGATTTCTTTAAATATGTGATGGTTTGCCTCATTGATAAATTTGCTTTCTTGCTGAGCACCTCCACAGCTTTGTACATTTTAGGAGCTGACATTTTCTGGGGACTATATGGAGAAGCCTAGAAACACTTTGCATAATGTGGTGGGGTGGGATGGGGTTGATAATGTGTTTCCCCCTTTTCTCTGCTTTCTGGCACTCTAATAATTATTGTGCTTTTGTTTCTCCAATCACAGCCGAACCTCTTGAAGCCATTCTTACAGATGATGAACCAGACCACGGCCCTTTGGGAGCTCCAGAAGGGGACCATGACCTCCTCACATGTGGGCAGTGCCAGATGAACTTCCCGTTGGGGGACATTCTTATTTTTATCGAGCACAAACGGAAACAATGCAATGGCAGCCTCTGCTTAGAAAAAGCTGTGGATAAGCCACCTTCCCCTTCACCAATCGAGATGAAAAAAGCATCCAATCCCGTGGAGGTTGGCATCCAGGTCACGCCAGAGGATGACGATTGTTTATCAACGTCATCTAGAGGAATTTGCCCCAAACAGGAACACATAGCAGGTAAATGAGAAGCAAGGAGAAAAGCTGTTTGCATGTTTTCTTTTCATTTTCAGAGGCGCTGTAGCCAAGCACTAAGGAGTGGTGAAGTGCTTTCTGCATTTCTCCATGTGACTGTCCTTGACAGCCCTGTAATGTTAAAATAATCGTTCCTCTTGCTTACGTTCAGACCACAAAAAAATAAATATTTTTCACTTCACTGAGTCAGATGTAGGCAGAGTAGATATAAACACCTGATACCCTCTCTCGATCTGCTGATTCTGAATTTATTTTTTTTCCCCTTCTCATATTTAAGTGTTGAATCTTCCTACATCCAGCCCAGATTCCAATGTCCATTTGTAGCCTGGGGGACAAGTCAGAGACAAAATGGCCTCACAGGCATTTATAGTTTGGCCAGTGACCTGTTTGAGTCAGACTACTCGGTTGGGCCTCTCCAGGGCTGCAGTTAGTTCCAAGGTGTCTGTGAGGTGGGCTGGGCCAACAAGCATTTTGGAGGGGGCAGAAAGAGTTAACCGAGCTTCAGGGCTAGCCTTGGATCCATATTGGCTGTCAGCCCGTATGGGGCTGTAATTAAACACAGCCCCTTGGTGGGATGACACCGTGACCTTGACTTTAAGATGCCATTTTCGACTGGCCAGGCCAGAGTAGAGAGGGCAGTTGCTGAAGCGCACAGACATGCTTACTCGAAAAGTTTAAGGGCATGTTGGAAATTTCAAAAGGTTGGTTTGACAGGAACGGCTGCTCCCTGCAGCCTGCCTCCTCAGCTAAATGATAAATGCTTCTCTGTGCTCTCTCTTGTCTCTGATGTGGTTTTGACAGATGTATCTTGATTTTGTTTGTGGTTTACACAACCACATGTCACCCTTACAAATGTCCAGTCCAGAGATCCACTGTTTCTGCTATACCACCATATAAAAATTCTCTTGGAAAAATACATACAATACATTCAGCAGCTCTCCTTTGGTTAATTTTAGCAGAGAAGTAGCTGGGTGTGTGGATCTCTGAGCAGCTAAAGGGAAAAAGAATTAACAGCCAACAGAGGGACTTAAATCCCTACTCTAAGTGATAAACAGTAGCACTATATTGTGGCCCTTAAAACATATTTTGTGAAACAGCAGTGATTTAACACATAAGACAAAGTGAATGCAGATTCTGTGGTGACAAAAATGGCTTGCCTGTGGGTGGATCCCTTTCCTCTGTTTCCCCTTCCCCTCCCCCAAAGGTAGGAGATTCGTTCAGTTTTAGGAAAGATAGAGCATATAATCAATTGATTCATGGGAACTTGTCTCTCTGACCTAGTTTGACCACAAAGTTGAACTATACTAGGTCAGTGGTCTAGAGGGGATTAAATGTTGTATTATTTCTATTCTCCCCCTCTGGAATTTGATCATTAAAATCAAACGTGGCATTCCTTTCTTTATTTTTAAAAAAATGCTTCCTGCAGTAGTATTCAGTTACTTTTCCTTTGGTGAGATGGAAATCTGCTCCCAGGGAAGCTGCACTTGCAAAATATTTTTCTCGAATCCACCACATTTAGCTTATGTGACGTGTAGGTTAACATTCCACCTCCCCCCTTCCTTCCCACCCCCCAGTAGGATATGGCAATGACCATTTCCATGTGCTGTCTTGTGACTGGAAGGAAAATGAACAGAAGTGTAAGGCATGATTAATGAAGCAAGAGCAAGCGGAAGGGGATTTGTCATCTTCAGAGATCCAAAGCCTTTCTAAATCACCAAATATGGAGTAACACTTGCGTGATGTAACATCGTATTTACATATCGAGCTGCCCGTTTAAAAGACAAAACACAGTGTCTGTCAAGCAAGAATTAAAACCACACTTCTTACTGAGGTCCCAGATAGGTTATTCAGTCTCAGATTAACCAGTTTGAGAATTCTGTGCTTCTGTACTTAAGAGGAAGAATCTAAAAGCTGGGGGAGGGCCCGACAGTAAAGGCTTTTTGCTGTTACAGTTGTGAATCTATGTAGAGAGAGAGAGAAAAAAAAGATTTTCCTTCAGTCTTTGGTTGTCATAAAGGTTCTATAATTTTGTTTTAAAGAACTAGGACAATAACAGAGTTTAGAGAAGCCAAAAAAAGAGGCAACTTCAATATATGTTTTATGGGGCTAATCTGAAATAATTTCACTGAGATGGAAAGCTGTCTAAGGTATCTAAGATATTCAATGGGCGCACAAGTGCTTTAACCCAGGTGAGGTAAACTTCGCATGCACGAATAATTACAAAGCCTTGATTCCTTTCATTGTGTTTAATCACCTGTTCCCGCCCTGGAATTGGCTGAACATGAATAGCATGGTCACATCTCAAAGCGAGATGTCAGTAACTAGCATCACGACTTCTCATAACTCACAGTAATGAATTAAGAGTTTCCTATGGTGAAATTAACATTCTACCAGCAAAGATAAATTAAGATGCCCTGGCCCTCAGGTGCCTGTGAAGCGAACTTCTGGAAGACGGCTCTGTACTCACTCCCAGCCCATTGCTGTCAAGCTCGTTTTCACAATTCCAAGTCTGCTTTTCTCTTTACGGTGAGGAAGGAAACAATACGGGTAATCATTCAGTGGATATTTGAGTCGTGTCACAAAAAGAAAGGAGAAGCAATACTCTGTTTTAGGAAAGATATATTGATGAATCTCTCGAAGAATATGTTTGGCAACCACATAAAAGGTAGTCGTTTAAGTGCGCTGTGTAGAAAAGGCTTTATTAAAGTGATGTAAGTTGGATTGAGCTCACTGTGTGCTCTGTGCCATTTTCTAAGCAGGAAGTGAAGTAGGAATAAAACAGTGACAGATCTCCCTGAGATAAATAAAGCTTAGAATTTGAGGCTTTCAAATAAGAGAATAAGGGGTAGAGTTCTTTAATTCTTCAGTAAAATCATATGCATTTTGACTGTACACAGACCTCTCAAAGCTGAGTATTTTTTAGAAAGGGTGATTTTTAACATGGTGAATAGATGGGTATGTGTCCAGCACTATACCTAGGTGCACGTGTTATCTACATGCATGTATATACATTGATCAGGTTGCTTTTTCCAGTTTATTCAAATAGTCAAAATACTGTGTAACTGTAATCTATTGAGACCATTGCAACAGTGTTAATTCAACTGGAAATGAGCAGGTTACACTGTGCAGGGCCCAGTTCATCAATTTATGTGTCAAATATCTACCATCAGGTATCAGCAGCCTTTGACTGGCAGTCAGAGCTTTTAATAAGGGTTTGGGTTTATTATCTAGACTCCTAATTTATGATGGGGGAAATATTCATCAGAGGTTAGTGAGTATAAAACTGCTGTTCACTTATAGAAAAGTCCAGAAAATATTATCACACAGTATCAGATTTGAGGTTTTGGCTTATTGCACACAGAAATCTTTAAATTAGGATTGGGATTTCATAAACTGAGTTTTTTGAGAGAATGGAAGAAAACATGATATGGTCTATAAAATTTAGTAAAGTCTATTACTATTGATAAGTAACATTTTTTTCTCCTTAAAGTCATGAACAGAGACATTTATATCAGGGTATTTAAAAATTATTTGCCTAGACAATACACCTCCTATCTGGATAAAATGTAAGACAGACATGCTAATGAAGGGAGAAATACTAATTCAGAACAGAAATACATTAGCATGTTACTTAAAGGTAAATCAAGTATAACGTACATATGCTTTTCAGAATTTAGAAAATCAATTTACCTTTTCTCTTTGTGCCCCTTCCTAGCTCAGACTGAACTGGAGAATGAAGTTGTATACTTTACAGTGTAATTGTGAGTGAGACTATAACTGATAGTATCCCATTATGACTCCTTATTTTTCATTTTTCTTTATTTGTGTGATTCTGAATAAAAATCACTGACTGTTGAAGTGAATTTTTCGTATGGCATCTAAACAACCATCACAACAAAATGCCCCAGTATACTAACACTTTATTTACCTTCAGAATCCACAGACTAATGAATATTGTTTCCTAACAAATACCTAGGATTTTTATTGGGAAACCTATGTTTGTGAGGCCGCTACCCAAAGACTCATGTTCATGAGACCGGGAGTCCTATATACAAGCTGTATTTGTAAATAAGACACAGAGAGGTTGTGAACTGGAAGCTTGGATGTTTTGTCAAAGTGCAATGTCAGAGAAACTCTAAGACAAATTGTAAATAGAACTGTCACAGTGATTGCATGATTGAGCCGCAGAAGTGTCTTACAATTGTTGGCATTGTCAGAGGACTTTTGAAAGCTTAATTAAACACAGTGGCCCTCATGGCTGCTAAATTTACTTCGGAAAGCTAAAAAGAAAAAAAAAGTCGTAAAGGTGGAAGATCCCAAAGATCCCAAGATCTTCAGACAGTATCCTTTCGGTGACACAGAAAAGATGCATTGTGCATTTTCCCAGTTGTCTTTTATAAATAATAGTTTTGAGAATCGGACCACGTGATATGAAGATCATACTGTGTGTGATGTGGCGATTTTGTTAGTTTTTCTGTCTCCTGCTGTTACAGACAGTTAATGTAAAAATGGCCTTTTATTGGAAACACAAATATGTATTCATTTCAAGAACAGGAGCAGAGGGAGAAAGTTTTCCTCCCATTCTCTGTGTTTATTCTTTGAAAGCTTAAAAAAAAAATCAAGTGCTGTTATTTCTTAAATCGCCCCATTCCTTGTTTTGTTGCAAGTTGTGACTTTTACTTTAAAGGATCTGAAATCTGTTTTGCACACCTTGCTGCTGGTGAATGTGGCATTTAATCGTGGAGCTGCCCATGGGCTGGAAAAATGCAGCTGGGTGTAGAAATGTGCAGGCAGTGTCAGGACAGCAAACCTTAAGCTCAGGGAGGAGGTGAGTTGGATGCATATTAATGGCACATTTTAGAGTCCTGGAAAATCATTGATTTCACAGTGCAGCATCAGTGCAGTTTGACTAATGTGGGGGGACTAAATTGGAGTATGTAACAAACATGCAAATCCCAGGAAAGCGTTGTTCAAATTTCATGATTTCTTAGTGAAAGTGTTTAATAAAGGAAAATAGATGAATGGTGGCCTTCCCACATTAGTCGGGGAGAAAGCAAGAAAGTTTGGCTTTCCTTTGGGGGAAAAATCTGAAATTTAACCCAAGTAGTACAGCTAGGGAGATGGCAACCAACAAGATTGGGTCATTCGATGTTAATTTAATCTACTTTGGTTGGTCTGTTCACTCCCTTTATTTATTGCATAAAGAAATCATTTGACAAAATTTACCCCAAGCCCAAGTCTGTTTTTAGAGACAGCAGTACCAGCTTTGTGCAATAAAAAGCACTTAGCATCAAGCTGGACCCAGCCTGGCACCTTGCCACTTTTTTAGCAAGAGATTTAATCACCAAGGATCTTTAGTACCTTTCTGCTTGTTCAGATTTCATTTGGGTCATGGTTATGTCAGCAGTGTTGTTATTACAAGGATTTAAAAAAAATTTTTTTAAACTTTGTGCCCATTTTTACTATTGTCTGAGATTAAGCATGTTTTTATTTTATGTGTCAATTTGGAGGACATTAATAAAGTTCATAAAATATGTTCAGACTATATAATTTAATGGAGAATGACTAGTATTTTTATTTGTAATACAAATAGAAGATTGGCCATTGTAGCCCTCCCTCCTCTGTTCTTTCCTCCTTCCCAGGTAAATCAGCTGCTTCAACCCCTTTGCTTCCAGGGTATAGAGCTCTGGCCAATATCAGTAAATTTACCTTTGTAATTTGCCATGTAGTTTTTACAACAATGACCTAATTAATTTGAGCATGAACCATATTATTGCTACTAGAGTCATTTTCTGTCACAAACTTAATTTCCAGGAAATGTAACCTGATGAATAAGAATGCTTTAGCTCTCCACATGTGCTCCTAGAGACCAGAGGCAGATTTAAAGTAATAATAAAGAAAAAAAAATGCCAGCATTATTAAAGCCAGTATGCTTGATGCCAAACTCAATTTGAAGCCAGTAAACATCAGGCTGTATTTCTAATCAGTTTTAGAGTGTAACGTGGTCCATACTGGGTTCACTGGAATTTGTCTTCCTGCTTTTTTACTGGCCAGCTGCACTCCTTATGCATTTTTAAAACATTTCAGCAAAGGCTTTTGCTGTTCTTAGCCGGGTTCGTAACTTGGGGTCTATTTCTGAGCTCATTCGTCATTCTGCAGTGGCATTGAGTTAGGTTGGCAAGGGAAGGATTTGAGGCATGGGGGGGGGGGGTGGTAGGTCACTTCTGACCCCAGCAGGGAATAGGTGAGCTTCATTTGCCTTTACAATAGGCACACGGTGACTGCACCTCCGAGGAGCTCTCAGGTGCCGCTCAGATGGGCGCATGTAAATGCCCTGTCAGATGTGGAGCCGGAATATTAATGCTTCTTCCACCACCGCACCATAATAAAGCTGTACACAGCCAGCTTAATATGCAGCTAGTCTGGGGAATTGTGTAAACTTAGATAGCCCGGTGTGAAAGACAGCGATGTAAAAATGCTCGATATGCCACAGTTCCCATTCTTGTTCTTTGATCTATAGCGAAATGAAAACATCATCCTTTCCTCCTCTTGGAGTCCTCTCCCCAACTCTGCCACCTCCCAATCCACCGCCAGAATTTTTTTTGCATGTGCTGGTATGGAGGAAATGCGACATAATTTGTTTCATATGGTTAATTACAGGCGTTTGAATATTTAAAATTTTAAATAGCCACAGTTCCAGCTTTTCCTGTTAAAAGTATGCGATTTGAACAAAGGGTGTACAGTGTAAATATTTGTGGTGATTTGCAACACCCCTCTTACTCCATTAAATACACACACGCACACGCACACACATTCAGTTTAAATCTAGTGCTGACTTGAAGGACCTCTGTACCTTCATTTGTATTTCTTTTTTAACCAACTCTCAACTGGAATTCCATTAATATACTTTACCATTATTTTGAGTCCACTGTTGCTTGAGGTTTTAAAGAGGATTTTTATAATGTGTTCATTTAACAGAATCAACAGCTGTCAGAACCAGTTGTGGTAAATCCACAAAACATACAAAGAAAAATACACACGTTTCCTGAAACAAAACTCTTGGAAAAATAAGCTGCCAAGAACTGGCAAATGAGAAGTTTGCAGACAGGGAACGGGAGTGTTTCATCTCTGGGTTCCCCCTAGAGACTGATCGGAGCGGATCTGATGCAATGCCGCTGGAAGCTTCACCTGAACAGGTTGTTGCTCTGAGCTACTGTGTCGAGCACAAGGACTGAGCCTGTTCCCTCTGCTGCCCTCCTTTCTCCTTTTTGATCTCTTTAGAAAGAGAAAATACCAGGTTCTTAGAGTGCTCCACAACAAATTATATCCACTAAAGGTGAGATGATAACGTTTAAACTTTCTATAAAGGAGGCAAGAAAGGCACCTTGCACACCCTTTTCCAGGTAGGGTTGGCAGCCTGTTATTCAGAATTGGATCAGCCCCACCAGGGAATTCCCACTGGGAACCCGGAGCAGGCTTGTTGATGAAGGGGATACCTGGGGACCTTTGGTCACTCACAATGACTTTCTGTTTGTATCTTCATTCTTGTTAGCATTGGCGATGAACAAATTACACCTACAATTTGATCTTAGTTTTAGATAGAGGTGAGTCCACTGATTAAAAACTCCCATTAAAATAAAGAATGGAATTATTGTGAAACCTGCAAAGATGCTTTTGAGAAGAACACAGGTGCTGTTGTGTCCTCCCCCCCCCCCCATTTCTATTTTCTTTTTTTAACTGTCTAAAAACCACAAGGAAGCCTTCTGCTAAAGCATCAGGGCATTTACATTTATATTCATCAGTTCATTTTCTTGATATGTAATGATACATAAAAAAAGTTGCAAAGAAAATGACATCTGTTAATTTTGAGGGAAATAAGGTGTACTTAGATTCTTACCTTAGCCGAGCACCACGTGCCATGTCTGATCTTTTACATTTTAAATACGGAGCTTCTCTTTGCCCCCCCCCCCCAAAAAACAAAACAAAAACAAATCTGAAGCATTTCCTTTGACCCACTCAGGGGATAAGATGGTTTCATGATTTATTTACATTCAAGGGGCAGATCACAATAAGGCATTTACTGCTCATTTTGGCCTCCACCTCGTCTTTAGAGTTCACAGTTGAAACAATACATGAACCAATGTTAAATGTAAATCTCATGATTTTCTCTGTTCTGCTCCACATCCCATCCCAAGATTAAAAATAATTATTCTTTTACATTTAAAAGTGAACATTGGCTACTGAAAAATGATTTAAAGGCTGAGAAAAATTTTAATAATAAATCGTAACCTTCTCATGTTATGTTTTTGTTATGTTAAGGGGAAAAATCAATAAGGAAAAATTTAATTCTGATAAAGATACTCTTGGATCTTTGAAAACAACTGCTGTCCTTTTAACTAAAACATTTGAGCAGCTTCAAAGACTATGCATTTCTTCTGATCTTGGAGCTGTGTGACTGGTAGCAAGAAAGAAAAAAAAATCTTATTCTACATACAAGTGGATTGCTTAACAAGTCTGCACAGACACGTACTTGTTTGTACAATAGAGATAAAAATTCCTGTATAAAAATAATTCAGCTGCTGACAGCAGGCATTGTTGTTGGACCTGTCTTTTGTGCTTGTCCCAGCTCTGGGCCCCCTCCCCCGCTATCTGCTTGGGGCAGCTGGCTGCCTGCAGACTCCTGACCAGAAGTTAATTGCTATATATTAAATATATAGGTATTGTATCTAAAGAGGAGCATCTCAAGCCTTCATATGTGTATCACACTCTTACTTTCTGATGTGACCACGGCATTGACAGTGTGTGTGTGTGTGGGGGGGGGGGGGGACGGGACAGGCAAAGACTCTAATAGGGAAAATGACTTGAAGGCAGTTAGGGGAAATTTGGCCTTCAAGTCCCATTTGCTCTGCAGTGTAGCATCGGTTTCTAAACTTTTGTTTTTAATCTAATTCTGATTTACTCTGTCACATCCCATATCAACCCTCATTGAACTCTACTCATGTAGAGTAACATTAGTGTCAAACGGAATTGGTCAGGACCGTGGACCTGTAGCTCATACAGATGGTTGTGGATGTGGGTTATGTGTAGCTCTGCATCCTCTTCCTTCTAATAAATGTTAAAATGTGGCCTGTTTCTGAGCAGGGCCTGAGATTCCTCTCCTGCAAGAGAGTCAAGGAATCAGGGATAGTACCTGAGGGTTTTCTCCCCTTCCCTCCTCTTTCCCATTTCCTTGACAGACTTACCTTTCAGGTAAGATCCACTCTGGGAAAACATCTGAGACTGGAAGTGGGGCGGGGGGGAGGTTGAAGGGAGAGAGGTGGCAGAGAGAAGTTACTAGAATATTTTCAATAGGGGCTCAAAACAGTCACCAAAGCAGAGAGCCCTTTGGGTCCAGCAGCAGAGCAATAAGCACGGGCACGTGGTCCTTTCAAAGCTGTTTGTTCCCAGTCTGACTTGTACACTTGCAGAGATAGGACTTACATATACTTCGGTGCTTTTACCTGTGTTGGGTGTTTGGGATGGGGGAAGAGGAGGCCTTCACTGGGAAGTCTTTCACGAGAAATTCTTAAATGTCATGGGGTTAGTGAGGGGTGAGTTAGATTCTTCTCCAGACTGATAATTGGGAAGCATGAAAATTCAAATTCCCACGACACTCTCTAATAACGGGGGTGGGTGGACACCACAACTTTCTGAATGTCAGCTGACGTCTGCAATGACCTGTCCCTCTTGGATTTTAAAGGCTGCCAGGGTGGGATGGAGGGGGGTAACCCCAGGAAGATAAAAAGATCCAACAACAGGATTTTCACTCTTCAGAAGCAAACCAGATCTTGTTCCTCGGCCTCATCCGCTCTCCTTTCTTGCTCTTTTCCCTTTGGAAGCAGAAACTTCTAAAATGAATGCCACTCCAAGCTGATGAAAAAGCTGTTTTTTATACCATAGTGGATGTTTACACAGGAGACTCAACTTGAGGGGGGAACAGTCTTTTTGGGAGGGTGGTGGGACTCGTGTTAATCTGTCTTGTTGGAGGACTGTGCAGTATTGCCTATGAGCAACTCTGGGCTGTTTTTGATAAATTATCATGTTTAGAGATAGGTTTGGTTCTTAAGGGCTTAGTTTTATGAACAAAGTCCGTAGCGATGTTTGCTGTCTCTGTTTGTCTCTAGCCCCTTCGGCTTCACTAGAAGCTCAATGTTTAGTTTAAGCTCAGTCTGGAAGATATAACAATTTTGCATTAAAAAAATGAGGAAATCATAGGAAGAAAAACCCTTTGCTTTTTGGATGAATCTTACTGATAATTTGCTAAAGCTCATTTGAATTTTAAGCACTTCTTTAATCTTCAAAGGCTAAATTGCTTTATGAATATGCATGGTGTGGGCAGACTTCAGTTCATTACCTAGTTGTAAATTCTAATGACCATTAGGTCCTTCCAGTAATTGCGAATTGTTTTGCATTTTTGATTGGCCTATTAACATGTACGTTCGGTGCACATCAGGCTGGCCTGTCAGCCTGCTGAAGGAGAAAAAAAAGGTGAAAATTGTTTATAGCACCAAGATTCTTAGATTTTCAATCTTGCAAAATTGATGATGTAAAAAAATTAAAGCAGTGTTTTTTCTTCTCAAGATTGAAAGTTCACCAAGAGATTTGACATATTTAATTTACATGATGACTTTGCACTCCTTCATTAATGCAATTTGCATATGAAGCTGTTGTTAATCACTTTTGATCATGTTTTGTGTATTAGCTGCCTCAGTGGCTCTCCTCCTCGGGATGCCCCAGTAGAAAGGAGCAAAATGATGCATCTTCTTGCCAAGTTTCCTTTAGTGAATTGAGGAATTAGAAGTCTAACCTTGAGTAATTACATATGTTTTATCCGTTTTCTTTTAACGTTAAGTACAGTTTGTGGAAGTGTTGGCTGGAAATCCTCATTTGGGGAGAAGACTGTAAAATTTAAGTGTGTGATTGAGGCACATCCAGATACGTACAGAAATATGTATTGCCCGTCCCTGTTCCCCCACGAAAGTTGCCGGGCAGTTTTATTGTTACCAGTTTGATGGCAGGGAGACTTGAAAATCCCAGTGGATTAAGACATCAGGCTCCTCCTTTGGAAGAGAGACGACTACAAACTACAGACAGTTCTAACAATACTTTGGATTTCCCCTTTAAGCGTACGGCTGGGCTGGCACCTTACACGTCTTGGGCCTGGGTTTGGCTGACTTTTTTTTATCTTTTAGCTCAAGTCAGTGTTCCCGTGGCTTTGTTTAGAGGTTGCTCCCAGAGCTGCTCTGTGTCTTCCCTTGGTCACTAAAGCAAACCGTGGTCTCTGGGCTCCCGAGTGCCTCCCTCAAGGTACAGAAGTGCCCTGGTTGTGAAAACAAGGTGCAAACTAACGGTTTCCGATTTTTGAGAGCCTGTGATTTTGGTGTTTGCCTTTGCTGCTGAGTCACCAGTGCTGTATTATTGATGTTCATCTTTGGTTTATGAGTTTATCACTGGTTAACAAGAAGAATCAGAACACTGAAACTGATATTCTGATTAAAAGGAATGTGTAATGAAAGAAAATAAATTGTGATGGAAAACGAACAGTGTGTAAGAAACATAACTACAATTTTAACCTCCGAGGGACCTTATCACTGCCCTACCATGACTTCCATCCATACCATGCTAAAAGCATACTTCAGTTCAAAGTTGTTAATATTCAGCTGGGAAACAGTATCCAGAACACAAATAAATTATTAAGTGCATGAACTTTTTAGGCAGTAAGATGAACTGATGGGGTCCATCTGTGAGATCCAGGGGCTTTTTATTTGTGTGTGTCGAGCGATTCTGCCCTCTCCGACTTCACAGCCTTTGGTCTCTGGCCAACTGCATGCATAATTGATTCCACACGCACTATCATTTTCTTGATGTAATTGCTTTACTAAGATATGATGAAATCTAATGGATAATTTGCTATTTGAAAATGGGCAAAATAAAAAGGTTCATACTTTTTATTGGCGGGAGGGTAGAAGAGAAGGGGGTGGTTCAGATGACCTGGTGTGTAAGAAAACAAAACAAAACGAGAAAGGCCAAACTAACTTGTGCATGCTGCTTCAGTCGCGTTGGTTGTGGGTAGGAAGGTCTTTGTGACATATGGAAGCCAGTGTGTAAATCTCCCTCTTTCTATCTCATCTCATCCCCCTTCATTCCTTCTCTGTCTCTCCCCCAAACTTTACAAGAAAGGGATCCTAACAAGGTAAAAAGTAAACAATTTAGTCATCACAAGCCTTATTATTCAGTCTATCCAGGAGTTTTGCCATGTAGGTTTATTTAACTTCCAGGAATGTAAACACTGACACAGCCCTAGAAGCAGCAAGAAAGATTACAGTATTAGAGTTAAAAACCGTGAGCAGGGAGTAGCTGTGCTTTATACTCAGATATAATAACACTTTGCATCGAAACATAATGGTAAGTCAAAACCAACTGGAAACTTCTGCTTATATGGAGTACAAATTTCATTCTAATAGATTGGCATAATCTAGTGTACCCAGAGTAGATTGCTATATAATGGAGAAACTGCTTACATGTCAGTTACACAAATAATTCTATAGGAAGTAAATGAAAAATACTAGAATTTCTTAAATCACCATTAAATTTTGTTGGTGGGACAATCTCGTTTGCTCCCTCAAAGTCATGTGTGGCTTTGCATAAGTCTTTTAAAAATGTATTTTGAGGGAATTTACGGACGCTGAAACATTGTTTTAATCCAAACCAGTTCATGCTTTAAATGTACCTTAAAAAAATTGTACTGTTTTTTCAAAATATTTAAAGTGAGTGGAGGGGTAGAAAGCGTATAAAGTGAATCCATCTCACTGTGGCAAACTGTTTTTTAAGTAAAGTCATAATAATGAACAACACATGATCTGAAATTTGATCAGCAAACATATACTTATGCCAAGGAATTTTCTTTCTTTCCTTTTTTTTTTTTTTTTTTTTTAGCCATTCACATACCAAGGTTCTGTAAATCAGTAAACTAGGCAGAGAGTAGTAACTATTGTAAGGGGAGACCAAATCCTAATATACAGAATGGCACAGCTAAGCTGTCTTTTGGAAGAAACATTAACATCACCATCACTAACAACAACAACAAAAAACCTTTTTTCAAAACTGAAAATGACAGAATAGTTTTAAAAGGAAAGAAGAAGGAAAAAAACCCAACCCAAAAAATGCAACCACCCCACCTCTGATGCTCAAAACTTCAAACTATTAATAGACCACCAGTGAGATAGACTGTCTTTGTGCCTTGAAATGCAAAATGAGGGAAATAATTAGCAGAGGAACAAAATTCTCAAAATTTGAAGAACTTCTGTGATTACTGGGGGTACAGTGAAAAGAAAATGCAAATTTCTTCCTGATCTTAATTAGATTCAATTGTGCTGTGGGTATGTTGGGTTTGGGGGGGTTGTGGAGGGAGCAGGGAGTACTGGGGGTGATGGGAAGGGCTGTGTAGTGTGGGGACAGGTTAGCAGGGGCCCTGCGCTGTGGCAAGAAGGTGGCTTCCCGGGCTGGTGGTGCAGAAAGAGCTTCTGATGGCGCCCAAGCCTGGGCCCTTCATTCAGCTGGGCTCCTTTCTCTCTGGATCTAGGAGATTTCATCTGTTCTTTTAGGGAAGGGGGGTGAGCACTGAAATGGGAGCCGCGCTGCCCTAGGAAGCGGAAGCAGCCTGTGGGTAACCTTTTTCCTCCACGTGGGTAGACCGTGAGAGATGGGTAGACCGTAAGAGACGGTGTGGGCTCTGCCTGCGCAGTATGGCCATCACTCAGCTTCTCAGGGAGACGTTGTGGGCTCTGCCCGCGCAGTATGGCCATCACTCAGCTTCTCAGGGAGACGGTGTGGGCTCTGCCCGCGCAGTATGGCCATCACTCAGCTTCTCAGGGTGGTGTCTGCACTGGGCCCCCAACACCGAGGGCACCGCCACTCCTGACCCCCCACAAACACTCTCTTCAGAGTTCCCTGGTGGTGGTTGGCCAGAGTCCTGCCAAAGTATGTATAGCAAGTTTCACTGGCTGGATTTTCCCTCGTGTGAAATAATAAAAGCCCTGGCCAAGGCGTAGGAATCTATTTTTGTTCCATTAATATTATTTATTATGTATTTTATTAATATTTTTAGGGGGGACTGTGCTCTCATTTGACCATTTGTAGTAATAATTAATACATTTCGTGCTGGTTGTAAAAAGTGTACTCGCATTTAATTGCAAGTCAGGATAAATTAATGGGTATGATTTAAAACAAAACTCACTTAAAATATTCTTGCAGAAAGCGAAAGAGGGGGCAGCCCCTGCGTTGAATTTATTTTCTGGGTGAGTGTCTGTTGTGAGGAGATCGAAAGGACTGTGTGGGTCTAACGGGCTTGGGGTATGTGTGAGGGTGTGGGGGCTCAGAGGAGGAGGAGGAGGAGCACCTGGGAGGAGGAGGGGCAGCCAGGAGCTCCGTTCTTTTCTTTAATTTCTGAGGGGGGCTTAAAGCAAAGTGGTCAAGTCCATCTGCTCCAGAGAAGGTGGTAAAGAAAAGAGGTTCGTGGCAAGAGGGAAGGGAGCACAAAGGGAAAATTGTACATTGGGAGCGTTGCTCTCCCGGTCGTGGTGTAGCCAGACTGGTTTGGCAGACAGAATGATAGATTGTTTTGTCAAGGGTCCCAGGGTGTGCCCTGAACTTGAAGCACTTTGTTTATCTTGAATAGAAAGGGAAAAGCACAGACATAATCGATGTCTAGTGTTTAGGAGCTAGAAAGAGGTGGGAGAACAGAGGAGAGTCGGGAAGGTGGGGGAGGTGCGGGCCCTTGGTTGTGGCTGTCCATTAACAGATGAACTTGGCCGAGGGCCAAGCTTTAGATGAGAGCGTGTCAGGGCCTCAGTGCAGCTAAGCCTTTTCAGTGGTGTTTTTTTTTTTCTTTTTCCTTTCCTTTTCTTTCTTTCTTTCTTCTTTTTTTTTTTTTTTAAATATCTGCTGACTGTACATCAAATGCTCCCAGGTCTTTGGCTGAAGGCAAGAGCAAAAAAGACACACAGCTCAATTTTTCCCCCCTCTGAACCAGTTGAGGCCAGTCTTTTGGCTATACACACAGGTTCTATCATCTTTCCTGGCTTGCCAATTGGGAAAAACATAGTTGTGATAACGCCAGTAACCTGAGGGCCCAGGATCGGAAGGGTTTGGTGTGCGCAGGAGACCAGTGTGTGTGAGCGCTGTGTGCCCAAGTGTGCCGAGCTGGTGAGGTGTGGCGGGTGGGCCTGCGCGTGCACGTAGGGAATCAGTGGAAACTTTTTTTTTTTTTTTAATGGCTGAAGTTAAACCTCTTTTTGGAAAGGACCTGTGAACTAATCTGTTGGTGGCTGAGAAAGATGATACACAAGCAAGACCCAGGAAAGGCCAGAGGTGGGGGAGAAAGTGCCCTGGTTGGAAGCACAGCGTTTCCTGTGCAGGGCTGATGGCAGACCCATGTGTCTAGGCTTGTTTTGTTCTCGGTTACCTTATCTTCTCTGATCTGTTTCTGTGTTTTTTAGTTTATTGTGACGTTCGGCATTCACTTAGGAGGGTTAGCAAACAAGAGCCATCAGCCCAATAACTCCCTGACATTTTTAGCTTTTCTAATGTGCAGACTGCCCTCCTGCCACAAGTGGCGAGGTAATTGAGTTTCCCTGTTACTTACTGGCAGGAGGCACGTTCTGGTTCCCACCAGAGGGTCTGCGGGTACTAAGGCTGGGTTCATAGAGTTCCCCCGGGGGACACGGGGCTTCCAGGTGGTTTGGGGGCCTGTCCGAAGTGCAGTTCGCACAATGAAATCCATTTTTTCCCCACCATAGACTTGAAAAGGCACCACTGTGACCATCCAAAAAATCATTTTTACTTCCCCAGGTTGAAGCCTCTCAAGGCAAGTAGGTGAATTTTTCTCCCTCCTTATCTAATAGCAAATGGAAACGGGGAAGATTTGGAGGCCTCTGGGCTCATCCTACAAATCACTTAAAAAGCTTAGCCAAGCCCTTTCTTAGGTATCCTCTTTCCTTCCACCCAGGTGTCTTAGGAACCTGTGTGGTAAGGATAGGAAGAGGGGCTGAGGGAGGGGAAATAGGCTCTTAAAAATATATTTATTTCATTTTTTTTGTCTTCTTCAGCCTCTGTGAGTACGTGAAATAAAACGGTGAAAAAGTGGTGCCATTTCCAGTTGTGTGAGCTTGGGCAGATTCCTTCATCTCTCTAAACTTCGGTTTCCTCAACTGTATCATGGGGCGAGTTGCAGGACCCGCCTCGTGGACATTGGGAGCATCATGTGAGAATGCTTGCCTGGCAAGCACTAGAGAAAAGCTAGCTACTGTGATGGTTATGAGTCACGGCTAGGAACTTTTTTCTCCTTTCAGAACTGGAGTCCCCAGAGTTCCCCCTGCGTGGGGGTGAGCAGGCTGGATGAGAGGAGGGTAGGGCAGGGAAGGTTCTAAAGCCCTCAGAGCCTCTTTCTGCCTTTGAGTGGGCTCCTGTGGCAGCCAGTGAGCAGGGGTCCTTGGGTTGAGACAGTTCAGGAGCCACTGCAGATTGGGTGATGTGAGGTGACCGGGGGGACTTCTGTCCATTGGCAGCTCCCTCAATGCCTGGCCTCTCTCCCTACAGACACGTGCTGCCTCCCCAGGACAGTGTGCCTGGGGGTGTGTGACATAGTCACTCGGGGTTCAGGTTCCTACTTTGCCGCTGACTGGTTGGGAGAGTTTGGGCAAACCATTTGCCCTCTGTGACAAACTATAGTAACGATCCCTGAAAGTATAGCCTTCCATTTGCCCTCTGTGAAACAGCCTAACCGAAGTACCTCCTTCACAGGGGTGGGTGCAAAGAGTAAATGAGAGAAAACACATCAGTTACTCGCCACACAGGATGCACTCCGAGAGTTTTTATTGCCATACTATGTACCCGACCTATTGTTACTCCATCCCACAGCAACCCCAGAAGGGAAGTCCTAATAGCGCCATTTGGTATAGGAGGAAATTGGGGTTCAGCAAGGGTTAAATAACTTCCCTGAGTGTTCACAGTTAGTAAGAATTCAATACTTTAGCTTCCAGTTATTATCTTCTACCACCTCCTCATAAGGTTTGCAGCTTTCTGCGGTGGGGCCGGGCACCAGCTGGGTGGGAACCTCTGGTGCTGGACGGTTGGCCCTCCTGTTAGTTCTGTGGTCAAGTTTTTCAGTCTTCTGGGAAAGAGAAATGTTCCCATCCAGTCCCTGGGCGGCTGTCCTGGGCACACTGGAGGAGCCTTGGAGCCGTTGGAAAAGAGTTGCAATGTAAGAAGTTCTGCTTTGCAAGTAGTCACTTCTCCATTTGTCCAGAGTGAGCCAGAGTCCTGTGAAGAAGAGGGTGGAGGTCTTACTGTCTGTGGGCAACTGGGTTAGGCGACGGCAGTAGGCTGACCAGGAGAGCAAGCTAGGACTTTGGGGGGCTGGTGAAGTCTGGCTTTCAGGAGTTCTGTTTTATTGTCTCTTTGGCATTCGCTTCACTGATGACCCTTTTTAAAAGGGTGGAGAGGGAGAATCAGAGTTATACTGTGAGGGAGAGTGTGAATGTGAGAGAGTGTGTGTGTGTGTGTGTGTGTGTGTGTGTATACTGGGGAGGATGGGGCTGGGGTGTAATCATCTGCTCCAAGGAGGTTTTCATTGCTGGCCACACCAGAGCTGTGGTAAGGCGAGTCCAAAAGGCATGCGAGGAGACTTGAGGGAATATTTGAATGGAAACTACAGTCAACAACTCCATATGATCCACATGTGGCTTTCCCTGAGGCAAGTTTTCAACTGCATGGTGGCCTCCCCCAGTCACTCCGCAGGCTGCTCTGACACCATTAATATTTGCTGAAGCGAGACCTGAGGTTCGTTGCAGAGGGATTATGTAATGTATTCCAAAACCAAATGTCAGTGTTTTCCTTTTATTTCCCATTCTTTTGAATTGGCTGGGCCACCATGGCCCTCCATTGATATAATGGCAGTCCGTTGGTAGTCAGGAGGCACCTACTGTGTGCAGGGCCCCAGGGGGGAGCTGAAGAGTTGACCTCAACCCTGAGAAGTGTCAGTGGGGAGCTATGTTCACTTGGTAAGTAAGCCCTTCCATTCGGACCCAGGGAAGTTGGTCAGAACCAATACCAGGAGGTTGTCGTTGGCGGAGACCCAGGCGTTGTTCTGACTTGGGGACAGCCGCCGAGAGCACACGTGGGCAGAGAACCTCAAACCTTCCATTTCCGTCCTTCCTCTGCCCTGGGACTGGCATCCTTGCTTCCTTGGCCCTCGCCTCTCCACGTTGTCTCCACATGCCTGGGACAGGACTGCAGGGGCCTGCCCTGGTCACCCCAGGAGAGGAGTTCTGAGTTGTGTTTGCTCGGACTCCTAGACTGTGCAAAGCTGAAATGGTAAAAGGAATACCACTGCTTTAGAGCCCCTATTCCACCCCACCCCACCCCACCCCACCCCACCCCAGGTTTCTCTCCATTCTCTTGAAAATCAGGCCAGCTCTCTTGATGGTGGCCTTTTGTTTCTTTTTCCATTTTGGTTCTGCTGTCCTTAAGGTAAGCACGAATTTAATGTCCCAAGAGGCAGGCTGGTGACCCTTCAGCCCAAGTGCCTGGATGTGGCAACACTATAATAAATATTGAATGGTGAGAGCAATGGAGATTTAACAAAGCCATAACTGAGGAGACCGCAGAGGGGCTGTGGACTGGTTAAGAGGCTGTTGGATGAGCTGGGTAGTATTTCTACTTCAACCTGATTGAAATGTCGACTAAAAATCAATGCTGTTGACTAGTGATAATTTACAGCGTTCCCGGCGCTAAGTAGTTCCCCGCTTAAGAATGCGTTGGCTGGGCAGAGATTAGTGCAGGGAGTTGTGTGTGTCACAATGAATCAGACGCATTATAGGTCAGCCCTTTATTTGTTTCATCATGACTTTTACACAGTTGTCATGTAATTTATGGCTGCTTTCACGTTGTCAAACATTTTCATTGCATCTTCTTCTTTAACACACTTCCTGACACAGATGCGCTGTCTTGGAAGGCTTGGTATTATTTCATAATCTGAGAGGAGGCCTATAAACCATCAAATTACGCTATCTTCGGGCTAATCTAAATGCGCTGCAGATTAAAATCAGAGCTCATTTGTCCCTGATGCAAATTATTAAGTTCTAATTATAAATATCCATTTAATTACCCCATTTTTATTTTGCGGACCCTTTTGAGCACTGCTGTCTGCGATGGGGGGAGACTATCTCCGATAATTAATGTACACTTCCCAAATGGTAAAGGATAAACATATGCTGCTTTGTTTGTCTTATTTATTGATTGATTAGATGTATAGAGATTTTGGCATCGGCACAATCCGAAGTTGAAATTCTTTTAAAAATGAAAACTATTTAAAAATCTCTTGAGGAGGAAAAAGCAAAATCTAGCCAACCAAGAGCTTTCTGCTAGAACACGTGGTCCTAAAATGTATGATTTTTCACCTGATTCTGAATTTGATCCAGCCTGGATTTTGCAGAAGTTAGGGGTGAGAGAAACCATAGCTGCTTTGTACCTAGAATGTGAAGTCATTGTTACAGAAAAAAGGTGTAATGTTTAATAAAAATGTCATCCTTATTTCCAGCCCTGCCACTGTTCTCTACTAGGAAATAACAGTATGTGCCTGTCATAAGAAGACGATCTCATTGAGAACATTATGATAAACTATTTTTGATTTCCAAACTATAAAGTAAAAAATAAAAAGCAATAAAACAAAAATCTGTAAAAGCCAATACCTAGACATTTATTCTTCCATGAAGGCAGTGGAAAATTACCATGACTGGTTTTAGGGGGAAGGATTGAGGTCTTTTGGGATTTTTCTAGAATGAAACTTTGACTTTTGATGATTGTGGAAAGACACTGGTCTGGGGACCAGGTTCTGACCCTGAGCTGTGAGATGCTGGCTTTCCTTCACCTCTCGGCCTTTCAGTTTCCTCATCTGTAAAATCGGTAGTTTGGATTGGGTGGGTCTGTGAGCTCCCTTCACGTTCTAGCATTCTCAGAACACACAGACATGGTCGATTTCCTGCTCTTTTTGGTATCTACTTGCTGAATGGGGCTCGACTGCAAAGAGGACAGAATATTTCTTGATTCTCCTCAAAGATGGAAACTACGGTGGATATTAAGTCTTGGGCTCATGATCCCTTGGCAGAAAGCTTAAAGAGCAACTTTCAAATTGCTGGAAGCAAATTGAAGCATGGTATAATGGAATGGTAATAATTCACAGAAGTTTCCAGCCTTGTAAGGTTTCTCCATCTTTTAATTGTTGCAAGCTGTTTTTTTTTTTTCTTTTTAAATATAAACTCTTAAGGAGTGTAAATGTGTATTTTCTCCAAGCTTGTTTTTTTTTGGGGCAGCTCCTAGCTATGTTGAAATAGAAATATGTTTGACAAAGAAATCAGTTGAATTCAACCAGGTATTTTAGATTCAATTAACTGACTGAATTTAGTGATATTTCCCTTTTTCCTCCCCCCCCCCCCCCCAAAGCTGGTTTCTCTGTATGGGCATAGCCTGCATATGCTGAGTTCTTAGAGTTACAAATACTTGCTAGTTAAAGGCATCTGATGCAACATGTTTAGAACTCTCCCTCTGTTAGTGTTGAAGATAGTGTAAATTGAAGGAAAATGCTCTTTTTTTATTTATCACGTAGATAATAGCATATGGCCTATTCTGGGACATGGGATCTTTGCCGTGTGTTCTAAACTTCGTGTGTACCATCGACTTCCAGTATGGATGTTTCTGTTTCCACACTGTCCAGCAGATACAATTTATATGTGGCATTAAATTAGAGAGAAAATTAGGTTTTCATAAGCATGCTAAAAAACAACATTGTTCTTTGATAATGATTATCTAAAACTTTTTTATTATGATCTCATGTGCTGAGAATGTGGGGAAAATGAACCAGTTGTGAAAAACATGTTCCTTATAGGACAGAGGCACTCTTGAGATCTACAGTTTCAATGAAGAAGTAATTTATTTAAATTACTGCCTCTTTAATTTGTAATGTTTTGGGGATTTTTATTAGGAGTGCTCTATTAGGGCACTGATAATCAGCTCTTTCAGATTATGCATGCTCTTTGTTTCTGGCAAAAAACAAAACAAGTTTAAGGAAAAAAAAACAAGGAAAAGAAACAGTTTAGTCCTAACCCAAACCAAAGGAAGATAATGGGCAGAATGAATGAATGGCAGCCGCCCAGAGACACTACTTTCCCCTGGGTTATTACCCAAAGCGAAAGCCTGATAACATTCATGCCAAAAAGATAGGCAACAAAATATGTATTCAGTTATGAAGTTTAGGATTTCATAGCCCGATAGCCCCCCCCCCCCCCCCCCCCCAGTCATTGTACCAGCCGCTGTATTGTTAATGTGTGCTGGGATGCTGCCTCTAGGACAGTCTTGGCTCACTAATGGGGTCAGCTGTGTCACAATGTGATATATGGATTATGTTTATCACGGCATATTTTGTTTGCAAGCGGGGCTGGGAGATAGGAGCAGATGATAAATGAAGATACCCTACAGTTTTCACACTAGTTCCTGTGGTCCCAGGTCCTCAAAACAATCAAGCACCGCTGATAATGGAGAAGTATTTATGTGGGGATATAATTGATTTCAAAGTTTTAGATCTCTGGCTGAAGTTTGAGATGTGACAGTCCATTGCATGAATGTCTTTACTTAATGCTCCTGTTTGACTTAAATAAATAATTTAGGGTTTGCTGCTGAAATCTTATGTATGTGCCTTTGGGCCAGTTAAATAACTTTCCAGTGGTTTTCTGTGACCTTGGATATTCATTTGCTTGGGCTCCTGTGTGTTTGTATGATTTTCCAAGTTTATTGCTCAAGTTTTACTGGCAAGAAATGATTTTTATTGAAGTCTTGTGGGGTACACCTGTAAAAACCTTATCTTTTGAAAAAGACTCTGGTATACAGCAACACTATGATAAGATGTTGCAGGTATTTATATACAAATACATTTATGCACACATATGTGTATCACATATTAGTGTGTATGTATACAAACTATAAATGTATTCTCTATAATGTTTGTGTGTATATATACACACACACACATATATACATATATATATATATATATATATATATAGAGAGAGAGAGAGAGAGAGAGAGAGAGAGAGAGAGAGAGATTAAGAGAGTAGGAAGATCTTTAGATTTATCACGATTCCATTTTCAGTACAGATGTTTCAGGAATCACCCTCTTAGCCCTGGACTGAGGGGCCAAGTTGCACATTTAGGGACAGCTGTCTGAGGCGAAGTCATGGATGCAGCCTGTACCTTTGCCTTCACTGAGTCCAGAAGGCTGGTCTTGCTCTCTCTCGGGCTGTAACACTTGTTGCCCTGAAATCCCCTCCTTCAGAGTTCTGCCATGAGTACATTTCTTGTGACCCGCCTCTGCATCTGGTTAAATGGACTTCAGTAATCCTTACACAGTTACTTTTTACTTATTTTATATCCTGAAAGATATTAAGTCCAACAAGCTTTTACCTACCTAGTCTATAGAGAAAACAGGCAGGCAATTTTTGTTTCAGTCTCTGTGTCTCTCTGGAGCACCAGTTCCAGAGGCTGATCAATAGGTTTTATTGTAGAACTTACTGTCTCTAAAAGCATTGTGACCTTATCCTGTCTAAAAATAGCATTTGCTCTTGCCTGCAGAACCTTGACCTGTGAAAACCCATTTGGAACATAACTGACATATCTAGTCAGCTGTATATCCAAGACATGCTCTGTGAATGAATTCTGTGCAGAACCGGCCAGGAGAACACTTTCTTCGAAGAAAAATAAATACCAGTTTTGAACACTGGGAGTGCATCTGCTTGCGCGATGGTGTGCTGGGACACGTGGTGGGGAGTGAGAGAGACTTTGGGCCTGGGGAGACTTGGCGAGGAGTGAGGACCCTCACAGAGGACTCCTGGAGGGTACATGTGACCCCAAATAGGGCAAGAGGCTGCCAGAGGCAGGAGTCTGGGTCGAAGAGAAAGTGGCTTTAAACAAAGTCTGTGATCCTGTTCAGAGAGTGCGATCCTTTGAGTACTTTCTTCAGCGGCTTGAGTCTTGAGCCGGGGTGGAAGGGAGCTTCCGGAGCATGACCTACGGAAAGAAGTATTTCTGAGTTCAAAGTAACTCCCCTTTTTAGTGATAAGGAATTATTGTCACTTTATTTTTTTTTAGACATGATAATGGTTTCATGGTTAAAGGAAAAAAGTCTTTATCTTTTAAATGTACATGCTGATGTATTTACTGACAAAATGATAGGATGTTTGGACTCAGTGTAAGTAGTGGGTCGGGTTGGCGCTAGGGTTCTAGATAAAACAAGATTGACCGTGAGTGGTGGGAGCTGGATGATTCCAACATGGGGTTTGATTTTATACCATTCTTCTATTTTTGTATATGTGAGATTTCCCCATAAATAAAGGTATTGCCTGACTGGTAAAGAGCAAAATGGCCTTGTTCAGTTGATGTTCCTTCTCCCAGGCTTTGGCTCAGGTAGTGGGGGTGCAGTTGTACTTGGGGTAAAAGTACCTGTGAACCCAAGTCTGTTTTCTGGAAAGCTCGCTGTTCGGGGGCCACCTTAGACTCGGCACTGTGCTCCATCCCCCTGGAGGAAAAGAGGTCCTCTGATTTTTTTTCAATGCATGAAGAGGAGTTGGAGGTGGACTTGGATTGAATTTCAGCACCTGTGCCTCTTTGTCGGGTGGGTGTTGGGGAGATGCAGGTGGGCAGTGCTCACTTCTCTGGAAGGCTCCTTGGGCCTTCTGGTGGCCATTTGAGCCATGGCTGTTGGAGAAAGGTGGTGGTTGGCCTGAGAGGAGGCTGACCACATGCTAAGGACGCAGGGGGCCAGAACATAGTTAAGGGAGGATTGGCTTGGGGCACAGCCTCTGAAAGATGGAAGGGACCAATGCCATGATTGCACAGCTATACTGGGGCGTTTTGTCTCTTCAGCAAAAAAGCCAGGACTGTTGCTGAGTGGCTTGATTGTGAGGTCACCAGTGATCCTAGTGCAGCCAATTTCGTCAGAGCCAGGGACCAAGCCATCCCAGGCACAGGTCCTTCTGGTTTTACAAAATGTCTGTTCCTGCCCGTTCCATGCAGAGGCTATTATTAGCAAGTGTCACTCAGTTATCTGAGAGTGGTGCTTTTAGCTGCCATCTAAGTGCATGACACTTGGGTTTACAGCAGATTAAATTAAATTTTAGGCTGGTTTGGCTTCACTGGCAGTAAACAATAGGACCAGCTGTTGTAGAAACATAACCTGGCACCCTCAAGGACTGTGTGTGTGTGTGTGTGTGTGTGTGTGTGTGTCTGTGTCTGTGTATACGCTTGTGCTCCCATGTGCACCTTGGGGATTTCTGAGCATGCAGATGACTCTTGAGCAATTAGGGACCTGACAGGCCACTGCTATGGGAATGGGGAAGGTGCTGTTGTCTGAGGCTGACCGCGGGGCAACACCTCCTTTTTCTCTCTCTGCACTTCATCCCTTCCTCACAATGTGTGGTTCAGACAGTTTCTCCATCTTGATTTTACTGTACTTGATTGACAAAGGGAGTGTAGGAAGCTGGAATACTCTTTCTACTGCTGTTTGCACATTCACACTGGTGTTTCCCTGCAAAGAAGGGGCAAGCTTGCATAAAAATACCAATAGAAACCAGCAGAAAAAGGGCGTAGATGATTTGTGCCTCACTGCAACATGACCAAGCTGAACTGGTGGGTACTGTAGGTAGTATGTCTGGCTACCCTGTCTTGCTTTATACCTCAGAGTCTTGTAGGTAGGTCCAGCAGGCAGACTGTCATGGAGATGGGGGTAAGGTCTGCTTTTCTGGACGCGAATATCTTCGCTCTCCTTGGTCCTTGGTCTTTGGTGCTTGGTGTGGTTGTGCCTGTGAAGTTAGGACCTTTGAATTTATGCCTCATGCTGTCGAGTCAGAGTAAAGCAGTGTACATCAACATCACTTATTTAAAATTCTTTAGAAAACTCTGTGGGGGTAACTCCTCCTCCTTATAAAACAGAATGCGAATGTGTACATTATTTCACCAAAGGGCAATGCTCCTTACTTCTTAATCTAGATTTTAAAATTCGGTGGCACTTGATTTCATTTCCTCAGACTCCAGAATTTATACTCACTGATTAGTAATACATTATGCAAATAATTCAGTTTACATATCCAAATACTGTTTTGCATCATTCACACCTCATGTCTTGAAAAAAGAAAGTGAAATGTTTCTTCAAAATAAACAAAACCTGCAGAAGAGTTTATTGTAAGGGTGAACATTAAAGAGGCACCCATTTGCCAGGGAACTTTTGAGGAAATTTTGAATTTACTCTTGCGTAAATGATTTTGCAAGGTTTTATTTTTATTTATTTTTTGCTTCTACCAAGAGGACATGCCTTTCAAGATATAAAGATATATTATGTTATCTTTGGCTTTCTGGATTTTAAAATTTTTTTGAAAAAAGAAGCCATAACACTGTACATCAGATACACATTTGTGCATATATATGTACAGCCATAAATAAGATTTAAGCTGAGTTATGGAAGGAGGTACAATAATTGCTTGCCAGTGACATGATTTTTTCTTTCTTTCTTTCTTTCTTTCTTTCTTTCTTTCTTTCTTTCTTTCTTTCTTTCTTTCTTTCTTTCTTTCTTTCTCTCTCTCTCTCTCTCTCTCTTTCTTTCTTTCTTTCTTCCTTTCTCTCTCTCTCTCTCTCTCTCTCTCTTTCTTTCTTTCTTTCTTTCTTTCTTTCTTTCTTCCTTTCTCTCTCTCTCTCTCTCTCTCTCTCTTTCTTTCTTTCTTTCTTTCTTTCTTTTTGTGCCAGAGGTGGGAGAATACGTAGATGCAAACTTTTAACTCTCCATGTCAAGAGAGAGTTACGTCAGCATAGCCACTAATGCTTAAGTTATAGACTGGCAAATGGCAGTGCCCTATGAAGAGTATCTCTTTGCTTTCAGTTTTTTATTGTCACTGGAGTAATTGAGGGGAATACAGGATGTGACCTGGCGCCCTTGTCTGAGTAAGCACGTTCCCGTGCCCATGCGAACGTTGGAGCCTCACGTGTCAGGTCAGAATGGGCCTCAGCCATGTTCCCAGATTCCGCTGGTTCTAGCCTCACTCTCTGGAGCTGCTGCTACTGCTGCTGCTGCAAGGCGTGTTGGATTGCAGGAGGAACTTCCACTGGGAAGAAGGAGGAACCGAAGGAAGGGAGGAAAGCAAGCAGGGACCTGGTTTTTCCTCTGCAGCGTGAGTGCTGTCATCTTTCTTGTCTGATGCTCCACCCCATCTCCCCTAACAGCTTATAGACACATTTTTGGCACTGCGTAAAGTCAGCGTTCCAACATGTTTTTAATCTTTAACTTTCACGTCGTTAAAAAGTCTGATGTACTGACTCTAAGCTGCCTGGAGATAGTTCAGGACACAGCACCTGACAGGTGTAATATTTTGTGTTTTATGTCTCTCAGTTTGGAGGTTATAGAATCAAAGAGGCCGCAAAATACCTTAACGACGTTGATACCCAGACACTGACCCTGCACGGTCCTTGGGTTCCCTTTCTTGCCCTACTCTCACACCTACCTTTTTTGGTGGTGGGGGGGGCAGCCTGTATTTGAAAGGGGTCCTTGGTGTCCTTGGGAGACAGGGAACTCCTTGGCTTGGTATAACTCATGAGGACTGAGGAATCCCACTTTCCATTTTCTTTTATGGGCTGAGGAATGTGTAGCGGATCACTTTTAAAGAGTGGACTCTCCTTTCGTCGTGGGCGATAGAGAGGCAGGTCTGGTGCAGCCTGTGGCGTTGGCTCTCCACTTCAATGACGATGTATCAGGAACAAGCAGCCCCAGGACCCTCTGCTGTGAATGATTGCGTCTTCATCTTTGCTCCTCCAACAGTGGCATGTCGACGGGGTCCATACGGCTTTTCTTGAGCCTGAATAATAATTGCTGGATCATCAGGAAGCCCTGTGGACACCCTATTTTACATTCTGGCTCTGGATAGACTTTCAGGGGAACTCTGTAATGATAAGTAGGCTCCTAAAATTTTCTCAATACACACCGATGGGCTCACGCCACTCTGGTGTGTGGCAATTTTCAGATTAGCCTTGATATGTTTTACCTTGTCCCACCACGTCTGTGCACGTGAGACACGGACATTCTCATGTCTGATGTCTTCCCATGTGCAACTTCTGGCTGGGTCCTACCTCTGACTCCCCA
This sequence comes from Saccopteryx leptura, assembly GCF_036850995.1. Classification (NCBI taxonomy): domain Eukaryota; kingdom Metazoa; phylum Chordata; class Mammalia; order Chiroptera; family Emballonuridae; genus Saccopteryx; species Saccopteryx leptura. Next base: position 257,587,476 of record NC_089505.1, read on the forward strand.
ATCAAGTAAGTGTATTAAAGTTCAGATGAGCAAGAATGTCATTTTACAGCCACAATCTTGACACTTAAAGAGTACATTTTGTTAATACATAGTAACAAAGTTCTCTGAGCTCCCTTCACGACAGGGTGCAACACACCTGTGTGGACTGCAGGTCGCCTCAGAGCCAGCCTCCTCTCCGCAGCGCATGCCGCCGGCCGCATGCCGCGTGCCAGCTCCACCGTGAGGAGGCGACGAGACCAGGTGATTGTGGCCCCGCCTTGGCAGAGGGAGCCTGGATTGAGAAAAACTGGGCTTCATTTTTTATTTTCTTAAATTAAGAGAGCTTTAGATCCCAGTAATTATTTTAAAGTGTTTTTAAAGAATTTCTCTCTTTTCCTTAAAAACTGACTTTTTGGGGGCAAGACTGTCATTCCCTGGTGGCCAGAGCACCTGAGGAATCACAGCCGACCGTCCCGGTCTTCCCACACAGGCACTTTCCCTCACGGAAGGGGGAGTCAGTATTTACTGAGCATCTTCTGTGTAGACGTAGGTTTGTGGCGTCCTGTCGATCATTCTGTCATTTTACAGATGAGGAAGGGTGAGGACATCAGGATAGCCGTGTCCCTGAGGTCACTCCTTAGGCAGTGATAGAAACGGCCTGGCGTCTGGACCTCAGGCTCGTACCCTGGCTGGCCGTAAAGACTCCCCAGCCTCTCCTTGCCCGGTGGGCTCCAGGGGTGGCTCGCAGAACTTCTGCAGAGAAACTCGGCTACTCCCAAAGCTGGTGTCACGACGGCTGGACTGTTCTCCGGAACTGGAGCTTGGCGAGGTAGACTCCAGAGCGCTCTGGGGGATGCTCACCTAGGGCCTCTATGGTAGAACCCCAACAGCAACCCACCCAGCCACCTGCCATCACAGAGAATGGTTGTGTGGCTTTGCCTGTTCATCGGACCTCTTCCCTTGCCTGTGTCCTCTGCCCTGTTTCCTGGGAGGGCTCCCCCAGGGTGGCTGTTCTGAGGTCTGTGCTGTGTGCACAGGCAACAGCTTGGGGGCTTTATCCAGATCCTCGGACATATGGGGGTCGATGGACTTGGGGTGGTGGCACCCATACCCTCTTGAGGGCAGACGGGTCTTGAGAATTAGCCTCCCCAACCTCTCCCTTCACTTCACGGGTTCTAGTTTTAAAGACCTGTCTTGATAGTAGGAAATCCTTCCTTTTGTCTGCCTTAAATCCCTTATGCTCAGTGTATACTCATCCCTCATCATTTCAGAGAAGAGAGTATCTTGTCACCAGCTTTGGGCTAAACCTCCTCATATTTTAGAATTCTTTTCTCTACTCCCTGCCATTGTCTTTCAATAATCTCGGTTCCCTGAACTTGAACTCGTAAATCCATTATCTTGTAACTCATTTATTGTTTTTGTACATCTCTTTAGAGCCTCCTGGTTCCCCTGATCTTTTGGTCAAACATTAGTGTAACTGCTGCAGAGGAACAATGGCAAGATACTTTCATGTTGTCCACATTCCTACTCCTCTATCTGTACTCTGGTATCCTGCTGGCTTTCAAAAACCAGTGCTTCATTGAGGACTCTCACTCAGCTTGACGTCCACTAGGATTCCTAGACCTTTGTTGGCCATCTTTGCGCACAGTTACGCTTTCACTCCCAAACATATTGATACCACCTCTCTCCCTTCCCAGACCGTCCTTTCTGTCCTTGTTCATATTGAGCTTAGTTCTCCATTTCTGTCTCAAGTCCCTGACCACCTCTCTGCTTTCCTAGGTGACAGAGTTACGATCCTGTCCCTGAAGGTGCCTCCTCCCTCTTGGCTCCTTTCCCAGTGACAACTTCACGAGGGTGAGAAATTCAGGGAGTGGCCTTTCTTGCCTCACTCACTGTTGGAGAGAGAACTGTTCATAACTTTCCACGGACATCTGGAGAACACAGGTTTCAGAGGAGCAGAGCCCAGATTCCCTGTGAGCCAGCACAGCCAAGTTGTTTTTGAATTCCCTGCACAACCTGTGTTATAGTAATAGGAGCTGGCCATTGTGTTTAATAGTAAAACAGAGCCTAAGTGCATGCACTGAGCACATCTCTTCTGCATGCTGGGGCGAGGAGAGGTGACAGTGAGTGTGTGGGACGACAGGAAGAGCATTACAGACGTGGGAAAGCATTTCAGGGCATACAACATGGCATGAGTAATAGCAGGCGCATAGCCACAAGGCTGGATTTTCAATCCCTGCCTCCCGTTTGTACTCTAGGTCAGTCAGTTGAGAGGCAAATGAAATGGTGAGAACAGGGGCGGCCTGCCCTTTAGACCCCGGGGTGTTCGTAGCCCAGGACCCCCTTCATGGGTGTTGGCTCAACGGAGCCCAGACAATATCACCCGACTGGACCTTTCTCGGACTGACTTGCCCACTTCCTGCTCTGCCCTGCCCAGAGGTGACTTGGTAATCCCCACAGTATGACCTCACATTGGGCTAAGTGGCCTGGGAATTTCTGCTTCCAGTCTCAAGTCGGGAGCAGAAGAGGGGAAGCTGGGAAGTTGAGGGATCAAGAGGGTTGGAAACCCTGTGCCTCTGTCAGACCTGCTTCCGTGTGCCACTCTGTCACCAACACGCTCCCCTTGCCTGAAAGCATGGGGCCGTGTTTCAGGGAAGAAGAGGTAGTGTGTTCCCATGTCCATGTGCATGCACTGAGTGCTTGTTGCTGTGGCACCCACCCTTTGGGCCGGATCTCCAAGGCCATTTCTCCTGGTCACTAAGCATTCTGAGTGGGGGCCTGGCAGAAGCTTGACTCTTTCAGATAGTGGCTCCAACTCCTTACCTGCCCGGGGTGGAGGTGTTGTCCCACAGTTAGTGACAGAGTGTCAATAGTATTCACATTGCCTCCTGGGTGTTCGTATTATCTCCTCCCCAAAGTAGAAACTTTTTGAGGGCAAGGACTATGTTTAACTTTTTGTATTTTCATACCCTAAACAATGCCGAGTCATATATGCTGTTTAATTCATACTTGGTTCAGGCTGATTGATTGGAAATGTAAAGGCTAGGCATTGCATTGGATTCCTCAGCTGGTGTGTCTCCCCTCCTTCCTGCCAGGGGACAAGCTGAGGAAGGGGTGGGGTTGGAATGGGGATAGCCTTCTTGTGCCTTCACTCTGTGAGCACCTTGCTCTTGGCCAAGCAGTGAGCTCTCTGCTCTCTGCCTCTGCCCCTTCTCACCTGTGTGTGGGAGGCTCCTCAGGCCTGGGCAGAACAGGGCGGGCAGCTGGAGGATCCCCTGGGGGTGTGGGAACTTGGGTGCTGCATCCTGCAGCCCGGAACATTCTAGAAGGAAGTATGGGCTGTGTTCGGAAGGGAATGAGCACTGCTTTCCCTCCGGTAGCTCTGGCAGACGGTGGGTTGGGTCCAAACGGTGGTTCATTCTCTCTCCCTGTTGTATGTATATGTGAGACCATCGCTATTTGAGTAGGGAAATCCTCTGTGATCGGTGGAATTCACTGACTCTTACAGAGACTTCTCAACGAGAGAGAAGCAGCAGCACTCTTACAGTGTTACCCTTTCCATTGTGCTGTGGAGACGGTCGTCCAGACCAACTAGATTTACTTGCACAGCTCTAATTTCTTTCATAAGAAACCCCCAACTCCCACCACCACCAATTTAGTTCCATGTTTGGGTGGCCTGTTCTCCAAGTCCCAGGACTGTCCAGAGGGGGCTGTTCAGCAGGGCCAGGCTCAGTTCTGCTGTTCCATTAGTGGCGAGGGCAGCCCACAGCCTTCTAGTTTGTTTGTTGACCATTCTCATATTTATTATTTATTTATTTATTTATTTATTTATTTATTTATTTATTTATTTTTTACCTGCTCCTACCCGAACCACCAGAGATGGCCCAGCACAAAGCATTCCCTTTGGAGAGCCATGGGGAAGCCCTGCTGGCTGGAAGTGCGTTGGGGAAGTCTGGAGAGAAATGGCGGGTGTGGCTGGAGGTCCCCATGCACCAGGTCAGCCCAGCCAGGTCGCTCCACCTCCTTCCTGCCTGACTGTCTCCCAGAGCCTCCTCTCTGGCCCCCACTGCTCTCCCTTCCCCCTCCGATTCCCTTAGCCTCTCCTTTAGGAATTTAGGACCTTGGATTTAGAGAATTCAAGATAATGGATCTAGAATCCAAGTTCCCTGAGCAGTGGTTTTCAGCTCTTTTACACTTGGGGACCGGTGAAAATAGGAGAATTCTTTCAGGGACCGCCAAGGCAGAGAGCGCCCTGAGTGTAAATGAATTTGACTAAGATCATTGAGTCTGTAATCTTCATACAACCTCAGGGTGGTTAACTCTTTCATGAAACACTGGTCTGGAGTATTTTCCCACCATGGACCAGGGAGCAGCTTCACCTCCTTGAAGGTGCCCGTCTGTGGAAGGCAGCGAGTCTTAGACAGGCCGCCTGCCCTTTGGACTCCTGGGTCTTTGCAGCGCACACAGCACCCCGCTGCGTAGATGCCGCCTTGCTGCGCTCAGGCCTAGGAGAGGCTCTCACTTCTCCTTTCTCAGATGCTGGCGTGATGGGGGTCCTCACTGTGGTGGAGACTTTCTGTCCTGTCCCTGGATGAGTTTGTTCTTTTTGGGGGGTGAGTGGGCAGTCAGCCCTTTGGAGGGAGTGGGGATCTAGAGGGGAGAGAGCAGGACAGGGAAGATCCTGGCGGGATTTGGAGATAGGCTCCAACAAGAGAGAAGAAGAAGCAGGAGCTCCTGCTGGAGGCTGACCCAGCACCCACTCCTGGTAAGGCACCCCAGCACCTACTGCCACAGGTGGTTGGCTTTGGGGCATTGGCCAGTGGCTTCTGCTGCACAGTAGCTTCCTGGTAGGGGGGATGGATGCAGCAACTTCACCACTTGGTAGTGAATGCCCCTGAGGAGGGGTGGCTGGGGGCAGGAACTCCATCTGGTGCCACTCCAAGGACTAAATTCTTTGTCCCCTTTTGTCCTACCATCTTGGAGTGATGGTGACCTCATAGTTTGGGGACTGGGACATGATAGGGGTGTGCCTCAAACCTCATCAGTACATGGTGATTCATTCTCTCTCTCTCTCTCTCTCTCTCTCTCTCTCTCTCTCTCTCTCCCTGGTGTATGCATATGTGAGAGCCTGGAGATCCCCTTACTCTGGTCATCCTCCTCCCAGGAGAGAGCACTTCAGAGTTGTGAGGAGAGAGAGAGAGAGAGAAAGTTTTTCACTGCCCCTTGAACTCTCTATAGCCCATGGATTATGGTGGGGGTTGGTGAGTCCTCACTATCCCCGAAACTCTCTCCAAAGATGACTGTTTTGTGGCCTGTCCTTTGCCTCTCTCAGGGGTAACCAGAGGTGCTGGTGTGGTTCCAGTGTGACTTGTCAGCTGTGCCCTGGGGGCTTGTTTTTGGGTGAAACACATCTTTTTTTTTTTACAGAAAGAGAGAGAGAGAGAGAGAGAGAGAGAGAGACAGAGAGAGGGACAGATAGGATCTGATCTCCAGAGATGAGAAGTATCAATCATCAGTTTTTCGTTGTGACACCTTAGTTGCTCATTGAGTGCTTTCTCATATGTGCCTTGACTGCGGGCCTTCAGCAGACCGAGTAACCCCTTGCTTGAGCCAGTGACCTTGGGTCCAAGCTGGTGAGCTTTGCTCAAGCCAGATGAGCCCGCGCTCAAGCTGGCGACTGCGGGGTCTCGAACCTGGGTCCTCCGCATTGAAGTCCGACGCTCTATCTACTGCGCCACTGCCTGGTCAGGCGAGACACATCTCTGAGATGGCTAATAGGTAAAACTCCTTTCTCCTTGTATCATCCAAATGGATGCCATGTGGGTAGGCAACATGGTCAAGTTTATTTCTTCATTTTAGATGCGCATTACAGTAAAACCAGCCTGTTCTGCTCCGCCTTGTTAAAGGGGACCCAGTTGAGAAACTGTAACCCAGGGCTGCCCTGATGCCTACATTATTGAAGTTTCTTAAATGAAATAAGCAATATGAAATTATTGGGGGTTTTCATTTCCATGGGATCAAAGTATTAGAGCTGAGATGAGAAGCAGGTGGACTATACCCTCCCTGTTTTATTCAGCGTGTTTATTGAGCACCGCCTTACTCTGTGCCCAGCACCGGAGATGCAGAGGTGAACAAAACCAGGCACGCTCTTTCTTGTGAAGCTCACTTTATCTGGGAGATGGGCTGGTGGGGGGGGGGGGGGAGAAGAGGGCATGGGGGGAAAATCCTACACCTGAGAGCCACAAAATCTAAAGCACACAGTCTGAAAGAGGTGAAGCGACTTGCTCAGGCCACAAAGCTACCTAGAAGCGCTCAGCAACAAACCCAAATGGGTTTTTCTGAGTCCCAGACCCACGCATTTTTCTAGCACATCAGGCAGCCACCTCTGGCGCCTGAACCGTGGCAGGTGGGCCTCTAGCTGCCTTCTGATCGGGCCCCCTTTAAGCATCCTAGGTAAGCAGGCTTCCTCTGTGGACAGCTCTCCCGGGAAGGAGAGCACAACGTTTTCTTTGCTGCTTCCCTCTCTACTTTCTCAGCTGTCCAAGTTGTTTGTATAAAGTGCCCGGTCCAGGTGTGCACGCATACTCATTTTGGACTCACGGAGACACTGTATTTCCTGGAAGTGTTACTGTATCTTTGGCCCAGTTAGTACTAAGCACTGAGCCAGTATCCTTTCTTTTGTCTTTGAAGTCCCATCCCAGTTACTAGAAGGCCAGCTTGGTGAGCTGAGTATAGCAGAGGAAGCTACCACATTCTTATTTATTTATTCATTTATTTTCTTTTCCAAGTGAGAGGAGGGGAGACAGAGAGACAGACTCCTGCATGCGCCCCCACCGGGGATCCACCCGGCAATCCGGGTCTGGGGCCAGTGCTCCCAACTCAACTATGTATATTTAGCGCCTGAGGCGGAGGCTCCATGGTCCTCAGTGCCCAGGGCCAATGCCTTTGAACCAGTCAAGCCACAGCTGCAGGGAGGGAAGTGGGAGGGAGGGGAAGAGAGGGGGAGAAACATCGTTGTTTCTCCTGTGTGCCCTGTCTGGGAATTGAACCCAGGACATCCACACGCTGGGCTGATGCTGTACCACTGAGCCAACCGGCCAGAGCTTACCACATTCTTACTTATTTGCTTGTTTGTTTTGAATGGAAAAAAAAATTCCCCCTTGCTTTACCATTCCTTTTGTTCTAATGCCTTCGTGGAAACAGAGAAAAGCTGAGGGAAGAATTGATGGCACCCCCTTCCCACAGTTGTCTTCCCTTAGGAGCTTCTACTATGCCTACTGCATTTTCAACTTATTACAGCTTTTCTATGGTTTGGAAAATCTGTTGACTGAGTGATGATTGTTTTCATGAACTGGTGCGGCAAGTGAGGCAATGGTGGTCATTAATAGTACAGTTATGTAGAGTATGGCGCTTTAAGCCTCCACTTTCAAATCAGATTAGTGCTCTGTTAACTTAAAATAGTCCCCCAAAAAAGAAGGGATAAAAAAGAACTGTCGGAAATCGGAGAGAAATATTAGCATTATGAAACATGTTAACAAGTGGCCATTAGCACTTTATGTCTGCATGAATAGCATCTTTAAGTGTTTTATTGGTAACAGAAAAGAGTGGAGTCACATAGAATGGCATTTCTTTTCAAATTGGCAAGTTCTTTTAATTCAGACTTCTCCTTGTTATTGCCTACTGGGGAGCATTTATTTGCTTGTCAAAATGTTCATCAGGGTAGGAAAAAGTACTTTAGCTTTTCTGGCAGCTCCTGGGCTCTCAGGTGTAAGGGATTGATCCCTTCCCAAGCCCCCCCCAACACTCCTCCCACCAAGGGGAGGGAGAGTAAGGCCTGCAGGAAGCTGGCCTCGCAGCTTTGTGCCTGCCCAGTTCCAGGGGCATCTTAGTTTGCCTGGTCAGTGGCTGGCAGCGTGTGTGTGTGTGTGTGTGTGTGTGTGTGTGTGTGTGTGTGTGTGCGCCAAGGAGGAGGAGTTTGGAGAGTTGCAGGTGGATGGCACCTCCCTAGGCTCTTAGCCTGTTCCAGAGCTAAGCCTTAGGGATAAGAACTCTAATTTGGTCTTCACTGGCCCCTCTTAGGAGCCCCCTCCCCTTGTTCTTTTCCCTTTCCCCAAACTAACCAAACCCTCCCGTTTATATTATAATGCAAAACGCTCTTCCCTCTGGGCCTCAGGGCTTGTGGGGAAAATGGAATTTGGTTGAAACTCAAATTTCAAAGCTAGAATGACCCCAGGTTGGACTGCTGGGCTGTCCTATAGATAATGGAGTTGAACAGCCTCCTGGCAGTTGGGATTCTGGAAGTTCTCTCATTCATTTTCAATACAGTTTTTGAACACTTGCCCTATGCCCGGACCTGTTGTTGGTATTGGGCATATAATGATGATTAAAACATTCGAAAGTCCTTGATCTGGGGGCACTCCCATTCTAGCCAGGGAGAAAGATAATGAATATGTGAATTATATAGTGTATCAAAGATGATCAAACTTCTTTGGAGAAAAATAAGGTAGGGACAAGGGATGGGGGGCTGTGTGACGGGCACACTTTAAATAGAATGGCAGGGGAGGGCCCCACCGAAAAGACAAGGCTCCAGGGACCTGCCTGTTGGCCACGTGGCTTTCTGGGGCAAGAGGATTCCAAGCAGAGTGAATCGGAAATGCATAATCTATCTGGTTGTGGGAGGAGCAGTGATGGACCCTTGTGGTCAGGGTGGAAGTAGGAGGTAAATAGGAACTGAGGTCCAAGGTGAGGAGACTAGCACCTTGTAGGCCATTGTACAGACTCTGGCTTTGCCTGCAGGGAGATGGGAGCCTCTGGAGGAGCCGCGTCAGGTGACCTGGGTTTCCAGAAGGTCACTCTGGCTCCTTTTTGAGACTTGAGCATAGGGAAGTGAGGCAGAAGCTGTCAGGAGGCTGTTGCCAAAATCCAGGCAAGAATGATGGCAGCTTGGATCAGGGTGCTGGAGATGTGGGAGGGGGCTGGGTTTGGGAAATATTTTGACAGTAAGACCATTAGGACTTGCTGACCAGTTGGATGTGTGAGGTATGAGAGGAAGAGAGGAGTCATGGTGGATTCTTAGATGTTCGACTTAGTGCCTAGATGGATGGAATTGCTGTATGCGGGGCTGGGGCAGGCATTGGCTGCTGCTCAAGAGGATGGGAGTGCTCAGCCCAAGCTGTGGGCTCCTCTCCTGCTTGGGGCCGTGGGTGGGTGAGAGACTTCCTTGTTGAGGAAAGATTGGGAGGGCAGGGACGTGGCTCTTGGATGGGGCAGTTCGGATGGGGCATTTTGGAGTGCTCTAGTACAGTGGTCCCCAACCCCTGGGCCGCGGACCAGTACCGGTCCGCAGAGAAAGAATAAATAACTTACATTATTTCCATTTTATTTATATTTAAACAATGTTTTATTTTTAAAAAATGACCAGATTCCCTCTGTTACATCCGTCTAAGACTCACTCTTGACGCTTGTCTCCGTCAAGTGATGATAGATTTATCCATCCCACCCTAGAGGCCGGTCTGTGAAAATATTTTCTGACATTAAACTGGTCCGTGGCCCAAAATAGGTTGGGGACCACTCCTCTAGTAGACTGCTTGTTGCTGAGATGAGATGATGTAAGTCAAACTAACCTGTAGCTCTTTCAGGAAGGTGTTTTTCTGAACTGTTTCTATTGTTTCTTGCTCTGTTGTTCTTTACATACTAAAGACACAGAAATATGTGTTGTGTCTCGCATTTTTTTCCTTAGCTTGTTTTCAGAGGCCAGGTAAACCCTCAGGGGCTGCTGGTGAAACCCTGGGCTATAGAAATGAGTATATGAGCTGTGTCTTCCCCTGGACTTCACCCTCTCCTGGTGCCTGAGGCTTCTCAGGGAACCACTGTCTTGTACCTCCGGGGAGTCCTTTCCTGAAGATGTGTCTGTGGCTCTGCTGTGCTCTGCTCTGCCAGTCGTTCTGGGTTTGGAATTCCTCATGGAAATCCGTTGTCCTCCTTTCCACAGGCCCTCCTCCTCCCTTTCCCATTCCTGGAAAGAAGTTGGCTGGCAGATAGAGTGTTTTTCCTTGAAAGGAGACTGGAGAGCCCTCTAATGGAAAAGTAAAATAATTCTTGGAATCTGCATCACACCCAAGCCATCCGGAGCTGAGACCCAAGTACATTAGTTGGGGGAAATTTGCAAGGGCCTGAGTCAAACAAATTGTTTTCTTGCCCTGATCTCAGCTTGAATCTTTAGATCAGAAACCAGTGATTTTAAGAGTCTGATGAGAAACAGGAGTCAGTTGTTTCTGTCTGAGCCACTTTTGTTTTAAGAGGTCTTCTAGGGTTTAGGGCTCACAGGTGAACATCTTTCTCCAGCTACGGTTCCTCATCACAGGGGGAGCTCCTTTACCTTCAAGTCTCAACAATGACCTTAAAACAGCGGCATTGAGAGTAAGAGTTTGACATCCTTCCAGTTAGGAGTTAGTATTTTTTTTTTTCTCTGTAGTGCTGGCTTTGCCACATGTAGAATGAATTATTCTGGAATCATAGCCGATTCAAAGCACAGCCCATAGGAAAGTCTAGGCTGTGAGCTCCAAGGTGCAGCCCCATTGTCCGAGAGACCTTTGGGGAAACCCCAAAGCCCCAGATATGTAAGCACCAGCCTTTCCCTTGAACCGGGCAGAGCTGGGGTCCTGACACCATCATTCTGATAGCTACATCCTGCCTTGACCAGTTTGCCAAAGTGCCTGAGACCAGTATCCATCCATCCTTCATCCACAGTCATATTATTCCCATTCTGGAGGAAAATACAGTCTTCTCCAGCACGTTCCACATTGGCTGATCCATGACCTTACAGCCTTCTTTCTTTAGAAATCTGTTTTGGGTATGTTTTCCTTGTGGCCACTCCCAAACGCCTTGTTTCTGTAAATGTCAAAGGCTCAATGACTGGAGTGCCATGCTGGTCCCCTTCCTCAGCAAGGAGAGTGGTCTGCGGCCTAATTCTGTGTTACAAGAAACTTTCTCTGGCTCCTCTTTTCTTTTCTTTCTTCTTTTCCAAGTGAGAGGAGAGGAGTTAGAGAGACAGAGTCCTGCATGCGCCCCAACTGGGGTCCACCTAGGGACGATGCTCTGCTCATCTGGGGCCATGCTGCAACGGAGCTACTTTTAGTGCCTGAGGCAAAGGCTCCATGGAGCCATCCTCAGCGCCTGGGGCCATGCTGGCGCAGGAGGAGAGAGAGAGAGAGAGAGAGAGAGAGAGAGAGAGAGAGAGAGAGAAGGGGGAAGGGGAGGGGTGGAGAAGCAGATGGTCGCTTCTCCTGTGTGCCCTGACTGGGAATTGAACCTGGGACATCCACATGCCAGGGTGACACTCTACCACTGAGTGGTGACACTCTACCAACCTGCCAGGGCCTCTCTGGCTCCTCTTTCACATCATGCCTTCTCCTTCACACTCTAAAACAAGTGTGTCTGAGTTTTGAGTTTCTTACTATTTTATATTTAGATAATTTTTTTGTAGTTGTTGGGTGTGGGGTGCACGAAAGGGTAGGCAACCCTGGGGCAGTCAGCGTTTTAGGTTGGCTCTTCGAGATGAATGACTACTTAGCTGTTGCTCAACTACTTTTGTTTGTGAAATAAAGGGCAGTCAGCACCATGACAGGAGAGAATTTCAGGTTTATTGTGACGTCTTTTTTGTTTTTGCATCTGTCCTGCTCACTTAGGGCCTTTTCCATAGCCCATAGGAACCAACACTGAAGACCATATGATTTGAAAGCTTTGGAAATCTGCGTGTGTAATACGTTTTTTGTGAAAAAAATATTTTTTGTTCTTTTGCTTTCGAAACTGTAATAATAATCCATAGTAATTATCCCATAGTATGCTGTCCTTTGTTATAGGAGCATGGGATTAGTGTGAAAACGTGTCCCGTGTACAGTTTCAACAGCTTGATTTTGCCCCCTCCCCCTTTCTGTCTTGTGCCATTTGGAAGACAATTTCCACATTTCTGCCATATGTTTTAGGAAAGCTCGAGACTTCCAGGCGGAAGCAGCCTCAGGACAGTGAGCTCAGTTCAGGTGGGGAGGCCGCCGTGGGTAACAGAGACTGTTATGCAGACAGTGAGCTGTTGAGACAGCTGCACTTGGAAATAGTGCTTCTCCTTGCCTGCCTGCCCTCTTTTCTTGAGAGACTCCAAAACATCTGAAAATTCAAAAGCACTTCAGGTTTTAACTTTCTGGCTCAAACAGAAGCAGCTTCAAATCAGCAAGAGCACAGCAGTCTTTGTGTGTTTTGTACACATTTTTTCCAGCTTTTAAAGAAAAGCAATCCCTTTCTTTTTCCTTCCTCCCTCCCTCCCTCCCTTCCTCCCTTCCTCCCTTCCTTCCTTCCAACCACCTTCCTTCCTTCCTTCCAACCACCTACCTTCCTTCCTTCCTTCCTTCCTTCCTTCCTTCCTTCCTTCCTTCCTTCCTTCCTTCCTTCCTTCCTTCCAACCACCTACCTTCCTTCCTTCCTTCCTTCCTTCCTTCCTTCCTTCCTTCCTTCCTTCCTTCTTTCCTCTTTTCTCTTTTCTTTTCTTTTCTTTTTTCTTGTTTTGTATTCCGCTGTGCTGGAGAGCATTTAATCCTTGGCCTCCTGTCTGTTGAGATATTATGTTTTTTTAATAGTGCTTGTTTATGACTAAGGTCAAAGACAGTATTTCAGAACAAAAATTAGAGTTAGTTCATAATTGAGTGCATATGTATGTAACTGTTTATTTTTATAGTTTGCTAATTTATTTTTAAACAGCTCAGTTATGCCAACATGTTTATAGCTCCGTTCATCACATGCCTTACCAGTCAGGGTATTAAAAGGCACATGCTTTTCAACAGTTTGGATCCCAAGTTAAATTAGATAATGCCATCAGGTAGCAATTTAATTACATTAATTGAATGTTTAGGCCGAAAGGTAGTTTTGCAGAGGCCATAACGAAAGAACATTTATAAGTGCATGTGTATAAATCTCAGCATTATAGATATTATTTGAGGTTGCTGACAGGAAAATGGATGCATGTCAGGTGCTTAGAGGGAGACATGGGGGGCTCTCTCATCGGTGGTGAATGCTGCCTTCACAGTTTAGGAGGCTGCTGGGCACGGCCATTTCCTTTGGAGCCACCTTTATCATTAGTCCTTGGGGCAGAGACACACAAAGGCACTTGGGTGCGTTCTGTGTAGCCAGGGCTTCCCTGCGAGGCAGCCTGCCAGCCTGGGCTGGCTCACTGAGCCTGAAATGACGAGACACAGTCTAGTGAGGTCTTTGTCACCTCGGACAGTCGAGGCTTGGTACACTTGGGTTTATCTTTGTGGCGCTCTACGCCAGCTGTGTCTGGAATCTGAGGAGGGCTGTCTCAGGATTCCCAGGGGTTTTACAGACCAGGATGGAAGCCGCTGGCAGAACCCTGGGATATGAGATGAGATGAGATGAGACGAGTCAGCCCACAGCTCTTGCCTGTTAAGGTGGCTTCTCCTCGGATGCAGAGGGAGATAAACGAGGGGCCCGATCCCCCGCCCCTGCTCACCTGCCTCTCCTTGATGCCCTCAGACAAAATGGGAGTGCCAGCATTTGGATAACATGGCAAGCTATTTTGGGTCCAGGTGTTCTTTCCCGCTTGTCTGTGATTTAGTGTGATGGGTGTCAAATGGTGGATAGGAAAAAGGGATTTTTAGGTGTGCTAACAAAAGATCCTTTGCCTATGAGTAATTCATTGTCTTCTGACACCATCTGGTTTCACCTGGGCTGTAAAACCTAGTGTGGTTTCCCAAACCCTATGATACCCTGTGTGGGTCACTTACCAAATGGCACCCCCACCTGCCCCACGGCATCCGGCTAGCAGATCCGGGTGGGTCTGCTGTGGCTTCCGGGTGTTTGCTGGATGCGAATTTTTCTGCCCACCCTTGTTTTGAGGGATACTGTCCTCCCTCAGGAAGAGTTGTTCCTGGTGATATCCACAATCAGCCCTTCCCTTTAGGAGTCTTCCATGGATGACTTCGGCTAAAATTAGAGACTCAGGTGGAGGATTGCCTATCGTCATCGCAGAGCAGTTGGCTGGGCTGGCGTCCCCTGCCCCTGGGAGGTGGGCAGGTGGGTGGGATTATTTCACAACACTCTTGCCTTGGTGGCCTGAAGGTCTCTGCCCCTTGGAGCAGAAAGGTAGGGTGGGGAAGCGTGCCTCTGCGGGAAAGGAGGTCTACCGGTTGGGACAAGAATGTATTGGAGGGTTGGCTGGGCCCCCGAGGGAAGGACAGGAGAGCCCTCGCTCCCTGCGCGGATTCCGTGTTTGTCCAGCTGAAAGCAGCCCCACTCGGCTGACTACCCGATGAGTGATTTTCCTCAAGCTGACAGCTGCCCCAACATGTTTCACCTACAAGTCCTGGCAAAGTGGTGTGTTCTTTTGGGGCTATTACTGCAGCAAGCATTTGGAAGAATCTGGAAGAATGGAAAGGACAACCTGGAAGCAACCTCTGAGTACCTGTTCCTTCCCTACCTGCCAGCTCTCTAGCTTTTTTGGTTTATGAGAAATGGGCCCATCCCCTTGCAACATCCATTGTGCTATTAGTAATGAGGATAGAAATAAAATCAATGTGTTTTTATGGGTTTTGAGTAAGCCCTTTGAAGAGCATTGTCAGATTTGAGCCTCACCTCATGAGTAACCTTGTGAAGAGGCGGGAGAGGTGTTATCTGAAGCCCAGAGAGGTTAAGGGCATGTCTGGTCTCAAATAGCTCCAGGACCCAGGACTCCGCAACCCCGCCCTCCGCTGGTTCCACAGCCCACCCACACGGCTGTCAGGGCTTGCAGAAGACTGGTTTTTTGGCGGAAGGTCTGTTTGGAACAGTTTGGAGCATGGGAGTTGCTGGGGGTGCTCACTGGTCCGGGAGGCAGGTGACAGGAATGAGCTTTATCCTTTTAGGGTTTTCAGGGACAGAACTGTGCCTGACATCCAGCCTTCCTATATAATTTCAAGAATGCATTGCCACAGTCTCTAGGCACCAGGGGAAATGTTAACATGGAGAGGCTTTTCAGTAAATACGATACGACAGGTCCATTTCCCTGTGAGCAGCAGTACCTGCTCTGTGGGCTTGTTCCTAACTTGCTGCCATGCTGAGAGATGGCTCTGAAGAGGAGGATTTTGTGGGAGACACACATGGAGTTGGTTGTTTCGGCACACTCATTCTTCCGTTTGCATTTTGCTTTAGACTTGACTTTTCTTAGGTTTCAGGACGCCGTGCTCCCACTGCAAGGAGAACGTTAGTGTAAATATAAAAACCACAGGTAGTCGGAGGTTGACTTGTTTGTTTTATTATGCCTTCCTCTTGGGGAGAGCGGGCTGGCAGGCTGGAAGGTGCAAGTGTGTGTAATGTTCTGGCATTCAGACTGGTGGCCTCCTCTACCTTTGCGGTGGGCGGCTGGGTTGGGTGAAGCCCCGAGATGACTTCAAAAGGGAAGGGTAGACCAGTCAGACCTCTGGAAGACAGTGTCTTCATTATCACTCCTGCATGCATGCCAGCAGTCAGATATGTGTGGATGGCAGGGGAAACTGCTGTGCAGGGTCAGCCCCTGGCCCTGTTCTCTCATTGGAAGGCCCAGTGGGCTTCTCTGTTTAGTGTGGGGGAGTCCTGCTAGGCAAGCGGGAGTGGAGGAGGAGACCAGGGCCCTGTGGCACAAAGGTGGTGTGGGATGAATGACCCTTTTCTGAGTTTGCAGAATGTGCCACCCAATGCCATGAATGCTACCAGCAGGCTGTGGTAATGCGGGGTTTTGTTCTGGCTGGGCCTTAACACTCAGTGTCTTTTATTTCCTCCCTCCCTCCCGCCCTCCCTCTCTCTCCCTCCTTTCCTTTCCTTCCATCTTTCCTTTTTCGGTTTGATTGTGTCTTGACATTCAGTAACTTTCATGCTGTCTCCCCTTCCCTTCCCTCCTTCCTCCCTCCTTCTCTTCCTTCTGTTACTCTTCTATTTTTGAATCAATAAACAGTCGATAATCCATTTTCAGGAGGTTTAGACAAATGCAAATTAGTGTTTAATTTTAAAAACTTGACAAGAAGAATTAAACTCGGACCGAAGCTCCAGACTGTGGTTCCTCTCCATGGGCCCTGGGTGTGCATCTTTTCTCCCAGACCTTCTAGTCGGGTTGAATGAGTCCTCACGTGATGTCGCACTCTTCCAGCAGAGACATCTGAAAATTTGATGAAGGTTTTTCAGTTCTGAGTAGGAACTGCTGGGTGTTGAAACCACCATTTGCAAACCCCCAAACAGCCACTGGTGTGGGAGCTCGGACAGCACTCAGAGCTGAGTTGGGCAAGTTCCTTTCCCGGCCGTGGGCAGTGCTTGGCAAGTTGGCCTGGAAGTGGGAGCCCTGTGCCCCACCCTGGGAGTAGATGGGAGGAGAAGGCTCAGAGGGCAGTGCTAGGATGCTCCCAGGAAGGAAGAATCAGCTGTCTCCCAGGGTGAAGGCTGGGTCCTGGAACGGCTGCCCATGCTGGGGGTGGTGGCATGGTGGGAGTTTTAACAAGAAGTCAGATTCCTGAAGAAGTGAGGTTCCTTTGCTGCTGCCCCCCTTTTCTGCCTCGGGTCTCTCCTACCTGCTTGGAGACAGCTGTGGCTTCTGAGCGCAGCCAACATGCTCTGGGGGGATGTGGCCCTCCTTTCTGGCACTGGGGGGGTTGGGTTTGGAGGAGGTGGCCTTCTCCCCTGTTCCGCCCCTTGGGGCAAATGCAGTGAGTGGATCTGGGTCTCCCTTCCTCACAGATACCTTGGTGACTGGCTTTGATCCTTATTTTAAACACATTCCATACGTATTATGGTGACAGACACATTGGTTTTGCTCCAAGCAAGTAGTCGTCCACCCTGGATGGATTTTTGGGCCCTAAAGGCTGGTAGGTGTTTGGAAGAGAGGAAGCAACAAACAATGCTATTTCTTCTGGGAGCCCCTGATGGATGAGTGTTCTCTCTCTCTGTCTCGCTCATGCTTTTCTGTGTCTCATTTTACCCATGAGAAACTTAACTCTCTTAGAGATTAAGTGCCTTCCCTTGGTCACATAGCTTCTCAGTGACAGGTCTAGAATGGATGTTTTTCTGATTATTAATGTGGAGTGCTTTTTCTACTCTACTATTATGTACCCAGATTAGAGCTAAATATATATTTTTTGATTGGTTTTTCTTAAACACATATTTTAATATAAGAAAGCACAGGATCGGGTATGAATAATACTTTTGATGCAGGAAGATGATAAGGGAAGGCAGTGGAGTGGGGGACCGTTCCGGAGCACACCTGAGATCTGGTGTTGTTTGCACGAAGCGCTGCGACAAACAAGTGTGCTCGCACGAACCCACTGGGCTGCTCTCTGAATCCCACGGAGGCCTTCTGTCTGTGTAATTTTATTAGGCCGAGACTTTTTTGATGTTTTATATTTCTATTTGCTCACAACCCAATGGGTGGGGGGGGGGGGTAGGAAGACAAGCCAACACGCTTGCCTCATTTACCTGCTCTCTGACTTCAGGGCTCGGCCACTCTGCTGTGTGTCACTTTGTTATGCCAACTTTTACAAATCAGGACAGTGAACTGGAATAAGCACCTCAGCTCCCTTTGAGGGACCTGATACCTGACTGTTACTTTGATAGGTATCTGTACAAACATTTATATGATTCTAATATGAGTGGCGTTGTGACAGCACACCAAGCTGTCAGGTTTCCTGGACTTCTGGTGGCAAGAGCTTCTCAGTGGAGTAAGGATGACTTCCGAGCTGGCCTTTCCTCCCTGGAACCCTGTGAGACTGAGATTTCACCAAAGGCAACACAAGTTGTGTAGAGAGAAACCTAACGTTACCTCGTTCATTCTGTCATTAACTAGTAACATAACCAGAAGAGGGGGGCACTCTGGAATGCAGAGAGGCTGGTGTAACTTCTTAGAGGGTGTCTCCCTGTTCCCCCTTAACTTTTCATGTGAGAGGAGCAGATTGCTGTGAATAAGGAAGCAGTGTAGTACTTTTGAAAGGCCTCTTGCCGCTCAGGTGACACCTGAACGAATTTATAAATCATTTGGAGGGACTTACTCCGAAAGTGTCCTTCATTTTCCTGGAGGACCTGTGGCTTTCTGGGACACCGCCATGTCTGTTTACAGGGTGTTAAGGATTGGAGCCCCTAGACTGTGAGCTCCTTAAGGGCAAGGAATGAGGCTCACTTGACCCCCTCCCCCTGCCACTGACAGTACATGTTTGGAACAGATGAAAGAAAGTGGCTGCTGTGGATGTGAAGGGCAGTGAAGGGAGCATTTCTGGAAGGATGTTCTAACGAAGCACAGAATGGATATGTACCAACACCTTCCCAGAACAAGCCTTGTTTGGGAAGGCAGGCTCCTGATTTGGGAGGGGCTCCTGTGGCCGTCACAGCCTCTGTTGTTGGTGTCGTCAGCTGTGAGCGGGCCGGGCAGTGTAGGCTTTCCCCGTATTACAGATGAGGAAGCGAAGCCCCAGACGTGTCTGCAAGCCCACCTGGCCAGGTGCCTGAGCGCCGGCAGGGCCTGAGCTCCCGCTCTAGGCTGAGTGCTTCACAGACACTGTTTTAATCCGTTCCCACAGCTGCCCCAGGAGGCCGGCGAGGGAGTGCTGTCACACGCACTTTACTGACGAGGAAACCGAGGCTCAGAAAGGTTAGTGGGCTGCTCTGGGTCGCATGGCCAGGAGCTGGAGATCAAGGAAGATTCTAGAATTGAATTCGGGAGCCTGAGTGCTGGCCCTACTGACCCCCCAGGGCTTGAACCCCTGTGCTCTGGCTTTGCTGCCCCAGGCCTGTCGCTCTTACACCCTGGCTGCTGGCAGGCACTGTTTTTAGAGGTAGCAGGCTGGCTCTGGGCTGGGTCCTGAGGGCCTGGGAGCAGTGGGTGTCCTCAGTACACCCAGTTCTTTCCACTCTTCCCCCCTTTCACAGGGCCTCACCTTGCTTCCCTACCGCAGACTGCCTGCCTGCTCTCAGGTAGGCCACCTGCTCCCACGTGCATTCCTGCCGGGGATTAGTCCTCTGGCCAGGCCACGGCCACTCCCCACCCAGCTCTGAAGGCGTGTCTGTCAGCCCGCAGGGGTGCGGTCACCCAGTGGAGAAGTCAGAGGCGGCTGGCCTGAGGGAACTGGTCCTGAGGAACCTCACCGGCCCCTTTTCTCCTCCCTGCCCAGGCTGGACGAGGGGACTTTCACTCTCGGGACCACCCCTCTAACCCACAGCCCTTCTGCTGTCCCAGGGCTACCCCAGACCTTGCTGGGCCCCTGGGTTTTCCATCCTGGGCAGAGCAGCAAGTCTGTGGGAGTCCCAGCCCTCAGTGCCCTGGGCATTGCCCTGACATGCAATCTCTCTGGCAAGCAGCCTCAGGCAGGCCTGGACAGGGGACCGAAAGGAGGAGGAGAAGGGGAAGGAGGCTGCAGTAGACCAGCCCAGAGACAAAAGCCAGCTGAGGAGCAAACTGTCTGGCAGCGGGTGGGTGTCCCGGCTGGAGGGGCCAGCCCAGGCTGGCCTCCCTGGGAGGGGTCAGGCCGGTGCCTGTTCTCTCTGTCTTAGTCCTGCTGGCAGCTGGCCAGCTGCTGGAGCTGTGTGTGGGGCCATGAACAGGTCCAGAAGTCTTAAAGATTATGAGTTGGGAGGAGGAGGAGACACAGCTGAGATAGCAGAGCACCAGACACCTTGGGAATCATCTTCTCTATCACCCTGGGGCCCAAGTGTCGCCCTGGGCTGTTTTGCAGCAGCCACGCCCTTCGGGGCTGCCTGGTCCCCACACCACAGTCTGCGCTCTGTTTCTAGGGGTTTCATGGTCCCTCTGGCTCACCAACACCTGTTGTTGTACAGGGGCTGGTGGGTAGGTGCAGGGTGGTTGGCAAACATTGCCTTGAGAAGGAAGCACTTTGAAGGAGCTTAGGTACAGGATTTCCTTCACCTCCTGGCTGGGTGGCCTGAAGCCAGTTGATCAACCCTTTGAGCCTCAGGCTCCTTATCTGTTAAATGGGCTAATTACCTTTCCTGTCCACTGGGAAGAAATGTTCCGGGGCCTGTCACTCAGAGCTGTTAAGGAATGTGCATCTTCTCCCAGGGGAGTTGTGCCGGAGGGCACAGGGCACAGGGCACTGTGGCCTTGACTTCAGCCTCGAGCACTGCGGGCTGGAGTGCGTGGCAGGGGAAGAGGTGTGCCGGGGCCCCTGACAGTCTACTGAGGGGCACTGTCTGCTGACCTTGCACCGCAGGTGTGGCTGGCCCGGTTCCCGCTGGCCTCGCCAGGCTCTGCGGCCAGACACTGTTCTTCAGCTCATTGGCTCGGGCCCAGTGATGGGAAATGATGGCAACACTAGGAGCCAGAGTTCCAGAGGACATGCCACAGGGTCACCTTTCAGAAAAGGCAGAGATAAATGTTTTGTCACTGTAGTGTTCTTCCCTTTTGTTGCTTGTGTGCAGAGTCAGAGGAAGGGAAAGTGGGGAAGAGATACTGCTCCTGCCTCACAGCCCTCACCCTACCTGCTTCCTGTTCTGTTAGAGAAATGTAGTTTCTGCATGAGCTGGACAATCATCTGAGTCTGGTCAAGGTTTATGGGTGTTTCAAATATATGTTAACGGCACATTGGGATTAGCACACAAACCCAAGGGCTTCCCTTAGCAACAGAGTCTCCGGGCTCCTTTGAGAATCGGCAGCCTGGCCAACAATGGGGGTGGGTCTGGGACAACCTGGGACCTGCAGGTGACCTTAGCAGCTCCACTGGCTTCTGGTCTCCTCCTCCCCTCTCATCTGCCTGCTTCCCTCTCTTTCCTGACCTTACATGTTGGTTAGTGGCTGGGTAGATCAGATCACCCCTGCCTACTTCTCTTTGATATGCTAAATTTACTTGCTATAAAATTAGAAAAATGAATGTTTTTCCAGAGGCAGCTATGTTATGACTGTCCCCAGCCACTTCTAGGAAGAGACATGAGTATGGGGCAGTCAGTGCTTTGTGGTGCCTTCTGGTACTGGGCTGATGCAATGCTTGGAGGCTGTCACCTCCCCCCCTCCTCAGTGCACGCCCTGCAACCTCGTAGGGACCCCTGTGTCCAGCCCAGCCTGGGTGTGCATCTTGTGTGCTTGGTTCACACTGATAGGGGTCACCGGTGGGGAGGAGTTCTCCTGGGAGTACACTGCCACATGTCGCACGAGCTGTCCCTGAGGCTGTGCCCAGTGTCCAGGGCCTCTTCTGCCAGGGCCCTGCTGGTTATCACTGTGGGCATTATCTTCACGCACCACCTCTGCGCCCAGGGCTGTGGTGTCCCCTTGAAGAGCCACACACCCATCTACCCAGAGGCCCCTCTTGCTTAGAGTCTGACCCGGTCCCCACCCCTTGCCCCTCCACCAGCCACCCCCAGGCATTTTTGATCAGCCCAGCCCTTCTCAGAACAACGTACCAGGCCCTATTCTCTAGGGGCTCCCTTGCCTGTGGGTACCCCAGTCCCTCACCTCCATGGGCCTGCTGGTTTTGTGCAGAGCAATCTCTGCAGCACCCAGGCTTTTGTGGGTTCTCATGGTGGCCCTCGGGTGATGAAGAGGTTTCATTTAGGACTATGCATAGGCCTCTTTTGGGCATTTCTCTGCTCGATCATTGTCCTGTATTGGCAAAGGGAGAAATGGGACAAGGGAAGCCACAGAGTCCCCTGGGGTCAATGCTGAAGATGAGGTGGTAGAACAGAAAGCAGGCGTCAGGACTGGTCTGGAAGGCCTTCACAGGAAGTCAAGTTTGTAAATTGCTCTCTATGCTGCGAAGTGCCATTCAGTGGAAGCTATTATTATTATTATCATCATAATGGTCATTTTCATCACCATTATAGGTTATAGCAATGAGGTAGATGGTAACTGGCGAGCACTGATCGGAGTTTCCAGCTGATTTCTGACTGTAAAGGCCATGAATTTGCCTACCTGGACCATTCCACTTCAATATTCAGGAGCTGGGGTTTAAGTCTAGACTTCATAGCTCTCTGGTATTTCCCTGGCTTATTCAATTGGTGGCTAGTTTCTAGAGTTTGACTTGAAGACAACAACTTATATGTCTTTGAATACTAGTTACCCCTATTGTGAAAAACCTTGAAGTTATCAAACAGCAGTAAAAAGGTGATGCTTCATTTTACAAGAGATCTTTTTCCTCACTTTACCAAAGGATCCACAGTGCTATTTCTTTTCGATGGAATGTTTCCTTTAGCTCCCTAAGTGTTTACAGGCCATTAACTACTGCATGGAAAAGCTTTGTTAGAGACATAGGAGGCCGCAAGAAAATAGACTCAGCTCCAGCTTAGGGGATGCTAGTTAAAGAGAATTAGAGTCTGTGGGACAACAGGTGTCGGCTAAGCCCTCCATGTGCTCAACGCTGGCAGGAGAGAGGTAGGGAGCAAACTACCTTTTTTTCCTCAGAACTTAATGGCCCCTTTGGAATCCATATTTCTTGTGAAGTAATTGTGAAGACCAGATCGTGCAGACAGAAATTAAGTGCTAAGTTGTGCTCACTCACCTCTTAGGATTGTTGGTGAGAAAATAGGCTCTGCTTTACAAAAATGTCGTTTACATGCTGTTTTTCTGCATACTGTTTGCGTGCTGTAGGGGGGATTGAGGAAGGTGTTGGCCTAAGACTCCTTTTGGGAGCATGGAATGCAAGGGATGGCTGTCCTGGAGTTTAATTCTGTGTGATTGGGGTTTATACGCCAGAAATGACGCAGGTGCCCGGGCTGCCGGGAGAGCAGAGTTGGTGAGGAGAGAGGGTTGGATACGATGGGAGAGATGTGCTCATCAAGCTCTTCCAGAACGGGAAACTGGCTCAAGTCTGTGTCTCAAACCAGTGGCCAAGGCAAAGATGGCTGTCGTCCCTCTGTCTTCCTGCCTTCCTTCCCGTGGCTGCTCCGAGCTCACTTTCACCCAAGTGTCCAGAGCAGGGAACAGCGACCTTTCATCAGGTGGTCAGCCGCAGTCCTGTCTGTGCCTGGGCAATGGTTTTAAAAAGCTCCTGGTTCTGGCCTGGGCACTTGCCTCAGAGGGCTAGCCACTTTAGAAACACCTTTGGGATGGCCACCCCTCCCCCACATCTGTGGCAGCCGCACCACCTTCCCAGGGAAGGCATTCTGTAAATGGGTTTATTGGACTTGAATTATGTGGGTCAGTGTTTTTTTTGTTTTGTTTTTTGGCTTCCATGGATTCCTCCCTAGTCCTAGCGTTCTGGGCTTTCCTGAGCGAGCCCATGGCCCCTTCCTCTGTGTATGCGCAGCTTTCAGTCATCTCATGTTATCCTAAAAGCCTTCATCATCATTCAAGTTTTCGCATGTGAGGGTGACCCTGGCCTCTTTCTCTTCAGTTTGTCTCCACCCCTCTTCTGGCAATCTTTCCCAGCTCTGTTGTATGTTTCTCAGGCGTTCTAGAAAACATTTTAAGGCGAAGGGAAACATCCTTTAGACTCTCGGAGAAACGGCCTTGTCGCTTAGAGCCCGCAGTTCCAGCGTGCCCTGACTGTGCCATTTCTGCGCAGGCCTCGCAGCGGCGGGGGGACTGGGTTAAGAACAGTGTGGAACTGCCCTCCTCTGAGCAGGAAGGGAATCGGCATTTGCCAAACACCTTTTATGTATCTGCTCAGATTGAGAGTCCCTTTGAAATATCTGACTCAGGAAAGCCCCAAACTTTTAAACCACAGGGACCACAACAAAATGTCAATGCCCCAAGCAGGAAAATATAATAATTACCTGACTGCCCCCACTGGCCGAACTGGACTCAGTCCATGGGGGTTCTGCCCTGAGCCACTGCTGGACCGTTCCCGTGAGAAGAAAGGAAGGGGTTGGGAGTGACATGGCTGCGGGGAGACATGGGGCCTGGCCCGGGCCCAGGTATGTACATACATGTAAGAGCAGGTAGCTGGTTCCAGGGCAGAGCCCCAGCTCTGGCCAGAGAAGAGATAGGACGTTTGCTCTTAGACCTGACACACCAGGGCCCACACGTTGGTCAGGCGCAGGCTAACAGTTGCTTTTATCAAAGGCCCCATGGAAGGGTTTGGCCTGCGATCAGGTGGGGCAGGAAGGGAGTGGTGTGGTGGAGTCCCGGGTCTGTGGCCGTTTGCTCAGGTGGCCTCTCTCAGCAGCCTCTCTGTTGGCAGAGAATTAGATTTTATTTCTCAGTAGAGATAAAATTATTTGTGTGCGTGTCAGGTGGGTGAGATCGTCCCTCCCCAAATTGTGAAGGAGGTGAAGCCTCCCTGTGTACACTCTCCCCACCTCACTACCGTGCGTCCGTTTTTCATCCTTTGTCCACTGTCCACCCACTTGTCATAGAGAGGCATCTCCCAGTACCCGCTACCGGGCTAGCATCTGTATGCCCAATCGACACCCCCCACCCCCCAAGCCTCACATCCTTTTCCTCTGGTCTCTTCCTCTTCCTTTCTCTATTGATCTGAACTTACTCTTTGGAAAGGGGCTGATGACCTCATTTCTGCTGAGGTATAATTAATAAATACTAGGAGATAAGTGTTTTATTTCACAAACAGAGCACTTAACGCTGTCCTAAGTACTTTACAAATATTAACTCATTTTGCTTTCGTAACAACCCTATGAAGCAGACACTATGATTATTCCCATTTTACAGATGAGTCAATTTTTTAATTCCAGCTGAAGAAATAAAGTTTGGTGGTGCAACATTAGGGGTGAGCCAGCGGTTCTTTGCCGTCGCAGGATCAGTCTGTTCCGCCCCTGACCGGCTGGCTTCGCCACTGGAGGTGGGGTGGTGGGAACGAGCGCCTCAGCGCCTCATCTCCGCGTCCTCGGTCCGCCGTCCTCCGCGTCTCCCGCGTCCTCCGCGTCCCCCGGGCCACTCCTCTCCCCTCTCCCTAACCCAAACCCCGCAGAAAAGGCACGAGATTTATAAGACGGTAGGGTATAAGAAATCATTTATTCCAAACTGTTTGTTGACAGTGGGGCGACTGAGGTCAGAGAGGTGATAAGGCCTGGTGTGGTCACACAGCCAGTCGTGGCAGTGTACAGATGGGATGCCAGGACGCCAGCGCCCGGCCTTCCCAGATGCCTGCACCACTCCGTGAGCACCACCCGCCCCCTGCCTCCTGCTGTGTAGCCAAAGGGTCTGTTGCCCCAGGAATAGATGTCAGGTGTCTTACGTAATGCAGGCGTGCCTTACTTATGGGGCTTGACTTTCTTTTTCTCAGTTTACTGCCAGTAGTAGTCTCCGTTCTGTTTTCTTCAGCTTCTTCCCCTTGAGTTATTCTCTTTTATTTAGGATGGCTGCCCCCTCTTTTGTCCACTTCCCCTCCACCCCCCATGTCTTCCCTTAATTCCCTTCTGCCACTACAACTCGAGTCTCCAGGCTCTGGCTCCCTCCGCTTCCTGTTCTCCTCTTCCAGCTCTGAGTCTGGGGGGAGGGGAGGAGGGTGAGCCTTCCTTTCTTCCCCAGATTCTCTGCTGTCCACAGCACTGGGCAGCATCTGTTCTCCCCTCCCCCAATTCCTACCTCCACCCCCCACAGTGTTGTCTGAGAGAGGCCTTGGTGTTGTCTTTCTTCCCAAGGCCTTTTGGTAAAGTAAGAGTTATCTCCAGGACCCTTGGCTGATGTTCAACTATATGGCTAACGGGGGAGGTCAGCCCCCCTTTCCCGACGCAGTAGGGGCTCATGGAGCTCACAACACTACACTTAATAGTTACCCCTGACTCAGAAGGGGCCTCAGTCCAAAGGAATGCCCATTATAAAAAAGTTTTGGGGACCCTTTCCATCTCTTAGAGTAGTGGAGAGGTTCCTGTGGAATAAGATGACATTTGGTAATTGAGCCAAACAGATGGCTGCTCTCCAGGCTCTGGAGGTGAACTCCCAGGGGTGTGTGGAAGAAGTGGGGCAGACTGGGGGGGGGGACAGGATGGCGGCTCCCTGGACTCCAGACTCAGAATCCTTTCTGTGTTCTCAAACTTGTATCCTTAGACATTTACCTAAAGAAAAATGAAGACATGCGTCCATATAAACACATAGACACAAATATTCATTGTATCATTGTTCATAATTGTCAAAAAGTGGTAATAGCCCGAATGCTGAGCCATAGGTGAAAGGTTAAACGAGTGGTACTGCCGCCGTATAGTGGAACACGGAATGTAAGAATGAAATGGCGGTCCGCTCAATCACACGGGTGGGACTCCACATCATTCTGCTCGTGAAAGAAATTAAACACCAACGGGGACACGCCTGACGATACCACATGTATGAAATACTCAAAATCAAAACTGTGGTGATGGGAAACAGATCAATGACTTAAAAAACAGATCGGAGGGTGGGGAGGGGATGGGCTGCAAAGGGGTGTGAGAAAACTTTTTTTAGAGTGATGGAAATGTTCTACAATTTTTTGATTGTGGTGGAGGTTATACCACTGTATAGAATTAGCAAAATTCATCAAACTGTATACTTCAAACGACTGACTTTTATTGTATATAAATTATGCCTCAATAAAGCTAAAAAATAAAACCCAACCACTTGGGTTGGACCATCATGGAAGGCTGTACATGTCTGTCTCTGACCTTTAACTGTGACTTCTCAAGACTCCAGCTGTCTCTGAGGGTGCTGGGGTGGGGGCATCACAGTACATGTCAGTGATGTTGAATGCTCTTTGGATTTTGAGGGGGTCTCACAAGAGTCGGTCACGACTGGGGAGAGAGGCAGAAGCACACTGAGATGGAGTTGTCCGCCACGAGCAGAGCATGTGCGTTCGTGTGAGGAATGGGTGAGCACTGGAGAGCATGTGAGGCAACGGGAAAGTAAAGGAAGGGATTTATTTCCTACAGTTCCAGTGGGCTTTAAAATGAAAAGGGGAGAGGCTGTCCAAGGCAGTCTTATTATTCATTGATATATCTTCTTGTGTGGAGATCCCAACTGTGTAAACTGTCTGGTGAATCCCTGTAAAGTGAGCGTTTTTGTTTGTTTTTAACATCCATCTTCGCCTCCAAATTGTCTCTCATGCAGGGTTTCCAGGGTCACCAGCATAAATATGGTATCTGAACTTTGCACATTTACTTGTGTGGAGTGCCTTTTCTGAGCCCAGCTCAGGGGTAAGGCTGTATAGATATGGGCCTCACCATGGAAAACCTCCATGCATGCATAGTGTTGGGTCCTACCTGATCGCTTGACCTGGCTCTAAGTCTTGGCTGTCAAGGTGGATTGAGGATGCCCAGGGCGCTTTGATAGGAATAGTCAGCCCAGCCCGGAGAATTGCGGGCAACATTTCAAATGGTAGTCACTTAGCTGCTGTCTTAGATTTTGCTAGGCCTTCCCTTTACCACACTCAATAGCTAAAGGGAACCAACGATGTCCATGTTCACTTCTCTCTGGCATTAGAGTGAAGTCCTTCTTAGTGGTGCTGGGTTTAAAAAGAATATAAAAGCTATGTTTTTAGAACTCAGTCTTTGTATTCAGGATATGCTCCTGCTGTGGCCCTAACTTCTTTGCAGGTGACTGAAATACCGATAGAGAGTTTGCTCAACTGTAAAGTCGGGTTTTACATAGAGAAGGTGTTACTGGTTTTTGGTAACTGTGAGACCTAGACTTGATCACCTTGGCACATGCTCTGGTTGGTGCATGTACTGTTCTTCTCCAGCGTGTGGGGTGGCTGTTTAAAGAGGGTGGATATGAATGCTAATCTTTGGGTAGCATAACATGTTATTGCCACTTGCCTTTTTTATCTGGAAGTTCAAGGAGATATCAGAAGGGAACTGTTTGTGGCTACTGAGATGGTTTAAATTACCATTATGGACAGAAATGATATTTGGCAAAATGACTTCCCTTTTAGGAAGCTGAAGCAGTCATCTAACCACTATTTGTTGAATTCTTATGATATGTGTGTATCGTACCACATGCTGTGCTGGGTACTTTGAAATAAAATAAAATAAAATAAAAATAAGTAGAAAACAGAGTCACTGCACTTAAGAAGCACATTGGGAAGCCATGGAATTAAGTAGAGGCTGAGAGAGGGAACCCGTGCTGTGAGGATAAGAGTGAGGCCAGAGCGTGCAGGGAATGAGCACTTCATGGGGCTGGAGAAGGAAGACAGTGAGTCTGCGTGCTAAGGTGACTAGTAGACTGTTAGCTGGGCCTTCAGGTATGAACAGGCTCCTAGGAAGTCAGAGAGGAAGAAGAAAGACCAAAACGGAAGAGAATGGAAAAGAATTTTACTTGAGCCGAGTATTTTCATATGTGTATAGCGGGAGCTAAGCCTGGGATAGAAATTTGGGACTAGATTATGGAGCTCTAGAATGTATCCTGTTGGCCATGAGAGACTGTGGAAATGTACTGAGCAGAGGACAAAGGCAGCACTCTGGGAGACGTAAATCAAGGACTCTGTCCAGGGGTGGGACAGGGCAGCTTGCTGGGAGCCTCTCTGTAATGTCCTTCATGCTAAGTTCCCTCCCTGTTGGTATATATGTCCTAAAGATCCAGTCGATTGACTGTAGAGTTTCCTTTCACAAGCAGAGTGGAGCCAGACATTGTACGGGACTAGCACTTGGGTCTCTTATGAGAGGATAGTTTAAGTCTTGCAAAGCTCCCGTTGGGGAGTGGACAGGAATGCAGTTTGGAAGCAGAAGTCCGTCAGGTCCCACAGTGCTCCCTGCCCCTCTCTGCCAGACTGTCCATGCTAGCGGATTGTTCAGAGTGTGGACAGTGGTTCCAGATGGCATTTGTCATTCAGGTGGCGTGTGATGAAACAAGGCAGACACCAAAATTCATATCCTTCTGAACCCTAATAGTATCCTCCTACTCCAGAGATCATTAAGCTAGCCTGAATCTGAATGAACTTTTTTTGGATGGGGTAGGAGAAGAGTTGATGAAAGGGCTAGTAGACAGGCATTTGGAAAGGCAGGCCTGGGGGCCAGGAGATTAGCCAGGGAAGCAGAGAAAGTGAAAAGAAGAGCAGAAAGCCTACTGAGCCCAGAATGTTCTAGAGAACTGGTCTCTGTGTGGATTGGAAATGGTCAAGAACATCTCCTCAGCCTCCTTTGTGACTCTTCCTCCTGGACAATGAAAAAGCCCTTAAAATTTTTTTTTTTTAATTTATTGATTTTAGAGAGAGAGAGAGAGAGAGAGAGAGAGACAGGAGCATTAATCTATTCCTGTATGTGCCCTGACCAGGGATCAAACTGTCAACCTCTGCACTTCAGGATGATGCTCTAACCAACCAAGCTCTCCAGCCAGGGCATGAGGAAGCCCCTCTAATGGCCTAACAGCTGTGTGTTCACTGCAGAGGAATAACAGATGTAGATGTGGTGGCTTTGGGGAAAAACTAACAGTGGCAGAAATTAATTAGAGAATAGAGTAGAACTGACTTCCAAAAGCTCATGTTATGTGGATTCGGATGTGCTGTGGGCAAAATAACATAAAGGAAAGAGAATGAGGAATAGTGTAAGGCAGTGGTCCCCAATCCCCAGGCCACGGACCAGTAGCGGTCCGTGGGCCATTTGGTACCGGTCCACAGAGAAACAATAAATAACTTACATTATTTCTGATTTATTTATATTTAAGTTTGAACGATGTTTTATTTTTAAAACATGACCAGATTCCCTCTGTTACATCCGTCTAAGACTCACTCTTGATGCTTGTCTCGGTCACGTGATAAATTTATCTGTCCCACCCTAAAGGCCGGTCCATGAAAATATATATTTTCTGACATTAAACCGGTCTGAGGCCCAAAAAAGGTTGGGGACCACTGGTGTAAGTGACTGACAAGGACCCTGTTGTCAGGTAGACCAGGAGGGTTGACTGTCTCCCCCAATGTGAATTTAGTTAGATGTTTCCACCTTATCTTCCCCAAACTCTCTAAAGTCAACGGTTTCATTGGGATCTGAACCATTCTTCAGAGACTTCTTGGTTTTTGTTTATGTTTGTCTATGACCAACAGAAGTTTTTCTTCTTTCTTGTGAGATAAATTCATTTTGGGTGGTAGTGACTTCAGGGTATTATTGAATCTTTGGTTATCGGTTTGAAAATACTTCTGTTATTATTTTCACATCAACCAAAGCTCCAAAGTTTCACTGAATCCCCCTGCAGTATAATAAATGTTTCCTTTCACCGGTGAAGCAAACTATTTACAGCCATAACAGGGTTTACAATGAATTGTATAAGTGATACTGACTTCTGTGTCAGCAAAAAATGAAACAAAAACTGATCATAGATGACATTACCTAAATGACAGTACCTACGTGTGTCCTTTCTTTCACATTTGCTGTAATCCTGTTATGGCATTGTCCTATTACCTCAAGTACTGTCATCTTTAAATGCCGTCAGATTGTAACTGGATTGCCAAGGACAGAGGAGAGAAATCGGAGAGCGCAATGGCACTTCCCAACACACTCTAAAGACGGTCTTCCCTCTCTCATAGCCGGAATTCTCAGAGAAATTGTTCAGTTAAAATGATGAGTCAGGTATCTTTTACAGGCATTGATGAAATAGCCAGATTCACTCCTCATGTTCCTAGAAGAAAAGAAACATTCTCTTCTAACAGCCAATGAGACAGACTCTTCTATGAAAATGTTAATGTTTCTACATCATGAAAATGTGGTGTAAGTATTATTATTGTGTTTTTAAAACCAGGTCAAAAGTAATAGCGAAGAGAGGATTCTAAGAGTTTAACATCAGTTGTTTTTCTTTATGTTTCCCTAGATTGGGTTAGAGATTCTGTTTTAGGGGTGGGGCACTGAGTCATAAGACAGAGGTGGACATTATCAGACAGCTGGAGTTGGGAACATTTGTATTTTGTGTTTGTGCCATGTGCTCGTGCTCCTCTTTATAGTTTTAGACCAAATTCTTATCCAGAATTCAAGTCTCCACCTTTCTTCAGCTTCTGTAGATAGACTGGTTGATGGGAGAATGCATAAAAAGTATAAGCCTCTTGCTTTTTGTATGCTGTTGCTCAGAAATAAGGGAGTGTGACATGGTTACTTTGAACGCTAATTAAGGATGGCTTGACTGCCAGAGAATTGGGCTGAACTCACGGCAACTAGCTAAAGGTCTTTTTCATGTTCTTTTCCCAGTCTCTTTCTCTTTTTGCTTTGGGTTTTATAACAGTATAATTTAGTTTTATAATTTAATCTGACTCTGTATTCATTTTTAAATATATAATGTTGATTAGTATGTTCTAGTATTTATAGCCCTCCAGAGAGATCCCAAGGGAAGATAATCTCCATTGGAGAAGACAGTTTCCCAATTTCCATTTAGATGACAAAAAGTAAGAGCCCGCTGCACGACTCCCTCGCCCCCACCCTGCGTTCCCTGTGACACTCACGGTGTGTGGCGTGGTGGGTCGCAGACACCTGCAAGCCTGACTAGAAGTGCAACATGGGATGTGAGGACATGAACGCGGAAGGACTGGGTAATTGACTTGCAAAATACAGGTTAGGGAGTTTTATGGGATATCAAATTATCTTATTCTTTCTCTGATTAAAGACAAAATTTTATATTAAGTAGATCATTACATGGGTAAAAGGTTAGAGCTTCACACACTCCGAGGTGTAGCGCCAGCTTCCCCTCCTGCTTGTGGCAGCAGCGGCCCCTGGCAGCTAACAGACTGGAGTCAGGAAGCCTGTAGGTAGAACTGTGAAATGTCCGAATATGCTAAGTCAGATTATAGGAGGGGCATTTGCCTTAGCTTTGAATTACCCAAGTCTTTTTTAATTATGATAGAATAGCAATCTTAAGATTAAATATTGTTCTGATTCCATTTCTGATAGCAGGGGAAAGGGCGAATATGTGGGAGGGGCCGTGGGCGGTGGGCAGAGCAGTGGCCAGGTGTCAGAGACAGAATGACGTACCCAGGCTGCCCGGGAGTGCTATTCACAGGGCGCTGAGTGGAAACATTCCGTGGAGGGATGTGGTCATTCGAGGACTACGAGCTGCTTCTCTTGTCACACCATGATGTCACGGTTCACCATGTGATGCTTTAATGATGACTTAGTCTGTCTAATGCTGTGAAGTTCTCCCTGAAAGAAATTCCAGGCCCAATCCTGAGGTTGAGCTGGACTTTCCATGTGTCTGATGGTAATCTACCAGCTAATCCATCAAGCTGCCCATTTCTGTGCATTACTTATTTCAAAACTCGAGGACCCCAGGTTTATCACAGGGTTTGTGATGTGTAGAAAGGGGTAATTTCAAGGCTTTTCCTGGCTGGATGTAGCCATTTGCTTTCAATATCTCAGATTGGTAGGTCTTTAGAAATTACCCTTAAAGTATGATGTTGTATATGTGTATGTGTGTGTATGTGTGTGTGTGTGTGTGTGTGAGAGAGAGAGAGAGAGAGAGAGAATAGAGATTTCTAGAATTTCTTACTAACCGCCATGCTTAACTACATGTATGTGCATAAATTGGACTGTCAGTATTTGGCCACCCTATTCTCATGCGAGAAAGCAGCTAAATTGAAGTGGGGTGTGATGGGCTAGCAGAGCTGTGATTGGTGTCTTGGTTTGATGTATAGAGGAGAGACAAATCACAAGTCATGCTCTGGAAATGAACCTTGGTTCACCCACAGGACAATGACCCCGAAAGCCCCAGTGCAAGTGGCAGCTTCCCCAGGATGTCTTGACCTTCAGCAGCCTTTCAGTCAAGTCCATCTCTGAATGGAGAACAGCTCGCCCCTGTCCTCTGCTTCTGGCCTGCTGGCAGAACAGGGATGTTAGAATATTGGATAGATGGGGAAATAGATCCCTAAATATACTGAAGAAATCATATGTGGTGTGTGTGGTGGTGGTGGTGGGGGACCTGAGCAGGAGGTTAGAAAAAGAGTAGGGCAGAGAAACATGAAATGTACAGTTTTATTCCTCAGCCCTTCTGTTGAAAATGGGGATCAGGGATCAGATGTAGCAATTTCTATTTCCAAGAGAAGACAAAGCCATCTGTTTGGTGAAGGAGTTTGTCTGGGGGACCGAGAATTGCTGTGTGATCTCAGAGGAACACTTGCCTTCTCTGGGCTGAGCTCAGCCCATCGTTCAGCAGGGCCAGCACTTGTATTTATAGACCAGGTTTGTTAGTCCTGAGTGAAAGGTGACTTCCCTTCTCACCTCAGAATGGCAAGCGTGGCTTCTTGGGTCTAGGTTGCTGGAACAGCTTCCAGGGAACCTGATACTTGGCAGTTTGTGACATTGGATGGAGGGCTTTTCTTTTGAAATAAGTTAATTGGTTTTTGTCACTTTTCACATTACTTTCTGGGTCTAGGTTTTAGATTTTTTTCTTATTTTTTCTTCACAGGCACGATCTAAGTAATCCTTTTTTTTTTTTTTTTTTTTTTCCCTCAGTTAGCTTAAAGGCACCAAGGGCTCTCCTGGGACTGATGTCTGGAGGCTGATGACCGAGCTGTCAGCAGCAGGATGTGGGTGGAGGCATGGCCCCCACTGGGGTTAGTGGCCCACTGTTGAGGATACTGTACTTGGGATTCTTGCTGAGGTCACCTTGCTCCACCCTGCCCAAATCTGGATTTGTGTGAATTCTAGCTGATGGCATCCCACCCCATCCCAGCCTATTGCATTTCGTAAACCAGTAGCTGCCAGGCCAGGCTCCCCTTCCTCGCCTCCCGCATTTGTTTGCAGAGACCTCAAGGAAGAATTGGGTCTGGTCAGCGACTTGAGGTTTGGCCTGGTGAGATGAGTCAACTTGGGAACTATGGTGGCAAGGGCTAGCTCCTTCTTCCCGGGCTAGGCTTTGTCATCGTTGGTGGTGGGGGAGGGGGGTTGTGCAAATAGTGTTTATATTTCTTATTTTGATTTATAGACTGGTCTCTATTTTGGCCAAACCTTAGTCAAGTGCCACAGAGGGTTTCTTTTTGGCTTGAACTTTGATGAAATTTAGATGAACTTGATGAAATAAACACAAGTTTACTCACAACATGGTCATGGACACATCACCACTGCCTCCCTCCTCCAAGCACAGATCTCATAATAAGCTGTTCCTAAGTGAGAATTCCTGTGATTTTAGGGTCTTCTGTTAGACTAGTGATAAGGGTGGATGGCCTCAGCCCCGTATATGTTGTTGCTTGAGTTAACTTTTCCTTCCTTCCTTCTTTTTTTACTCCCCCTCCAAGGTCCCCCTTTCCTTAAGAGAAAAACATGTGAGCATTGCTGGAAGCATAGACTCGACCTCCATCTGACCAGGTGCAGCTGCTGAATGGCACAAAATTAAAAAAAAGGAAAAAAAAATTAGAGAAGGGGGAGAGTTTCTGTTACACAATCGCTGCTGTTTCAATAAAAAGCAACCTGGTTTATCTGTAAGACCTGCTTCCCTTTCTGATGAACACAACCATTTTTTTTTTAATTTGAACACAACCATTTTTAATAACATAGGGCCCCGACAGTTGTGGGGGCTTAGAAGGGAGGAAGGTGAGAGAAGAGAGATGCTAGAAAGACGAAGGGAAGGGAGAAGAGAGAGGTGAGAAGAAGAAAAAGGGGAAGAGGGAAGGGAGAGAGGATTGAAATTGGAGCTATTTTTAGCCGAATGTGAACGCAGATTTCATCAGGCTTATTGGCTGTGGGGAAACAAACTGTGCGCGGACAGTCACCTTGTGTGTAACTTCCTGCCAAGCGGCCATGGTGACTGCATTTTCTGACACTGCCAGAGTTTGGACAACACTGCCAGCTCCTAGGGCAGCCCAACAACTGTCAGAGACAAAGCATCAAGAGCCTGAGCTGTCGATAGTGACCTGCATTTTACAGAAAATCTGAGGGCTTTCTAATTAACGGAGGAGTGCCAAATTAGAGGAAAGCTGTTTGACAAGCCCCCCTCATATGTGGTAAGTGTCACGGTGCAGATAATCATTACATCTAACCAGCTTCTGATTTTTAACAGACGCTATGAAACGAACTCACCAATAATGGCTCAGATTCAAGGGGGGGAAAGTGCCCCACCCCCAAAAAAGAAAGATAGAAAGAAACAAAGAACAAAATAGAAAAATGAAAGTGTATCTTCATTCTAGTGCTTCGGGCAAATGCTGAGACCTCATCTCTGCATTTTTGCCTTGGTTGCTAGTCAAGCATTCAGATACATCTTCTGTCTCCAATTTCCCTCACTGCAATCTATGTCTGCTAATACTCCAGCACTTTCATTTGATGTTTCCTGGAGACCAGCATCCTCCATGAGTTATTTCTGACCATCACAGCATTCCACAGGGTCTGAGTTGTTGAAAGCAGTTCTGCAAACTGTAACAACTTGTATATTACAATCAAAACACATGATAGAGACAACCTATTGGAGTTCTACCTCGGTTGGAGAACCAGATGGAAGCCGTTTCCTGGGACTTGCCTGAGGTTACTTTAGGGATTGTCTGAGCTCTGGCCTCCTGAGCACACCCAGGGCTCTTTGCACAGGGCAGGGGAACTTTGAGTCCCTGTTTAGAGCATTGATTTAAACCAATTTTCAAAGGCTTCCTTTCTGTCTGTTCCTCACCTCCACCTCAGACCATTTCTCTACCAGGGATACATACTCAAGGGGGAGGGCTGTGAACCTGATGGTTGCGTGGCATTGTTCAGGACGGGCGGCATCAGGAGCCACCCTTCTCCTGCCTGCGTTGATTGTCCCCAAACTCCCCGCACTACCCTTGCAAATTATTCATGGGAAAATAATATAAATCATGCCGCCTGATTCTTCTCAAACAGCTCACAAAGTAATCACAGGCTGAAGTGCAGCTTTTCTTGCAGTGCCTTTATCAGTAAATCAGATTTTGAGCATTTATCAGCAAAAGTTAGATTTAAGCATCATTCCTGTAATGTTTGAAAGAAAGATTTGTTTCGGTGGGGACTCTGCCAATCAGTGATCTTCCTGCTTGACGCTGCTATCAATTATTGCTGCAATTATTTGTCTAGTTGGACATTTAAAATGTCATCAGAAAGAAATGATTACATATTCTAGAAAGCAAGGCACTGTGTAATCCGACGAACGGAATCCAGTTAATGTAGTATAGTACCAACCTGTCCTTCAAAGGAGAATTCTTGAGCTTCCACCGATGAGGTGGCCTTCTGCCCGGTTCTCAGGGAGCCGACCTTAACCTTGAGATGCAGCGTGCTGCTGGGGTCGGGTGATACTCAATTATGGGAAACTTTCCAAGTCTGAAAATGGAATTGCTCCTCAGATACATGAGAAGTGCATTTTGGTTATCTCATTCAATTCATCTGCAGATCTATAAATTAGAAGTCCCTTTATTTTTCTTGTTTCCTGTGGATTTAAATGCCAAATCCTGATTTGTGGCAAAGTTGTCACATGCCCCCTTTCCCACTCTCTCTGCTTCTTGCCCAGGATCTAAGCAGTGGCAGTAGAAATTACAACAGTTTGGAAGCCAAGAAAAAAAAAAAATCTCCGTTTCTCACTCTTCTCCAATTCTGGATACTCTCGGCCCTGCTCCATCTACCAGCCCGCACCCCACACCTCCTCCACGGCACACCCTCCTTCTGTCCATGAACAGGAAACAAATACAGCTCCAGATTTATTGTTTTTTTTTTTAATGGAGGAAAAGAAACCACAACCTGAATACTCAACACAAAAATGCCAACCAAACTAAACTCTAGGCAGCAGGGTCCCAAATGTTCTAAATGTATAGAAATTCCCCCCATTACCAGTCTGGCCCCCGCTGTGGGTGACAGGAGTGCCCAGGGATAAGCAGGGATGTCAGATCTGAAAGTGACTTGAAAGCCCTCAGCTAGGAAACATTAGTCCATCTGTGTTCTTTTGACACTGAGGACACAATAGCAGGCGTCCCCAAACTTCGGCCCAGCGGGCCACATGCGGCCCCCTGAGGCCATTTATCCGGCCCCCTGCTGCACTTTCGGAAGGGTCACCTCTTTCACTGGTGGTCAGTGAGAGGAGCACTGTATGTGGCGGCCCTCCAACGGTCTGAGGGACAGTGAACTGGCCCCCTGTGTAAAAAGTTTGGGGACCCCTGGACTGGAGGTTCAGGAGACATTCTATCTAGATGGATTTCATAAGTTCAGTCATTTTCTGTGGGACTGTCTGTCCAGGCCTTTCCCAATTCACTTCCCACCACAACCAAAAATGTATTGGGGGTCTTTTAGAAAATTAAGCTTATCTGTGGGAAAAAAAAACCTAGCCCCTTTTAAAATACTAGAGCCCTGAGTTGTGTGTGCTGGAGCGTGTGGGAGAGGCAACGATGTAGGGGTGAAACATTTTTTAAAAATGTCTTTAAAAAATCACAACCCATTAGCATGAAGAAGAAACCCTGTCTCAGCTGCAATCACTCTTAGGCAGGAGCTGTCTGTGGACAGCCCTGTCACCTTTGTCCCCTCCCCTCCTTCAGCAGCTGTGCTCAAGGACCCTTGTCATGCCTGGATTTCTCTGCCAGGCTCTGCAGCTTGTGGCCTGGACAGCTTTAGTTCTAGTCTGGGGCTATACGGATCCGTTGGCCACGCTGCCCTATTACGGAGCAGAAATTGCTTTGATCCTTGGAAGCAGGTTCTGTGCTTATGGTGGGTGAGGTGTAGTGTGTTAAAACCACAAAGCAGAGGTGTGAAGGGCCCTGGGGAGACGGAGAGGAGGCCCCAGATTTGGATTCTCTTTACTCTGCCTAGGATCCCTGCCCTCCTTTTGTTTTCAAGGTATTTGTGTCTCTCTCCTCATGCCCTCCAGCACATCCCGAGCAGAAGTGGAACCTCGGCCGGGGTAGGCCCCTAAGCCCAGGTTGGTTCACATTCCAGGGCCCTGGCCAATCTCTGGGCTGGGGAGCCCTGGCCTCATCACATCAGGGGCCTCTCTGCTGGGCTGTGCCAGAACCTGGTGCAACTTGGGCAATGAGGTATGGGTGGCTCAGGTGTCCTGCAGCTGAGGCAGGGCGGCAGGTGAGATCATCTAGCCAGTCTAACACACCTTCCGTGATAGCTTCCTAGCCCTATTTTAAAGCTTTCCTAGTAGAGCAAAACCATGGGTTCTAAATAGGATTATTTGAATGGAAGGACTTCACACTATTCTTTCTCTTGGAGCAGAAAGATAAGGGTGTAGGTGGGAGTAAGAATAGAGGAAAATGTGGGAGATTACTTAAGAAAATTTGAGAGAGGGAGAAGAAAGGAACCCAGTCTAGGTAACTGGGACCAGTTCATCAGAAGATGTGAGAAAATTTGACATCTAGTGTAACTCTTCTAGCTGTGTAATTACTCAGCATTTGGAAAGTGAATTATTAACCTGATTGTCCATAACAACCATTGAGTAAATACACACTTATAGAGTGCCAAAATTGTACAGTGAACAGATGGGCCAGCAGCCACTTTCCAGGGGCTGTAATCGTGTCTCGGTTCAAGGCTGACCTGGAGGCTCCTTGGTTAGTGAATCATTTACTGAAGAAACCTCAGCGACTTCAGGAAGGGAAGATCCCCACCCCCCACCCCCTGTTCCATGGCCGCTCTTTCAGCATGCTCGTTTAGAATAGACAGCTCTCTGGCAGGAAGAGGCTACTGAACAGCTCTCTATTTCTGAGTATTTAGTGAAGGCTCTTCTCTGCCCAGAATGGTGCTGGGTGGACGGTACAATCTGGGTTCTCAGAAGGCTTGGACTTCAGTTGGGGATCCAGTGTTGGTGAATACATGACGGTCACACGGAGCCCTGGACCCAAGAGTACTATAGTGGTGTGTGGGGGACAGAGAGCGGCTTATCCTCGCTGTCCTGTCGTCTAACCAGAGGCCTTCGTGCCCCAGCCCCCTGAGCTTCAGTGCCCCCCAGAAATCTCAGTCGGGGGGGCCCCCTCCACACTGGAGGAACCACCCCTGCGTCAGCCAAGAGCCGCAGGCCATAAATGCAAAGTATGGTTTAACAAAAGCAGCTTTTGAGTAAGAAAGCTGAGTGGAGTTGTCCTAACCTGTCAACTTCAGATTTCTTTCCTCCTCTCCATAAATCAAAAAACGGTTGGTGGAAGGGAGGGACAGAAGCGTTTCATTTTCGGATTTTGTAAGAAAATAAAATAAAATCAAAAGAACCTGTCCCACGCTGATACCTTACATGCCAGGTTTGAGCCTGAGGCAAATTTTTGTGGCCATGTAATAAGCCTCTTTAAAATGGTGACAGACCCTTGACTCTTTGCCTTGAATTACACTGATAAAAGACATTTTATTGCATTAGAGCCAGGGCAGGAGTACAGGACGGTTCTTGCCTGGTCGGCCTCTTTGAAACGGTGTCAGCCCTGCTGTCCATACCCCCCACTGCCTGACAGGGTTTGCGTGCAATGGTGGCGGAGATCTGTGGGCCGGTGACAGACGGGCCTTTCTACCCAGCAGTCGAAAGTTGAGGTTCTGGAAGCAAAAGGATTTCAGCCTGAGGGGCTTGTTAGGGAGAGTGGAGTGTCTCCCTTTCCTAGTAGACGTAAGAGATCTTGATTGAAGAAGCTCATTGAATCTTAGAGAGATTCAAAATGAAAAATGATCTTGGGGTCTCCTCTGTAGTGTGGGGTTCCTTTAGCTCCCCCCACCCCCACCCCTTGCCTGTGGGGAAGGAGAAGGGGGATTGTGGGTCTCTGTGCAGCGCGGCCAGGTCTCTGAGCCGAGTTCCCGGCGGACCTGTCTAGTGCCTAGAAAGCAGCTGAGATGGTGCGCTCTTGGTTTGGGGTGGGGAGTGTTCTGGTAGCATTGGGTGCTACCCCCACTGAGTCAACAGAGTTACTAAACCCGAGAACAGCCGGCAGCACCCATTCTGTGGCCGGATTGGGGCCTCTCGAATGATTGCAGGTGATACACGTGGGCATTTCTTCTTTATTCAGGAAATTCTTTCCAGGTTGGTCAGTGGTATAAATGAAGGATTAGAAATTGGGTAAAAAGCCAGGAAAACAACCATAAAGCCAAGAGAACAGGCCTTAGATAAAAAAGGCTGTGTCTGCCTGGTCTTTGTTCTGTGGGGCTCTGTCAGAGGTGAGGGCGGAGGCCGCTCTCGGCTGCTGTGTGCCCGGGAGGGGACAGTGCTGAGGGACTGAGGAGGCGCTGGCAGACGCTGGCGGAGCGTGTGGGTGGGCAGAGGCCTGTTTCTGAAAGAAGGACTCGCTGCCTTGGGACAAGGCCTGGCCTCAGCGCTGGAGCCCTCCTTGATTCAATCTCACCTCAGGCGAGAGGGCAGCCTAGTTTTGTTCCTGAAGAAATGTCAGAGCCTGACCTGCTAGACCATTTTTTTTTAAAAAGATTGTAGAGCTTTGAAGCCTTAAATTAGTTCTCATAATTTCTGAGCAGTTCTGTGTTAACCATAGGACATAATAGGTTTTCATTTTGGAAAATGGCCAGTTCTAGTTCTAAGAATCCCTTGGCCAAGATTGTCAGAGGGCGTCAGGCCAGTGGAGTGTGCCTTCCCCTTCCCCCAGTACACGCCCGCACGTCGTCGTCCCAGGAAGGCAAGCAAGGGTCTGGGAGCTAGTGCCGGGCAACACACTCTGCCTCGGCCCATCCAGGGAAGGGGACCTGAGGTGAGGGGTGACCAGGGCCGGAGCCCGGTCCCTGAAAAGGATGGGCACGACTCTTGAGTTCCCGCCCTGTCCTCATGATCTCTGTAGGATGCTCCTGAGAGCTTCCATTTCAGCACTGGGGAGGCGAGGGTAAGAACCTCACCTCGTCCCACAAGATAGCTGTGGTTCCAGAATGGGAGGAAAGGGCTTTGGGAAGCAGAGGGAGCCTTCCACGGGAGCCAGGACACCCTTCCTAAAGAAGGGCCAGGCTGGGAGGCCTGACAGGGCCGTCCCGGGGCTGCCCGTTCTTCTGGGCCTTTCTCTGTGGAAGGCTGCACAGATCGATCCTGGGAGATGAGGGCAGAAGTCTCCCCAGCCCGCGGGGTGGCCGCGCTGCCTGGGCGGGCTCCGGCCTTCCAACCAGGCCTGCCCCCTCTGCCTCTGCAGCAGCAGCAGGGCCCCACCTGGCCAGCGTCCTCCTCCCCCTCCCTGACGCCAAGAGCACCTGAAAGCATCAAGGGTTTTTTTTTTTTAGAAGCACTATGCTTGGTTTTCTGAAGCTTATTCTGGTATTTTTATTTTATTTTTTTTGAGGCGGATGGAAATGGTAACACAGGGGCATACATTAACGTCAGTTGTGAGTTGACGCAGTTAAAAAGACTTGGGGTGGCCTCTTCAGAGGAGTTTGGGAGTTACATGTTCCGTTGGCTTTGATAGGCAAGTCCTTCGCTGCCCTGACTGGTGTTACCAGACTTAAACGTTTGCTAAGCAAATGGTCAGTCTCATGGGATCCACCTTGACAGCCCCAATGCCTTTCCGTCCCCTCGGATGAAAATGCTCATTCCACAGGTCTCTCATAATACTTAACATCAGAAGAAGCTCGTGTAGTTTCACAGCTTTCCAGGGGGCTAGGACAAGGATTCCCCACCCTTCTCTCCATTTTTCAGGAAGGGAAGAGAGGTGTGATGTTGGTGAGGCTGGACATTTTGGGTGAAAAAAACGAACCAGGGGCAACTTCCTTCACCCCTCACCTCTTCTTCTAGCCACAAAGGTGTTACACTGGAGCCCGCCCGAAGGAAACCTGATAAACACACCAAAAAAATCTCACCAATGGAAACTGATAAATTAGAGGGTGATTTTTTCACATTACAGAAAGATTGTTAACTTTTCAAAAGGTTTCGCCACAGGGTTTCTTTAAATAGTGAGCTCCCCCACTGAATGTAAAGTGTTTGTTTACAGATCATTAACTACTTGACTGAGAGGTTGGGGAGGGGGGTGGAGGAAGAAGCTCTTAAAAGGTAAAATGTTGGAAGCCCTGCCAGTTTTCTATGAGCCTGGAAGGGTGATGAGACAGCCCTGAAATTCGGTCGGTTAGCAAATGTGATTCACTTTACAGAAACCCGTTTTACACAGGGCTTTCCAGGAAAGCTGGTCGTGGGCAGGGACCACAGGACACCGGGGCTTTGCCTCCCTGGTTTGAGGTGGATGGGTGAGAACTCTGGCTTTTCTTAGAGTCCTGAGTGTGCCCTCGTGAGCAGTGGGTGCCAGGATGTGGCATGAGGCCGAGCTCTGCCACTGGCCTTCTGGCACGGACAGCAGAGACCTTCTCCCTTGACATTTAGCCTGGGTTCGTGGAGGTTTCTTCCTGGTTCTCTCTGACCTTCAGCCTCTTTGGCTCCGGAAGCAGGTAGGTTTCCTTCCTGAGGCTCAGACAGGTGAGCTTTGCAAGACTGAAGCCCAGGAGGTTGAGCTCCACCTCCGGGATTTACACCGTGCATCTAAGGATAAGCTTGGGGGCAGAACCCAGCCTGCACAGGTCTGTGGGTCACTCCTGATCTCTGCCAGTTCACAAGGGGCACAGACCCATCCGGGCCAACTTCTGGGACAGTTTTTTTCTAATAGTAGGTCTGTTAACTGCATCATCCAAGTCTCTTGCCCAAAATGTTGTCTCAAGGAGACTGCAGCTGGTGAGGGGAACTGGAAAGAGAAGTCACCCACTTAAGCCAGTCTTCTTTTTTTAAAGATGAGAAGACTTAGGGCCAGAAAGGGGAAGAGATTTACTCAAGATCACAAACAGCTGGTGAGTGGCAGAGTTGGCATGGACGAACCTAGATTCCTGGCTTTGTTTGGCAGTCTCTCCAGAGGGGTAAGGCCCTGATGTCCTAAAGGAAGAAGAGAAGAGAGTCGGAGAGCGAGGTTCAGCGGGACTCATGGCCGAATGAATGCACTGGGCAAGGGTATCTTTAAAGGCGGTCTCCAAATTCCCCCAAATAACCTGAAAATACCTGGTAGAGGCAAGCCTATACACACATGCATGCATTTTCTCACCTCACCACACACAAACAAAATCCTCAAATAGGACTCGGCAGGAAGAAGGTGACCCATGTCCTCCCTGTGAAGGAGAAGAGAAGAAAGAAGGAAGAGGAAAATTTTGGAGGGAAGGTGAAGTTGATGATTGAAGAGACAAAGCAGCCTAGGAAAATCTCCACATTTTCTGCACAGTCATTTGTTGAAAATGTGTCAGCAAGTGCAAGCCCATCTTAAACTGGCAACAATACATCTGAAATAGATTATTTAAGCGGGAGAGGCAGGATTGCCAAGAACATGGCTATCAACACTTGTTTGTCTGACTCAGAGGGATAAAACAGTGACTTCCCTCTTAAAGACTACCCACCATTCATCAGGGGAAGGAAAATCGAAGTGGGGGGAAGACAAAGCAGGATGGACAGATGAACTTACCTAGAATTTCACAAGAGTCCATATGACTGTGTCCCTTTTAAGAAAATGTGGTATTTGAAAATAGGAACTTGTGAAAGCTGAAGACTTCACAGAAGCCCCCCAGGGGGTCATTTAGATGACCTTGTCCTCTGTTATCAGAATGAATCAACGTACAATGTTTTGATTTAAGTGTCACCACCTGTTGGCACTTGTTTTGGGCTCTGCTTTGCTCTGGGCATCCATACCTGTGTTTCTTTTGTCTAGAAAGTCCTTCCTATGGGCTCTCCAGGTCTGGTTCCTAAGTTACCTGTTCCCTAACACTACTCTCCTCTCTTCCAAGTGGAAGTAATTTTTCTTCCTTTGAATTTCCCAAGCAGTTTCCCTGAACCTGCCTGGTGACACACTTTCTCTTGGAGCAGAGCGAGTTCTGTCCTGACCTTGTCTTCTCTACTAGATGAAGGTTCCTGTAGCCTGCGTCGGGGTTTCCTCTGTGCTAACCACAGAGGCTAGTCCACTGCTTCGGCTTTATAGGCATTGGGTAAATAATTGTTGAATGTATGCATGAAAGAATGAAGGAAGGAATTTACCCTGGGCACACACGTTTGCATAGTGAAGTACACAGTTAAACAAAGGGGGAAAAACTGTCCTAAGACAATTTGTCTTTTTATGCAGCTGCCCTTCCAATCTCTTCAGCAAGTTCTGCCATTCTAAGGCGAAGCATAATGTGTAATAAAAATTTATCTAATTCACGATCAAGTGAAACTACTTTGGGCCCAGAGCCAAAGAATATTATTGGAGTGAACTTTTTTCAACACCCTAAATTTAACCAGCTGGAATTCTTTTTTTTTTAAGTACCATCCTATTCAACCTTTTGAAATGAAGGATTTGCCTTTTAGTGGGAAATCTGCATTTCAACACAAAGATGGAACACAATGTCTCCAGCTAAGTTATTCTTCAGAAAAGCAAGCTTTTTTTTTTCTTTCTTGAATTATATGCTTTGCTTATGTTAAAGACACAGATTGTAGAAAATTTTGTTTAGGCCTGACAGATTGGTGGCGTGCATTTTTCACATTTTTATAGATAAAGGGGCATGAAAGATGTCATCTCTCCACCCCCCCACCCCACCCCATAGAGTGAATGTATAGGGTAAGAACTCTTAAAAGGTGAAGTTAGTACTGTGTTGTTTAGATAATCAAGGCTCTGAGAGAACAGAATTGGTCAAAAAAGAAAATGAGTTTTTAAATGAGTGATCGATGAAACTGAAGTCACTGGTGAAGTATCTAGGAATGTAAGAAGCACCACCGAGTTTCAGCCAAGGGATTCTGCAGTGTGATGTCTCTAGAATTCTTCCTTGCTTTCATTTGTCCAGGATACACTCTCTAAAGAGCATCACGATTCCGTAAAACCTTAGTGAGTGAAAAAG
Organism: Saccopteryx leptura; assembly: GCF_036850995.1. Taxonomy (NCBI): domain Eukaryota; kingdom Metazoa; phylum Chordata; class Mammalia; order Chiroptera; family Emballonuridae; genus Saccopteryx; species Saccopteryx leptura. The sequence continues at coordinate 257,631,993 of NC_089505.1, forward strand.
CAGTGATGAGAGAATGCTCATGGAAGTGTTCGTTTCCAGAACAAAAGGGAATGTGATTTTGACAATTCTGGAAGGTTAAGAAGTCTATTAGCAATGGTGAAGCTGGCGTATTTTCAGTTTAGTCTTGACATGGCTCAAGACATAGACATAGCTCATGTTTGCTGTGGAACAAATAAGGCACAGAATCTGAGAGAGGAGAGCTTATTTCTATTGTAAACTGAGGGTCATGAACTAGAAGGACATTCAGTGGATTTGATTTTGATTAAAGAAGCCCTCGCCCAGACTAGCTGTACAGTCGTAATTTTTGTGACTTGGACCCGGTAATATTTGATAGAACTGGAATTGGGTCTTTCAGGGAACTTGACAAACTTTCAGGATGCACTTTAAGTGTAGTCTAGAAGTTGGCTACTAGCTGGGCGGGGAGAAGACGTGAGAATGTGGAGTGGGAAGAGGTGGTAAGGATCCTTTATTTTGGTCTGTCACCAATTCAGAGATCCTTCTTATCCTAGTGGGTTGTCATCCATCCTCTTCTTGAAGTCCCAGAGTGGAAAGGAGATCACAGTTTCAGAAGGTAGCCATTCCTCTTCAGGACAACTTGACTTCTTTTGTGCCTTTTCTCATTGGACAAACAGCAAAATTATCTTAAAAATACATTTTAGTGAACAGCAAACATCTGTACATCTATGTATTGCTAGTGAGGCCTGGGGTTTAAATACCTGATAAAAGTTGGGCACCCTGGGCAGTCATTAAGTGTGTTGGAAATGATGCTTCATCCTTAACTGTTTGGGCACATTTGTAGGTCAGCTGTGTTAGTATACAGTAATGTGGATGTATTACATACCTAGTGATTAGTTTCAGAAACAAATAGTATGTCAGTAGTAAACCTAAAACTTGGTTTATACCTTAAATTCCAGGGACATCCAGCAGGGCTCATAGAGCTCTGTATCAAAAGTTGGTTCTCAATGTATATAGAAATGTAGAGAAACCAAGGCTTACGTAACATTAAGTCAAAACCCTTCCCAATTATTTTGCGTATTTTTAATGAGACCCATAAAATAAATTTGTTCTTTTTTATTCAGCCAAAGGAAGCACCTTATGCAACCTAACAATGCATAAAGCATTTCTGAAGCCCCAAGCAGAGATGCCAGGCCTGGAGAGGCCTTGATGAAACGGAACAGGTTAGAACACCTTTCACCAGAGGAACCAAGGCATTTAAAAGGTTGATTCAGAAGAGGGCCACACATCACCTGTGAGAGTCCAGGAAGGGACACAAGTCCAGTGCTTGCTCCTCCACGCAGGGTGCCCTGGCTGCATCCCCGGACATTCCAGCTTTTCTGGGAGCAGTGAGGCTGCCACCTGCCTCAACCAGGCTGGTGTGAATGTTGTCTTATTATGCAAAGAGCGTTTCCTACAGGATGGAGAGCCAAGGCCTGTTTTCTGTCCTGGTCCGTGAGGGAGAGGGGACCTCAGATTCCACATGGAGCGATCCCTAGGCATTCCCAGTCTGGCTCTACTTCTGACTGCCCTGGTCCTAAAGGAGGTGGTTCCCAGACAGAAGGGACAGCAACCTCCCAGGCCCTGGAACTCTGCCAGGGGAACATCAGAGCTTCCAGCTTCCATGTTTCCCCTTCCCGAAGAAGGCGCTTGTTAAACTGGATTGTGCATCTGAATCACCCACCTGGTGGGCTTGTTAAACACTAGTTGCTGCCTCCTGACCCTGCACCTTGTTTCTGATTCAACAGGTCTGAGGTGAGACCTGAGAGGGTGCATTTGCAACAAGTTCCAAGCGATATAGATGCTGGGGCTGGGGCTGTGCTTTGAGAACCCCTGCCCTAAGGGCTCCACCATGGAAATAGAGAGACCACAACTGGGCTACCCACTTCCCATCCAGCCGCCAAGCCCATCTCGCTCGGGGGTGGGGGGGTGGGGGATGAAAATGCAGGTGGAAGAAGAAGCCTTCAACCAGGGGTGACCTGGGAAGGCAGAGCTGCACGTTGAGTGTGTTGCTTAGAAGCATTGTGAGACTTCACTCTGCCTAAACTGTGATGAAATAATTGAAAGCATCATAGTAAGAAGTTAAACCCTAGGGAGGCTATTAACAGTTTAGCATTTCCAGTCCCTGTGGGAATGTTGATCCTCCTCACCAAGGAGAGTGCTGTGGACGGGTTCTGTGGGAGAGGCAGCGGGGTGGGCTGGGGCTCCCCCTGCCTTTGTTTTGACACTCTTCCTGGGGGAGGAGCAACTCAAGTGTGAGTCTGCCTCACAGAGACAGTGTCAGGGGCTCACTAGGTGCATCCGGGGTGGTTTCTCTTCAGCTGGCTTAACTCTGCAGGGTGGAGACAGAGGGGCGAGCTAGGAGTTGCAGGAAGCAGATTAGGTGTTATTTTCAAGTTTGAAACCAAGTCAGTTCACTTGGACCTTTGGAAAGGTCCACTCAACCCCTCTGGGCTGGACTCTTCCCCCAGCAGGTTAAGACAGTTGTTTCTCCTAATGGGTCAGGTGAAAGAGAGCCCTCCTCGCTGGCACTTCTTGGTCTGTGGAGACCAGGGCAGGGATGGCGGAGGGGAGGAAACAGATGGGTAGCCTAGGAAAGTGCCCTGGACGGGGTAGTCAGGAGGCTAATTCAGATCCACACTTTGTGGCTACCCAAGAGTATATAGCTGTAGGCCAGTCACTTAATTTCTCAAAGCCTTAGTTTCCCCAGTTGTAAAGTGAGGGCATAGATTTGGTGATCTCTTAGGTTTCTTACAACTCAAGAAAACAAAAGTCAAACCAAACCACCATGCCAGGTGTTCAGCACTCTCCTGGGTGAGCCCTCACTGTGCCCTGTGGCCCTGCGCTCTGGGGAGCCGGGCAGGCTGCAGGCTTGAAGCTCAGCTTGCTCGAGGCCAGCAGGTATGTGGACAGGTTTGGCGACCAGAGATACACACAAGTACTCAGGCCTGGATGAGGTTAAGGTAATGGTTGCTGGAGGCCTTGGGAGGCACCTCAGGGTCTCTTCCCAGGACGAGTGGCAGGGAATTTGAAGTCAGACTCTCCCTGTCTAATTACTTTACAAGGTCCAAGTACCTTGTTGCTTTTTTACTAAGGTCACAGAGGTACCTCAGTTGTGTGGGTCACTTAAGAAAAGAATTTTAGTCTTGGCAACAAGCACTTATTACATAGCTGAGACAAGTATAAGTACAAAAATGAATTCTCAGATTTCTTGCTGGAAAACACTAGACTCAATCTGTAGTTAATTCTACACTATACATACTCTCGATTCGTTTAAAACAAACCGTGGAAACATACTTATTTTCATACTCATTTTCTGAGCCCAGTCTTCCTGCCTTCCTTAGTTCGTTTTGGGGTATTTATTTCGTTTGGGGTCAGAGAGGAGGACGTGGTCTTGGGCTGGGTGAAGCCTCCTCAGCAGCCTCCTTAGCTGTCCAGCTAACAGATTTGTGCCCTCTAAGAGTTACCATGAGCCACATGCCGTTGTTACCCACCAGGTCCTCGTGAAAGGAACCCTTGTGCCGAATGCCCTGGCTGTTCTTGGTGATGTGATCTATGGAAGGAGAACAGGATGTATTTTACACTCGAGACCTGCTGTCCTAAAGTACAACAACAACACTTTTAAGTGCTCTTCATATTAAGCTAATGGAAAACATTCTCGGTGTACTCACCATCAAAGTCTGTTTTTCTTCTCTCCCGCCTCCCCCAATCATCACAGACTCCAAACCTCTAGAACACACCGAGCTCTCCTGCTCCACCTGTCCTCCACCCTGTCTCAACGTTGACCTCTCTGTGCTTGGTTAGCTCAAGGTGGACTTAGAAAAGCTAGGAATTTACCACATAAACCACATATTCCCCATGTCGCATAGACCAAATATTTCCTTTCTCACAAAAAGTTTCGGGACTAGAAATGCTTGATTTACTGCTCGATTTATGTTTATTAGTGTGAGAAGTCATTTCTTCCTCACCGGAGTGCAACAAAGTGCAGTAGAATGGAGGACATGGGCCGCTATACTGGAATGTTGGTTGTCACCCCGTCATTTAATGGGAGGGTTACTCATCCCAGAAGTCTAACTGTTATTCTGTACTGTTTTGTGTCTATATGGGGGGTTCCACTGGTAGCAGTGTGGCTCAACTAGGTCCTAAAGTGCCTCAGGTGTCTCTGTCATTGAAGGTGCTTTCATAAACACAGCGTGGGGAGAGGGGGCAGTAGGACAGGAAAGAGGAAGGCAGAGTGGGACTCTGTTCGAAAAAGAATGATTCACAAACCCACTCATTTTCTATGAGCATACTGTATTTTGCTTGGGCTTGTCTATAAAGTAAAGTAAATGTATGCATGTAACTCAGCCTTGCAGATAAATCCCCCATTTTACCAGCCTACCTATAATATTACCAGTTTCCCCTTGCTGTTTACACATCTTACTACAAAACAATAGTCAAGCAGTAACCAACAAGCAAATGAATGAAAGAACCACCCCCAATACCTTAAAACACACAAACAAAAACACCTCTTTCCTTTTGTCAAAAAGACCAAAATAAAAATATAACTGTAGGAAATAACTCATCACTGGTCTTTTGATATAGGCATTGGGCCTGTTAACTATCTGCAAGGCTGTTGTAATGATGTTTATTTTATTGCAATTGAAATGTGATATCCTGTGGTTTATGATGCACATTGTTTAAAGCTTTAGTGCTTGATTTTGTTTTCGTTTTTTTCACAGATAAACTTCTGCACTGGAGGGGCCTTTCCTCTCCCCGTTCTGCACATGGAGCCCTAATCCCCACGCCCGGGATGAGTGCAGAATATGTCCCGCAGGGTATTTGTAAGTTGAGCATTATTTCTTCTATAAATGTCCATGTGTATAGAGATGGGAGTTGCTGGAAATTATCCTTACATTTTAAGTACTGAAGGAGTTACTTCCAAAATAGATTGGCATCTGCATATGCATTATTCCATTACTCACTTGGCACCTGGCCCCCACGCCACTCAGCTTTTCCCTCCCGTTTTCTTTCTCTCCATTCTGAGGGCACAGAGCTGACAGCAGCTCGTCCCTGTGGGCTCTCCTCCCCAGGGTCTTGTCTGGCTCCATGGCTGGTGACTGCATATGCCTGTGTGGTCAGAGCCCATTTTATTGCTGGTCAGTCACTCCTGTGACCTCATTGAAGACTTTGAATAATTCCATGGCATACATTTTTAGCAGAGGCTAGAACCAAAGAGAGTCAGTTCAGACTTACTCCAAAGTTATTCTCATGCATGTTATATATGCATTTACATGTGTATTTAAACATGGTGTATTTTTATATATGTGTGTGGTGCATTATATATGTGCATACATATGTAATTTCTACTTGTTCTTCTCCTAGTTTTAGGGGAAAATGCACAGCATTGTTGTTAAAATTCTAAGATACCATCACCACCACCACCAGCACCACCACCCTCACTCCCATAGCCACAGCCACCATCACCACCACAGCCACCAACCACGACTTGTTTCAAGCCAAATTTGATAGTGGAGATCTTTTTATGAAAGTTAGATTTGTATGTTTATAAAAATGTTTTTTGAAAGACACTGTTTTGGAAGGTAATGCAGTTTGCTGCTTTATGTAGGAATACATGGTATGAGTTACACATGGCTAAAAAGTTGGATGGAGGGTGGGATTGGGGGGGGGTGCTGATTCTACCCCAAACACACAGAAAAGCAGGCTCAAGAAAAAAAGAAGCGTGCCATATAATTTTTACCTAAGGAAAAAAAAATTTATCTTGAAAGTAAATGAAAAAGAGCCTGCTGTGGGAAGAAAAAAAGAAAGGGAAAGTGTCATAGAAGAGAATAGGAAGAGCAAGGTGCCGGAGCTGAGGCTGCAGAGGGGGCTGGTTTCTAGATGGAGGAATACAGGACCTGTGAGTGGTGTAGCTGAGGCTGTAGAGGGGCTGGTTTCTCGCTGGGAGGAATACAGGACCTGTGAGTGGTGTAGCTGAGGCTGCAGAGGGGGCTGGTTTCTAGATGGAGGAATACAGGACCTGTGAGTGGTGTAGCTGAGGCTGCAGAGGGGGCTGGTTTCTAGATGGAGGAATACAGGACCTGTGAGTGGTGTAGCTGAGGCTGCAGAGGGGGCTGGTTTCTCGCTGGGAGGAATACAGGACCTGTGAGTGGTGTAGCTGAGGCTGCAGAGGGGCTGGTTTCTAGATGGAGGAATACAGGACCTGTGAATGGTGTCTGCGGGGCAGGGCCAGGACCTGAGACCAGAGTTAAAGCCAGTCGTTTATTTTTGTTAACTCCTAGGTAATCCTGGGTAACAAAGAGTTATTGTGTGAATTACACAAGCCCTTGGGTCCTGAGGGATGGGTGGTGCAGGGGTTAAAAGCACCTCCTCTGCCCCCCCCCCCCCAATCCCACCCCCCACACCACACTGGGCCTTCGCCTGGTTAGGTCACAGATTGCAGAGGGTAGGGGTTGGACTCACGGTTTCCAGTCCCTACATGCTCACTGGGTGCTGGGTGAGGAGAGCTCTCCTTGTTTGGCGAGGGGCCCCTGGGGCCCCACACTTAGCTGTGGGAAAAGAGCCACCCTTGGAGGGAAGGGGAAGGAAGAAAGTGGGGCAGTAGAAAGGAGGAGGAGCCGGGTGGCCAAGGGCTGCTGGCCTGGGAATCAGTTTAGTTCTTTCTCTTCCACTTGACCCCTGAGGGCAGGGAGTTTGATTTGAGGGGTAGGAATCAAGGAGCCTGACATGGAACTCCTGTCTTCCTTGCTTGCTGCCAAGGGAGGGTGCTGGCGTCCATGCCGGCAGGACCAGTTTAGGAGTGACCAAAGCAAGGTATGTGGAAATGGGCTGTGGGGTTCCAGAAAGCTCTAGAGCCAAGCTGACCCCTACCCCACTCAGCTGCCTTAACCAGGCTTTCAGAGCACTTACCTTGTGGCCTCCCTGCTGCTGGGCACAGTCCTGGTCCTTCAAATAGCACCTCTGGGCTTTCCCGCGGCCTAGCATAAGATCTGGGTCCTGAATTCTAGGTTCTTTCTTGCCCTGGATGCCCTTCTGGGTGTGTAATGTGGTTCGTCCTGGTCGTGATGAAAACTCACATTCACGTTGGACTTAAAAGTTTACAGAGGGCTTTTTTATACATATGTCTGTCATTTGAGCCTCACAATTCTTGAAGGTACTGTTTTTAGTGCTCATTTTACAGACAGGAAACCTAAGGCTCAGAGACATTAAGTGACTGTCCCAGAGCCACAAGCTAGTAAGTAGTAGATGCTGAGGTCCAGCTTCAGATCTCCTTTTTCTTCTAAATCCTGAGGCTTCAATCATGTGACTTTTAAAATCAGCCGTCAAACTAGAAACGGGGTCATTCCTTCCCATACAGTAAAATGAAATGAAATAAAATAAAAGTCAGTAGGTGAGCTAATAAACTTATTTTAACTGTTTGGATGCCTGAGTTCCTGCTTGGGGCCAGGTCTCAGTTTATTGCTCTCGATCAAAACAATCCTGGTGATTGCCCAATGAGGCTCTCAAATTGAGAAGTTGATTTTCATCAGAGTAAATGAAGAATATTATTATATTTTACAAGTCAATAAATCAATGTAGCCCTAATTTTGCCACGCAGGAAATCAATTCTGGTCTTTCTAAACCATCAAAGATGTTATGAACAAAGTAATTTCACAAATTATGGCAAGTAACACATTTATTGATGACTGCAGTTTAGGAATTTAGAATCTGTGAGCACTGTAATATAATATAGTACACTGGCGTGAGCCGAGTGAAATACAGATTCTATGGGGAAACTGTAATGCATCATTTGCTATTAGTGGACTGGTAATAATTACCAGTTTCAAAGCAGCTCTTTCCATGTAATCTTTAGTCTCAATAGGAACAGCCCTTCTCATTGACATTATGATTACACTAGCTGCCCTCCTGATATAGAATATCTAGTTGATGGGAATGCTAAAATGTGATAGCGAACACTGTGTGCTGTATGCTCATTAGAAGACAAAATGCCATTTTCTCTGACCTGATGTACGGGTAACGGCGCAGTGTTAACATATTGTAGCGTGATCACATCACTGGCTCTGAAAACAAAATTTGAGGGAGCTCAGGGCAGCAAAATAAAAATGGGCTTTTCTCAGTTAAACCTTTTTGAAAAGATCCAGACGAGACCCTTGATGTAGTGCTACATAGATCTTGGCATTTCTCAATGGCCACATTCATGGCATGTGGGTCCAGTGCCAGGTTTCAATAGAATATTAAAAGGTAGAATATGATTTTTTAAGGCATTTGGAGCGATGAAAGTGTTAAGGACTTGCTTCAGCTGACAAATCTTTTTTACTCACCCATTTCAGATTGTCAGACTAAATATATGACAATAAGCCGGAGTCCTAGAGAGGCAAAGGAGAAAGCCACCAAGGGTCACAGTAGTTGGAACTAGATTGTTTTTTTTTTTTACTGCCTATTTAGGGCCAAAGTAAAAAAAAAATTTATGAAAATACTCTCAATGATGCTTTTTATTTCCCTTTGAAGAGAAGAAGCAAACAAAAATAGGCAGATAATGTGATACTAATGTCAGCATTTTCTTTCAAAATCTTTTCTGCCTTTTTTTCTCCCTCCATATTAGGCAAATGTTTAAAACCCAATTTTGGTATCTTATCATCTAATTTTGTTAAAGAGATTTACCCAAGAGTGGGATATATTGAGTGAGATTATAAATGCATTGTAAAGTAAATTACAGGGTCAGGGCAGGGAGTCCATTATTCAGACAAGTGCTTGAGTGAGGCTGGCTTGTTCTGGAATATGCATGTTTGGGGCTCTGGAGAAGACCCTGCTGGCTTTCCGTTCTGACTTGCTAAATGGAGGAGTCATAATTGATTAATTCCTCATTCCCACTCTAGTTCATGCTAATTTTTTTTTTTTCTTCTTCTTAAAAAGTTGCTAGCCAAGGTTTTCGGGCCCCTCTGAGGGGCTAGAGCTTGTTATTTTTCATTTATGTTCTATACACTGTCTTTTTTTTGGACTCCCTGGGAAGTTATCTATTTTTCCCTTCCTGTCCTTTGGCCACCAACATTTGCACCCTCTTTAATGCTGCAGTCGACTGGTAAACTGTTAGTTACGCCCTTGGTGTATATGTGATTTTTTGTTTGCTTGTTTGTTTTTTATTTTTTAATTTAGCTATCTCCAAAAAGGAACGATTGTGAAGTCAAGCTGGCTCCTCTTGCCAAAGTGGCATTTACCACTCTTGGGTTCTCTTCAGTGAGAGAGAGAAATAACGTGACTTCAGCAGGGCCCCTCTCCAGACATGTTGGCTACTAGCCAAAGAGTTGACTAGCTGAACTGTATCTTTCTGTTTCTTTCTCAACTGAAGCTGAGGCTCAGCCCAGGGCACAGGATGTTGTATAATTTGGTTCACGTTGTTCGCCTCTCAAAATAATGAGGAGGAGGATAGTGTAGCATTTCTCAGCCTGCTGCCGGTCATCATGCTGGCTGCTTTAACTGTTCTTAAACTACGCTGCTTGTGTCTGCTTAAGTTGGCACCGGCCTCTCCTCCTAACTCTAGGCTTGCATTTGTTTGGGGTACAGCTCCTAAAGATTTGACATGACCTGTTGGCTAAATCCAAATTAAACTTCTCTTTTGAGATTTTCACAACATCCCTTGAAATAAAAATGAGAGTCCTCGTTGGGCATTGTGGAACCAGAATTGGGACTCACTGACCCTCACACAGGCTGGGATGAGAGTTTTGTTTTGTTTTGTTTTTATAGAGATAGAGTCAGAGAGAGGGATAGATAGGGACAGACAGGAACAAAGAGAGATGAGAAGCATCAATCATTAGTTTTTCGTTGCGACACCTTAGCTGTTCATTGATTGCTTTCTCATATGTGCCTTGACCAGGGCACTACAGCCGACCGAGTAACCCCTTGCTCAAGCCAGTGACCTTAGGTCCAAGCTGGTGAGCTTTGCTCAAACCAGATGAGCCCGCGCTCAAGCTGGCGACCTCAGGGTCGCGAACCTGGGTCCTCCACATCCCAGTCCAACGCTCTATCCACTGTGCCACCACCTGGTCAGGCTGGGATGAGAGAATATTGGAGTACCTTCTCAATTTTCACAATATCAACAATTAGTGTATTTCAGGCTAAAATGAAAAGCATCTCTAGGGCCATAGAGAATTGTAATGAGTTGACCTTCTCTTTTTTGATATCTCTATGAAATGATTGTCTATTTAGAAAGTTCACCTGCCACCCAGGGGGAAATAGACAATGGGATTTAGGAAGCTGAAAAGTTTCCCTTAGGTCACCTTGCCCGAGTCCCTCACTTAACAAATGAGCAAACGAAAACAGATGAAATGGCTTCCTCAGACCACAGCTGGTGAAACACTGGGAAGTTCAGAAGATGTTTGCTATGGTTCCCTAGACTGTAAGGATCATCATTCTCAAGCTTGAAGTGGTCTAGATTTTTCTGCTTTGGAGACTGGATTTAAAATTCTTAGAACTGAGTTAAATGGCAGGAAAACTGATTCGACAAATATTTATTGGGCAACAACCACTGGATATGCCAGGTACCATGAAGGCACAGGGGATAAGTCAGGGGGGCTCAGGCCTTGGGGTTGAGGTCTAGGGGTCAGGGAAGGCTGCAGGTAGAACATAAATAAGCAATTGCTGATGCCTTCCTCCATGATTAAACATTGATGTTGGTGTTGTATTATTTTGCAGGTAAAGATGAGCCCAGCAGCTATACATGTACAACTTGCAAACAGCCATTCACCAGTGCATGGTTTCTCTTGCAACACGCACAGAACACTCATGGATTAAGAATCTACTTAGAAAGCGAACACGGAAGTCCCCTGACCCCGCGGGTTGGTATCCCTTCAGGACTAGGTGCAGAATGTCCTTCCCAGCCACCTCTCCATGGGATCCATATTGCAGACAATAACCCCTTTAACCTGCTAAGAATACCAGGATCAGTATCCAGAGAGGCTTCCGGCCTGGCAGAAGGGCGCTTTCCACCCACTCCCCCCCTGTTTAGTCCACCACCGAGACATCACTTGGACCCCCACCGCATAGAGCGCCTGGGGGCCGAAGAGATGGCCCTGGCCACCCATCACCCGAGTGCCTTTGACAGGGTGCTGCGGTTGAACCCAATGGCTATGGAGCCTCCCGCCATGGATTTCTCTAGGAGACTTAGAGAGCTGGCAGGGAACACGTCTAGCCCACCGCTGTCCCCAGGCCGGCCCAGCCCTATGCAAAGGTTACTGCAACCATTCCAGCCAGGTAGCAAGCCGCCCTTCCTGGCGACGCCCCCCCTCCCTCCTCTGCAATCTGCCCCTCCTCCCTCCCAGCCCCCGGTCAAGTCCAAGTCATGCGAATTCTGCGGCAAGACGTTCAAATTTCAGAGCAACCTGGTGGTGCACCGGCGCAGCCACACGGGCGAGAAGCCCTACAAGTGCAACCTGTGTGACCATGCGTGCACGCAGGCCAGCAAGCTGAAGCGCCACATGAAGACGCACATGCACAAGTCATCCCCCATGACGGTCAAGTCCGACGACGGCCTATCCACCGCCAGCTCCCCGGAACCCAGCACCAGCGACCTGGTGGGCAGCGCCAGCAGCGCGCTCAAGTCCGTGGTGGCCAAGTTCAAGAGCGAGAACGACCCCAACCTGATCCCAGAGAACGGGGACGAGGAGGAAGAGGAGGACGACGAAGAAGAAGAAGAAGAGGAGGAAGAGGAGGAGGAGGAGCTGACAGAGAGCGAGAGGGTGGACTATGGCTTCGGGCTGAGCCTGGAGGCGGCGCGCCACCACGAGAACAGCTCGCGGGGCGCTGTGGTGGGCGTGGGCGATGAGGGCCGTGCCCTGCCCGACGTCATGCAGGGCATGGTGCTCAGCTCCATGCAGCACTTCAGCGAGGCCTTCCACCAGGTCCTGGGTGAGAAGCATAAGCGCGGCCACCTGGCCGAGGCTGAGGGCCACAGGGACACTTGTGATGAAGACTCGGTGGCCGGCGAGTCGGACCGCATAGACGATGGCACTGTTAATGGCCGCGGCTGCTCCCCGGGCGAGTCGGCCTCTGGGGGCCTGTCTAAAAAGCTGCTACTGGGCAGCCCCAGCTCGCTGAGCCCCTTCTCCAAGCGCATCAAGCTCGAGAAGGAGTTCGACCTGCCCCCAGCCGCAATGCCCAACACTGAGAACGTGTACTCACAGTGGCTCGCCGGCTACGCAGCCTCCAGGCAGCTCAAAGATCCCTTCCTTAGCTTCGGAGACTCCAGACAATCGCCTTTCGCCTCCTCGTCGGAGCACTCCTCGGAGAACGGGAGCTTGCGCTTCTCCACACCGCCCGGGGAGCTGGACGGAGGGATCTCGGGGCGCAGCGGCACGGGAAGTGGAGGGAGCACGCCCCATATTAGTGGTCCGGGCCCGGGCAGGCCCAGCTCAAAAGAGGGCAGACGCAGCGACACTTGTGAGTACTGTGGGAAAGTCTTCAAGAACTGTAGCAATCTCACTGTCCACAGGAGAAGCCACACGGGCGAAAGGCCTTATAAATGCGAGCTGTGCAACTATGCCTGTGCCCAGAGTAGCAAGCTCACCAGGCACATGAAAACGCATGGCCAGGTGGGGAAGGACGTTTACAAATGTGAAATTTGTAAGATGCCTTTTAGCGTGTACAGTACCCTGGAGAAACACATGAAAAAATGGCACAGTGATCGAGTGTTGAATAATGATATAAAAACTGAATAGAGGTATATCAATACCCCTCCCTCACTCCCACCTGACACCTCCTTTTTTCACCATCCCCTTTCCCCATGGTCCTCCAGCCCCAATCCTGGTAGGATTTTTTTCTAGTCCCATGTGATTTAAACAAACAAACAAAAACAAACAAACAAACAAACAGAAGTAACAGAAGCTAAGAATATGAGAGTGCTTGTCACCAGCACACCTGTTTTTTTTTTTTCTTTTTTTCTTTTTCTTTTTTTTTCCTTTATGTTCTCACCGTTTGAATGCATGATCTGTATGGGGCAATACTGTTGCATTTTACGCAAACTTTGAGCCTTTCTCTTGTGCAATAATTTACATGTTGTGTATGTTTTTTTTTTTTAAACTTAGACAGCATGTATGGTATGTTATGGCTATTTTAAATTGTCCCCGATTCGTTGTTGAGCAAAAATGTTGCTGTTTCCAGTTCCGTTCTGAGAGAAAAAGAGAGAGAGAGAGAAAAAGACCATGCTGCATACATTCTGTAATACATATCATGTACAGTTTTGTTTTATAATGTGAGGAGGAAAACAGTCTTTTGATTAACCCTCTATAGACAGAAAAGTTAGTGCTGAAAGAAAATCTCTATGAGCTAAATGTCTGTCTCTAAAGGGTTAAATGTATTAATTGGAGAGAAAAGAAAGGCCTTGAATTGACAAATTAACAGAAAAAAAAAAGAAGTTTATTCTGTCATTTGGTTTTAAAATATGAGTGCCTTGGATCTATTTAAACCACATTGATGGTTCTTTCTACTTGTTATAAACTTGTAGCTTAATTCAGCATTGGGTAAGGTAATAAACCTTAGGACCTAGCATATAATTCTATATTGTATTTCTCACAACAATGGCTACCTAAAAATATGACCCATTATATCTTAGTTAATCATCATTTTCCCTTTAGTTTAATCTTGTAAGCAAAACTGATTATACCAGTATAAAAGCTATTTGCTCCTGGTGAGAGCTTAAAAGAAATGGGCTGTTTTGCCCAAAGTTCTTTTTTTTTTTTTTTTAATGATGATTACATTGAATGTGCAACGTGCAAAAGCCCTGGAACACGATTAAATACACGAGTAAGGAATTTATTTCATGAAGATACTTGTTTTAAATAATGTCTTTTAAAAAATTTCTGGCACCAAAAGAAATAGATCCAGACCCACTTGGTTGTCAAAGGGACAATCAGATTATAAACTTTGAGACCTCATATACGGTATTAAACAGAAGAGGCTGGCAATAAGGCTCGACAGAGGGTAACAGGAAAAAAAATTAAGTGATTTATTAGCACAATGTGGTACTATTTGCCATTTTAAACTAGAACCAGGTGTATAAGCTAATATTGATACAATGATGATTAACTATGAATTCTTAAGACTTGCGTTGAAATGTGACATTCTTAAAAAAGAAGAGAAAGAATTTTAAGAGTAGCAGTATATATGTCTGTGCTCCCTAAAAGTTGTACTTCATTTCCTTTCCATATGCTGTGTGCTATTTGTGTTAACATGGAAGAGGATTCATTGTTTTTATTTTTAATTTTTTTAATTTTTTTTTTGATTAAGCTAGCATCTGCCCCAGTTGGTGTTCAAATAGCACTTGACTCTGCCTGTAATATCTGTATCTTTTCTCTAATCAGAGATACAGAGGTTGAGTATAAAATAAACCTGCTCAGATAGGACAATTTAAGTGCACTGTACAATTTTCCCAGTTTACAGGTCTATACTTAAGGGAAAAGTTGCAAGAATGCTGAAGAAAAATATTGAACACAATCTCATTGATGAGCATTTTTACAAAAAAACAAAAAAAACAAACCTAAAACTTTGCCAGCCATTTACTTGACTAATGAGCTTACTTACTTGGACTCAACATTGCAAGAGCTGTGAATGGAAAACAGACTACACTTAACATAGAAATGAATGATTGCTTTTGCTTCTACAGTGCAAGAATTTTTTTGTACAAAACTTTTTTAAATATAAATGTTAAGAAAAAAGTTTTTTAAAAAACACTTCATTATGTTTAGGGGGGAACTGCATTTTAGGGTTCTATTGTCTTGGTGGTGTTACAAGACTTGTTATCCATTTAAAAATGGTAGTGGAAATTCTATGCCTTGGATATACACCGCTCTTCAGGTTGTAAAAAAAGAAACATACATTGGGGAAAGGTTTAAGATTATATAGTACTTAAATATAGGAAAATGCACACTCATGTTGATTCCTATGCTAAAACACATTTATGGTCTTTTTTCTGTATTTCTAGAATGGTATTTGAATTAAATGTTCATCTAGTGTTAGGCACTATAGTATTTATATTGAAGCTTGTATTTTTAACTGTTGCTTGTTCTCTTAAAAGGTATCAATGTACCTTTTTTGGTAGTGGAAAAAAAAAGACAGGCTGCCACAGTATATTTTTTTAATTTGGCAGGATAATATAGTGCAAATTATTTGTATGCTTCAAAAGAAAAAAAAAAGAGAGAGAGAAACAAAAAAGTGTGACATTGTACAGATGAGAAGCCATATAATGGCAGTTTGGGGGAGCCTGCTAGAATGTCACACGGATGGCTGTCATAGGGGTTGTACATATCCTTTTTTGTTCCTTTTTCCTGCTGCCATACTGTATGCAGTACTGCAAGCTAATAACGTTGGTTTGTTATGTAGTGTGCTTTTTGTCCCTTTCCTTCTATCACCCTTACATTCCAGCATCTTACCTTCATATGCAGTAAAAGAAAGAAAGAAAAAAAGGGAAAAAAAAATCACAATGTTTTGCAGTTTTTTTCATTGCCAAAAACTAAATGGTGCTTTATATTTAGATTGGAAAGAATTTCATATGCAAAGCATATTAAAGAGAAAGCCCGCTTTAGTCAATACTTTTTTGTAAATGGCAATGCAGAATATTTTGTTATTGGCCTTTTCTATTCCTGTAATGAAAGCTGTTTGTCGTAACTTGAAATTTTATCTTTTACTATGGGAGTCACTATTTATTATTGCTTATGTGCCCTGTTCAAAACAGAGGCACTTAATTTGATCTTTTATTTTTCTTTGTTTTTATTTTTTTTTATTTGGATGACCAAAGGTCATTACAACCTGGCTTTTTATTGTATTTGTTTCTGGTCTTTGTTAAGTTCTATTGGAAAAACCACTGTCTGTGTTTTTTTTGGCAGTTGTCTGCATTAACCTGTTCATACACCCATTTTGTCCCTTTATTGAAAAAAATAAAAAAATTAAAGTACACAATGTAAGCTTCTTGTGTCCTCATTTGACACACTCTGTAAAATTACTTTCAAGAAAATAACAGGTTTTAAGAGAAGGCCAGTTAGTCTTTTTCAAGATAATTTCTGTGGGCATTTTGATGCATGTATCATACCCTAAAGGAACATAAAATACTGACTAAATTAAAATAGACATATCTCAAACCATGGAAATAGTTTTTAGACTTTATAGCCCTAGAATAATTTTCAAGAAATGGAAGGTATTTTGTATTTTCAGTCTGATGTTAAAAACTTTCCCTCCATCTCTTAGCAGAAATCCATTCAGATATAAATGAAAACTTAGTGGTAATAGCATCTTAAGCCTTTATTTCATTTGGATTTTTTTGCTGTTATTGTCTAAAAGTTCTTTTCTATTCTCCCAAGCCCATCCTACCTTACAGCATAATGTAAACAAGGTTTTGTTAAAAAAAAAGAGTCAGCTTTTTCCTTCCCACATAAGAGCCTTTCCTCATGTCAAAAATAAATAAACTTCGTAAATCTAAAACTCCAGAAATGAAGGCATCAGGTAAGAGAGAGAGAGAAGAGAAGGAAAGCAATAAACAGGAGTTTAGCCAGATGTGGCCAAATCTATGGACTCAGCCACTGATTTCCTGAGATGTCTGGATGGTTTGCCTTGTGATTTGGAGATGCTAGGGACCCTAGATGGGAAAGATCTTTTAGGTATTTTTATAGGGTCTTCTTGGCTGATATCAAAGGAAGGTGGGAATACCCTTCAATTAATTATCTTTTGGCCCATCGACAGATTTATGAAATGAAACATCATCTTTGAAATGCAAGTTAGGTCTGTTTTCAAAACCCCTTCTTAGAAATCCGTGTTGTCAGTTTTACAAATACTGCATGTTGCAGCATCTATTTGCTTTATTACAACACATACCTCTGTGATACTGTCTCCCTGTTCCCAGTGTAGACGAATGGATACAACATTGTTTTTATTCTTGTGAAAACCAAAACAAAAGCTGTTCTGTTGTCTTGTGGTAATTTTTTTTTTTTTTTTTTTTTTTTGCTCAGTTCTTAAAGCCTGGTGCCTGTGAGGTGGCCTTTCATGTAAAGCCTTTTATCTGAGGCAAGAATAGTATTATCCAAAATAAAAAGCAAGTAGTAGGTTTTTCTTTTCTTTTTTTTAAGCCCTTTTGGGTGAGAAGCAGAGAGTGGAGGCAGAGAGGAATCTGGTGAGAGGGGGTTTGGGAGAGCTGGGGTGGGATGGGACAGGACAGTGCTGACTTGTAGAGCTCGATAATTGCAGTGCACTGAGGGACCTCTATATGTTTTAGATTAGGTTACTTCCCAACTGAATTCAGCATGCTGGCCAAGACAGATAGAGAGATTGCCCTGTGCCAGCCTGGTTTTAGACGTGGTAACTCCTGCTCCACCCTATTAAATGTCTTTAAAACCACTGTGTGTCCCTATTACTCTTTTATTAGGAGCTATGAGTGCAGCTGTGCATGTTTTATATACAGTATTCATATGAATTTCTCAGTATATGATGCTTTTAGTGTAATTAGGTTTCTCATCTTGACAGAATGAATGGTGGATACTGTATACTTGTATGTTCAAATTTCTTAAATCAAATGGCAAGTAGGAAGGGGTGGGTGCAAACATCAGGTAATAAATCACAGATTATGTTTGATTTACACTATCCCAAAGTTAAATAAATTTATTGGGAGACAGGTTCTTCAGGGTACTTAGTCTCCTGACTTATTGAAGCCCTCTTATAAAATATTGTTTCTGAAGCTGAGTGAACAATGGAAACATGAGAACCTAGAAAGAATATAATGTATCAATGACAATCTTATATCCAGAACCCTAAAATAAATAAAAAAAATTAATGTAAAATAACAACAACAAAAACATTATCAACAGTAGGAGGATTTTGTGATATCCTTAAAGTAAGGAAGGAATTACTAAGAACAGTAACATTTTTCAAAATTCTCAAATAAGGTAATTGGCATTCCCGACATGCTGATGTGATGTTCTCTACATACCTGAACTGCCACTTATAAAAATGTCCCTTTTTATCTTCATTTTGAGAACAGCTTAATAAACAAGTATATAGCAAATGCTATTTTCTCACAACCTTTAACCCAGAAACTGTCCCCAGGCAAGGACTCCTCCATCCTGAGACTATTTACTGTCTTCTCTGGTTAGAACCTACAGAAGGACTGTTGAACACATTTCCAAGGTTACTAAGAGGTGAGGTGAACACTGGGTTCATTTGTCCTGGCAATGGCAAGGAAGGGTGAAATAGTTGAGTTTTTCCCAGGACATTCTGCAACAGCTGTTTATTTTAAATAACCGTTTTTGCATATGCAATACGTACAGGCTGGATGTATTTCTAATGCTGGAAGTGAGAATTTGAAAGAAAGTGGTGGTGAAGGTTAGATAGCATTACATTTGGAGAAATAGGAAATTGAGGTGGTTTATTTACAGACACTCAAAAGTTTGTTAAACGAAGCTGGGATATTTCAAGCCTTCTTGAAATGGAGTTGAGAAGCCTCAGGCCCCATCCTGTCCCGTTTCAAACTCACACAGAGTGAGGGAGGAAATAATACAGTGTTTTCTTTTTTTAAACCTCTTGTCCCCCTCTCCTACACCCCCCCCCCCCGACATGATTTCTTATGACTGTGTTGTAATCATGTCTTCCTCATGACGATTCTGTTAGCCCATTGTCCTTGGGCCTGGTGTGTTCAAGAATGTACCCATCCCATCCTTTTTTCAGACAACTTCCCACTTAAAAAAGAAAACTTGTGGGAGTTTTGCCGGTATGAGGATGGGATTGGCAGTGTTCTTTAAACCTGCTTGGAAAAAATTGTTTTTTAAAAGACTTAACTTTTAAAAGGCACGAGCCACTTAACAAATTTTCCTAAGTGTCTCCTAAGGCCCTGCAGCAATCCAAGTTAAGAATAAATGAACCCCTTTTTAAAGAAATGGACATCAGAACACAGAGGCAGAACTGGGATTGCATACATTTATTCCAGGGCTGCTATAGCTACCAACTGTAGGCATGGGTTGTTGGGTGTGCACTTCTGCTTGTTGTCATCTGTTATCCCATTAGCCCGCTGTTTCATTTAGTAAAACACATGGCCAGTGAATCAGCCTTTAGGGGGATGGGCCTGTTTCTCTCTCTCTCTCTATTTCCCAGTGTCATCTATGGTCATTGGATGCGATAATTCTTCCTTTCAAATGGGAAAGGAGACCAATACAGTTCACTTGGGTCATTGTACTCAAAACCTAAACTTGGCTGAACACAACTCAATGGTTGATCCAAATACTGCTTTTCCTTTCTGTAAAGTGGCAAAGTCTACTTAAAGGGAGCATATACCAGGTCTTGATGAGACACCAGAAAAGGCAATCTAAGTGATTTCTCCAAAGTCTATCCTCTAAATCAGGACCCCCCCAAACCCACAGGGGGCTGTGCTTTTAAATAACAGTGAGTATGGTACATGCCCATGCTATCCTTTATTAGGATTTTAAATATTGGTAGCAGGTCTGACAAAGGGGTTTGATGAAGGTATCAGCTAAAGGGGCCTCACCGACAATGACCTAGGGCTGGACTGGGAACGGGATTCCCAGAGCCCACCTGGACACAGCAGGCCCCTCAGCCCGGGTCTCCACTGCTCCTGGGGGGATTCCTGAGAGCAGCTGAGCTCCAGACCCTGGGCCTCCTGCGGAGTCAAGTGAGGGGAGAGGAGGCCCCAGGCCCCTGCTTCAGGTCGCCATGGCAACGAGGCCTGGAATGCCACAGTGGTAGCCCTCTTCCTCGGCACATCCGGACTCCCAGTTCTGCTGCTTCAAGTCAATGTGCACAGCAAGGGAGGAGCCCTGGAGGAAAATAGCCACTCCCTTCTTCCCTTCACCATTGCCTCCCCCCTTACAAAAGAGAGGAAAAAAAAAAAAGAAAGAAAGAAAGAATGAAAGAAAAGAAAACTGCATGTTTGAAAGAAACTACAGGCAGTTTTTGGTGCAATTTGGGAGCAACTATTTTGGGTTCTGGTTTTCCTCTTCAGAGATTTGTTCGCCTCTTGTAAATCGTTGGCTGCTTTGACGTTGAACTTGATGACATTTCATGTTTTCGTTGTGCTGCTTTTACATCAATTTTGATTTTTTTGTTTCTTTATAATTTTATTATTATTTTAAGGAAATGTCCCCTTTCCCTCCTTCCTCCCCTGTTCTCCTCAACCAAAGGACTGTTTGCTACTCAAGTTTTCTCAGTCATAAGGGAAAGTGTTTCCTTCCAGGTGTGTCCCGAGTTTATTAGGACTGTCTATCACATGACTGGGTAGAGGGTCTGGGTCCTTGGGCGGGAGGCAGGGAGGGAGCTCATGGGGAAGGCACTCAGAGGTCAGAGATTTGGGGGTGGGGATGGAGTCTGAAATCATTTAAGCTGCCAGTGGCTCAACCTGTGGTTGATTGAAGTTATAATTGTCAAAAGCTAGTTAGAGAACAGAAAATCACTGGGCCAAGTCACACCTGTACTTTTTTTTTCCCCCCTCCTCTGTCTCCATCCTCTTTCCAGGTTCTTCACACACCCCCATTCGGCGTAGTACCCAGAGAGCTCAAGATGTGTGGCAGTTTTCGGATGGAAGCTCGAGAGCCCTTAAGTTCTGAGAAAATTTGAAGCCCCCAGGGGCGGGGTGGACGCGTGCCGCCCAGCCAACATCTGCGTGGTCTGTCATCCTGCTAGTTTGTGGTGTTTTCTGACAGTAGCCTCCAAGAAGCCGTGTGCGAAGACAGAGTCCTGCAGAGTCCTTTCTGCCTGGGCCTGCAGTGTCATTTTATTTATATTTTTTAATAAAAAGTAAAAACAAAAAAACAGACCCACATTGGAATAGTGAATCAGTCCCATAGAAGAGGGCCCACGGACCATCGCTGTCCCGAGTGATGTCCTGGCCTTTTTGAAACCAGCCAACCTAATTACCTGTATTGTGGAAATGAGCATGAGTCCCCAACCCCTTGTTTCTATACATTCTATGTTGTCTTTTAAAAAGTGTGCTTAACATTGACACAATAAATGTTGGAGCTTTAGGTGGTGTTTGCTTGTTCTTTAATTATTAATGCCTATAAGCTAATGCAGCTGCTTACGACTTTGTATTTCTGTACCTGTTTTCTTCAGACACCTACTGGATGGGGTGGGGGGACAAGGTTGAGGAATGGGTGAGAGGTATAGGAGAGGAAATAGGTGACTGCTTATCAGATGGCATAAATTTTCCATGAGAATCAAAATGCAAAACTTGGGAATAAATCATAGCAATATCATAATTAATGTAGTAGTAGTATTGCTGTTTATTAATGCTGAAGTGTGGTTTTCCTAACTGTCTGACTTATAATTTGCATATCATTAAATAATGCATAATATGGCACACTGAATTCTGTTTTTCAAATATATGCTTTTGGTGGCTACCACGGAGGATTTGAATTTGTCTTTTAATTTAGCTCAAGAAAGATAATGTCACTGGATTAGAGGTAAATCCCAAGGAAGGTGATAAATGTCAGTAGTTGCTTATTAAATATTCTAATTTTAGGTTCCCAACCCTTCGGCAAATATATCTTAATGCAGACAAACAAACAAACATAAAACTTCTTTATTACTTAGATGAAGAAATTTGGAGCAGATTTTATAAGGAGGAAAATTATAGGAGGAAAGAGATTCAGATCAGAACACACTATTATAATCACAGTAATGCCCCATTCCTTACAAATCAGTAACACAAGTTATATCTACAGATAGGTAATAAAAATTCCTTCTGGCTTAGTTAATTTGCAAAGAACTTTTCTCAATTTGGTGTTTTCTATTGTTTGGAGATCCAGAAGAGAACTAGAAACAATATAGCATATTAAACTGTTTATAAATAATAAACCTGTGTATTGTAGCTTTACATATTGGCTGTGCACATAAGTGACGAAAATCGTACCCACTCACCCTCTGCCTAGATTACCTAGCCTTGTGAGACGGTAACAAAATAATTGGCATCTGGATCCTTTCCTGCTTATTTATTCATCATAAATAATTGTTTCGTCCAGTAGGATGCTGCCTTATACTTTATGCAGTGCTTTCATAGACATTATTCCCGCTGATCCTCATTGGGACGGATCTCACAACGCCCACTTCAGGATGAAGAGAGTGAGGCCCACCAAGGTTCAGGGATTGCCCAAGGCCACGTCAGTGAGCTGAGAAGCCAGATGTTCTGGTATCTAGTCCTACGAACTCTGTAACTGACCAAAGGGTGTGTCCCTCCCTGTGTTGTTAGCACACAAGCTATAAGTGTTCATGAGCACAAACACAGATCAAGGATGTCCATTGGTAAGGACATACAAAGTTGTCTCTTCTGCCATCAATGTGTGCACTGCAGGGGGTGCTTGGATCAAGGGTTCCTCTTCCAGGCGTCCCCAAACTACGGCCCGCGGGCCGCAATGTGGCCCCCTGAGGCCATTTATCCAGCCCCCACTGCACTTCTGGAAGGGGCACCTTTTTCATTGGTGGTCAGTGAGAGGATCACTGTATTTGGCAGCCCTCCAATGGTCTGAGGGACAGTGAACTGGCCCCCTGTGTAAAAAGTTTGGAGACCCCTTTGCCATCTTTCCTCAGTGACTTTTCCATGACAGGTATATACAATGATTGACTAGGTGGCCTTGATGAGTTTTTGAGAGTTCCTTGCACCTAGGTGAGATGGTACTTCCAGACAAGTTATTTTGTGGAGAAACACTCTCCCTGCCTCCTGCTCTCTGCCTGTGTTGTTGAAACCTAAGACCATGAAGGATTCTGTGCCGACACCCTCCCTGAATGTGCTAAGCTCCTTACTGATAACGGGAGTGACGCCACTTTAAAAGGGAGACCTGACTGAAACAACAGACATGTTTTCTTGGACAACTTCAGCTTGGTAACTACAGTTGGTGTTCACTACACTTTCATTTCTGCTGCTTCCACTTCCACTTCCTATTTCTTCTTAAGTCAGTTTGTAAATAAATGGATATCTCTAGAAATGGGATTTTTAGGAGGGTGGGGATGGGAGAGGGGAGAGGAGAGAGAGAGTAGGGAAAGGATATCTTTTTCTGCCCCTTTTGTAGAAAAAAGATCCGTAATTAAAAAAATAATTATCGCGGCCTGGCTGGTTTGCTCAGTGGTAAAGCGTCGGCCTGGCATGTGGAAGTCCCAGGTTTGATTCCTGGCCAGGGCACACAGGAAAAGTGCCCATCTGCTTCTCCACCCTTCCCTCTCTCCTTCCTCTCTCTCTCTCTCTCTCTCTTCCCCTCCTGCAGCCAAGACTCCATTGGAGCAAAGTCAGCCCCAGGTAGTGAGGATGGCTCCATGACCTCCACCTCAGGCACTAGAATGGCTCTGGTTGCAATGGAGCAATGCCCTGGATGGACAGAGCATCGCCCCCTAATGGGCTTGCCGGGTAGATCCCGGTCGGGCACATGCGGGAGTCTGTCTCTGGGCCTCACTGCTTCTCACTTCAGAAAAATTAAAAAAAAAAAAGTCATCTCTTGCTCTGAATGGATAGCTCAGTTGGTTAGAGCATCATCCTGATACATAAAAGTTGCTGGTTCGATCCCTGGTCAGGGCACATACAGGAACAGATAGATATTTCTTCCTCCCTGCCTCCCTCCTTCTCCCTATAAAAATTAATCAAGAAAAAAAAAAAAAAAAAAAAGGAACCATTTCTTCCCCCATACTTCTTTTAGTTAAAAGAAAATAATGATTCATTTATGAAATTCATATGAAATGATAGCATTGTGCTAGGGCTAGAACTTTTGAAAACCTTCACAGGATTGATGATCAGTGAAGATACATCAAGGTCATGGCTATCTGTGAATGGTGGACTCAGCAGAAGGGACTGACAGATCTAGTTGAGCTTCTCATTGTGCTCTCTTCTGAGACTGGAACTTCAAATCACAGAGTGATTGTTTGCCGAGCATGCACTGAGCACAGATTAGAGGACACAGTCCTGGAGGCTCGAGAGGGTGGGCACTAAATACCAGTAATTGCTCTTGTCCGACCAAGCCTGGTCTATGAACATTAATTTTGTGGTCTTTCCAAATTGTCACACTAAATACAGAGGCCTGTTAGACTTCTGGGTCCATGATGACAGAGACTCAGTAGCTTCTGCAGCACCTGGCTCCGGCCTTTGTAATTCAAATTATTGCACCAAACACCAGTGGTCATTTAAAGAAAAATCTTAGGCAAGGAGAGCAAACTTGGATTCTACTGAGGCCTGACTGAGTGGCCCAAATCTTGGCAGAATGTTTCCTGGGCACTTTTGCTTGGAGTTTTCAAGAGCATTTGTATTAAAACCAAGCGGTGAGGAAGGTCTTTCACATTCTGTGTGCACAAATATGAATGAAAGCTAGGTAGTGGGGTGAAGAAGATGGTTAGTAACATAGATTTTTCTCAGTGTTAATGTTTACTACGATCAAGAATCCTTATCTTACAAATCAATGTCCCCAGAGAGCAGTGGAAAAGAGGGTCCAAACTGAAGTATTTTGTAGGCTGTTGTTTATCTTCTTACATGCCTCGTAGCTTTGGCTCCTTTTGGGGTATAATGTGAGGGAACAGATTTGAGGACTTGACCTATTGGCAGTGAAATCCATACGGAGGTCAATTAGAAGTTCAGAAACAACAAACGTTGCAAGTACCCCTTTTTTAAGGATCCATCCTGTCTTGAGTTCTTAACCCACAGGGAAACAAACACGTTACATTCCTTTTCTCTGACTCCCTAGAAGGGACAGCACTCTTCAG
Source organism: Saccopteryx leptura (assembly GCF_036850995.1). Taxonomy (NCBI): domain Eukaryota; kingdom Metazoa; phylum Chordata; class Mammalia; order Chiroptera; family Emballonuridae; genus Saccopteryx; species Saccopteryx leptura. The sequence goes on from NC_089505.1 coordinate 257,656,701, forward strand.
TTTGTCCTTGCCGAAGACTGTATTATGCCAAAGATCTCACTTCTAGCAAAATCCAGAAACAGTCATTGTTTTCCTTCCCCTTAGTGTAAATTTAGATACTTTGTGTGAAATAATATTACCTTTCTCCCCTTGCCTTATATTTTTAAAAATGCTCCCAGGAAATCTTAAGATTTATGGAACACTTTTATAGACACAATAGAATCCATTTTTCCCAGTGAGTCTAGAAATTAGGTAGGACAAGAATAGACTAAAGCTGAAAGGGACCATAGCAATCGTTCATTTTAGCACATGAGCTGCTGAAGTGAGCACAGCGATCATTCATTTCACAGATCAGGGCAACAGAGGCTCAGAGATTAAGTGAATGACCTAAGATCACAGGGCCTCAGAAAAAAAAAAAAAAAAGTGAGAGCCAAACTTGAAACCTCTTAGTTAGTGGCTGAGCCAGAACTGGAACCCAAGCCTCTAGCTCCTGTGCAAAGGAATTCAAGCTGCAAATGTCTCCCTTGTGGCCTACGAAATTCAGAAGCAGGAATGGCAGAAAAGTGTGCATTACAGGTTTGAGAATGGAATCACAAGCTTGTTTGGGTGCCGGTCCTAGTGGGAGCGTGTAAGTATGTCCCATATTTCAAGGGTTTCTAAGCAGCATCCTGACAACAGAGAACATTTAGGTCACTACCAGGGAGGATTCCTCCTTTAATTCACCCCCTCTGATGATAGAAATAAACTTAGGGGCCAAGACTGTCTGGGAGACAGCCTTTAAAGTTAAAAGGGCATAAAAAAGAGCTACTCATCAAACCAAATTCATCTCAAATGACTTAAATAGATTTCACAATCTGCTCCATTCTCCAGACAGAATTTAAAGAGAAATACCCCGTTAATTGGAATTTCATGTCCACATCACATCCTGTTAGAAGAATCTGTATAGCCAATAGCATGACTTGAATGAATCTTGTGACTGGGGATATTTAATTTTGAGTTCCAAGGAGGTGAAGTGGCAATGAACTAAGGAGAGAAATGACTGAAACCATATACAACTTTTGGTTGTGAGGATTATTCTACCTACTATCCTATCTCCTATCTAGGGTGCACAGTCATTTTCTGTGCAAGATGAAATCTTACTCATTTTTCCCTTTTGATCAGGGGTGCCTGGCTCTGTTCAGAGATGTACAAATTTGGCCTAACCTGTGTTAGATCTGCTGTGTTCAGTGCTTCCGCTGCTATTTCTTTGCTTACCAGCCACCCTTTGATTCACATGTACTCTTTGAATGGACACGGGTTGACCTTTAAATGTCTTGGGGCCAGACCGGGTTGCGGTTGCTGTGTGGAGCCACTGTTGAGAGCCCACACGGGCAAAGTCATCCCTGAAACAGGAGCAGGACGGCCGGAAGCCTCACAGAGCAACAGCAAATCAAATATGTCTGTAGTGGATGGTCTGAGAGGAAGTCATTTGCCTGATTTTTCCCCCTAGTGATAGTTCCCTGAATTTCCTGAGACAGCAATGTGAACAGGCGGCGCCTGCTGCCTTCGCTGTCTCTCCCGCTCCTCTCTCTCTGCTGACGCGTCCCCTCTTCCCAGGGCGCCCTGGATGCCTACGAAGAGGCACCTTTCAGCTCTGAGACTGGCAGAGAGCTGCTCACGCCTGGATTTCAGAGTGTCCCGTCTTGCCTGTTGCTTATTTTACCACGGGAACAACCGAAATGCAAACACTCCTCTTCCAAAACACCCCCACAGCTCAGAACTCAGGAACATGACAGATTTGCCTTGAAAGCAGACCATTGGTGTGGATTTGCCTGTAGCCACTTGGCCTTATTTGTGGAGCTCTTTTCATTTTTCAGCCTCTTTGAGAGTACACTTTCTTTTCCTTCTGACAGGCTGTGGTGGGGGTGGGTGCTAGGGAGTTTTGGTTTAGACTCGGGAATGGTCCTGGTGATTGAGCCAGCAGCTCAGGGGTTGTCACGTTGCTTCTGTCTTTGCCATGCTCACTGACCTGGTGTCCCCTCCCTCTGTCCTTGACTCATTCAAGGCCCATTACTCCCTCCCAAAATGGAAGGACATACCCTCCTTCCTACCCATCTACTAAACAGTAGCACACAACAGCCAAAAACAGTATGAGCCAGCTCAATGCCCTGGACCCTACATAGGACTGGGGGGATATTGACATCCAGTCTTGATGCCTATGAGGAAGTGAAGTTGTGGTCCATCTTAAGGGGGAACTTTCCTTTGCTTTTGGTTAGTAAACCCATTTTCATTATAAGTTTCTATCACAGAATAAAAAAGGTACAGTGATGTTTGTTTGGAATCTAATGCTGTCATCATTTACAAAATGCTCACAATTTGGAAAGGGTTGCCTCTGCAGTGCCTAGGGTGCCTTTTATCACTTTGGTGCACCTTAATATTGGAGGTCTCTCTCTACCTCTTGCCCTGCTGGAGAGTAGCACTGAGGAAAAGCCTTCTCCCACAGGGCCCTGTGCATCCCCCGCCCCAGGTGGTAAAGCACCACACATCTGCTGCCTGGAGACTGAGGGCCAGCACATGTCTGAAGTGTGATCTCTGATTAAATACTTAACCCTTCCCATCCTTAGCTGGCAGATTGCCTAGAGCTTGCTAAAGAGCAAAATAGAGGTTAAAGTAGAAATAATAACAACAGCTGATGTTTATTGAGAATTTACTATGTTCTAGGCCCAGTGATAAGAGTTTCCCATGCTTGTAAATTATTTCTTCTTTGTAACCATCTTGTGAGAAAGGTACTTTGATTATTCCCATTTCACTGAAGCTTAGGGAGACTAAGTGACATGTCCCAGCTTGTATTGGTACTACCACTACGACGTGACTCCAGAATCCTCACGCTTAATCTGTACACATTGACTTCCAGGATGGATCTCATTTGAGATTTTTGTCACCATATGCAATGCCAAGGTTGAGGGCACTGTATGACAACAATGCTAATTAAGTGGATTAGGAAGCATACTCTGACTGGCTTGGCTTTGAGTGTTCTGGTCTTGTTAACTATTGAGCAAGACTGGCGTATTTCCCATGATGCTTGCATTTCTGTTCATCCTCGGCCCTGGGAGTTTGATTTTGTGGGGTATGTCTGAGTTCCCTTGTGCATCTTCTTCACCTGCAGTAAGGCCTCTTCATTTATTCAATCAACAAATATTTATTAGGTCTATGCTATATGCAACCTACTGAGCTAAGTGCTGGAGAAGGAATGCAAAGAGGTAAAAGGCACAGTCATTGCCTGTCAGAAATTGCCACCAGTGGAGAATTAAATTAATTAGAAGCCCACTAAATAACTAGTCTCAGTTAAGCTGATGGGGTGAGAACAGTGGGCCTTTTAAAATGCTAATATATAATTCACTTTGTCAATATAGACAGCAGTCCCAGGCAAGGGGCTTTGGAGCTCCTAAATGAATGGGAATGTTATTCTTTACACTTAAACACTTAAAAGTTGTTTCTCAAATGGTGGGGATGAGTATGCATTGATGCTTTTTCATGCATTTGGCCTAGTTCTTCTTGTAAAAAAAAATGATGATTAGAAGGAGAGTAGTGATAGAAACACAGTTCTTGTCCTGTGATCAAAGGTAAGTGACCTATACAGAGGATAAGTCCATGTATTTCAACCCTCTGAACTGATCTGTAATTGATTACCTGCCGCTAATTCAAACTAAATGGAACATGACAGAGAAATCTTTATGTTCAGTCCTGTGATCTCTTTCAGAACATCAGCATAAGCTGAGTTTGTCTTCCCCACATACAGTGTGCAACTGTATGCAACTGTGGGCAACTGTAAAGAAGTGTAAGACCCAACCCCTATCCTCAAAGGGATTACAGTCGGTCCTGATGAGGTGGGTAAGATTATAAGCATAAAAGCAGATAATTAACAATGAAAAGATGTAATATGATTAAATCAGAAGTGAGAGACATAAGCTATAAGAATGTGAAAGAAGATAATTTCTCTGGGGCCCAGGTAATGGGCTTTTAATTGGTTATTCAAGACAGGGTAGGGTTTAGATGATCAAGAGAAAAGATGAGGGCAAACCAGTTCAAGGAAGCACTGTGGTGCTTGGAGAGCTATGGCTATACCAGTGTGTCAGGAAAAGAAGGGCTGTTTACAACAATCATGGAAGTTAAGGCTAAAAACTAATTTGGAGCCATATTATGGAGGCCCTTTCATGATAGGCTCAGGGACTTGTATTTCAGTCAAATAGTTTTTCAAAATTGTGTTGGTAGAAAAGGTTTAGGAAGAGCATAGTAGGGTCTGGAATGGATTGAAGGGAAACTCAAAGGAGACTAAGAGACTGGTAGGAGGCTGCCCCTTGCAGATGTTGGCAATTTCCTACAGAAAGGGCTCCGCTATGAATATTTGGGTTAGGCTATGTAGTCACCCTTACCACACTCAGCAGACAATAATCCCATTGTCCGATGGTATATCTAAAGTCCCCATTTGCCCTACTCTATGGAAGACAGTCTATGGAAGCCAACAAAAGACCTTCCTTACATGTTGACTCTTGTTAGAAGCCCACACAATGAAGAGCTTAAAGATAAAGACCTTGAGGCCCAAACAGGTCAGTTATTTCCCAAAGATACACTATTTTTATAATACAAAGGGCAAACATCATGTCTCATCAAGCATTTAACACTTTAGCGTCAAGTCTCAAGCACAATGATAAACTTACCTGGAAAAAGAATAGAAAACTACTAGAATTTTGTAGGTCAATGGGCTCTAAGGATTTCTTTTGTGTGTGTGGGGACATGGAGGGGGGAGATTTAAGAATTTTTTGATTCTCTTGATTATTTGGAAAAGTTATGTTGCTTTTTTCTTTGTTGTATGCTTGTTGATACATTCCATGTCCTATAATATGTTTTTATTGTCATTTGGCCATAGCATTAGATGAAGTTTATAAAGAAGGCACAAATTGAAAGTAAGCCAGCATGTTTACACTGAATAGGAGAAATGTTCTGTGCACAAAGTAAGGCTGAGCAGGCCGGGGGTCACTCTCTTGCAGTTTACAATTCAAAACTCAAGTCCTTCGCAGTTTTTGTATTGTAGTCATATCATCTGGTAACTTTCTATACCTTCTTTCCCCCTGCCTACCACCCTTTTTCTCCCTTCTGGGAGAAGGGAGACCAGAAGCCATTCTGGTCTACAACTGTCCAGTGTTATAAGTCAGAACACTTAAGGCGCATTAAGAATTACTTTTCTAATGAGGGAGAAATATACGGTGATGGAAAATGATTTGACCAGGTGATGGGCACACAACTCAACAGTTCAAAAAAGAAAAATTAAGAGTTAGAAAATTATAGACCAAACAGTATATTTATTATTACTTGCTGCATTTAGTGTTTACTTAGCAGACATTTAATAATTACCACTACTCAACATTCACTCTGCCAGCACTGGTAAGACAAAGACGAATGCTCATCAGTTCTGCTCTGAAATCATAGTTTGATAGAGAAGGCTGTAAAAAAAAAAAAAAGAGAAGAAAAAGATTTAGTTTTTGACACTGGATCACAAACTCTCCATTACACCCTTGAGTTTCTTCCAGAGCTCCTTCCCCACTCCTGTGACCTGTCCACGGGCAGAAGCTTCGCACTGGCCCTACTCATTAAAAGGATTGTCTAGGGCAGTGTTTTTCAACCAGTGTGCCGCAGCACACTAGTGTGCCATGAGACATGGTCAGGTGTGCCGTGGGGAAATTAAACATGGGTCCCCAAACTACGGCCCGCGTGCCGGATACGGCCCGCGGAGGCTATTTATCCGGCCCACCGCCAGCCGCCTCCATCCGAACATAAACATTCCCCTCACAATCCCTCCAGCTATCAGCGACAGGAAGAGTGGAGGCACAGGGAACGCTCCTGGTCAGGACTGGAGGTAAATGTTGCCACCACTAGATGAAGCCTCAGCCTCAGCTGATTATGTCTATCCTGATGGTGTATATAGATATTTGACCTTTTTCTTTTTAAAAGAAGCCCCTGCAGAGGGTGATATACAATGCATCACAATACATCACAATGTTATCTATATTGTATATGGCCTCCTGAAGGGTCATCTTCTTAAAGAGCTCAAATCTCTATATATACCATCAAAACAGACAGAACCAAGGCCCCTGCACCCAGCTGACCATGGGGTTTGAACCCACAACCTCAGGGAGAACTCTAGTATTTATCAGAATCCTTACCTAGAAAGCAAACTTCTCAATCTGACAATAGAGCTGCTCTGAGGACTTACGATGTTACACAAGTACCCAACATTTTCTAAAATTGATTTTGTCCAGTCTCTATATAGAGAGAGTATTTGCCAAATTGATTTGAACCCACATCCTTGATGAAAGCTCCAGTATCTATTAGCGGGACTGTATATATGAGGGGTTACATGGGACTGTATATATGAGGTTACATGGGACTGTATATATGAGGTTACATGGGACTGTATTTATGAGGGGTTACATGGGACTGTATATGAGGGGGTGTTACGTGGGACTGTATATGAGGGGATGTTACGTGGGACTATATTTATAAGGGGATGTTACATGGGACTATATATGAGGGATGTTACGTGGGACTGTATATATGAGAGGGTTATCCTTTTTTATTTAACTTTTTTTAAATAAATGTAATTTATTTAAACTTTAAATAAATTCTAACAGTTAGAGTGTCATTTTGGTAGGTGGTGTGCCCCAGGATTTTGTAAATGTAAAAAATGTGCCACGGCTCAATAAAGGTTGAATCACTGGTCTAGGGTATAAATAAATGCTAAGGATCAGTCATATGCAAGGGGCTGGGAGCTGCCCAAGGGTTTCAATAGAAGAGGAGATGCTCCCTAAGGTATGAGAATGTTGATATATGGCCCATAATTTTCTTTCTACTAAAACAGAGTAGAGTATAACTGAAAAAGTTAGGTATAGTCGTGCCCCCTTATCTGCAGGGAATACATTCCAAGACCCCAGTAGATGCATGAAACTGAATAGTTCCAAACTCTATGTATACTGTTTTTTCCCCTATACATATATACCTGTGATAAAGCTTAAGTTATAAATTAGGCACTGTAAGAGATTAACAATAACTAAAAATACAACAATTAAAACAATATTCAGTAATAAAGGTTATGTGAATGTGGGAGTCTCTCAAACTCTTACTGTACTGTACTCACCTTTTCACTTAAAGGCAGCACTAATTAGCTTCTCTTCAGTATGTCCAAATTGCCAGCATCACCACTTTTGTGCTTTGGAGCTATTATTGACCCTTTGAGCAGTATGAACATTCATATATGTCCTCGCACCTCCTGATCATCCAGAGTACGATTGTACATGTGTAAGGCAACATTAAAAAAAGGCAAATGTTGGCCCTGGCCGGTTGGCTCAGTGGTAGAGCGTTGGCCTGGCGTGCAGAAGTCCCGGGTTTGATTCCTGGCCAGGGCACACAGGAGAAGCGCCCATCTGCTTCTCCACCCCTCCCCCTCTCCGTCCTCTCTGTCTCTCTCTTCCCCTCCCACAGCCAAGGCTCCATTGGAGCAAAGATGACCCGGGCTCTGGGGATGGTTCTGTGGCCTCTGCCTCAGGTGCTAGAGTGGCTCTGGTCGCAACATAGCGACGCCCAGGATGAGCAGAGCATCGCCTCCTGGTGGGCAGAGCTTCGCCCCTGGTGGGCATGCTGGGTGGATCCCGCTCGGGCGCATGCGGGAGTCTGTCTGACTGCCTCTCCCGTTCTCAGCTTCAGAAAAATACAAAAAAAAAAAAAAAAAAAAAAAAAGGCAAATGTATGTTCTTCTTATTTCCATAAATTGGTTATCAAACAAACATGATTTTAAGTTAATAAAACTATAACTGGAACTAATTTCATTTTTTTGAGAAACAACCTTACTCCTGGGTCAGCGTGCATGAAAAGAACTGACTGCTCAAAGGGTTAGGTAAAACATAAGGGTTACTGGAACACAAGCACTGAGTTAGTGCAACTGTCGATCTGATGATACGATGTTACAAAGAGAGTAACGGTGGGAAGCGTGGACAGCATTGTCAGGCTGGCCAAAGGGGTGGTTCACCTCCCTGACGGGGCAGCACGAGATTTCATCATGCTTCTCGGAACAGCACCCTACTTGGAACTGAAACCCACAAAATCAAAACTTCAGGTAAGGGGACCACCATGTTCCCTACAGACCTTGGTGGGGGGGGGGGCAGGGAGGAAAGTCAAGTCAGGCCTCTGTGAGATGCAGACTGTGGAGCAGAAGGGAAAGCTGCCTTCTTTAGCTGGGCACCCATCTTCTATGTCAGCCCAGGGCTCAGGCCACATCACAGGGAAATGATAATCACTGAAAGTCATATATACTTTGTTAGGAAATACAAGTGTCCATGTAATTGTTTTAGATTAATAGTTTGATATAATCACCTTTTCCAATTTCCTCATGAATCAGAAGTATGGTGTTTGCTCAGGAAGTGTATATATTCAGTTATAATTCTTATGTGTACATCTATTTACAACAAAGGCATATTCAGGTCCTGTGTGTGCCACGTACACATACAGGCAGGAAAATATGCCTCCTTTTTAATGACTGGGATGATCTTAAGGGCATTACTGGGTTTTGATGTTTGCTATTCATCACACTCTTGCTTCTATCTTCAGAAACTGTGTTTGCTCTGGGCTCCCACCTTTCTTCTCCAGAAGTTAAAGGTCAAGGCTACAAAGCTGGCTAGAGAAGCTTAGTGTATCCCCTCCTGGCCTAAGGAGTCACTGTGTCTACAGAACAGATGTGGGATGGGCAGGAGAGGAGTAAACCTATCCCCTCTCCTACTGGAAATCACATTTAATTCTGACCCAAGGGGCCTCTGTGTCGCAAATGGAGAGGTAATTAAGCCTCCAGACTCAGCCTTTTGGGGTGAGAGGGCTTGGTTTTTCGTATATACATCTAGTGGATATTTGAAGAGCATAGGGTGGGAGTCTGAAAGGCATAGAAAACCTTGAAGATAACGGAAACAAGATGACAGGTGTTGGGCGTATTGTCATTCACTGGCATGGGTAAATAGAACATATATTTAAAAATTAATTCCAGTTTTCAAAAGCTCAGAGAATTCTACCAGCATTCTTCATGGTGTGAGAGAGAAATGGGGACACCAACTTGTGTGGTGAGTCGTCCCGAAAAGAAGTGTGAGCTAGAGTGCTCCTTCTGTTATTATTATCATCAATATTATTATTATTATTTTAAAGAGTTATTATTGAAATGGAAAAGTTTCACCTGCAGAGACCTGGAGGGAGACCTTGAAGGGCAGAAACTCTCTGCTGGTAATGACATTTGGCTGTTAACCAACGCAGCCGAGATCAGAGCCCAGTGACCTAGAGGGAGATGGCTGAGGTAACCAGTCCCCAGGAGAGTCCCCCCAGGAGAGCAGGTCCCATTTCAGCCACTGCCAACACGGAACATTCCACTTGCTGCTGTTCTGTATTGATTTAGACCAGTGGCAGTCAACCTGGTCCCTACCGCCCACTAGTGGGCGTTCCAGCTTTCATGGTGGGCGGTAGTGGAGCAACCAAAGTATAAATAAAAAGATAGATTTAACTACAGTAAGTTGTTTTATAAAGATTTATTCTGCCAAACTTAGCGAAAATCTGACATAAAGTACTTGGTAATTAATTATTATTATATGCTTTAACTTGCTGTAACTCTGCTTTATAAATTTTATAAAGTAAAGTTACTTCCTTACTTTATAAATCACCATTACTGTGGAACCGGTGGGCGGTTAGAAAATTTTACTACTAACAGAGATACAAAAGGGGGCGCTAGGTATAAAAAGGTTGACTAACCCTGATTTAGACCATCCGTCCTGGGGGTGTGGCTGCAGTAGAGCTTGGAAAATCTTAAACAAGTGACAGGACTTGAGAGATTTTCTTTTTGGAATGTTGACACCTTCCCACATTCAAGGGACATGGTGTGTGTGTGTGTGTGGTGTATGTGTGTGTGTGTGTGTGTGTGTGTGTGTTTTGGGTGGGCAGGTGGGGGTCAGTCTTCTCTCCACCATCCAACTGTGTTCGGACTGGTGAGGTGGAAGGTGCTACTGTGTACTCCAGACCCCCTCCTGCCACCACCCTCTTTTGGACTCAGTCTGAGAGAACTCTTTAGCATGGGCACCCTTAGGTTGTTGTTGTTGCCTTTTTTTTTTTGATCGACTAAGCTTACAGTTTTCAAAGTGCTATGACAGGATGGTTGCAAAAATAAAAAAGCTAGTGAAAGCTTAGTCACAATATTTCTATAGCTGGCAATCAAAAGATCATATTGCATGCAACTGGCAAAATCATCACAGAGAAATTATGCATTTTCCAGAATACCTTATTCCCTTCTGTGTATTAAACATTACTTTAATATTCTGGTGACAATGTTTTATAATTAATCTCAATGTAAGGGAATGAACACACCAGAGATTCTGTCTCGGTGCAGAGGTGAAAAGCCGTTTTTCCAGCAGCAGCCTGGATTACCGACTCGCCTCTCACTTCGGAGCAGCCGCGGATGTCACCGAGGGCTGACGTCCCGCCCTCCAGTGACTGCAGTCCGTACACTTTGGGGAGTAAAATCCTTTCGCTCATAAGGGTGTTAATGTTAACTCAGAAGAAAAGCGTTTTTTAAAATTACATTAGTTCATAGACTTCTATTGAACTCATGAGGGGAATCTAGCCCCAGAGAGACAAAAACTAGAGAGCTGAGCCATAAACCAGTATGATAACATCCTTATTATAAGATGCAAATTGAGGGACCCAATTCACTAAAACACATGTTACTGGTATTTAATTTTGCTTGTGGGAATTTATCAGAAGTTGGCCTATGCCTTTTGCACAATGTACTTAAAATGAGGGCAAGTAACTTTAGCTATTAAAAAAACGTGGTAGGCACAGGGCAAGCCCGGATTGTAAGGATCTAATGTAAGCGCACAGCTTTGTTTCCTGGCTTGGGCTCCGAGGCACAGCATCGGCTTGGGGAGGAAGTGCAGCTGTGCTGCTGGGTGGGGAGGCTGGGGTCCTCCAACAGGGCAGGGGTGGTGGCTGCAGGCCGCCGGGACCGGGGAGAGGGAGCTGCGAGGATGGGCCAGAGAGGCGGCCCACACACAGTGGTCATCACAGGAACTTCACTTGAGCTAGTATGGTTGTGAGCCTGTGGTTTGGACAGGAGAAGATGTACTTCCCCACGAGAGTAAGGTCAGTTCCTCTTTCCTTGGGTGGCACAAACAGCCTGCTGGGTGTACTTGGACTTCCTGCCATCACTGTCACCCCCAGAGTAGGTGAGTTATGCTTTCCTCTCAGGGTGACATTGCTTGGCGGAATCTTTCCAGGTGGTCACTATGGTGGGGCTCAGCAGATGAGAAAACTGCTCCTCAGCTCTTCCCTCCTCTCAGAAGCCTTCCTCAGCTGGGTGCCCTGGGGGGAGGGGCCTCTCCCCTTAAGACTCGAAGGGCCACGAGCAGACCACAGAGAGTGGACATCACTTGGAAACCCCGTTAGAAATGCAAACCCTCCCCATAGCTACTGATTCATGCTCTGCATTTTAATGACATGCTTTAACTTTTGAGAAGTATGGCCCACCCCAGCCTCTGTCCTATCGTATGAATTCCTCATTTAGCATTTACCATTTAGATATGGTAGGGTTTGGAAAATCGAGAGAGGGTCCTCCAAACAAGTAGTGTTTTCTTTTTTTTGAAGGGGGAAGATTTCAATCTTTGTGATTAGAGGGAAAAAATAATCACAGGAAGCAAAGGGATGCAGTGGAGCTGGTCAGGGCACAAGTGTGACGCCGTGAAATATTGCCTTAGATAATGTCGGGGTCGCCTTGATGTTGGCTGGGGAGGGAAGGGTTGTCCGACTGGTGGGGACACGGAGGGTCTGCCAAGGGGATACATTTGCTGAAGCCCTCGAAGCAGCTAGGGATATACGGGTGGTCTACCCTGCCTGACCCTCTCCGGGAATAGGCTGCCAGCTACCTCCTGAGGGTGGAAGTTAGGGAGACAGGCAGGAGTGAGAGGGGTGCAGGACAAAGACCCTGGACTGCCTTAGTTAATTATACTTGCCCACCTCGAGGCAGGCAGGGTAAGCCTTTGGATTTCAGGGGCTTCTTGAACCGACTCTGCTTTCACTAACCTGCCGATGCCTAAAACTTCTTTAATAAGATGAAAAGCCTCTCATAACCCAGGTGGGAGAGACGATGCTTATACTGCACAGGCTGGGCTGAGGTAACACTTCAGCGTGAGTGAGTTCTAGAATAGCCAGCCAATCAATCCCTGAGTCTCGACAGGTGAAGAGAGGAAACTGCCTTGGTTTGGCTGGGTTGACAGACTCAGCTACAACCCAGATGAGGGCTGGGTGCCAACTGTGAATTGGGAGGACTCCACTCTGTAGCCCGGAGCCGGGAGTGGGGCCCGTTTACTTCACGCTGAGCCAGAGTGGAGGCACGTAAGGACGGATTTCGGTCACGCAGCTGCAAAGGTCGCAGTCAGCTTTGCATCAGTCAATGAAGTTTTTGGTTTTAACCCCAGGTTATCTCATATACAGGAGCTTGTCTCCTAGAACTGTATTAATATGAGCATTACAGTTAATTTCTTATCTCTCCACCTGCTTCTGTCCCACACATTGTGGCTTTCCCTGGAGCAAGCACAGTGCCCACACATAATTCTCTGTAGAGATGCCCAGATATAAGTGACCTTTTAGAAGGGCCAATAAGACCTTCGTTGGGATAACCACATCTCACATACTCATTGTGCTATCACCAGGACAGTCCACATGCATCTGGGTCTCAGAAGTGAATAACTTATTTTTTTTCCCCATTTTTTAAAGCAAAGAGGATTTGCCATAAGGCTCTCAAAGTTAAAATTATACTATCAGATTGATTTAAACGGTCTCAGATGGGTAGGGGATTGAGGGGTGGGTGGGGGTGAAATTGTTAAGTAATGATTTCAAACATGCAGATCAAAACGCTCCTGTTGTTCCGACAGTTAGATCTAGACACTAGCCTTGAGCAGCCGTCTTCCCAGGTGCTTCCTGTGGAAGGGAGAGCCCTAGGTGCTCGACTCAGCACGGGCACTGAAAGAAATGCCCACGTGACAGCTCTGGGTTGGAGAAGCAGCCCCTGGTTTTTGGAACAGGCATTCGAAGTTCATGAAGGGATTTAATTTCCAGCCATCTCCCTATTACTGCTACTCCTTACATTTGTGTAACTACAGGCTTACGAAAAGTTCGTAAGTGTTCTCTCATTTGGTATTCACAGCAGCACTAGGGTACGACACAAGCAGGACAGGTGCTACTACCTCCTCTTCACTGGGACGGTGAAGCTCAGAGCAGTTCGGGGCTCTTCTGAGATCACGAGGCTAATTAGGAGACAAATCAGGACCCAAAGTAAATATTTCAGTACTGTGTGGGAACGGTGTAAAATGAGATCTGGAGACCACCGTTTCTCCGACAAGTTCTAGTCCTCTGATTTGCTTCTTCCCCACTCCAAGACAAGTTGGTTCCATGCTCTGTCTTGGTGTAGACGGTTAGCATGTCATCAGTGCTAGAAGCTACCCTATGATCCAGCAATTGGACTTCTAGGTACATATCCAAAAACACTGAAAGCAGGGATTTGAACAATGTCTGTAAGCCATAGTCACTTGGCATTATTCACAATAGCCAAAAAGTGGAGATAAGTGTCCATCAACAGATGAATTGATAAACAAAATGTAATATATGCACACAATAGAATAGCATTCAGCCACTGAGAGAAATGAAATTTTGACACACGCAAAGAAAAACTTTTTGACACACGCGACAACATGGATGAACCCTGCAGACATTATGCTTAGTGAAATATGCCAGTCACAGAAGGACAAATGTTGTATGATGTCACGTATATGAGTTACCTAAAACAGGCAAGTTTATACAGATTGGAAGCAGAAGAGAGGATGCCAGGGGCTGAGGCAAGAGGGGGGAGGAGGAGGTGTTGTTTGTTTAGTGGTCACAGAGTTTATGTTGGGGGTGGTGCGCAAGTTCTGGAGGTGAGTGGTGGTGATGAGTATACAACATTGTGAATGTCCTTAATGCCACAGAATTGCACACTTACTAGTGGTTAAAATGATAAATATCATGTGATATATAATTTACCATGATAAAAAAAAAAACCTTTAAAAAATCAAACAAAAGCCAAATAGAAAGCAACATCAAGAACAAACAACCAAAAAAGCAAAACAAAAGAGGAGGTGAGGAAAGCGGAGCAGGCACAGGGGAAGGGCCGGGCTGCACTAGGAGACAGGGGCATGCAAATACAGAGAAGAGACGGGAAGGGGTGCGGGGAAACCCCAGGGACCCGCAGCCTGGGGACGCGGGAGAGAGGGACACCCTCTGGGACCCGAGACACCTCAGGGAGACTGTCCCAACCAGTATCAGCCAGAGAAAGGCAGAGTTTCTTTCAGTGCACACAGTGTGCCTGGAGCCTCCGGGTAGGGTCACCTCTCTGCGGTTGGAGAAGTGTCCATTTCCAGTTTATTTATGAGTTTTATCCCGAGAGTGGGATAAAAGGCTATGAAACTGACCTGATATTTATGTCCATTTTAAAGCCGGTGGTTGATATGAGTGCTTTCTAGATGAACTGCGCCCTCAGCGCCATTTACTTTAGTGGAAGGTTTCTATTGGGGAAGGAAACCAAGAAAAATCATCAGATTCCATGCTTGCTGCTTCCTCTTGTTAGAGTCTCGCTTTTGAATAATTTCTGAGCACTTAGGAAGTGTGAGAAGTGGGGCCCCTTCGAGTTACAGAGGCATTCCTAAGACAGGGAAATTGTTCCTTGCCCGGGGCTGGGCTCTGTACTGTTAGTTTGTGAACTCCAGTTTGATCATTCTTAAAAGTTTCCTGTTGTCCATACTGCCCATTAGGAAAAGTGAAAGATCTGGTTTTCAAACACATTCTCAGGTGGACCAGGGAAGACAGATTCTAAATCACGCCTGGCTTCTTAATTTGTGTGATCATTCCTTGTTTGTTTAGTGGAATTCCCTCCCCTCTTTTTTCACCCTTAAGCGACAAGATGGTATAATCACAGCCTAGCCCTGCAAAACTCCCTGTCTGTCAAACCTGAAGCGGCAAGTCTGTCAACGGAAAGAGACTGGAATGCAAGACGGGAACTGTATGCTAAGCAAGTGCGGGCAAGGGTTTTGTCTGGTCGCCACTGGGCTTTATGAACTTGAAGGTCAAGAACTGGCCTCAAAAGCAGAGGGACTTGAAAAACTTGAAATTGCATTCTGAGACCAGACAGAGAACCCCAAGTCATATCCCTGTCACTTGCTCTCAGGTAGCAGTCAGCATGTATTGCTGATGACGGTGGCAGATGATTGGTATTTATTTTTTCCTTTTCTGAGTTCTTAGTCCTGGTCAACCTTCTATTTTTATCTTATTTATTTATTTTAAAAGTCATCTGGTACAGGTTGGGTTTACCTGCAAGGGAACTTTAGCAGGAGAAGAGATTAATTCATACAAGCAATCTGATAGATCTGGGAGCTTCCCAAAAGGATTCCAAAGAAACCTTGTGAGTATATGTCTAGAAGGAGGACAAGGAAGTGACTATATTATTGCAAATAACATAATGATATAACCATATCTTTATTTTTAACTTTTTCTTTTTAGATTTTATTTACTCATTTTTTTTTAGAGAGAGGAGTAGGGGAGGAATAGGAAGCATCCACTCCTGTATGTGCCTTGACCAAGCAAGCCCAGGGCTTTGCCCCGGCAACCTCAGCATTCTAGGGCGATGCTTTATCCACTGTGCCACCACAGGTCAGGCATGATCGTACCTTTAAAAAATATTTTAAACTTTGTCAAAGTCTTTATTTTTTTATTTTGTCCCCACACCACCCAGGTACTGCCATTAGCCTCATTTCTCCAATGAGTAAACTGAGACACAGAACAATCCAGTGGTCTGTTAGGGGCCATGGAAGCGGGAGGAGAATAGGCAGGAATTAGAACCCATCCAGCAGACTTTGCTAGGGGTTTTTCATCTGTCTTTTCTAGACACGCCCATTTCTGGGTTTAGATGCATGCTGGGTGCTAGAAGGGAAGGTGTTGTACGTAGTGGGTAAATGTTGGGACAGGGAATGGCTTTTGAAGGTGCTGATGTGCTCACACTGTTAGGACGAGGTGATGGGAAAGGACTGACCCTTTCCTGGAAGGGAGAAGTGTGTGTTGGGTTCATGATACTATTGTGTGATGCTCAGTGATTTCATTCAGGCCAGGAAAACAGGTGGATCTCTGTACAGCCTTTATCTTCTCGGCCTCTTCTGCGCCTGGCCAGCGCCTCTGCCTTAACATTAAGAGAACAGCTCACCCCTTCACACTCCAAATTCAAATGCCTTCTTTAAAAGTTACTGTTCCATTCTGGATAGCAAAGCCATTTTTTATAGATAGCCTTTGTTTTAATATTTTCAAATTATCTGGGAGGACTTATTGGTCTCTCTTCCTTAGATGGATTAGCTTGTCAGATTTTATACATCTCAATTTAAGTATTCCAGAAGCAAGGAGTCTGACCTTGAGAAGACAAGATGCAGAGAAGTCAGATAAAATGAGACTAGAGTCACAGGACATTGGGAGGGAGCCTCTCCAGACAGACGTTTGCTGGTCCAGCTGAGGTACTGAAGGCAGACTCTCCGGACTTCACACGGGATGCAGGATGAGTGCTGGGGGAGAGGCACTGAGGATGTCGTCAGGTCCTGGGCCTGGTGGCATGACACTGCATTCAAAAACAAGACACCGGGTTCTAGTTTCTGCTCTCCCAGTTTCTTTTCTTCTCTGGGTCTTAGTTTTCTCATCTGTGAAATGAGCAGATGAATTCCAAGGTCACTTCTGACTCTGAGATTCTATGTGACTCTCCCTAGAGGAGAGGACCTGGGAGAGAGACCTGGGAGAACAACATTTAGTGATGACCAGGTAGTAGGTCACTCACCAGGCATGGTCATAGGAGGAAGCAGTGAATCTCTGAGGAGCCACTGTCATGAACAATGCGTGGTGAGAGGAGTAGGCTCGGACCACTCAGGGAAGGCAGGAGGCTCTTAAAAATGCCAACGAACCTACAGAACGAGGTTTGGCCTAAGTGATGGGCAAGTAGGTACTGGTAGCAAACAAACCAGCCCGGGTCTCCACTTGGTCAGGAATGGAATGCTTGCTTTCATGCCTTTTTTTTTTAAGGAAATAAATCCAATCGGGTCTTTAATCTTGTTTAGAAATCATAAATTTAACATGTATTGGGGTTAGTAGACCAGTTCAGAGGCTGTTTGGGGGCATGGGGTCATTAGACTGGGAGTATTTATGAGGCAGGGTTTAAAGAACACCATTCAACAACTCCTTGGCCTAGGGTTGTTTTGGCTGCTGCTTTGGGTGATTTTTTGGAGTTTTGTTTTGTTGAAATTTAGTGTATAACACAAAGAATTAAATGGCTTTGGAAAACATTTCCCTCCCACTCCCAACTACTTATTTTAATTCCCAACACTTTTGAATTATAGCTGTAGTTCAGTTTACAAACTCAAATGGTGTGCCCACTATGACTTAAAAATGTGCGACACAGTACGAGTTATTTTGAGGAAAACACAGTCAACAATACTGGGGCCAAGGAGGTGACTCGAACATTTTCTGAATCAAAATAAATTTGCCCTTTCAGATAAGAAGCACATCAACACACATCTCCATGGTGACCTCCATGTCTCTTTTTGCTAAGGACTTGGTCTTGGTTTCTGGAAACTTTTCCTAATCAATAGGCCAAACTTTGTCCTAATAAAAATATGGTAGAAATGGCCCAGAATGAACACTGTTTAAAAAAGAAGACTGAAGTACATGCAAACTGGCTCAAACAATAAAGGAATACTGACTCAGGGGGCACTTGGCAAAAAAAAAAAAAGGGGGGGATGCTATGTCCTTTAGCCACTGTTACGTGAGCTATGGAGTATTACTGCCATTCCCCAGATAAAGAGACTGAGGCTTATACTAGTTAAGTGACTTGACAGAGGTCATCTAGGGAGAAAGAGGTAAAGTCAGGTCTTTCTGGCTCCAAAATCTATGCTGTCATTCATTCATTCATTCAACAACTATTCATTGAGCATTTCCCATCAAACATGCTGCCTTCATGGGCATACACTCCAGGGAGATAGATCTAATAATCATAAAACAGAGCACGTTATAACCTGTGCTGTAGTTAAGGGCCACTTGGAGATCTATATGAATTCAGAGAAGGGAGACTGATCTGGGTTGGGGAGGCTTGATGAGATGTCTTGGGAGGGTCTTAAGCAGGGTCTCAGAGTGAAGAAAAGATATGCAGGGACAGAGAACAGAGAGGAGAGGCAGAACAGGGTGTGTCTGGGGAACGGTGAGGTATAGAGGGAAACTGGAATAGATGGTTCAACTTTGCAATGTCACGGTCTTTTGGGTTAAAATGACCTTTTAATCCTCACAGTATCGGAGAGGTTGAAAATAAACTGCATTGCATTTCTCCCATCTGCCTTAACCGTGACTGTCTCTAAATCCAGAAAGAAAGCTGGAGTCGGGTGTGTGAGAATATAAAATAATTACTCTCTAATGGCAATTTCCACATGCTTCCTAGAAGGATACCCAACCCAAATTACCTTTCTACAGGTACATCTACATAGATAAGGCTTAATAAATCTGAAATAGTAATGGGAGAAGCCATAAGAGTAATGATTTTAAAAGCTCTGTGTTCCCAAGGGGCATATGTTACCAGCTGCACAGACTCCTTCCTATGTGTGATCAAAACCATTTTATTCCCTTGAAAAATAAGACATTTGTAGGGAGGTGGTTCATTAGTTGAAGAAGGAGTTGCTTGGCTGCTGGCTTGGTTTTCAAAAACAGCAATGACGTGTGTGTGTAGAATCAACCTGAGCAGGGTATTCATGCAGCTTTTCAGAAGTTGTTAGCAAACTTAGAGGTTCTAGGGGCGGCTGCTGTGGGGACTCTGGCCTCGTGCACCCCACGCCCACCGATTCTCTCTGTTCTGCCTTCCTTACCAGCCCTGTACACGCTGAGGAGGTGGGGTGGGAGGAGCACACAGGATGGTTTGGGGCTCTGATATTGGTAAGAAGAGGTTGGGCTGGAGCCCCAGAAGGACATGGTGGCTCAGGCGATGTGGTGTGGCCTCTTAACCATCACACTGAATTTTCCCAAAGGAAGGCCGTTGCCACCATCCGTTCCTTTGCTACTGGTGGTAACTACTGGGAACGTTTCTCATAGGATCTGGGAGTGATGTCCAGGTTCATCCCTTGAGGCCCATTAATTCAGTTGCTTGGGTGTTCTACGGACAGGGTGATGTGATGAGGGAGAAGGATCACCAGATTGGGAAGGAGGCCTTGCCCTGGACGGGTCTGCTGCGTGGCCTCAAGCTAATTCCTTGAAGTTCTTCCATCTCAGTTTCCTGATTTTCCATCTGGACGATTGCGTTAGGTAATCTCCAAACTCTGGCCCAAGTCTGTGACTAGGGGTCAAAGTGGTAAATTCTGTCTCCTCTCCTCCTGGGATAGATAATGTTGCTTTGTGCCCGGATCACAGACAGTGGCCCTATCCTGCCCTCATTTGACTCCTCTAGGTGAGGGTGTCAGTGGGTTACCCTTGTCGTTTTGGGTAAAACAGCTTCCAGTTGACGCTTTCAGCAAAATTGTTTAGAAGGACTAGAGTGACCAACAGCCATGCTGGTTTGAGAAGGAAAGGTTTCCCTCAGTTTTAAAATTGGCAAGTGAGAAACTGGGACGAGGTGTCTCCCTAAGAGAGTCAGTGTCCACGAGTGAGCATGAAGGTGCTGCTCAACCCGGGCCAGTGAAGATTTCACATAAGACATGCAGGAAAATTCTAGAAAGTGCCAGTCTCTCTCAGGGTCTCTCTTAGACAAACACTGAACTTTAAATGGTGAACTGTCTTCTGCCCCTGGTCCCGAGGTCTGTGTAACTAAGACACTTCCTATTCCAGAGGATAGTTGGGCCCTGGTCTAATTGGTCTGGCACCAAATGTCCCCAAAACCACCTTCTCCTGTGTCACAGCCTCCTTGTCCAGCATTCACCTTCCAGGGCAGGAGGGATAATTCTAATGAGTCTAACGGGACTGTGGCTAGGCCTTGTCCCAATGCTCACACACTCTACCACCCTGCATGCTCTGTCTGGGAACAACTAACCTCTCCTCCGAAATGGAGGCTCTGGTTGGGCTGCTGAGTAAGGAACGTGTGACCACAAGAGAGCAGGAGCCATAAGACACGAGTGTGAGTGTTTCATGCCCAGAATCCAGGATGTCCGGTTTTGGTGATGTATTCTTACAGGGAGGGCTCTGATGGCTGTAAGAGTCTAAGAGAGCCTACCTTGGCACAGCCTAGTCCCTGTTGCCAATAGCTGCTTTTTGTAGGGAGATGTCCGCTTCCTCCTGGGGCTTCTACTCTTACCTTTGCGTACGAGGGCCTTCTCTGTATGTTCTGGGGGCACAGAACACGGACCAGCCATTTTATAACTTCTAAAATCTATTTGAATCACACAATTTATATACAGACCTATTATTTTTGGTGTTGTTGTTATAAAAATTCACATTTCGTCAGTTTGATAGATGAGATTGTGTGGCCGTGGTTTACATCACATTTCCTTGGGTCCCTGAATGACGGTGTGAAGTAGGCCTTTCATCCCTACCCCCCTCCCCCTTCCCATCACCCGCATCACACTGTGATACAAGGGAGAAATAACTGTGCTCCTGTGTTAGGCCCCTGAAATGCAGATCATTTGCTACAGCAGCCTGGCTTTACCAGACCAATGTAAGGCATTTCAGATAATGACAGAATACTGAAATCTTCTTGGCCCTGAGAACCATACCCCCAGCCCTGCCTTACCTGGCTTGTACGTGCAACTGACTTTTATTCCTTAAGACCCAGCCTCTGGTTTGCAAACTTAAGTAACTCGGGAGAATTGAAATAGCCCTTTCCCCTCCTCTGTTTCCTCTTCTTCCTTAGCCCCTTACCCCATTGTCTTTGTGAATATGCTTTTCCTTTCTCTCTCCCAATTTATAAAAGTAAAATAGAAGTATTCAAAGGTTACAATAGGTCAATGATTCTTTAGCTATGTCAATGCATAACAAATTGGGGTGGAGAATTGTAACAATAAAAAAATTTCTTTCCAAATCTTCCTTTGGCTTGGAGTTCGATCTAGATAATTAATGCCACTGTGGTATCTTTTCTTCTCTCTGGGTGACTAAATATTTGCACCTCAGCTCCCTCCTCTTTGTGTATGTGTATAGAAATAATTTCAATGCCCCAGCTTAAGATCTGGCAGAGAAAAATATCCCTATCCCCTTGGAGAAGGTCATCCAATTCTGGAAAAGCTGCCTCAAGAAAGGGCCATCTACACGTTTGTAAAAGCATAATTATTAAGTTTCGGGTTTATTATCATGCAAATGCTTCCATTTCCCCTCTTACCCCACCCAATCCCCTTCTATAACCATGAATAAAATGACATCTGGGACATTGGGAATTTAAGCAGCCAGTCAGGAGGGCAGAACAATGTTTCCTCAGCCTGTGGTTCATGGGGGTTCTCAGAGGGCCTTTGGGGGGGCCCTTAAAACGTTGTTCCTTTAAACAAGGTGCCAGCTTATCTCACATTTTAAACTTCCTTTGCTTTCAAAGTTAAGTGTTTATCTCTTTGGGAGTATGAATTGGTACGATCTTTCGGGAAAGCAATTTGGCAACGTGCATCAGGAACCTTAAAAACATGTATAAACTTGACCTAGTAGTACCGCTTCTAGGGCTTTCTCCTAAGGAAATAGAGATGCGAGCGAGACGTAGGTACAAGAAAGCTTCTCCACAGTATAATGTACGATAGCAGGCCGCTGGAAGCAGCCTAAATGCTAACAAAGGGTAGGGCCAATCTGCTCGGGGGATGGAATATTATGCTGCCTTTAAAAATAGCATTTAAAAACTTAGTAGCATAGAAAAATGCTCACACTAAGGTGTTAAGTAGAAAAAAATACAAAATAAATTCTCACTTTATTAAGAAATAGCTTAGCCCTCACCGGATGGCTTGGTTGTTTAGAGGTCCCCAACCTTTTTTGGACCACGGACCGGTTTAATGTCAGAAAATATTTTCACGGACCGGCCTTTAGGGTGGGACGGATAAATGTATCACGTGACTGAGACAAGCGTCAAGAGTGAGTCTTAGACGGATGTAACAGAAGGAATCTGGTCATTAAAAAAAAATAAAACATCGTTCAGACTTAAATATAAATAAAACGGAAATAATGTAAGTTATTCTTTCTCTGCAGACCGGTACCAAAAGGCCCATGGACCAGTATCGATCCGTGCCCCCGTGGGGTTGGGGACCACTGGTTTAGAGCATCATTCCAAAGCACAGAAGTTGATTGTTCAGTCCCTGGTCAGGGCACATATGAGAACAGCTTGATGTTATTCTTATTTCTCTCTCTTTCCCTTCCTTTCTTGTTAAAATCAATAAATAAAAAATTTTAAAAATAGTTTATTTAGGCACATGTACATAAAGAACAAAGAATAAATACAAACACAAGAGTTGAGTTCTGACCTCAGCTCTGACGCATTCTAACTGATGAGCATTGAACAAATGATTTAAACTCTCTGAATTTCTTTTTTCAGGGTTGTGATGAGGATTGGAAGAAATGTTTGCCAAGTTTTTTACACATAGTAGTTGCTCAATAAATGGTAGTAATAATAGTGATCATTATGACTCTTATCACTATTACTTATTTTGGAGTTTGTTTGTGACAAAGTTCATGTAAGAATAGTTTTGTAGGGACAGCCCTCCCGTTACATTCAATTTACTTCCCACCGTGGTCCTGTCCACAATCCAGACAAAACAAACTCCAAACCCGGAAGCAAGAACTGGGATAAAACCACCTGGAAAATATGTGGATGGAAGCACTGGGAGGAGGGCAGGACTTCCTCTGGCTGTTCAACCAAAGCAAGTTCAGCATTTAGGAAAGTGACTTATTACTGGGGTGAAAACAAATGGTAATATACATCTGCATAACACTTCACTATGTAAAACCTTATTATCTCAGAGAAGGAAACATTCCCATGGAGTAACTTACATGGTTTGCTCTCCCGTGTTAGTTATCTATTGCTGTATAACAGATTACCCCCAATTTAGCACTTACATCAAAACACATTTATTAGCTCACAGTTCCTCTGGGTCAGGAATGCAGGTGCAGTTTATTTGGTTGAGGTTCTGTTATGAGGCTACAGTCAAGGTGTAGACCAGACTGGCCATTTTCTTGAGGTTCACCCAGGGAAGCTCACTCAGTGGCTGTTGGCAGGATTCAGTTCCTCGTGGTTGTTGGACCGAGGGCCTCAGTTCCTCCCTGGCTGTTGGCTGATACCATTGAAGTTCCCTGATAGGTGGGTCTCTGTAGGGGCGGCAGCCTACAACATTGCAGCCAGCTTTCTTGAGTGAGCAAGTTGAAAGAGAGAGAGAGAGAGGGAGAAAGTCACAGGCCTTTGTAACATAATCTTGGAATTGACATTCTGTCACTTTTGCTATCTGTTTTTGTTGTTGTTAAAGGAAGACAGCCACTAGGTCCAGCTCGTACGAGGGCCTGGACACCAGAACGGTGGGAATGGGTGCCATTTGAGAAAGCAGCCTACCGCATCCCCTTTTCACAGCACAGGAAACCAAGGCTTAGTAAGGGCGTGTGCTTTTCCCTCGACCATCCTAGAAGGAAGGCTCCAACCGGGGATGTCTGTCTGCCTTCTGAAGCCTGCACCCTGTCCACTGTGTGCGAGCCTCCACTCATCCTGGGCCAGCCTCGTTCACGCACAAAGTCAGGTGTGGTGTAATTTATTGAGCGCTTAAAGATTTTCATATAATAAAAAATTCTAAGAAATCTACCATGTTTTATGATAATCTAGGATGGGGGCACATTTTGGAGGCAGATAGAAAAATGTTATGGTAATTAGAAAAATATACAGAGGCTCCATTACCTACAAATGTCATCCAGGGTTTTCACAGAAGAGGGCCTGGAAAATAGTTCTTTAGGCCATCCAGAGTAGCAGAGATGATTAATTCCAAGCTGTTAGCACATTTTATTATGCAAATACTCCAGCAACTCAGCCATGGAGAAAGTGTGGGCACCGCCCCCACCCCATTCACTCTGGACACTCAATTTGCATGGAAATGTGATCCTCTCACTAGGAGAGGGGCCAGTTTGCTTCTGGGGGGGAGGGGTTAGGAGGTGGGTGGGGGGAGGAGGCTGGAGGGAGATCCAGCTACCCATTAGTGACATTGATCATTTTAATGCCATTTGTGGTTAGAAAAACAATGATATTACCTTAATTTAGTAATTAATTAGCTGCAAACAGGAGAGATAATCAGGCCTAAGGTTAATTGCCGGTACACTGAAGTTTGGGCCTTCTTGGAATGGGCATTGAATCCTGTCTCACCAGAAAGAAGGGTGTCCCACATGAGCAGTGTTTTGTCTCAACAGAGATAGGAGATCTCCTTTCTGGGGAGAGGAAGGCAAACAAAAGGAGCATATCTGTGGGAACCAGATAGAATTTTATCTGGAATGCTTTAGAATGGTCAGTGCTTGGTCTCAGGGCTGGTGATCATTTATGGTTCTTATGGCTCTCACTTTCCGGTAATACTTGGGTGTGTTCAAAACTGTGTTCCGTGAATGAACAACCTCAGTTTAGGCATGGCGGGCTAATGGGAGGATTAAGGCCTGGCTTGTCTGAGGCTGCTGTGGAGGAAGCAAATCAGAGCTCCAGTCGGAGACGTCTCAAGGGATGGTCAGGACACTGGATTGACTTCGGGGTAGAGGAGGAAGTGCTGCAAGTTGAGGACTTGAGCGGCACAGTTACCTGGGAGTGAGACAGGTCTCCAAGACCAGAGCAAAGATGAGAAATATCTCTGGGAAGGTACTATTTCAGAAGGAGAGAGGAAGATGGAAAGATTGGCAGAATGTTGGGATGTCCACTTGTTCACACACATGAAACCTCGACACACACTGGGAACAAAAGAACCGAATCAAGTTTTCCGACAAGCAAGGAGGAAGTCCAGTCAGGGGAAGAGAGCATGCCCCTAAACCTCCTTCACAATTCCTGCTTCTGCCAATGAGGTTTCAGAAAAAGCACGTTTCTGGAGTCCGTTATCTCCATATGCCGCCTCACAGGCACTGTGTCCTTACCGAACCTTCACTCGGATAGGGCAGGTGTTATTATTTTCATTTAACAGAGGAAAATATCCATGGCGTGGAGAAGTCCGGTGAATTTTTCTGGTGAGTTTGGGCCGGGTGGTCCAGAGGCCAGGTCTGCTCACTTCGACAAAGTACTGGGAAAGACAAGTTGGCTTGAAGTAGATGGCAGAGACAGGGAGCTTGACGGTAGTGGGGGTTTTGAGAAGAAGCCACTAAAGTTCCTTGAAAATGGCTTCTGCTGATGGATAGACAGGAAGGAAAGGACTACATGAGGAGATGTATAGACTAACCTCTAGATTTCTGGGACTTCCATCTGATTAACTTCTTAGAATTCCAGTTCTGGGAAGCCAATGGCTGTGTTAGTTAACAGATTGGAGAAAGAGGCTGGGCTCTAGTGGAAAGGTCACTGACCTTGGAGACAGAAGACCTATATTTCTAGTCCTTAGTTGTGCCACTAATTCACTATTTAACTCTGTGATCTCAATCTCTTCAGTTCTTGTTTTGGTCACTTGTAAAACATGGGCTAGATGATCTCTAAGACCTTTCTAACTCTTTGTAGGGGTAAGCTGAATTCAGACAGAAATGAAATCAACTTTCATTCCATTTCTCAGCAATTGATCACCAGATCCCAGCCTCTGGCAGACCCAGCTCCTCCCTCTAGAATTTCCAAGTTCTGGGCATCCTGGAACTTTCCCTGATTGTGAAACACAGTGACCTTGGCTCTAAGGGAAACTGGCCTGTTCCTGTGCCACTCAGGATATTTGACACCACCCAGGAATTCTGAGTCATTGTCCTCACGTCTGCATTGGCCTGCACACCATTCCTTGCCTGTGTACCTCCAGCTCTGCCTTCTCCCATGCTGCCCTCAGCCTTCCCTGCCCCCAGTCTCAGCCACGTTTCCATCACTCAGGAACCCTGGGAGAAATGTAAGATAGGTTCCTTATACTCCAGGAACTGGAAACATCATGGGGAGGAAAACTGATCAATAGATTCAATGCATATTCAATCAAAATCCCAGCGGGCTTTGTTGTTAAAACTGACAAACCTGATTCTAAAATTTATATAAGAATGCAAATACCTAAAGTAGTCAAAACAATTTTGAAAGAGAAAAATCAAGTTTTAAGGCTTATATTACCTGATTTCAAGACTTAATGTAAAGTTAGAATAATCGAGACATTGTAGTGTTGGTGTAGAGATAGACATGCGGATCAACAGAACAGAATAGAATCCAGAAATAAATCCACACATGATCAGCTGAAAATTTTACAAAGATACAAAGGAAGTTTAATGGGGGGAAGGATAATTCTTTCACCAAATGAACTGAAATATTTAGACTCCAAATGCAAAAATCAAACCGAACCAAACCTAATACCGACCCCCCCCCCAAAAAAAAAAACCCAACTTCAATCTTCATTTCACATCATAAACAAAGATTAAATGGATCATAGACTGAAATGTAGGAGCTCAAACTAAATGAAAACATAGGAGAAAATCTATGTGACCTTGGGTTAGATAAATACACTTTAAATAGGAAACCCACCCACCAAACTATACAATGAAATATTGATAAAAATAGCATTACCAAAATTAAAAACTTTAGCTCTTCAAAAGACACTGTTAACAAAATGTGGAGATAAGACAGAGACTAGAGAAAATATTTGCAAAAAATATGTCTTATGAAGGACTTGTATCCAGAGTAGATAACTTACAATTTAATAAGAAAACAACCCAATAAAAATGGTCAGGGATTTGAATAACGGACATTTCACCAAAGGACATATACAAATGACAAATGAACACATGGAAAGATATTTAACATCATTAGTCAAATGCAAATTAAAGTCATAGGAGATACCCCTACAAATACACTCACGTGACTAACATGAACAAGACAGAAAATAACAAGCATTGGCAAAGATGTGGAGCAACTGGAACTCTCATGCACAGAAATTTGAGGACAAGACCTAGCTCTCAGCTCTATGTGGCTATTCCTAGGAAGGTGGGGAGAAAGGAGATTTGTGTGGTGGGCTTGAGGGCTTGGCTGGCACTGGAGGAGGGGAAGGGCGGGGGCTTAGCTGTGGACAGAACCCGGGGAATGCCAGCTTCTAAAGGGCAAGCAAGGAAGTGGTTCCAGCCACGGTGGTTTTGGTCAGCACCTTTACAGTAAGCTGTGGGGAAGTGTGGAGTCGCTGGAGTGTGGCAGCACTTCTGGCCTTGAGCCCCACACACGGGTCACTTTCATCAGAACAGGAAAACGAAACAGGCTCCCCTGAATGATTTATGGGAGGGCTTGTGTTTTTGGGGATGTGATACTGCAATTTGTGTTATAGGATCAGGACATCTGTTTCCAGGGAGGTGCGTTCTCTTACCATGAGTCTTTCCCACCAGGGACCCTCAAATAGTTATGGGTTTTATCTCGGTTACTTGTTAGCATAATGGGGCCTTTTGGTGACAAGTGGCTTCACCAGGCCTGAGTGGTCTGGGGCCAGTTGGGAAGTCAGCAGGAACTACTCTGGTCCTACCCTGTCCCTCTGATGGTGTCCAGCCGTGCAGTAAAGTATAGGATTAGGGAGGGTGTCACCTATCAGCTGGCACAGGCAGGCTTCTACTCAACAATTAAGTTTTAGCCATTTATTTGATTAAATTTCAGTTGTGCTAACTGTCCCCATGTGGATTACTGTCCCTTGCTGGGAAACACTACTGCTAACAGATCCTGGAGAGGTCTGAAGCAGTAAGGTATGGAACCACAGAGTATCCTGGCTAGAGGGACCGTGGCAAGCTTCCTGTTCAATTTGGCACTTCACAGATTAACAAAATTGAGGCTGGCTGGTCACAGGGAGCTGGTACGGAGAGGACTTGCTCAATGTCACACAGCCTGTTAAGGAGCAGGAATCAGTGCCTCCAGCTTCAAGGTTCTTTCTAAGTCATGAGAACGTACCCTCTTGGTTTACGAGGGATATGAGCATGGCCTGGGTTGTGTGTAGACAGCGATACAGAATGTACGTACGGCGGGCAGTCACCTCACTCCTTACCCCTTCTCAGGGGGAGTGTGTCCACCTTTCCCTGCCAGGCTAGTTCAGGAAAAGGGCCTCATTAAAAATTCAGTTCATAAGCAACACATTTTTTTTTTTTTTTTACCTCACCCCCTTCTGCTTTTAAAAAGATGTACAAATTCTCAATTCTTAGAAAGATTTTTGTCTGGTTTAAATTTTAGGGACTTAGTTTTGTTAAAAGGGCATTTGAGATTCTGGAAGCCCCACCCTGTCCAGTTTTAACACTCCCCACTAATCCCTGTTCACCCGAGGCCTTGTCCACATGGTTTCTCAGCACGTCAGGGAGGGTCCTCCCAGCTCCTACCCCCAGACCCTCCTGCAGCCCACGGTCCCCTGGGAGCACGCTATGCAAGAATGTGTGTGTACAAGCACTTCCCCCACACTGTATGTGAGATCGAACATTCACTGTATAACTCAAATTAAAATGTATTAACTTTTCTTCCAGATGCCCCCTGATAGTAAGTTTAATTACTCTGGACATAATTAAATGAGTTTAGGAGATTAGAAATATAAGGGGGTAGTGAAGAGCATAAATTTGTGGGGAATAAAGGAAAATTTAATTCTAGAGTCTTTTGTGGCTTGGTGGGTAGAGGGCTGAGGACTGAGAGGGACAGAGGAAATGCTCGGTAGAGGTGGATGAGGAGGAGCGAACCAGTTTGGGTGGATCGGGACGTGTGAGTCCCTTGCCCCACAATGCAGGTGGCCCTATGGCTGGGCACCGTCCCTCTGATTCAGGGCTGTCTTTCGTTGCATGAGATCCGGTGAAATTGGGGCAGGTAGACAACTAAGAAGACTGGCAAACAAACAGTGCTGCTGAGAGTTCCATCCTCTTCCCTGCTTCATTCTAGAGCATGGCCCCGTCTTGTGATGTAGGCTTTCTTTACTGTGGTGGGTTCTTCCAGAGACTCAGGAACAAGTCCACAGATGTCAGTGTCTCCAACAACAGAACTGGGTTCCTAGACTGCTCGCTACCTGTGTTTTCCTGCCCGTGGTTCACAGCACATCTCCTGGTTACTCTGATCCCAACCTTGCGCAGACTTGAGGAGCAGCAGGGGAGGGCAGATTCCAGGTGAAGCCAGTGCAACCCCAATCCAGCTCAGCCGGACGCTGCGTTTCTCCATCAAGCCACAGATACCCACACACTAAACCACACACATGCATGCACAATAATGCACAGACACACACAGGCACACACAGTCATGCACAGACTTTACTACTCACACATACATATATATACTCAGTTGTGCAAATATTCACTCACACACGTTCACACAAATGCATAAACTCACATTCATAAACACATACCAACATATATATCATATACTCTGACACATACAAACACATTCACACAGTAACATACACTAGTACACACATATATACATATATGCACACATGTACATATACTTACTTGCACAAATATGTACTAAATCATACACATGTCCACATATGCAAACACACAAACAGGACTAGACTCCCAGAACTCAAGGGAAGTGTTTGGAGGAGAAGTCATTGTCTTTGAGATGGCTCTTCCTCCGGCCCTTCTCCTCGGAACCCAGGGTTTCGGCAGAGGGTCCCGCCCGGCCTGGTAAGGCAGTTGTGGTTTGTTCCATTTTTCAGCTGCACAGGGCGGAAGGATATTCTTCCTTGTGGTTTAGAATAACACTCTAGAAAGTTGCAAACAGATTTCCATGTTTTCTGAAGGTGCCTTTCCCTGCATTAGGACTGTGTTAAAAAGACTGGCTGAAGCTTCAGATAAAGTCCCGATTTTTTTTTTACAAAAGCAAAAAAGAAAACACCAAGACACTGAATGAATAATGAAAGTGAAGGCAGAACAAGCCTGAGGAGATAAAGTAAAAATTCTCTTCCATTTGAGCCTGGGGCGGGGGGGGGGGGTGAGGGTGGGGGCTGGGGACTGCCAACTGCTAGAATGGTGTTTAGAAATAAAGAGTCTGTGTTATGTCTAGTGGTCCTAGTATTTTGTGTTACTCTGACCCCGGCATTGTATCATTTCAATGCAGTCGGGTGTGCAAACGTTCAGTTCTGGTCGGTAGAAGGTATTTTGTATTCAAGCCAAATCTACATTTCAGATTTGAAATGAGGGGAACAGGAGGGGGGAAAGGGGGTGTGGCTGAAAAGGGGCGAAGGTCAGTGTTCACAGGTCTGAGACCATGTTTAATATCACATGACACCTTTGTCAAACAGTGTGTCACCCCCCTCCCCTCCGTACACACAGGCTGTCTGGGTTTCTGTACCTAAGGGACCTTCCTCTGTGTTGCCTTCCCGCCCAAACTCTCAGACTTGCTTTCTGTAAACCAGAAGAAATGAATGAAATTTGACCTATCTTTTTTTTTTTTTTAATGTGGTGGCATGAGAAACGCTGGAGGGTCATGTGCTCCCTGCTCTCCCTGGTCAGGCCTGTCTGCATTCCCCCTCCTGGGCTCCTGCGGCTGTCTGAGGCCTTGGGATTGACAGGAGGCTGGGGGGGAAGGGAGTGGTGTTGTATTTCATGCTTGTGTCCTTGAAGGAGAGCCTCGGGTCTGCAGCCCAGGGTCGGGTCATCTCCTGAAACCTCAAAGGCGGTTTGAAACCCCGGCAGACAGACACATTTGAAAAGGCTTCAGAGAACAGGGATATGGTTTGGGTTCTGGGGTTGTCTGCTGCCCTATGGTGATGTGTGGGCAGATGGCCCACCTTTCACCTTGTGGACCAGAGGCCATTTCTGGCTTTGATCTTCATCTTCATCTGCCCCTACATAAGCACTACTGCTCTAGATAAGACCCTGGCTGGGATAGTGCAGTGACTCACCTCTTTGTCCAGCATCTCTGTGTCTCCCCAAGGACGCTGTATAAAAGGGACAAAACTGGTGAATATCTAGTCTCTTTTCTCCTTCATCTTTTGGACACTGAGTTTTGAACGGGGAGAGAAAATGAGCCACTGGTGAATAGCAGTTTCCCAGGCAAACTTCATTCGAGCCTTATAAATAGAGACAGCTTCATTAACAAGCACAATTCAGCAAGGGCAGGAGGACTTTGGAAGCACATGTACCTGGGTTCAAATTCCAAGTGCCTCTTGGAGCTGTACCTGCTCTGAGATTCTCCTTCCTCATCTTGAAAAGGTGGATAATAATGACTCAACTGTGAGGTCACTGTGGGCATTGGATAAGTTATTGCGTGCAAAGCACCCTGCATGGAGTTGGCTTTCAATATAGTATTCATTTCTTAAGATCTATATCTATCCCTCATTTCAAAGAGTAAGAGGTAGTTTATACATAAATCCATGGAGCAAAGGCAGAGTTTTCAGATGGGCATTTGGAAGAGGTAAAGGGAAATGCTCAGGAATGAGGCTTGAATTCCCCGATCAACCAACGCTCCTGACCAAACACGGTTTCCTTTAGTATTTTGGAGCACTGAAGAATTCCCCTTAGGAGGAGCATGTAGTGGGAAGAATCCATGCAGACACCAAATGGTACCCCCAGGCCAAGCATGAAGGCTCAGCACCCTGTTTAGACTTATTTCCATTTGGGGAGAGCTGTTCTTAAATAGGTCAAGGTCAGCTTTATGTGTTTAATGATCTGCTTAAATGAAGAAACAAGATGCCAGGAACAAACTGAGGAGACTGTACAGTGCACCATGCAGAGAAGGCCCAGCCTTGCCCCTGCTCCCCACACCCCTGCCCCCTCTCCCAAGCCTTGCTTCCAGGCTGCAGAGCTTGCTCTTTGAAAGGAGATACAAACTTTGCAATATGCCTGAGACACCACAAATCACACACAGCAAGACAGTAATTCCTATCTACATGAGCTTCTTAATTTGTTGCCTGCACGTCAAAAAATTTAGCTCCTTTCAGTGTGAGAGACATCTGCTCACTGACACTTTAGAAAGGCCTAAAATCAAGAAGAAGAAGAAAAAAAAAAAACACAGGAGAAAACTGGGCAAGGGGAGATATTTTGATATGGTGGAGAGACCAGAAACTGAATTTCATTTCCGGCTCTGTCACTCATTGGCCATAATTAGCTGTAGACCTTGGGCAGGTAAATCTCAGCCCTGCCACCTCAGTTTTCAGATCTGTAGAATGGAGTGATGGTACCTTCCTTGTCCCTTGGTTTTGTTTCGATATGCACTGAGACAGTGGCTCGGAAGAGAACAGAGTGCCCCGCATATTGTTTGCCCTCCTCCATCCCCACAACCTTTGATTTTTTTTTTTCTTGAAGAGGCTAAACCCAGCCTCACATGGCCAGATAGCCTGGGGAAAGGACATGACCTATTTCCCCAAGTATTAGCAATAGTCACCAAAAACCCTAACGAAGTTTGACTTGCTCAACCCAGTGACAGTTTGGAGGGCTTGACAGACTTGAGAACACGCCCAAGAGACTTCATTTCTCCTTGAGACTGCAGTATGGAATATGGCAAAAATCTTCAGAGGTGGCTCCAAGGAAGTCACAAAATGCAGCACTTATCGATATAGAACAGAGGTTGCAAAGTGACAGCCCAGGGGCCAAATCCAGAGCAGCGCCTGCCTTTGTGAACGCCATTTTGTTGGCATACAGCCAGGTTTATTCTTTTGTGGTTCGCTGTCTAAGTCTGTGGTGGCTTTCAACAGTGGAGGTGACTTGTTGTGACAGAGACTGGCCCTCAAAGCCAGAAATATTCTCTACTGGTCCTTCACAGGAAAAATCTGTGGATCCCTGGCATAAAATCGGCATCAAAATAGGCTGTCACATAAGCCTCCTATGAATGTCTAGCATCTCCGGTTATTTAGCTTATTTTACTTATGAATTCATATTTATTTTTCAGAGGAGTTAATACTGGTTCTAGGCTCCATACCTCCCATTTTCTTGAGTTTCCTCCCTGCAAGAAACAGAAGAAAACTGACCATTTCATTGCTAGACACATTACTTATACCATCACCTTTCCTTTTTAGGATAACCGGTGAGTTAAATCGTTTATCCCTGGGGTTAAGTAACAGCCCGGACCACACAGCTAGTCTGCGGCAAAACCAGGATTTCAATCTGGGATTCTCTTATCCCAAATACCAGACTCTTCCCATCAGATGGACATTTGTCCATCCACCCCACAGATTCTCCTGTGTAGCACAGCAACTGCCCTTGCTGTTTGGCTGTCTGGGGTCTTGGTGCTGGCCCTGTTTTTAAAGCCCTGAGTTCTGGAACCAGTCTGGATGTGGGGAACTATCTGCACTGGCTGAGCTAAGCTTCTGGACTGAAGTTGGGCTGGGAACAGGCATCTGATCTGTGATAAGAATGAGCAGCCAAAGGCAGCTGCAGCCTCCCTCTGCCCTGCCCCTTTGCTTATATGGTCAATCTTCTGATGAAAGGACCGGGGAGGTGAGAAGTCAGTTTTGAGTTGAGGGTTCATATACCTGCCCTCCTCTTGCTCCCTGGGGGAAGGGTTTTTTTTTTTTCTGTAAGGTTAATTCAGGGTAAATGCATATTAGAGAAAAGCAGGAATGGTAGAGACATTTTTTAAAAATTAAAAGAAAAGGACCTGACCAGGCGGGGGCACAGTGGATAGAGCATTGGACTGAGATGCGGAGGACCCAGGTTCAAGACCCCAAGGTCACCAGCTTGAGCGCAGGCTCATCTGGTTTGAGCAAAGCTCACCAGCTTGAACCCAAGGTCACAGCTTATGCAAGGGGTCACTCGGTCTGCTGTAGCCCCACGGTCAAGGC
Source organism: Saccopteryx leptura (assembly GCF_036850995.1). Taxonomy (NCBI): domain Eukaryota; kingdom Metazoa; phylum Chordata; class Mammalia; order Chiroptera; family Emballonuridae; genus Saccopteryx; species Saccopteryx leptura. Next base: position 257,690,609 of record NC_089505.1, read on the forward strand.
ACATATGAGAAAGCAATCAATGAACAACTAAGGAGCCGCAATGAAGAATTGATGTTTCTCATCTCTCTCCCTTCCTGTCTGTCTGTCCCTATCTGTCCCTCTTTCTGACTCTCTCTGTCTCTGCCACACATACACACACACACACACAAAATTAAAAGAAAAGGGAGAAGGCGTTGATTAATCTGTTATCCGTTGGGTTGCAGATCTTACTAGTACATGTGTTGAATTCTTTAAAGACTTAAATCTCCCAAGCTTATAAAGGGCTGATAAATAATAAATATTAATTAAATTTAAGATGTGCATATCGGCCTCTCTGAATTCCAGGAAGTTTGAAAATGGTCTCACCTTTTATCATAATTGAGACCCTCACTGAGGGTGGTCTGGCGATGCTGCGTGAAAGGAGGTCTCCCCGGAGGCTCCCCGGCTCAGAGGGTCACAGTGAGTTTGGGAAAGGGAGAAGGTAGCGGCAGAGAGGTTCCCGGGCAGGGCCACGGCAGCTGTGGCTGCCTTGCAAGTGAGAGGAGAGCCTGTGGGGTAGACAGTTTCCGAGACGAGGTTGGAGTTATTGGGTCCTGGCTTCTCCACGTTCATATTTATCAGCTCTCTACCCCTTGCCCGGAGAGAAATGTAGGTTGCCGATTCATTGAAACTTTGTAATTCATTTGGGACTAGGTGGTCACCTGGAAAAGTCCGTGGAAAAGCCGAGGCTGGCTCTTCTGGAGCAATGGCTCTACAATGGGGGCCACAGCAGGGACTGGAGGAGCCACTTCTTCAGCCTCAGGGACAGACCTGAGGCGCCCACCCCCATGCGGTGTAATGTTGGGGAGAAGACAGGCGGTGGCTCCAGGTACAAGCAGTGGTGGCCACTGAGCCCAGATCTCATGCTATATGGCTTTGAACAAATCCGCAACACTGAGATAAAAACTCCTGCACGCCTGCCCGAAACGTGAGAGTCGGTCTTTGGTCTTTGGGAAGAGAAGGATCAGAGGGTGCTGGTGAGAGGGGATGGAGCGTGGGAAAGTCTGTCTCCCGCAGTCACTCGTGGGGCTGAGGGAGTTGGTGTGTGTGTGTGGGCTGAGGTGGGAAGGGCTGAGCCTCTGACCTCTGGGTTAAGGAAATGCCATTTTCTTTCTTTCCTTCAAGAAAAAATACACACACACACACACACACACTCCAACAGTTTGTGGTCCTGTTTATTCTCAGACTGGGAGTGGACGGTCTTTCGAAGGTGTCCGACTGTGCAGTCCAGCCAGACTGACATCTGTGGGAGTTCAGGGTTTCAAATGTTTAGTCTGCGCGAGACCCCCAGGCCCCAGCAGGCTCAACTCCTGATAGGCCTGACTTAGCCATCCACCCCCACCCCCTCCTGTGACAGGGAATCATGAGGGTTTGAATGAGGGATCTCGGCTCCCCTGAAGTCCAAGGGGGAGGACCTGGTGCAAGACTGTCATCAAAATTGTCAGGAGCCTAAGCCTGGAGACTTAGTGAAGACTAGGTCAGAATCTTCCCTGCCCTCCCTTTCCTCCTTACAGCTGGCCGCCATTTTGGCCTCATGACCCCTGCTGGGCCCCACATCGCAGGCTCCCTGTTCACCTGGCCCTTCATCCTTGTGACTCTCGCGGCACTGGTAAAACGCCACCGTGACCCGCAGTTGTTGTCAGCCTGTCTGGGCCCCGACCCCGCACTCCCACCCCATTGTTCTGCTCTTTATTTTTCTTTAAAATCTCTAGCTTCTAAATCCAAATCCTAAGTTTATACCCACAATAAATGAGAGGATATATTCATATAGAGCTTGAGCAAGAATAGTGATTGCAGGTTTATCTAGAATAGCCCCAAATTGGAAACAATCCGAATGTCCAACGACAGGTTAATGGCCAAACAGACTGGTATATTCAATACAATGGATACTCATCAACAATAAAATGAATGAGATATTGTTATGCCCTACAATGTGTAGGAATGTCAAAATAACTGTGCTGGGTAAATAATCCAGACAGTAAAAAGCACACACTGTATTATTTGCCTTAGATGATATTTAAAAAAAAGAAATGCGTGCTAATTTATAGTGAAAAGGCAAGTCAGTGGTTGGCTAGGAAGGTGATGTGGGGACAGGTAGAAGGGATGGAGTGTAAAGTGGCCAGGGGAGTCTTTTGAAGATCACAGGTATTTTCGTTATGGGGATGCTGCCACAGATACAGATGTATATATATCAAAACCTATCAAATTGTACACTTCCAATGGGCACAGTTTATGGTATGTCAATGATATCTTAATAAAGCTGTTTAAAAAAAGTCTCCAGCTTCTAGCACAGTGCCTGCCACATCTGGAATCGGACTGAACTGAATTCTGCTGAACATGCTTGTCAAAAGCCCGAAGATTTCACTGGGCATGGTGGCATTTGGGACAGCTTCGCAGATCTCTGAGCTTGCTGTGTATACAGTTGCTGGGCTATAGCCATGGAATGACCAGTAGGCAGGGGTTGCCCTCTGAAACCTGTGCTCAGCTGGGGTTGTCAGCTGATTTGGCAACAGAAGAAGGACAGCTGGGGTCCGTGGGACAAGCAGGAGAGAGTGAAGGGATAACCCCTGAACTGCAGGTGTGCTTTGCAGTCACTGATTTCCTAACTGAAATTTCTACACGGCCTGGGATAGGGGACACCGTGGGAGGGACAGCAGCTTGGGTCTAATAATCATCTACTTAGTTCTGGCCTGAGTAGCAGCAGACAAACCACAGTAAATATGGCCTGGTTTAGAAAATATGCTTTTTGACCAGTTTATAAAATGCTTTGTCCCTCAGGGTTCCCAAGGACTAAAGGGCATGAAGATGCATAAAACAAAACAAATAAGTTCAGAATGCAAATGATTTACATCGGTAAACATAATTTATACAAATCAATTAGCAAATTATGAGTTAAAAAAAGAAAAATAAAGGGAGAAAAAAAAAGAAAGAAACCATTAGGTTGAACTATGTATTGAAATAGTATTTCTATTGTATTTGGCTAAATGCCTCCAGAGGAAACCTTCAGGTGAGGTCCTTGTCCTCCTGAGGTCTCAGTGTAGCTAGTTGTTCTCTGGCCGCTGGAGCTACAGATTGGAGGTTCCATATCTTTACATGCCAAGGACAATGCAGGGGACAAGCTTAGCTTCACTGTCATTTAGTCTAAATGGTCTGCTCTGGTGTTGATTCATCTATCTGTCTTTCCTGTCTAACACTTATAGTGAGCCTACTATACACACTGTATAGCACTGTGACCTTGTGAAAGTGATTCCAAAGAGATGGAATACCCTTGCCTTGTGGAACTCATTGTCTGATTCAGGATTTCTCCCATCCAAGTACTAACCAGGCCCGACCCTGCTTAGCTTCCGAGATCAGACGAGATCGGGCGCGTTCAGGGTGGTATGGCCGTAGACGTGATTCAGGATTTCTCAACTACTGCACTGTTGACATTGTGGCTGGATAAATCTTCCTTATTGGGGGACATCCTGTGCATTATAGAATGCTTAGCAACATTCTCGGCCTCCATCCACTAGATACCAGAAGTTTCTTCCTCCTTGACCTCACTCTCAGTTTTGACAATCAAAAATGTCTCCAGATATCACCAATGTCTCCTGGGGGGCAAAAATCAACTTCAGTTAAGAACTAGTGGTCTAACTAGAGACACACACACCTGACACAAAGCAATATGTTTTAATGGTGCATACTCAAAGGATTATGGGACGAGAAAGGTGGAAACACAGATGTTTGAGTTGCACCTTGAATGGTGTGTGAATGTTCACCAGGCATAGCAGAGAGGGGAGGGCATTGTATATGGAAAGAAGAGTGTGTAGGCATGATGTCATTCCAGAGTGTGTTGGACGTGGGAACAGAGGAGCTGGATGTGGCTGGTGTGTGGGCTGAATGATGATGGGGAAGGAGAAAGCCTGAGAGGGGACTACTAAAGTAGTTAGGACCAGGTGGAACAGGACCGTGCAGGAAATGATACACTTGGACTTCACCCTTCTGACACTGGAATCAATGAAGATCTTCAAACTTAGTCAAGACTGAAGTGGGCAGTTGAAACACTATTCATACACTTCCAGCCAATCCAACCCAACCCAACCCAACCCAACCCAACCCAATCCAATCCAACCCAACCCAACCCAACCCAACCCAATCCAATCCAATCCAACCCAACCCAACCCAACCCAACCCAACCCAATCCAATCCAACCCAACCCAACCCAACCCAACCCAATCCAATCCAATCCAACCCAACCCAACCCAACCCAACCCAACCCAACCCAACCCAACCCAACCCAATCCAACCCAATCCAATCCAATCCAATCCAATCCAATCCAATCCAATCCAATCCAATCCAACCCAACCCAACCCAACCCAACCCAACCCAACCCAACCCAATCCAATCCAATCCAATCCAATCCAATCCAATCCAATCCAATCCAGTGAAAGAGAGATAAGTGACTTGTACTTGAACTTCATGTTTCTTGATCACTTTCCAATCTTAAATAGAAACCAGAGGTAAAGTAAACTGAACATAGTGTCTTTAATCATCATGTGTAAAACATGACTTTTTCTGGGAGCATAAGAATGTATTGAGTTCTGAGTTACTGTGGAAGAGCTAGCTGTCTCACTTTACATACTATAGAGTTGTCACTGAGGAGATGCTGCATCTCTCTGTCCCCTTTTTGCATCTAAGTAGAGGAATGACAATATCTCACAGTGGAATGTGAGCGGACATAGTGTGTGCCCCTTCCAGGCTAAGACTGTCCCGTGTCTCTTTCCACCAGTCCTGGGTGGATAAAGCTTCAAAGCATGGCAGAGCAACATGTCAAGAGGAGACTTAGCTCTTGAAAGACTGTGGGAGAGAGCTGCTTGTAGACTAGGGTACCCTCCCAAGATCTCACATGAGCAAGGAATAAACTTCTGTGTGTTAAACCACTGCATTTGGGCTCTATTTGTTATGGCATCTTGGGTTATCTTAACAGATGCAGAGACTGTAATTTCTAATTCAATCCTAAGAGCACAGATGTCCACTCTGTTGCCAACATTGAAGACTGGACTATGAGGCTGAACAGCACAGTTGGAATGGTGATGTCTCTGGGGATGTGTGTGAGGGAGAGTGAGGTGCTGGCTTGATCTTCTTTTCCATAGTTTGTGGTAAGATTCCCAGATGGTAGCTGCCCTCTGCACTTTTGCACCTTTTCTTTCACTATCCAGATTCCTTTCTTATCTGCCACTGTTCCATCCATCCCTCTCCCCCTTACACTACAGGCTAGCTGTGTTATCTGGTCTAATTGGCTGCATCTAAACACTAGATTCCTTCTCGTGCTCCTAAAAATAAGAGGGTGTGTGTGTGTGTGTGTGTGTGTGTGTTGTGTGTGTGGGCATACACAACAGAGGCCCGGTATTAGGCATAGGCAAATGAAACGTCATCATTTACATGTGGGAATCAGAGGACTGGATATGGGGTGCTGCAACAGAATAGATGAGGATACCTTTTACTCTTTGGCTTGTGGGGAAACTAACCTCTAGGATTTTACGTGGAGCTTCATATGTGCATGTTGGTGACGGTTGAAAACAAGATGGCAGGAAGAAAGGCATTGTTTTCTGAACTCCCTTCCCAGAACAATTCCTTTTTATCCACTCTGCCTTACCTGCTTGTACACTGTTCAACAGAGGAGGAGGAGGAGGAGGAGGAGGAGGAAGGAGAGAGGGGGCATAGGAGGGAGAAAGCCAGGGTCAGTGGTGAAAAATAGAAGGGAAACTTGAGTGTGCCTTTTCTTCTCTTTCCCCTTCTCCACCCTTAGCCATCATTAACAGAAAAATATTTTTAAAAGATCCCTTGATGGCATCCCCAAATGCGAAGCCTGACATTTTCTTAGCTGATGGCCTCCTTTGTGAAGGTATTTTGTGTCTTCCCAGCATGCCTGCTGGATCCCCGGTTTGCTGCGGTTGCTAAGGTAAATACTCTTTCCATTAAGCACCACAGCCCAGGAGTGGCCTAAAGCTCAAATAAATGACCAAGGAGTAAGTTAAACATTCCCTGGGGTGATTTTAACCTATGCAATGGCTTTTTGGGAAAATTGCCTATTTTTTCATGTTTTGGCCGGGGGTGGGGGGGGGTGTCTTTTACTCCCTTCTTTTTCTTTACTATTCAGCTGAGTACACCTTCCCTTTCATTTATTCATGCATTGGGTGAAGGGTAGAAGCAGGCTTAATAAATCACAGAGGATTCCACCTCCCCACCCCCGGATCTGTATTTGTAAGGAAAGCTGGAGCAGAACACATGCCTTATGTTCACTTTGGGGAGGGGGGCAGAGGCCTGTAGCCAATTCACGCAGAGGTCCCACTTCTCTTTCTTGTGAAAATACCACAGCCTAACAGGTACTGGATAACTATATCTTCTTGGAAGATTCCTTTGGCAGGAGGAGGACTCAAGGATCCTGGTCCTCAGTGACATTTAGAGACACCTGTACCCAAAGCTTTGCGCCTGGCTTGGTTTTGCTTGTTCTTTGCCTCAAGAAGAATGTGTGTCCTATGTGGAGCCTGTTTCCCTGGATAAGTCTCTTTCCCGGAACGGGGTTAGGTACCTTGCTCCTCATACCTGCACAGTGTACTCCCCTGTTGTCTTGCAGTCCCTGAGTACGGGTTAGGAGCAGTAGCCTGGGTCCTGGCTGTGGCAGGAGACGCCTTTGGCCAAGCAGGGCTTTTTATCTTCCAGCGGACTGACCCGAAACCTACGGCCGGCCCGTTCTTGAACTCTTTGACAGAGACTGGAGCAGGAAAGGGATGCAACTTCTGAGTGAAGACGGCCCTCTTCTCTCCCACAATCACTCCTTTTGGCTTAGAGTTTTAAAAAGAATTTCCTAATAGGGAACATCCTGTAGAACAAGGAGTGTGGGTGGTGCTTCTGTACTCCAAGAGAAAGGGACAACGTGACTGAAGCTGAGAGTGTGCTTTGTGCTGACCCGCGGGGCATCTGCCATGGCTTCTGTCTCAGGAAGGAGAATCTGGAAGAAGAGGCGTAGAGTGAAGGGGAATCTAGGAAGAGGCTGTGATTTGGTCAGAGGTGCTTGGTTTAGTGCTGTGAATTGTTTTATACTTTTTATGTATATATGTCTTGGAGTAAACATTTAAAATAAACAACATCTTTGTTTACTTAAAAAAGAAAAAGAAAAGAATGTGTTCACAGGCCTTGGGAAGAAAAATTAAAGTGTCCTGACAGTTGTCATGTTTTGTCATTTGATTTAGAGGCCATGGGACAGCCTTATTTTCTTTTCATCCTTTGTGGAGTCTGGATTGCTGGGCAGAAGACCGTTTTTGGCCAAGGGAGAGAAAACATGCTGGGCAGGGGTCTCTTGATGCCTGCTGGGCCGCTCAGGAAGAGAGTGCCTCACCGAAGGTTTTTTCCTGATGACCCTGTTTGGGATCTGCTACTTGGCCAGGTGTGCTTTATCTTCCCGCTGAATGAGACATTCCTGCCACCCTAGAATCCTCTCTTGCTCGCTCACTGAAGGGAATGAAGACCAAGACTGTAATTCCCCAGGTTGGTAGTTTTTGAATGTTTCTCAGAGCTTCTGGATCAAGAGGACTCCTAGGGCTTGGCAGATGGTTCCATGGTCACAGTGATTTAAAAAAAACAACCCAAAAACGAATCAGATCAGATCACTCCACTCTCTGCATTTAGAACAAAATGTGTCCTGAGAGTATGGGCTGTCATGGGCTCCTCTTCAAAAGCCACCTCTCATGCCCTCTGGAGGTGTCGAGGGGCAGGCACCCTGGCTTCCTCTGCAGTTCTGGCCTCCCGTGCTCTTCCTGCCCCCCACCCCTTTCACCTGGCTACTCCCAGTATCCTTCAGGTTCCACTTAAATGTCTGTCCTTTAAGAAGCCTTCCTTGACCCACTGACAAAGTCAGTGTCTGAGATGTACATTCATAGAGACTGGTGCTTTTTCTCCATGGCATGAGGCCTCGCTGAAATTACTTAGTTATTTGGCGGGATTATTGGCTTAATGCTGGCTTTCCCACTAAATTATAAGAATCACAGGAACAGAGGTAATCTGTTCCATTTGCAGATGTATCTCTATCCCATGGCATGTAATAGGTGCTCAATAATATATGTTTAGGGAAAGAGAGTGATTGAATGGCATTGCCTCTCTATGTCAGAACAGTGCCTGGCCTCCTTTTCATCTTTTTTTTTTTTTTCCTTACCCTTCAAGTTGTCTGTCAGCTGTTTAACGGAGCAGATTAGAATAATTTCACCAGCACTCTTTTAAACAGGAGTGATGAGTGGGCCCTTTAAAGCACCTTGTTTAGGCAGCCCTCAAAGAATACAGCCTTTATTTCTCTTCCTGGTATGGGAAAGCAGAGCTCCCAATCAGTATGCACAGCGTCTGGATCCTGGAGATCTTGGAAATGACCTGGATGTCCTGGAGGCTATCCAGGGCCTGGAACCAGATGAAGAGGCCCCACTGCCCATTGCTGAGGCCTGAACTCCTTGTTCAAGCAACCCCTTTGCCAAACCGCCCTGGGCTACGGCGACCGGCTCCAGAGCAAGACTTGGATGGAGATATTAGAGAATGGTTCTGACACCCACCTCCTTTTCCTTCTGAAAAAGCCCAGCTTTATGACCCTTTCAGGAAATATGGAAAGGGAAGGCCCAGAATATAACTGGGGCAGGAGCAGGGGTGGGGGTGAGACGGAGAATTCTTGTGTTTTTCGTTCTTGACTCTCAGTCAGTCTGTTTTTGTACTTGTGTCTTTTAAGCTTTTCCACATGTGCCCCAAGGGTCCGTTGGTGAGTGTGTTTTATAAACTGGAAAAATGAATAAAAATAAGACCCAGAAGGGAAACACCAGAAGTAGTGTGAAGGGAAAAGTGTTAGTTCCTCTGCACCTCCCAGCTAGGCCTGCCCTGCATTTGTGGGAGTCCCAGGGTCAGGTTTATTTGGCTTTATGGGTAAAATGTGGAGTCTTCGTTCAGGGAAAGCCTCATCGGTTTTGTACTTGGCCTGCTCTGTTCAGCATTAATTAACTTCAGGAAAGTAAAAGTGATCCTTTTTTATTTGGCTATCTGGCTGCGCAGACCTCGCTGGCTTCCTGTCCCATAGGTGTTGGATTGATGGGACTGCAAATGTGTAAAGTCTTGCACAGGAAGCCCCCCAGCACGGCCATTCAGAGCTCTCACCTCCTGCCGGACCCCAAATGCAAGAAACGAGGAGGCCCAGACCCCATCTCTCAGTTTGCACCTTAGGAAATGGCACCTGGTAAAAAACACACACACACACACATACACACAAAAAAACCCCCCTCAATTTTCTTCTTTTAACACACTTGGGCCAATAGAAGAACCCAGGGAAGGGGCTATTTGGAAAATAAATTCTCCAAATTGCCTGAAAACTTAATCACAACCTTGAAAAGCAGCACATTTAGGAAGTTTGAAGAAAGTTTGATTAATTCCAGAAGGTATATGTTTACCCCACAAGTGTCTGTCTTGTGACCTCAGGCTTTATGCTCCAAACCTTGCTTGATCAACTTTATCAGTAAAATTATTTTTTTGAGAATGTACCCCTAGCATATGTATATTTATTTATTTGTTATAATTTACATATACATACTTTTGTACTCACGTTTTATATATATATATATATATATATATATATATATATTCAAAGAATAACCACCTAAATGAAATGTTGATTTGATACAGATAAAATTAATATTTAAAAATAGTGATTTTATTAACAATAGCAAAATTCTTTTTGTTGTTCCCACTAAGATGTATAATCAATAATTTTTTTAGTGTGAGCCATTGGATTGGTTAGGTTCATTGTTTTTGAAAATCTTGGCATATTGCTTTGTGACACAGTGAGTCCAAAGTCTGGCTCTAGGTTTGGTTTTAACACCTGGGGTGTAAGATATATAAGCTTATATTAGGCCAAATGGAAGAAAATTGAGGCTCTCATTTTTGAATCCCAGCCCCTGTGAAGGCAAAAATTACAGTCTGTCATGATGTGCTGCAGCAAACAAGCAGGTGAGGATATCACTGTCAGTCACCCCTTGTCATGAAAGTCCCACCTCCCCTCAAGACACTTCCAGTATCACCTGTGACACTGATCGTTTGTCCCACAGTAGCAATTTGTATATCAGATATTAATAAAGCTTATTTTCTTGATTATTGTGGTAGGCAGAATGTTCTCCAGAGATGTCCATGCCCCAACTCCTGGAAACTGTAAACATGTGACCCTCCCAGGAAAAGGGAACATTGCAGATGTGATTAAGGATAAAGATCTTAAAATAGAGAAATTATCCTGGAATATTCAGGTATGCCCAATCTATTCCCACGAGACCTTAAAAGCAGAGAACTTCAGCTGGAGTTGATGAGATGTGACAAAAAGGGAGGTTAGAGGCCACTTGAAGAGTGAGGAGGGCTCAGCCCATATTGCTGGAGGACTCTACGTGGGAAGCATGAGTAGCAATGCAGGTACTTCTAAGAGCAAAGACTGGTTCCCAGCTGACAGCCAGCAAAGAAACGGTGACCTCAGTCCTACAGCCTTAAGGAACTGAATTCTGCCAGCATCCTGATCAGTTTGGAAGAAGGTCCTTCCGAAGTCTGCAGGAAAGAATATGGCCTTGCTCTCACCTTGATTTTGACCTGCGGGGCACTAAACAGAGGATTCAGTCAAGTCCTACTGACTTCTGATCTACAGAAACTGAGATCATACACACTGCATGTGTTGTTTTAAGCTGCAGCGTTTGTGGTCATTTGTTACAGCAGCACTGAAACACTAATACAATGAATTATGTTAGAAAAACTGTAAGTGGAGGTTCTAATATTTTCTTCCCACACTCCAGTTGTTCATCTTGTATACCCCTTGGGGTATGGGAACACAGTTTTGAAACCACTGTCATTCAGGATTTCAGCCCTTCACCTGGGAAAAGACCCAGAGGTGACTTTTAGCATGTATTTTTAAGCTATTTACAACTAACCCAGAAAAAGGAGCTGACCTACCCAAGTGCAAAGAAGTAGGACAGTAAGCTCAATGTAACAGCTTTAACAGTTGTCACCAACTCTTCAATGTCCACCTGTCAGCCCTGTCTAGTCTTTCTGTACATGAGAGGCAATGAGAGGGAAGTGGTGATAAGGCCCAGGATCCCCACCATAAGGGTCCCCGTGGCTGGAGCCTCCATTTTAAATGGGATGTCGTTCATGCTCATGGCCTGATTGCATCCTTTCAGATTTGGGGGCTGACTGTACTCCTGGAAACTTCTGTTCTGTGAGCACAACAGATGTGATGGTGACACAGTGATTCAGCATGGGACATCCCTTTGATATTTACAACAGTCAGAAGAGTGAGGGCATAATTATTAAATAAATAAAAGCTCAGAGATGGTTAGTGATCTGTCCAAGGTAACAAGGCCAGCAAGACACAGAGTCAGCTCACCTGAGGGACCTGGCTCCAACAGAGGTCTGGGAAGGGTGAAGAGGCAGAATGGGGCCAGGACCTACAATCACCAGGACATGGGGAAGAGAGGGCATTGACACAGGGGCAATGAGCCTTCCCTAAGGCAGGACTGACTGGGTGTGGCTGTGTTATGGCCCAAATGTATCTCACTAATTTTTACTACAAGTCTGCTCAACCCAAATCTGTCTATTTGAAATCCTTCCTGCTTTCTCTCAGCCTCTCAATCCTTCAAAAAGTCCTCTTGAAATGCCCCTTTCAAGCTTTCCCTAGTCTTCTTTTATTCCCTTGAATTTCCATGGTGCTAATCGTCCAAAAGATTAATTCTGGCACTTATTATATGCTGTTTATATTGCCATTAAAATAAAAAACAGTGACCGTCATGACCCATTAGGTGGCCTTTATATGCCATGCCTGTATACATTTCTGTGGCCCTACTCTACCTGGCACAGAGGCACACACAAAAGGGTTTTTAATATAACTAAATATGTAAATGTTGAATGAATGAATGAATGAATCAAGAGATGCTATTGATTCCTCTGTTCTTTTTCTCTGTTTCATGTCTTAAACATAGTTTCCCCTTATTGACAGTAATAGTATGACTTAGATATGGGGGAATGTAAGCCTGTGTGGTCCCAGCTGGATGAGGAATAGTATATCCATTTCTGCCTGAGCCACACACGCTGCATCTGTTTAGAGGCACTGCAAACGAAGGCCAGGCTGGATCTGACTGGGCGCTGCCTTGGAAGAAGCCACAACACCAACGCACCAATTATCTCGCTGTGTCTGATTTCAAGCAGCAGCTTCATTTGTTCTCCCCCCCCCCCCCCCCATCTAGGACTATATAATGGAATGTGGTACTTAAGCATCAATTCTCAGTCTGGCTCCTAATTGCATCTCCTTAAAGGTCCAGTCTGGGGGTGATGGCAGCATTGGCCACTCCAAGACCTGCACATATAGACTAGTTTTGAAGACTCACATTGGTCTGTAATGCTCACCATGTTGAATCTGGTCCCTGACATGCCCTGACCTCACCTCTGGCTTGGCTCTACCTGTTCTCAAGTTTCTACCATACAGGACCAGCTGAGTTAACACCCTCCCCCTTCTCAGAGGGACTGGCCTTTCCTGGACCCCCACTGCCCAGCACATCAAGCCTCATCCTCTCTGCCTGCCATTCAAAGCCCTCCAAAAGGTCTTTGCAATTTATTTTCTCTCTCTCTCTCCTCCAGGATAGCTTCTGCACCACCAGGTGTTGGACACTTACTAGGTGCCAGGCATGGTGCCAAGTTTTTTTTTTATGATTCTGGCTTTATGGGATCAACAAATACCCCTCAACAGGCTGTTCTATTCAGGGGGACAATCCTAGAGAAACTTGGGCGCACGTGCACAAGAGATTTGAGTCAGGGTGCTCCCTGTAGCATTTGGTCTGTAATCGTGAAACCACAGAGCAGCCCAAATGTCCATGGAGATAAACTAGTCCCGTTAAATTCATGTAGTGAAGTCCTACAAGCAAATCGTGGCAAATTTGTATAGTGAAATCCTGTACAGTGGTTAAAAGGAATAAATGAAAGTCACACATAACAACTTTGATACATCTTAGCAAACATAACTTTGAAAAAAGAGAGATCGGCTATAGAAGCAAATGTCCTGTGTAATACCATCTTTATGGAATTTTAATGCGCACCGCACCACACCATGGAGGGATGCACACATACAGAGTTGCAGCATTACAACACATGAGATGGTGAAGAGCAGGGCTTGGCAAACGGGCTCGCCTGCCCTCTGCTTTGGTACGGCCTGTGAGCCAAGGATGGTTTTTACAGTTTCAAATAGTTGATAAAAGTTATGTGTCAGTTATATCCCCATAAATCTGGAAAAATATATAAGAGGAAACTAATTGAGAAAGAAAATCAGAAGAACAAGACTTTGTGAAAATGACATGAAATTTAAATTTCAGTGTCTGGAAATAAAATGTGTTTGCATACCATTGCGCTGGTTCCTTTATGTATTGTCTATGGCAGGGGTCCCCAAACTAAGGCCCGCTGAGGCCATTTATCTGGCCCCCACTGCACTTCCGGAAGGGGCACCTCTTTCATTGGTGGTCAGTGAGAGGAGCACAGAATGCATCCTCATCCTGTGCTCCTGGAGTACTGTATGTGGCAGTGCCACAAAGCACAGCGTCGCTCACGTACAGTACTACTTCTGGTGATGTGGGATGCACGCATTACGGCTTCAGAAGCGCGTCATATCACTCGTTATGGCTAGCAGTGACAAATATGGAACTGGACATTGACCATCTCATTAGCCAAAAGCAGGCCCATAGTTCCCATTGAAATTCTGGTCAGTTTGTTGATTTAAATTTACTTGTTCCTTATTTTAAATATTGAATTTGTTCCCGTTTTTTTTTTTTTTTTTTTTTTTTACTTTAAAATAAGATATGTGCAGTGTGCATAGGGATTTGTTCATAGTTTTTTTTATAGTCTGGCCCTCCAATGATCTGAGGGACAGTGAACTGGCCCCCTGTGTAAAAAGTTTGGGGACCCCTGGTCTATGGCCTCTGGTTCTTGTGACAGGGACACTAGGGCCCATAGAGTTGAAGACAGTAACTCACTCTGGCCCTTTACAGAAGAAGTCTGTCAACCCTTGCTCTCTGTTAGATTCAGGGCAATGGTTACCTCTGGTAAGGGAAAGAGGAATATGATGGAGAGCTGTACAGTAGGGTGTCAATGATAACATTTGATCTTATAAGCTACTGGTGAGGTGTATATAATCACTTATATTTTCAATATGTAAAATATTTCCTAATATTAAAAGAGGTAAAATACCACCCCTTCCCAAACTCCTATAATAGATACCATTGTTGTCTCTAGTTACAGACGAGGAAGTAAGGCTAAGAGTTGGCACAGACAGTAAATGTTGGAAGAGGACTAAACACAGGGTTGGGTGTCCTGCAGCTTCAGAACTGCTAGCCTGTGCTGCCCACCAGGCCTGCCGGCCAGCTGGGCACAAGAAACTTAACACAGAGCTGCCCTGGCATGAACATTTGCCCCCAGGTGACAGCTGTTTTCTGAACTCTCCCATACCCGTTACAGGTGTATCTCGTGTTACTGCACTTTGCAGGGGGCTGCGCTTTTTACAAACTTAAGGCAAGACCCTCCACGGGCACAAAGATTATGATTTGCTTTATTGGGACACTCGCTTTATTATTTATTGGAACCACACCCGCAATACCTTTGAGGTGTACCTGTATTAGCATCTTCTGAAGGTGAGAGGAGTAAGGCGGACAGGTCACCATCTACGACATCACTTATGACTGCCTTGCCTAGATATTAACCATATCCAAAGTTTTAAAAAGCTTTCTATTTCTGTAAGTCATTCTCACAGATTCACTCAGGAACCCTGGTGGGGAAGCAAGGCAGTCATAACTGCCCACATTGTGGAGATAGTTAAAGGAAAATTCTGAGTGGCCGGTTACCTCTTTAACATCCCCGGAGGGCAGAGAGACGCTGGGGTGTGACTCTGAGTCCCTGTGGCCACCCAGCTGAGTGATCTTGGATAAGTCCCATCTCTTTTCCAAGCCTGGGGAGCTGCATCTGTACAACAGAGACAATAGTTAGTTCCTATTGCAGAGGCCTGTTGTGAATTAGATCAAACGAAATAATGCACATCAAGTGCAGGATGCCAGCAGGCTCCATTGGGAGGGTCTGGCTGATGGGGTCTAGGTCACTGGCCCCTCCCTGTGAGGAGAGGAGAGGAGAGGAGAGGAGAGGAGAGGAGAGGGGAGGGGAGGGGAGGGGAGGGGAGGGGAGGGGAGGGGAGGGGAGGGAGGGGAGGGGAGGAGAGGAGAGGGGAGGAGAGGAGAGGAGAGGGGAGGGGAGGGGAGGAGAGGAGAGGAGAGGAGAGGAGAGGAGAGGAGAGGAGAGGAGAGGAGAGGAGAGGAGAGGTCCACTGTGCATCCAGGGTGGCAGGAGCCTGGATGTATGGGAGGTAGGTTTTTTCTGCCACCTCACTGTGAAAACGAGGGTGATTTTGGTGGGGAGTACATTCCCTTTCGTTTGCCTCAGTACCATGTGCACAAACAAAAAGAAACATGCCATACTGTTGAGCTGATTTTAAAGGGGGAAGTAAGCAGAACCTGTAACACTGGAAACTTAAAACAAGGAAACCATCCAGCATCCTGTGTGAAGTACACTTAAGCTACCTCCCAGTTACCCCTGGGGGCCTCCTCATCCTGCTTTCTCCTTTAGGCTGAGTTGGGGCTGCCTTCTCACTTCCTGTTTGCTTGTGAGTGTAAACAAAGTACATTAGGGCTGGACCCTCAGGGATCTAGAAAATGCATGGTTTTCCCTAGAGTCCTAACCCAAGTTCCATAGGGACAGACGGGCTCTCCGGGCCCTGGGGAGGGACCAGCTTCTCGTGGTGATGTGGAGAGGCCGCTCCGGGAAAAAGTTCTACCTGGTCGGTAATAAATCCCTTCCCTTCCTCCCTCCCCCTTCAACAGGGGATGACAAAGCTGGCCCTTTGCATGAACATGAAAGATACTAAATTTGGGCTCAAGCACTGGCTTTTTGGACAGTCATAGTTACAGAATAGTAGAATCTATTCATGTGGCTCACCTTGCTGGCTGCCCCGTTTTCAAAGTCCCAGAACCAACAGGCAAGTCCATTTGTTTTCGGGGAAAATATCTTGCAGAATCTTTGCAGGGTCTTGCTTTGAGGCTATTGGAAAGCGGTTTTGTGCCCTTCCTTTGTGCCTGGCTGGAAGCCTTTCCCCTCCCTGTGGCACCTCTACCAAGAACCACCTTGGGCTCAGAGGTGTTTCCCTTTTACAGGGCAGCCTTCACAGCTTCCTCTTCTCTTAAGTGATGGCTAATGCAGCTCTTCCCTTTTCTAGAAAGGGATTAATCAAGTCCCAGCTCTTTGCACAGTGGCCAGGAGGACTCTTCTTGCTCAGTCCTCCTACCTTTCTTCCAGTCCGCAATGTCCCTTCTCCCACTGCCTTTGAAAATCCTTCCTATCCTTTAAGGCTTCAAGTCTGACTTTCTTTATAAACTGAACTTCAAAGGCATGTCTAACGTGTACTGCCTGACCTTCAGTTTTCCATGTTGCTCTGTATGGGCTTCCCCTGTGTGCTCTTACCACTGGGCTAAGCTGGGGGAGGGGAGGGGTCAGGCTTCTCCTTCCTTTGCCCCTAACCCCCACCCTAGGACTCACTTTTATGTTGGGCACATAGTAGGACTTGAAGAAGTATTTGTTGACAGATGTTTTTAAAAATGCAACAGAACTCTATTCAAATGGAGTTGTAAGTGGAAAGCAAAACACATAAAAATATAAAGCAGAGTTGCTCTGATAGACTGAGAAGCCAGGAATCCCACCAGCTTGCCCCTCTCTCCACCTTGTTACCAGCCCCCTCCCCAGCCCCCTCCCCAGTCCAGCAACAGAGCAAGTTCCCCGGAAGTCTTGGGGACTGGCCCACAGTGGTGCTCACTACACATCTGTCGATTTGCTTGATTGCTGTTAATGTTCATGGCGTATGACTTGAGTTGTTGGCTTGCGTTTTTTGGGGAGCCATTCTGCTGAATGGCGTTCCTAATTGCGATGGGGTGTCTTCCTTGCCCAACAGTCACTCTAGGACAGGGATTGGCAAGATTTTTCTGTAAAGGGCTGGATAGCATATCTTTTAGGTCTTGTAGGCCACATGGTCTCTGTCACAATTATGCAACTTTGCAGTCGTCAGGGGAAAACAGCCATAGACAAAACACAAAGAAATAAGGATGCCTGTGTTCCAATAAAGCTTTACCTACAAAAACAGGTGGCAGCCCAGATTTGGCCTATGAGCCACAGTTTTCTGACCCCTGGGCTAGACCAAGGATTTAGCTGGCTTCAAGGGAGGCCCTTTATGATGACCAGAAGAAGGAAATTAATAAGTCAAGGCTACTTTGACGGTGTCACCAGCACTAGCTGTCAACACTGATGCTTTAGCTGTGTTTCCTCCTATAATCTCAAAAGGACAAAAGAGGGCCACTACACCTCTTTAGCAGGCCTGCCATGCTCTGCTGTCCCCACAAGCCACGTTTTTTGCAACTCTTGTGTCTTTGCATCAGTTAGATGCTTCCAATTTAAGGAACTGTGACAAAATACCATCACTTTTAAGATTGGAGGATTAGTGGAAGGCCACCCAGGGAAGTGAGGAAGAACAGAAAATCTTCTTAGTGGTCACAGCACGGGCCTCACTGAGAACAGGAACGTCAGTCATGGCCACATGGGATTCAACAGGAGGGTGTGGAACCTAGTGAATGAAACCTTGCATTCCATAATCAAACTTCCTGCATTCAGATTGCAGCTCTGTTATTTACCAGCTGGGTCGCTTCCCTAGACTCACTCTTCCCATCTGCAAAACAATCATAATTTTAGCACTGACCCAACAGGGTCCTTGTAAAAATTCAGTGAGATCACCTGTGTATGGTTCTCACAATGCCAGGCAGAAAGTCGTGCTCAACAAGGATGGTTGCAACTACAGTGGTTCATTAACAATATTGTTATTACTACTTGCTCCTAAAAGGGGTTCTACCCCATAGACACAGGTATCTGTTACTGTCCGCTCCAGGGGTGGATAGTTGGAGCAATTTGGTTAGTCTTTTCTGTTTTGTGGCATCTACTATCACTTGCCAGTTACAGCTCCCCATGTTTCATATCCAGGTGTCCCTAGAAGACCTAACAGCCCTGACAAATGTTCTCTAGTATTGGGCAGTCCTAGTGAGTGGTTTTCATGCTACTAGTCTGTTGTGACCAGGAAACCCATGACTGAGTACTCTCTCAGACAGTGGGCAGGAAGGCGTCTTAAAGAGCCTATGTAATAGTTCTGGGGACCCTCTCAGGACCCTACCTGGGTCACAGGAAGGCTCTGCTGGGGAGGGTCCATCCCTGCTCATGCTACACACATCCCTTCCTGCTTCGGCAGGGCTTCCACTTTCACATTCTGTCCCATGTGTCCCCATCCTAGTGCAAGCACTGACTATCTATATTGGAAGCTAGAAGTGGGCCCCAAAACATACTTCAGAGAGGGTCCCTGGATAGCACTGTCTCTGGCCTAAAGAGGTGAGGACAAAAGGGTGGCTTTGACACATTTCCTAGGGACCCCAAATTCTCCTGTGTATCCTTCCCCCAAATGGCTTCTCCCTCACTGCAGTGGGAATTGTAGGTAAAAGTGGTGCCTGGAATAGGATTGAGGCTCTGTTGCTTCTCTGGAAATAGCCTCCAGTGAACGAGCAGAGAGGGGTCGAGTTTTTCTGGACTGGGTTCTTGGAGACCCATTTAGAGGTGACGCTAAGAGATTTGCTCTTGGGCTCTGGGTAGATTGGAGGTGGGCTGTTAGTTGAAGCTTCTGAATCTCCTTTCTTTTCTTCCTTCAGCAAAGTCCCAGCCTGTTGACCTTTGGGTCCCAGTGCTGAGCCCAGCTCTGGATTTATCTACCCCACTGGGGCCAAATACCTGACTTGTTAGCCATGCTGACTGGTTTTATTTGTTTTTGGTGTGCATTTTTATCATTTTTGCTCATGTGTCTGGAGACCTTCCTTAGAAAATGATGGATGCGTTTTCATAAATCAAAAAATAAATGAGAAAGAATATAAAGGCAAGAAACAGGCCTAAGCCTGGAATTTGCCGCGCTAGGTCGGAAGGAGCTGCTAGCTATTTCCCAGCGAGGATGAACTTTTTGATTTTATAAGGTCAGATCCTGACTTATTTCATAGCATACAATTTTCAGAGCATTTCCTAATAATAATGGTCACAACCGTGGTGATGATAATTCCAACCGTGTCTGGGGTGATGCCGAGGGCTTTACATACACGCTCACGTTGAACACTCACAACAGTCCTAGGAGCTCGGTTCTGTTATCTCCATTACGCAGATGAATAAAGAGAGGTTCAAGCGGTACTGTTACCTAACCAAGGTCTCACGGTTGGTAAGGAGTCAAATTAAAATGCAGCCTTCCCTGATGCAAACCTCATGCTCTTGATTGCTACACTGAACTCTTTTTTAGTGCTTGATGGAGGTGCTGAAGGGTTGCGGCTTGTGGTTTTTCCTGTCAGCTCTCTGGAGAGTAGGTGGCTGGGAGAGATATAGCAGCTCCCAGTTGGGCGGAACTCCTGGGGAAAATCTGCTCTCACTGGCTCTGTTCACAGGGAGTGCCTGAGTCAGAGCATCCACCTTGCTGGTGGCACACAGGGGCACAACTGTTTTCCCATGATGCCTTGAACAGTGTCACTGTCACCACCAGCAGGAATATCACCTCCCCTCCTGCTTCATCACCCTTGTGTCGAGGCTCTCTCTCCCTCAGGGGGTCCTCTAGGACCCAGCCATAGGGTGGGGGTCTGATACAAACCAGAAGGCGACTGGTGAAAGTCTGCATGCTTCCTGTATTACTCATGAGTCCTCTGGTTGTAAATAACAGAGATACCACTGGAACAGCTTAAGAAGAAAGGAGGTGCAGATATTTATTGGTTCATGTGACCAAACAGAAAATATTTTTTCTTCTTGTGGATGGGTGCTAACATGCATGTATTGTCCCAGGCCAATCCTAGGACCAATCGGAGGAATGGGGAAATTGATTGACCCAGTCCTGGTCAGGAGTTCTCTTCTCCGGCAGGAGGATGGGCTTCTGGAGCTGTGGAATGAAAGTGGGGGTGGACGAAGTCCACAAAAACGGGGGTTGCTCTTCTTACAGACAATTCGCTAAATATCCAGGACGTTTTCTATTGCTTTTCTTCTATTCCATGCTTCCCTTCCTTGTCTGGGTTGCAGTATGTCTGGTCCAAGTCAAAGCTGTGAAATAAATTTTGGGTGAACTTCTGAATAATTCCCCTTCATATTCTTTCTTTGCCCAGCGCAATCCTGGTGTCCCATCTCACTTGAAGGGATGTCTTTTGTGGTTGGTGTCTATATTCTCTCTTAGGGCTTTTGAGGTCAGACCCTGTCCTTTGCTCAGGCTTGGAGATCTCAAGTGCTGTCTCTAGGAACTGTACAGGTTTGGAGATGGGATTTAAGCCCAAAGACTTTCTAAGAGGCCAAGTTTGGAATTTTCCGTTTAGCAGATTTCCACTTCTGTGAGCATCTGGTAAAACCAGAATCTTATCCTGATATTCTGTGTTCTTTTTTCTGATTTTTGAACAACATTTGTAGTTTTGCAAAAGGTTCTTTCACAATTTTCTGAGTATATGTAAATAGGCTAATAAGCTAATTATTTGCTCTTTCTTCATCTCTGTGACACCATGTGGCCTGGAAACATGTCACTCCTTCTGAGCTCCAGGCAATGAGAAGGGCAAACACCCACCTTTACTGACCTTGAACTGAGAGATTTCAAGATGCTGCCCTGTAGCTCTGGCCAGGAAACCCCTCCTTTCTTTTTATGGGCAAAGATGAAGTTTTGGGGCTCACTAAGCAAAATATTTTAAAAAGCAAATTAGAAAACAAACTTCTGAGAATTATGAGGCACCTTTATAATACATGGTTCTCTGTCTCTGTTTCCTACCTGGTGACTGTGTTACACAATGGTTTATCAGCTGCTCCATACCACCCAGGAAGCAGTTTGGAGTTTTGGCCAAATCCTCTCTTGTGTTGTTCCAACTTGTTTCTCGTAGTTGGTCTGGTCTCTAAAGCTCTCAGAAGTTCTCTGAGGATGGGAGGCCTGTCTACTCTTTCTTTTGCCAGGCATGCAGTTAGTGCTTGATAGCTCTTTCTTGACAGAGGAATTTGTATGTGTGTGTGTGTGTGTGTGTGTGTGTGTGTGTGTGTGTGTGTGTTGGGGTAGGGGTGGGTGTGTATCAGTTCCCTAGGACTGCCATAACAAAATACCACAGACTGGGCAGCTTACACAATAGAAATGTATTTTTCCCAGTTCTGAAGACTGGAAGTCCAAGTTAAGGTGCCCTCAGGGTTGCTTTCTGGTAAGGCCACTCTTTATGGCTTGTATATGGCTACCTTCCCTCTGTATCCTCTTCTTGGTGCAGGCGTGGAGGGAAAGAGAGCTCAGGTATCTCTTCTTCTATTTATAAGGTATCCAGTCCTATTGGATTAGAAGCTCACCCTTATGACCTCATTTAACCTTAGTTACCTCCCTAAAGGCCCTATCTCCATAAACAGTCACAGTGAGAGTTAGGGCTTCCACATACACCAATTCAGTCTATCACAGGGTGGCAACTACAAGTTAGTGCTCTGACATGGTTGTATCTCTGATCTGTTGGGGACTCCTACATTGAGTATGTATGCAGGTTTGCATTCTTGGGGGAGGTGCTGTTGCCTAATTGTGCAGTTTCTAACTGCCCCTTTCCTCTCATTGCCCGGTCACTGCAGACTCTGAACTGTGCATCGGAAACGTGACTGCTCTCCATCACAGTCATGCACTTACCTGGGGCCGAGCGGAGGCCAAAGAGTTCTGGAAGTTATTCAGAGCCTTCCTACCAGTAACCTCCTGAAGTTAAAGGCTAGTAACATGCCTGACCTGTTGTTCTGGCTTCTCTAACGTCAAATTCCAGCCGTGGTTGATTCCCTGTTCATTTGAAATATGTCTGTAGGAGATATAGGTAGACATCGCGTGGGAAGGTACGTGAGGAGAGCCGAGTGAATCAGAAGGGGAGAGGAGAGCTCTCTTCCCTGACAGTGCTGCAGCCTACTTTCTTCTGATGTGTCTAAATGGGTTACAGGATTGGACGTGACCACAGGAAAACATGCCTCAGGAAAAGAAAAATGTCAGTGTTTTGAGCCTTTTCCGTTGGAGAGGTTGAAATGCGGTGGTCACTGCACGTTCTCCTTAGACCAGGCGGGGGAAAGGGAAGTATGTGTGAGTCTCTGATAATTCTCTTCTCCTTCTTCCTCTTGCTTTCATTCTTCAATAAATCACTCAGGACAATCTGCTTCTCTTTAGTGGTGTGTTTTCCTAGGGTTTAGCCTTTGTTTGAAATTCTAGAACAACAGAGTTGCAGTAAATATGGTCAACCTACGTGTAATTATGCTGGTATGTCAACTTTGCCCCTCCGAGTCGGGTCTCCTTTGGTTAACCAGAGCCCCCCCCCCCCCACCCCTGACTCAGAAATGAGACCTCCTGCAGGACCCTGTGGAGGGCTGACCTTGGGCCCTGCATCTGAAGGGGGTAAGCGAACCCATAATTATGTTCATTGTTTGGGTCGGAGCACAGGAGGGTTTACATTAAAGACCTCAGATGGCACACACAGCATGTCGATGGAAAAAATGAACCGGCCCCTCCTCTTGCTCCTCGGGCCCAGCATTGCTTGGCCAAGGGCTTTGAGTTTCACAGACACATTCTGTGACTCCTTGCTTTCTGACCACTCCTGATTAAAAGCTTAGATTCCCCTGTTTCCAAGATACATCTCAACTCTGAGGTCTAGAAATTGAGCCAGGAGCTGACTTTTGAGAATCACAAGATTTAGATCCTGGGAAGGACCTGGGATGGTCTAAGCTGATGTATCTCAAACCTTAATCTTCAGACAACTCACCTGGAGATCTTATTAAAAAGTGCAGAGTTGAATGCAACAGTTCTGGTATGGGGTTGGGAAGTCTGCATTTCAAAAAAGCTCCCTGGGAATGCTCTGGTCGTTGGACTACACTTGGAGTGGCCAGATTCTAAGTTAAGCCTTTTGTTTTTACAGAGACTAAAACAGAGGCCCAGAGATCAGAAAATGCTTTCGGGGCAGAGTAGAGACTTGGGCCTTCTTCTCGTCCATGGTTTCACGTGGGTGCTACCAGCAGGAATGGCGTATCTTAGCAGAAAATAACCATTTGGGATGACGGCTAGAATCCTGGAGCAGAGGGCTCTTTCCCAGCCACTCCAGGGTGGGCATGAAACCCCAGAACTCTTGACATGAGCCTACAGGCCTCCGCAGCTGGAGGTCTTGATGAGCATGATTGGATTACAATAGGCTTCTTCCCAGAGTCTTCAAAGGGGCATGGGAAGAGAGAGCACTTTTGAGCATGTCATCTATTGTGAGATGTATGTGTCCTAAATCCAGGCCTATGGAAAATGTCAGGTAGAGCAAGTGGGGTTTGGAGGAGAGGATATACGACCTCATGGTAGAAAGGAAAGAAGGATTGTAGTAGAATTCAGAGGATTGACGCTTTATTTCCATCTACACCACCATGAGACTGTAGGCAAGGCAGTAAATCTCTAAGATCCCGCTAGTAAAATATTGCATGTGCTACCTACCTGAACCCAAGGACTAGGCCACATGCAGAGGCAGATTAAGGTTGGTTGAGGCCCTGGGCACAGAAGAAAATATTGGACCCCTTAAAAAAAAAAGAGAGGGAAAATAAAAATACATGTTAACCATATTTTTAAATAAATAAAAAATATTATATGCTATTAATGTTGAAATTGTACATATGAAAAAAGTGTCAAGTTGGGGTTTTTCGGGGCCCTTCAGAAACTGGGGGCTCAGGGCGAGCACTCAGTATGCCTGGGTTAAATCCACCTCTGGCCATGTGCTCTTTTGAAGTTTATTTTGACTCTACAATTGAAATTGTAGATTTTATTCTATCTATCTATCTATCTATCTATCTATCTATCATCTATCATCTATCTATCTATCTATTTTTTCCCATTTTTACCTTTGTCAAGGTATGTTGATAGAGTATACATGGCTATGTTGTATAGAATTAACCTTACCTAAACAGAACTCTGGCATTTGCCTTTAACTACTGGGTGGTGATCTAGGTCCCTGGAACATCTTACCTGATAGGAATGTCTTTGTCTTAGGGCTTTGGCCACTAGGAAGTCTAACAGTGTCATTTATGGTAGGGCATGGGGACATACCATGTCACTTCTCACCTGCAGAGTAACTAGAGACTGAAGGTATTGTTGAAGCTCCAGGAAGGGTTGGAGACTAAAGGTCAATGATCTGAGCAGTATGTAAATGGGCCTTAATAAAAACTGTGGACACTAAAGGTTTGGGTGAGCTTCCCTAGTTGTCAATACTCTGTGTATTGTCACACATAATGGCCAGGTGAGTATAACACCAGCTATGACTCCACAGAGGGAGGAAAACCACAAGCCTTGCAGTTAGATCCTCCCAGACTCTGGTCGAGGCATCTCTTCCCTCAACTGATAGAAATATGTATTATTTCACTGTACTAAAACTGCAATAATAAGTGTAGCATTTCCTGAGTTCTCTCTGTTAGACTTTCTAGTGAGTTATTGAATCTGGGGGTGTTTGTGGAGACCCCCACATTTGTAGCCAGATGGCCTGAAGTGAGGGTGCTCCTGGACACACACATCCTGGCAGCTGGTGTCTGTAGTGAGGTCAGTGTTATGGGAGTCTTCCCTCAAATTTTGTACTTGGTTAAATTCTTAACAACAGCAACATGCCAATTAACTCCTTTAACAAAAGCCTGCCTAGTTGTAGAGTGAATCAAGGAGTCTAGGAAGTTAATTCATCTTTATATCTTCCATGTTTTTCTATTTGGTAAGTTCTTTAATAGAGGTATGTGCTATGTTGTAAAGAACTGAGGGAGAGAATAGAGGTGACATTTGTTTTTGCAAAACTTTCACTTCTGTTATCTATTCTTTCTCTTCCTTTTGTCACCTCCAGGCATTGACAGGTCTCTCCAGAGGCTATATTTTTTCTCATTTCTCTTGTTTTTTGCTAACATGTTACTTGATAACTAAGAAGGTAACTGATAAGGATTCAAGACATTGTCCAAGAAGATTTCTATTTTGATATGAGCCAAAAGAATATAACTATAGTGATAAGAGATGATGATGATAAACTCTATTGATAAACATAGATAGTGAAATGTCCAAAGAAAACAAAACATTCTTATCCCCAAACCCTCAAATTAAATCCTAGAGTAGAATGACTATGGAAACAGTTCTAACTGGCATTCCAGAGTCCCCAAGTTAGAGCAGAATACTGAATCACAGCTCTGACATGGACTAGCAGGTCACTTGACTGCTCTGTGCTTCATTGGTTTTTTTATTTATTTATCTGTAACATGGGGATAATAATAGTATTTACTTCATGTGTTGCTGAGAGGAATAAATGGACTAATAATACAAAGATTCATTGATTTTGGCGGCCAGTGATGTTTCAATAAAAAAATTTAGTAAAATAAAGACAGCATACTAGAGTAGTTCAGTTGTTTGATCATGATATACTTGAATTGCACAAGTTGACCACTGACATCTTGGGAGCCCCTCAGAGCTTTAACTAGTGGGCTAGGAGTCAAGAAGAACTGATTAAAAATTTGGAAGACAATGTCCTTTTGTGATTTATCAAATTTGATTAGCAGTTGGAATGTATATGGCATGAATCTTGTTTGGTTAAATACAAGTCACCTTTGGGCAACATGGGAGTTAGGGAAGTCACTCCCCCCTCCCTGTGCAGTTGAAAATTTACATATAACTGTTGATTCTCTCAAAACTTAAGTACTAATAGCCTTACCAATAAAATAAACAGTTGATTAACACATATTTTATATGTTGTATATATTATATACTGTATTTTTACAATAAAGTAAACTAGAGAAAAATGTTACTAAGAAAATCATAAGGAAGAGAAAGTACATTTACAGGACTGTGTATATTTATTGCAAAAAAAAATCTGTGTGTAAGTGGACACGTGCAGTTCACACCTGTATGAGAACAAACACTCTCTTGCATTTGGTAGTGATGTGTTGAGATGTTGGAGATAAACAGTCATCAAGCATTTGATGTAGGTCCAGATTTCCCCAGCCTTCGCTTTGACCTTGACCTTCAACTGCTGAAACTTGAATCAGAACACAATTGAAAGAGCATAGTGGAGAGAGTTTGGAATCAAACATCAATATAGCTACGGAACTGGATTAATGACAACTTTTGTATGCCTCAGTTTTTTCATCTCTACAGTGAACATGACAAAACTTCCTTCACAGTGCTGTTAGGAGGACCAAATAAGATGATATATTTGAAATGTTTGGAAATAATTAAGGATAATGCAAGTGTTTATTATTGTTTTATCGTTGAAATGTATTGACTCATGTCATTGCTCCTAGAAGGAGGCACAGCTGGGTTCAGTGCATTGCCCAAGATGAATTAGAGGGAGGATGTGATGTGCCTTCGGGCTACACTTGGGCTGAGCTTAGCAATCGCCTCCTACACTTTTTCACCATGTGGGTCCAAGTGTCGGCTGCTTAGGAACAGACTGCAGTCTGTGCGTTGTTTTGTCTGCTTGGTTGAACCGTAAGGATCTATGCATGTGCTGGGTTGGGTTCCATTTTGTGTCCAATTGCTGATTAATGTGAGTCAATGAAGTCATGTAGGTCCAGTGTCTTCATGACCTGGGTAGCACAGGCTCTGCCCATCTCAAAGGGCATTTGAAAAATAAAGGGTTGAAAGTACAAGCACACTTTGGAGGACACATCCGTTGTGGAGGCAGAATGGTGTTGGGATTAAGTGCACGGACGCCTGAGTCAGATGCCTGTGTCTGAATCACACCTCTGACACTGTTTTAAGTAAAACAGGTCACTTAATTCTCAGTGCCTCAGTTTTCTCATCTGTAAGTGGGGGTAACAACAGTAAATTGGGGTTATTGTGAGAATTAAAGACTCAATAATTTATGCCTGACCTGTGGTGGCGCAGTGGATAAAGCGTCGACCTGGAAATGCTGAGGTCGCCGGTTCGAAACCCTGGGCTTGCCTGGTCAGGGCACATTTGGGAGTTGATGCTTCCAGCTCCTCCCCCCTGATTCTCTCTCTCCTCTCTCTCTCTCTGTCTCTCTCTCTCCCCCTCTCTCTCCTCTCTAAAATGAATAAATAAAAAAAAAATACCTTTAAAAAAAATGAAGTTTCTTTAAAAAAAAAAGCCTCAGTAATTTAAAAAGCTTTAAACAGTGTGTGGCCCAGGTGGGTACTCTGCAAGTGTTAGCTGCTGTAGGGTAGGGGTCTGTTCTTTAGGCCCCTTTGAAGGTTAGATTCCAGTAGGAGAGATCAGTAGGGGGGTGTCTGGGACCCTTTGGTTCTTATTTTTCTGTATTACTGCCCCATCAATCACTGGCAAGAGGACTGTTGGCCAAGTGCTCTGCCAATCTTTGTAAAAAGGTGGAGAAAAAAAATGTTTAAAGATAATTTATAAATATTGCCCCTTTTCTGACTATCTTCCTAGATCTTTAAAAGAAGATTTTTATTTATTATAAGCTTGGGAGGAAAGTTTAATGGTTAAATTAATGCATACAATGATTTTGTTCAGTGGTAAAGCTGGAGCATCACAAAGAAAGTCTCTCCTCATGTCCCAGAACTGAAGGACAAGGTCACACTATAAGGCCGATCAATTAGTCCTGTTTTATAGTCACAAAGTTTGTCTTCCCAAGTGCTGAAACGGATGCTATCTGTTCTCTGACCTGTTCTTCAAAGTTCGGTGCAGGTGGGCGGTTTCCCTTTTTGTGGACAGGGAGCCTGAGACCCAGAGATACCTCTATTGGCCATCTTTACCAGGAGTACTGATAATGGTTGTGTTATTCTGAGACTAAGTGGGTCAATTTTGGAAACTTCTTGGTGGATAGAAATCCTACTTAAAGGAACTTTGGCGGTTTCCTAGGAAAACGTGCTGGTCTATGTCTGGTTTAGGAAGAGTCAGTTGTTATTCATTATAATTGTTTGTAGGCAAATTCAATCAATACGAAACTTCTGACACAGCAACACCCCCCCCCCCCCCAAATACCAGTGTTGGACTGAAAACACCATTTAAATACCTGGCGTCCAAGCTGTGCGCTGGAGCTGGGCCTGCTCTTGGGAGGACTGAGCATCCTTGATGAGCCCAGAAGGAGAGAAAACAGAACCCGGTGAGCAGGGTCGCCGGGAGCTCTGGGTCTGTGTGTGCAGAAGGCTCTCAGGTGGGACAGGACTGTGGG
The DNA here is from genome assembly GCF_036850995.1 of Saccopteryx leptura. Classification (NCBI taxonomy): domain Eukaryota; kingdom Metazoa; phylum Chordata; class Mammalia; order Chiroptera; family Emballonuridae; genus Saccopteryx; species Saccopteryx leptura. The sequence continues at coordinate 257,718,959 of NC_089505.1, forward strand.
CATACGCCCTGGAAGGTTTGCCTCCAGTGCAACAGCCAAGAGGTTTCCAAGAAAGCTGTGCATTGCTCTACACCCACCCTTGTCGGCCCTGGGAATTGCTTTTATTGTGGTTCATAAAAAAATAAATAAAAAAGTTTTGTTTTGTACTTTTCCTTTCCAAACACACATGAAATTTGTCCAGTGGAATTCAGTGCTCTGGGCCAAAGGGAAAGGGAAATTTCATCCTAGTCATTTCTTATTGGAAAGTGTAGTTGAGGTCTGGTGTGTGTCATTGTCCAGAGTATGACATCATGTAACATTCTTGGAAATTGTGGGAACATTAGGTATGAGCCTTGGCATTTTGGATCCAGGAGCTGCATTAACATATGGGCTGTGGCATTCTCTTATCTGTTTACTCACCAAGATTCATTTTCTCCCATTTACTCCTCATTCTTTTTTTTTTTTTAATAAATAAACTTTTATTTTAATGGGGTGACATCAATAAATCTGGGTACATATATTCAAAGAAAACATTTCTAGGTTATCTTGTCATTTAGTTCTGTTGCATACCCATCACCCAAAGAGAGATCGTCCTCCGTCACCCTCTATCCAGTTTTCTTTGTACCCCTCCCCTTCTCCCTCTCCCTCCTTCCCTCCCCCCACCCCCTGTAACCACCACACTCCTGTCCATGTCTCTTAGTCTTGTTTTTATGTCCCACCAATGTATGGAATCCTGCAGTTCTTGTTTTTTTCTGATTCACTTATTTCACTCCGCATAATGTTATCAAGATTCCACCATTCTGCTGTAAGTGATCCGATGACATCATTTCTTCTAGCTGAATAGTATACCATGGTGTACATGTGCCCCATCTTCTTTATCTAGTCTTCTATTTTTTTTACAGTGATTGAAAGCCTTTAAGCAAACTTTTGGCCAATACAGCAAGAATCCATAAAAGAGTAGTGTCCTTAACATGTTCACCAAGTTCAAGTTGGCCCCATCACCATCCCAAATCCCTGAAAAATGCAACCCAACCACAGTTCAGTCTGTTAGGAGCTGTCACAGGGAGCAGGAGTCCAGGAAAAGTCCACATCCAGGAAAAGTTCGCATGGCACTGAAGTTTTTGTCACCATTCTATACTTTGCAGCTCATGTCCAAGTCCCAATGACCACTGCTTCTAGCTGGTAATGATTCAGGTAGACTGGAAAAGCCATTTGCAGCATGCATGGATATGGAGCTTCTGTTCTCCTCTGCCTGGAGAGATGAGAGCAGGTTGCTTTTCCCTGGAGCTCTGCGACTGTGGCATGATAAATAGAACCTTGGGATACACTAAGCTGGGTGGCAAAGGTAGATTCATAATAGAAGTTGGCAAAAGGGGGAAAGAGAGCTCTAAATTAGGAGTAGGTCCCAGCCTGAAATATGAGTGGGGCATTGAGGAAGGAGGAATAAAGGAAACACTATATATTAAACAAAGCAGCAGAAAATAGGACTATCAACACCCACAACAGAGATCTTTGAGGGAAGAATAAAAAACCTGACTATTCAGGCAAGACATAGTTAAGTGGCCCTTGTGCAAATGAGATCAGTTTACCTGCTTCTTGGAAGAAATACCCTAGGCTCATCCACAGTGTTGTAGATGGGGCCGACGGCCCTGGGCACCTTCAGCCTTCAGTGGCAAACCCCAGCTTTCTGGGCAAGGTTAGGTCATAGGTGGCTGGAGCAGGGCTGGAAGAGACTGAACTCTCCCTTAGAGGAGCAAGGGGGAAGCCTACCTTCCAGTGTCCCTGTTTCCTCACAGCAGAGGCATGTAAGCCTGGCAGGCTTTAGCTCAATGACCTTCCTTTCCACTATTGAAGCAGGACCCAGATGGCATCCTATGAGACCCCTTTGGGGCGTTGGAACCTTTAAGGGTGTATCCTAAAAGCTGGTAGTTCCCCTGATCTCTATTGGGCCTTTTCTGCCTCTAGGTATCTTAAAAGCCATGCTCAGAAGATCTCGCTGAGGGGTTTGAGGATCCCCATCCGCCTATATAAATCTTTTCCATATATCTGGAGCTATTTGGAAAAAGACAAAACAGTGTTATTAGCTGGATCTAATAAAGAAGGTAGTAGTTTGCAGGCGAAGAAGACTTGGTGTCTCCTGTTCATCAGCATTCAAAAGAAATGTAAAATTTTTTTTTAAGTAAAAAGTATGATATGGTAGACCCGTAGGAGTTCCAGGATATGACTACCCCCTTTAAAAAAAATTTTTTTTAAATTGACCTTACTCCTCATTCTTTTTAGAAGAGAATGTTCTAGAACATCTGAGGGTCTTGTAGTATATGCTGTGGTAAGGGTGCCCAGCTCCCCCGAGGAGACCAAGAGAGTATTAGCTTCATATGATTCGTAGCTGTACTTTCTGGAACCAGCCCTGGAAGAAGGAAGCTGCCTTGTCCAATCTTGCTTCCTCTCCCCAGGCATACTGCATCCAATTGTTACTTGAGTTGAGAATTAGGAAAGCCTTGCTCCCTTGCTTTAACTAGGACAATTCAGAAGGGCATCTCAACCCCAGAGGTTTTTTATGGGATTGGCCCAAGCCTTTGTCACAGTCGGACCACGGTTCAACTCCCCCACCTGTCCCTCTCTGCTTCCCTCTCTCTCTCTTACGGCTGTTATTCCCTAGAGCAATTTGCCCTGCACCCAAATCTCTGTCACAGAGTTTGTTTCTGGGGAATCTGATCTGAGGTATGTCCCCTGGAGCCACAATGAGGGCTAAGTGATGGCAAAGGTCTCTGACCCTTTCTATCTCTTTAAGAAATGTTTTCTAGTCATTTTTTCCCCTCCCACAATCAGAAGGCGGGGACTTCTGAACCTGTCCAGGTCAATATTGTTTACAAATGTATATATGGAAAATCTGTAAGGACACCTACTGAGCTGTTGTCAACAATTATTATAGGACAGAAATAAAGAGTAAATTTCTATTTCAACTGTATAAACTTCATTATTGTCTAACTATTAAAATAAAAATACATGAACGTGTCACCTGGATGATTATTTTATTTACTTATTAGTTGTCTTTAGTATCTGAGAGTGAGCATTATCCCCGCTCATGTGTTCACCATCCTCACCTTCTTCCTCTCTTCCTTTCTCTGCCTCCCTCTCATCACTGGTCCTCTGCGTGTTTGGTGGAGGGCCGTGGTGAGGTGAGAGGTGGGAAGTGGGGATGACTCCCAACCATCAAGTCGGCGTCTGTTACCTATTCCCTGAGATGAGTCAGAGCAGAGCAATGGAGCAATGCCCTGTACCCTTTACCACACTGAATTGGGGGAGCTGTCCTACTTCGGTGTTTGAGGGACTGTTAGTTTGTTATAGCAAGTGAGACAACTCATCGAAAGTATCTAACCTGGCTGGGAAGCTGCTTAATCGATGACAATTGTTTTATCCTCATCATCATGATGTTGTTGGTGTTGTTACTGGGTTTTAGTTCAGAGCTTTAGCTCTGTAATTTTTACTGGAAGGGTTCCCCTACCTGTGCCTGGAATTCCTCATCGAGGCAGGAGAATTTGGTGCAAAATGAGTACTGTGATGGGGCTCTGTCTCTCCAATTCCTTCATGGCTCTGAAGCCATGCCTGGCGCCTGGTCTGCTGGTGAGGGATGGTTAAGAGGAGGGACCTGGGAAAGCTGCCCTTCTCCCTGAAAGTGTCCTTTTAGTGTTTCGGGCTAACTAATCTATAATGCATAGTGTCAAAGACTGAGTCCTTTCTATTGGGCAAGGACAAATTGTTTCCACTTTGGGGAGGAGGCAGAAGGGCGAAGCCTCAGACTTCCTCTTCTCCCTTCCATGAGCCCCAGTCTTCTGTCTCTCTATCCTAGGTAGCACAGAGCACAGGATGTCAAAGGGCAAGCAGGCTGCAGAACTGAGCTTGTTCAAATAACATCAATTCAACAGTAGCCCCCAAATTGAGAGCCCAGATCCTATACCTTGTTGTTCCAAGAGAAGTTACTCCCCCTCTTTGCCTCAGTTTACTCATGTGGGACATTTAAGTTGCCAAACAGATGCTGGAGCAATGGGAGTAGATGTTTGCAAAGCGAGACCTGGGGCAAATCCTTATTACCTGTCCAACCTCGCTCACACTGCTGTTTGGGGCTTAACTAGGTTAATGAATGTATAAAGCAAAATGTATGTAAATATAAGATAGTCATCAATAAAAAGTATGGTTTATTTCATTTAAATAAGCTCTTTAAATAATATATTCCTGAAGGTCAAATACTACAGTGCAGCATTAGCATGATAGATGGATGTGGATAAAAAGGGGCTACTTTGTTCTGCAGCACTGTTTTCCAGGTGTGTTCTGAGAAGCTCTAAGCACAGTTGATGGTGCTTTGAGAAAAGGCTATGTGTCTGTGTGTGTATGCATACATATGTATTTATTTGTATGATCAACAACTTTGGGAAACAATACACAGGAATTTGGAAGAATGGAAGCTATAAAAGTAAATTCATATATAGAAGGAGAAAGTAATAACATGCAATTCTTAAAATGCTGACACATGATTTTTATTCATTAATTACTTGACATACTTCTGTGACAGTTTTCCTTTTATATTTTATGGCTACACATTCTTTGTTTACCTCTTCATATGACAACATTACAATGTTTTTCTAGAGAAAGACTAGAAAAATAATCTAGTCTTTCTTTAACATGGTTGATGAAAATTTTTATTGTTGATAATTAAGAAAATGTCAGCTTTTCCACTTGTTATTGGCAGTGTCATGTAGATGTTTAGGTTGTTGACAAATTTGAGACAACCTTTATCAGGTTTCTTTCTTACACGAGCTGTAAGATTTCAGGATGTTTCAAGTTTTCTGTTGCAGTAACTCATTTTACCTACTCTTTACATTGTTGACCCTCATTGACCTACCAAGGTTTGGAAGGGCCCCCTTGATCTAGTGAGGGCCCTGACACTTAAGCTTCAACCACATCAAGGTAAATTTGCCTCTGTATAAGACCCCTCCTCCACCCCCATGTATTTATTTGGAAAAAATTTCAAACCCAAGGAAAAGTTGAAAGACTAGTACAATAAACATTTGTTACCACTCACCAGGATACACTAATGAACATTTTGCCACATTTGCTTTACCTTTCTTAATCTCTACCTCTCCGCCTTCCCCATTACACACACACACGCGCGCACACACACACACACACATACACACACACCCCTTCAGATTATATATTTTTGGAATAAGGACATAAGTTATCATAACTGCAGTACTATTACCATGTCAATAAATGTAACTTAGATAACGCTATTATCTTTGCCAGTGCCCTCAGCTATGAGTTTGGATATTTTCCAGAAAGAGCAAAAAATTTCCCCCTACCATCCTGGTGGCAGGAGAGCTTTGGAGCCCTGAGAACACATCCTGAGCTAAGGAGGGTCAGTAAGCCTGGGCCCTGAAAGGGGCAACTAAGTGTGACAACCAGGTTGCCTTACATGAGCTTGCTTCTCTGCAGTCATTTCAGAGTCGGTAATAAGTTTCCTTTGAGAGTTGTCCTTTGGAAGACGCCTGGAGTGGAGCTGTGTCTGTGAAGGGGGTGCTACCCAGGAACCAGAGGGCCCCGGGAGCTGGCTGAGCAGGCACCCCGGGCCGGCCACCCCAGGAGGGGCCAGGGTGGCATCAATGAGGTGGAACTGGAAGTGGCCACTGCTGAGGGCTGCCAGGTGTGGAGACGGGATAGGAGAAGCCACTCCCAGAGGCTGCCACAGGGTAACCTGGTAAGAAGTACTTCCACTGGAAGCAGAATTTCTTCCTTTTCCTTCCTAAGCAAGTAGCTAAAGAAGGAAGTTGGAAAACCAGTTAACCTTTCCCCAGTGTAATCTCCTCACCAATAAGCCAGGGGACTAGATAAGGTGACTAGTTTTCATGCCTTTTCCCCCATGCGTTAGCAAAATGAAGCCTTCTGTGGAAGCCTAATCAGGTAGACATGCACCTGAAGGGGAAGTCAGGGACCCAAAACCTTCCCAGAATCCCCACCCTCACCTTCCTCCACTCCTCAGTGGCCCTGGAGGGGAGCTCTGGGTTTTTACAAACAGATTCTATCTGGAATTAAAAACAAACAAACAGACAAAACAAAAGAACACTACCCCCCCCCACAGGTAAAAAATATTTTCCTCATATTAAACATGCAAATGTAGGCAGAAAATTGATTATTTGGAATTGTGCATGGAAGGCCTTTGCAGGTCTGGTAGAGGTGACATAGGAAGTGCCTTCAGTACCATGTGTTTAGACAGCTGCGATGAGAGCCAGTGCAGGCCCCGGAATCACCCAGACTGTTGGCTTTGACCAGGGCTAAACAAGCCAGACAAACCTGAGTCCTGCGCCTGTGGGTCTTGGCTTTAGGAACTCAAGGGAGCTACGGGGTCCAAGTCTGAATTCACCCCAAGTGCCTTCTAAAGTCTTTATCATTTCTGTTCTGCTTGCCACGGGTCTGTGTAGACACTGTAAAACAGTGATAGTCTTCCTAGAAAACAGGAGCAATTCTAGTCATTTTGAGAAACTCTGTGTTATCCAACTCTAGTCTTAGAAGAGGGTCCATTCATTCTGTTTTTGCACAAGATCCATAAAGAGTTAGAACCTTATGCTTCCAGAAGGTTTTAGTTTTCAAAGAAAACCCCATGATCTCATTTGATCCTTATAATAATTCAGAAAAATAAGGAGGGGAGGCACTAGGCTCATTTTTCAGAGTGGCAAACAGAAGCCAAAGAGATGGCGATGACTTGCTCATGGAAATATAGCCGGCACTTGCTGAAGCCAAGAATATTTTTTCTAATTTTGCTAAGCCAGCTCCAAATGCCCCATGCTGTCTAGCTGGTGGATGAAATGCAGGTGCCCAGAAAAGAGTTTTGTTGCTATGGCTTTGGTGGGGAGGGTTAGGCACAGGCATCATTAAAGGTGGATTTAGGACTCCTTAGCAACTCCACCAAGTGCCTGCTCTGAACTCCAAACTCCACAGCACATGTTAGTATCCACTGGGGAGAGCCGCACTCCCTGCCCCTGCCCGGCCTCCAGTGGTAACTGCTCTTCCCCTAATGCCCTGGGCAGCAGGATGTGGCAAGTGCCCAGACCTGAATACCACTCCTAACTTGACTGCTAGCTGGTTATGTGTGTCTTGGGCAACTTGTCTGAGCCTCACAGAATGTTGGACTACCTCATTGTTCTAAGTGACCTGTGACAGGGTCATGTGTGTATGTGTGTTCCTGGGTGGCTTTCAGCCCCACTGCACCAGCGTCTCTGGGACTGTGTCACAGGCTCTTCAGGTGATTTGGTGGCCACCACTAGATGAAAGAGTGTCCTTCCAACACAACGCCTGCTTTCAGCAGTAACCTGTTGTTTTGTTCTTGGGTGGGCTGAGGTTTTTGAAGGGAGGCAGTGACACTTAATTTAACTGTGGATTTAAGAAGCTATTTCAGGTTAAGACTTGTAAAAACTTGAGAGTTTGAGGGGGAAGTTACTGAGCAGGTGGTATAGGCCAGTGTGTGGTGTGAGAAAACATCACGTGTGCTGGTCAGGAACTGATGCAAGTTCTTAAACTCTGCTTATGCCAAACAAAAGTGTGAGGACTGTTGTGGCCCTTATAAATCACCTCGATGGGGAGATGCCTTTTCTTGCTCTCCTCTGCCTAGCCCTCTCAATTGAGGTGCTACCTAGAGCTGGTTTGCAAAGGAAAAGCTAATTCTTCCTTTCATTTCCCTGAGAAGAATGTGGCTGAAACTACTTACTGCATTGACCAAAGAAATGAGACCAGAAGCACTGAGATGAGGACGAAGGCCAGAAAAAGAGTCACATTTTAAAATATGTGCAATACTTATTATAATTGTTCTGTGCACTCCTATGGTGTGTTAAAAGATTTCACACTTTATAAGGCCTGGCTTCCAAAATGAGTATGATATCGTTTTGTACTCAGGTCGCATATAAAAGTAGTTGTAACAACTTAAAGAACTAGTCTTAAGAATAGACTCATGGACCAATGTTAGTTGACACTTATGCTTGAATTTGGATATTTTAGTACACTGGGGTTGATCAAGGCATCAAAAGTGTCATGGCAAGAATCCAAATCCTAAAGAGAGATCATTGTTTTAAAAATGTATAGCATTTATAGTTTACTTGGGAACATAAGTTTAACTCACCCAAGTCTACAGACAAGGTGATGCAGAAATTGCATACAATTTAATATCAAATACAAAGAGTGTAGCCAAATGAGAGGGATATCTTGCTGGGTAAGCTTATGGTAATCCAAAGTCTTCCTGTATAATTTAGAAATGTATTTATTGTTTACCTAATGCCTGTAGATTATTATCAGCTGCCTGTGAGATTAATTTTAGGAGCACTCTTTTCTGTGGGGTCCAGAAGGGAGTAGTTTGAGAGTAGCTTGTGGTCAAGAAATGGGCACGATCCACTAGAACAATGAGCGGTCCCATTAAGAACAAGGAAATAAATCGGCCCCCACCAGTGTTCTGATGCATTTATTCTCATTCTTCTTTACTCTTCAAAGACCATGCACAGTGGATGTAAGGCCAAAGCTGCACATTATTTCAGTATCCTGGGATCTTATTTAACAGAGCCAAGGAGACTCAAGTTTCTTTTAAATTGCTAGGTTCATTATTCCAGTCCTTTATCTCTCCTATGTGGCTCTTCCAGTGACCACTGTGAGCAACTTCCCTGCAGCTGACAACCCAAGAGTCAGCCGCTTGGACACCAGCATCTGTGGTTAAGCAGGCTTTTGACATTCCAGCCCTCAGTTTTGGCTGCTGGAGCTTTTCCCCATCCAATGGTGATGCTGAAATGAACTGTTCAGATGAAATGAAGATATCTAGGATGAGGCCTGGATATCTGAGTCTGTGGAAAGGTCTGCAGAAGGAGGAGTTCTCTGGGACGTGCGTTAGCAACGGAAATGAAATGCGGGGTGATGTTCATCCTGCCAAGGTTGTTGTTTCCATGTGGGACATCTAAATTTGGGTTTAATATAGTTAGAATATTTTGCATATTACTGTTTTTTATTTCAAAATAATAGCTACTTTAAAAAATAATAGTTCTTAAATAGTCGCCGGATTTTTTCATTTATTTTTTTAAATTACAAAAGACAGCATTACTGATAGTTTGAGTAGTGAAGATAAGGAAAAATAATCACTCATAATCCCTAACAATTATTATTTTTGCTTTTTCCCTCTATTCTTTTTTCTATATATTTATAAGACTGCTTTTATCTAATTGTAACCACAGTGCAATACAATTTCCAGCCCCTTTCCCACTAACCATGTGTCACTTGCATTTTTCCATGTTGCTATATGGTCTTCATCCGCCTAATGGCAGCATGTGGTCCACTGTAGTGCATATCATAATTAACTTAACCATTTATCTATTGTTATTGTTTTGATTGCTTTCCATTTCGCACTGCTATAAAGTGTGTTGATATGGGCATCTTTGTGCATATTGTTTCCTCCTATTTGTGTTATTTGCTGCATTTAAAAAAGTCTCATTCAGGATCCAAGATATTTACTCAACAGTGGGAATTACATTTGAAGCTAATGAACAAATGGGGCATTATTTAATAATTTGTTAGGTCTTCACTCTTCCAGAAATTGAGTGGATGATGCAGCATTAAGGTATTAGTACAATCCTAGATATTTAGACACCTTAAAAGTACTGCTGATAAATTCAGAAGTCTTAAAGTGCTATTAGAACTGTTCTATCCTGAGCAACATGATTATGTACGTTGCTGCTGGTCTTCATTGCTTCCTTAAAATTTCAATGGCATATGGAGATACATAAGAGGCTATGTGCAATGGTGAAAAAAAAAATCAGCATATTCTTTGGTCAACATCCTCTAGGAAGGATATCAGTGATATCCTATTTGTCTGAACTTCACCTAAAGGTGTAGGTATTGTGGTTGTAATAGCCCTGCCATTCTTGTCATGTTCAATGTCAGTAATAAGGTCCTCTTCAGTGTCCACATGAAGGTGTGATCCTCTGCTTAATATGGGCTTGTAATTATAATGACAGTCTCTAGTTTTTTTCAGGATTGTCAAGCTTTAATTTAATGAAACGTGTTTAAGACTAACTAGACTACTTTCTTGACTCTCTTTCTACCTGTTTTCTTGACTGTACTTCATTTCCTCAGTATGAATGGGAAAGGGTGAGTTTGGGGAGGCAAGGAAGCAGGGTTCACAGGACTGGATCTTTGTGAGCTACCAGCAGGGAAGAAAAATAAGCATCGCATTTTTTAAATGGGGGAAAAAATCAGGAAAAAGGCATGCATAAAGGATTTATCTTTTCCATGAAAACATTGATTAATGAAATCTAGTATGAACGAGGTGTCATGCCCTTTAAATATTAGATTTCATTACTTAGTAGATGGGAGGCTTCTGAAAGGAGATATTCTGCTTCTGCTGGCTCTTCTAGGACACAAATGTTTCATGCCCTTGCAGTGATCAGGATGTAAATGCCTTGGATAACTGAATCACTGGACAGGGTGAAACATTGTGCTGCACAGATGTGTTGTCAGAAAAGGGCTTTTGCTGATAAAAGGGACAGCTGTCCTCAGGATGGGTTGGTAATGGGGGGGGGGGAGGAGTCACGCAAGAGGAAAGGACGTATGCAAGGGAAGGTGACCCAAGCACACGAAGCCAGCCTCTTGAGCCCCCAGCAGGGAAACTCCACCAGCTTGATAGCCCTTCTGGTTCTAGCAGAGCTGGCCAGACATCTGGCCTCTGTTCTAATTAAAGTGGTCAACCAATTTCGTGGCTTCAGTGAGGAAAACAGTAGTGAAATCTTGATGGCTGTAAGGTCATAACAAGGCCTTTCATAATTCTTCAAGACTGAGGCTTTGCCAAATTATATCCATGTCCTAAAGGCTATTCAATTCAATTCTACTTAGATTTATTGAGTGCCAGTTATATATAAAGCCCAGATTCTAGCCCTAAGGAAGCCCTTGTCTACTGGGGAAGGGAGACAAGGGGACAGTTGACTACAGCATAGAGAAGAATGAATTACAGACCATGATAGAGGCACACACAGAGTTCTGCGGTGTAGCAGAAGAAATAATATATTTTCGTTGAGATAATCTGGAAAGGCTTTCTGGAGAAGATGGCATTTTCTCTGAACTTGGAATTTGAAAGTCAGGTTCTAGACCAGGGGTAGTCAACCTTTTTATACCTACCGCCCACTTTTGTATCTCTGTTAGTAGTAAAATTTTCTAACCGCCTACCGGTTCCACAGTAATGGTGATTTATAAAGTAGGGAAGTAACTTTACTTTATAAAATTTATAAAGCAGAGTTACAGCAAGTTAAAGCATATAATAATAATTACTTACCAAGTACTTTATGTCGGATTTTTGCTAAGTTTGGCAGAATAAATCTTTATAAAACAACTTACTATAGTTAAATCTATCTTTTTATTTCTACTTTGGTTGCCCCACTACCACCCACCATGAAAGCTGGAATGCCCACTAGTGGGCAGTAGGGACCAGGTTGGCTACCACTGTTCTAGACAAACATTTTGGAAAATTGCCATGAGCAGAGAAACAAATTTCCTAAATGCAATTTCCCACCTGGAATTCTCTTTATGAGAGTGAGACAAGACACTCATTCTACTACATGCACGCATTTCATGGGTGACCTCTAAGACTAGGACTTAGACAGATGGGACAAGCCAGGAGCCTGGCTTTTCACTTAGTTGAATTGTTGGAGAAGGATCAGTTTGGCCCCTCAATACCTGGCTTATGTTTATGGCTCCAAACAGTGCATATGGTAACCTGTTACTGTCAGGAATAATTAAGCCCAATCTACCCAAGTTATCTCCTGCTAGGTAGTTAACCTGCACTTGGCTCTGTTGGCTTTGGCGACAGGCAGAGAGAGAGCTGCCCATCTCTATGTAAATGAGCCAGTTGGAGCTTGTTTGTTAACCGTTTTCTTTCCCTTCAGTGCCCTCACTGACATTCTTCCTCCTACCCCCTCTTCCCTCCAAGTGTCCAATGACTGGCTGGCAAGATTGTGCCAGGGTCTGAAAAACTCTGATTTGATATTTGTTACTGAAGGCAAAATGATCTGCTATGTATATTTTATAAGAGAATGTGTTTTGTTTATAGCTCTACAGTCAGCCTTCCTTTTTCCCCCCTAATAAGCTCATGTCAGTGCTCTGAAGTAAGTTTGCCATAATGGTTGCCTAAAGGACATATTTTGTAAAAATGAAAAATGAACATATTATTTATATATCAATAGTGTAAAAAGCATTGATCAATGCAAGCAGCCTGATGTTTTGCGTCTCTATTTCCCCTCCAACCTTCTTTCTCCTTCCCCTGCTGCCCCTCCCTTCTTGCCCCAGGTTCCTGTGACACTCCTACCATTTAGAAAGAGAGTTCTGGTCACTTTGTGCAGGGATTTGGTCTTTAATATGGAGCCTTCAACGGCTGAGCCTCCAAAATGACTCTCTGACAGCCAGCCATTAATTACCATCATCCGCGTCTAATTCATTCATCCCTCTCCCTCTCATGTAGAGGGACAGCTAGGGCTGAGGGCACTCAGGGAAATGTAGGCATGAGTCCATGTTCTTTATGCAGAGAGGGCTGCCGGAGACTTTGTTGGATGCAGGGGCTTTAATTGAATTGGCTTGCCAATAAAGCTGTTGTCATTCAGTAAGTGAATTTGTTGTACTACTCGAACCACAGCTGCTGCAGACAGCCCGGAATTTCCTGATGGCAAGCCAGGCCCTGGGCTTGCCTGGGTTCAGCCTTTTCCATTGATCCTGAAGGCTGGGCCCAGGGTCCCTACCGTGAGGCTTAGTTTTGGCACCCATTGGGATGGCTATGAGTTGCAGAGGCAGGCTGGAATTGAGCAGGAACCTGGGGAGGGAACTTGGGGGATCTTGTAGGAAACAGGGAACCCATGAAATGTTAAGGGTGGTGACTGGTTGGCAGGAAAGCCTTTCCCTCTGCCATTGGGTGACTTATTTTAGTCCCCAGACAGTGGCTGCCCTTGGCTCCATCGAGATGGTCATAAGAGGATATCATTTCCCATTGTGAAGAAAGAAATCGAGACTATGACAGTTAATATATTTGTAGAGCCTTCTTTAAGAGGCTGAGCGGTATTGAGGAAATGCCGCAGCACTAGAACTGGCATTTGTTACGGGGAGATCATTGGGCCGGAAATGCACTACCTCTCCCCACAGTTTATAAAACATGGCAAGATTGGCAGGTTGTATGATTTATGATGTTTTTAAAGTAACATCAAGATTAAGGAAAGTTTTTCAAGGGACTGTAGGGCCATTTTTATTTTCTGCATCCAAGCATATGCATGTAATGGGCTCAAGTGAATGACAGCAGGACTGGCAGGCAGATTTTCATGTTTTTTGGTTTCTTTACAATTGATAGAGATGGGGATTTCTCATTGAGCCCCTCTTTCAAGGGCTTTCTCCCCTTGTAGTTGGGGATTGTCCGACCAGTGCCCAGACATTTCTAGGGAACCTACTCAAAATGGTGGAGGGTTCCTAGAACAGAAGGATCTCTGGTCTGCTTTCACTTGTTCGGGAGCAGTGGATTTTCCAGCCCTTTGCACCTGTTCTCCATGGTCTGCTCATCATTTGGCCATTTCATTGGACCTTTATGGGGAAGTTAAAGGGAGGAAAATTCTAAGTCAAATTTAGTTTTCATTTGAGTCCTGAAATTCTGACAAGACAGAAACTCTTTAAATTAAACCTACGTATTGGCCCTGTTCTTGAACTGACTGACAAGTGAGAAATGAATTGTTACATTACACACATGGCTCTAAGATTATAAGGAAAAAGGATGGTGGAATGTGGGCGAAAGAGATTTGGGGATGCTCTGTCAACGTGAATACATGGAGTTAGAGAGGGTAAGGTGTGTGTGTGTGTGTGTGTGTGTGTGTGTGTGAGAGAGAGAGAGAGAGAGACAGACAGACAGACAGACAGAGAGGAGGGAGGAAAGGAGGGAGTGGAGGAGAGACTGATTTATGTCAGTGCTGACTTTGAGATGAAATAGAGAAAATGATTCTCCTAACTCTAATAAGTAAATCTGTTGACTATACCGTTCCTTAGATATAATCATGTCTTTGTAGACTATTCCCACAAATTAAATCATGACAAAATACGTAACCATGAAGATATAATTATTGTTTTATTTAAGAAGGTAGATTGAACTAAAAATCAAATTTAAGGTCATCTTCTATTTTTTTTTTGTGTGTGTGTGTCTCTCTCTTTTAAAATTAATTTTAATGGGGTGACATTGATAAATCAGGATACATATGTTCAGAGAAAACATCTTCAGATTATTTTACATTTGATTAGGTCCATCTTCTGAAGTTTCAAGCTTATACTAATTTTTCACCCCAAATGCATTAACTTTTAAAGTCATAGTCACACTTGTTATATGAGTTGAAAGTGAGGTCTTTTTTTCCTCCTTTCAAATGAGAAGTTTGTTTGTCCAAGCCACAGACATTCTGAAACAATAAGAAAAAAAAAAAGCAAATTAAAGATATTTCTCTGAATGGCAAAAGCACACCTTCCCAGTAAACAATTTTGGTGGGTGCATTTCTTTATTCCCACCATCTGGCCTCTTCCTTCACTTTCTGTTCTCTGTCTTCTGGGCTTTGCCATCTTCCTACTACTCCACACTCCTCCCTGGTCCCCTTCCTTCTTTCTCTCATATCTCTCCATCTTTTTCTCCTGGTCTCATCTCATTGTATATCAAATTATCTAAGAATAATATTTAACTTTGTGTCTTTATACATATGATTTCCTTAACCTGCTTCCCTAAATGATCACTCTCCCTTCCTTGATGTTGGTGGGTTTGCACAGCTCTTACCCAATGAAGACGCCACCATGACCCTGCTGATTTGCTCCCAGATGCTGCTCTCTGGTAGCTACCATCTAGGGTGGACAACTGTTTTGAACTTTCTCAGGTAATCAATTCAGGGAAACCCAGCTGAGACCAACCCATAATATTATTCATTTGGGGTTTCTGTTTTTCATAGTGAGTGCCTTTCTGTACTTCTCTTTGATAAGTGGGGATTAGCAGCTCCATGTGAACTGGACATGCTAAATCGACAATAGTCTCCCAGGGATTTTGAACCTTGCTGTGACTCCTTCAGTGACTTCATCAGAATGTAGGTGTATTAAGGGATCAAGGAGTTTGGCTTAAATGTATGAAGTTCTCAAGGTGTTTTCAGAGCCTGTTTCTAAGCCAAGTTCTGATGGTCCCTAGGGGAGAAACCTTTTCACATGCCAAGTGAACACAGTTCCGTGTGAAATCTCATGACAAGTCAGCATAATACTTTAATCATTTTCTACAGTGGCTATGGAAAATGGTTCTGGAAAAAAAGAAAATCAGTATCCCTTTTTGGTCTCCCCCTGCTTTGGTAACATTGTTTTCACTTCTCTTTCCAGGATTTAGAATTCAGCTTTGGTTCCCTTGTTGCTTTTCCTCTCACAGTGGCTGTGGGAGGTGGGTGGTGGTGTGCTGAGCAAACCTTGGGACAGAGATAAACACAGGGATTTTATTGGAGCACTTATTTTACTTAAGAATTTTTGAGGAAAAGTTAATTAATGGAAAGATTATTATTATATTATAGTGTCAAATACAATGTTTATATTGATTTTAAGTAAAATCAGGAAACTTCTACGCAGAACTCTCAACTCTAGCCTCTATCTCAGGGGCTCCAGAAGTGTGATTTCACTTTTATCTGCACGAGGGGTGGGACGTTGCATGACCTTTGAGCCAATTACCCTACTGAGTTTCTTATCAGAGAAAGATTGATTTGTCTGACAATGAATTTTAATATCTTTGGAGCATGGATAGTATTGTATATATAATGTTCAATGCACTCACCCTAATAGTGATGCGAGATATTAGCAGTAGTGCAAGTGTAGTAAAGACAAAAGAGTTGGGTCAGTTTGAACTCTTCTTGTTTTATGAAAATGTCTGGATATGCATATGTTCAACCTGTAGTTATTTGGGGACTTATCATTTGTGTGTAGATTAGTTCAGCTTATGTTCCAAATTTACACTGATGGGCTTTTGGGGGTTTCTTTGCTCATTAGGCTAGTTGTGATGAGTTGGAAAGCTATTTAAGCAGGATCCCAAACATCAAATCTTAGATCAGTCTCCAGGGAGACATGCAAAGTGGGCACTCTTGGCAAATGCATCTTATTGATTTCCACGCGGCTTTGGCTCCATGTCTTGATGTGAAACTCCTGCTCCTGCTGAAATCTGCAGTGCCAGGTCAGGGGGCTCCTTGAGCCCTTCTGGCTGCAGGCCTGGCCCGCGTGCAGTCTAGTGACCCCTTGAGTCTAAACCTGCACACTGAGCTTGGTCTTTCCAGTTTTGCTTTTTGAGATGAGAAATAGCGCAGGTCCTCAAGGAGGAGCTGATGAAGAAAATTTTCACGGCTAAAGTAGAGTTGATCTAAGATGCCCACCTTTGCCAATCCAAAATGGTAATGGTTCTAGGCTCATGTTGCCCCTCAGTGGCGTGGACGTACCCAGAGAGGGGAGAAGGAGCAGAGGAAGCTTGCGTGCCAGGTGCAGGCGCTCCACGGTCCTTCGGCCTTCCCTCCTCACTGTCACTGTCACCGGGGGAAGTGTGGGAGTGCGGGGAGGGAGCACTCAGGGCAGAGGGCAGGCCAGTGTGGAGCAGGGCGTGGAGGGGAATTTCCTGGAAGCACTGTCAGGTTTCACCTGCTGGTTGGAGTGTGGGACTAACATGTTGTTCCCACCAAAGGAGGACGCAGCAGTGTCACCTACAAGGACTCCTTGTCGTTTTTCAGATTCTTAGGTGTGGTAAAATAGCTCCATTGCATTGTGTGCATGTTCCCCTGGCTCGCTCCTGGGGCTGACGGCTCCCTAGCCAGCCCCGGGAGGGGTGGTGCAGATTCACAGTGTGGATAAGACTGTGGGAGGAGCCATTTATCTGCCTGAGGACAAACTGTCTTTAGCACTTTCCTAGCACCACTTACATACAATTTTAATGTGTTAATGGCAAACGATTATTATCTAGTTAGTGAATTTACTTGAAAGAAATCACACAGCCTTTACTGGTCTCTCATTCAGACATCTCACCAACTCAGACTGGCGGGCCCTCTGAGCAGGGTGATGGTAGTGTTCTCTTGTTGGATTTTTGGCGTCCGGAGTGTGTGCGAGCGCTTTTCTTCTCCAGAAGAATAAATGACAGCATTCTGTTTGGGGGCTGGAAACCGCATGCCTGAAAACATAAAGGTGACAACTGTGATATGGTTTTTTAATGAGGGCAGAGATGTCAAGATAAACCAGCCTTCCAGGGACAAAACAATACTCTGTCAGGTGAGGTGGACGCGAGACCTTTTTCTCTCTTGGAATAATGTTCTTAAAAATAACCAAATTTTCCATTCAGTAGAAAAATGTCCATACCTCCCTCCCCATCAATATGAATTGTTGTCATTGAACATGGGGCACCAGCAAGCCATATTGATTTGGGGAATTAAAATGGGAATGTTCAAGAATGTTTTCGAAGAATTATATAGGATTTTAGCCATCTGAATGGCGTTCTTTTTAGGGTCAGTGAGAGTATTCTTGCTAAAATGTAGCCCATTGCTTTAGAAATAGTTTTCTTAATGTCTTTCCTGTCACCCCTGCTGGGCCTGTGCAGGAAATGTAAACCAACATACAATATGTGTGTTTATTTTCATGTCCCATTTTATGGGAAATTGGATGGGATATTCCACTGAGGCTTCAGCTATGAACCGTTGACAATATGGGGAGAACAGGGCAGGCTGTTGTTGAAAGAGTTTGCAGGGGCCGAAGGGGCTTCTGTAACCTTTGAGTGCTATAGGGAAGAACCAGGCCTGCCTGCTGGGGGACGGAGGGAGGCGTTCAATAATGCAACCAGCCGCCAATGGCTGAGCCATTAAAGGACATCCTTGGCAGTCAGCCGGTTGTCAGCACAGTAGGTCTGCCGTGCCACACCTCATCTTGTGGGATGTTATGTCTGATACTGTGTGGTCTTCCTGCTTCTCCTGGCCGCAGGAAATTTAGGACACCAAACACCCAATCCAAAGCCCACAGGGGTCATTTAACCAGGCGGGGGTGGGGTGGGGGTAGGGGCTAGTTACCTCAAGAACCCCTGCAAGACAGGAGAGGCTATAGGTTGTCAAACCAGTCATATCCTGGCCATGTGCAGGTGGTAGTTAAACAAAACCTTTTCCTGGGATCCTACTGGAAAAGTAATTTTAAAAGTGTCTGAGTAACGTGGGGCCTGCAGAGGGTGTGTGTGTGTGTCTGTGAGTTTCCTGTAGAAGGTTTGAAATCTCAGCGCTAGGTCCATCTGTAAGACAGCAGTAGGTGTCAGTGGGAATGCAAGTTCTTCCTGCAGAAGAAAGGAGTTAGTATGTTTGCATTTTAAGCTCATAAACAGCTGCAGCTTGCACCATCACTGCAGGCACACTGGGGTTGGGGGCGCTAAGGGCTGCTGTTTGCCAGTATACTGTGACGATTTCCAAGCTGTAGACAGAAATACTGTATAAACTTCCAGTTTGATTAGAATTTTGTTTTGTGTTTCTAAACATGAAAATTGAGGAGTGTCAAATTAATTTTGTAGTCTTGGTCACTTTTTAATTCCAGTTGGCCATCCCAGCCTAGATTTGTGCAAATACTGATTCCAGGAAATAGTTGAAGTATTAAACATAGTAAATAAATGTGTTTATTTTACAAATGGATTCAAGATGAAACACCCAGCACTTCTCCAGGGCATTTCTGTCCCTGCCTGTTCACTTTAGCGGCTTGACCAAATGAATTCCCTTTCCTTGGTATAATATTTAAATGGACTTCTGGCATCTGATGCATTGCCTGCTGCTCCAATTCCCTAAGCAAGTCATTTAAATAGATTTTGACTATTTTGCATCTACTATGAAAGCCAATCTATTAAAAATCCTGGTCACTTCTCTCTCTCTCTCTCTCTCTCTCTCTCTCTCTCTCTAATTTTAGGAGAGCCATGTGGAATTATTGGCATTTGAGAAAGCTCATCTTATCAGAGCTGAAAGTTTTGGATTTAATATTTAATAAAATTTCTCCTTTCCTAGCTAGGAAAATGAACAAAAAGACAAATTAGAAAATGTTACCACAAGAAGTTAACAAGCTGTCAATAAAGATTTCACTACTAAATGAAGCCACTTTAGCTTTTTGAGAGAAAATTCCCACCTCCTCTTCTCTCAGGTCCCCATTTTCGCTCCACCCCACACTTCCCAAGTCCAGTACAGGAAACAGGAAAGAGCCTGGGCAGGTGGACCCTGCCTTCCAGGAATTTGCAGTCTGATTCAGGAAATAAGCTCTCCCCATTCAGAGGGTAGCCCTGCGGTTTGGGTTATCTGTGGAGCACAGGAGCAGGGGTGCAGAGTGGGAGGGCAAGATCATGAGGCAGGTGTCAGGGACCACGATGTAGGGTCAGTTGGTCTGAAGGGCAAGGATGGTGATGCTGATGACAGTGCAAAGATGGTGAGTGTCAGGGGCACGACTGCCACCAAAGGAAGAAGTGAAAAGCTAAATGGAGAGCTGGGAGGCAGGGGCTTGGCCTGTCTGACTCACCTCCAGAAACAGAGGGGATCAGGTAAGGGAGTCGGAAGGATGGGTTGGAAAAGGAGTGTGGGCTAGTCTGGGAGAGGCCCTGTGGTCGGGCTCAGGAGCTGGGATTTGGTGTTGGAGCCCATGGGGTGGAGTTGCCCCGAGAAGCAGTGGAGACTAGTGAAGCCCGGGTAGAGAGGCTCCTGTTCTCAGTGTTTGGGGCCTCGGGTGGAGCACATGTTAAATCACGACGTGAGTCACCAGAATGATGGCTTCTGAGAGGCCAGAGGCCAAAGCTTTTCTCTGAGTGGGGAGGAGATAGAGAAGGCTATGGACTGGCTTTGGCTGGGAAGGTGTCTAGGAAGATGAGGGTATTTCGAGGTGAACAAAATAGTACTTAAAAATCCTTAGACCTGTCTTCTACCGCAGAAACATGATCATTAAAGCAGCACTAGATCCTACCTTGGCAGTCAAGATGTATGAATAAAAATATACTGGCCGCCAAATTTACTTCCTGTTCTCTTTCTTCCCGTTCAAAATAGTAATTGATGCTTTTTTTTTTTTCAAACAGATGTTCTCAATTTTTTAGCATGTTGTGGGGTTGCCCAGCATGTGGGGGGCAGCAGCTGGCAAGAACATCTTTTGCTTTTTATTTTCTGGCTGTGGGTTGGTGTTAGAATTGGGATTTAGAAATGGAGAAGCCATGGCTTATGGTCCTGCATCCTGACACCTCACACTCTATCTCAGGGAGCATTTGTCCTTAGGAATCAAACCTGCAACCTAATGGCAAGTAGGTTGCATCTTTATATCATGTAAGTTATACCTGCTTGTGGCAAAAGAAAAAAGAAAGGGATGTTTCCTTCGCTCTAATTTCTCTCTCCAGAGGAAACCACTGATAATATTAGGTAATTTGCTTGGGATCACAGGTGGTGGAAGGTGAAGCCAGGACTGACACTGAAGCAGAGTGCTAAATCCGTGCTCTCAATCATGACTTCATGCTACCTCCACAAATGTGTATAATAAAATTATGTATTCAGTTCTTAAAAAATAAGATCACATAATACCTGTTGTTTCACAATTATTTTTTTTTGGTAAACAAAAAAAAATGTGAATATTTTTCCATGTCAGTAAATATAAACCCACTTCATTATTTTAAAAATCTGCCTAGAATTTTACTATCTATATATAATTACTTATTTAATGATTCTCCTATTGCTGGCCATTTGTGCTTTTTCCAGGTTTTTGCTATTGTAAACAACAGTGCAGGGAACATCCTAACAACCATAGCAGCAACGGCTTCCATTAATCCTGAATAGTATGCTTACTCCGCGCAGGATCCCATTCTAAGTTCTCTCCACATATGAACTCATGTAAACATGCATCTTTGTGTAAGTGAGCAAGTATTTCTACAGGTTAGGTGTCTGGAAAGGGGGTTGCTAGGTGAGAGGTCAAGTGCATTTAAAATTTTGATTGCAACTGCCAACTTTTCCTTCAAAAAGGGATGAGTATTTATTATAAACTTTCAACTCATGACTCTATTAGGGGTCCTCCCCAGAGGTCTCCAAGGGTGGAGGGACAAGATGGCACAAGTCACCAGGTGGTTGAACAGTCTTTATACAAAGCTGGTGGCATAGCTAGAAGCAGAATGGGAATGCACAGAAGGAAGGTTGGTGAGGGGCAGAAGGGATTGGGAGAGCCTTCAGAGAGGAGGTGGGCTGTATGAGGCTTGGAAGGATGGAAGGGTTTAGAAGGAATGGGTAGGGTGCAGTCCTGGTGCGGGACAGAGGAGAACAAGGCTGGGGGTGGGGGTTGAAGGGGAGCCAGAGAGTCGGTGGATTATGCTTCTGACTGCAGTGCAGGCTGTGTATTGGGAAAAGGCAAGCCCGCCAACCACCGAGAGGAATAAGGTAAGAGTAGAAACGGAAGCACACATGTCTGATGTCTGAAGTTTTAAAATTACATATTGCTATTTAATTTATTATTACAAAAGCTAAAATATGTTCTATGCTTCTGCCTTGATGAATGAATTTTCATAACTATCTGAAACAGGTTTGCACAGAATTCTCAACTCTATGGAACATGACACTGGGAGGTGGTGAGTGTTTCAAGGTCAGCACAACTCAGAAGGGGAATAGAGCCCTATTTTTGCTGTAATCACTTTGTTCGTTTTTCCTGTCCGGTGGTGCTAAAGCCGGCTGGCAGTGTAACTGTGCATGAGAGTAAGGCAACCATGGCCCAGAGAAGGCACGTGGGTGCCCTGGGCGCACAGAGTTTGGAACCCCCATCTCTGAGTTCAAGTTGACGTGTGGATATGGAAATATTCCTCTCTCTTCTCCCTCCTTGCCCCACCCCCAACTAACAAAGAAAGAAATGCAGGTGCTTGCCTAGGACTTTCTGTTCTGCAATGAAAATGGCCTCCCGTGTTTTTGTTTCACAAGCACAGTTAAGGTCCGATTTCAGTGAGACAATAGGGAAGCGAGGGCAATGGTAAGAAACCCAGAACTTGGATGCAAATAATTGAGCCATTTTTAATTTGTTCAATGTAATCGGGTGGGGAAATTCTCTATTTAAATGTAACTAACCACTTTGAACGACGTATGAACGGTAAAGCTGTGTACGAGATGGTTACTAGGTGGCATAAGTTGTAAAATTTGTACCTCTCAAAATGAGCACATTCAAAAGTTAAGTTTCTTGTGGTGACGCCAACCTATCCCCATTGCATTGCCCGGGCAATTCCACACCGGGACACATGGATTTACTAGCTTAATCACTACTCAGGAATATCACACGTGGGGAAGTGGCTGAATTAATGTCACTGTGAGACCTTTACTTTCAGAGAGGATGTTTCCTCCAATTCAGGCTGGGGCCAGGCAGGGGCAAGCTAGAGAAGGCCACTGTCGCTGGGGCCTGCAACTTTTCCTAACAAGCAAAAACAGTTTTGGACTCAAGGATCTTGAAGTCCATAGCCACAAATCATGGGGAAAGAGAAATCAAGCATTAATATTACCCCTGGTTATTATTGACCAGAATGGTCTGGAAATTTTAGAGTCTTTTTAACTGTTGGCAGGGGCCTCTCCATCAGGTCGAGTGATGTGGTGGCATTTGCTTTTGTGGCTGCCGTTCCTCCATTTCTGGTTTGACTTGCTCTGAGCCCTCTTGGGACAGGTGTGGGGAGCTCTCTTATCGTACCTTTCCTAGAGCTGGAAGTGCTCCTTGGGGGAGAGGAAATGCGTGGGGACCGGGGCAGGACTTACACTCAGGTCCACGTGGGCTCCAGGGTAAATCACACCTGTCCTCATTTACCCATCGAGGTAGAATTGGAGGAAAAGAGACTATGATGACAGAGGGAGGATGGGAGGTGGGACTAACAGGTCTGGTCTGCTACACTGCCCCTGGTCCAGGAGGCAGGGGTAAGCCTGCCAAAATGGGGTTCAAGGCTGACCCTAGGTTCTCACGACTTGTAGACAACATGCCTCCATGCACTCCTCTCCCCATAGGACCTCTCGGGGTGCTGGCCTGGGGCACACAGGCTCTCTGACAGGGAATCTGCGTTTCAAGGATAGTGTGCTAGGTTTCACTTTCCTTCAGTGGCAGAAACTTGACCAGCTGGTTGCTATGGTGTGCCTTTAGTGTATTCTGTTGGGCCAGGAGCTGTGGAGGATACTAAAGAAGTCAAACACTGGCCTTCTCTTGAAGAGGCCCAGCCTTTGGTCACGACTGCAAACATACACACATTCTAAGGAGTAAGCCAGGATCATCATGGGGGCCTGACGGGATGGCGGTTAGTAGTCAGGGAAGGCGTCATGGAAGAGGCAGCCCTGAGCTGCTTTTCAAAGGAAATAGAAGATTTAGGCAGGCAGAGAGGGGTAGCAATGAGTCAACAGGAAAAGGTAATGCCATAAACCCCGGTGACCTCTAGCCCTGTAGGAGACAGGGCTCCTAGTAATAGGTTTTGTTTTTGTTGTTGTTGTTGTTGTTTTTTGACTGAGTTCAGGCCTGACTCTCAATTTCAGCTTAAGGGCTGGTCAGCTAAAGAGAAAATGATCCCCTTGCTCGTGACAGTTGTGATGAGTTTATAACCAACATCGTGCCCCCAGAGGCGGGGAGGCAGCTAGCCCTCGCCACTGGTGCAGAGCACCGAGTCAGCCAAGCGGGCTTCCACCGGAACAGGAAACTGAAGGGCCTGCCGGGCTACGTCCTCTGGGACACATTCCCACCCTGTTCCCTGAGAGGAGAGCGTTGGCATGGCACCTGCCTCACTGTGGACACGCAGACAAGGCCACCGGAAGGCCAGAAAGAGCCCTGGCTGGCTTTTCTGAGATGTGATGGGTGGCTTGTCATTGAAGAGTGTCCCTCCATCAGGCAGCTGTGTGTTCCAGGTGAGTGACTTCCTCTCTCTGAACTCAGTTTCTGAATCTGTAGACAGAGAGGGTGGACCAGATGGCCTTAGATGTCCCTTGCAGGTCAACTCTCTTCTGTCCCTAAAGGCAGGTGCAGGCAGGTGGGGAGGGCAGCGGAGCGGAGAGGAATTGAGAGGAATTCCCCAGCAGAAACTCTCAGGAACCGCACAGTTCCCCATTCTGATGCCACCTGCGCAGAGGGTGCGGTGAGAAGGGTGCTGGCCTTGAAGGCAGCCTGGGTGGGTTGCCTGGCCTTCCCAGACATGCCCTCGGGTTCTTGGGGTCCATGCCTGGACAATGGTGGAGCTCTTTCGTAAGCCTCTGTTGATTAGCTAGGAAAGGTTCAGTTTTGCTTTGTATAGACAGCTGCCGGAGGTCCCAGGTACGGAACTGTTGCCGGGAGATGCACACCGTCCTGTGATGCAGTAGGGGCCGTGTCATCGTGGCCAGGAACAGCAGAGCAGCAGACAGAGGTTCAGCGGGAGTCCCATGAACTCCCAGGAGCAAACACATCCTCCTGCCCACAGCGCCTGTTGTCTGCAGAGCCGAGGCTGGAAGACCCTGACCGAGGTGGCACTGATCCTGGATGGAAAGTCCTTTGAAGAATGCGGCCTGGAGAGGACAGATGACTTGCCCAGAGTTGCACAGCCACATGGGGTCACAGCTGAAGTTGACTCTAAGGCTGCAGCCTCCCAGTTCGTCATGCTTTCTGTTCCACTGAATTGAGAGGTGGCAGGAGGCTTGGTGCACCACAGATTGAAACTTGCATGGATCCCCCTGGGGCTCAGATCATTCTCTAAAAATGAGTCAGAGGAAGTGAGAATGCAGAGCCTCTCTTCACACAGAGGAGCTGTAGGTGGGGCACGTGCTCTGAGTTCCAGGCCAGGTAGAGAAAGTTGTGGAAGGGCAGCCAACCAAGAAACTCTTACTGAGCTAGGCACAGCAGGGCATGAAGGGGCATTAAGGCACACACTTCACACAGCAATTTCTCTGCAGCTGGTGAGGCAAATTTAACTCCCAAATGGATTAAAAACAACTAAATTCAAGCTCCTGTTTGTGTAATAAAATAAAACAACATATATTTATGTTTGCATAAAGAAAATCTAGAAGAGTACAAAAAGCTAATAAAAGTGGTTAATTGAGCTGTCATGTGACAGGAGTGGGGGTGAGACATTGAGATATTGTCCTTTTGTACAATGCCATTTTGAACTATGTGAATGTATTATTTTTATAAAAAATTAAATATAAATAATAACAACAAGGCCAATGAATCATGCACTGAATTAGGTGACTAGTGGTCAAAGCAATAAAAAAAGAAGCTGAGTTAGAAGGCTCTTGGAGCCTTCTCAGGCTCCTGAGAGACTAGAACTGGGAGGGAACTGAGGTGACATGTCATCTGATTTCCCACTTAATGGTGGCATGTCTTATACAACTGTCAACATGTGGGCCTTCCAGTGTCCCTCACTGAATAATTCCTAAACCCAGTGACCTGTATGGACAGTGCTGATCCTGGAGTCACAATGAATAAAGAGTCAGTCTTCATCCTCAATGGCTTTATGTTCTCTGAATGCACCTTTAACTGAAATGCCAAGGAGATTTTGAGTCCAGGGAAAAAACAAGGTGCTAAGGGACCTTGGAAAGAGAATAAGGTTAGGAAGCAGCAGAGTTAAGATAGCACTTGAAATAACTCTCAAGGGATGGGTCACATTTTGGCAATCAGAGGGCAGGAATACCAGGTGGAGAGAAAATGGGTAAAGACAGAGGCATGGGTGTGTTCAGGGAATTCTCTGGATGGGGCGGAGATTGGGCCAGGTGTGGTGGGATAATAGGATGGAAATCTGGGTGGGGACTATGTTGTGAATGATACTGAAAGCCAATCTGAGGTATTTCTTTTTTTCATGCAATAGAAAATGGGGAACCAATACAGATTTGTGGGCATATGCTTGAATTCTTCTTCTTGAGATTCTCCAGTGAGTGAGCACTCTCTACTTCATCCAAGTGCTCACCAAGAGAAGTTTGCTGGAAGCAGTAGGAATTAAACTGGGTCTTCAAGAATCAGTAGAATTTAGAAAGCATTCTTGGTGGAAGGAGGAGCATAAAACCTGTATTGATGGACACTGGTGAAAGATTTTGCACATAATGGAGCATCTCAAGGCGGTGCATTGAAAGGGCACCTCTAGTTGCGCTAGCTAGGATAGAATGGAGGGTGAATTGCCTGAGGCATGGTGACAGGTGAGGAGACTTCCTGAAAACCTGACTTAGGTGGCAGTAATGGGAATGAAAAGAGGCAGACCCACTGGAAAGACCCATCCCTCTCCCATCCTTAAGGTCTCCTTTGCTTGAATTTGCCAAAAGAGAAATTTAAGTCATTTGCCAGTCCTGAGGAAAGAGACCATTCTTAACTCAACACTCCCAAGTTCTCTGTTGACCAGATGACTTCCTGGGTCATTTCTCTACTGTCTGTGGCACTGGCATGGAATGGAAGTCATGGTCACCCTAGGCCCGCTGTTCCTTGGCATTTGCTGCAATCTGGATTGCATTTGTATTGTTTGCGTTGATGGTGGGATAAACCTTAGTATCCTTGGGCATCTTTTGCCAGGCTAGAGGAGAACGTGCTCAGTGGAGCACGTTCAGTGGAGGTGAGAAGTCACCAATACAATCTTCTCACTTTACATGTAAGGAAATAGAGGCCCAGAGAGTTAAAGAACATTCTCAAATCACACAGAGAATGGGGGCAGAGAAGCAGGACTAGGTCTTTTGACTCCAAGCCTAGATATTTTATTTTTTAGTATAAATTGCAGTTTGTGTTGAATAATGCTAATATTTACTGAGCATATACTATGGGTCATGTACTGTGTTAAAGATTTGATATCATTATTTAATTCCGCCAATGACTATCTGCCATTATCTCTATCTCTTTGTAGGAGAAACTAAAGGTTGGAGAGAAAAAGTAATTTTCTTAAAGTTGCAAGGTTAGAATTTATATCCAGATTTGTCTGATTTCAAGTATCTGTCCAGCTATTAACCCCCTAAAATTACTTTTATTTTTAATTTTTTAATATATTTTTTGAAGTGAGAAGCAGGGAGGCAGAGAGATACAGGTTTCATGCACCTGACAGGGATCTACCCAGCATGCTCACCAGGGGGTGATGCTCTGCCCATCTGGGGTGTTGCTCCATTGCAACTGGAGCCAACCTGAGGTGGAGACCATGGAGCCATCCTCAGCTCCCGGGCCAAGTTTGCTCCAATGAAGCCTTGGCTGCAGGAGGGGAAGAGAGAGACAGAGAGGAAGAAGAGAGGGAAGGGTGGAGAAGCAGAGGGGTGCTCCTACTGTGTGCCCTGGCTGGGAATCGAACTTGGGACTTCCACATGCTGGGCCAATGCTCTGCTACTGAGCCAGCCAGCCAGGACCCTCTCTAAAATTATTTCTTAAAAATAATTGGTGCCCTCAATAGAAGTTCTGCTTCTCATATTTTCTGTTTGAGAAGAAATTAGTGAACTCAATAATGCCTTTCAGTGAATTTGTGTTTGGTAATCAGTGTTTACACACATTTTAGAAAATATGCATTTGGAAAGTAGTTGTATGTATATGTGCAAAACATGGCAAGAATGAGTTTTAGAACTCACCAATTGGGGAGAGAAGGTAATTGGTGAAGTGGGGAAGGTGGTGGCTAGGGAAATATAGTAAGATGAACAATCTCATGGAGGGAGTTTTTAAAGCTTTTCAGATCTCTGATATAACCAGACTCACCAACCTGTGGATATAAATTAAGTCACACATTTGATTGGCTCATTACTTCCACCTGCCTAGGTGGAAGTAATTACCTCATGACCTAGGGCTCCTGCACAGTTTTCCGCTTTCAACAGGACTCCTGGGACACTCTGAGAGGCATTGTGTGTAAACAAGGTTGTACCT
The DNA here is from genome assembly GCF_036850995.1 of Saccopteryx leptura. Classification (NCBI taxonomy): domain Eukaryota; kingdom Metazoa; phylum Chordata; class Mammalia; order Chiroptera; family Emballonuridae; genus Saccopteryx; species Saccopteryx leptura. The sequence goes on from NC_089505.1 coordinate 257,746,832, forward strand.
GCTGATAAACCCTGGATATTTGTCATGTGTCGCGCTGATCTCCCCAATGTCCCACCCAGTGTCTCTGTGGCTCACTATACTGCTATACTGAGGGAGAACGGGGGGTAAGGAGAGGGGTGGAACAGAATAATGCCTTAGTCTTCTCTGTTAGAGGCATTTGTTCGGTTCCCGCTGAAGGTCTGCTTGAGCACTGATGTGTTACAGAGTTTAGAGAAACACCTCTTTGTAATTTTTAATTGAGTATAATTTATATTCAAGAAAATGCACAGATCATTGGTGTTTATTTCAATCAATGTTGAACATTGTATATGCCTGTGTAATAATAAAAATGTAAACATCCCAGAAGCTTCTCTTGTATCCTTTAAGGTTATTCCCTTGTCCTCCCAGAGGCAACCATTTTCTAATTTGTCATCTAAGATCAATTTTAACTTCATCTAAATGGAATCTTACAATACGTACTCTTGTGTCTGCTTCTTCCACTTAAAAGAACGTTTTCAAGATTTATCCCTGTTGTTTCATGTGGCAGCAGTTCCTTCTTTATATGGCTGAGCTACATCCCGTTGTATGGATGTGGTACATTGGTTTTTTCTGTTTTCCTATAAATGAATATTTGTGTTGTTTCCAGTTTTTGACTGTTATGAATAAAGCTGTCATTAACATTCTTGTACAAGTCTTTTTGTGGGAGCACTTTTTCATTTCTCTTGCATAAATACCTAGTATTGCAGTTGCTGGGTCATAGGGTAGATGTACATTTAATTTTATAAGAAACAGCCAAACAGTTTACCAAAGTGATTGTATTATATCATACTTGCACCACGAAGTGAACTTTTACTAGCTCAGTGCCAACATTTGGCATTGTCAGTGGTTTTATTTAGATCATGCTAGTAAGGCGTGAAATTATGGTTTTAATTTGCACTTCAAGATGATGTTGAGCACCTTTTCATGTTTAATTGGAGGTGTCTTTTGCCTCCTCCAATTGTGAAGTGTCTTTGGCCTATTAAAAAAATGGGGCTGTTGGTTTTTAAATGTTTAATTGTAGCTATTCTTTATATGTGCAGGATTCATGCCCTTTGTCCAATACATGTAAATATTTTTTCTGTGTCTGAGGATAGCCTATGCATTTTCTTAATGGTGTCTTTTGATGCACAGAATCATTTTTATTTTGATAATGCTCCAGATACTATGACTATATCACACACTACCCCTAAATTTTTTACTTTAAATAATGACAACATTTAATTTTCTCACAAATCTATAATTTTGGTAGGTCTCAGTAGGCATAGCTCATCTCTGCTTCTTTTGGTGTCAGCTGGGGTGGCTGAAAGGCTGGGCTTGATATCATCTGAAGGCTTGACCGCTCACGTGTCTGGCCATTGACACTGTCATCTTAGACCTTATATTGAGCTGGTAGCTGGAATATGTACCACGACCTCTCCAGGTGCCTGGGTTCCGACTGTGAGGGCATCTCAAGAAAAAGAGAGTCAGATGGGAGCTGTTTTCCTTTTTGACCTAGCTTCAGAAGTCACATAGCATCCCTGTTGCTTTAATCTAAGGGTTGGAACAGTTACAAGCTCACCCAGGTTCCAGAGGAAAATTAATTGACTCTACTTCTTGGCTGGGGAGCGGCAAAGTTTTGGAAGAGCCTGTGAGACTGGCAAACTGCTGTAGTCATTTCTGGAAAACACAACCTGCCTTAGACTAACTCTAATATATCAGTTTATTCTTTATTGGTTAGATTGGTTAAGTCTAAAAGATCTTTGGCTACCACAAAATTGCAAAGATTTCCTTTTATGTTTTCTTCCAGATGCTATATGTTTCTACCTTTTATATTTAGTCCTGTTATTCATCTTTCTTGAATTAATTGCTGTGTAAGGAATGAGGTAGATGTTAAGGTTCACTTGTTTTTCATACAGATATCCAGCTGATCCAGCACCATATGTTAGAAAGACTTTACTTTTTAACAAAAATTGAAATCAGTTGACCATATATGTATGTTGATTTATGGATTTTCTACCTTGTTCTATTAATTTATTTGTCTATTCTTACATCAATAAGAAACTATAGCTTTATGACAAGGCTTAGGTCATGTAGTATAAGACATCCAAATCTTATTCTTTTTCAAATGTTTTGGACATCCTGTGCCATATAGCTTTTAGGCTCAGCTTGTGAATTAAAAAAAAAAAAAAAAGCCTCTTGGCATTTTAATTGCAATGGCATTGGATCTTTAGGTCCATGTAGACAGAACGGACATCTAACAATATTTTGTCTTGTAATTCATGAGCATGGTATATAAGCATTTATTTTCTTTAATTTCATTCTAAAGTCCCCCCCCCCCCCGAGCCATGGTGGCACAGTGGATAAAGCATGGATCTGGGATTCTGACTGAGGTTGCCAGTTCAAAACCCTGGGCTTGCCCAGTCAAGGCATGTATGAGAAGCAACTACGAATTGATGCTTCCGGACCTCCCCCTACCCCACCGCTTTTTCTCTCTTTTCTCCTCTCTCTAAAATCAGTAAATAAATTTTTTTTGTACCTCGCACATTTTCCAATAGATTTATTTTTAGATACTTGGTATTTTTGATGACATTGTAAAAAAGATTTTTTTTTTCTACAGAGACAGAGAGAGAGTCAGAGAGAGGAACAGACAGACAGGTACGGAGAGATGAGAAGCATCAATCATTAGTTTTCCCTTGCACATTGCAACACCTTAATTGTTCATTGATTGCCTTCTCATACGTGCCTTGACCGCCGGCCTTCAGCAGACCGAGTAACCCCTTGCTTGAGCCAGTGACCTTGGGCTCAAGCTGGTGAGCTTTTGCTCAAACCAGATGAGCCCTCGCTCAAGCTGGCAACCTCGGGGTCTCGAACCTCAGTCTTCCGCATCCCAGTCTGACGCTCTATCCACTGCGCCACCGCCGGTCAGGCATTGTAAAAAAGATTTTAAAAATTATTTTCCAACTATTCATTGGCATTATATAGAAATTAAATTGCTTTTGGGATATAGGCTTTGTATTCTGTGACCTTGCTAAATTCATTTATTAGTTCTACTGCTTTGTTTGTAAATTCCAGAGGATTTTCTACTTATGCAATCAAATTGTGTGCATATAGCAATGGTTTTACTTCTTATATAATCTTTATCTGTTGTATTTCTTTTTCTTGCCTTAATGTGCTAGCTAGAACTTCTAGTACAATACTGAATAGACATGGTGAGAGTGGATATAAATATAATATCAGTAATAGATTTCTTATAAATTTCCTTTATCAGATTAAGAAAGTTCCCTTCTCTTCCTATCTTCCTAGTTTGCTAACAGGTTTCTTAATTTTCGGTTATGTTTCATTTTTTTTTTTTTTAACAAATGGGCATTAAATTTTGTCAGTTGCTTTTTCTGTATCTAATAGGATGATTATGTAATTTTTCTCCTTTTATTACATTGAACAATTTTCTAATGTTATACTAACTTGCATTCCTGGATCAACTTTATTGAAATAACCCATTTATACATATATAAATTTGTTTTGCTAATAGTTGGTTAAGGATTTTTCATTTATATTCATGAGGAATGTTTGTACTTTTTTTCTTTGCAATGTCTTTGTCAGGCTTTGATAGCAGAGTACTCTAAGTCTCATGTAACAAGTGGGAAAACATTGCCTCTAATTTCTGAAAGTTTGTGTAAGACTGGAAATCATTCTTCTACAAATGTTTACGTAATTAATTGGGGAAGCCATCTGGGCCTGAAGGTTTCTTTGTTGGTAGGTATTTTATTATGAATTTAATTTAATACACATATGACCATTTAGACTTTTTATTTCTTCTTATTTCAGTTCTGTTAAGTTTTATTTTTCAAGGAATATTTCCATTTTACATATGTTTGTTGATATCTTGGTATCCATTTGTATATAATATCTCCTTTTTAATCTGTAGGATCTGAAATGATATTTTCTTATTTCATTCTTTGGTAACTTGTGGGGTTTTTTGATTAGTTCTGTTAAGGATTTATGAGTTTTATTAATTTTTTAAAATATTCAACTTTTTATTTCTTTGTCCACTATCTATTTTATTTATTTTTACTATTAATTTTATTACTTGCTTTATTCTATGTAATGCTGGTTTTAATTTGCTTTTTTTCTTGCATCTTAAAGTAGAAATTTAGTTCTTGGATTTACTTGTTTCTTTTCTAATGTAGGCATTTAAAACTCTATAAAGTTCCTCTAAGTTCAGCTTTATCTGCATCTCACAAATTTTATGTTAACTTTTCTTTATTATTCAGTTAGAGATATTTTCTAATTTTCTTTGTGATTTCTTCTTTGACTTATGGGTTGTTTCTTAGGTACCTTTGTTTGTAATTGCTATTTAACTCAATTCTATTGTGATCAGATAATATTATTTTGATAACTTGATATGATCTTGAGCCTTCATAATTTTTTTAGATTTATTTTATGGCCTAGCATGTAGTCTCTTCTGGTGAATGTTTTAAATACACTTGAAATTAATGACTATTTACAAGTTTAGGGAATAGTATTTTACAAATGTCAAGTATGTCATGCTGCTTAGAAGTGATTGATATTCAACTCTTACATCCTTACTGATTTTTTCTGTCTATTAGTTCTATCAATTACTAAAAGAAGAGTGTTAAAATCTAAAAGTATGGATGTGGAATTCTCTTTAGTTCTGTCAATGTCTGCTTTGTGAACTTCGAAATGTTTCTATGAGTGTATGCATATTTAAGATTGCTTGATCTTCCTGTTGAATTGACCCTTTTATAATTATGAAATGCTCTCTTTGTTTCTAGTAATATGTTTGTCTTGAAGTCCACTTTGTCTAATTTTAATAAAGCACACCAGCTTTCTTATGCTTAGTATTTACATAAAATATATTTTTTAGCATTTTCCTTTTAATCTACCTTTCAATTTATATGTATAATCTGTTCCTTTTAAATAACATATAGGTAAATCTTACTTTTTAAATTCAGTCTGACAATTTCTGCCTTACTATTGGTATTTTTTATCTCTTTACAGTGAATATAATTAAGTCTATGATTGGATTTCAGTCTATCATTTTTGTATTTTTTCCATATGTTCTTTGCTTCTTTTATTCCCTTAATTTTATTTATTTATTAATTTTAGTGAGAGAGGAAGGAGGAGTGAGAGAGACAGGAACATTCATCTGTTCCTGTATGTGCCCTGACTGAGGACTGAACCGGCAACCTCTGTGCCCCAGGATGACACTTAAACCAACCAGGATCTCCGGCCAGGACTTTTTTCTTTATTCTTTTGCATGAATCAGGTGGTATTTGGTGTACTGTTTTGTCTTCTCTATTGATGTTTTAGTTAAATTTTTTGTATTATTTTTAAGCATTTGCTCTTTAGAAATTGAACTATGTATCTTTAAATGATCGCCATCTACCTTCAAATATGTTCATATTATTTTGTGAATAATGTAAGAAACTGACAGCAATAATTTCATGTACCTGCCTCTTGCCCTCTGTGCTTTTGTTTTCATATATTTTATTGTTATGCTATAAACACCATAATATATTATTCTTTTTGTTATGAAAAGTAGTAGTTTTATGAGTATATTTATCTATCTTTTTTATATATATCTATTTAGCTATACCTATCTCTCTCTCTCTCTCAGAAAGAGAGAATAAAAATTGCAACTGGTATCCTATCACCATGAAAAGAGAGATACATTACATTATATATAAATAACACACAAATAAACAAATATACATTACATACACATATATAATTTTGGAGGGACATTTCTTGCAGTACTGGTCTTCTGGAGACAGATTCTCTACTTTTTTGCCTATCTGAAAATGTCTGTATATTACCCCTATTTTACAGAATGTAAAACTCTAAGTTGCTTGTTCTGTTTTGTTTTGTTGTCCCTAGTACTTTAAAGAAGTTGTTCCAGTTTTCTGGCCTCATTCTTATTGCTATTTCCTGTACAAAATGCTTCTTTTTACCCCTGGCTATCTATCTAAGCTTTCTTTTTATCTTTGAGTCTTAGCAGTTTATGACATGTGTGAGTGTTGTTTTCTATTTATTCTGCTTAGGTCACTGAGCTTCTTGGATCTATGGATTGGCTTTGGAAAGTATTTGGCATTATTATTATTATCATCATTATTTTTAAAAGAAGGACCATATTTTTCCTGTTACGTCCCTCTTTTCTTTCTGAAACTTCAATTACCTTTTGTTTCCTAGACCAGTTGATATAATCCCATAGTTCTGTTTCCTTTTTCTCCTTAGTTTACTCTTTGTTTATGTTTGGGTAATTTCTATTTATTTGTCTTCAAGTTCATTGATCTGTTCCTCTCCTATATCTAGTTTAATGTTAAATCTATTAAATAAATTCTTTATTTTTTTTATATTATTTTTTATATCTTATAGCTTGCTTCTCTCTCCTAAAATTACTAATCTGTTCATGTATATGTTTTATTTCTATTATATATTTTTTGTTTTTGAAATTAAATTTATTGGGGTGACATTGGTAAATAGAATTATATATTCTTTAAAATATTTAAATATATAGCACTGTTATTTTAAAGTCTCTACCTGAGCCATCTCTGGGTCTGATTCTATTGACTGTTTCCTCTTTTGATCATGGATAAAATATTTTTGCTTCTTTGCCCCTCTCACATATCCTAATATATGGGGATGTTATGTGTAGAATAATAGCAGAGACTAAGTAAATAATAGTTTCCTCCAGAAAAGGGGAATCATCTTTTTGTCTGAGGCCACATGTGGGAATACTGAGTTAAGTTGTAGTTCATCTGGGTCTGGGCTTGATTGCAAATTAAGTTAAATTTGTTTTGCCACTGGCTTAAAACAATTTGGAGGGGTGGGGATCAAGATTTCCTTTACCAGGGTTTGGGATCTGAGCACCGGTAAGATTCTAGAAAATAATCATATGCTTTATGATTAATATCACTGCCAGTTTCCCTTTCCCACCCACACACATACTGGAGAGTATTCTCTTTGCTCTTCCATATCCCCCTCTGCTTTCTATATCTCGAGAGTTCTCTCTGTCCCCAGATGTCTGGCCTATATCTTTTGGAGAATGGCTGCAGTGCACCTGGTGGAAGCCAAGAGTGCCTCTGCGTGATGTTTCTCAGATCTCCTGCCCTACCTCCAGCTTCAACTTTGCGCTTGAACAAGGTCCTGGTCACGTCAGGGGGATCTGTCTAAACCCCCTTTCCCTACCTCCAGCCTTCACAGACTATCTTCTGGGTCTGGATGAGAACTGTGGGAATGGATTGGCAAGTGTGTGCAGATTCATAGCCTGGCTGGGGCTCCTCAGATCCTAATCTGTAATGGTAACCCACTCACTGCTATCAGTTTGTCAAGAGTTTGGAAGCTTTCTTTTTGCCCCCATGCATGGCAGATTCTTCTTTCTCTGCTCCATCTCCAGTGATGAAAGCATCCCTGGTCTCTTCTTGCCAGGAAGGAATCACTACTTTTTGAAATTTTTACTTCTTTACATCTTCAGCTCTCCAATGGTCTTTAAACAATTGTGATTTTGTAGCTTATTTGGTTTGTTATCATTGTTAAGGTGGAAGCAACAGTCTCCTGTAATTTTCTGCATCTAACTGGAGGTGGAGCTCAGTTCTTTCTATTTTTATTAACTTTCTATGTCCATGATCTAGACCCCTATCCATGTGACTGGGATAGGGATAACTCTGAGTGATTCCAACTCAAAATCCCTACACCCTTTCTGTGCCAAAGGCTCTCTATTAGGTGAAGTTCATAATTTCTGATTGTTTTTCTCAGGAGGAGTTGTTCCCCAAGAGGCTCCTCAGCCCCCATTAAGTGAGTTTCTCTTGGGTCCACGTCACCAGTATCACAGAGGTAATTGCATCTCACTATTCACCCCTCACATTAAAATGACAGAACCTCAAAGAAGACCACACTTTAAGGATATTTTCAGGGAAATGACATCAAAGTCTAGAGAAATGACAGAGTTCTCATTGGAAGGAAAAGGGTGAGAAACTCTTGCTTATTAATATCTATGTTATCTGTTTTGAGTCACCCCTTTTCCCAGTTAATCCCTGTGGTAGTCCCTTGAGATGGATCTTCTCACTTTATATATAATAAGTCTAAATCTCAGAGAGGTTATACAACTCGCCTAAATAATAGAGCTGGAATTTGAATTCACAGCTGACCATTTGCAAACCAAGGCTTATTCTTTTTTCTTTCTTTTTTCTTTTCTTTCTTTCTTTCTTTCTTTCTTTCTTTCTTTCTTTCTTTCTTTCTTTCTTTCTTTCTTTCTTCTATTCTTTCTTTTTTACTAACATGAAGAAAGGCACAGCAGAAGATGGGAGTAGGTAGACCACTGCTTCCTGGCCTGGCATGGGGCTGATCCTAGAGATACGTTGGCTATGAGGTTGGTTGGCACCAGCAGTGGGGACTCTGGTTTCTGAGACAAGAGCTCTTCTTAGCAGACTCTACCATAATCAAATCATGTATTTGCTGAGAGGCTTTGAGCTGTTCACTGATTTCTTTTTATGAATATTAGTATTTTACTGAAAAATCTGAGCTGCACTAAATCCTTAGAAAACATTCCCAGAGGAACTTGGGAGCAGCTTCTTCATGAGTCCTCTTTTCAGCAGACTTCTCTTCAGTTAATTGGATTTGTAGTGAGGAAAGGAGAGAAAAGAGCCCCTATACCCACACCAGCCCTCTACCCATCCCAGTCCACCAAGTCTCCTGTCCATGCCAGAGGCCACCCCACACTCAACCTCTTCTCCCTGGCAAAACAGCTAACACAGGAAAAACCAAAATGTAATTAGTTAATAGCAGAGCTCCTCTGTTAATGAAAAGGGCACTTAAAACTTACTTATGCAAACCAGTACTGTGGGATTTGTCAGAAACCATCAATAGAATGCAACAGAGTAGACTCATAGGTTGCTTGTCCCCTGGGGGCAAAGCTTGTCTTATTTAAGCTTTGAGAGCCAAAGAGGCTCTCTGGACCTCTAGGTACCTGGAAGTAAGAGTACCAGGAGAAAAGGCTAGGGACTCCCTTTCTGAACATTTTTCCCCTAATAGTAGTCATGTGTCAGGACTGTGGTACATATTCAACCAGCGTTATCTCAGATTTTCCTCTCTATAACCTAAGAAGTTGATATTATTACTGTCATTTTATAGTTAAGAAATGTAAGACTTAGAGATGTAAAGTCAAGCAAGTAGTCAGTATGGGCCTGGAATCTGCACCCAAGACTTCTAGGTCTAGGTGGTTCATCACACTGCATGGTGCCTTCCCACTCAATGGTTGCAGTACTCTAAGACCTGAGTTACTAGTAGAAGATAACATTTGGATCTTCTTTTTCTAATTTTTTTTAGCAAGAGAGACAGAGACAGAGAGATAGAGAGAGACAGAGAGAGGGACAGATAAACAGAAAGGGAGAGAGATGAGAAGCATCAATACTTCATTGCGGCACCTTAGTTGTTCATTGATTGCTTTCTCATATGTGCCTTGACCGGTGGGTGGAGGGGAGGGCTTCAGCTGAGCCAGTGACCCCTTGCTCAAGACAGTGACCTTTCAGCTCAAGCCTGAGACCATGAGGTCATATCTATGATCCTACACTCAAGCCAGTAGCCCTGTACTCAAGCTGGTGAGCCTGCATTCAAGCCGATGAGCTTGCACTCAAGCCGGTGACCTCATCCTTTCAAACCTGTGTCCTCTGCATCCCAGGTCGATGCTCTGTCCACTGCGTCACCACTTGGTCAGGTCTTTGGCTTTTCTTTCTCTTTTTTTTTTTTAAAGGAAAAACCCATGAGTCAATCTTTTTTTTTAAGGACTTTATTAATTTTTCAGAGAGGAGAGAGAGAGAGAGAGAGAGAGAGAGGGAAAGAGGAATAGAGAGCGAGAGAGAGAAGGGGGAGGAGCAGGAAGCATCAACTCCTATATGTGCCTTGACCAGGCAAGCCCAGGGTTTCGAACCGGCGACCTCAGTGTTCCAGGTTGACGCTTTATCCACTGCACCACCACAGGTCAGGCTCTTTGACTTTTCTTAAGACTGAACTTGATCACCATACCTTTTTTCTCCTGGGCTCAAAGCCCAGTATATTTCCGAGACTCCTATGCAGTTGGGTTGGTTACATGATGAGTGCTAGTCAATGTAGTATGAGCAGAAGTAACTCCCCACCTCTATACACACATACCCATAAATGTGACCCTCACACTATTTTCCACTTCAGGCTGATGAAAATTATTCCCAACCCAATTTTGTAAACCACGTGTCAAAGATGGTGGGTCCACAAGTTAGAAAGTGCCTGAGTCTCTGATTCACCATTTGGAAGAGCTCATTTCTGCAAAAAACACCTGTATCAGACTACTTTACTGTGTTAATCCACTTAAATATGAAGGTTTATCAGTGGTGAACCACCTGGACCTAGAACTCAGGTTTATATTACCTTATAAGTATTATCATCTGGAAGGTGACTCAGGAGCTAGGGGAATTGGCTGTAATACTGTCCATGATTAACTGCCCAGAGAGGGAGGGTGAGCCAGCTGGGTCTTTGTTGTATAGCTTCAGGTTTGGGTGCAAGCTTCACCACAGATTAGCTAGGAGACCTCGAGTAGTTTATTCAATTTTTCTGAACATCACTACTTTTCTGAAAATGAGAATGATATTTGTATCATTTTGTATGGATTTAACTCATTTAATAAATTTTATTGAGCACTGACTATATGCCAGGGTTTCTCTAGGTGCTGAGAACAAAAGCAAAGTCCCTGTCCTTATAGAAGCGAGGGGGTGAGAGAACTGGATACTCAATGAATAAGCAGGTGTCTCACATGGTGATCAGTCACAGGGAGAGCTAGTAAAGCAGTAAGGGGGAATGAAAACACCAGGAGTAAGGGTAAAGGGCAAGTGGTCAGGGAAAGTGTCTTTAATTAAGAATATTTGAACAGAGACCTAAGGTAAACAAGAGAGTGAAACATGCAGGTATCTGGGAAGAGAGTGCTTTAGGCAGAGAGCCTGGAAAATGCAAAGGCCTAAGGCTGGAGTGTGCGTGGCGTGTTGGAGTAGCCAGGTGATTGGTGTGACCCAAGTAATGCAGGTGAATGACAAATGTAACAATGTTGGGGAAAGCACAGTACCTTTCAATGAATGTTAAGAGTCCTTTCTTTCTATTTGATGGTTTTATAGTCACCCTAGGAAGTCTTCATTGCCGAACACAAACAAACAAAAATTGAGGCAAACCAAACAGGAATTTCCTTCATTGACCTGGAATTTCACCAGGAGGTGTTATGACACTAGTCCAAGGCTTTGAGTGCTGTTTCATCCAGGTACTTTTGGCAAGGAATGATCTTCTAAGCTACTTACAGTTATTATGCCTTAAACGGGTTGACTGCAAGTTGGGCTAAGGTTAGTAAGAGAGAAGGAAGCAACTGGGTTTCTGGAAAGGGGTGAGCTGAGGCCAGGGAAGGGAGAGCCACGGGAGATCATGGAAGCTTAACCCTGGCTGAGGTCACATTTTGAAGCTCTTGTGTGTGGTGGTGGGTGGCTGTCAGAGGAACTTACATGTGCAGACATTATTGATTAAAAGAAAGAATTGCTCGTAACCTACGAAGTTGCCTTGCATTGAAAGAATGAGTTCCCTATATCCCCGAGGAGATGCCCCCTGCCCCCTACCCTGGTAGTAAAGACCAGCAGAGGAGAGAGCCTCTGCGAACATAGACAATGTCAAAGGTCTATGTGTCCCTAGGCTCCTGTCCCCTCTGCTTACAAAATGCCCATTGTCAGCATTCTTGGCTGAAGACAACAGAAACTACTCTGACTATTTCAAGATGGAAATAGAATTAGTAAATGATATTTGGTTCCTTCCAGAATCATTGGGAGTTGGGGGAGACGCAGGTTCAAGGTTGAACTTCCAGGAAAAAATGCTCCAACCACAGAGTCTGAAGATGAAACCACCATTGCAGCTGCTGAAACTCCATACCAGGAACATCTCATCTCTCTTTCATGCATTGCTCCCTCTAGCATCAGAGCCACCCCTGTGTCTGGGGCTGAACCAGGTCCCCCAAGGCCTTGCTGCTACTTGGGTCAGCCAGATGGAGTTTATCGTCAGAGCCTGGTCCCTCACGTCGCTCACTTCCTCATTTCCAGGACAAAATCCTATGTAGGTATGCAGGATGACAGAGTTAGGTCACAGCCCTCCATCTTAGTTGCCAAAGAAGCTAGGAGTTTGTGTTGCGACTACAATGAGGAGGCAGGACTGATATCATGGGAGTTTCCCCAAATACAGAAAGGATTGGTAAAAATATTATCAACCTAGCCTGCAGGCAATGTCTGCAGAAGGCCCTTATTATAATTTTAAATGTTAGAACAAAAGGCCTGGATCGCCTTCTAGGCCCCAGGAAGGAGCAATGCTCAGGGAGCAAGGACCACAGCGTCCAATGAGGCATGGCAGAGGAGCATGCTGGGGGGCGGGGGGGGGGGGGGGGGGGGGGGCGTCTGTGCAGGCGTGCAAACAGCACAGGGAGTGGAAGGAGCCAGGCAAGCTTGTGTGAGCTTGGTCTTTCTGATCTACTCCACCCTGCAAAGAGAACAAGGCCTTCATGGGAAATGACAGGGAAAGAAAAAAAAAATCGTCTGAGTTGGGTTTGTGTGGAGACTTAATTACTGAGTTATCCTGATGCCTGCATAAACTCACAGCTCAGAAAAGTGAAGATTTTTTTTTTTTTCTGAGAAACTTCTGGTAAACAGAAACCTATAAATGCTTAGAGAAACCCGGGGATGTTTTCCATTTGTCCTGAGCTGGACACCAAACAGATATGTTCATCACTCCCTGCACACTTGGAAGATCTCTTCCTGTCCTGGGGTAATAATGAACTTCAGGTTTGAAGGAGATGACATCTATTTCCATTTTTTTCTAATCTGATCGAATGGCATTTTGAATAAATTTTGAATGAACTGGAACCCCTATCTTAAACTGCAATGCATGAGTCAGAACGCCGAGATGACTCAGTATGAACTCCCCACACAACTCAGACAGAGCCGACTTTGATGTTCCCCAGAGCACTTTCCCATGAAGGGTGAGATTCTCTTGGCAGGGTGGGGTGTGGTCAGAAAGAAGAACCTCATCTCTTGCTTTAAGTCAAGCGTCCAGCCTCTACTGGACCCTGCTGCCTCTCACCCCCTTGTTCAATACATCACAACTTGTCTTCTGTTGGACCCCCTGCCTGGCTTGCCATCCTTCAAGCCAAGCCGCCAGCCTCCTCCTCCATGAAGCTTTCTTGTCTTTTTTTTTTTTTTTTTTTTTTCATTTTTCTGAAGCTGGAAACAGGGAGAGACAGTCAGACAGACTCCCGCATGCGCCCGACCGGGATCCACCCGGCACGCCCACCAGGGGGCGATGCTCTGCCCATCCTGGGCGTCGCCATATTGCGACCAGAGCCACTCTAGCGCCTGGGGCAGAGGCCGAGGAGCCATCCCCAGCGCCCGGGCCATCTTTGCTCCAATGGAGCCTCGGCTGCGGGAGGGGAAGAGAGAGACAGAGAGGAAAGTGCGGCGGAGGGGTGGAGAAGCAAATGGGCGCTTCTCCTGTGTGCCCTGGCCGGGAATCGAACCCGGGTCCTCCGCACGCTAGGCTGACGCTCTACCGCTGAGCCAACCGGCCAGGGCCGCTTTCTTGTCTTGATGTGCATCTTCTCAGCAGCTCCAGCCTGACTGTTTTAAGAGATGAGATGCAGAACGGAGGTGCTTTGGAAATCCTAGAGTCCAAGTTGAGTCTGACCTTTTGGATGCAGGACCCCTGCTGAGCCTGATTCCTGAAGACATCGCATTATGTAGTTTGGTCCCTGAGCCTGTCTCTGTTTAACTTCCCTGCTAACTTTCTGTTCCCCAGCAACATACGACCCTGTTTTCTACTTCAGTAACCTCAGTGGTAGTTCTCACCATGTTAAACAACGGTCTGATTTGGCATGGAAAAATGCAGTCAGTTGTTTCCTTTAAATCTGAATGTTTTAGGCCCTGGGAACATTTTAAGTAACTTTAATGAGAAGAACTTCTGGTGAAGCCGAGTTAAGGTCTTAAAGGCTCTAATTGCTCCCCAGAGGAAGCTGTCAGGGTTAAGTAACCTCATTCAGGTTGTGTGTGTGGAGCAGGACGAGCAACACAAGGCAGAAGCGAGGAGCAGAGGCTGCAGGGAAGATGTCCCAAGTCTGATGGATGAAACTCCTTGGATCCGAAAGATTTCTAGAGCTGTGTCTCCTGCAGATACCTGCTGGCCAACGACCGTAGCCTCCCGTGGTCAAACAAATGACTTACTTTTTCCTGGGCTTTGTTGCCTTTTAATTTGGAACACAAATGAACGGTTTTGTCTTCTCCTCTTTCATTTAAGTACAAAACAAAACCAAACAAAAACCAAACTCCAACTCTCTCTTCCTTTTTAACCCTCACTTGAACTTTTTATTTGTACATTATTCATTTGTTTATTTACTACGCCAATATTGATAAAGTGCTCCTGGGTGTCAGGCACTGTCCTAAGCACTGGGGATGTACACAATTACTCACTGTAGATTTAGGGGCAATAAAATGTATTTATGCACAAATGAGAACAGAGAGGGACACCACATCTTCTGGCAGGAGACACTTCCTAAAGTGGAATCCCACAAAGATGCTAGTGTTCGGATGAGCAAATATACCCCCAAGTGAGGGCCATGAGTGGTATAGTGGGGGGGGGGAGGGTTGTCATATAACAATAATATTCCTTCTGTACCCTGAAAGGCATGTGGAAAGTGAGGCACTTTGAAAATGGGGCTCAAATCGACTTATACTTTAATTGAAAAATAGTAAGCCCTTTGTGTGGGCTGTCCCTCTCCAGTCCGACCGAGGTGGTCTGTTTGCTCTGACAATGGCCCCGCAGCCACTGTAGATAGCAAGGCTGCCTGGCTCAGGATAGCCATGCTGTTTGTGACCATCACACAAGCCTAAGTGGGTTTGGGAGCTGCACCCTAGGAACTCAGTAAGAACAATGCAGGCGAGAGCAGGGCACACCGTAGCCCAGACAATGCAGTTTTCTCTAGGTGTGTGAGTAAGACCTAAACAGAGAAGTGTTTGGCTGACGCTGAGGGCAGATAAATAAACGTTACAGATTTGATGTAATCCCAGACCTCAGGCTTGAAACTGAGCTTGACCCTTCCTATTGAGCACTTTTGTGCAATACTGCTGGACATGTAGTAACAAGAAAGGAAACAGAGGAAGAGTATTGGTTCAGCCGTATGGCAATTTGGGGAAAGAAGACAGCAGGGAGAGCAAATCATGAGGCGCGCAGTGAGTCAGGAATTGAAAGAACAAAAGAAAATTCTGTGAAGTTAGAGCTCATGTGTCCTTGAGGAGACAAAGGAGCTATGTGAGGGGGATGATCTTCCATTATAGGATATGAGACACGTGTGTGTTGCAAAGGGGCCTGGGATGTCATCTGGCTCTTCAGAAGTCCAACGAAACCATATGGCCTGAAATTCAATTTATAATAATTTCAAATTGTCTTCATTTGTCTTCAGAAGCCTATGTGTTAAGGAAGGTGGAATAGCTTTCACTATCATACATTTCAGATGGGGAAACTGAGGCACTGGGTGTTTACATGACTTATCCAGGGCTGTACAACTGGTGGCTGAATTTTGTATGGAGAACAGTATTTGCATAAAGTGTACTATGCCCTCCCATAATGATGATGCCTTGAACTCACCAAGGACACTTGCATTTATTATCTCACTGGACCAGCCCAACAACCCTGTAGGAGGTGGAAAGGGTGATAAAACTGAGGACCAGAGGAAGGTTGAGAAGGCACTAGAACTCCTACTTGTTGGGTGCTTGCTATGTGCTTTCTGTATGCTGTCTCGGGAAATCCAGTCTTTTGAAGGTAGGTATCATTTATCTCTGTTTTAAAGATGAGGAGTTAAATTGCCTGACCTGTGGTGGCACAGTGGATAAAGCATCAACCTGGAAATGCTGAGGTTGCTGGTTCAAAACCCTGGGCTTGCCTGGTCAAGGCACATATGGGAGTTGATGCTTTCTGCTCCTCTTCCTTTCTCTCTCTCTTTCTCTCCCCTCTCTATAATGAATAAATAAAATCTTTAAAAAAAAAAAAAGATGAGGAGTTAAATCATGGGAGCATAAGCAACATGCCTGAGGCCACCCAACTAGTCAGTGGTAGACTTGTGATCCAGACCAGGTATCTGACTGCAGAGCCTGGGCCGCTCCAGCATGGCAGATGACTCCCACCTGCAGCACCTGTCTGTAGACTTGCTGCAGCCCACTGGGCCAGGGGCAGTGTTAGAACTCCATTCCCTACTCCTGACATTTCTGTCAAGCCGCTGTAGCAGGGGCACGGAATCAGAGAGGTCTGTGTTTGGGCCTGGGCTCCCCTGTATACCAGGGGAGGATCTAGTCTCTCAGGGCCAGTTGCCACATCTATAAAGTAGACAGGTGGAAGCAGCACTGAGGCATGGGGAGCGCTCCGCACGTAGTGGCAGGGGTCCGGTGACACAGCCCGAGGCCCCGTCCCAACTTGATCCATCCATGTTCCTCTATCTCGGCCCCTCCTCATTTCCACAGGCAGGCACACATTTTTGAAATCTTCCTGTGCCTTCTCTCTCTTCTCTTTTTTCCTCTCCTGAGTTCTTGACATGGGTATGGAGTAACCTCTTCTCCCTCCCCACTCATCTATATGCCTTAGCCAGTGTGTAAGGGGGCAGAATGGAACAGTCAACTCACTTCTCCCTGAGCCCTCCTCGGCTTCCGTACCAGTCAGGGTTCCTCAGAGAAACGGGATGGGATACGGATGCAGTGTGGGCATTGGCAGGTCGGATACCGTGGGGCTGGCCGGTCGGCTGCAACTCAGGCAGGAGCTGATGCGGTCAGAGGCAGAATTTCTTCTTCCTCAGGGAACCCTTGGCATAGCTCTAGAGGCCTTTCCACTGATGGCATGAGGCTCACTCATGTTGTCCTTTATTTAAAGTCAACTGATTGTAGATGTTAACCACATGTATAAAATACCCCCACAACACCACCTAGATAAGTGTTTGGTGAATAACTGGCTACTGTAGACCAGCCAGATCTGCAGTAACTTACCATCACAGCTTCCAAGGTTGCTCTTTGATGATGGTTCTCAACTAGCATCTTTCTTTTTCCTTCAGGTGGTGTGCCTGCTCTTTAAATATTGGGAGTCTCCGGGGTTCCCATTGGTACCGTGCTGATTCTAAGTGCTTCTCTGGGACAGTCTTATCTTTGTGTGACAGCTGAGCCTCTCCCTACACACTAGCTATTGCCTTGTTTCTATTTCCAGAAGACTATTTCTGATTGGCCACTGAACACCTTCACCAGGTGCTCCCCTCTGTGGTCACCTAGTTCCCTCTCCCAGTTGCCCACCCTGCTGAGTTCTGCCTTCCCCCTTCACATGGTCAGCCCAACCAGAAATCTGGTTGTCATTCTAGACTCTTTCCTCTCCCCATCTCCACACTTTCAATAGGTGACTAAGTCCTGCTGATGTTTACCTACTAACTGTCTCATTCACCTAGCAAAGAATACATTTATTGATTATCTTACACAGAGCGCTAAGCTAGGCTCTCCACCCTGGCACTATTGACATTTTGGCTCAAATAACTCTTGGTTGTGAGGAATGTCCTGTGCATTGACAATATTTAGCAGCACACCTGTTCGCCAGGGCCACCCTAACAAAATGCCACAGACTGGGGAGATTATACAACAGAAATGTATTTTCTCATGATTCTGGCAGGTAGAAGTCCAACATCAAGATGACCTCAGGGTTGGTTTCTCCTGAGGCCTTCCTGCTTGGCTTGCAGATGATCACCTTCTCCTTGTGTCCTCACATGGCTTTTTCTCTGTGCATGCGTATCCCCGGTATCTCTCTTCTTAGCCTTATAACATTGGTTATATTGGATTCAGGCTCTATCCTAAAGGCCTCGTTTTAATTTAATCAACTCTTTCATGACCTTATCTCTGATTACTGCTACATTCTGAGGTACTGGAGGAGGATTTTGGAGGGAGAAATTCAGCCCATAAAACCCCATTGACTGGACATTAGTAGTACTCTATGCTCCAACTTGGAATGACAACCCAAAATATCTCCGGATATTGCCAAATGTCCCCTGGGGCAAAATTGCCCAGTTCTTAGCATAACTGCTCTGCACAATCATAGTTTTTAACACTGGCTGCATATTAGAATCACTTGGATAAATTAAAAAAACAATAGCAACAACAACCAACCCACAGAAATTCTGTTTTAATTTTTTGAGGGTGGGGCCCAAGCAGGGATAGTTTGTAAAAATATTCCCGATTATTCTAAAAGGATGAAAACATTCTGGCAGAGTGAGAGTGAATAGGACAGACATTATATAACAAATTTCATGATTAAAATGTTAAAACACAGTTAAGATTATATATTCACAGACTGTTTTATAACAGTTCTTTAGTGATATATCTGGAACATTTTCTTGTGTCATTAATCTATAGGTAATTTTTTTTTTGTATTTTTCTGAAGTGAAAAGCAGGGAGGCAGAGAAATACACTCCCACATGTGCCCAACTGGAATCCACCCAGCATGTCCACTAGGGGACGATGCTCTGCCCATCGCTCTGTTACAACCAGAGCCATTATAGTGCCTGAGGCAGAGGCCATGAGCCATCCTCAGTGCCTGGCCAACTTTACTCCATGGATCCTTGGAGGGGAAGAGAGAGGTAGAGAGAAAGGAGAGGGGGAAGGGTGGAAAAAGCAGATGGCTGCTTTACCTGTGTGCCCTGGCTGGGAATTGAACCTGGGACTTCCACACACCAGGCCAATGCTCTACCACTGTAGGTAAATTTTAATGAATCTGCATGTGGATATTAAAGTATCTTAGAGATTTGAAACTCTTCTATTGAAATTATACTGCTAAGAATATTCTTGTATGCATATCTTTGTAAGCAGCTTTGATCATTTTCTTCAGGTAAAATTTGAGAGGTGAAAACCCTGGGTCAAAACAGTGAATATTTGAGTGTTTTTTGATACATATTACTAAATTGCTCTTCAGAAGTGTATTAATTTACAGCTCTGCCAACAGAATATGTGAAAAGCCATTACCCTATTTCCTCACCAGCCTTGGGTATTTCCATTTTTGAAATTAAATTAAATGTGGTGTCTTGTTTTAACTCAAAGTTCTTTGGTTATTATTAAAGCTAACCATTTCAAACACTTCTATGTTCTCTGTGTTTTTCCTTTTTTGAATTGCTTGTTCTTGTCATTTGCTCATTTTTAACAATATTTTTATTTTTCTTATAAATTTATAAGAGCTGACTATAAGAATCTTAATTCTTTATCTGTTACATGTGGCAAATATTTTTTATCAAGTTAATATTTCCCTTCAGTGTTTGTTAATGTCTTTATTTCTAGAAATAACTTTCCTGTCATTAAGTATATTATTTCTTCCCTTCCTAATTTTATTTATAAAAAAGTTTTCCTTGCCTGACCTGTGGTGGCACAGTGGATAAAGCGTTGACCTGGAAATGCTGAGGTCGCCGGTTCGAAACTCTGGGCTTGCCTGGTCAAGGCACATATGGGAGTTGATGCTTCCAGCTCCTCCCCCATCTCTCTCTCTCCTCTCTCTCCCCCTCCCCTCTCCTCTCTAAAATGAATAAATAAAATAAAATTAAAAAAAAAAAAGGCTTAATCTCTTAAAAAAAAAAGTTTTCCTTACTAACCATGAGATCAGTAGTCAATGGCATTTTTGTTCTTTTATTATTTTTTGAACATTTGATTTATAAAATTTGCTTGAAATTTTGGCATGCATATGAGGTAAGGATTGAATTTTTTTTTTTTAATAATTTTATTTTTTTAATGGGGTGACATCAATAAATCAGGATACATATATTCAAAGATAACAAGTCCAGGTTATCTTGTCGTTCAATTATGTTGCATACCCACCACCCAAAGTCAGATTGTCCTCTGTCACCTTCTATCTTGTTTTCTTTGTGCCCCTCCCCACCCCCTTTCCCTCTCCCATTCCCCCCTCCCCCCCGTAACCACCACACTCTTATCAATGTCTCTTAGTTTCACTATTATGTAGGTAAGGATTGAATTTTATATTTTATTTCAAATAGTTACCAAGTTGTCCTGGAACCACTTCTTAAACATTTCATCTCTTCCTGTGCATTTGAAATGTCACCCTTTTCCTAGCCTACATGAATCCTTATCTGGTTGAGCCCGTTTTAGTGCTTTCTGTTCTGTTCTGCATTATTTTATTTCTGAGATTTAGAATTTGTTTTAGCAGCAGAAGTTCAACTTTTCCTCAGTATTCTTGATTTTTTTTTTTTTTTTGTATTTTTCTGAAGTTGGAAACGGGGAAGCAGTCAGACAGACTCCCTCATGCACCTGACCGGAATCCACCTGGAATGCCTACCAGGAGGCGATGCTCTGCCCATCTGGGGCATTGCTCTGTTGCAACCAGAGCCATTCTAGCTCCTGAGGCAGAGGCCATGGAGCCATCCTCAGCACCCGGGCCAACTTTGCTCCAATGGAGCCTCTGTTGCGGGAGGGGAAGAGAGAGATAGAGAGGAAGGAGAGGGGGAGGGGTGGAGAAGCAGATGGGTGCTTCTCCTGTGTGCCCTGGCCGGGAATCAAACCCGGGACTCCTGCATGCCAGGCCAACGCTCTACCGCTGAGCCAACCGGCCAGTGAGTATTCTTGATTTTTCAAAACAACTTTTGAAATTCAAAATTATTTTCTTTCAGATGCCTAAAAGTTTCATTGTTATTTTCAGTAAAAGTTCATTAACTTGGGAAGACTGTACAACTTTTCAATATTAAGTATTACCTTTCAGACAATATATATGTATATTAGTATATGGAGGGATGTATGGATGTATATATGGATGTATATATATCACTTCTTTTTACAAGAACTCTTTGTGGATATTTGTAAAGCATGTAATTTTCTTTATAAAAGTCCTACACATTTTTGGTTAAATTTATTCTAAAATCTTTGTATTTTTGTTGCTATTGGAAACGAAACCCTTTGCCCACTATATATACTGGGTAGTTATTGCTACAATTTTAAGAAGTTGCTCTTTATATATGCTCTTTATATAAATATTTTATAATTGTCTAGTTTACTGGATAATTAGTTTCAATGGTTTACTACTTTGAGTTTTCTGGGTTGGTGACTATCAGTTATGCAAATAACGTTAATTTTGTCTCCTTTTCAGTGTCTACCTTTCTTATTTTTTTCTCATCTTACTGCACTGGCTAAATGTCTTTAAAATATCATAATAACTACAGTGAGAATAATGAATATACTTAACATGCCCTTCATATATTTTTATCATTTTACTTATACTAATATGAAGTGGGTCAACTTTTTTTTTTTACTGTTTACTGTGCTATTTTTGTCTTTGTCAGATTTTTGTATTGGCATTATGCTAACTTCACAAATTAAACAAGGGAGCTTTCAAAAAAAATATATGGCCTGGAACATTTTATATAGCAATAGAATAGTTGATTTATTGAAAGTTTGAAAGAACTTGCTCATAAAACCATCTGGGTCTAATCCCTTGGCAGACTTTTTCAATTTCTTCCATGGTGTTTGTTTGTTCAAATTTTCTGCTTCTTTTGGATACAATTTTGGTAATCTGTATATTCTTAGGAAATTATCTGTTTTGCAGAAATTTTATTTTTTGTTTGTTGTAGTATGGCACATGAGATTCTTGTATAAGTAAAGTATTTCATGTCAGTGGATTATATACATTTTACTCTCAATTTTGAATATTTATATTTTATATTCTTATATATTTTTAAGTGCAATTCTTTTTTTTTTTTGTATTTTTCTGAAGTTGGAAACGGGGACTCAGTCAGACAGACTCCCGCATGTGCCTGACCGGGATCCACCCGGCATGCTCACCAGGGGGTGATGCTCTGCCCATCTGGGGCATTGCTCTGTTGCAACCAGGGCCATTCTAGCGCCTGAGGCAGAGGTCATGGAGCCATCCTCAGCGCTCGGGCCAACTTTGCTCCAATGGAGCCTTGGCTGCGGGAGGGGAAGAGAGAGACAGAGAGGAAGGAGAGGGAGAGGAGTGGAGAAGCAGATGGGCGCTTCTCCTGTGTGCCCTGGCCGGGAATCAAACCCGGGACTCCTGCACGCCAGGCCGACGCTCTACCACTAAGCCAACCGGCCAGGGCTAAGTGCAATTCTTAATAAAAATATTAATTTTATTTTTGTTGATGGTTTCTTCTTCATTTTTCCTAAATAATTTGATTTGAAATATTAGTTTTTTTTTTAAATCTTTTTAAAAATAACCAGTGAAAACATTTAAGGCTATATATATTTGCTTTCTGACTATAGATTTGAGAACATCTCATAAACTCATGTATATAATTTTTTATATAGTTCTGAACTGTACCATTTCTCTTTCTTTAATCAAAATTTTTGTGAGTGAATTTTAAAAATTTCAAAGAGCTAAAGCTACTTGGGAAGGGGTTATCACCTTTGTTAATAATTTCTAGATCTGTTTATGGTGAACAGAGAGTGTGCTTTAAACAATTTCTACTTTTCCAAATTAATCGTAACTTTTTTCATTAGAAGGGTCTTATACTTTGTGCATACCCCTAGTTTAGCACGAACATTTTATTATAGTTATGTGTTCACGTGTCTATCATTCCATTAGCCAATAAGCCGTGGGTGACCTAGGTCGTTTCTGTATTTTCCGTGTTGAAAGCAGTGCCTGGTGAGTACCAGGCATCAGTAAATGTTGGCTGAACTGATCTTGAATGACAGATGGGAGGAACATGACATGCACTTTATTGGCTAAAGGGGCTGAGATTATAGGTTCCATTTTTAGATATACCAGTTGATTTTACTGATCCACAGCGAAAGGCCAGGTACAAGGGGGGTATTTGTAAAGCAAGGCAAAGTATGGGCTCCATACTGGTAATAAATTAGTGTCATTTATTGATAATATTAGAGTTAATTCTAACTTTTTTGTGGTGCTACCACATAGTGTATCTAGTCATGAGGAGAACCAAAGTTATGAAGATAAGCATTCTGGATGGTGGGAAACAGCTGGTCGTAGAGCTGCGTCTAACCAGAGGTCAGACCATAAGCCCTCAACGTCTCAGTTTCCGTATCTGTCAAAAGAGGACACTGGACAGGATTATTTTTAGTGATAAAAAAAAGGTTTTTTGTAAGTGACAAGAAAAAAATAACTCACAACAGCAAAAGAAATTTTATTAAGGGACACAAAGAAGAAATATTTTATATTTTAGGATTAATTTTTAAAGCCACTTAGAGTTTTGAAATTGAACACAGAATTTTATATATTTGTGTGTTTTATCTTTATAGATAACCACCACACTCTTATCAATGTCTCTTAGTCTCACTTTTATGTCCCACCTACGTATGGAATAATGCAGTTCCTGTTTTTTTCTGATTTACTTAAAGAAATGCTTTCTTCTAGGGATTCCAAGTCTGAGGATCAGAAATCCTGATGAAATATGGGAGAAATTTTTATTTCCTTTATCTTTCAGACTTCTTCATCCCATCATGACACAGCTGATGACTTTTAAATGCTTAAGGTATGATTGGGGAGAGAGGAAAAATAAATGTGGAAAGTCAGCAAATAAGACACAAGGTACATGGAGAATACATTGGCTGTAGGCTGAAACGACCCCTTCCCCTTGATAGGCACACAAATTTAACAACTACAGAGTTATACTTAACTCAAGAGAGGAAATTTCCAGCCATTATAATGGAGAGGTTTTCATAAAATACGTTAACACGTGGCCACACTGAAATTTAGAGGCCTTAGCCGTTAGGCTTGTGGGAACTGGGAATAGAAGTGTCTGA
Organism: Saccopteryx leptura; assembly: GCF_036850995.1. NCBI lineage: Eukaryota > Metazoa > Chordata > Mammalia > Chiroptera > Emballonuridae > Saccopteryx > Saccopteryx leptura. The sequence continues at coordinate 257,770,672 of NC_089505.1, forward strand.
TCAATGGGCGCAGGCTGGGACCCTATTACCCTAAAATCTAGGGCCTGGAAACATGCTCTCCCCACTAACTGTGGATGATGTCAGAATGAAAACCATGCTTTCTTGCCTGGGGTGTGGTAAGTTCCTGAGAAGCACCTCCCAGGATCTTGGGACCATGCTATATGCTCAGGGCCAGGGTCCTGAAGCAGATTAGTTTGAGCTAAGAAGCCTGAACTGAATATCAAGTCCTCTTTAAGACTTCCCTAGATTTCCTGGGTATTTATGGAAGAAAATTTATATAAAAATCTATATAAAAGATAATTTCACAGAAAATTACAAAGCACTCAAGAAGTCCAGCACCATAAGAGACAAATAACAAATTCAACAAATGTATAAATGAACATCCAAGAAAAAGAGATGTTAGAGCAATCCAGAAAAAGAAATACCTTTAAAATAAATAATTTAAATGTTTTTGCTAAGGTAAGGGAAGGTATAGAAACAATGAAAAATGAACAGAAGGCAATGAAACAAGAACAGGTGTTTATAAAAAATAAGAAACTTCAGAATTGAATAAATAGCTATTGGTATAAAAAAATGAGTCTATGGTTATATTAGTTAATGAATCTTATCAGGACAGCAGCTTAAAACAATAAGCATTTATTATCTCAGAGTTAGTATCAGGAAAGCAGGACTGGCTTAGCTGGCTGATTTCATTAGATTAGAGTGAAGATGTCATCCAAAGGCTTGACTGGGGCTGGAGTATGTGCTTCGAAGATGATTCCCTCATAGGGCAAGTGGTAGAGGACCCGTGTTTCTCTCCATGTGGGTCTCCCCAAAGTGTACCTCATTACGTGGCAGCTGGTGTTGTAAGTGATCATAGAAAGAACATGGAGGAAGGAAACCACAATGCTTTTGGTGACCAAATTTCGAAAGTTATATACTCTTACCTCTGCCATATTCCACTCATTAGATGAGTCATGAAAACTAGCTCTAACTCAAAGGGAGAGGAGTTAGATGCTCCTTTTTGGATGAAGGACTATCGAAAGAATTTGCAGGTATACCTTAAATCACACAATGAACCAAATAGCATATTACACACAATAAAAAATGAATTATGAACCTGGAAGATTGAGCTGAGGAAGTGTCCCAAAATAAGGCAGAAGAGATAATGGAATGGAAAGCATGAAAGAAAGTTAAGGAATCTGCATGTTGAATGCGAGTCCCAGGAAAAGAAAATAGAGAAAAAAGATGCAGAAGCCATGTCTGAGGGTGTAAGAGCTGAGAACTGCCCAAGTCTAAAGATAGCATTTCCCAGATTGAAAATCTTATTAGGGCTGAGCAGTATAACTCAATGTAAGACAACTCTACAAAGCAGTTACACCGACAGAAGAGTGGCAGCAAAACTACTTCAAGGAAATAAAGCAGTTATATGGACAAAAGAGCGGTAGCAAAAGTACTCCAGCACAAGCTGGAGTAGTCAAAAACATCTTCATAGATGGCAGCAAGTCTGGAATATTCTGCTAGGTGTGGTATGGTGGAGGGAATTTGGGGCTCAGAGGGCAAAAAGGAACCAGCTGTCTTCTGCAGCCATAATGGTGCCCTTCCACCTGCCTCTGACCTTCCACTGACCCCTGGGACAACTTTCTCTCTCTCTTCCACTATCAAAATACTGACGAAGATGGATGAGTCAGCTCTGGTACTCTGA